>NC_140583.1:1049129868-1050517993 GCF_964204655.1 Triturus cristatus
GTGTTCCCAGGCAACTCCCATGGTTTTTGATGCATTCCGAGATTTACCAGAACTGGTATATCTGGGAATGCGAAAAAAAGATGCACCTTAGCAGTAGAGGGGTAACGAAGAGAAATATCTTTGGGCCCTCAAGAGTTATGAATTTTTAAAGAATACATGAAAATGTACGGCTTAAAAACTTAAAGCGCCAACTGGGGATATCTGGTCGCGCTAGACCGGGGTAAATCCCAAAATTTCAGGCTGACTGCGATGGACCGTGGGTCTAATACAGGGACCAGCCTTGGACCACTGCAAAGTACCTTAGATGCCTCGTTAATGGGGTTGAGGTGCGAAAAGCTACAAAACGATGCATCATCTGTGAACCACTAGATTGAAGACGATGCGTCGAGCTGCACCATGTCAGAAATGCGTCTGAAACGGGAGACGATGCGCCGCCCAGTCGGCGATGTGAGGTTCACAGTCCGTGCAGCAGCGTTGATGCATCGGCATCAAAGGAGATGTGCTGGTTCTGATTGGTGCATCATTGTTAATGCGTGGATTCTAGCAGTTGCAGCCCTTATACCCACTTCCAAAGGCCCAGGACTGGATTAGCACCACTTGGCAGGGCAAGACTTGCAGTAAGAAAAATCCAGGTGCTGCTGCAGGGTGAGTTGAAGTTTTTCATGTCCCTGAGACTTAGACCAGGGGGCAAGTCACATGCCCTTGGAGTCACTCTGGGTTCAAGTAGATGGATCCAGTCCTTCCTCAGCAGGGCAGAGGATAGCAGGCAGAAGGGCAGCACAGCAGAAATGCAGTTTATTCAGAGCAGCAGTACAGCAGAGTGGCAGTCGTCATAACAGCACAGCAGTCCTTCCTCATAACAGAGTTCTTAACAGGTCACGTAATATACTACTCTGGTGTGGTCAGAGTCCAAGTACTTATATCCAGTTGTGCCTTTGAAGTGGGGGTGACTACAAAAAGGGATTTTGAAGTGCACAGAAGTCCTCCCCCCCAGCACTGACTCCAGACCCACTCCAGGGGGTATGCAGCTCTTTGTGTGGGGACAGGACACAGCCTATTCGGTGTAAGTATCAGCTCCTCCCTTCCAACCTGCCCAGGATGACCCATCAGGATGTGAATGGCCACTCACTCACACTTAAGCTCCCTTTGCACAAAGTCAAGCTGTCACCCACCCCAGACGTGTATTGGAGACAGGCTGCAGGCACACAAGGCTAAAAGCAGAAAATATAATCTTTCTAAAAGTGGATTTTTTAAAAGGGTAATGATAAATTCAACTTTACCAGTAAAGAGAATTTATTAACACCATTCCAGTCATATGAAACTTGACAGATCTACTCCTTCTCAATCAGGAATTACAGCTCATAAGTGTAATAAGGAATTCCCACTGATAATCTATGAGAGGGGTAGGCCTCACAGTGGTGAAAAACAAATGTGGGTGGTTTTCACTACTAAGCCATGCAAAACTTAATGGTACATGTCCTACCTTTTGCTTACACAGAACCCTGCCCTATGAGCTACCTAGGGCCTAACTTTGGGGTGACTTGATTGTAATAAAAGGGGAGTTTAAGGCTTGGCATGGGGTTTTAAACACCATGTCAACATGGTTGTGTAAACTGCACAAACAGGCTATGCAGTCGCAGGCCTGAGTCATGTTTAAAGTGCTACTTGTATGGGTGGCAAAGTCAGTGCAGCAGTGCCACTAGTTTTATTTTACAGGCTCTATGCACATGTAGTGCAGTCTACAAGGGATTTATAGATAAATTAAATATGCCAATTGTGGGTGGATAAGTCAATCAAACTATGTTTTAGGGGAGAAGCACATGCACTTTAACACTGGTTGGCAGTGATAAAATGCTTAGAGACAAAAGGCCAACAAAATGAGTTCAGGAAAATTGGAGGCAAGTAGGCAAAACGTTTGGGGGAAGACTACCCTTAGGCTGATAGGCCTAACACAATTCAACTCCCTGTTTAGTGATAATTACAAATGTATTTCATTATGGAGAGAGACTGTAGTAGAGCTAATATGCAGACAGATAAAGTTGACATTAAAAAAACCCTTGGGACTTTCTGAACACCTCATTGTCATATTCTATACAAAAGGTAATCTCTTCATCCTTTAAGAATGTGGCTACTGACATTGGCAATTTAGTAGCATCTGCTATTTTAAAATCACCAGGCACACCTACAGGTGTAAGCAATCCTCCGCAGCAGGAGGGGGAAGTGAGAAGGTGGTTAGTGCTGCTGAAAGTAATACATATAGTGGAATCGCTTGAGGGTATGAGAGAGATTCATTGGTGGCTGTTCAACTGTTCATAAGGTTGATGTAGGGTCAAACTGTCAGGGTCCAAGCAAAAGACCATTTTGATTTCTTGATGATCAAAGCTTTGATGACTTGTTTTATAGTGAAACACATTATGACAATGATTTTACCATTAAAGTTGCAAAAAATGTTGAAAACAACAAATAAGCAACATGTGTTAATCATAGATATTTGGGTGGTCCCCCAAGTTTGAATAAGGGTTGATTCAATATCCTAATTCATCAGAATGATCTCCTCCTATCTTCTTAGAAATGTACATTAAATCTAAGATCCAGGAGTCTTTTTATAGATTGACAGGATTAACAAGCATTTGCAATGCAACAGGTCTTGCATTTGCATTTGCGAGAGTTTCAGCTATCGGCATTGTAAATGACAATGTCTTTTATGTATGTGTTTTAAGAACCAACATATATATAAAAGGCATTGTCATTTCTAATGCCAATATCTCAAACTCTCGCAAATATAAGACCACTTTAATGGTGTCCACAGACATTTCTGTAGAACCTGCTCGCCGTGTACAGGCTTTCTAAAGATAGCCATCATTAAAGTGAAAGCACTGCATGGGGCGCTTCTACAAAAAAAAACATTTATTTATGAACAATGTGCTGACTGCTTGGAGAGAGAAATGGGCGTGTATTCTTGGTTTTTCAAGGACTAGACATAAGCAGTTCTCATATCTCTCTTTTTGGCTGTGCTGCTTATGTTTAATGAGTGTGATTCCTTCTTTCTTCATATCTAAATGCGAGGCAGAAGTGACACCACTGAATGGCAGGTATTAGATTGGTGCAACAAGAAGAAATACTTTTATTTTACCCCATTTATTCTCTTTCTACATGTGCTGTATTCTGCAGCACACTTAGAAGGAGTAATTCGCCTTTAAATATTGTTTATGTGCAGGACGGTGTCCCTTCCTGCACATAAACAATCATCTCTGTAACACAAACACCCTTCTGCAAGGGTGCCTGTGTTGTAGGGATGATTCCCTGCAATGCAGGCAGCCTTGCACCATGCTGCAAGGGGGCCTAAGTTGCAGGAAGTCCTCACTACAATGCAGGCACCCTTACACCAGGGTGCAAGGGAGTCTGTGTTGGTGCTAGGCGGCAATTTCTTTTAGCACCAGCGCAAAGGAAAACCCTTCCTGAATTTGTACCACAGCCCTGGATGCTTATGAGGCGAACCCTAGTTACATTGCTCGTCATCTCTACCACAATTGGTATACATTCATGACCTATATAACAACCCTACGGGTGATATCTTCTAGTGCCCTTTAATCTTCTAAGTTTTCTACTATCTTTCGTCTTTTCTCATTCACGTCTTTTCACTTCCTTTCTCCATCGGGGCAGTGGAATGTAACAGCAGGAGGCCCGTAAACCACATTATCTTACTCTATCTAGAGTGGCCCATCAACGTGTCTAATAGGAAGTCCTTAATTGTACTTGTACTCTTCTTATTCTTTATTTTGTCTCCATTTGCATGCGCTTATTTATACCCTTCTATCTTTCTTGTTTTGTTTCTACCTGTGTGCACCTATGCTCAGTTTTTAATTATCTATATTTTATCGTACTATTCTTAAGTCCGACCCTCTGTGCTATTGACCATTTTCTATGGCGAGCATGAAACAGATCATTTCTATATTTATTTGCTAAATGTTTACATTTATTATATTAATTATCATTATTCACTTTATGTAATTGAATATTTACACATTGTGTGTTTGCTCTAGACAGGTCCCATAGCCAATTTTTCCCTTAAATCATTATATGCGCCCTGAAGAAGGTGATACCCAGAAAAGGGGTGTCTCACCGAAACGCACGTCGGCGCTGTGAATGTGTTCCCTCTATGAACTTGTTTGAATTATTTTCTCTGGAAAACTGATGAATACATCTGAAAAGTACCCTTTAATGTTGAATCGTTTCTTCTCTGACATTATATATATTGCAAATTAATATTGCAAATGGTTATAGCAATATGATGAAGATCTGTACTGGTTAAACCACCATTTCATTACTGTTATATGTCTTGAGGGAACTTGATCTATAGCATGTTTCTTGATACATTTGTCATGCCTTTATATGTGGTATGTGTGAGGATGTTTGAGTATGAAACTGTATGTATGTTGTGAGTGGCGGATGAGGAATGGGATCTGTCTTTTCTATAATCTTTTTGATATGATATTTATTTGTGACAATTTATTTAAGATGAAAAAATAAAAATAATGTTTAATGCAACTTGTCTGTTGTGAAGAACATGGTCTTTTTTGGACTAGCCAGAGTGGTCAATTAATAGATGACGTATAGCATATCTCGATAACATAGGTAGAGTTATCTGTTTTTGTATTTTGGCTCCATGGTGCAAGGGTGGCTGAGTTGGAGGAAATCCTCCCTACAAAGCAGGCACCCTTTCAACAGGGTGCAAGGGAGTCAGTGGTGGTGCTAAGCAGTAATTTTTTTTAGCACCAGCGCAAAGGAAAACACAGAGGTGCGCCGTATTCTTGTAAATATGGCGCATCTCTGCATTTTTTAAATGACACTGTGTGGCGCAACTAGATTGCTTGTAGTGACGCTCTGTGCCATTTCTATGTAAATATAACCCTTTGTTTGGCCGCACTCAAGACAAAATAAAAAATTTTAGGTCCAACTGCAATGCAGGAATTTCTGTAGAAGAATATCCAATGAGCAGAACCCCCTATAGAAAAAAAGCCTGTGCCATTACTAGCAGCCAGCTGCAACCCTCTCTTTATTGATAGTCGATTAAAGTAGGGAAAGGGCAAGTAGACAGGAAACAACTTGTGAGGCCCGAGCAGAGTAGAGTTCATGTAAAATACATCTGTATATAGATTCAAGTGTATATTTACTGCTAAATAAAGGTGTCATGTTATGCTTCTGTGCTAGTCACCATTTCTGAGCTGAGATTTACATCTAGCTGTAGACCTACATGCCTCCACCTGTCAAATGAGGATGTGGGGCTTCCTAAAATTTAATTTATGCCTGTAAAGTTACTACAAGTAACTCTACAGATGTATTTTCTTTTTCATCTAGCAGGAAGACATGGCGCCACCAGACCAGAAACAATAGAGCTTTCCCTCTGGGAAAATATAGGGAAATTTAATAAAGCGATTATTTATTTTTTAAATTAAAATGTTTTAATGTTTAATTTCGATGTAAATACATGTATTAATTAATTATTTATTAACCTGGAGCTAATAAAACTGCATTTTACAGCACATTATCTGCTCAAATTAAATGTGAATTAAATAATATAATTTAAATATATTAATTATACTTATTATACAAAATCATGTTTATTTTTAAAAATTCAGCCTAAAGAACATCTTCATGTTTACTTAATTTTAATAAACTTAGTTAAAAGTTATACATTTTGTTAATTTCCAAAACCTTTTTAGGATTTCTAAAGGCTTTTAATGCAATTTAATTTTCAAGTTAAGTTTATTGTTAATTTTTTTTAAATATAATAAAATATACATTTTTGTCACCTAAAATGTTTACATATTCATAATTTTAAATGTAGTTTTCATTTAATTAATTTAAAATCAGTTGCTACATGTTACTTTAATTACCTGCCTTAATTAATTTCTATCAAAATGTATTACAGTACCATTAGTTGTGTGGTGCTTGACTTACTCCAGAACTACGCTGGTGTACATTTACATCTATTCTGATGCCTTTAGGGCTGCATGAACTTTAGAAAAATATGTTTTCACTAACTGAGGAGCGAGACAGAAAGAGAGGGAAGACTCGGAGGCTTAGAGGTCGTCACCGTGGCGTGCGCGCACAGTTTAATTTATGGGGATTTGGGGAGGCCGTGCGCGCAGGAGCACCATTTTATTTGCGAAGACTGAAGATCCGTCTCCCTCCACTGAGAGTGAGGGGGCCGCTGGAGCGTGGGGGCCCCCGCACTGCGGGGGCTGCGGGGGCCTGTGTTACGCCCCTGATGAGAGAGCCATATCGCTTTAGATATGGCACTCTCCTGCTCCCTCCCTGTCACACAGTGCAGCATTTTTGGATGTTGCACTGTGCGTGACTTATTTGAAAATCTGCCGCTTAGTTTCTACTAATTAGTTGGCACAAATGGCTGTGGAAAATTGGATCAGCACCACTGCAAAATTGTCTGAAACCTGTGAAATCTATGTGATTCATCCCCAGATGGGTTTGTCTGTCTTTATTTTACATCCCCAGATGGGTTTGTCTGTCTTTATTTTACATCCCCAGATGGGTTTGTCTGTCTTTATTTTACATTTCCTGTGACAGATGTGAGCTCATGCACCAATAGTCTCACTCCCTCACATCAACGTCTGCCTAAAAAAGCATATAAATATAAAACGAAAATTGATATATCTTGATTCTGCTGTGATATGCACAGGAAACTAATTCACAAAGCCATTGTCTTTACCAATAGTGAACACTAGATGGTGGTATGAAAACATGAAAATTAAGTACTTTCTAGAAATTATTTTTAGTCACATATAAGAACATTTGCTATGAACAAAGGGCCGAAGACCCCGTTTGCGAACGCAAAAAGGTATTTTGACATGTACCAAACCCAAATAGTGATTAGGTAATCAGTTACTAAATCACAATTTAGGTTTGTGATTCAGTATTAGAAAGGGGCATATTTAGGGCGTCCCTTCCTAATACCGAATCACAGTGATACCCCCACAGACACACTGCCTGCTCTTAAAAATTTAAACTTAAACTTTCATTTTCGTTTTTTAAATGCATTCTGTTTTCCTTTAAGCTAAACAGGCTGCATTTTTAAAAAAATAGTGCTTTATTTAAAAGCAATCACAGACATGGTGGTCTGCTGTGCTGACCCAAGCAGGTCACCATCCCAGTGATTTTAGCGATTCCCAGTGGGTCACAAACCGGAACTTACCTTATTAATATTCATGAGGTAGGTCTATTTGCGACCCACTGGGTCGCTACATTTGAAATAGTGATTTCCTAATTGCGATTCGCAGGAAATCGCATTAAGGGACTTGCTATTTCAAACTTTCGCACTTGGCCCAAGGATTACAAAATTGGCACCATTAAGTTAGGCAGCAATAACAGCTGAGCCAACTACAGACAATTTGTGAACGATTGCAATAGGCCCAATATTGTGCACTGTCACACAGAGAATGATCATAGACATCACTATTATTATTGTGAAAATATTTTAATGGTTGGATATTTCTACACGTGTTTTGTGCACAATGTTGGTGAATGAGAGCACCAGGACTGTACAAAGGAGGGCAGAGAAGACAATATGCAGCAGGTCCTGTGGATCTTCAGAACCAGCTACTCAACAAAAATGACTTCACAGTTTTAAAAGATTGCTTGCTAGTTACTTACCGAAGAGGTCCTTAAACATAGTTGTACCACTAGATGGTGCAAGATGCTAGAACTGCCTTTATTACTTTTCTCTCTGTTATTGCTGGAACACAAAACTGTCCTGAGCTGGCCCCTCAGTGTTGCCTCTGGTGTGTTTCCAGATGACGCACCAGAAGTGGCAGCTCCTCCGATATGGTGGAGGAGCGTCGCACCACTGCTTTTAAGCAGTACCAAGTAGAAACATAAAAGGATAATAACTTAGAGTTATTATCATTTTATGCTTCATGTCCCGTTGCTTTCCGGGCTCATTGGTTAGTGCTTGCTGCTCTGCTCTCGGAGCAGGGGAGGAGTGGTTTGCCCACTCCTAAGTGCGCAATGACTGTTTGGTCTGGCCCAAACCAGTCATGCACACTTTCCCTGTTCTCCATGCAGGCTGTACTACAGCCTGCTTGGAGAACATGCCCACCCCTACAGCCCCTGGCTGAGCCCTAGGTCACGGCATTCAGACCAATCACAATGCTACTTTGTGGTTGGCTTAGGGCAGGGAGCCTGACTGCCTGCTTCCTGTTCCTAGAGTCGGAGGCCAGCCTCAAGGTAAGTTTATATTTTTTATCCCTCCCTGAGACCCCTCCACAACCCTCCAGCGAACTCCCTCACCTGCCCTGCCCTGCCACGTGCGAGCCAAGCCAGCTACAACTGCGCACCAGGGTCCCCTCTCACCGGTAGATGCACATTGACTGGAAGGGGGGGGGGGGTGCAACCTGTCCCTTTCTGAGCGCTCTGTCAGTCTTTTGGTGTCATTGTGCTCACAAGATAGTTTGGTTCCCACTGGGTATCATTAAGCTCGGGAATCTGCTAGTACAGGATGGCCAGTGTGCCATCTAGCAGGCAGTCTGACTTACCTCACTTTCCTCCAGCCGTGGCCCGTGCAGGTAAGAGCGGTAGGGCCGGAGGGTGGAGGATTTTGACAGACAACGACGAGGGAAAAGTAATTATTTATTTAATTTTCCCTCGTGGTCATCTGTCGTATCCCCTCCCAAGCCGGCCCCACCACTATTTCCTGCACAGGCTGCGAATGCTTTCCTCTATGGCTTCTCTGCCAGACGAGGTGGTGCAGTGCATGTGCCTGAGGAGCTCCACTCTGCGGCTAGCTTCTGCATGCTGCCGGAGCCCCCAAAAACATGTGGAACAGGCCTCTGTGGCAGAAGGTAAGTCAAGAACCGCAGGGGATCACCCATCGGATCCTTTTTCCATTTGCCGGCAGGTGAGGGGCCTTGCTGTCCTGGGCATCTTCACTCCGTTCGCACCGGCAGCAGCTCAAAGGCCCTTGGGAGCACATTGGAGTAATTCCTTGCTCTCCCCAGACTGTGCAGGGCTCCAGCAAGAGGGAACAGGTTAGTGTACGCCACTTATAAAATGACACACATACAGAGAGCTTCAATTTGCAGGTAAAACACTCTGTGACCTCTGTAGTTCTGCCTTTTATTATGTCCATTGCCGCGACTCAACCGCCATACAATGTCCCGGGAGGGAGAAACTATGAGATACACTTCTCCTGGTTGTCTATTGAATGAAAGCGGCCCAGAACATTACAGGGCAGACCACTCCCTGACACGTGTCATCGACTTGAGATCAAGAGAGTTGCTCAAGACTCCCAATTCTTGTTTCCTAGGTTGCTGCCACCTTGTTCGACTGCTAGTCAGAACACTTCAGAGAGGCAGCCCCCTCTGAGATGATGTGGTTGTACACCAGCTATGAGTGTGCAATTTGGTGAAGAGGTAAAGTGCACTGGCTATGTGTGAGTTGTTTGATGAAGAGGTATAGTGCAAACAGAGTAGAAGTCCTAACAAAATAAGCCGGGAGCTAACCAAGTGAGACAGTATGCAAGTGACATCTCATGGCATGCAACACCACAACGTGTGACATTACAGCATGTGACATCTCACGTGGCATCACAGGAAGTGGCATCACAACCCATGACCTCACAGGAAGTGACATGAGAAGAAGTGACATAAGCTCTTAACACCTCACACATATGTGTAGCACGTCTATCATGACTACATTTGAGCGCATTAAAATATTTAACAAATAAGATTTTCGAGAGGTTATGCCAAAAAAGTACGCAACACCAATGCAAACATTGGGCCTCAACTTATACATTTATTTTTTTTAACTCTGCCATAAATAATTTGACAACAAGGAGCAATGTAGCAGTAAATCTGTTCTGCCTAATCGTTTGCAATGTCTGCATCTTTAAATATCTTATGGAGTTAAGGCACATACCGCAGGAATCTTTATGTGGCAACTAAATCTCAGGGAATAATCATATTGGTAAGATAACTCTGGAGGTTAACATATTTGCTGGAGGATCTGTGTTTTGTCTAGCCCCAGTTTTGAATCAAAGTAGCATAGAGGGCAATATGTCTCATGCAAAGCACGTTATGTAACACACAAATGACATATTTTTATTTTATGGATATGGTTAAGTGGGTTACTGCTTTTAACACAGTGATCCTTTTTTTTCTTGCAGTTTATACATTGTAATCCTTCTAATACAGCACAGTGAGCTATGAAGGATATGTGGCTCCTACACCTTGTAAACCTCACTGTCTTATGCAACACATCCTACAAATTGATTCGCACACATATGGTTTATTGCCAGTGCACAATGCGTACATATGATGTAAAGCACTCTGACACCGTGCATTGGGCTAAATAGTACTATAGCACTATAAAATAAAATAAAACAAAATACTGGTATTTAAATGGTTATTTGTGTACATTTTGGGACAGACCAACACATCTGACATTCTTATATTAAATGCATATATCTTATGTACAGGGAAAGAACAAAGGCATGTCTCTCCAAATTAAATACCTGTGAAGTGATAAGCTGTGTGCCTTTGTTTCCCCTTCATTTAATTTACGTGTGAGGCTCCAAGCCTGGATACTCCAACAAAAGGAGGCCACATGGCCCCTTAACTACAGCCTTTGTTATAGGCACAGCTGGAATCTGATAAGCCCCTTCCTCGCATGCACTTAGCTGCTCAGAACAAAAGCAGACAATGTGCAGGTGCTGCTGAATGTGTCTAGGGTTGGCGTAAACTCCACTCCGCCGTGGAGTTGGCAGAGTTTTTGGCCATGCATAACATGGAGTTCCGGCCAAATTCCTCCAACCAACATGTGGCAGAGGTTTTTATCCGTGTGTGGCTTGCCAACAGTAATTTGGTGAGCACTAGTTGGATCTGGCATTCCCTAGTGTGATTTGCAGTCATTTGGAGGGCACCGAGCGAGATTTCCCCAATATGCCCGGTCCCGGGTAGTCACGACCGTTTACGGTCAGATAGCTGCCACTCGAGTAGACAATCTACTCGAGCTACAGCAAAATCAACTGAAGAAGCAGCGCCCTCTGGTGCAGTGTGTGATGCCATTCGTGCTGATTTTTCAGCGTGGAACCCGCTCCTGGTGATCAGCACGAGCAGCGCAAAATGGTTAATGCTGCCCATTTGTGGAACTCCGTGAAATCTCGCAGAGTTTTTGTGTAACACCAAAGGAACCCCTAATCGTGTCACTGTGTCTGAAAATTACACCGGGATAAGTTTAGCATATTTTTGTGGGACCACACCTCTTAGTAGGGTAGACACTCACCCAATGAAAAGAGTGGGTAGACGCGGTCTACCCAGCGGTACCCTCGATTTGTACCTTAGGGAATCTGATATGAATGTTCTAGTTGTTTAACAGGTGGAGTGCATTTGGCATCAGTGTGCTGTTTTATGAGGAGGGGTAGTGCCCCAGCTCAGTGGGCACTCTTTGGTGAAGAAATGTAGTATTATAAATGTGTCATTTGGAGAAGAGTTAAGTGCGCTGTTCAATGAGAGGCTAGTGCGCATGTGCAGAGTGTGGTGTTTGATGAACATGTGTAGAGAATCTGCGATGACTGTGGTTTTTATTGAGGAGTTGGAGTGCATCTGCTCCCAGCATGCCATTTGAGGAAGCATGAAAGAGCTCCTCATATAAGTGTACCTCTTGCACTGAAACAGTGTCATGCCCCTGCCATGAGTACGGTGTTTGATGACGAGTTAATGCACTTTCTGTAAGTGTACTGTTTGGTGAAGATGTGCAGTGCATCTGTTAAGAGTGCTTTTTTGATGAATAGTTGCAGTGTATATGCTTGGAGTGTGCTGCATGATAATGAGAAGAAATGTACATAAGATGTGTGGTTTTATTGTTCCATTATTGACAGTAAAAGCAAAGCAATTCAGCATTTATCATCTCTTCAACATAGAACCTCGTGGGCATTACCTATTATGTCTATGTGGAGGGAAAAACCTGGTTATAAAGTACATGGGTGGGTCTTGACGACCTTTCTGCAGGCTATGAGACTGGGAGATATTTGGCAGACTGCTAAACCAAGGAAAAAACAATACACATGCTTCTTGGGGTCCCACCATACCACTATACAAATAGATTACTTCCGCACTACACATGCATCCTTGGCAGGATTCTGGGATGCCAGAATTATGGTAAGAGGGATATCTGACCATGCACCTTCTTGGGTGGAGCTCCATAGTCCTCTCTAGGGGATCAAGGGTTGATGAAAACAAGACCCTTTGTACATAAAAATAACATCATGGACAGCATAAGGGATGGCACCAAGCATTACTTCCAAAAATATGTGGGTACAGTGGGATTAGTGGTCACGTGGGAGGCCTATAAATAATCCTCCCCGGAATTAGCCATGTCGCATATAGCTGGAGAAAAAAAGAGGAAATGAGACTAGACAGATAGGCCGGAGGGATACGTTTTAGAAGTGGAAGACAATGGGGGAAACCCCTTACCAAGCAGTGGTGCAGCAAGCTCCAACTTGAACAAAAGGAATATAGAAACCTGGCTGAGAAAGCGGCCAATAGCGTTGCTCTTGCCTCAGAAAGGAGGGTATATGAGGTGGGAGATAAGGTGGGGAGGCTTCTGGCTATGGTGGGTATGAGAGAGCAGGCAAGAAGCTGGATCCATGAACAGCGGACAGAGGTGGGAAGGATGATCAGGGATAATGGGGACATGTAGGGCCCGATTCACAGAACAAACTTAAGACTAAATCCTAAACTTAGTACCATTCTGGTATTCACAGAATGCACTTAGTACTTCTGGTATTCACAGAATGAACTTACTACTTTTGCTATTCACAGAATGAACTTAGTACTTTTGCTATTCACAGAATGGATTTACGACTCCTAAACTTACGTCCGCACTCGGGCCGGAAATTCCGGCCCGGAGGCGGAGCTTCCGGCCCGGAGGCGGGGCTTCCGGGCCGGAGGCGGAGCTTCCGGCCCGGAGGTGGGGATTCCGGCCGATTTAGCTATGGCTGAAATCTCCACCTCCGGGCCGGAAGCTCCGCCTCCGGCCCGGAAGCTCCGCCTCCGGCCCGGAAACCCCGCCTCCGGGCCGGAAGCTCCGCCTCCGGGCCGGAAGCTCCGCCTCCGGGCCGGAATTTCCGGCCCGAGTGCGGACGTAAGTTTAGGAGTCGTAAATCCATTCTGTGAATAGCAAAAGTACTAAGTTCATTCTGTGAATAGCAAAAGTAGTAAGTTCATTCTGTGAATACCAGAAGTACTAGGTGCATTCTGTGAATACCAGAATGGTACTAAGTTTAGGATTTAGTCTTAAGTTTGTTCTGTGAATCGGGCCCTTACAGAGGAATTTGCAAAATATTCTCAAGCCTTGTATAGTAAGTCCACCACAAGATCTGAAACGGATATAAGTGAGTTCTTAAGAGATATGAATGTATAGCGGCTCACACCTGGGGCGATCCAGGATATGGAGGCGGTATTGGCAAAGAGAGCTCATTTTAGCTATAAGGGACATTCAGATGGGAAAAGCGCAGGGGCTTCATGGCCTCCCAGCTGAGTTATTTAGGAAACTGGCAAGCAAGTTGGCCTCGCATCTGTGCAACATTTTTTAAAAAGCTAGACGTCAGGGCATTCTCCCACCTGACTAGAAGTTGGCCACCATTTTAGGTACCCTTAAGGAAGGGAAGCCCCTTATGGACGGTGCCTTCTACAGGTCGATCTTTCTCCACAATATGGAGTGTAAAATACTTACCACCCAGCTGAAACGAGTCATGCAGATATTTATTAAACCCTCATCAATCAAACTTTATGCCACACTGAGGGACGCGGCTGAATCTTAGGGAAAACCGGGAGCATTATACTCCAGAAGGGGTTGCAAGTCTCTCCCATCATTGACGAGGGTCCCGACATCCATTTGGTGGGTAGCAGATAAGTTTCTAGGTTAGAATGGGAGGCCCAGAGCGATGACCCCACTCCAGGACAGCGATGTGCAGGCTGAGATGGGGAAACTCAGAGGCACTCATTGTTGGAACTTGATAGGCATCTCAACATTGGGGATGTGTGGAGAGTGAAAAAAGCAAACTCAAGCAGATGATGGATGGAACACTAAAACTTTTCAGACACTCACCCCCAGTCACAGATCTGGGTTGAATCCATCATCATTCTTTATCTCACTTCGCCCCCCCAGTTCAGACACAGCCATATGCAAATCAGTCTTGACCCTGTTCCTCATGGCAACAGTCCAGCCCGAACTGCCAAGCCAGGTCTTAACATAACATGTACTTTTGTATCGCGCACGTATCACCTGAAAGTCTCAAGGTGCTGAATAACAGATGTATATTGTTACCCAACTCAATGATACTCATTTTATCGACCTCATATGGATGAAAGGCTGAGTGGACCCGGCGGGATTAGAACCTGTGACCATGAGGTCGAACACAGGCCCCTACAGTGGATGCATTTGTCCACTGTGCCACCAGACCTGGTCCAGGTCTTCCCTGGACCGGAAACAAGCATACTGGGACCAGGTTTGGGGTAACACCCCTCATCAGCCAGGCTAGCTTGAATCCAGTGGCAAAGTGAGCAAGTGACCCACATCTGGGCTTACCCTGCCAACTTAGGACGGATAAAGCAAACACAAGGAGATGATGGACAGAGAGCTGAAACTTTTCAGGAACTCACCCCCAGTCAGAGATCTGGGTTGAATCCATCATCATTCTTTAGCTTTCTTCAACACCCGAGTTCGGAACCAGCCATATGGAAATCAGTCTTGACCCTGTTTCTCAGCTAAAGATCGATGATGTTACACATGTTCAAAATGCTGCTCCTATACAAGGATATTCTGGGATCCAAGCCACAATAACGTTTTACTGGCTGGCCACTCCCTTTCCAGGGGTGACAGGTCCATTTATTACAATTAACATTGCTTATTTTGCTATACAAAGCATGAATCTGTCCTCTTGCAGTTCTTACATACGGTGCATGGGTTGTTCCATGTAAATGTCCATGACCCCCCTCCTCTTCATGCCCCCTCCCCCGTGCAAAGTAAAACAAAGATCCAAATAGCTCTATTTTATGTTACTTTAGGGTTACTTTATGTTACTTATATTTATGTTACTTTAGTGTTTCAGCGTAACACAAGTTCAGTGCTTAAATGTAAAACCAGTCCTACACTTTACACCAGTTTGCATCACTTTCGTGATGAAAACCTTGCACAAAGAGTCAGTAAATCTGTGACTGGGCATAAAGTTGAAAGCCATTTCTCTCTGTTTTAAAGCCTGCAATTCACAATATCACAGACTTTGAGACAGTCAAAAGCCAACTCACAATGTAATAATGTTACATTGCGAGTCGTTAAAATTAAGTACTTTGCAAATCACTGCGATTGACAGGTGGAGGGGTCATGAGTGAGGCATCCCTCTCATTTGCCAAACAGTAAAACCATATTTCAGTTGCTCAAGGATACAATTGCTGCTGCTGATTGGATCACGGGCTGTCACACCAGGTGGTGGTGGTAGCAATTCACAAAGTGGAAGCTGCCTGTGACGGACAGTTTCCACTCTGTGAATTATTACAGCTGGGTCATTCGGCGGAGTAGACAGGCAGAGGTCGTACGAGGTCACTTGTTTCTGTACATGCTAGCTCATGTATGTCTGGCAGACAAGAACTGCCATTTTGACATTCTGCAGGTGCGGCGGGGATAGGCTATTCCCTCTTTCGCCTCCATCCCGAGTCCCAGAGGCATTCAGCGGGATTCGCGGTCAGTGGGATTCGCGGACAGAATCCACGCTGCATTAATCTTGATGAGGAAGACATTCTGCGAACCAGACCCAATTGTGTTGTCACACCGTCATTTGACTCCCTGCGTGGGTTCCGGTCATCCCCCATAATGCGGCTCTGCGTTCCCAAGGAGCTGCTTCCGTGTTTCAGGTGTTTAAAAAAAAAACTTAAATTAATAAAAACCGTGCACTCAATTGCCGCACTTAAAAGATCATTCAGTACTTCTTGAAACAAAATGAAGTAGCGTAGTTTAATTTGCAATGCAGACAACTGTTGTTGAAATCGACAGATTTAGAACAACAGCGAAACAAGGCAGCTAATAATTTAATTCGATTTAGCTGGAATGGCTGCGCCATGCTTCATGCATTTTATTAAAACTAAGGGGCATATTATCAAGCACGGCGTTAAAATTAGCGCCGCTTTAGCGGCGGAAAACTGCCGCTAAAGCGGCGATAATGGGCTTGATAATATGCAGCAGAGAATTCCAATAGAAGCTCATGTTCACACCAGAACATGGGCTTCTATGGGAATTCACAAGGTCATATTATCAAGCCCATTATCGCCGCTTTAGCGGCAGCTTCCAGCCACTAAAGTCGTTTCTTGATAATATGCCCCTAAGGAAGACTACAGACTTTGAGGTATGGCACCGAAGGTGGCCAGTTTACATCTCTGAGGAGTTGTCTTCTGACCGCCACTGAACCCGCACAGCTGATGCCTTGGAGCTCAAGCATGGCACTCACTCCTTACTGCCAATCTGCACTGCCAAAGTAGTGTCGGTGCTCAGAGGGAGGCCATGGCAGCAGGCAACACTTCTGGTTTCCCTTCACAGTTCCGATGCCCGTGGGTCGTGGCTCACTCAAGATCTTTAAATTTGTCTCTTAACCCATTACTTGGCTGCCAAGCTCCATCCTACCCTTAAGGGCAGAATTCCAACTACGCTAAAGTAATTGGAGTAATTTGGAAATTCCGTGTTACTCTTTGACGCGGAAATACTGATAATTACGCAACGACTCCTTCTTGTGTATTTAAGAGTAATTTGGGGGAGGAGGGATTCCTAACGCAAGACGACATTTAGCGGAAGCGAGCGGCCACTTGAGCTTGCTCTTCGTGTTCTTCTGCACTTAGTGCTGTTTCTTAGCACACAATGCATCCTCACATCCATCTTGAACCTGAGGCTGCATTTTACGCTAAGGAAATAGCGCTAAATGTCGGTAGCAAATTTGGGGGGGAAATCCTACCCCAAGAGCACATTTAGTAAGCATGAGACACCGATTGCACAGCTATTTGTGTTGTGTTGCATTTAGCACTATTTACCTTGTGTCCATTTTGGACACGAGGGGGAATTTTTGTGCTAAGAAATAGCGCTAAGTGCAGAATTACTATGCTCGTGATTTTCAAGCATAACCTCACATAATATTTAGGTAATTCGGCATGATCATGCTACACTGACTTATGAGTTAAGCCCACCCCTTCTTAAATATAGGGGTTGACTGAGCTCCGCAGGGTCTGTTACTTGGACAATGTATTCAAATGTGTTTGGCCACATAGCAGGCCCCGCCAGAGGCAGCTACCTTATAAAACTAAAGATGGGTGATTGCTGTAGGGTTGGCATGGTGTAAGTACGCAAACGTCCGTGCATATCGCCTTTGTTGCTTGTGTGTGTCTGGATGATAAGAGAATGCCCATGCAACGGCTTTGGGGCTGCTGTTTCAGCTCACATGACAATTCTTTTACCTTAAACTGGAAGAATATGGGGGCATATTATCAAGCATGGCGTTAAAATTATCGCCGCTTTAGCGGCAGAAAACTGCCGCTAAAGCGGCGATAATGGGCTTGATAATATGCCGCAGAGAATTCCAATAGAAGCCCATGTTGACCCCAGAACATGGGCTTCTATGGGAATTCTCAAGGGCATATTATCAAGCCCATTATCGCCGCTTTAGCGTCAGTCTTCTGCCTCTAAAGCGGCGATAATTTTAACGCCGTTTCTTGATAATATGCCCCTATATTGGTGATTTCTGGCTCAGAGCAATGTTAAGGAACAAAGAGCTGCCAGGGAAGGTAACAAATGGGCCTTGTTTGTGATTGTGTTTCTGGACTTGATTTCAGTGGTCTGCATGCCAGTTGTTTTGGCAACAGTTTTAGAGGACTAGAGCAAATCAATGATCATGTCATTTATATCCTTGTAAATGCTGCACAGGCTTCTAAGGATCTGCACTGCGCAGGTAGTTTAGTGCATCCTATCCTGCATTAGGAACTAAGGAAGTCCCTTGGGGACACATTTATGAGTTTGTCAAGCAGTTTATCGCAGCAAATCACACTTTAAGTGCGCCAAAAGCATTTTTGCGTCTGCACCCACGTTCATAATACGGCGCAGGTGCAGAGGCAAAGCGAGTCCTTCATTTGCATGGAGCCACGCCCCCATGCGAATGAAGAAATGCCCTCTTATTATAGCACTGGCGCAACATGTGTGCCAGCGATATCTGTATTACAGAAAGGGAAGCACAAGCATTTGCAGCCCCCTCCGAATACCATTGTGCACAGAGGGCGTACAAAGCAGGCGCACACGCCTGTTGCACCCCTGGGTCATAATATATAATACGGCCCCAGGTCTTAAGCTTTATAGGTCTGACCCTGGTGAGAGTGTGCTCCCATGAGCCTGTCATCAATTGGTTTTTCGAGTGGATGACTAAGTCAAGAGGTGCTAAAGTGTTTTGATCTTTCTGTCACCCCTCATAGAGGCCCCACGCTGTGTTCTAATTCACAAAATTGAACTTGAAAGGACCCTTTGCTTCCATGATGTGTGAGATGTGTTAAGGTTTATTATTTTATTATTATTATTATTATTATTATTATTATTATTATTATTATTATTATTATTATTACTATCTATAAGAACAATAATTATAACGCGCATTATACACAGCGTTTTAAAGAACACTTCTGATTTCTGTAACTTCCAAATTTCATGGCTCTCATTTTACCAACCCCATCAAGATGTAAATGAGTCAGCCTTGCTATAACTGTAGCTCACCACATGTCTCAGCAGCCAGCGCTTAAGTCACTTCGTTGGAGTATTTTCACAGAAACTTCGCACTCACGTAGTAGAAATTACTGCTAATCCTTTTTTACCTATTCCCCTGCTTGTGTTTTGTGGCTTACTTGTAGTAAGTACGGTTGTTACACGTGGAATCACAAATTCTCTATGTTTGCACTGTAGCTCAAATCTTCCAGGGAAATGCACTGAAGCACAATCTGTCTACTTTTTCCCAAGCTGCTTGGAATCGAAGTGGTCTGGTGACATTGAGTTTGGGTCAGAGAAGACCAGCGTGTCCAGTGTATCTTTTCGCAATGGTTTGCATTGGATGCAGAGACAGTAAAGGGATATGGATCCTGGCAGGGATCTCTGTAATATATTATTTATATGGATGTATGCCAAAGGATTTGTCCATTAACTTCATTACTCTGTTTGCATGGTTGTTCATTGCCTGACCTCAGGACACTTCGCGATCCATGATAGGAATAGGGCCGGCTTTAGCGCTGATGGCGCCCGGTGCGACAATGTTTGTTAGCGCCCCCCAATGACCACCTCCACCTCAGATTCCCTCACTACCACCCTTTAACAGTGCCCCTGAAATCTTCATAACCGCTCTCTCTCCCTCAGATGCATTTAATTTGTTTTAAAGCGACGCCCCCACCCATACCAGTGTAGGGTGTCAGAGCACTTTATATCACACAAACTACACAGAGACAATCAATCGTAGGTATGTTAATCAGTGTATAAGAAATGTCACATAAGAGGTAAGACTACAAGGTGTAGGAAGCAGATGTCATCCATACTGTTAGGCAGGATAGTTTGAGTGCTCTGTCTGGAGAAGCACAAACTAAGAATTCAAAACGTAACTCCATGGCTGGGGGTTCTCTTTAATATTCGGAATAGATTTCTATCCACAGGAACCCTTTTTCCAACATTAGGATAACGAAAAACTGGGGCAAAAAATCATAACGCTCTAATCTATACCTTTCAGTTTGCATGTAGTTCTTTGATAACAGTTAAACTTGTGTTTTATCTCCAGAGAAACGGTTAGCTAATACTTACTAGAAGGGTAAGGTAGAGGAAAGTGCTACTTTATCGGCGAATGTAATAATTCGTGGTAGGGCAGAGGTAAGCGCTGTTTTTGAGAAATACGGAATTCTTGTGAGAAAGGTCAAAACTATCTCTTTTGTTAGCGAAGTGGACAATGGTGGTGTTTTTATGTCGTTACTAACAGATTTTTGAGTAAAAGAGAGTGTAAGAGAACATTTTGCTGATAAATTTTGTAAAGGAGGGGTCAGCAGAAGCAGGAGTAGCGAGACAAGCTGACATCAGAAAAGACCGCACTGGGATTAGTCAGCCATTAAGAGATATAGACGCTCCGGATTGGTGCGCTAGTGAACACTGCGCTAGGAGTGGAGAATTACAGGGTGACATAGACGCTCCGGATTGGTACGTTAGTGTAAGTCGCGCTGGGATTGGAGATTTGCAAAGGTGAAATAGACGCTCCTGATTAGTGCGTTAGTGTGAGTCGCGCTAAGATTGGAGAAGACAACAGAATAGTCGTAGAAGAAATCTAGCGATACGGAAAAAAGAAAATGATGTATTACAATCCACCAGAAAAAGAGAAAAAGTCCTGGTTTGGAAAGATCAATAATTTATTTAACAGGTATAAACCAATTGTGACTAGAGAGGGACAGTTGCTTCCTCCACCGAAATCGCCCGCATCCTTCATGGTTGTGAAATATGGGTATCATAAATGTATTTGGCTAGATAATTGGGCAAAGTATACAAAAGATGATCGCGTTTTAGCGTTTCCAGGACATGGTTCATTTAATTTGGCGGTATTAAGGAATTTAAGAGAAAGAATGATGAGATTAGAACCGAGACCTAGACCTACTCAGTTTGAAGCATTGACAGAATGGGAAGATGAGATGTATGAAAGAGAACGACAGCGGAGTGGCGGAAGGTATAAATACATGTTTGGTAGACCGTGTGGACAGGAGAATCATAATGAATGAATGAGGAGATGGCGCAGTGCAAATCTGGCTGATGGGATGTTCCCTATGAGAAATGCTGAAGAGACCAGTAGTAGAAAATGTACAGAGAAGAAAAACAATACAGGGTCAGAAGGCTACAAGTATGGTGTGCATGAGTCGGAGGATGATGTACTTGAAGACATGCTTTATAAAAATCCTCCCCCGTACCAACCAAATTCCACGTTGTTGACACCAAGTGCCCCAGTTTGTTAGGAAGGGACTTGCTGTGCAAAATTAACTGCACAAATTTCTGTACTCCTGATGGCATAGCCTTTGAGACTCCTGATGAGGATGTACTGTACAAAATGACTATAGCTAATATGGAACCTGAAGTTACTGAGTCATTTGCTGCATTTGAACCTGAGGAATTGCCTCAGGAATAGAAGAAGACAGTGAAAACGGATGTATGGGATTTCCCGGGAGATTAATGAAAAATGTAGATCCCGTAAAAATTACTGTAAGGAGTAAGTTACCCAAAAATTTCACAGTACAAATTGACACCCGAGATAATTGCAGGAGTTACTCCTATAATAGACAGAATGATTGAACAAGGTATTTTGAGAGAAATAATGAGCAGTCCATATAATTCGCCGATTATGGGTCTGAAAAAGGAACTTTCAGGATAGTACAAGACCTGAGAAAAGTGAATAAAATTGTTGTATCATGTTATCTCATTGTACCAAATCCTCCTGTGATTCTATATCAGATTCTTCATGATGCAGAGTGGTAAACAGTGATTGACCTGTGTCATGCGTTCTTTTCCATTCCATTGCACCCTGATAGCCAACAGATTTTTGCGTTTCGGTTTGGCGAATGTACTTTGGCATGGTGCCGAATCCCACAGGGGTATACAGAAAGCCCATCAATATTTAATCAGATTTTGAAGGAGTCCCTAGAAGATTTAAAAATGCCCGAAAGTTCGGTACTGGTCCAATATATCAACGACCTATTGGTGGCATCGAGAACTCGAGAAGCTTGTGTAGTGGATACTGTTGCATTGCTGAATCATCGAGCAGATGGAGGACTTAAAGTATCACCAACAAAATTACAAGTCTGTCAAAAAGAAGTACAGTAGTTAGGCCATAAAATTGAAAAAGGGCTAAGAAAAGGGACTGCAGATAGAATCAGGATAAGCAAAGGAATGAGACCCCCAATGACTCAGAGAGAGGTGAGAATGTTTCTTGGAATGGTCGGATATTGCCATCAGTGGATTAGTAATTTTTCATTGATTGTAAACATCTGGTACGTTTGACAAAGTGTGATGTAAAAGACCCCATTGAATTAAATAAAGAGGAGTTGAAGGCTTTTAAACAATTGAGAGATGGTTTGTGTGAAGCCCCAGCTCTTGGCATGCCTGACTATGAGAAATAATTTGAGCTCTATTGCAGCGAAAGAAATGGATGTGTCATTTCCGTACTAGTATAGAAACATGGAAAATTGAGAAGACCAATTGCATATTTTTCAGCTATACTAGATACCGTAGCTGTGGCATTGCCTGGTTGTTTGAAGGCTGTAGCAGCTACTTGTAAGAGTCTGGAACAGAGTGAAGGAATTGTGATGGGATATCCTGCGAGAGTGTTTGTGCCTCATGATTTGGCGATCCTTTTAACTAGGAGCCGCACTCAGTTTATGACACATAGTCGTCTAACTAAATATGAGAAAGTCATATTAGGTGCAACAAATGTGAGCCTTGTGAGGTGTCTGAATGTAAACCCTTCAACACTGTTACCTGATGCTGAGAATGTGGAAGTCAGGGATGATGTGGATCATGACTGTTTGGAAGTGCTTGATTTTTGTACCAAGCCACGCCCTGATATAAAAGATGTACCTCTGACAGAAAGTGACTATGTGATGTTTGTGGATGGGTCATGCTTGAGAACAAACGAGGGAATTTTGGGTGCAGCATACGCGGTGTGTACTGTAGCAGCTGTACTGGAAGCATCTTGTCTGAAAGGAGTGAAATCGGCAGAGGTTGCTGAACTATTTGCATTAACAAGAGCATGCAAGTTGGGAAAGAATCTGAGATTGACTGCGATTACCGATAGTCAGTATGGCTTTGATGTGGTGCATGACTTTGGGCAAATTTGGTCCCAAAGAGGATTTTTGACATCGAGTGGAACTCCTATAAGGAATGCTGAAGTGGTTGGAAAATTGCTTGAGGCGATACAGCTGCCTAAGCAATTGGCAGTAGTAAAGTGTGCTGCTCACTCAAAGTCTGCTGTTTATATATCAGCAGGGGACTAGTTTGCTAATGACATGGCACAATATTGTGCACGAAACCAGAATTCTGTGAATCGTGGTAGGGAAAAAGAGATGAATTCATGTCCCTTACTCTTTACTAATACTGTAAACACATGGGTGGAAGTGAGGCAGTTATAAGAAGAAGCAGGAGATGAGGAAAGGAAAGAGTGGAGCAAGATGTGCACCACGAGAGACAGATCATGTGTGGGTTTATCGGGATGGAAGACCAGTCATGCCTGATAGCATGGTTTGTACCATGGCACAGATGTATCATGGACAAGCACATGTGGGAAGAGATGCTATGATCAGACTTTTCAAACAGACATGGTATAATGCCAAGTTTAGACTTGTAGCTGAGAGTCTATGTCAGAGATGCCTTATATGTCAGCATTACAATCCTGGAAGAAAAACAGTGGTAAGTCTAGGAACGATAGGACGAGAAGGAGGGCCTTTCACAAGAATGCAGATTGACTTCATTTAAATGCCCCCCTGTAATAGGTTGAGGTATGTTCTAGTGGTAGTTTGTCTGTTTTCTCGATGGGTGGAGGCATACCCAACTGGAAGAAGTGATGGAATTACTGTAGCCAAGCTACTAATGAGAGAGTTCATTCCCAGATTTGGTTTTCCAGTCACGATCGAATCAGATAGAGGAAAACATTTCCATAATGAAATCATGAAACTGATCAGTGAAGCATTGAATGTACAACAAAAACTGCATTGTGCTTATCACCCAGAGGCTTCTGGTGTGGTGGAACAAGTAAATGGCACCATTAAAAACAGATCGGGAAAAATGTGTTTAGCCACAGGTTTGAAATGGCCTGATGTCTTGCCTCTAGTACTCATGACTATTAGATCTATCCCTGATAGGAATACTGGATTGAGTCCCCATGAAATAGTAATGAGGAGGGCAATGAGACATGTTTTCATTCCTGTCAACAAACTATTGCCTATATCTGATGACTTGGTGTTGGATTATTGCAAGGGATTGGCTGATTCCATTCATTCTGTGTTTCATCAGGATGGATCGGATGCAACAACTCTTGGAAAGAAGCCAGCTCATGATCTAAGCCCAGGTGACTGGGTGAGAATAAAAGTGCACAGAAGAAGAAATTGTCTGGTCTCAAGGTGGGGTAAACCACGTCAGGTGATCCTGACCATGACGACAGCTGTTAAATGTGCAGGAGTGAAGAATTGGATTCATGCTAGCTATACCTTGCGAATTCCAAATCCAGTGGATAACAATGAAGAACAATATTTTGAAGAATCCAATACCAGTTCTGAGTCAGATTCAGAAGAAACAAGAACAAGACCAACTCCTGAAAGGGGGGAGTTAGAATCAAGTCCAGTTATAGCACCAGAGAATCTACCATTAAGAAGGAGATTGCAAATTTCTGACACAAGCTCAGAGTCAGATACTGAACCAGTACAAGTACATGAAAGAGTAAACGAAAACATTGAAGAGACTGTCAAAGAAATTCTTGATAAAGAAGCTCCGCATGAAAAAACAAGAGAATTCCACCTGAAATCGCAGAGGTAGATGGTGAGGTACCAGATACAGAGAGAGAGGGAAAGATTGTTGCGGAAGACCCCCGAGGAGGTGTAGGGAAACCATACATCCAGGTAGAGGAAGGGACAGTCGGTCAGCAGGAAGATTGTGTGGAAGAAACACGAGGAGGGACATAAGTAGATAAGAAAAAGGAAGTGGTGGAAAGAAAGGCTACTGAAATTAAGAGTCAAGGTGGAACTGAATCTGAGGACAGTGACGACGAAGTACAGGAAGGTCGAGTTCTGGGAAAAAGAGCATGGAGAACTGAGAGAAGTGAAAAATGAAATACGTTGAAAAGGCCAGCAAAGGAAGAAGTTTGGCCAAACAAGATAAAGAGATTGAGATATCGATTGACATGAGTAAAAAGAGCTGAACAAGTGAATGAGGTGTCTAGCCAAGAGAAATCAAAAGATGTTGAACAGACACCGTCAGAGGAAAGAAAACGGACTAGGAAGCCTAACCAGAAGTATAAGTCACCATAATGGTCATACGTGGCACTTCCTGAAGTACAAGAGGAAGCAGATAGCCAAGGGGATCTAGGGGTGACTATACCAGAAGTGGTTGAGGAAGAAGAAGAATCGGGAATCCTGAGAGTTATCTTGTCCGATATCAGAGAAGAGACGGATGTTCAGGAAATTATGAATCAAGATTGTGAGAGCAAAGTGAAAGACGATCAAATGCCAAATTGAGGAAACAAAAGGTGTTCCAGAAGAGAATGTTGAAAAATACCGCACAAGAGACATATCCAAAAAGAACCAAGTAGGCGCCTAGAGCCTTGGATTTAGACAAAACTAGTTGTGTGTAGACGAGGCTATGTCGAAAGACACTGATCATTTTCCGAAATGGCAAACACAGAAAGTAGAAAATCTACATGTGTGTTCCTTCGAAGATGGTGCAAGGTGTGTTGCTGTTGTACAGGATTACTAATGCTTCTGTGGAGTGCGTTAGCTTTAATAGTTTCATTCAAAGTATTGTTTGAGATGATAGAAGGTCATAGTGCCTGCATCAGTGTCTGAGGGAGTCACTTACCATCACCTTCCAGTAACATATGGAATAACATGTAGCGTATTAGCAAGTTTGTTTTATAAATCAGGGAAGCTAGAATATTATTTTTCTGAAGTAGATAATATTTTTTCACAAGTGCCCGTAGTTCCTGAACTAAATAGAATAAAGCCTGGTAAAGTTTTAGGTGAATTTTTCCTAGAAACTAGAGAATTAACTCTAGAATCAGTATTTAGAAATATTCTCACTTGTAGTTTGAAGAGGGAAGAAAATACTTTTCTAGATATGGTAGAAGAAAGGAGAATCAAAATGAAAAAGAAGTTACCTGAGGGAAAAGAAGAAAAGACAGTCTGGGATGTTGAAAGAGAAAAACACTTGAAAGGAGAAACTAGTCGAGCTATGGCTTTAGATTGGCCTCAGAAAGGGAAATTGTGTATTAGAAGAAATCAAACTGTATATGATAATTACTTCATAGGTGCGATTGACGGCCATGATACTTATAGAATCATGGGTGGATGGGGATTTAAAGGAGGAAATGATCCGGTATTCCCTGGATTATATTTTATCTGCAGGAACAAAGCTTATTATCAATTACCTGGCCATTGGCACGTTACCTAGGCCTGGTCTTCCCAAACATATTTCATGTGGGAAGGAGAAAAGATGGTGGACATGAGATAGGTCGACAACTAACACGTACAAGGAATATCTCTGAATGCACACAAAATTAGAAAATTGTCTACAGTAGTGGATCGTTTATCAAAAAGCACTGCTGGAGGATTATTATTGGTAAATACAGAAATGGTTGCCATGCGAGCCATGGTGATGCAAAATCGACTTGCCCTTGATATTATTTTGGCCAAAGGGTGGAGTCTGTGGAATGCTGAAGGTTCAACATTGTTGTACTTATATTCCTGACGAAAGTCAAGATTTTAAGGCACATATAAAGAATATAACTGATTTGCACGAGGAGATTGTTCCACTGGAGGTTAAAAGTTTGGGAAAAGATTGGAAAAGGGTTTTCTACTATTAATGACTTTTTACTAAAATTAGGTAGCACATTTATTGGTAAAATTTTAATTCCAGTAACGTGTGATATTTTTAGTATTAATTCTGAGATTAGGATGTTTATGTGGTAGAAGAAGAAAATTACAAAATCATATAAAAAGAGAAGCTGCTTAGAAAAGAGAAAGAAAGAAAGGAAAGAGAAATGGAAGGTATAGAATTAGAAGAATGAAAAGAGAATGTATATAAAAGGACAAGAGAGGATGAAACAGGGGAAACAATCATGTGACCTAACAAAACTTAACCCCTTCTGTGCCACGCCCTTTCCCCCTCCTGTGCCGGGCGTTGTATTAGTGGGTGGGGTTCATGACGAGATAGTCTCGTCATGGGCACAGCGCGACCGTGCTCCATGACGAGACTATCTCGTCATGGGTACTGAAGAGGTTAAAGAGAACTGAATTCATTTCTATTACAAAATGTATCAAAATTTAAGGGAATTTGTGGTGATATTAAAAATCACCAAAGGGGGATTGATGGAGCAGGTAAAGCAACATTTTGTATACCTTCTCTATTTTGCATGAAAATACTAATTACATATTCGATTTATGTGATAATTTGAATTAACTGGGTGATGAGTTATACTAACCAACAATTTGCATTTTTTGGTAAACACAAATTACACACGGGACTCATTGCTATTTGCATGGCAAAATAACTCTAATGACTAATTGTGGTATGCCCATTAACCGTAGTACGTGTGGTGATAGGATATTGCATGGTTTATGTTGCTTTGGTGACGTTTGCGTTCCTGTTAGGACCGAATGGTGAGTTTTTATCGCTTTAAATGTCGCTGTAAGCTAGGAAAATACTAATACATAAAGGGATTAGGGAGGGTTTAACATTAGAATCTTCATTTCCGTGTGTTCATTATTCTTTTGTGTTTGTTTTGCTTAAGTTGGCATTCGGGCCTACCAAATCATAACATTCAAAATGGAGTTCAGAAGTGGCCACCGTCTCATGAGTGCGATGTCTACTGCGCAGACTCGGATGGCTCCGTAGATCTCCAGGCACCCTCAAGTCAGAGCACAGTGTTCCTGTTCAAGGATAGGAACATGGAGGACTGCCAAACTTCAGTTAGTGAAAATCAACGCAGGAAACAATGAGCTTCCACACCCAAAAAACAATAATGTTGTATGGTTATGTCATGAACCGAGGAAGTGACCCAGCACTTCTTTGAGAACCAAAGTCTCTGGGAAAGTTGGACGATGTTAAAATTTTCTTCAAATGGACCAATCAGACTTTAGTATTGCCAAAGAAATGTTTCATGTTACCCAGAATGTTATTATAAAAAGGGTAGTAGAATAGGGAGGAGTTACCGCACACCCCTACCGATCCCACAGGCGATGACAGATGAGCTACATGCTTGCACGATTCCTGGTCCTTTCGAGATCTTTGGGACTGTGACGTGCTGAGCAAAGAACTTTCCCGGACTTTGGGTCTTGGCCTGATTTTATTGGGACAATTGAGCAGAGAATTTGCTTTATGCAGAGCCAATTGAATTAGAAAAGACCCCGATAGCAAGAATAGGTAAATATAAAATGTCATGCGATTTGTGTTGATTGACTAAAATTTAAATTTTAATTCACCGAAATGCTAATTATATAATTTCAAACCAGATTTTAGATAAATAATAATTTAATTAACAGAAATTATGAGTTTGTGGTTTTTCCATTAGGGGATTAGAGGATTCCGAGGCTTAAATGTGTTTTAGCTGGTTCTAAATCACCATCAACCAGTCCAACTAATTGGTCCGTCGACCAAGTGGTGGAGTGCCATGATGTTAAGGTTAGGATCCTATAGGTGTTGATGTAAATATGTATATTCTGTAATATAATTTTTCTTCCCTATAGGTAATAAGGTATTCCCCCACATGTCCAGTGCATCATTCCTCCTGTGTGCAGACTTGTGAGAGAAACGTATGAGTGTTGGTGTTATGGGCCCCACCAATGAATGCGTGTGTGAATGAGTTAGCGTGACGACGGGTCTGTGACGCAGGGAGGATCTGTAAATTTCACCCCCTTTCTTGCGCTGGATCAGCTCGAAGTTCTATGCTAGGATTTTAACTTATAAACTGCAAGTAACAAAGGATCTCTCGACAAAAGTAGTAACCAACTGACCTATTTACATTACATGAGCTTTGTGACCTGAATGGTACACGTTCTTTTAGCAGGTATATCAACCCTCGGAACTACATTACTATGAGCCAAAACTTCCACTAGGCAAACCTTTGATCTCTCTAGGAAGAACATCAATCACTGGAGTTATCTTGATATTTTTATTGTTGCCTGAAAATGGCTGAAGGCCAGGAACACATTCAGCAGCAGGCACTTTTAAAGCCATAATGTACTTCAAACATGATGCCCCCACCCAAAGTCAGCACCCGGTGCAATTGCACCAGTCGCCCCGTTCTAGAGCCATCCCTGAATAGGAATATAGAGAGATAAATGACAAAGCTATGCACTTGAGGTTTGTTTGATAGGGCACAGGTTTGGGTGAGGGGATGCAGACAACTTGAGGGTTTCATGATAAGGTGTGGTGGGCAAATGTAATATGGAAATACAATATAAAATAAATTTTTGGTGAAAGCTCTGTGGAGGCAGATTTCCACCAGGTATTGGAGATTCCAGGAAGGTGAGGGAATTTGGTGATGGCATGAAGAAGTCCACACACCTGCAATAATTTGAATATTCTTTGTTGTTATGAACAAATATGTATTTTATCCACTGTTGCTTATAAGTACATCATAATATTTCTTTGCCCTTTCCTGGGTTATCCCTACCCTCTCAAATTGAACATTCCACTTCTTGGAGCAGTTTAAGATTGTTAGTTGCTCATCCTCACACCGGTTGTAGAGAGCTTAAAGATAGATGCTATGAAGATTGTTCATATCGATCTCAGCAGAGGGGCAGGAGCTGGTGTAGAAGAGGTCTCACACCCCTTGTTTCTGGCTCTTCAAAGTATACAGATGTGCAGTTGCTTTGTGCACCTGAAAAGACTAAACTGTCAGTTTAACCCATCTCCTCATGCTATCCACTTTAGTCGACAGGGGAACTAACGGACCACTTCTGACATCATAGCTCAACGAGCACACCTCACCCTATGAAGAGGGATTAGAGCAATGATTGTAGAACACGCCATGCAGTGGCGTACCACAAAACGACGGGCCCTTCTTCAGAATGTGATGAGGTGCCCCTGAGTATCCCATATCTTACAGATTTACATCGGTTTTGGCCTCGAAGGGGCACCAGAAGGGTTAAGGACACCCTAAAGGGTAGGGGTCCCCTTTGAGTTGCAGAGGCTGCAAGGGCCTATGCTACACACCTGCTGACATGTCTTCTCCTAAAGTGCACGTTCTTTAAAGACCACATTTCAAGCTAGCCGTCTGAAGTAAGTGTTGGTCACATGTTGGTGCTTTACAGAAAAGCCAACATGTACATATCTCTTCCCATGATGAATCTTACAGACAAGTGGCAGTCATTCCTAAAGCCACAAGTGTGTTAAGATTACATGGAACATACAGCCAGGACCACTCGAATTATGCAGCAAAGGAGCACCAAATGATGTGTTACAGTTGACTGAATTATGTGGCCAGAAAAGGCAAATTATGCAGCATAATTCAGCACATTGTTTTTATAATATTACTTAATTATCTTGTAATTTATATATATATGGTAATAATGTATGTGCACATATTTTACCACATCAGTACCAGTATAACAACCATATACAGAAATATTCAACTGAAAGGTGACCAATTAACCTCTGCAAAGAGCCTTTCGCTGCATTCAAACTCGTCTCCATGTTTTTAGAAACTTTTGATCCACTTGAGCTAGAAATAAAATTATTTTTTAGTTAAAATCTGCAGATTATGCAGCAGATGAAGGTTAATATAGCAAATGCAATGTTAGACCTGGCATCCTTTGCATGGTTCCCCCTAACATTTTGCCTTCAGACTTATTGTTTTTGCTGACTTTGTTTTTGCTGGCCTTAGGACTCTGCACACTTTACTACTGTTAACCAGTGCTAAAGTGCTCATGCTCTTTCCATAAAACACGTTAAAATTGGCATATCCCAAATCGCCATATTTAATTTACTTATAAGTCCCTAGTAAAGTGACACTACACATGACCAGGGCCTGTCAATTAAATGCTGCCAGTAGACCTGCAACACTGATTGTGCCACCCACTTAAGTAGCCCTTTAAACATGTTTCAGGCCTGCCATTACAGAGCCTTTGGGTGCATTTTGAAACCGCTATTTCGACCTGGCATAGTAAACCTTTTGCCAGCTCCAAACCTTCCTTTTTAATACATATAAGTCACTCCTAAGGTAGGCCATGGACAGCCCAAGGGCAGGGTGTAGTGTATTTAAACAGTTGGACATATACATTTAAGATTTATATGTCCTGGTAGTGAATCTTAAATTCATTTTTCACTACTGCAAGGCCTGTCAGTCCCATAGGATAACATTGGTGCTACCTTATTACATTTTATAAGTGCAATTTCGAAATGATAGGAGATAACCAGTTCATGTTTGGTGTCTCTGGAATCACAATTTAAAATCCTAATTTATGGTAAAATTGGATTTTAAATTGCAAATTCCAGAAATGCCACTTTTAGAAAGTTGACCTTGTCTTGCCTTAGCCATTTGGTGCCTTCAACCTGTCTCTGAACACATGACTTTAGAGTATGTGGCAGTTGAGATTTGTGTATTCTTCCTAGACAGCCATGCACACAATGGGAGCTTACACATGACTGGATGTGCCATCACTGGCAGGATGGGAGGGAGTAGCAGGGTCCAGTCTCATTTACACGTGAATAGGCTGCATCCTGCCTCCACACATAGGGCTGCATACCCCGTTGTAGTAAGTCAGGGCCTGGAAGGCAGGGCTTCCGTGCACATCAAGGGCATGGCTCTAGAAGCTTCTTCCCACTTCAAATGCATAACTGTGTATAAAGAAAAGTACTCCAACACCAACTCTTCTGTACACTTCTGGACCTGTGGATACTCTGTCAGGAAGAAGGACTCCTGTCCTGCTTCAAGGAATGTTATTATGCTGGGATGCTGCACTGAATTAACTGCTGCCATGCTGTGCTGACCTGCTGCATACTTCTCTCTGCCTGGGTGGGAAGGACTGAACCTGAACATCTTGAACCCAGAACCCAGAGTGACTCTAAAGGCTAGTTGGCCCGCCTCCTGATCCGAAGACTCAGGGACATAACAGGCTTCCACCAACCTTGCACTGGGACTCTGCTATCTGTGAGCCCACCCTGCCAAGTGGTGCCATCCCAGTCCTGGACAACTGGAAGTGGGCTTAAGGTGCTTTACCAGCCTGTGTTGAACTAGCAGAACTGACGCATCTCCTCTGCAGCGCAGTGCTGCACAACCACGAGCACAACCAACACATCTCGGCTGCTGCATGGATTGGACCTTTTGTAAAGACTAGCATCACTGTTGTGACCCTCAATGCCTTTGGAACCACCACTGTGTGATGCATCTTCAATGCAGTCCCTCACATCTCTCGTCGACGGCACCCTTAACAACGACAGGTTCTGCTTTGCAGCCGCACAGCTCTTCAGAAGTGATGCATTGCCCAGACTGCGTGCCGCATCCTCGACTCAGGAATTTGCATCACAAGCACTATCGATGGGATCCTTGATGATGATTCAGGACCTCACATTGCAGCCTCGCCGCATCTCTAAATTGACTCATAGCTTTGGTTGCGTTACGCATCTGCATCTTCGATGCATATCCCCGAAACGCTTTGCAAACCAGGATTTACGGTGCTTTGTTTAGTAAAACTAACTGCGTCCCTGTAGCTGGCTTATTCCATAATAGTCAGCCTGAACTTGGTACTCTGTCCTGGTTCTGTGCGACCAGATAGCAACAGTTGGAGCATTGTGCTTTTTGGTGCTAGTTTTACCTAAAACTTAAAAAGTCAATACCTCTGGTTCTACTAATTTAATTTTTGTCATTTTGGCCTTGTTTTATTTACTAAGTTAAGCTCTGTTTTTCTAAACTTGTGTTTGATATTTTTGTGTGGTGTTCTCACTGTTTTACTGTTTAAAGTGTTGCAGAAACACATTAAACATTGTGTCTAAGTTAAGTCTGACTGCTCTGTGCCAAACTGCCAAGGGATTGAGCACAGGCTAATTTTTGATTTACTTGTGCCTTACCCTGACTAGGATTGTGGTTGCTCCTTGACCAGGGCTCACACCCTAGTCAACCAGTGACCCAATTACTAACATGCAGCAAATCCATAATTATGCAAAAATGGAAGCGGCTGCAGAATTGCATAGTTTCAGGGGCTCTGCTTATAGCACAGTCGTATTGTAATGTGTCTGCTTCTACATTTGTTCAGTGAATTGTGTTATCTTGTATCAGTGCTTAATTTGTGCCAGTGCTTTCCGGTGCTTAGCACCGCCATCTTTCTATCAGGGCCGGGTCTACACTGCCAATTTACATCACTGCAGTCTGCACGTCATGTGTTAAAGTAAATTAAATACAATTACCGGCTTACTGCAGTGTTGTTCACACTCCGTTACAGTCTCAGACAGTCTCCAGCAGTAGTCCTTCAGCGAAGAAGAGTAGTGATGACGTGTGATGCTGCTACTGTGAGAGCGCAGCGAGCTCGATAAATCCATGCAATTATGCAGGTTATTTTGCTTTCAGTTGCAGTGCTGCCAGTGGTTGGGCCACTAATTTGGCTGCATTTGGTTCCATGGGATACCGTAGGAGGCGACGTCGGGCAGCAAGTGCCGTGCGTAAACTTTTTCCTTACATGGATGGTGGACCCCGCCCCCCCCCCCCACACACACAGCAGTGGACGAGTATCAGCAGTTAGCACGATGTCAAGGCGGGCCCTTTTATGCAGAAGCGCAGCAGGCCTCTTAATAAAGGACAGTACTGACAAAGGCAGTGCCACCAGTCCAGCAGAAATTGATGACCAGACGGACGGCAGTAAGTAATAAAACAAATCAACGCTCACACTCTGCTCTTTCTTGTGCGCGGTGTCAGAAGCCTGCCGCCCGGGCCCGAGCAATGCCAGTCGGGGCACCGTGTGCAATGCTTGGGCCCCCTGGACAGCCTGGCATTAAGTTCAGGCCTTTCAGAAATGTTTGACGAGCACAATAACTGTGTGCTCTCCAGACGTGAGAAGGCAGGCAGGGCCGGTGCTCTAAGGCTGCACTGGAAATCCTTTGGCCCGAGTACCAGTGCGCCTATCAGGAGCACTGAGTAGGCATACTAACAAATGTGAATGACACAATTAGACCCAGCAGAATAGGGTGGGGGCTCGCTGAAAGCCCGTATACGTATTTTACGTTGTTAAAAACAGAAGAATGAATATACAGATGACACGAGGTCAAAGTTTACACAGGAGAGGCTAGGCTTTGCAAGGAGGGAGCACATTTTCACGCGCTCCCTTTCCAGTGTAAATATTTCGGAAATGCAAACGCCTTTAACGCCATCATGCAGGAAGGGGGGGGGGGGGGCTTGAGAAGCCTGCCCTCGTGAAAAGAAGCAGTGAAACGATTACATTCTTTCCCAGCTCATTTTCACTTCCTAAAATTCGGGTACAAAAACAACTGTTATCAGTGGCACTGTTTTCGTTTGGAATTCTAGTAAAGACAGGGTCAGCTGCATCACTTACATTCGCTCCTGTGCAGCTAAAGCAGGCAGTGTACCCCTGACCTTCGTATGTTCATGGATCTTTGTTGCAAAGTTTATGATTTTAAACTGCTTTGCACAAGGCAAATAAATATGTGTTAACTTAACGGTATTTTGCTACTGTTTTTGATTTATACATGGACTACTTTTAAAGCACACAAAATTCAACCCAGTGAAAAAGATAAATGAATCAAATACACTAATTAAGTTTAAAAAATGGTTTTGTTAGGACAAAAATGTCATGTGCATGATGTATAGCCCGTGTGCCTTGCCAGGACTGCAAGCCCGAACTGCCTTCCTGTGATCCTGGGTTTCTGATTTTTGTCATGACACACACTAATTCCATGTGTGTAAATTGCCTGAGGAACAATCTTTTGATAATAATAGGCTCTGGGCCTGGTCCTGAACCAGGAGGAGTGTACCAAGCGTACTGTCCCTAATGTGGGTTTCATGCCTGGAGCTCGGTGATGGCAGCATACCATGATTGGTAAATTACAGTGGCAGGCTTGTACCTGTGAGGCGTCAATACACACTTAAAAGCTCAGTCATGTGTAGTTCTGCTGCTCATGATGCATCTGGAATCCTGAACGCAACATTTGTTGTGCATGTTTGTATGTGTGTGTGTTCTAGGATGTCATGCACAAGTGATACAGGCCCACAAGTTAGGATGCCCGGAGCTGCGAGACGTGCTTCTTACGCTCACAATGTTATTTATGGCCCTGGAGCTCCCTTTAGTGGGTGTATGTCAATACCGTGCTCACGCTGTCCCGATGCCTTAAAAGTATGAACCTCAGCTCAACTAGACCACTGGAGTGCGCACCCTAAGTAAAAATTAAAAAAACAGGCCAACCTGTAGGCACAACATTAACCTAAAGCAACGACAGATGAATAAGCACAAATATGAACAGTACGTCTACAGGGTAAGTTAACTAAGAGATTCTCATGTCTTATATGTGCTCTGCTGGGGCAAAAAAGAGGAGCATAGATGAGACAAGGACTCTTAAGGCACATTGTGTTCTGATTGGTTGAATTTGTGTTCGACTCCAATTCCCAGTAATTCATGGGAAAGATAGTTTTTTGCTAAATGTTGAAGCATCTGCAGTCAAAATAAAGGGGGAAAGATGAGCATAATTCTCGCCGCCAGTCCTGACATAAGATTGGGTGGGAGTGCTTATATACAGGTTTACATACACAGACAGCAACATATATATTATCTCAGCCCATGGCTAGTATTAGACGCTGTTAAAAATGGCATGCCCAAGTATTTTCCTTTCACCAAATCGGCACATAGAGCGCTGGAATGTTTCACGTGTCCCTTTTCAATGCATTAGTCGTTTTAAGTTATTTATTCCTAAATTGTGTTTTTAAATGCACTTTTGATTTAATCTTTTTTTTCAATTTTCAAAGGACAGGAGAACCTCCTATCATATGCTTACTTGCGGGAAGGTTCCCTTGCTGAAATTCAGATTGGCTATTACATCTGACTTTCAGCAGTGCCAGTTGAGGATGTGGGCGAAGCCAATAGAGTAATTGGGTGTAGGAAGTCGGTGGAGCCAGGGCAGAAGTGGGTGGAGCCTCTGAAAAATATTTGAGCACCTGGACTTCATATTTTACAAATTAAGCACTGCCTTGTAGCATGCATTTAACCCACTCTGCTCATGTGAATCTGGTTCTGACAATTCAGCAGCCCAAATTGGGAGATCAAGGTCTCCTTTGCGTGGCATTAATTGAAATAAGATTTTTCTGTGACATAGGCCCAGAGGTTCACCTTGCAGAACATGGAACTATGTGTTGGGAGATGTTTTCATACTGTGCCAGCCCTGACATGTCAATCAGGGGCTGTATTGCAGAAAGTGCCCTGAGGGGGTAACAGGCGTTCCACCCACTTTGTGTGCTCCTGGTGCACTTTGCTCTTACAGAAAGGGCCGCAGAAGATTGTGCGACCCCTTCTGTAACACAGATAGCACTGACTCACATGTAGCTACAGCACTATCTCAATAGGCCATTCCCTCATTTGTCTGGATGCGTAGCCCAATGCAAATGACGGAATCTCTTCGCCTCTGTGCCACCTGCCGTATTATAGATGTGGGCGCAAATGCACAGAATGTCAGGAGGGCACTGAAAGTGCACCACAGAAAAGTGTCTCACTGTCAGTGTGCTCAGTGATGGCACACCTCTGGAGAGGGGAAATGGGGTTCCATTGACCTCCCAGACATCCCTTTGTAGGTGGATGCAGTTGCTCACTGCACCAGCCTGCAAAGAGATCTTTAACCGCTCCTCAAAGTACAGGCAGGTTGCCACTTGCACAGTGAAAAACAGAACGGCTTTAAAGCTTGCGGCTGCCTTGAGGATAGCGAATTCTTTTTTAATAGGGAGCATTTTCCCAGGTTGGACATCTCTCATCTATTTTATGGTGCGCCATGGCACAAAAAGGAAAAATACACCCTATGTGTAACAAATGGCAAAGTACTTGTGGTGAAGTATGCTGTTAGTGGCGGTTGTATATGATTTCATAGAAAATCGATGTCATGGAATACCATTACTGAAAAACCATTTCATCTAAACTGTTTAATGGAAATTCTCAGAATGAATGGCATTTACTTTTTCATAGAAACCAATTCACAGAATGTCTTTTTGGGCGAAATTGGCTTTTGAATTCTTATTTTTAAGTGTAAAATCAATGGGGGCAGTTCTTACTTTCAGAAACAATTTTGCTGGAGATATTTACTTAAGTGCTTTACTTCGGGTGAAATTATTTCATAGTTATATCTTTTATATTGTCAAACAATTAGTTTGGATGCTTTAAATAGCTGACCCATCACCATCCATAAACACCATCTATTACTGACCTGTCACAACCGCTAAACATCATCAATCCATGCCTCATAAAACTACACTCATTCCTGAAGCCTACAAGCTCTTCCTACCCCACAAATCCACCATCCCGAACCATAAAATCACTCACTAAACCTAAGTTCACCCATTCCTGAACCCTAAAAAGCCCCTTCTACACTCAATCCATGAAAAACCCTCACTGACCTTAAACACCAGTCATACATGACCCATTAGAACTCCTCATCACCCTAAACTACTTATCCCTGAACCATAAAAGTAAATTTCTACATGTATACTCCTCCCATACCTTAACCCTTAAAACCCCTCACCACCCTAAACTACACATCATCCTGAACCCTAAAAACTCTTCACTAACCCAACCGCTATGCATTATTGAACCTTAAAAAGCCTCACCAGCCCTAAAATATGCCCATCCAGGAACCTTAAAACCGCTCAAAACACTTACACTCGACCCTTACCTGAAACGTAAAAATACCTCACAGACATAAACACCACTCATCTGTGAACCGTAAAAAACCCTCACCACCACTACAATGCACCCATCTCTAAACCCTAAACCTTTTATATACCTGAATTCCAGTTAGAAACCTAAAAAACATTCATCACCCTAAACATTAGCAATCCCTGAATCTAAATGCCGCAGTAGTCCTAAACTCCTCCCAAGTTTAACGTAATTTTGGATTTTGCCTTAACATTTTCTTTCCTTAAATATGTTTCCTTAAATCTTCATTTTTTTAATTTCCGTAAAATTGCCTTTCTTTAAAATTGGTTTTCCATGATTTGAGTTCCTCCCATATGGTTTCTCAGTTTTCGTTTTATAATAATTCACACACATCAGTTTGTGGCACAGCTATGTAGTTTAATGATTTCTGACAGCAGTCTCTGACACAGGCAGTCTGTGAGGAATGGGGTGTATTTTATGGTATAGTTGTGTGACCTTACTTTGTAATCACAGAACCAGCTTGGGCCTTGTCAGACTTGTTTGTAAAACCCTCTAGCTCAAACCTAGGTAGCTGTGGCTTTGAGTAGTAAGGCTTAAGCAAAGGAACTAGTATAAAGCATTTAGAAGCATCAAACAATGAAATAAGAAAGCCGCAAAACACAAAATAAATTAAAAACCAATTTATAAACATGTATTATATATTGGATGAATTTTTAGACACAAAGATGAGAAAAATCCACCAGAATATTTCAGAGATATAGGGGCTTATTTACAAACCCCTTGTCCCACTTTTGTGTCATTTTTAACATGGGAAAAGTGACGTACTGGTGGCGCAAGGGGCTTGTAAATAAGCCCCATAGATTAGCCCCTAAGAGGTAGGTGAGAAGTGGGGGCAGTGCGCCTGCAAGTTGAGCAGCGCAAGGGAACAGAACCAGAGGGCCCCAACAAAATGCCATAAGCCGTCAGGTCACCCCTCGGCCAGGCCAGATGAGCCCTCCCTCTGCCTGCAAGCAAGCCAACCAACGCTACCAGTGGAGTTCAGGTAGCTGCCCAGCATCTTCTCTTCATACCTGAAGGGAAGAATGGCCTCCATGCATCTATACTACAGGCCTCATCATGCGCTAGTCTGCTGACCTGCAAGCCCTAAAATACCCACTCTATGCACTGCTCGGATGGGCAAAAAGCAAGAGCTGAGCAGGTGACTGTAGCACCACCTAGTGATGGTTTTCTGCATCGCTAACACCCCGGTGAGCAGCTCCAGGTGAAGTGAATACTGCAGCCTGGACCGGACAAACCTCAGGGTACACAAGCTGCCCTGCTGCCCCTCGCGATGCCCACAGTGCCCATGCATACCTCATTGGAAAGCGTGCAGCAGCGAGGGTGGCCTCCCCTCGGCATGTGAGAGTTGCATGACCCACAGCTTCAAGAAAAACTGCAGTTGCCTGCCACAGAACAACGCTGCAGTGCCACCTGAACACAGAACAGAGTCTGCAAATGGAAGCCCCCAAATAAACATTCCTGCCATGCACAGAGCCGCCCTGCTGCCTAGGGAGAATTACATGGCAACCTATGGTGCAATGGACAGAATAATGCAGCACCTGCATCTCCACCTACCTGTCACATCCCCACACCATGACTGCCCTGAATAACAAGGAGCCTGTGGTACCCCCACCTCAAGCAGCGGTACTGAGAGACAGTGAGAAAGGCCCCACTGCCCCAAAATACTCTATATACGGGCCAGGAAGCAAACCCCCTGGGCTCAAGGACAATCAGTAGATTATTGAGCAGAGTGCCGCACTCCCCTATTGGAATGTTGCAGCCGCTGCCTACTGGAACATGCCCAATGAAACTGCAAGGGAGGAGAAACTGACCAGATAGAGTACCTTTGGCCTTCCTCTGCAAAGGAGACAGGCAACCGCGGCAAGGGCCCTGCTCCACAGGCCACCAGTCAGCAAGATAAGCACAGCAACATCACAAAAGAAAGCGCTGCACTGACTCAATCAGCAATGTAACAGCCCCATCCAAACAATTAAGCACAGACTAGGAAAGAGGGCACAGCATTCACATTGCCTGCCCAAGCAGAATCGCATACAAGCTGGACTATGCAGCTATTTTACCCAACATGAACTGGAGAGTACGCCCCCAGCGGAATCCAACTGTCATTGACAAAATATGTGTGTCCTGTCACACTGACCGTACTCTGCCTCACTGGAGTCAGGAGAGAGACTGACCAAAAGAGTGCCATTCACACTCAAGTGAGTTGCCTACCCTTTGCAGGTCAAGAGACTGTGACTCCATGCACAAAAGAATGCTCAAGAAGAAAAGGAGCAGCATAGCCCGCTATGTCAGAAAAGTTGCCTGTCCCCCAGAGGAAGCAATAGTATTTCAACAGAGGGTGTTAAAGCCTGCAAGTTCTGCTGCCATTTCCAGCAGTCAGAGATCTGCTTCCCCTTTGAAGGCTCACTTCATACTGGTATGATAGAAGGGGCCACACAACAAGGAGGAAACCTCCCAGGGAGAGAAGTGAGCGTTACGCAATCTCCAGTGGCTGTCTGATGCCACTGCAAGCAAGGAAATAACACCACATGCCCCTGGTGATCAACGGCCACCACCGCAAGAAAGAAGAGCAAGCACGCAAGTGCCAGAAGCGGGTGCCTTGAAGAACCAAGATCACGGAGTCCGAGGTGCGCCGACACATGCTCTGAGAAGATTGACAGCATGGTCAGGTGCCCAGGAGAGAGAGACCTCTCCACAGAGAAGAAGCAATGCTGAAAGCAGCAGGGAGAGCCTCTACATCTCCACTGCACCAGCAAAGCCTGCAGTGGGCCAAAGACAGCAAAGAGTGTCATCCCTCACACTGCCTCAAGATGGAGTCACCAGTGGCCCAAGACAGGCAAGAGGAGAGTTGCACACTCCATGTGGCAAACTGCCACCATAACATATGCTCCAAAGACAAGCAACAGTTGGCCGGACGCCACATAGTACTGCAGGCAAGGAGCACGTCACAAGAAGTGACTGACCCTGCCAAGCATGCTTGAACGGAGGCAGGAGCAGGCACCACAATGGTGCAGGCTTGAGGCGCAAGCACAATGCCCTCGTGTGAAGAAGGTGACCTGCCATCCTGGTAGAGGAGCAACGCAAGATACCTGAGGAAGGGATTGGACTGGCAAAAGGTCTGCGCAAGGAAGAGTGACAATCCCGTCACCGTGAAGAACCGGACGAACACAGGTGCACTGGAAAAACCATCAAGAGGAGAAGTACAAGGACTCATACCACCACAAGTCAAGAATGCACCAGACAGCAAACAAGGCAGACTGAAATCCCTGGAGACAGGTAAATGGAAGAACCAAACATATGCTGCAGCTAGCACGAACCGCGTCTCTCTCCAACTCTTCTCAGTGCAACCGTCCATTCCCGAGGGTCGGCAGTCTAAATATATTGGCATCCCTGCTCCTGACTGCAGATGCCACAGGTGAAGAACAGCCTCAGCAAGAAAAAGATATGTGGCTGCGACGTCTGTCCAGATATCCTCTCTCCCAGTAAGTCATCACCACCTGTCGTCCAGGTTCAATGACAACCACAACATCACTGCCATGTGCATCATCACCCCATCCAACCAAGAAGCAACATCATCACCGGGGTAGAGTCTTTCACCTGCAGAAGAACCATGAGACTGAGGCACCCTTACCAAAATGAGAGACCAAGTGTCCAGGGGCTATCCGACAGTCCATGTACCCCATCGTCCTATTGGCAAGCCCACCAACCATTTAGTCACCCACCCGGGCTGTTGCCCGAACAATGTCGTCAGATCCCATCAGTGTTCCTGCAGCAGCCCCCAGGCAGCCCACAAGCAGCCCTGCACAGTCCACGCAGTATCGTGGCAGCCCCGCACTGTTGCCTCAAGCACATTCCTACACCTAGGGATCCTCGCACAAGAGATGGTCGAGAAGCGGCTCTAGAGACAAGGTACCGGGAGGCACCGCGGCCTCAGAGGATAACGTCCTAAACATCATTGATGCCATTCCAGCCCTGGCAGATTGGTCCTTGTAGTGACCAGACACCTCATTCGAAGACTCTGCAGCAGGACTCCACCAATGCTCGTGCTTTGGGACCCTTGGATGATATGTGCGCTTAATAAAATCTTGTGACTATGACTATGATGCACCAAAGTTTATTTGACAGACCCCAACAGCATCACCGCCAGAGCACACAAGTTCAACCAGCAGTGTGTGAGAGGACAATGATCTGACGAACAGGCTGCCAAGGAATCCGGACTTTATCTGCGCATTGTTCATGCCCAGTAAACTCTGGTTAAATTATGGACTTGTGCCAAGATGCTTGGGTGCTCCCAGCTGCACCTGTCCACTATTGTCCAGCGGACTGCCTCACTGGACCAAGATACTGTGTGGTGCCCTATGTGGATTGTTTGTTTCCAGAGTTTGGACTCTGTTTTATTTTGAATGAAGTTTGGGAGGAATGTTGTGTCGTGCTGGACACTTTCTAGTGTCTCAGCAGACACTTAGTTAGTCAGTCACTCCCTCGTGGGAGTGGACACACATGCACCCAACACCCATCCATCAAAGGAGTCACGAGTGACATCACCCTGCTAATAAAAGGAGCCCAGGTGCACGTGCTGGAGGCCAGTTAGCTAAGCATACATCTAGTGTCTTTTAGCAGCATGTGGGCCAATTCCACAGAGCTGTATGTTGTTCAGATGGAATGCAGAGCTCCTTTGAGGCTGGTTCTATGGCAGCACTTTCTAGCTTTAAAAATGCTTCAAAAAAATTCACTGGGTGAAGGTGAACCTCTAACATCCCCTGTGAGGATCATTCATGCCTGGCACCCTATGATTGTACTGACAGAATGATAGTGTTGGGCTACCTCACGAGCGCCCCTTTAGGGCCTATTGCTTTTCCAATTATGGCATAAATTAGGCTGTCAAATGAGGTATGTGTCCCAATTTACAACATTTTCTCAGTTGCTTTGTGCAATTAATAGTGAATATTTACTTCCCACCATTATCACCAGCTCTCAGTATTCACGGCTGCCCTTTATGTCACCCCACCCCATGTTTAAAGTTAAACAACATCAACTTACAATGACATCCCTTGAGGGGCGTTTCAACCCCATGCCCTGAAAAAACTGCCATCTCAACTAGATCAAACACTGCTGAACTGAGAGCTCAGAAGTAGACCTCAAGACTGCACGTGACATCCATCCAGTGTGCAGCTGTCTATGCAGACAGGCACCCAGAGAGACAGACACATATAGATTCACAGACAAATGTATAGCCATATAGTCCTCTCTACTTTAGGCAATTTCCATCCTGTTTTTCTCACAATTACCCGAGGTACCCCTCCCCCCATTTTACTTACTATCTGTCACTTCCCTGCTGGCCAGGTAGTCTTTTCCATGGGAAAACTCCTATGAGTCTCTGTAACCTTGCAGTGTGCATTAAAAGATTTCCACTTGTTATTCCTAGACGAAAACAATTCAAAACGCAGTTGGGCATTTGTAAATCTGGAACGGAATGGTACTAGACATTCCAAATCTGCATGCGTTTGAGGAGTGGTAAAGTCGCTGCATGAAAATGATCTTTATTTTGAGGGATATGTTTTCACACTTTGAACAGTACCAGGAAAACTTTACAACGTCAAAACCTCAAATTGTGTTACAATAAGTCAACTACAGAAACATCGAACGTTCCCCATGATTATCCACACATTTCTTTCATGGGACAATGAAGTGATTTCACCTCAGAAGCGAGGCGCAGGCCATTGTTGAGCACACATTTTTTCACTTTAGGTAGACAGTCAATTGTTTCAAGACCAATAATGCAGCGTCATTTTAAACGTTTCAATGTCAGCCAATGAAGCTGCCACTCAAAAACTTTCCACAGTGACAGACGTGTTTCGCCATGTTCCGTTCTCGTCAGTGTGATGCAGTTGACATGCACTGAAAGAAATTAAGCTCTAGTGTTGCCTAATTGGAGCCCATACTCAAAATCATTGTTCTTTCCACTCAACTTCATATATAGCTTTATGACATGGGCACAAAAATAATGACTCACAGTCATAAAAGGGATCAGCGTGTCACAACCCTGAGAAAGTTAAAATTAAAATTAAAATAATGTGGAAAAAACGCGTTCCTACCAGAGATGAGTTAGATGAAGCAGTTTGCCATTTGGAAACCACAGCGTGGGCTTAACTCAGTGGCCTACAGCCAAATAGAGGGCCACCTACAAGATGTGATGAGAGGCCCCACAACTCAGTTATTCATTGGCCTTGGACTGAAAGGAAGCCCCCTGAAGGTTTGGGGGCCCTAAACGTTTGAGCCCCCCTGTGCCATAGGGTCTGCAGGAGCCTGCGTTACTCCCATGGCAACAGGCAATGGGCCTTATTGCCAACAAAGTAAGGTACAGCAGTGCCCCAGGCCATTTGGCTGCACCACGCTGCATTACTGCGGAAGCAAAGGGTTGTGTCATATCTACATATGACAAATCAACGCTATGACAACACCCATGACACGTCCCTTTCATACAAAGTGCTGTGTGAAAAGGGGTCATATTTACAAGGGAGCCAAAAACCACGCAGGGCGGCTTTACATGTCGTTGTAAATATGGGGCAGCAAAATGTGCCGCCAGTGCGTTACAAAAAGTGACATACCCACGTGCATGGGGCTTGTAAATAAGCCACATTGTTTCCTGTTCCAGTATGGATAAGGGAGACAGTCACTTTATCTGACTGCATCTGTCCAGAAGGTGACAGCATGAATGGCTTCCCAATTTCTTTTCTCTATCGACCCGACTGGATGCACCTAGAACACGTATTTGGTGCTATTTTGGCATTACCCAGGACAGAAGACTGGGTGTGCCTACCAAGGATGCCTGCTTCCTTCCCAGTGTTTCGCAATCAAAAGGCAAAGTGATTCTGCCTCTCTCACTCACTCCTTCTACAAATTTACAAATTTCACCTGATCTGTAAAAACATATCTTAAAACGTGAACCTTAATGAAGAACATGTATTTGGAAGAGTCAGAAGCAGGATGTCCAGTTGTGAAAGGCAATATAGTAGCACTTTACAAGACAGAACTCTTCGGCCCAGCCTCATAGGCTAGCATTCTTGAGTGTCAGTTTCAAAGGTTTGACTGAGAGAGGTCAATTGCATGTAACTGAGAAGCCTATTGTGATTGACAGTTTTAAGACGACTAATAATGTCCCAGACGAGCAATAAGTGGAAAATGGCTTTCCAGGGGATTTCTGAGTGGACCATGACCTATGAGCTGATCCGTTGCAAGCTGTGTTTTGTGAATACCTCAATTAAAGAGTGTGTGTGCGCGCGTGCGTGTGTGTGTGTGAGAGAGAGAGAGAGAGATCCGGCTCATAAATGACACTGTGATGGAGTAAAACATTAAAGTCCAGGAATGACCTTATTCAAATGGGAAGCCATGTGGTTTGACGGAGGAGGAGATAACAAGCAGCTCTCAATTCTCATTGTCTGTGGTTACTGTTACTTTTACTTGCTCAATTGTTTTCTAAGTGCTCATTCAGCAAAGGGGACCCCAGCAAACGCAAACAGATAACTGAAACAATGTGTGAAACCATATTTACATAGTAGTAGTAAAACTTTTTTATTTGTATAGTTATCAAAAAACATGACATGTTTTTGTACCTAATTTTAAAATAACAAATATTAGGTTGCATGCAGTGACCTGGATACAGAAACTAAAAACAATTAATTAATCATTAATGAGTAAACAGTTTAAAACCTGGCTCATATACCTCACCAATCACCCTGTCTTCAGTGGATCATCTGTTTTCATACTTACTTACTGATTTATTACATTCTCTCATTGTTTTACGGATGAACAGGGGTTTCATGTAGTGCTGTGTCAAAGTAGCCAGTGCAGGAGAAAAAAGATAACATATCCACATAATTTGTAGCCTAGCATACCACAGTAATCCTTCCAGCTTGCTCCAAACTCTTGCAAAGGAAGCAAGTGGAACCTCAAACGTTTATACCTATGTATTAAGTGGTAAGGTGTGGCAAACAGGAGGTGTCATAAGAGTACAATCTTGGAGATGGAATTCCATGCATGCTGGTACCCATTGATCCTAGCTATTTCCATTTTATAAGAGACATACATAACCTTATTGAACACCATGGGGTTTATTTACAAGCCTCTTGCGCCACTTTTGCGTCACTTTTAACATGGGAAAAGTGACGTAAAAGTGGCGCAAGGGGCTTGTAAATCTGCCCCCATCTTTTTAAGAAAGCTGCACTTTATATCCGATTTCCACTCATTTTATTGGCAAACCAAATAAAGCATGATTCTAATATTTGAGCCAGGGGTTGCAAAGTCTGGAATTAGAGCTCGTGATACATTCACTGTACCTTCACAGTCATTGAATTCAACGTTCCCTCTGGCAATGCTTTAAACTAAAAAAAAAAGTTTTAAGAAAATGTGATTCATGGATCAATGTTTGTCTCTTCAATTTGCATTCTAATCGAATTAAAGTCTGGAAGGATCGACTCAGAAAGGCCACAAAGCAGCCTGTAGATGTAACATTGTGTTATGTCAGACCAACCCTAGGATTTCCAGGCCAAATTTAAGATATGCATCAGTTTGGCAGAAATAACCCGAAATAAAGGTTCCATGGATAGGCCTGTTAAATCCTTTGACAAGTGCAGAAGAAATTGTACGTTTAAGGTAGCGCTGTTTCTTTTAGATAAAACAGGCACCCTCCTGTTTCGTCAAATGTGACTCTTAGGTATTTATAGGGCGTGACCTTTTCTGATGGCTCATTGTTCAAGAACCACTTGCCAGATTGTATGATCTTACAGTCAAAAATCATAAATATTGGTGTTATCAACATAAATGATCACTTAATGTCTTCGGGCTCTTCTGTGATTGAACAGGACAGTTTCGTTAGGTAATTTCATCATAGGCAAATGACTGGTGCCAAATTAAAGGAAAGACACATTGGTCTTAGAGAGATGCTAATTTATGTTGGCCACCCATATTAATGAAGAGCGCTGCTATTGCTCGCAACAAGGAAGGGGGAAAACCCCATCTAGCTTTTTTCAGCCAAAGCAGATCTCTTTCCACGCTGTAAAATGCAGTTTAAGATCAAGAAATTGCAAAAGTGAACTCTCCATTTTCCCGGCAGGATGTAGTAGCATAGCGTTGGCAGTGTCATCAGATTGTCTTCAAACCACAGTTCTGTGATAACTATTTGAGAAAAGGGAATCAGTTTATGGTTCAGTTGCCCAGTGCTCCAATTCAAGTACGGGACTGGTATGCCTAGACATGGATCCCATGCACACTATGCACACTGTGCCACTGGAGCCAAGCTATGCCTGGCAGATGGGCCCATAACAAGGGCAAACCCAGTCCTGGGTTGCTAGTGTTCTGGTTCAGGGAGGACCTGGCTTGGCAGTTTGGGCTGGACTGCTCCTATTTAAGCACGGTCAAGACTGATTTGCACATGGCAGGGTCCAACCTCAGGCGGCATTGTGTGAAAAATAATGATGGACTAGGATGCAGCACCGAGTAATTACCAGTGTCTGAGATTAATACAAACATCCCATCCAACACGTTTTGAGTACTTCAGTTTGTCGCCTTAACTGGAACAGTATACCCAAACGGTCCTGTGCGCACTGTGTAACTGGAACCAAGCTACACCTGACTGACATGACTAGGGCAAAACCGCTTCTGGTTTGCTTGTGTTCTGGTACAGGGAGGACCTGACTTGTCAGTTCGGGCTGGGCTGTTCCCATTGAAGTAGGGCCAAAGCTGATTTGCATACGGCTGAGCCCAAACTGAGGTTGTATGGTGTGAAAAATGACGATGGACTCCATCCATCTCTTTATAAGCACTTCAGTGTGTAGCCCCCAAGTAGGCTGGGTATACACAGACCTGGGTGTCGTGCACAGTGTGTCAATGTACCCAAGTTCTACCTGGCTGATGAGCCCATAACTAGGGCATAACCGGTCCTGGGCTGCTTGTGTTCCTGTTCAGGAGGACTTTACTTGGCAATTCGGTTAGACTGGAGCAGTGTCAAGACAAATTTGCATTTGGCTGGGTCCAAAATGAGGTGGCATGGTTGGTGAAAAATTATGGACTGTGATACAGCTCTGAGTATTTACCAGTGGCTGAGATCAGTTCAAGCATTCCACCCATCACTTTTGAGAACTCCAACTGAAATACTAGCATTTTCGCAAATAACTTTTTATCACTTTTTTCTAATAAGGTAATTAGACAATAGTTGAACAGAAGCATGTGGGAGGACCTGGCCAGGCAGTTCGGGCTGGACTATTCCCATTGGGCATAGGGTCAAGACTGGTTTGTATATGGCTGGGTTCAAACTGGAACGGCATGGTGAGCAAACAAGCAATGGATTTAGGCCCAGATCTCTGTACTGGGGTGAATGTATGGCATTGTTCTGCATTCTGTCCATCAATTGTTGTTTTTGCATTTGTCACCATGAGAGGGACGGGTATGCCCATACGTGGATCCCGTGCTCTCCATGCCACTGGAGTCAAGCTATCCTGGCTGAAGAGGGTTGAAACTCCGAACCCGTCCTAGGATGCTTGTTTCCAGTCCAGGGAGGACCTGGCCAGGCAGTTCGGGCTGGACTGTTCCCATTGGGCACAGGGTCAAGACTGATTTGCATATGGCTGGGTTCAAACTGGAATGGCATGTTGAGCAAAAAAACGATGGATTTAGGCCCAGATCTCTGTACTGTGGTGAATGTATGACACTGTTCTGCATTCTGTCCATCAATTGTTGTTTTTGCATTGATCATGTAATTGAGGCTTACTGATAAGTCCTCTGCGCGAGTGGGTCCCCAGTGCTGCTATTGAGGTGGATCCTGGTGGAGGAAGCAGCTTACACAGCCCTGATCTGTGCCAAGAAATAGTGGGTGATCCGCACACTATACTTCCCTATGCCACCGGCAGGGAACAGGGGGTCCCCTTCCTCTATAATATGCCCTTGGACCACTAACTGGAAACGCTCGCTCGTATAGTAGTAGAGGAGTCCATTAGAGTGTGACCACCCGAGAACTGTGAAGAGCTGATTGCAGAGGGAGGCGCGGTGTCTGCACAAAACGCGATATCATTCGGAGGACACTGGGCCACATTTGGAAGGGAGCACAGTGAGCCTACAACTGACTATACCACAATCCGAAGCACCACCATGGGCAAACAAAGGGGCAAACAGGCCAGGGTTCCCCCAGATCCGGACGAAAGCGCACGCAAACAATTGCAGGCGGCGGATGAAACCCCAGTACAGCAGCAACTCAATAATATACTTGACGCCATAGCTGACACGAAGAACATCCTCCTCCAGGACATTAGCACGGTGGCGGTGGCATTGGGCCTGCTTCTTGAGGAGCACAAGAAACTCTTAGAGAGGGTCAAGGACACAGAGACCAATGTCGCCCAATTATTGCCAGCGCAGAAGGCCACGGAGCAGCAGATAAGAAGCCCTTGCAGTCAGAGTGAGTTTATTAGAGCACAGAGCGGAGGACGCGGAGGGACATAATCGGAGGAACAATGTCAGAGTCGTAGGCCTCCCAGAAGGAACAAAAGGGTCTGATATGGTAGCCTACCTGGAGAACTGGTTCAAGACCGTGGAGGTCCATGAGGGCCTGTCCACTTTCTACACGTTGGAGAGAGCTCATAGGATCCCAGCTAAATCATTGGCCCCAGGGAGACCTCCAAGACCTGTGGTGTCCTGTCTCCTTCACTTCCGCGACAGGGACTTACTCCTGCAGAGAGCGAGGACCGAGGGCCCCTTCATCGTGTGCAACGGCAGAGTAACCCTTTTCCTGGATTACACACTAGAGGTCCAGAGGAGGCGTGCCTCCTATATGGAAGTTAAGAGAGCACTGAGGGATGAAGGTCTTCAATACTCCCTGATGTTCCCAGCTCGCTTGCGCATCATTTTGGAGGGACCTACTTACTACTTTGACATCCCCAAGGAGGCCTGGGACTGGTTGGAGTCTTACAAGGGAGAAATGCCGGGAAGAGCGAACCCCGAAAGCACTAGGCCGAAACCCGCGATCTCTGGAACACACACAAATCGACACCGCAGGAGGGCTTCAAAGAAACCCTCGTCTTCTCAAACAGAAAAGGAACAAGCCGAGGCCCTACGAGCGGTGGCGGCACTGGCTCGGAGACAGAGTCCCACCCCAGCGGACGAAGAAGCCAGAACTACCAAAGAGTTGGTGGACAATGAATCGGACATGTCTTATAGTGACAGTGTAACGATGCCAGTGGTTTCGCCCCAAAGTGTGGACAATATTGTTTGACAGGCTGCGGTAAACTAGAATGGTTATGGTGTACTGAAAGAAGCTGAGCTGACAATGACTTATATAAGGACCCTGTGCTAGCTTTGTTTACTTATGGCTGATGCCCCGCAAATAGCACACAAGCCTTAGGTCAACCGCGCTCCCTCGTACCTCTGCGCTTGGCAGAGGGTTTTCTATAATCTCAAATAGTTTGGATGGGAGCTAGTTTGATGGTAACTGACCTGGGGAGGGGGAGTTGGGTTTTATGGTTTTTTACAGGGTTTGTTAGGATCAGGCATGCCACTAGTATAGAGCTTTTTAGGACATTGTTCAAAGCGCAGCGGTGGGTACCACCAATGATTTAAAATGTATCTCTTGGAATGTGCGGGGGATGCAATCGATGTGGAGGTGTCATAAAATCCATGCCTATTTGGTTTGCAGGTGTGTCCAGGTTGCACTGCTTCAGGAGGCCCACTTGCAAGCGAAGGAGGGGGCAGCTCTACAACGCCGCTGGCGAGGGCAAGCATATTATACTACTTTTTCAGCGTTTGCCAGGGAGGTCCTGATATGGCTGCGAGTAGGCACTCCCTTCCAATGCACAAACCAATTGGTGGACCCGGAAGGTCGGTATGTAGTGGTTACTGGGAAGCTGGATGGCTGTGATATAGTTATAGGGAACATCTATGCCCCTAACACGGAGCAACCTGCCTTTTTCTCGCAGCTGTCAAGGAAGCTGGCGACCTTCCTTACAGGATCGGTGCTGATTGGTGGAGATTTTAATTGTGTTACTGCTGTGCTCCTTGATTGCTCACATCGCCTGCTACCTGGCGCACCTATTCAGAAAATAGCGGCGTCGAGGCACAACTGGCAAGAAAAGTGGGGCTGATAGACACGTGGAGAGCCCATTGCCCAGGGGACCAATATTATTCCAATTTTTTTGCACTACATGCATTACATGTCTGTCTGGATGCGTTTTTAACCTCCTCAGATGTGCATGCAGGGATACAGAGTAGTGAATATCTTAGTAGGACACTATCAGATCATATCCCCGTTTTAATTAGGTTCCAGTTGACCTGCACACAAGCTAAGATACCTAAGTGGCATCTGCACCCTGAGGCCTTAGAAGATCAAGTCTTTCGGGAAACACTTCACACCACAATAAATCAGTTTTTTCATGACAACGCTGGCACGGCGACGTCTTCCTCAATGTCCAGTATTTGTAAAGCGCAAACAATAGAGTGGGAAGCCTTCAAAACTGTTATCAGAGGCCGCAACATTGCAGAAATAGTTGGGGTACACCGGGTACTGTTGAGACAGGTGCAGGAAGTAGAAAAACGACTCTGTGAGGTAGAGTGGGATTGCCTGAGAGGCCAGATAGACAGGGAGAACTCTTAGAAACGAAGGAAAAAGTAGCGGTACTAGTGGAACAGCTATGCTGCTTCGATTATAAACAGTATATTGTACGCGCCCACATGGATAGGGACAAATCTGGGGCTCTCTTGACGTGGCTGGCTAATCCAACTCATAGGGGCTCCTCGATTCTAGAACTCAGAGAGCGACAGGGGAAAACCAGCTGCACTCAACAGGGTATTAACAAGGCTTTCCTCGAGTACTAAGCGGTACAAAAGGGGGTGGTGATGGACGGAGCATCAGAACCAATCAAACACTCACACCCAGTCAACAGATCTGGGTTTGATCCATCACCATTCTTTAGCCCACTCTGCCACCCCAGTTCAGACATGGCCATATGCAAATCAGTCTGACCCTGTGCCTCATGGGAACAGTCCAGCCCGAACTGCCAAGCCATGCCTTCCCTGGACTGGAAACAAGCTTCCTAGGACCGGTTTCTGGCATTTCAGCAGTCTTCAGCCAGGCTTGCTTGAATCCAGTGGCAAAGTGAGCAAGGGACTCACGTCTGAGCATACCCTGCCAACTTATGGCGAACAAAGCGGTACAAAAGGGGGTGGTGATGGACGGAGCATCAGAACCAATCAAACACTCACACCCAGTCAACAGATCTGGGTTTGATCCATCACCGTTCTTTAGCCCACTCTGCCACCCCAGTTCAGACATGGCCATATGCAAATCAGTCTGACCCTGTGCCTCATGGGAACAGTCCAGCCATTTCCTCGAGTACTATACAGACCTTTACAAAAGTAAATCAAGCCTGGCAGAGGACGCCCTGCTCGGGTTCACACATGAAGTCCACCTGCCAAGCTTAGACAGAGACCAAGCAGAGGTGTTGGGGTGGGATATTGAACTTGGGGAAGTGAGAGAGGCCTTTAAGCACATGGCACAGAATAAAACACCAGGAACAGACAGCCTCCCGATAGAATTTTACTTAACTTATATCGACCAATTGGTGCCCAGACTACTTACGCTTTACAATGAGGCAAGACAGATAGGTTACCTTCTGCCAACAACACGGGAGGCAGTCATTATACAGCTGCTTAAGCCAGAGAACCCCCCCCTGGGACATATCTGCCTAGCATCCTTTATCCATGCTCAATATGGACTATAAAATCCCAAGCCGTATCCTGGCCTCTCGACTCCTCCTTTATATGTCAACTTTAGTGCACAAAGATCAGTCAGGGTTCATTCCGACCAGAAATACGGCTGCGAATGTCCGCCGCTTATTGCAGATATTGAAGGCTGATTCTTTTTCAAAAGACGAGACCACGATTTTTGCAGTTGACATTGAAAAAGCCTTTGACAGCCTCGAATGGCCTTATTTGTTCCATGTCATGTATGCATTTGGACTGGGGGACAGATTTATCCAATGGACGGCCCTTTTATATGCGCGCTCCACAGCAAGGGTTAAGATGGGTGAGCTGATATCTGACACCTGTGATGTCACTAGGGGTACGAGGCACGGATGCCCGTCGTCCCCCCTTTTATTTGCTCTGGCAGTGGAACCCTTGGCGGCCAAGGCCAGGACTGGAGGGTATTATTCGGGCCTACTCGTCCGGAGGGCAACTTCATCATATTGCCCGGTACGCTTATGACCTGCTAATGTTCCTTGCAAATCCTAGAGAAGCGCTACAAAGAGCAAAAGACCTACTCCATGATCTTTGTGTAGTGGCAGGGCTTCGAGTGAACTGGGCAAAGTCCTGTTTATTCCCGACCAAGAGGGAGGCAAGTGGTCCACAGGCTACTGCAGGGGTCAAATGTGAATACAGGTGCCTGACATATTTAGGCACGAGAATATATCACAACCAGGGAGATCTATTGGAGGGTAATATTGGCAGGCCGATTAGAGGATTAAAAGGTAGTATGGAGTTTTGGGGAACACTTCCATTGTCAGTAGTGGGATGAGTGGCCTTACTTAAGATGGTCGCCCTTCCGAGACTATTATATTATTTTGGTACCCTGCCAATTTGGATCCCAGTGCAGTATTTTAAACAGCTTAGATCCATGGTCACAGATTTTTTATGGGGCACCGGAAGACGAATAGTAGCACAGGCAGTTATGATGCGTTCCCGATCGGAGGGGGGCTGGGCCGTACCTGATTTTGGAACTTATTACAGAGCAGCTCAGTTACAATGGCTCACAGAAACCATAGCGACGCGGCTGAAGGAGGTGGGAGAACCGAGGGAGGGACTGCCAGATCTGGGGGTGCTACCCCGGATTGTATTGGACCTCCTTGTCCGCGCCAAGGACCTTCCAGGAGTTCTCAGAACAGTGCGACAATGCTGGAGAAGGAGTCTGAAAAGGGCAGGGATTGAGACCCCCTAAGCACTGGATATTCCTCTGTCCATATGCAAGGTGTTGCTTCAGGGGGGAGCTCGGGGAGGACTGGAGCGCTGGAAGGAGAGTGGTCTAATGGTAGTAGGGTATTTGTACGATGATGGTACTATGATTCCCTTTGGCATTGCTCCTCAAAACCCCTGATAGTGATAGCGATGAAGAACCTGGGACACCTGCCCCAGCAATACGAGACTAGATAGATTCTACATGAGTCTGACTGATTGTGGGGACACTAATGCAGTGACGTAACATAATACTGCAGTGGCTGATCATAATTTTCTGCCTTAATACAGCTGATATGAGGGGGTACAGCATCGAGTACACTTACTACAACTGTCTGGTACGGAGAACTGGCAGTGGCATGCCTGGGAGGGGAGGAATTTGAGGGGGTGGTTTTGGGAAGTTAATTTGGGGGTAAAATCTTTTGGCAAATGTTAGGAGTAAATATTTAGTATATGCTGTATCGTTTGGAATTAATTCTCATTGCCATAGGTTAGACGTGAACTAGAAAGTGCGTAGGAGAAACGTTGCCAAACATAGAAAGCTTTAAATGATTGCATCTTATACATTGGCTCCAACACTCTCTCTGAATGTATGCACCTTGCTCTGGCGCTTTACATAATGTGTGTTTGTCTAAAACTGTAAACTCTAATAAAATTTGTTTTAGAAAAATATATTCAGGGCATGTCCTACCATTCACATACAATGCACCCTGCCCACAGGGGTATCTTGGGCCTACCTTAGGGGTGACTAATATGTAGAAAAGGGGAGGTTTAGGGACTGTCAAGTGTGTGCACTTGCCAAGTCGACATGGCAGTCCCAGACTGCACACAGTCTCTGCATTGGCAGGCCAGAGTTACATTTTAAAGGCTGCTCCTGTGGGTGGCGCCAGCAGTGCTGCAGTCCAGTAGCAGCATTTGATTTACAGGCCCTGGGCAAACACAGTGCAATATACTAGGGTCTGACAAGTAACTCAAATATGCCAATCATGGAAACACTAATCCAAAACAGTAATTTACAATGGGAGCACTTGCACTTTGGCACTGAACAGCAGTGGCAATGTGCCCAAAGCACCTAGACTAGCAAAACGGAGTCCAACACACAGCAAAAACACAGGAGGCAAAAGCAAAAAATGCAGGGGATACCCACGCCAATGGTGCCAGGTCTAACACCTGCTTAACATTTACTTGTCTAAAAATGTGTCAGTTCACTTGTCTAAATAAGTGGCAGCTAGTTTTGCTCACAGATTCATGGTGTCTTTATATATGGCAAAGTCTTAACTGTTAATAGAACATTATGGTGAAATAATCATCTGACAGAAGTCCACTCAGGAGCTGACTATCATTTTGGAAAGTTTTTTGAACAAAGAGGAACATAGATATGTGATTGGACCACAGGTTCTTGCTTGTTTCTCTCATTGCAACAAGACTTGGGGATTGGCGAACATGGTATTCAGGTATGGGCAAGACCTAAGTCATTTAGGATGATGGAGGATAATACTCTAGCTAATCTGAGCTACAGCTATTTACCCTAAGTCACATTCTACCCCATCTCCTATTTGTTTATCTGAGCCAAGTCAGAAAATGATCAGTCATATTTAAACTAATTGTGGGTCAGCCCCAGAAGGTCTAGTCTAGCTTGGGGTGCAAGGTTATGTCTACTCCAAACTAGAAAGCACAAGCACATTCATTTGTATTGAACATCATCACTGGGGGAGGCAACTTGAATCATTGGGGTACAGGGAACAATGGTTGCTGTATCTGTATAGTCCCGGGGCCACGTTTGCTAATCTCATTGAGAAAAAACAACGTATCAATGCATCAGTTTCTCTGAACCAATGGTAATTACTGTGGGTAACATTCCACTAGGCTGATTTTTCGTTCACTGTTTTAGGGTAGTAGGATGACAATATGCAGATTAGGGGCATATTTAATAAACAGTTGCATTGTCCTTGCGCCATGCAAGAAGGAACAAGAGCGATGCAACATTTAAGTTAGATTCACCAAGCCCAGCAAGGCCACCATGCGTGGCTTGGTAAATCTAGATTAACGCAATGCAGTACAAATCACTGCATTGTGTTACTCTGCCCCAGAGAGTCGTCAATGAGTAGGGCGTAGGTATTTCCACGCATCCACCCATGGATTTTGTCCATTCCCAGATTTAACACTAATGTTAGAAATGGGAATGCGTGAAAATGCTACGTCGCTCCAGGAGAGGCTTAACTCGGAGAACTATCATTATTTCTCATAACTTCCTTTGTCCATGTGTGCTGCATTGTGCAGTACAAGTAGAAAGGGGAAAAGCCTCTGAGAATTGCTTTTGTGCAGAAAGGTGTTTTCCTACAGAAAAACAATCCTGCTTACCATGTAAGCACCCTTGTACCATGGTGTGCCTGCGTTGGCGCTGGGCAGCACAATTTGCAACAGCGCTGGGAAAAGAAAGGAATGTGCTGTATAATGTTAGATATGGAACATTACTATCCTTTGCCCATCACACAGCGCAGCAAGGTGACTTGCTGAGCTGTGCTGCATGATTTTTTAATTAAGATGCCGCTTAATCTTGAAAGAAGGTGCCGTTCAGTCGGAACAGCTACATCATATTCCTGGTGAACGGGAGCACAACCAACCCCTGATGGAGAACAATGCCAGCCAGTTCCAAAGTTGTCAGCAGGCACTCTGTTGCTCTTTCATAATCGAACATTATCATTTTTCACAAAACATAGTCATGCACCAAAGGGCTATAGAACTAATAAGTATTGTCCTTTGAGTCTGCAACTCTATAGCTCTCCCGCTACAAGACCTTCAGCTTTAAAGCTTGAGAAAGGTAATTTAAGGTCAGCAAGGCTATAGGACTGAAAATAACTCGGCAGCCCCTCTTCTGCTCTGTAATTTATTTCTTAAATAACACACCAATGATATTCAAGGTTTAGCAATTTAAAAAGCATTCATACATTTTGCTGAATGGATTTCACATCAGTGTATCAGAATACAGAAGTTCCTGGCAAAAGCTATCCCAGCTGCCCTATTTTACAGGCCATTAACAAGCATTAAATAGCCTCTCTTGTCTGGTTGTGCTGAGGTCTGCATCCTTGTTGGTGGCAATAGGTCTCTCATTGTTTAGTTTTTGCATAGATTAACTTCTTGAAGGTTGATTTGCTGGCTCCGTGGAAAACAAGGAAACAAAAGATCTTTTGAGCAGATAGCAGGTGAAACATGCTGTTTATGTTGCTGAACTGAAGAAGCATTTCCTTATTTGAAGATAAACACTGTATGTGGTTTTCTGCCTTTTGGCACAGACGAAGGATTAGAAGAAACTAGACAAGGGGAGGTGACCCACAGTCCCGAATAGCAAACAAGCCCCAGTAAATGACTTCCTCCAAAATAAGTGTGACAGCCCAACATCTAAGATATTGACTCATTTAAAAAAAGTGAATAGATTGGATGATCTTTTACAAGATGTATGTGGAAGGTTTGCACTCTACTTGATGGTCAGTAAAAATAATGTAAGTGTCTAAAATCATTGTGATGTTCAACCAAAGAGGGATCGGGCCTGTAACCAGTAAGGCTAGGCCAATCTATGAACTATCAAACAACATGCATGCCAGTACTGAATCAACAATTTATAAATAATTTACTTCTTCAAACTACACGTGACACTCATTGTGATTGAAAAGAACTAGTTTATTTCATATAAAATGAAATAAACTAGTTCTTTTCAATCACAATGAGTGTCATGTGTGGTTTGAAGAAGTAAATTGTTTATAAATTGTTGATTCAGTACTGTCATGTTTGTTGTTGATAGTTTAAAATCATTGTGAAGCAGAATAACAGGCTTCTCAGTGGACGCTACATTTGGTCCCACTCAAATAGGAATGCAGAAGGCCTAAAGTACCATTTGGGTACCAAAGTTAATACCACCTTTTTAACTGACTCGGCATATGTCTTAGCTTGACTGAAAGCCCCAGGTCCCAGCAGTGCTATTACCATTACACTCTGGCTTCATCATGTTTGGGGCAGCTAAGAGCGATAAAATGAGGGTCTCTCTGGCGCGTCAGTGCCTCCCTCCAAAGACAATTGAAGGAAGGGCAAGGGGGTGCCAGTGCACACAGCTGAGCATGTGGTACCACGCTGACAGGGAAGATCCACTCAGAAACATGACTTGATTACAAAGCCTTCATACAACAACACGGTTAGGGGTCAAGGCCAACATATGACCAGTGGTTGCCAGGTGACATCTTGATTACTACTTGTTTTGAGATCCGCAGATACATTGTTGGGACAGTTATGAAGGAGAGAGTTGGCCTTTTTTTATTTACATAGCTCTCAAAGACAGCATATATTTATAACTGCTGTTTTCTTCTGTCCTTGTACATTCTTCAGTGGACCAGCCTTATCCACGTGAGTTGATTGTTGGAGGGCACTTGGCACTAGTGAACTGCTCCCTGGTGACTATGTATTGGACAGTAACTTATAGGGTTGTGTAACGTCCTGGCTTTCTCAGGGTTGGGACAAACAGACGACGGACCAGAGAAATGGAGGTTTAAGGATGATTTAATAAACAGATAAACAACTACAGACAACAAAGAATACCGGTACTGGAATCACCAGTTAAAGTACGATACCCATTCACAGCTCGTCTAAACATCCTCCGCATGCACACCGGACCCGGTATGCTCCAACGGAGGGCACAGTGCTAAGCAGTGGCCGACAATGCCACTCGACCGCTGTGAAGGGTAGTTCCAAGGTTGTGGAATCTACGGGGGGGCACGTGGGAGTCACCGGGCCGGGCTCTCTACCACCTGGGAACAGCCGCTCTACCAGTATCCCCCAGAGTACCGCCACAACACAAAGACGCTGGGAACACCTCCTAGTGTGCGTCTCTTGTATCCGGGTTTAAGTGATGATACCCAAGGTGGCTCAGAGAATGGATGGGAGCAGCCGCTCTACCTATCCCAGTTCTCCTACGAGTGTCGATGGCTAAGACGCGGAAACACCTCCTGGATAACGTCTTAGCTATAAGCGTGTGTTTACCCAAGGAATGAGGGTTGGGAGCTTCGGCTCGCACCAACCTCGTTTTCTCCAAATTGTCAGGCCGTTGGGAGCTTCGGCTCTACCAACGGGACTTGTGCCCAATGACGTTGAATACGGCTCTCAGAACGGGACAGGACATGGGCAGGAAGCACACGCCAGCACCTCTCCTCCGCTCCTTAGAATATTCCTTCCGCCGCTCAACTCACCAACGGGTCCGTGTACCTCAACCAGGTACTCCTGCAAAGATCAGAATATCCGACGCCGAGTCCCAGTGATCTTCTCCTTAAGTAGTACTCTCGGCGTTGTATAACCATGACTCTTGAGTTGCATAACATGAAAACTAGGGGTTACCCTTGGTTTTATGTAACCAGAACTCTTGAGTTGCATAACATGAAAACTAGGCGTTCCCCTTGGTGTTATGCAACCAGAACTCTTGAGTTGCATAACATGAAAACTAGGCGTTACCCTTGGTGTTATGTAACCAGAACTCTTGAGTTGCATAAGGCAATTGTTGCTGGAGGGCATTCTGGGAGTTGTAGTCCGCTCTCCTCCAAGCGCACCAGGTTCACGGAAGTGGCATCGTGGGAGGGAATCCATGTGCGGGAGGGGATTCCTAACAGTACATCCCCCTCCCATCAGCGCCCCCCATCAGGACCAGCACAGGAAGGATATCGACGATGGAACGACGATACCAGACGAGGAGCGTGAACCTCCGCCGCAGGTTCCCATGACTGCTCCTCGGGTCCGTACCCCTTCCATGCCACCAGATACCATAGTTTGCCCCTGCGCCACTTGGAATCCAAGATACCAGCCACCTCGTACTCCACTTCCGAATCCACAGTCACCGACACCAGCGTACGAGGCCTCACCGCGTTCGCGGGTTTCAAGAGGGAAACGTGGAACACGGGATGGATCCGCAGGGACTGGGGCAGGCACACTTTCACGTTCACCGGGCTGATAAATCGAAGGATCCTATATGGGCCCATGAAGCGGGGATGGAACACGCTACTTTTCTTGAATCTCATGTGCCGTGTAGAGACCCAGACGTAATCTCCAGGTTTGTAGACCGGTCCAGGCCTTCTCCTCCTATCAGAAAAGGCTTTATACGTGGCTTTAGCCCCCTCCAGGGCAACTCGAGAACTCATCAAGGCCTCCTTGATGCGGGCCACCCTCTTGGCTGTTGTCGGCAATCTGTCTTCCCTGACCGGGTGCAGAAACGGCAAGAACCGGGGATGATGGCCGTAGTTACAATAAAAAGGGGAGGCCTTGGTGGAACAATGTGTGGCTTTGTTGTACGCGATTTCCGCGATCCAAAGTAGGTCCACCCACTCATCCTTCCCTTGCTCTACAAAACAACGTAGATATTGTTTGAGCGACTGGTTCAGGCGCTCCGTCTGGCCGTCCGTCTGCGGGTGATAACTCGTGGACATGGCAGACTTGACGTGTAACGCCGAACACCAAGTTTTCCAGAAGTGCGACGTGAACTGAGACCCCCTGTCCGACACGATCACGTTGGGTAGGCCATGTAGTCTCACTACATTCTTCAATAACAACGACGCCAGCTCTCCTGCCGAAGGTACCTGTTTGCAAGCGAGGAAGTGCTCCATCTTCGTGAGATAGTCCACCACCATCAGTATGGCCGTCTTTCCTTGATCCTTTGGTAGCCTGACAATGAAGTCTAAGGATATGTTTTCCCAGGGTTTGGTCGGTGTAGGAAGGGGTTGGAGGAGTCCTTGCGATCTTCTGTGGTCCGATTTCATGGATGCGCAAACGGTACATGATGAACACCAATTGCGGACGTCTGTTCTCATGGCAGGCCACCAGAACTGCCGTCCTAGGCTCGCTACCGTCTTTTCGACACCCAGATGGCCGGCACAGGGAGACACGTGGCACCAGGTGAAGGCCTGTTTTCGAAGCCTAGGCGTGGGTAACAACATACATCGTCCTTTCACCGGAATCCCGTCCTTCATTTGCCACTCCTTGTGACTGTGAAGCCACCTCTGCCACATGAAGGTATGGGTCCCCTTCTGGACCCCCCTGAGGAACGTCTGTGGTTGAATGTTCGGCAACCGGCTGCGGATCCCTGGCATTCGATTGCCTCGAAAGCGCGTCCGCTTTCCTGTTCTCCGAACCGGGTCGGTATGTCATGTGGAAATTGAAACCGGAGAAAAAGATCATCCACCTCATTTGACGGGGAGACAAATGCCGCGCCGCCGTCAGAAACTGGAGGTTCCTGTGGTCCGTATAAACTGTAACCACGTGTCTGGCCCCCATTAACAAATGCCTCCACTCAGCAAATGCGTCCTTTATCGCGAGTAGTTCCTTCTCCGCAATATGGTAATTGCGTTCCGCGTCATTCAATTTACGAGACATGTACGCCACAGGATGGAGCAAACCCGACACCTCATTCCTCTGAGATAGAATGGCACCCAGCGCCACATCAAAGGCGTCCGCCTCTACCACATAGGGTAATTCCGGATTCGAGTGAGCTAGCACCGGGGCGGTGCTGAAGGCCTTCTTGAGGGCCACAAATGCTGTTTGTGCTTCCGGTCCCCACACGAACTCCTGAGACTTCCTTAGTAGTTGCGTGATCGGGGCTACCAAGCCAGAAAACCCCTCAATAAAACGCCTATAAAAGTTGGCGAATCCTATGAAGCTCTGGACTTCCTTTACTCCTTGGGGCACCGGCCACTCCTCCACCGCTCTGATCTTGCGTTCCGCCATCTCCTGTCCGTTGGGGCTCAGCATCACCCCAAGGAATTCCACTGATGTGACGTGGAAATCACATTTGCTGAGTTTGCAGTATAGCATGTTTTCCCTCAGTTTTGTGAGAAACGCGGATACGTGCTGTACGTGTTCTTCCTCTGAGTTGGAGTAGATGAGTATGTCGTCTATATAAACGACCACGTAGATATCCAATACCTCCCGGAACACCTCATTGAGGAAGTATTGGAAGGCGGCAGGGGCATTGCATAGTCCGAACGGCATGACGAGGTACTCAAAAAGCCTGAACCTGGTCTTAAAGGCGGTTTTCCATTCGTCGCCGTCCCTCATGCGCACAAGATGGTATGCCCCCTTGAGATCAAGCTTCGGGTATATTTGGGCCTTTTTTACCTGTTCCAGGAGAACGCTTATGAGAGGCAGGGGGTACCGGTTTTTTATGGTTATCGCGTTCAAGGCCCTAAAGTCCACGCAGGCCCTCAATTCGCCATTCGCTTTCGGGATGAAAAAGAGAAGCGATGCGGCAGGGGATTTCGACGGCCTGATGAACCCCAGCCCTAGTAACTTATCCAAATATCCACGTAGATGCACGTTTTCGGGTTCTGTGAGCGCATACAGTCTGCCGCTGGGAACGCTAGCCCCCGGAACCAGGTCAATTTGGCAGTCGAACGGTCTATGTGGAGGGAGCACCTCCGCTTGGATTTCATCGAAGACGTCCCCGAAACTGTGATACACTCTGGGCAGCTTTACGGCCTTTTCTGCTGCCGTGGCGACCGTGTGACCTTCGCCTACCTCACCTTCGTGGGGGTCCTGCTGCATGCCGCACCATTGTTCACAAAACGGGGAAGTCATCTCAATGTGATGCGTGGGCCAATCCACCAATGGGTTATGTTTTTGGAGCCAGGGTAGACCCAAAATGACCCCGTACTGCGGGGCTCTGATTATGCTAAAATCGATACGTTAGTTATGCAGTTTTCCGAATCTCACCGGTACGTCTCCTGTGTGCTGTCCGATAGGTCCGGTCACCAGACTTCTCCCATCCACTGCATACACCGCCTCTGGTATCTGTTTGGGAAGGAGAGTGAGACCCAGTCTCCGTGCTTCATTGTAGTCCATGAACATGCCCGTGGCTCCTGAATCAATCATGGCTACCACAGGTATCCACTGGTCCTGCACTCCTACGTGTAAGGTAATAAACAAATGTCTTCGCCCTTTTTGATTCGGGCTCAACATGGAAGGGATGTGGGTGTGACTCCAAGATGCCCCTTCCCTAGACCCGGAGTCCCTCAGTTTTCCGCCGGTGCGTCCACCACTGCTGTCACCGTTTTGTTCGCTCGGTATCGTGAGGTTTTTGGCTTGGCTGGACACTCGCGTACATAGTGCCCCTTTTTCCCGCAGTAAAGGCAAAGGCCTTGCTTGCGGCGTGATTCTTTTTCAGTGGCTGTAAGGCTCGCCCTTATAGCTCCTATGTCCATGGGTTCCGTCCTGGTGGAGGAGTTGGTCTCAGGGCCACCCATCGAAACATACGATGGCAGCGCTTTCCCTTTCCTCTTGTGATCGCCCTTTCTTTCGTTCAATCTATGGTCCAGCCGTAGCACCAGGTTGATCAAGCCTTCACATGTCTTGGGTTGGGGGTCGATTTGTGCTACCACATCTTTGAGCTCTTCGCTCAAGCCCTGGTGAAACAGCGCGGTTTGGTTGGCTATGGGCCACTTGGTTTCGGCCACTAACCTTCGAAAAGCATTAAGGTACTGCACCAGATCATTGTTGCCTTGCCTCAGCTCCAACATCTCTCGATCGGCAGTATACGAGTCCGCCCTTCGATCAAACACCTTCAAGAATTCCTCGCGGAAGGCTCCCCAATCACATAGGATAGGGTCGTCCCTGCTCATCAGTGGGACTGCCCATTGGGCCGCGTTCCCAGCAAGATACGAGATCAGAAAGGCCACTCTGGCTTGGCTGGTAGGAAAGGCCTTTGGTTTGCAGGACAGATGCAGTACTACTTGAGTGAGGAAAACCTGCACTGTGTTGGGGTCTCCGCTGTACCTCCCTGGTGTCGCCAAAGGAATGGCTACGGGCATCTCTACCACAACCGCAGGAGCCGTGGCCGTGTGAGAGGCACCCGCCTGTAGCGGATCGTTCTGCAGAGCGTCCATTTTAGCCTTAACGTCTGCTGTTTCCTGTCTGGAAGCGGTGAGCTCGATTTGCATCGCGGCAAAGACGGCCAACACATCCTCAATCGTGGCCATGTCGTTCGCCCAACCAGGAGATAGTTATGGAAGAGGTCGGATATTATGTAACGTCCTGGCTTTCTCGGGGTTGGGACAAACAGACGACGGACCAGAGAAATGGAGGTTTAAGGATGATTTAATAAACAGATAAACAACTACAGACAACAAAGAATACCTGTACTGGAATCACCAGTTAAAGTACGATACCCATTCACAGCTCGTCTAACCGTCCTCCGCATGCACACCGGACCCGGTATGCTCCAACGGAGGGCACAGTGCTAAGCAGTGGCCGACAATGCCACTCGACCGCTGTGAAGGGTAGTTCCAAGGTTGTGGAATCTACGGGGGGCACGTGGGAGTCACCCGGCCGGGCTCTCTACCACCTGGGAACAGCCGCTCTACCAGTATCCCCCAGAGTACTGCCACAACACAAAGACGCTGGGAACACCTCCTAGTGTGCGTCTCTTGTATCCGGGTTTAAGTGATGATACCCAAGGTGGCGCAGAGAATGGATGGGAGCAGCCGCTCTACCTATCCCAGTTCTCCTACGAGTGTCGATGGCTAAGACGCGGAAACACCTCCTGGATAACGTCTTAGCTATAAGCGTGTGTTTACCCAAGGAACGAGGGTTGGGAGCTTCGGCTCGCACCAACCTCATTTTCTCCAAATTGTCAGGCCGTTGGGAGCTACGGCTCTACCAACGGGACTTGTGCCCATTGACGTTGAATACGGCTCTCAGAACGGGACAGGACACGGGCAGGAAGCACACGCCAGCACCTCTCCTCCATTCCTTAGAATGTTCCTTCCGCCGCTCAACTCACCAACGGGTCCGTGTACCTCAACCAGGTACTCCTGCAAAGATCAGAATATCCGACGCCGAGTCCCAGTGATCTTCTCCTTAAGTAGTACTCTCGGCGTTGTATAACCATGACTCTTGAGTTGCATAACATGAAAACTAGGCGTTACCCTTGGTGTTATGTAACCAGAACTCTTGAGTTGCATAACATGAAAACTAGGCGTTCCCCTTGGTGTTATGCAACCAGAACTCTTGAGTTGCATAACATGAAAACTAGGCGTTACCCTTGGTGTTATGTAACCAGAACTCTTGAGTTGCATAAGGCAATTGTTGCTGGAGGGCATTCTGGGAGTTGTAGTCCGCTCTCCTCCAAGCGCACCAGGTTCACGGAAGTGGCATCGTGGGAGGGAATCCATGTGCGGGAGGGGATTCCTGACAGTTTGGTACCTCCTTAGGGTAGGGTGAAAATAGTGTTTAGTCATACAGAAACGCGAACTGATCTGGCTGGGCAGACGTGGGCTTGAAACATGTAGACTATCATAGAGGGACAACCGAATAAATTGTGTTCTCTGGGTCCTCATAATTATTTGTAACCGTGGCGGGGATCGCTGTAAATAAAGCATGTGCACTAGGGATTCTGGAACCAATTTTAACTTGTACAATTTTCAAACTTCTACAGTCACCTTTCACATCACTTTTGCACTAATCACGACATTGGGCAGTGAAAAGATCTCCCACTGAAAGTGACCTCCCCTTTTCCTTGGGGGCTGAACCTGGTGATAAGCATGCCACCTAGGTGCGTGAAGTTTCTAGTATCCTTACTTGGGATACCCCAGATGGACACTAAGGTTCTGATTCACAAAGGTAAACTTAGACCAGATGTCTAAGTTTAGACCTGATGTCTAAGTTTAGACCTAAAGTCTTACTTTACTACTAGTAAAGTTAGACTTTTGATTTAAGTTTAGACCAAAAGTCTGACTTAGACCAAAAGCCTAGCTTTCAGATGTCGAAAACTCAATTTTATAAATACCTCCAATTTCGACATGCCCTTTACTTTAGCATCTCGGGATTAGAGGCCCTCTTAGAATTCAGTCCTATCGAAGCCAAAGTGTTTATGGGCGATCTGCACGACCATAAAATCTAGAAGATCTATCAGTCCCTGTTGACTAACAGCCCTAATACGTTAGATAAACTCACAGCAGCTTGGGTGGCTGATCTTGGACCTATAGACGGAGATGATTGGGTGGATGCAATGGCCCCCCCTCGGGGAGCAGCAATAGCAACGCAGCTATGTCTTATCCAATTTAAATACCTTCACTGGGTTAATTATACCTGGCTCAGGTTGTGGAGGGCGGGTCTAATGTCATCCCCGACATGCCTACGGTGTGGTCGGGAGAAAGGATCCCTAATGCACACAATCTGGCATTGTACGGCGCTCACGAGATTCTGGTGGGGGGTTCTGGCCTGTCTTGCAGAGGTGTTGGGGTGGGAGCTCCGCTCCTCCCCAAGATTAGTGTTTTTACATATCATGGAGGGCATAAGAGTTAATATATACAAGGGGCACTTGTTATTGCTGGGATTGACTTTGACAAAGAGGGATATAGCAAGGTTGTGGCAGGCATCAACCCCACCTTCTCTCTCAGCATAGAAAAATGGGCTGGACTTCTGTATGGGTTTGGAGATCCCAACATTTGAGGGCAGGGGATGTCCGCGAAAGCACCTCAAGATCTGGAAAAGATGGGCAGACTATTGGGGCCTTTATTTGGATCCAGTATCTCCACTGGACACATCTGTATCAAGGTTGTTATGTGGGCCTCTTGGGTAAAGGACCAAGTATGTAGTGATGCAATTTACTTGGTAGGGTGGGTGATATCCGAATCGCGGTAGTGGGATAGTGAAATGGGAGGGGGTTCAATTTGTTTATGTTGTGATGTTTTGCATAATTATGATTATAATAAAGTATAAAATACATGTCAATGTCAATAATTGGTGATGTCTAATAAGGCAGATGTTTCCTGGGGTAAGGAGCTCTGCACTGTACTTAACCTTTGACATAATAAAGTCTAACTTTACTACTGCTTAAGTTAGTCTTTTTGTCTAAGTTAGACTTTTGGTCCAAACTTAGCCCAAAAGTCTAAGGGCCTGATTCACCTTAAGTCTAACTTTATTACTACTAAAGTTAGACTGTTGGTCTAAGTTTAGACCAAAAGTCTAAGTTTAGACTTAAAGTCTAACTTTACTACTACTAAAGTTAGACTTTCGGTCTAAGTTAGACTTTTGGTCTAAACTTGGACTTCAGGTCTAAGTTTAGTTTAGTGAATCAGACCCTAGGGGCTTAATTTCGAGGCAAATATGGAATGAAACTCTCAAACTTACTCCATGACTCACAGTTCCCACCATGTTCTAAACGTAGACCAAAAGTCTAACTTTAGTAGTAGTAAAGTTAGACTTTAGGTCTAAACTTAGTCTTTTGGTCTAAGTTTACCTTTGTGAATCAGGCCATTAGTCTCTACAAAATACATATATTTGACAATACTGTGTTATGCTGCATTTAATTTGCTATCTCTCTTCCGCACCCTTGAGTATGCTTATTCTGTCTGCTATCACTACTTTTGGTAAGTGAAGTGTAAAAAGGAAATGCCTTTCTTATATCTTAGGCCTCACAATCTCTTTAGGTATTTAAGGCCTGATTCACAAACTGCACTTTGTAGTACGTTTTGTAGTACTTTAATAGTACTACAAAACAGACTACAAAGTGCTATTAGCAAACTTCACTTTTGTAGTAACTTAAACGTTTGTATTAAGTCCCTCCCTCCTTTATCTTAAAAGCACAGTTTGTGAATACCAAAAAGTAGTAAACGTACTCAAAAGTGTAAACTTACTCAAAAGTGTAAACTTACTCATACTTTCTCAAAAGTGTAATTTACCTTTGTGAATCAGCCCTTTGTCTTCTATCTGTAAACATTAGGACTTCTCAAGTGTCACTGTTGGAACTATTACTATCTCAGTTGTTGTGTAATAAGAAAGATGGAAACTTTGGAACCAGAAAATATATTTATTAAAAAACTTCTAGCCTCCCTGGTGACACATTGTGTGCTCTTGGCAAACCACTTCTTGAAGAAATTACTGTGTTCTTTTTTTTACAGGGATAGGAAGAACTTAAATCAAACTATAAATGGCTGGTCAGTAAAAAGGACAAGATAAAAAAATAAAAAGACTGGACTGTAACTGTTGCAAGGTGGAAGTATTATGTAATATGTCTGGGAGGCCGTATCATGTAATACTAACACAGTACAAAAAAGTGGACCTTGGAATCTCTGACACAACCCTCAGCTCAATCCTAGTAATGTGACAAAGAGCAGTTAGCCCTACCTAGAGGAACATGTGTAAAACATTTCATGCACAAACATTGACAATAGGTAAATAACACAACTCAAAAAAAATCATGACACCAATTTACAAAAAATAGATTGTATTTTCATATAAATGTAGGCACCAAAGCAAACTTGATATGTTGCATATACCCAGAGTTCTAGATTTTCACAGTATTAAACGATAGATACAATGAAAGCTGTCAAATGTTCTCCATTGAAGTGAATGTGGGAAACCACACTTAGCAAAACGATAGTTGCAGGCGAGTTCAGATGAACCATCTTGTGGTTAAAGTTCTGCGGGTCCCTAGACCAAGACTCAACAGTTGTTACTTTGTTACATTGCCCAGGGAGTCTGGGTGCAGAGGTTACTTGGCTGTCCTTGTTGCTGACAGGATCCGCAGGAGCTGTCAAAACTGCAGTTCTTGGCAAAATCACACTTTGAAATGAAGTTACACTCTACCCTCAGAGAGTGGAGGCCTTTGGGGTCCCAAGACCCAGGGGCAACAGCTGGATTTCCTCTACCTTGTTTGGTGGCTCTGGATACAGAGGTAGTTGGCAGTTGTGAATCACCAGTGCAGGTCGCACCAAAGATGTTTTACCACACACCCGATGACTCCAACTTCAGAATGCAGGGATACAGGAGCGAGGTTGCTGCCAACATTGGTCGCTGTGAGTTGCTCTCTGGTTGTAGATATCACTCAAGGGGTCGATCACCCGACTGGCGATCACCGAGCTTTGACAGACCCGACAGGAGTGGACTAGTGGCTTGAAACCTGGTGTGACCTTAGCTGCCACTCCGGGCTTGCAGGACACCACTTCTATTGGGGCTCACTCTTGACAGGCACAGCAGGTTGCAATTCTTGTGATGCAGCACCTCGATTCGTCTGCAGGTTGCAGTTGGCTGATCCCAAAAGTCAAGGGAGTCTGCTTTGGATTTCTGGTCATCCACTGGAGTCCCTGTTGCTGGGGGCAGCGAGCTTTCACCATGAACACTTGTCGACACATGATTCTAGTATATAGTCTCTTCAGGGCAATTAAGTGTACTCTCTACACTGCAGCAAAGTCCAAAGTTCGGTTGTCGGTGATGGCATCTTCTCTGTGCCTCTACTTGGATTTCAAGTTAGAACTGAAGTTCGGGAACCAGGGAAGCCCCTTAAATCCTAGTTTAGGTGACGTTAAGGGTGTGAGAGTCAGTAGCCAATGGCCTACTGGTCCTTATGGCTAACCTGCCCCTGTAGTGACAACATCCTGTGGGTGTACATCACTGTGCTACTCAGGATACTCTATTTTAGAGTATTTCAAAATGGGAGAACCCTTCTTCGGCTGTACAGACCGCCTAGCCTACCCAAAATGTGTTGCTAGCCTTTTGGAGGTATACACCTCCTGAATAACTAATTTTCCCATCTGTCAGGCTGGTCAGGGTGGGAAGGGCTTTGTCCTCAAGTGGGGGACAAGGTAAGTACACATCGAGAGCGGTGAACACCTTTGAGGCTCACAGTTTTGATGACTGTAAGCATTAGCCATCCTGGGAGGGAGGAGGTGTGACCTCCTTCCTGCCCAGGTCTTTGTCTCTGTCCTGGGGAAGTGCTAGCACAATCCACCAAGAGGGCAGACTCTTGTCTTGGCAGCAAATGGCATGGGAAAAGCCCACCAAGGCACTGGTGCTTTGTATACTAGGGGGTACCCACAATGGCTGGCAGCCTTGTGCATGCCAACTCACCCTCAACAGGAGAATCGTGTTGGGTTAAAAAAGCATGGTGTATGATATCAAACACAGCACAATTCGGTCATTCCATAATGGAGCTGCCTATCTCAAGGCTTCTTGGTAGCCAGCCCATTTAACTCTATGGAGCGCCGATCACTTACAGTAAAACCTTGCTTTGCAGGGTTACAGTAGGGATATATATGTATAAACATATACCTCCACAGCTGTAATATAATGCACTCTATCTTCTGGGCTTAGGCGGACAACTTTAAGAGTGGCTTACTTACATTAAGGTAGTGGTGCGGCTCTGCAGCACACGGTGTGAGCTGAGTACTCTCGAGCAGACAGGCTGCTCGTGCAGGGCTGCAATGGCAGACCTGCAGACATACTTTTTATTTGGGTCACACCGGATGGCACAATAAAGTGTTGCAGCCCTGGGGACCCCTCTTATTACCCTTGCCCTGGTTACCACTGGTACCATCTACTAGGGACTTACAAGGAGTGCTAAGTGCTTGACAGTTGGGTGTGCCAATTCAACAGTTACATTTTAAGGAAAAAAGCACTGGCAATGAAGCCTGGTTAGAGGATCTCAGTGCACTTCCAGATCCATAAAGACAGCATCTTGAGAAAACAGTGGGGGGTAACCATGACAAAAAGGGTACTTTGTAACAGTAACCCACTAATCATTTGATTTTATCATGGGGAAAAAACACACAAGGTCATAGACCACTCACTAAAGTATGGTACGTATAATAGAAAAGTTGTGAACCTTGAAAAAAAGGATTCCCTCGCTGTTGTCATATTGGTACTTCTGCTTCACAAATCTTTTGATCATGATCAAATTGTGTCTGTTTTATGCCTTTGTCCCCTCTATATGATAGCTGTGGGTGAGCCACTAATATCTTGAGCCAAGTTCAAGTTAGATGCCTGGCTCTGGCATGGATCATGATTCTTTGCAATCCTTAAGCCTAAAACTATCTGTGCCTCCATGTGGTTATGTGTATCATTAATGCTTTAATCTCATGTGCCAAAATGCAAAGCATGAATTTTTGATGTAAAATTACCACCTAGTGGCTTTATTACACAATATGAAAACAGAAAACCTGGTCTTAATGCTTCCCTGCTTAATCAGATTGAGGGATCCTAAGCAATTATTTTATTTAAATTGCCTTTTTTTGCTTCATTATCATGTATAAGATTACCTTGAAATATATGAATTCAGGATATGCACAGTGATATAATCCGATTTACTAAGGTGAAATGCTTCCACGTGTAAGAGAAGTACACTTTTTGAAATTTGAAGAGACTGTCATATTTATATATTTGATGCATGATGTCTTTAAGCATGGAGGTCTTCCTAAAGATAAGTGGCACAGGGCACCCTCTTTGTTTCTTTCCCTTTACTCCAGTTTATAGTAAATAAATGTTTGTCTTTTTATTTAACATCTTTCTGAATGTTAGTGCTCTCTAAAGTAAACAGCAGCCTAATGCTGATGGTTCATATGAGCGCCACAAATAAAGGTGAGACAGGCCTAAGTGCTCATGGGTCTGTACAATGAGAATCCGTGCATCAGGACATTCAAAGATTATGTGCTACATAATTTTAGCATTCTAGTTCCATTAATTCAATTAGGCCTGGGCGGAGTTCATGGAGTTTTACTCCCGCGGAACTCCAGGAAGTGCCGGAAAAACTCTGCCGCGTTCAGCAGAGTTCAACCAGCGGTATAGTCTGTTAAGTCGCGATGCTCGCACTGATTTTTAGCAGCAGGAGGTGGTCCTGGGCCGTAAAATCAGTGCAAGCTGCACTTTTCCTTGTGCCAGAGGACGCTGCTGCTTTCTGCCGCTTAAGTAGACATTCTACTCGAGAGGCAGCTTCCTCAAATCAAGCAGCAGATTTCTCAAAACAAGCTGTTGCAACCTGCCGGCACCATCCGCATTGTAAAAATCTCACTTGGAAGGAGGTTTAGAATGTGATTTTTGTCTCAAGAGTACTCGGAAACTTAACGTTGACGAGCTGCTCGAGAGAAAAAACAAAACTCCGCTCTGCGTCACTTTGAGGAGTTTCTGGGAACTCTGATCTCCACGCAGAATGGACAAAACTCTGCGAACTCCGCTGGTGGAGCAGAATTCTTCGCCCACCCCTAAATTCAATAACCCGTCCTATACCAAAACCTGAGGATTTTTAATTGTTGCTGAAATTTGGCATTTGGGTTCTCTTCTAGGTGCACTGATACTCCTCGCTTTGTCAGTGCAACACTTTCAAGATTATCTTTTAGATGTGCAGAAAGAGAATGAACTCACAGGCCATGATTACTACTTCATAGGTAACCCTGTTTCCTTCGAAAATCGGATGAGCAAATGACGCAAATTGGCAGTTTGTGAATTTCAGAATGGGGGAAATATGCAAAATTTACAAGTACATATTCTAAGGGCGACAACTTTGAATTAAGCATTACTTGTGTATCTGCTAATTCCCGAATTCCACACTATGACATCGTTAGCCGATGTGGCTTTTACCACATTCACGTGCCAACTATTTCAAGTATAGACATGGCGACCTCATTGTTGAGACTGCATCTTTTACTGGTTAGTATTCCAGCCTCTAATGCAATCTAGTGCTTTGGGGTTTGTTAATTTGAAATGGCGCAGCAACTTACTAAAATCCCAATGTGTTGTGGTCTTACACTATTACAATGGGAAAAAAGGGAGGTCTCGCACAGGAATCATGTCAATGGGCACATCTTTTCTTTTATCCATGGCATTGGTGGTAATGGATTAAGTTGTTGATATATAAGTAAAGATGTCATAGGATTTGATGGACTCAGCCGACAGTAGACGTTGTAGAGCACTAGCGTTTGTTTTGCCCTTTATTTTGGTCCCGAATGTTTTGTTTTCCTTGTAGTTTGGCCACACCATGCCACTTCTGTTATTTTAGCTTCTTAATTTAGTTAATAGAACATTATCGCTCCGATTATTTTAATGTTGTTTAAGTTGCTGTTTTTTTTATTTTTTTTTACATTTTCCAGTTGTCTCTTAGCTGAGCTTCAGGAATCCCTTTAAAAACTGCTGCACACGGTCAAAGCCTTCTGCAGTCATGGCCGGTTTTACAGCTGCGCGGCCAGTGTATCGACACCTGGCGACGAGGTCGGGCGGGAGGGGGTGAGGGTTAGTTAAGATATCAGGGGCGCTGTATTTAGAATTAACATATGGGTTGAAAAGCACCATATGCAGAATTCCTTGTCTGTTTAGTACTTTTCAGGCAACAATGAAAATGTCAAGTTAACTCTGGTGATTAATGTCCCTGCTGGAGCGAGATGGATTTTTGTCTGGAGGCACCTTTGACTCATCATAAAGTAGGGCAGAGGGTTAATAGGCATGCTGCACAGAACGTGTACCAGGCAGATCAGAGAACTGTATTTTATGTGGATAGCTCAGTGGGTTACAACTTTTGTCACAGAGATCCTTTTGCTACTTGCAGTTCATAAAATATAATCCTAATAAGGAACTGTGACCTATAAACTGTCGTCAAAGAGCTGCATGCAAACTGCATGGTATAGCCCCCCCCCCAGTCTTTCATTATCATAATGTTGCTAAAAAATAGTTTGGGAGAAATACATTCTTATTCGTAAAGTAAACACAAACCACTCTGGTATGTTTTAAATCCTGAGTTTGTGCTTCTCTAAAAAAACACTTTTAGAAAATATACTGCGTACTAGTATGGATGAAATTCGATTCCTACATCTTGTAATAATTTTGCCTTATGAAATATTTCCTTTAGACTGATTTACACACTTATGATTCATTGTATCTCTAATATGTGTGTGTGATGTAAAGTGACCGGGCACCCTACACTGGTATGAGTGACAGTGAGGGAATCTTTTGAGAAGGAGGTTATAAAGGGGCACTAAAAAAGACTGGTGCACTGGGCACCACCAGCACTAAAGCTGGCCCTGTGTGCTGGGAGGGTTGTCTGCCTGTGGTTAGTTGGCCGCAAAAATCACTGCCTATGACTCAAAGCTGTTCTCATTATGGGACGGGCTAAGGGATAGCCACAGGCTAGGCTCTGCGGCCAACCCCAGTTTTATACAGCCAATTACAGTGCACAGCATGGGATTGGCTGCAGGTGGTGGATTGGTAGAAGGGTATGGCCTCAGGCCAAGCCCTGCTGACTCTGCAAGGCCAAAAACTGTAAGCAGTTGTGAGTGTTCATCTACCGAGGCTTCAGTCTACTCCCACTATATATGGCTGAATGCCACACACAGTAGTGGTTGGTTGTCCATGTTTGGTGGGGTGCTTTTTTGTGTTTTAAAAAATGTTATCGGTTTTCTGAGTTGATTATTTTATAGAGGAAAACAGAATAAAAATAGTACCAGTTGTATGCCTATAGTGGTAGAGAAAAATTGAGGTGAAAAGAACTGGACTATCTGAAGATTTTTTTTTGCACGATTGCTGATGCAGTAGGATTTATATCAGATGAGTATTCTTGTTTTGCTCTCCTGGGCATATCAACTTCCCGCACACTGTGCAATGTTATCCTACTGTTTGGAAGCAGAGATCGATAGCTTATTTTTCTTCTTGTAAAATGCGATCTGGTAACTTCTCTACATCATAGATGGCCTATTGTAATGCTAGAGAAGAAGTATTGCTGTTTTACAGTCTCACTTGTTTTAATATTTTCTACATGAACTCATTTTATAACAAGCATTAAGCATTAAGATGTTTATGGCTAGAGGTATTACCAAAGCTGTACTTTTCTGTATTGACCCTACTGGCCTTTTATCACACAGGGAAATTCTGACACATATGGAAGTTAGTTTTTTGCCACCTTGCGGAATGGTGTAAATAGTCAGTACTGTTGAGCTCTCTGCTATCAATTTTAGGATTTTTCCCCATCACCGTCGTTGGACAAATCTCTGTGAAATGTTCAAAACTAATTGTTCACTCAGATCAGCTCCTGTCTTGAAAGTTTCGGGGTGATTCGTTAAGCCGGGGCGGAGAAAAAAGGGGGGTCCCAAAACGTATTTTCTCCATGTTAATTTCCATGGGAAACTTTAGACACAGCTACAGCCCGAACTGCTGAATGGAATTACACAAAAGAGAGATAGCTTTTGGTCCAGAAAGCACGCTTTTATTTAAATGGTGTAGATCCGTTCAGTAGCTTTTGAGATATTTAAAGATTTACAGATATTGATATTTGAGAATTGTGAGATCTGATTGGCTGAGCCGTCCTGAGCACGAGCTTGCCTCTGATTGACTGCCAACACTTCAACTAGGAAACCTTGGCAGCCATCTTGTGACTCAGTTGAAATGAGTAGGGTGGAAAAGGGGGAAAAAAGTAGAAGAGGGCAGGGTAGGAACACTGTAACCTCTCTAGGGTGCTCACGGGGTGCCACAGGAAGTCCGAAGGTAAAAATAGCATTTTTTATATGTTTTTGGTGGGATTTGCGTAAGGGCCTGGAAATCACGGTGGGAAAAAGAAAAACAAACCGCAGTGTCACGCGCTTCGTTTAATTAAGCCCCTGGGTGGGCCAGTTCCCAGGAGCAATGTTTAGTTATGATGCGGGGTTTACTTCTGTCACGGGGACCGCCACTTACTCGGACCAAATACAATGATATGGGGGGTACGCATCTTCCCTCCTCCTCCGCTCCAATGAGCAGCATGTCTTTGGAGGTATGCATAAAATATAAGTGTGGAGGGGTGAAGGCTCCCCCACACTGTCCCAGGGACCACTACTTTTTCGGGGTTTTTACAATTAAAATATGGGGGATAATTTTGTCATGGGCACGCAGATCCGGGAAATATAATCAGATGGGGGCACGCGTCCCCCTTTGCCCCAAAGAGCAGCACTTCCTCAGAGCTATACGTAAAATTTAAGCGTGGAGGGGTGAAGCCTCTCCCGCACTGTCCCAGGGGGCACTACTGCCACGTTCATGAATTAAAATCCAATGGCCCTGGGTGTCATCATCTCCGAGGGCCGGTTCCAACAATTACCCGTGGTGCTTACCCCTGGGACATTGTAGTTTGCTATGGCAGGGCGGAATCTCTGCAGAGTTCCCTCTCTGTCATAGCAAACTTCTGCTTTGCTACATGGAAGCGAGAGGAGGAAATTTGCTCACTCTTCCATGAAGCGAAGCAGATTTGCTTTTGGGCAAAGGGAGCTTGCATGGAGCAGCTGGCTTTGTTCAAAAGGAAAGCCGGCAGCCGCAGAAAGTGGGGAGCTGGCAGGGACTGCGGGGGATTGGGCTCCTTGCGCGGTTCCCAGCCATTGTGGTCAGGCTCTGGGGGATGCGGTTCCCTGGGCCTAAAATGGCCCGGTTGAGTTCTGAGTTATAGGGTGGCTCTAAAAAGAGCCCTTGTTTTCATTTTGAGTTTGTTGGAGCTACATGTAAGTGCGGATGCACAGCTTCAGGTTGTTGAGATAAACCCTGTTTCCTTGATCTGTTAAATGAACTCCATCAGTTCTGTATATGTCATCCATATCAAAACGTAGATTGTTGTTGTAGATGGGCCCCATTCTATGATCTTTGAGGTATGCAGAAACAGCTTTATTGACATTCTTCCCAGCTTTCTAAATTGTGCAAAGGTATCCTTCATGAGCATTTCCACACCTACCCCAGTCAATGTGCCTAGGTGATTGCCACCACAGTGCACAATCATGAGGTCAGGGTGTTGGAGATGCAAAGAGGTTTTAACCAAAGGCAACAATTGGTGCCACTTTAACCCTCTCTGTGCAAACCATTTAATGTTCACATTTTGTAAATCTAGGTCTTTGTCATTACGTCTGTGTTCAGCATACCCTTTGCACCAGAAAACATAGCTGGGTCCTACGATCCACACAAGCATTTTGAAGGTATGGCTGGAAGGAAACAAAAGATGTCTGTAGCTCATGTAGTCCGTTGGTAGAATGAGAGATATGTTGAAAGGTGGAGAAGAAGTTTTTTTGTTTTGTTGAGAAAACCGATAACTGATTGGCTGATGATGAACATTGTGCAGTGAAAACTAGGGTGCATGTTACTTTTGTGAAGAAGTATGTTTCTGATTGGTTAATAAAAAATGTTTGAAACATACACTACATAGGATACGATCAGATGTGCAGAAGTCAACCACACCTGCTACTTGCATTTGGAAGGTACTGTTCTGAACTTAAAAAAAGGTGAACATGTGACCTGCACCTGCCGTTCAATGTTGCCGAAACCGTTGGGATTAAATGTGGTGAACTTGTGACCTGCACCTGCCGTTGAATGTTGCAGAAACTGTTGGGATGAAATATGGTGAACTTCTGACCCACACCTGCCGTTGAATGTTGCAGAAATTGTTAGTATGGAAACTGGCAATAAGGTGATTGGGGGAGGAGTAAAAATAACTGTGGTATTAAAATATGAAATGCAAAATTAATTACAACTGATAAGCTATTAAAGTTAGTTTTTCAAAATGAGAAATAGACTTCTGAATTGTCGTAAGGGTTCGGGGCTGTACGGCGATGCAGCAGTGTGGGGGACTCTCCAATCCACAAAATAAGAGAACCAGTTTGGGGCATTTTAGAAGAGAGTTAGAGAGGGTTACTATGAGTAACCAATAGAAATGTGTTTTGCAATTTGAAATAATGAAGGAAGGACTTTGATTTGTTATTTACATCTATTTCTGTGCAGAAAGAGAGGGAAATGTTGCCATTACTGGTTTTATCCATGATGAGAGTCTTGAATTACATTTATTGTGTGAGAAAGAAAATATTGCATGCGTTTGTGAAATTTGAAATCTGCATACCAACTCCAGAGGTGAGTTACAAATTAATAAGGTGTGTTATATATTGTGTAGTAGTGGTTAAGTGGTGAGTTACAAATTAATAAGGTGTGTTATATATTGTGTAGTAGTGGTTAAGTCTTTGAGGCGATATTTTCAAGTTTGAAAATATATATATTTTTTAAATAACATAGTATTACTGAAGTGTGCTGTTTCACATTTGGTTAATAATGCGCATACAGTGTGAGTATTTTGCTGTACAAGTACCCCATATATATTTAGGTGTCTTCGAGAAAGAAGAAGTGCAGTTTTTCATGTTCAAAGGAGTGTATGGTTTTGAAAGTGAGGTACAGGGTTAATTTGGGTTCCAAAATAGACCCTGGCAACATATAGGAAATGGCGTACGTTTATAAATTGTGCCTTGTCAAAAAATACTGGGGGGGAGTTAGAAGAGGCATGTTTTATTAACAAGAGGGAGATAAAAAATGGAAATGTTGCGTGCAGACGTTGTGCTTAGACTTTTCACACTGGTGAGCTATATTTGAATAGAAGTGAAGGCAACGGTCACACTCCCTGGCCGTGGAGAATCTGCAGACATTAAAAGGCCGGCAGATCGAGAGACTAAGAATGACACGTCCCTTGACCCTCATACCTCCCCCCCATGCTTTCTCCACTTCCCTGTTGGTAAAAGGAAGGTAACAGAGGTGTATTTGCTTTGAAAAATATTACTTGGACCCTTACTGGGCTGCTGGTCCCACCTGAACAGCATAGAGAAAGTCCCAATCGCCTTTGATGCTTCAGAAAAAAGTGACACACAGTTTCAACATATATTCCGGCCTATTGTACATTGGCCCTTTGCACGGATTTGTTTACTGGTGAACTGTACGTCATTGTCAGGCTGTGTGGCCATGCAGAATCTGTGCATAGTAGAGGGTCCTACACATCGAGAGACTAGGAATGATACGTCCTTTGACACCCCCTTCTTCTCTTACACCCCTTCAAGGCTTCCTTCTTCCCTGTTTGTTAAAGGAAGGTAAGAGAGGCCTATGTGCTTCTACAAATATTAGTTTAACCCTCTCTGGGCTGCTGGTACTACCTGAACAGGAGAGAGAAACTTCCAATCGCCTTGCATGGTGCACAAAAAAGCGGCACACATTTGCAACTTACTTACCGGCCCATTGTACATTGTTCGAGTGTTTGTTTAAGCAGTGTGACTTTGTTGAGGTGTGTGTATATTTCTGCATGTATTTTCACACGTGTTATGCATCGGAAGATCAGATGCCTATAAAACACAGGTATATATCTATTTGTATGTTTCTTTTGAATATGTGCTACTAGGAAAAGGCACAGCCAGATGTACGCATGCTTTCAGTAATATGGTGAGACTTTCAACTGTGATATGGAAAGGTTTTCTGCTTTGCATTTGGGTAGAGTCAACACTGTTAGTAGTTGCTGAGTAGTGAAGATGCAAAAGACAAATGAGGTCAAAGACATGCTGGCAAAGGGATTAGTGATTATGGTACTTCGTATGAGTCTTTGGGAAGGTATTGTTGAAGTGTGCCCTATATATTTAAGTGTCTTCATGAAATAAGGAATGCAGTCTCTTATGCTGAAAGGACTGCATGGTGTTGTGACTAAGGTACAGAGTTGAATTAAGATCCAAAATCGGCCCGGTCAATGTAAGAGAAATAGGGATGTTTGCAGATTGTGCCTTGTCGGAAAATACATGGGGGGAGGGAGTTTCTTTACAAGAGATTATAGAATGAGAGCTTTATGAATGTCTGGGAGATAAAAAAGAAATGCAAATGTTCCCTGCATTTTTTGTCTACAGATTTATTCACACTGGTGAAGTACATGTGAATATAAGTGAAGGCAATTGTCAGGCTCTCTCCCTGTGCTGAATCTGCGTATATTAGTGGGCTGGCAGATCAAGAGTTTGGGAATGACACGTTCCTTGACTCCCCCATTCTCTCCCCTCCAACGCTTTCTCCCTCTCCTCTTTCTAAAAGGAAAGTAACAGAGGTCCATATACTGTGAGAAGTAACACTTAGATCTTCACTTGCCTGTTGGTGGCATCTGATCAGCACAGAGAAAGTCACAGTCGGTTTGAATGCTACACAAGTGCAGTGTGTCATGTAGCATGGACTGCATGGTCTTGTGACTAAGGTACAGGGATGAATTGGGGTCTAAAATCGGCCAGGGAAATGTAAAAGAAATGGCCTTCTGCAGATTGAACCTTGTGGGAAAATACTGGGGGGCTTTAACAGGGACTTGCTTTAATAACTTCAGGGAGATGAAAAAAATGAAATGTTGTCTGCACACTTGGTGCACTGGTTTGCGCACACTTGTGAAGCATACATGAATATAAGTTAAAGTAATTGTCAGGCTTCTTGCTCTTGCTGAAGCTGCAGACATTACAGGCGTGACAGATCGAGAGACTGGGAATGACACGTTTCTTGACCCCCCCTCCTTCATCCCGCTCTCTAACAGTTCCTCTCCCCTCATTTGTAAAAGGAAGGTAACAGAGGCCCATCTGCATTGACCCTCACTGGGCTGCTGGGGGCATCTGACCAGCATAGAGAAAGTCGTAATCAACTTCTATGCTATAAAACAAAGCTGCATACAGTTGCAACTTACATATCGCCCCAATTTACATTGCTCGATGATACGTCTTAACAGTTTAACTTTGCTGAGGTATGTCTATGCTTCAACATGTATTTTCACATGAGTTATGTATCGGAAGATCCAATACCTATAAAACACAGGTATAGATCTATCCGTATGTTTGTTTTAAGTATGATGCCACTAGGAAAAGGCACAGGTAGATGCATGCATCCTTTCAGTAATATGGTGAGACTTTCAACTGTGACATGGAAAGGGTTTCTGGTTTGCATTTGGGTAGGATCAACATTGTTAGTAGTTGCTGAGTAGTGAAGATGCAACAGGCAAATGAGGTTATAGACATGCTGACTAAGGAATTAACTGTCAGTATTGTATTTGTAACATTTGACACAGACATGAAATATTTTTAAAAATGTATTTTAAATAACATGGCGTAATATGCAGTACATATGTGCCACAACAAAAATAAAACTGTATGATAGAATTATAATCGGTATAGTAGTAAATCGATATCTGATAAAGGGAGATGTCAGCAGAAAAAGAGAATAGAGAAAAGAGTATTTTGCGTAACTTTTCGCTCCCTGCTAAAAAGAAGTAATATTATAAAATAGAACATCTCAGAGGTTTGTCTGCAGACTACATAAGTTTTAATATAGATAGTAATTGTAAATTACAGAATCTGTTTCACTGTTCTCCTTGGAAACAGTTCTATTCAAGTGTGTGTGCCACTTATTTGTATATTCCAATTGTATCACAGTACGGGTGTTCAACAAAAATTTCAGTGTATATTTTTATACAAGTGCTAGGCCCTAACCACAACAAAATAACAAGGGACATTGTTTATTGACTTTGCCTACAATGTTCAATTTAAAGTTTTTAAAAATGCTCATCACAAACACAGCAGATAGTTCTCATGTGAAAAGTGAGAACAAGGTATTTAGTAAAATATACGTTTGTGTTATCATGAGTAAAAGCTGGATAGTGGATGCACGGTTGATGGTAACTTAGTGAAGTCGATAATGTCCCCAACGGCCAAGTCACCTTTTCCGTCGCCCAGCTCTGTAACACCCAGGCAAACAGAGCGCACACATAAAGAGAGCTTAACCAAGTCTGTAAATGAGAATTCGCAAAGAAAGCTATTATCTGAAAATCCAAAAAGGAAGGAAAAGGGAAATGAGAAAATGGAAAAAAAACAGTGTTCTTAAAGTGTATAAATAAGAGGCCGTTAAATCGGGTTACTATGCGTACTTATGGAGATCCATTGAAGTTCAAGAACTCAGAAGCACTTTCAGTAACACCCACACAGCCTGAATGCAGAGAGGACATCAGAGGCCACACCCTCTTTCTCCACCACTCTGCAAACGTACCTCCTGACACACAGCTAGCTGGGAGATGAAGTCCCTTTGGCTCCAAAGGGTCCTTGGCGACCAACTATCCCTCCTCTTACCTCCAGTAAGTCCCACACAGTGAGATTACTGAAAGGTTATTGGAGGCCACACACCCTTTCTCCACTACTCTGCAAACGCACCTCCTGGGTCTGGCACACCCACTGTTGGTTGGTGGATGAAGTCCTCTTGGTTACAGAGGATCCTTGGGGACCCCTCCTGCTACCTTCAGTAAGTCCCTCAGAGCATGATTGCTGTGAGGACTTCGGAGGCCATGCCCGCTTTCTCCACCACCCTGCGATTGTGCTTCCTGACACACTGCTGCCTGGGGGATGAAGTCCCCTTGGGGGCCAAGAAGCTCTCCTTTTACCTCCATTAAATCCTTTACATCAGGATCCCTGAGAGCTGGTTGGAGGTACCACTCCCTTTCTCCACCACTCTGCACATGTGACTACTGGTTAAACAACCATGGAAATTCACTTAAAAAAGCAAAGGTTACAAGGGTGTTATAGTTTGGAAATAGAATTTGAAAAACCTTCGAAATTCACTGAAAAAAAGCAAAGGTCATAGGAACGTTATAGTTAGGAAATAGAGTTAAAAAAACCTTGGAAATTCACTAAAAAAACCTAAGGTTACAGCAACACTGTAGTTAGGCTGAGATTCCACTTGTACAAAAACCAGTGAAATTCAGCAGTTATATTTACCTGAGCTAATTATAACTTACGCCCCTGCAATGCACTACTCACAACCTCACATATTTCATTACTCATGACATAGCCAGTGATATCACTGATGACATCACTGATTGTCGTGTAGTTCCTAATAATAAAAAGGATCTGCGTATTTACAAAACATATACTAAGGGATTGGTGTCCAGACTGGGTCCAGACAACCCCAAAGAATATGTTAACCTTTAGACCAGCTAGCTCACAGTGACACCAGAAGCCCCCTAACCTTACCAAGGAACGAATAGTTTCTGGCAACTATCGAACATGTCATCCCTTGACCCTTCAGGGATCATTGAAACAGTACAGCACTTTTTGCCCAATCAAACTTGCTCACTTAGTCTCAGAGATACACAGAATAAACTATGGGGAAGTTTTCAATAAGCATTTATTGAACCAGCGTCATTCTAGTATAAAACATATTTGCTGCGACAATCATTAGACAGAAACAAATATATAAGATTACAAGCACCAACAAAGTAATAAAAGGTAGAATTCTACCATGGTGCTAAAACAGTAAATATATGCAAGCATATTGATACATGACAGTAATTGTGCATACTCCTATGATGCAAACCCTATCTAAGTATACCTAGGTGTACCTAGCATGTATGTAGGTGTAAAACCAAGCATCCCCCAGGAAAGAGCCAACACCATTACCTGATGGGAGAGAATGAAGGACCCTTTCTTGGTCTTGTGTTGGACACCCCGGAAGGGATGCCAGACCACTGCGTGCTGGAGCTTTTGCACGCCGGGACCTCAGCGTCTAGTGTCAGCATCGAAGCTTCTTCTCTGGTTACCCAGTGAAGATGTGGTTCTTTTATACCCAAAAGGTTCCCTCAGGGTTTCTCCCTAGATGTGCAATGGTACTGTTGGCCTGTCGTCCAAGAATGATGATAGCGGTGACGTTTGTACAGAGTTATACAGAAGATGGTAATCCTGCTGTGCATTTCCTAGGAAGGGTATTAAATATGATACTGTGAATCCTCATGCATAATAAATGAGCCTAGTTTTCAAAGAAAACCACAGAACATTTATTTGGCACATAAGTAGGTAAAAGGTCAGCGCCAAATCCGTTATGTAGAGCAAGGTATGATAAATGTAGGTAAAAGGTTGTGCAGCTACCTAGGCATACATTTTGGGTATATTGGGGCTCATAAAATGATGACATCTCAAATTACATCGCAGATGACATCATTAAGTGAATGTAATTGTTTTCAAGAGTTTATGGGTGTTAAACATATATACTACTCCAAAAGATAAATTAGTAGATGTTGTCCCAGAAAGCACAATTTTTGTTAAATAGTGTAAATCCATTCAGTAGTTGTGGAGATATTTAAAGAAGTTTCCAATGGTATCTCTGCTGAAGCAGAGGATCTGCGACCCCGCCTGATCTCGTGCCTGAGATGTGATTGGCTGCAAATACTTCAAACCAGAAAGTGTTGGCACCCATCTTGTGACTCAGCTGAACGAGTCACAGAATAAAAATTTTGAAAAAAGAAAAGGGTTAAGGGTAGGAACATCCTGACGCCCTAGGCAACTTGAGGTGGGATCCCACTGGGATCCCCAGGGCTAAAAAAGCATTTTAAAAAAATTATTTTGGCAGGATCTGTGACTCCAGCCAAATTTAAAAAGCAAAGGCATGGGCCCCCTGCTTTGTTTAATATAGGACCCCAGGTGGGCCAGGTCCTGGGGGCAAGTTCATATAGTAATGCATCTTGGGGAGCTGTACTATACAAATGCGGGGGGCTACTCTTCTGCCACTGCCCCTGGGAATGCCACCTCCTTGGTGCACATACACATTTTAATTTTTAGAATGCGCGGTGTCCCTTATGGCCTCTCCCGCAGCCCCATGGACAGCCACCTTCCCAGTGCTAATTGAGACAAATGCAGGGAGCCACATAGCCACCACGCAGCCCTGGGGTCTGCCCCGTCCCCGTCCCCGGGGCAAGTCTTTTAATTTACATACAGGGGGCGCGCATCCCCCACAGCACTGTGGACCACCACCTCCCCGGGACTTAATTAACAAAGAAGGGGAGCCCTACATTGTCCTGGGGATCACCCCCCATGGCCGGCTCCAGCAATGTCCCAGGATGCCCAACCCCGGGACATTGAAGTTTGCTATGGCTTGGCAGGAGCACTGCTTCCGCCAAGCTATAGCAAACACTCCAGGTTCAGCAAGCAGGAGCAGGAAGAAGTGGAGCAAGTCTGTTTCCGTGCCCGCTGTCAAGTGAGCGGGGAAACAGAAAAATTGCTTTGAGATCCAGGGAGCTGCATTTTAGCAGCTCCCTGGGTCTCAAAGAAATGTCAGTTCCTGCAGCAGGTGGGGAACCAGCAGGGACGCAGGGGCCTTCAGGCTCCCCCACAGTCCCCAATGAGGTGACCATGCCCCGGGGATGGGGTTCCCGGGGCAATATCGGCCTGCAGAGGAGGGCAGCGCAGTCCCCCCTCCTCATTCCAAAGAAATTCTGAAGGCCTGGCCCCAGGAGATGGCATCTCTGGGTCAAAATAGGCCTGGGGAGAGGAAAAGCATGGCCCCCTCCCCTTTTCTAAAAACATAAATAAAGACCTGGCCTGGGAGATTGGGTCCCTGGGCTCAAATTGGGGGAACCACCTTTACAACGCAACTTTTACAACGCTATGCTATTGCAACGCATTTTTTACAACGCAAAAACTTTTACAACGCATGCTTTTACAACGCATGCTATTATATGGTAAGTACTTTTACAACGCATATACCTTTACAACGCATTATTTGAAAATGCCTTTACAACGCATGCATTTACAACGCATGCATTTACAACGCAAGATGTTATATGGTAAGTTCTTTACAACGCATATACTATTACAACGCATTTTTAAATGTTGGTATTTTAATTAAAATAAATATATATCGTATAATTATTTGTTATAAAAAAAATTGTATTTGAAAAAACAGTGAGTTGTTTATCAAAATATTAATACTTGAGTTTTTTGTCTAGTAGAAATGTTTTGTTGGGTAGTTAAATTAATACTTGAGTATTTTAATATTAATACTTGAGTATTTTGTCTAGTACGAATGTTTTGTTGGATAGTTAAATTAATACTTGAGTATTTTAATATTAATTCTTGATACTTAATACTTGAGTATTTTGTTTACTAGGAATGTTTTGTTGGATAGTTAAATTAATACTTGAGTATTTATGAAAATGGAATGATTGTTTTTAAATTTAATTTTATACATATTACAGTGAATAGTGAGTATTTTTAAAGTTAAATAAATAATTGAGAATTATTCTAAATTGAAAGAGTATTTAATATATTTTTTCGAAAAAATAAGAGTGAGTAAATACATTTTAATAGTTGAGTATTTTTTAAATATTAAAGTGTATTTCTTAAAATAATTTAGTTCATTGGTTTTTTCAAATTAAGAAACTGCATATTTTAAATTTAATGTATTTAAAGTTTGTGAGTAATTTAAAAAAAATTTAATAATACAGTATCTTTCAAAAATTTAAGAAATAACATATGTAAATACTAAAGTCTTTATAATTTAAAAAAATAAAGAACTTTGTTTTTAAAAAAAGGAAGAGTACTTTTTGATTATTTATTATAAAAAATAGATAAATTTATTAAAAATAATTAAAAATATAATAGAATTTGAAATATTAAAAGAGTAATAAAAAATGCATTTAAAAAAAAGTAATAGTTTAAAACAAAAAAAAAAATATTTACTTACTTTTTATAAAAAATTCCCACGCTTTTCCATTGAAGTCTATGAGCGTCTTTGTCCTTTATTTATTTTGGCAGCATCAGAATATACAACCCGCGGAACAAGAAAAGAAGGATCAGAAAGTGAAGAAAGAGAAAGTTTTGAAAGGAAAAGACAATGGAGTCGAGGTAAGGAACATATTTAGTGAATTAACAATTAATTAGTTATAAATTTGAAGTTTAAATAACTATTTAAAAAATAATGACAGGAAACAATTTTTGTTTTCACTTTTTTTATTTATTGAAAAATCATGAAAAAATAAACCATATTTTTAATGAATTTTGCAATGTAAGAAACATTTTTAAAACAAAATATAAATATTTTATTAACATTTATAATCATTTATTTACAGGTTAGTTAAATAAAGTAGTCCGCTTTAAAGTTAGATGCACGCGATGACGTAATGACGTGAGCGTCGACGTAATACGCCATTTTGCAGAGCATCGGAGGAGGAAGCAGCAGGAAGCTGATCTGCGGCCAGGTAGGAAATATTTTCATTAATAATTGTAGAATAAACCTTTAAAAGGGATACATATATAGTGAGGAAAGAATAAGGGGAGGTTGCGGGAAAACTAATTGATTACTTAATTGTTTTTAAACATGTCCACATTAATGTCATTAATGTATGCCTATGTCGGGTCGCTAAAAGTTATTTATTTTGTTTAAAAAAGTATGTAACTGTTAAAAAATTATAAGTTACTGTTCAGAAAGTTGATTTGTTTATTTAGGAAGTAACAAAAGTAATGTCGATCTTCATTTCTAAATGCCAAAAAGTTGCGTACTTTCAAATTATGAAAAATAACGATTGTTTTAAAAATGATGATTAAGCTGCAAAGTGCATTTCGGAATATGGTTTGAATTGTAGATATTACATATTTTTCATTTTTGGAGATTAGTTTTGAAGGTAATTAAATTGGATTTTTACAGTAATTTAAATAATGGAGTTCCGATGTCGAACAATAGTTCAAATACTATGGGACAGTAAATTTGTAGACATTGGTAGTTTTTGCTTGAAATGAAGATTTGTTTTAAAAAAAAATAACCCGACTTGTTTGTTTGAAAAAATTTTTAGAAAATACCTTCGTATGCCAATTGTAATTTGAAAATTTTTAAAATTTAAAGCAAAGCAGGAAAGTAAGTAATTATATTATTTTAAAAAGAAAGAATGTTAGAAAGATTTTCCAGGTAGTCTATAGCCACACACAACGAAAATTGTTGTAGAATTGCCAATAGTCTCTCAGACATTTCCCTTGTTTTGACTGTTACTCGTGGGTTTAGACTACCTGCGAGTGTTTGGGCTATTCTCATTTCTTGGAAACTTTGCTCCTTCTTCAAAGTTTCCAAAAATGAGTAGAAGTTAGGATGTGGTTTACCAATTGTATGGTTGAAGGAGTTATGCCATCCCTCAATGGCATTGTTTGTTTTTGCTTCTCCCTCTAAACAACTTGTGTAGCAGTTCCACCACTCCACATGGAATCGTGGCTTCCTCCTGCGACCCGATCTGCTTAGGTGTCCAATCCATGTGTCCTCAAAATAATTTAGAATGGGTGCCAATTTTTCTTCGTTACTCGTATAATAAACAGATTCTATAATTGCAGTGTAGTACTCGTCCACACTATCGGGAGGAACAAAACAAAGTGCAGTTAATTTTTTTAGTTCAAATTGTAGTTTGCTATCCCGAGAATATTCTGCAACTAGGGATGTTTTCTGTAATTTACGCCAAAATGCCTGCGAAAAATGGAAAAAACATCCCTGAATTTGGGTATCCGTGTACGTTTTAGTGATCACATTGATCATACTCAATTCAAAATCAATAATTATTTTTCGAGGACTTGAAGATGTTTTACTTTTAATCACTGATAAAAGTTCAGTGTATGTTGCAGAAGTCTTATCAGGTAGCAAACTGTAAACTAAGGGAATTACACTATTGTTAATTTTTGCATGTATAGTGTAAATTTGAGTGAAAGGATGGGGTGTACTTTTAAACGTCCCATCCATCATCCAAATTTCACTAGTTTCTAACTTAGCAAGGTTACGTGGGGTACTAAAAATTAAAATACGTTTCTGAGGGTTTTCGTTGTCATGCAGAAGGAAAGGTTCATCAGAAAAAGAAATAGAAAGATCATGAGGAATTCTAATGTCAGAGAAAGTATGTGGTGTAGATAATTGAATGTTACTTGCCTGCTTTTGTCTCTGAATAATTCTTCTCAAATTTGGTATTATAGGCATGTTACTAGCAACATGACTGGGGACATGCTGTGCAACCTCTCTTAAAATTGATCCTGTGGAATCATTGGAGGTGCTTGCAATAGCTTTCATCTCGTTTATTGTTTCTCTAATTTCTACATCCATTGCAGAGGCAGAGTGGTTATGTTCTGTGGTTTTCACAACCAAATTTTCAACAGTAACCGCTCTGCCACTGCAATGGGTAGTGTAGTATTGCACACACCTCCAATGATTTCTAGTTAAACTTATTCTTTCCTTACTATATATGTATCCACCATGGTTTAACAAATTTTTGCCCTTCCTGGATTTAATAAAGTTGGCAGCTCCCAGGCTAGACATTATCTGAAAAGAGGAGAAAAGACACAAAAATTAGCCAGAATAAATTTATGATTTACCTAAAACATAACATTTACACCATCCTAAACATTCCCTACTGCTGCACCTTCCTGGAGTTAGAATAGTAAATTGCACCCCTACACCCTCCAACACTTTCCCTACTGATGCACCTTCCTGGAGTTAGAATAGTAAATTGCACCCCTACACTATCCAACACTTTCCCTACTGCTGCACCTTCCTGGAGTTAGAATAGTAAATTGCACCCCAACACCATCCAACACTTTCCCTACTGATGCACCTTCCTGGAGTTAGAATAGTAAATTGCACCCCTACACCATCCAACACTTTCCCTACTGCTGCACCTTCCTGGAGTTAGAATAGTAAATTGCACCCCAACACCATCCAACACTTTCCCTACTGCTGCATCTTCCTGGAGTTAGAATAGTAAATTGCACCCCAACACCATCCAACACTTTCCCTACTGCTGCATCTTCCTGGAGTTAGAATAGTAAATTGCACCCCTACACCCTCCCACACATTCCCTACTGATGCATCTTCCTGGAGTTAGAATAGTAAATTGCACCCCTACACCCTCCAACACATTCCCTACTGATGCACCTTCCTGGAGTTAGAATAGTAAATTGCACCCCTACACCCTCCAACACTTTCCCTAATGATGCACCTTCCTGGAGCTAGAATAGTAAATTGCTCCCCTACACCATCCAACACTTTCCCTACTGCTGCACCTTCCTGGAGTTAGAATAGTAAATTGCACCCCTACACCATCCAACACTTTCCCTACTGATGCACCTTCCTGGAGTTAGAATAGTAAATTGCACCCCTACACCATCCAACACTTTCCCTACTGCTGCACCTTCCTGGAGTTAGAATAGTAAATTGCACCCCAACACCATCCAACACTTTCCCTACTGCTGCACCTTCCTGGAGTTAGAATAGTAAATTGCACCCCTACACACTCCAACACATTCTCTACTGATGCACCTTCCTGGAGTTAGAATAGTAAATTGCACCCCTACACACTCCAACACTTTCCCTACTGATGCACCTTCCTGGAGTTAGAATAGTAAATTGCATCCCTACACCCTCCAACACTTTCCCTACTGATGCACCTTCCTGGAGTTAGAATAGTAAATTGCACCCCTACACCATCAAACACTTTCCCTACTGCTGCACCTTCATGGAGTTAGAATAGTAAATTGCACCCCAACACCATCCAACACTTTCCCTACTGCTGCACCTTCCTGGAGTTAGAATAGTAAATTGCACCCCTACACCATCCAACACATTCTCTACTGATGCACCTTCCTGGAGTTAGAATAGTAAATTGCACCCCAACACCATCCAACACATTCCCTACTGATGCACCTTCCTGGAGTTAGAATAGTAAATTGTTACCCCTACACCATCCAAAACTTTCCCTACTTATGCACCTTCCTGGAGTTAGAATAGTAATTGTTACCCCTACAGCATGGTACATTTTTACAACTGGTGCACCTTAGAATGTTGGATAAAATTACCTTTTTATTTCGAATTTGCTTTTGTTGCTGACTTTTCTTAATTGGGAATGGCGTGTAGGCAGCAGTAGACACTTATGAGGTCGTTGGTTTTGGAATGGAAAAATAAATGTCTGGAAAAGTGAAAAAAGAAAAGAATGTGAAAACTGAACGATGTTGAGAAATGCGATTTTACAATAATTTTTGTAAACATGTATATTTGTTATAAGTTGCAGTAGAGAACACTTTCCCTAATGCTACATCATCCTTTAGTCATGAAATAAAATTCAGAATTCAGCAAATGTAACCATAATTAAATTGGGTTTTTATTCAACATTAACAATGAGATAGCTAGTCTAATATATTGAAGGTTAAGAAACCATCATGAAAATCAATACCTTGTTTTGTAGATGTTGCTTTTCTGGATGAGGCTTCGGAGGATGATTTGGTCTGTTGGTTCTAGATTTAACGTGTGTGGTGGAAAGAATCTTTCTGTAAGGAATCAAATTGTTGTCTTTTGAAAAAAAAGAGGATATAAAAAAAATTAACGTTTGTTTGTAATTTAAAATCTGAGTATATTTAAATTATTAATGACATACAATTTAACTAGTACTACTTGACACTGTACTAACCAATGCACCTTCCTGTAGTTGAAATAGAGATATGTACCCCTACACTATAAAAAAATCTCCCTAATGTTGCACCTTCCTGGAGAAGAAATAGTATATTGTTACTCTAAACTATCCATTATTTTACTAATGTGGTACGTTAGAGGAGTAATAATTGCAAAAGGAAGGTTTAAAAATGTTTATTAAAAATAATATTCAAAAGGTAACATACCTTTTTCTGTTATTGCTTGTGTTCGTGCCTTTAAGCTAATGCTTGCAGCAGGATAAAGTTTTTTATGGGTACAGATGAACTCTGTGGGAAAAAAAACTTGAATAAATTAATTTTCCTTAGCCAACGTTGGTTGTTAAAAAAATAAATTATAACAACAATTTGATATATGACAAAGGAGTATGAGTAACAATTGGTGAAAGAAAACATGTTACACATTTAATGCATTTTTCGCAAATAAAAAAAGGTTAATCCGATACTATCACTAAATTACTATAATGCAGAATATTCGAGGACTTTGAATAGAAATAGTTGCCCAACTAATATGAATCGCATTTTCAGATGTAGTACCCAACTGAAGTCTTATTAGTAATTGTTACTCCTGCATCATGCTATTTTTTCGTTTATGATGTAGTGAGATTGAGGTTTAAAAACAAAACACCATTGCCATACATCACTTTAGGTAATTTTTAAAAATATGTTTCACAATTTAAACCATTACAAATAAATTACATTTACCTTCACAATTTTATATGTTAGTCGTTTACGTGGTGGTAATGCTCAATTTGGTACACCTGTTGTTGAATCTCAATATATTCCGAGTTTCTCTTTTTGGAAAATAAAATACTTGTTTTAAGTTGGTGTGTATTTTTAGTGATAATAAATTAGAAACAGTACATTTTAAAAGTTATTATTAAGAATTTTTTTTTTTTTTTTTTTGGGTTAAGAAAATATATTTTCCTCAAAACCAACGTTTAAAATTATTATAATGACTTACTAGTAGTTGCTCTATTGTTATGTTTTTACAAATGAATTCCGTGCTATCTCTGAGGAGGTCGCAGTGGAGGTGACAGAGGGTCAGCTTTTCACGTCTGGTCTCTCTGCTAGTTGATAATCAACTGAGTGCAAAATGGTGTCTTCCTTGTATTTATAAGTTTTACTCTGTGTCACTATTAATTTTTTTAAAAACTGCGTTCGTTGTGTTTTTTTAAATGCTTTGTTTTACTGTGGAAAATGATAATTTTAAAATGCTTTATTAAAAATATTGTTTTCATTCATTTGCTCCGTTTTGGCATCCATTTTGGAACATGTCTTTTGGTATTGTTTACATAGAAACTGTGGTAGGACAAGTTTTACAAGTGAGATCGTTAAAATGGCGCCTATGTGTATGTGTGTTTTACTCTGTTTACTTACTTTCCGATTTATTCATGACAAAAATTGTGTTAGTACTGTTGTTTTAACTATCGTTCTTTTTGTTAATCTTTGAAATGTGTGAAAACGGAATATAATTGGGGATTTAGAGTATTAATTCTAATACTCGAGTATTAATTTTAATACTCGAGTATTAATTTGGTTAAGCATTTCAGTAGATTTACGCTCAGTTGTTCTCCACATTTTAATACACTTCCCCACCCTAAAACCCCTAATTTCCCTGCATCCCGTGCCAGATTTTATTGTACTTTTAATTAAAAAAAAAAAAAAAATTGCGTTGTAATGGTATGCGTTGTAATAGATTTCGTTGTAACAGCACTTTTCAGTATTTTAATAGGTTTTGCGTTGTAAGAGTATTCGTTGTAAAGTAATGCGTTGTAGTAGTAGTTGCGGTGTAAAAAATGCGTTGTAAAGGTATGCGTTGTAATAGCATGCGTTGTAACGTCATACATCCCTCAAATTGGCATCAGGAGGGGGCAGTGCAGCCCTCTTCCTATGTAAAAAATAAATAAAAATAAAAGGCAGGCATAGGGTGAAGGGGTACCACGCGCCCCCCCCCTTCCTTTTTTAAAATAAAAATTTAAAAAGGAAATGTCCGGGCCCCGGGTTATGAGGTCCCCATGGCTGTAATTGGCCTGGGTAGGGAGGCCCCCCCTCCCCATTTCATGATAGACTGGCCTGGGGAATGGGGTCCCTGGGGTTGAAATCTGCCAAGAGGGAGAGGGGCTGTGCACCCCCATTCCTTAAAAAAACTATTAAATTAAAAACAAAAACGTGGGCAAGTCACCAGAGGCCACGCACCCTTCACCAGCACTCTGCAAACACACCGCCTGGCGCAGTGGTGGTTGGGGAATGAATTCCCCTTGAACGCTAAGGGTCTTTGGGGGCCAACAAGCTTTCTTGTTACCTTCAGAAAGTCCCAGACAGCGGGATTGCCAAGGGGACTTGAAGGCCATGCCCTATTTCTCCACCACTCTGCAAATGCGCCTCCTGACTCGCTTCTAGTTGGGGTCTGAATTCCACTTTACTCCTGAGGGCCTCAGGACTAAAGTGGACTACTTCCCCCATACAGAAGATCGCCAGGAGGTGTGTTTGCAGAGCAGTAAAGAAAGGGGGTGCGGCCTCAGAGAACCTCTGGATGTGTGGCCCTTTCTGGAGGTGAAAGGAGGGGTAGTTGGCTTCCAAGAACCCTCAAGGGCCAAGGGTGCTTCATCCCACAACTAGTTGTGTGACAGGAGGAGTGTTTTCAGAGTTCTAGGAAAAGGGGGCATGGCCACAAAGCACCTCTCAGAAAACCCACTGTGTGGAACTTACTGGAGTTCACAGGAGAGTCAGTTGGCCCCTAAGGACCCTCCGGAGCCAAGGGGACTTCATCGCCCTACTTGTAGTGGCCTCCAACAACCTCTCAGCAATACTGCTTACCAGCGGTAACAAATGGGTTTCAGGCTCCCCCAGGGGTCCCCAACGAAGTGCCCTGGCCCTGGGGGATGGAGCCCCCAGGGCCGAAATTGGCCTTGGGAGAGGGGCTGTGTGGCCCCTCTCACCTTTCTAAAAAAATATATAACGGTCTGGCCCAGGGGATGGGGTCCCTGAGCCCAAAGCTCCCAAGATGGGGGCCTCTCGGCCCCCCCCATTAAAAAAATGTTTGTATTAAAAATAAGAAAAGGCTGAGCCCTGGGGAATGGGGTCCCCAGGGCCAAAAATGTCCCAGGACAGGTTAGCCACACAGCCCAGCTTCCAGGCAGGCTCTGGGTGACAGGGTCTCTGGGCTCAAAACCGTCCAGGGAAGGGGGGCCACGCGGGCCCCCTTCCTAAAGAATAGAAAAACAAATATGAAAAAGCTGACAACTCACTGAAGGCCCGCCCCCTTTCTCCACTGCTCTGTTAATGCTCCTTCATTCATGCTGCTGGTTGGGGAAAAAAGTCCCCTTGGCTGCTGAGGGTCCTTAGGTGTCAACAAGACTTCATGTTACCTCCATAAAGTCCCACACAGTGAGATTGCTGAGAGGTGGTTGGACGCCATCCCTTTCTCCACCACTCTGCAAACGTGTCTCCCGGAGCATTGCTGGTGGGTGTATGAGGTCCGCGTGCCTCCTGAGCAGCACTGTGCCAGGAGGCGCATTTGGAGAGTGGTAGACAAAAGGGGTGTGGTCTCTGATGACTTCTCAGGAACCCATGTGTGGGTCTTACAGGAGGTAATAGGAGGCCTAGTTGGCACCAAGGACCCATAAGAGCCAAGGGGCCTTCATTCCCGAACTAGTAGTACACCAGAAGGCGCTTTGCTGAGGGGTGGAGAAAGGGGGCTGGCCACCAAAAACCTCTCAGCAAATCCACTGTGTGGGACTTGCTGGAGGTAAGAGGAGGGGGTGTTGGCCCCAAAGGACCCTCAATAGCCAAGTGGACTTCATCCCCCACTAGTTGAGTGCAAGGAGGGGTGTTTACAGAGTGGTGGAGAAAGTGGGGGTGGCCTTCTACAAGGCCTCAGCAATCCTGCTGTGTATGACATACAGGAGGTAACAGGAGGGGTAGCTGGCCCCCAAGGGCATCCCTGTTGGCCAACTACCCCTCCTGTTATCTCCAATAAGTCCCACACAGCGCGATTGCTAAGAGGTATGTGGAGGACATGCCCCCTTTCTCCATCCATCTACAAAGGCAGCTCAAGGTGCACTACTGGTTGGGAGATGAAGTCCACTTTACTCCTGAGCAATCCTTGCAGGCCAAGAAGCCCTCCTAGTACCTCCTGTAATTTCCACATAGTGGGATTTCTGAGAGGTGGTTGGAGGCCCAGCCCCCTTTCGACACCACTCTGTAAACACAACTACTAGTTACAAAACTGTCAAAGTTCTCTGAAAAAAAAGTTACAGGGATAGTTAGGAATTAGCATTTAAAAAACCTTATAAATTCACTGAAAAAAAACAAATTTAACCAGACTTTATAGTTAGGCTCAGGTGTCACTCGCACAAAAGAAGAGAAATTAAGTTGTTCTAGTTAGGGAACTAACTATAACTCGCGCCTCAGCAATGCACTGCTTATGATCTCACACATTACATCACTGATGACATGATCAGTAACATCACTCATAGCATCACTGGTGACATCTCAAATGACATCACTGATGACAGCATCCACATCATCACACCCCATATAACCTTTTTATACACTCACTCCAACTACCAGACTATCATTCTCAAACCCATTCACACACATATACCAGTACTTACACAGCCACTCACTGATTCACAGATCAACACACACATCAACTCACTCATCCATACAGCCACTCATAACCCACTCACTCACTAATACTGCCACTGACATATCCACACATATACCCATACAGCCAATCACACCCTGAGTCAATCACCAATAGAGCTACTCACACACCTACTCACTCACCCATACAGTTGTTCACACAGCCACTTACCCATACAGTTAAACACATACTCACTTATTGATACAGACACTAATGCATACTCACTCACCTAAACATTCAGTGAAACAAGCACACACTCACCCATACAGCCACTCTCAGATTTAGTCACTCACCCATACAGTCACTCTTATATGCCATCACTCACCTATACTGCCTTTCACATGCCCAGTTACCCACCCATATAACACTGACACATGCACTCGCTGACTGACTTGGCCATATATCCACCCACTCACTCATTCAGTCCCACACACATAAACAATCACTAACCGATACAGCAACTGACTCACCCACTCACACATCACCCACATACACAGACACTCAGACACCCATAGAGGTACTCAGACACCCAGTCACTCACCCATAAAGAAACTCACGTACACACTCACACACCCATAAGCCACTTAAACACCAACTGAGTCAGAAACAGACATTCACACAACCAGTCACTCACCCATACATTCACTGAGAGACCTAATAACTCAGTTATACAGTTAGTCACACACCCACTGAATCATCCAATCGGGCACTCATACACCAACTGACTCACCAATACACCTTGGTATATAATTTAGCACTCAAACTTTTGAAAAACACTCACAGGCACCAGATGATGTTATCAGTGATGTCACTAACCATGTCATGAGTGATGTAATATGTGAGGTCATAAGCAGTGCATTACGGGGGCGCGAGTTATAGTTAGCTCACTATCTATAACAGCTGTATTTCTCAGGTGTTGTACAAGTGACACCTGATCCTAACTATAACATCTCTGCAAACTTTTGTTGTTTCAGTGGTTGTTATAGTTAGAATCTAGTTTCCATAGGAAAAGTGTTTTTTGATTTGCCAATAACTTTGGCGCCGTTTGACAAATCTTCACAAACTTTTCAAAACTAATTGTTCACTCAGGTCAGCTCCTGTCTTTAAAGTTTAGGGATGATTCGTCAATGGGGGGGCCGAGAAAAAAGGAGGTCCCAAACCTGTTTTCTCCATGTTCATTTCCATAGGAAACTTTAGACATGGCTACAGCCTGAACTGCTGAACAACATTACACCAAATTTGGCACAGAGATAGCTCTTGGTCCAGAAAGCACGCTTTGTTTAAAAGGTGTAAATCCGTTCAGTCGTTTTTGAGTTATTTAAAGATTTACAGATATATATATTTGAGAATTCTGAGATCTGATTGACTGAGCCCACCTGACCCCGAGCTTGGCTCCGATTGGCTGTCAACACTTAAAACCAGGAAGTGTTGGCAGCCATCTTGTGCCTCGGACCGAATGAGAGAGGGAAAAGGTTAGAGAAATGTTAAAAAACAAAAGAAGGGGGCAGGGTAGGAACACCCTGACCCCCCAGGCCTGCTCAGGGGGTTCCACAGGGACCCCCAGGCCCCAAAAAAGCATTTTGTTTTTTACATTTTCAGACGGGTTGCACTGGGTGCGCGAACCCTGTCAAAAATGAAAAAAAAACAATGCGCTGTGGGTGGGCAGGTCCCGGGGGCATTCCTAATTGTGTAGCGGGGGCCCGCAGAGGCCCCTGCAGCCCCGGGGACCGCCACCTCCCTGGGGCTTTATAATATATGCGCGGGGGTATGCGTCCCCCCCACATTGCCCCAGGGACCACCACCTCCCCGGGCCACTCTGTAATTAAATGCGGGGGTCCATTGCCGACCCCCGAGCCACGGGGACCACCACCTCCCCAGGGCTTTCAACTGTAAGGGAGGGAGCCGCGCAGCCCTCCTCCCAGAGCCCTAATGGCCCTGGGGACCGCCACCCCCCAGGGCCGGCTCCTGCAATGTCCCGGGGTCCCCATGCCCGGGACATTGCCGTTTGCTATGACAGGGCAGGAACACGGCTCCAGCCCTGTCATAGCAAACCCTGGTTTGCGTCATTGAAGCAAGAGCAGGAAAACCTGCTCTCGTTTCAATGAAGCAAAGCAGGATTGCTTTTGAGCAAGGGGAGCTGCATTTTAGCGGCTCACCTTGCTCAAAGGCAATGCCGGCTCCCGCAGGAGGCAGGGAGCCAGCGGGTCCGTGGGGGCATTGGGTCTCCCACCACGGACCCCAGCGGAGAGGCCAGGCCCCAGGGGATGGGGTCTCCTGGGCCAGAGTGGCCCGGGAGCGGGGCCACGCGGCCCCCTCCCCAATAATTTATTATTTTTTTAATGAAAAGGCCGGCCCCGGGGATGGGGTCCCCGGGGCCATAATTTGCCTGGTGAGGGGGCCCCTCCCAAAAAGAAGAATAAGAAGGCTGGCCAGGCCCCGGGGGATGGGGTCCCCAGGGCCATAATTGGCCCCCCTACCCCCAAAAAATAACAATGCTTAGAGGCCCAGGGGGATGGGGTCCCCGGGGCTAAAAGTGGCCCTGGGATGGAAGGCCACGCAGCCCCCTCCCATAAAAGAAAAATAAAGTAACCAGCAACTCGCCGGAGGCCCCGCCCCCTACCTGCACCAATCTGTAAATGCGCCCCCCTGGCACGTTGTAAGTTGGTATCAGCGAAAAAGGGTACAAAGTTCCTCATGTACAATAAGGAGGAGATAAGGAAGGAGGTGGATGTCGGGACTCAACCATCCGCTAGTTACCAGGAGGTAACCAAGGGAAGACCAGGGGAATTCCCATGGTGGAACTAGAGCTCTCACACACCCAGCAAACTAGGTGTCATGCTTCATCATATGAGCAATGCCCCACGTCAAGTCGGCGCTGCAATCCTTGACGGGCTCCCGAAATCGGGGCTCTTTATCGGGGATCTTTTGTTCCTGCCGATAGGTGCATGGGGGTGAGGGGCCCAGTGTGTGTAGAAAAAGGGTCAGTTAGTCCTAATTGGTACTTTATTCAGAAGGTAAACTACCCTATTAAAATGGTGTAGAGTGGCTAAGTACTAGAGGTAATGTGTCTAGACATATAGCTCTACTCTAGGAGATCAACATGTTTCATGCCGCGTATGTCAGGAGGATCTGGGCAATTCTTCAGGATCAGAAACACTATCTACACTACGTGGTGGAGTGAAATCTACATACCACGTCCTTAGGTCTGTGACCTGTTGAAACAAAAGCACAGTAATAAAACAATCTCTTCTTACTGTTCATAATGTATAAATCAATAGTGTTATAAAAATCACCGTGCTAGGAATAGCTCAAATCAAATTCTATATAGTGAGGTACCTCAGAGGGCCATGTGGAAGTGGAGGAAGGGGGGGGTGCGGATTTGGGGTGTTGTGGTGGTTAGGGAGGGGGGTTTTGTAAAAACAGCTAATTAGCTGGCAATAATCTATGGAGAACACAAGGACAGACTCACCTAGTAATGTTACTAGAAATGCTAGCAACAGTTCTGGCGGCTATTAAAAGGACAGCGATTGGGTCCTGTAAAACATGAAGAGGTGCCAAAAATACAATGAATTAACATGAATTACGGTCACGCTAACTGGTTGAAAGTTCCTCAAATGATGGTAGATGAGACGTAAGCGTATCATTAGAATACTGGGAGAAAACTCCAGCCATTGCAAAACATAGCCCACTCAAACGCGAGAGCCTACCGGACCCGGAGCCCAGGCGAGGGGTGTGTCTGCCAAGGCACACGGTAACCGATAAGGTCGGTGAGGGGGGGGGGGTGTTGAATTGCATGGGAGGTGTGAGAAGTTGGCCTGGTATATGATGTTCACTAATTAAAGTGACCACCTTGTACCATGCCAAGCAACCCTTATGGTGTGGTTGTAAGTCAACCTTTTCGGACCATCTGCCCTAGTGGTAGCGTAGGCTAAGCAGTCTTTGAGGCTAAACTCGTTTAGGCATGTTAAGCAAGCTGTTTTACCATATGTAACCCCCCTTTATACCAATGAAAGGACACCACACAGATATATATTCAAAATATATATGTATTTATTACTCAAAGTATCCCCTAGACTCTTTATGAGCACAGGAGCACAAATCGTTAAACAAGAAAGTATTACAATATACGAAAGTTGCACTTTATATGGATAGGCCCTGGTGGCCGCTCAAACCATATACTAAAATAGTGGTATAAGTACCACAAACAGGAAAGGGAGAAGGCCTAGGGCCTCTAGAATCGCTGGGCATACAAGGAGCTAACTTTAGTTAGGGACCAGGAGGTCCACGGGTCGCGTGTGCAGTACGGAAAGTTACACGTGGGCGCCCATAGGTTTTCAACGGGTGCGTAATTGTTCAAAAGTTACTGCTAGAAGGGTCTTCTGGTTGGACTACGAATTCAAGACTTCAAACCTAGACAATAGAGATGTTACTCTACACTTGTGCACCGGAGAGCCAGCTTTACCTCACCCACAGGAAGCGGGTGCATAGGGCTCAAAGTGCGTCGGGTTTCGTCTATCTGTTCAATGGAGCCTGACGACAAAGATGCTGCAGGCGGTCGGTCCAGAAGAGATGCGGTGGATCCAAGGATGGATCGGAAGTGTAGAAGACCTGTAAGCAGAGGGGACAGTGTTCAAAGTCACTAGCCAGTGACCGGCGTGGCACCAGGTAGGTACCAGGCGATGTCGGGTGCAAACAGGTGAAGAGGTGTAGTTGTCTCTGCAGCCACGTGATCCCTGAAGATCGACGATGTCCAGGAGTCGGTTCACGAGCTGTCCCACGCAGGCTCTCGCTGTCGGCGGTGTTGGCGACTCATAAGAAGCAAACAAGCCTTGGCAAAAGCAGGAGTTGCAGGAAGTGAAGAAAGCTTTTAGCTCTGACCAGCAAGGTCAGAGGGGCTGCTCCTTTGGAGGGAAGCAGAGGCCAGTTTGGAGCAACCAGACCAGTGTCGTAGTTTTTCAAGATGGTCGCCAAGATGGCCACTAGTCAACGGACCAGTAACCGGTTAGGCGCGTCGAGTCGCGAAGTGCAGAGGGGCCCCACGCAGATCGTGGAGATGCTGGAGGGCTCACCTTTGATGCAGATGCTGCTCGGATGTTGGGCTTCTCAGGACCCAAAGCACAACTTGGAGGGAGCCTCTGTTGTTGCGCTTTCAGCTAGTCGAGTGTCTTCCAAGATGGCTGGCTCCACGGGTCTCGGTGCCTCCACAGGTTCCTTCTTTTCAGGGACTGTGGATCGAGCGGTGAGAGGTCTGGAGGTCCAGTCCTTGTCGGTCTCTGGGCTCAGGCTCCGGCGGGAGGCGGCGGTAGAGCAGACGTCGATTCGCTGGATGGTGCTTGCGTTAGCAAGATGGTCACTCCCTGACCATAGGGGAGATTTCCTTCAGTCTTCTGTGCAGCAGAACGTCGAAGTTCCCATCTTCTTCTTAGTTACAAGTTGATTCCAGGATGTCTAAAGTCTTTGAACACAGCTCCTACCTTTAAGCAGATTCTAGGGGCCGGACTACCTGCTAGGTCCCTCCCTAAGGGTCGGACCAGGAAGGGGGGTGGTTACACCCCCAATCCTTTGTCCAGCTCGCCCCAGGTCTGGGGCTGGTGTGCCCCAGGACCGGATTGAACTGGCATATGCACCGAGGCTCCTTGTGAGCCTCAGGCATGTCTGTTTCTTTTCAAGCCCTACCTGACCAATACACAAAATCCTGTCTGGGGTGGTGCTCGCACCTCCCCTGGCAGGAAACCCTTTGTCCACGTCTCCCAAGCTGGAAGGACTCCCAGCAGCAGGAGGGCAGACTTGTGTCTGTGGTGGCAGCGTCCATTTTGTGGAGCTGAGGCTATGTCTGATTTTACCCGGGTTTCAGGTTCTGTACATGTCGTGTCCCTCTAGGAGGGTGGAATGCTAACCCCGTCACCAGAATTGGTGAGGGGTTAGTATTCCAATTTGTATGACACCTTACTCGACATGTTTTGATACAGCCAAACCAGAGATAGCATTTAACCGCGAGGTTCATAATGCACTTAAGAGTATATGGTATGGCGATATCTGGAAACGGTAGAAGGAAGTTGTTCCGACTACTGCAGACAGGCTCAGCTCATGCCAGAGCACCATCTCACATTAAACCAAGCACTCTGCCTTCAGGATTGTTAAGGCCTGCCATAGGAGTGACTTATAGGTTACCATGTGTCCCATTTAAGGTTAGGTATAGGCATACTACACCTAAGTAAGAGGTGGATACACCAACTTACCCCAGCTGAGTGATCAGCCAGTTGTGTCAAATTGCTAGGCCAGGCCAGGGGTGGCACAATACATGCTTCAGCCCCTGGTAGGCCTTAGATACACCAATGCCCTGAGTACCTAGGGTACACTAGTACAGGGGCTCACAGGGTGATCCAGTTCCAATGGGTCATGCACCTAAAGTGCATAGTGTCAATTTACCAGAGAGAACAGCAGGCTGGGGGTCTGATTAGCAGGCCCACAGCCTCAATATGTTGAAAACCAGTGAAGCAAAAAGCAAAAATTTGGGGTGACCATAGGATAGCAGACCCTACTCTCCTACACAACCCCCCCCCCCCAAACGCAGGGACATTAAACTAGCCTGGACCAGTCGTGTCTTCATGTCCTAAGTGGAAGTACCTGGAGAGACCATCTGCATTCTCATGGTCTGTACCTGGCCGGTGCTCCACTGTAAAGTCCATCCCCTGTAGGGAAATGGACCACCTAAGCAGTTTGGGGTTTTCACCCTTCATCTGATTTAGCCACAAGAGGGGCTTATGGTCGGTCTGAATCTTGAAGTGAGTGCCAAACAAGTATGGCCTCAGCTTCTTCAGGGCCCACACCACAGCAAAGGCCTCCCTCTCAATAGCTGACCAATTCTTCTCTCTGGGGGTCAACCTTCTGATAATAAAAGCAATGGGTTGGTCTTGACCATCTACATTAAGTTGTGACAGCACAGCTCCCACACCCAACTCAGAAGCATCTGTTTGGACAATAAACTCTTTGGAGTAGTCAGGACTTTTCAGGATAGGTGCAGAGCACATGGCCTTCTTCAGGTCATCAAATGCCTTTTGACAGCTTACTGTCCACTGAACCTTTTTGGGCATCTTTTTGGATGTCAGATCATTAAGAGGGGTCACAATGGACCCATAGTTCTTAACAAACTTCCTGTAGTACCCAGTCAAGCCCAAGAAAGCTCGGACCTGAGTCTGGGTGGTGGGAGGAGACCAGTCCTTGATGGATTGTATCTTACTCTCCAGTGGTTGAACTTGGCCTCCATCTACAAGGTGGCCCAAGTACACAACCTTACTCTGCCCTATCTGGCACTTAGTAGCCTTGATAGTGAGGCCTGCCTTTTGCAGAGCCTCAAGTACCTTCTTCAGGTGGATCAGGTGATCCTCCCAGGTGGAGCTAAAGACAGCAATGTCATCAAGATATGCTGCACAAAAGTCATCCAACCCAGTAAGGACTTGATTCACCAACCTTTGGAAGGTGGCAGGTGCATTTTTCAGACCAAAGGGCATCACGACAAATTGGTAGTGCCCTCCTGGGGTTGAAAATGCTGTTTTGGCCTTAGACTCCTCAGCTAGCCTGATTTGCCAATAGCCAGCTGTCAAATCAAATGTGCTCAAAAACTTAACAGAAGCCAGTTTATCTATGAGCTCATCTGCCCTTGGAATAGGATGTGCGTCTGTCCTAGTGACAGCATTGAGTCCTCTGTAATCCACACAGAACCTCATCTCTCTCTTGCCATCTTTGGTGTGAGGTTTGGGGACCAGAACCACTGGGCTAGCCCAGGGGCTCTCTGAGGGCTCAATGACACCCAATTCCAGCATCTTTTGTACCTCAGTCTTTATAAAGTCCCTGACATGGTCAGGTTGCCTGTAAAGTTTGTTCTTCACAGGAAGACTGTCACCGGTGTCCACCACATGGGTACACCAGTCAGTTTGACTAGGTATCAGTGAGAACATATGCTGAAATGATTGTAGAACTTATCTACATTCAATTTGCTGATGCTCAGTGAGGTTGCCTCCAAGGGTCACTCCTTCAACTGAACCATCTTCAGGGTTCTGAGACAACAGGTCTGGGAGAGGGTCACTCTCTTCCTCCTGTCCCTCGTCTGTAGCCATGAGCAAGCCCATGTCTGCCCTGTCAACATATGCTTTTAACCTGTTAACATGGAGTACCCTGTGGGGACTCCTGGGAGTGCCTAGGTCCACCAAGTAGGTAACCTCTCCCTTCTTTTCCAGGATTGTATGGGGTCCAGACCATTTGTCTTGGAGTGCTGCTGGGGCCACTGGCTCCAACACCCATACCTTCTGTCCTGGCTGAAACTCAACCAAGACAGCCTTTTGGTCATGCCAAGCTTTCTGTAAGGCCTGCCTTGCCTCAAGGTTTTTAGATGCCTTCTCCATGTACTCAGCCATCCTGGAGCGGAGACCAAGTACATAGTCCACTATGTCTTGCTTAGGCTTTTTGAGAGGTAACTCCCATCCTTCCCTCACCAGACATAGGGGTCCTCTTACAGGGTGCCCAAATACCAATTCAAAGGGGCTGTAGCCAACTCCTTTTTGTGGGACTTCTCTGTAAGCAAACAGAAGGCAGGGTAGAAGGATGTCTCATCTTCGCCTGAGCTTTTCAGGTAATCCTTTGATCATACCCTTTAGGGTCTTGTTGAATCTCTCAACAAGCCCATTGCATTGTGGGTGATAAGGAGTGGTGAACTTGTAGTTGACACCACATTCCTTCCACATAGCTGTCAAGTATCCTGACATGAAGTTGGCACCTCTGTCAGAAACTACCTCCTTAGGAAACCCCACTCTGGAGAAGACTCCCAGTAAGGCCCTGGCCACAACAGGAGCTGTTGTGGTCCTAAGGGGAATTGCCTCTGGATACCTGGTGGCATGATCCACTACCACCAGTATATCCATGGGACCCACAATATCAATCCCCACTCTCTCAAAGGGAACCCCCACCACAGGTAGTGGTATTAGGGGGGCCTTTGTTGTGCCACCTGATTTGCCACTGGCTTGGCAGGTTACACAGGAGCGACAAAACTCCTTGGTATCTTCATTCGTGTGAGGCCAGTGAAAGTGAGGGACAAGCCTGTCCCAAGTCTTGTTCTGGCCTAAGTGTCCTGCTAGAGGAATATCATGGGCCAAGGTAAGAAGGAAGCCCCTAAATTGCAGAGGTATAACCAACCTCCTGGTTGCACCAGGTTTTGGGTCTCTAGCCTCTGAATAAAGGAGCCCATCATCCCAATATACTTTATGGGTACCTTGAGCATTCCCAGCAGCCTCAGCAGCAGCCAGCTGTCTGAGGGGTTCAAGAGATGGACAGGATAACTGAGCCTGCCCCAAGTCAGCCCTAGAAGGTCCCCCTGTCCCCAGAAACTCAACCTGGTCAGGTTCAAGCTCTTCAGGGACAGTTCCTTCAAGGTTCTCGAGATCATCCTCCTGGGAAGACTGATCATCACTTGGAGGCAGGGGGGAAGGCACAGCCTTAACCCTCCTGTTCTTCTTCTTGGAAGGTGCTTGGTCCATTGTTCCAGGATCCAAGACCTGAGGTTCAGTAAGGCACTTTTTGGCCTGTGACCTGGTCACAGCAAGGACATGTGGTGATATACCTAACATCTCTGCATGTGTCCTGTACTCCACTTCTGACCATAGAGAACTCTCTAGGTCATTGCCCAACAAACATTCTACTGGGAGGTCTGCACTAACCACAACCCTTTTGAGGCCAGTTACCCCTCCCCACGATAAGTTAACAATAGCCACACTATGGGAAGTAGTGGTATTGCTGGCATTGGTCACCAGGTAATTTTCACCTGGTATGTACTGTCCAGGATCCACAAAGCCTGGTGTCACCATAGTGACACTGGCACATGTGTCCCTGTAGGCTTGAGCCACTTTTGTATTGATCAAGGGAGTCTGTCTGTACTTGCCCAGATTACTGGGGCTCACAGTCAGGGACAAATCCATGTCCCCATCACAGATCAAGACTGCCTGTGTAAGTCAGTCAGTCAGTCAGAAAACTTTATTTCGGCAAAGTTGCCATAAAAGTGCAGACATCACATTTAAAAAGAATCAACATATATAACCAATAGTCTTAAAACCTCTCATAAAACAATAATTTAAATCGTTGTGTGTACATAAAAAGTAAATGATGTTTAGCACAAAGATACAATAAAAAGATACATGGCTTGGAGAAAATAGGGAAAAGGCGTTACAATGCTAGGTGTTTTCTTGTTACCCACATAGAGAAAAGGTATTTTGCAGTTACTGTGACGAATAGGGGTGAGGTGTCAGATTTCATTATCCTATGTAGGTCTCTATAGTTTCTTACACCAAGATTTTTGGCTAGTTGAATGATCCATTTTTTGCGTGGGTTAGTGTAAGCCTTGCAAAAAAATAATACATGGGCCTCAGTTTCTTCATTCAAACTACACCCTGGGCATGAACGAATTATAGAACCTTGCCATTTATTCGTCCTAGAAAACAAAGGGAGAGATCCACGCCTAAATTGGATGTAAAGTTTCTTGGCAAGTAATGGTTGGATCAAATCCAGTGCGGGCTCAAAGCTGTAGCTTAATTTCATTTCGAGGAATACAGAGGTCATGTTAGTGCTAGGCTCTAGGCGTAGCATTTGCAACATTTTGTATTCCTCTATCGCTTTTGCCAACTGTTTTTTTTGTAGGACAACACAGGTCTCCTCTGGATTAAGCCAAAGATCCTCTCTACCAATTGCGCCTAAAAATGTTTTAATGTATGCAAGCCATGAAATGGTGCCAGCCCCTGGTAGTGTCATGATTGATTTTAATTCCTCCCTAAAGTTGGTGAGTTCTGGTGTGCTCCACAAACGGCGCCAATACATGACCGGGCGGGAAGCAACCAGGTCCGCTATTGGGTGGATTCCAAGATCCATTCTAAGGGGTTGGAGGGGAGTACTCTTGGGTAGAGCTAAAAGTTGTCTCATAAAATGATTTTCTGACCTTACTAAGGACTGGCCTGTGTAAGGGTTCTGTCTAGCTCAGAATCTCCTTCAGTTCCCATAGTGATTCCCACTACACCCTTTGTCTGGAGACCAACACTGCTAACAGTAGTACTGGGAGCAGGTGCCTTAGGGGCAACAGTGTTGGGGGCTCCACCCTTCTTCCAATCACTAGTCCAGTGAGTTGTATTCTTGCAAGACTTGCACCAGGGTTTCTTTGGACCTTCTTTCTTCTTTCCTTTAGATTGTTGGGACCCACCCTCATTAGTACTAGTTTGGGGCCCTGTTGAAGACTTCTGGTCTTTGGATTTCTGGTCATTACCCTTTTGGTCTGTTTTCTTCTGATCACCCCCTTGGCCCTGGTTCTGGTTCTTTTGCTTAACCCTGGTTCTGACCCATTTGTCTGCCTTCTTTCCCAATTCTTGGGGAGAGGTCAGATCCGAGTCAACCAAGTGTTGATGCAGTTGCTGGTTTTGACAGTTATTTAAAATCTGTTCTCTCATCATCAAATTGTACAAAATCCTGTATAATCTGAAACCTTACTTCCCAGCAACCAACCCTCCAAAGCCTTAGTGGCACATTCAACATATTCAGACCAGTCCAGAGTCTGTGCCTTCTGGGTATCTCTGAACATTAACCTGTACTGCTCAGTGGTTAAGCCTAACCCATCAACCAGGACACCAGGACACTCTTCAGGGCTCTGTAGTTTCTGACATCCTCCTCTCTAACAGTGAGGAGTCTATCTCTGCCTCTACCTTCAAAGGAGAGCCATACGATTGCTGCCCACTGGTCCTCAGGAACCTGCTGTACTTTGCAGGCTCTCTCAAGAGCAGTCATCCATTTGTGGATATCATCTCCACTTTTGTAGGGGGGCACAACCTTGGACAGGTTCCTATTATCAAAGACCCTATCTTTGTCCCTGGGGACAATGCTGCCACCGGTGGGTATAGACCCACTCTCTCTAGGTTGCCTAGCCTTGTTCAGTTTCTCTTCCATCAGGGCTACTTCTAGCTCTTGCTTCCTGATCCTCAGCTGAGCTTCCTGCATTCTGGTCTCATGCTCCCTCCTCTGAGGGCTGGTCATCCTTCTTCTGGACTGACCCTGAGAGCCTCTAGAGGCATGAGAGGCATTAGAGTCACCTGAGTGATTCCTCTGTCTCCCAAACCCCTGGTTAAGTCCACTGGGGAAACTCGATGGGGGGAACCCATTGTCATTCTCAAATAGTCTTAAGTTAGCTGGGCCAAGTATAACACTTGGCACTGGGCTATTTCTCCCATCAGAATCACTACTACTATCAGACTCATCCCCCTTGTCATTCTCGTCCCTATGCTGATCCTCATCATCTGTAGTCTGATTCTCACCTAAGGGGTGACTGTTAGGAAGGGGTGCTTCAGTAGCATCTTCAGAAGGAGGGCCTCCTGTTCCAGTCCCTGAGGGGCCTAACTGGGAGGCTTTCTTGAGAGCTCTCTGATCTTCATCAGTTTGCAAGAGTTCTCTGAGTTCAGCAGAGGTAGGGTTCTTGGGCTGTTTAAGGCCCCTAGAATTAGCCAACTGCCTGAGCTCGTTCTGGTTTAGGGTAGCAAAGATGGATGGTGCCCTCTGGGGGTCACTCTCGACAGAGATGGGTACCTTGGACCCCTCTGCCCCAGCCATTGCTCTTCAGTGTGGGTGGAAGTGTTGCAACTACCTACACTTGGGTTTTCCTACTAAACCTATCTAGTAGTTGTAGTCAGGGTGTGCTACTCCCTTTGCTCTACAACAACTAAGTTCAGTAGAACTTAAGTATATAACTAACTTGGTTTATATGTACCTAAAGTACCTGTATGATCTTTCAATTGGTAACAAAGAGATTACAGAGGTAAAACAGCAGCAAGCTCAAATCCCAACCGCTGCTCACCAATGTGAGAAGTTGGCCTGGTATATGATGTTCACTAATTAAAGTGACCACCTTGTACCATGCCAAGCAACCCTTATGGTGTGGTTGTAAGTCAACCTTTTCGGACCAGCTGCCCTAGTGGTAGCGTAGGCTAAGCAGTCTTTGAGGCTAAACTCGTTTATGCATGTTAAGCAAGCTGTTTTACCATATGTAACCCCCCCTTTATACCAATGAAAGGACACCACACAGATATGTATTCAAAATATATATGTATTTATTACTCAAAGTATCCCCTAGACTCTTTATGAGCACAGGAGCACAAATCGTTAAACAAGAAAGTATTACAATATACGAAAGTTACACTTTATATGGATAGGCCCTGGTGGCCGCTCAAACCATATACTAAAATAGTGGTATAAGTACCACGAACAGGAAAGGGAGAAGGCCTAGGGCCTCTAGAATCACTGGGCCTACAAGGAGCTAACTTTAGTTAGTGACCAGGAGGTCCACGGGTCGCGTGTGCAGTAAGGAAAGTTACACGCGGGCGCCCATAGGTTTTCAATGGGTGCGTAATTGTTCAAAAGTTACTGCTAGAAGGGTCTTCTGGTTGGACTACGAATTCAAGACTTCAAACCTAGACATTAGAGATGTTACTCTACACTTGTGCACCGGAGTGCTAGCTTTACCTCACCCACAGGAAGCGGGTGCATAGGGCTCGAAGTGCGTCGGGTTTCGTCTATCTGTTCAATGGAGCCTGACGACAAAGATGCTGCAGGCGGTCGGTCCAGAAGAGATGCGGTGGATCCAAGGATGGATCGGAAGTGTAGAAGACCTGTTAGCAGAGGGGACAGTGTTCACAGTCACTAGCCAGTGACCGGCGTGGCACCAGGTAGGTACCAGGCGATGTCGGGTGCAAACAGGTGAAGAGGTGTAGCTTGTCTCTGCAGCCACGTGGTCCCTGAAGGTCGACGACGTCCAGGAGTTGGCTCACGAGCTGTCCCACGCAGGCTCTCGCTGTCGCTGTCGGCGGTGTCGGCGACTCAGAAGAAGCAAACAAGCCTTGAGAAAAAGCAGGAGTCGCAGGAAGTGAAGAAAGCTTTTAGCTCTGACCAGGAAGGTCAGAGGGGCTGCTCCTTTGGAGGGAAGCAGGGGCCAGTCTGGAGCAACCAGACCAGCATCGTAGTTTTTCAAGATGGTCGCCAAGATGGCCACTAGTCAACGGACCAGTAACCGGTTAGGTGCGTCGAGTCGCGAAGTGCAGAGGGGCCCCACGCAGATCATGGAGATGCTGGAGGGCTCACCTTTGATGCAGATGCTGCTCGGATGTTGGGCTTCTCAGGACCCAAAGCACAACTTGGAGGGAGCCTCTGTTGTCGCGCTTTCAGCTAGTCGAGGGCCTTCCAAGATGGCTGGCTCAACGGGTCGCGGTGCCTCCACGGGTTCCTTCTTTTCAGGTACTGTGGATCAGGCGGTGAGAGGTCTGGAGGTCCAGTCCTTGTCGGTCTCTGGGCTCAGGCTCCGGCGGGAGGCGGCGGCAAAGCAGACATCGATTCGCTGGATGGTGCTTGCGTTAGCAAGATGGTCACTCCCTGACCATAGGGGAGATTTCCTTCAGTCTTCTGTGCAGCAGAACGTCGAAGTTCCCGTCTTCTTCTTAGTTACAAGTTGATTCCAGGATGTCTAAAGTCTTTGGACACAGCTCCTACCTTTAAGCAGATTCTAGGGGCCGGACTACCTGCTAGGTCCCTCCCTAAGGGTGGGACCAGGAAGGGGGGTGGTTACACCCCCAATCCTTTGTCCAGCTCGCCCCAGGTCTGGGGCTGGTGTGCCCCAGGACCGGATTGAACTGGCATATGCACCAAGGCTCCTTGTGAGCCTCAGGCATGTCTGTTTCTTTTCAAGCCCTACCTGACCAATACACAAAATCCTGTCTGGGGTGGTGCTCGCACCTCCCCTGGCAGGAAACCCTTTGTCCACGTCTCCCAAGCTGGAAGGACTCCCAGCAGCAGGAGGACAGACTTGTGTCTGTGGTGGCAGCATCCATTTTGTGGAGCTGAGGCTATGTCTGATTTTACCCGGGTTTCAGGTTCTGTACATGTCGTGTCCCTCTAGGAGGGTGGAATGCTAACCCCGTCGCCAGAATTGGTGAGGGGTTAGTATTCCAATTCGTATGACACCTTACTCGACATGTTTTGATACAGCCAAACCAAAGATAGCATTTAACCGCGAGGTTCATAATGCACTTAAGAGTATATGGTATGGCGATATCTGGAAACGGTAGAAGGAAGTTGTTCTGACTACTGCAGACAGGCTCAGCTCATGCCAGAGCACCATCTCACATGAAACCAAGCACTCTGCCTTCAGGATTGTTAAGGCCTGCCATAGGAGTGACTTATAGGTTACCATGTGTCCCATTTAAGGTTAGGTATAGGCATACTACACCTAAGTAAGAGGTGGATACACCAACTTACCCCAGCTGAGTGATCAGCCAGTTGTGTCAAATTGCTAGGCCAGGCCAGGGGTGGCACAATACATGCTTCAGCCCCTGGTAGGCCTTAGATACACCAATGCCCTGAGTACCTAGGGTACACTAGTACAGGGGCTCACAGGGTGATCCAGTTCCAATGGGTCATGCACCTAAAGTGCATAGTGTCAATTTAGCAGAGAGAACAGCAGGCTGGGGGTCTGATTAGCAGGCCCACAGCCTCAATACGTCGAAAACCAGTGAAGCAAAAAGCAAAAAATTTGGGGTGACCATAGGATAGCAGACCCTACTCTCCTACAGTAGGCATCACTCACCAGCAGGCGAGTGCTGCTTAACGGGCTGCGACTAATCAAGGAATCATGTACTCACCAGCGTGAATTCACGCTATGCCGGAAGACCTACCCAAACCGCCAGGAACCGGGGTGGTGAGGTTTGGAGGCCAAAGCGGAAAGATATACTCTATGGGAGAGTCAATTACGGCGGTACGTGATGTGTGTAACGGAACGCCGTGACGTCTATGGTTGCTAGGCAATGTCACGTGGTGTATCATGACGTCGTGACGTCTCTAGTTGCTAGACTGCGTGGTGTAAACAAATACATAGGTGTTGCTACGAAGCCATAACAGAAAGGAATACTCATTGGGCGAGTCAAATCAGTCGTTACGTGGGGGGGAGTGTCATAGCGCTATGACGTCTCATGTTATGACACGTGATGTATCGTATCATCAAGTCGTCTATAGTTGCTAGACTGCGTGGTATAACCTGCTGGCTGTCTAGGTATGATGAGTGTGGTTTTGCAGGGGCGTGTGGTAACACTGCTCAGTTATGTCACGTGATGCAAAAAAGTGAGGCGGTTATCTGGATACAATGTAAAGGTATTCCTCACTTTTAATACAGTATCAATCACGAAATGTCATAAATATAGAACCACATGTGGGGTGATGTGGGCGGGTAATTCTCTTCAATAATATTCAAAAAGAAGAATATGGCACTGGTGTATGTCAACAGCCTCACTACAGTGATGCTCTCTGAAGTATCGACACCTGCTACGGGTTAAGACGGTCCAGGTTAAGTTAAAGGGAAAGAGCCCACTCAAGGGGTAGTTGGTAGTATTTGTAACCAATCATGTACCACTAGGACCAATCTTCAAAAAGAGTAACTCGGATAAGACAGGTGTAGGAGTACAAATGTCACTGCCCGAAGGGGTAGGGATCAGAATCAGGCTTCAAGTTAGGGTAGAACACTCCACGGGATGTCATCATTGAGACCTTCAGTGTGACATGATAGTCTATGTACCCATCTCTGTTCAATCCTGAACAGAGAAGATTTGGGAATCTGTACATGGGATTCCAATATAACCCAGTGTAGTGAATCGGGGGAGTGTTGTGCCTCCATGAAATGTCTGTATAGTCTAGTGGTGGTGCGTTGGCAACGTATGTTGCTCCTGTGTTCAATTATGCGGATTTTGACTGGTCGCATGGTCATGCCTATGTATTGTAGATCACATGGGCAGGTGATCAAGTAAATACACTGTTTGGTGTTACAGTTTGTATGCTTTTGGATACTCCATTTAAAATTAGGTCGCAAAATGACTTCCTTAGTTGATGTAGTAAATTTGCAGACAGCACACATGCCGCAGGGAAAATGTCCCTTAACAGGCGGTAGACCCCAAAGAGTAGTTTGTGATGGGTTGATATGTTTTTTAGGTCTTGTGTGAATCAGAATATCTCTCAGGCTGCAGGTCCTAGTATAAGCAAACCTAGGTTTTGCTATATTGAGAATACCCCAGTGTTTTAGAATGATCTTCTTTGTGGGGGAAGAATTAGGTGTAAAGGAGGTGACACATGTGATAACATCCTCAGGTGGTTTGTGGTGTACTTCTAATAAGGACTCTCTAGGATTGTTTAAAGCTCTCTTCATTGAGTCCTTAATCAATTTGGAAGGGTAACCTCTAGTCTTGAGGTTTGTGGCTAGGGAGGCAGCTTCTACTTTGTAATCATTAGTAGATGTACAATTGCGTCTGATGCGTAGGAATTGCCCCACGGGAAGATTGTCTTTCAGGGCTTTGGGGTGATGGCTTTGATATAAGAGGAGGCTGTTACGATCTGTAGGTTTTTTGTATAAGCATGTCAAGAGCTGTCCCTCCGATAGCCTAATGTTCAAGTCAAGGAATGCAACTGTGGTGTCTGAGATAGTGTGTGAGAATTTCAAAAATTGGTTTTGCTGATTGATCCACTGTACAAAGGTGTTACAGGTATCAATCGGGCCATGCCAGAAGATTAAGATGTCGTCAATAAACCATTTCCAAAGTATTAGATGTTGGCGAAATGGGTTATGGTGAGTGTTGATGATTTCTTTTTCAAAAGTTGCCATGTACAAACAGGCCAGACTTGGAGCAAAGGTACTCCCCATCGAAGCACCCTGGCATTGATGGTATAGCTGCCCTTTGTATTCAAAGACATTTTCAGTTAGCGCTAAGGATGCACAGTCCATTATAAATGTGACTGGAGTGGGAGAAGTCCAATCCAAGGAATTCAAGGCCGCTTCTACTACTGTCAGGGTATCTCCCTGGGGAATATTAGTGTAGAGGGCCTCTACGTCAAGGGTGATGAGTAAATCAATGCGCTTAGAGTCCTCTATTGAATCAATTATTCTGAGGACATCGGTAGTGTCTCTAATGAAAGATGGTATGTTTCTCACCAAGGGTTGCAGGAAGTGATCGACAAATTTAGAAAGGGGCTCGAGTATTGAGCCAATCCCCGAAACTATGGGGCGCCCAGGGACCGGAGTTACACCTTTGTGTATCTTAGGTAAGGTATAAAAGTAGGGAATCCTAGGTTCTGTAGCATTTAGGAAGGCTGCTTCTTTTTTATTTATCCACCCGTTGGTTAGTGCCTCATATACTAGTGTAGAGATGGTATTAGTGAGGCGGGGGTAGGATCAATGGTGATGGGAGCGTAGTATTTGTCGTTGTTGAGTTGTCGTTTACACTCCTCATCGTAATCATCTATGGATTGGATCACGGTCGCCCCACCCTTGTCAGCTTGTTTGATGATTATAGATTCGTCTCCTGCGAGAGCATTCGCAGTTTGTGTCTCGGTCTTGGACAAATTATGGAAAGGGGTAGGGGAAGGTAACAGGGCTAGATCCTTCAATACCGCCTTCTCAAAAGTAAGAATCTCGACCGGGATCATGGCATTATGAGGTGTGAAAGTGGATGGGTTTCTTAATCCTGAGTCATCCTCTTGGATACATGGTTTGTCCAGGAAGTCTGATCGTAGTCTTATCTTACGGAATAGTTTTTGGACCTCACAAATGTCCCTGAACTTATCAACTTTGGGGGTGGGTACGAAACCTTATCCCTTCTGTAGAACTGATATTTCGGAGTCAGAGAGGTCACATTGTGATAGATCAACTACTAGTTTTTCTTGTTCAGAGTTTTGCTCCTTGTTTCCATCCCGCCCGTGCGTAGGTCCTGCCAATGGACCTGTTTCTGCGAACCTCTTCTGTTGCAACCTCTTCCTCTGCCCCAACCTCTGTCTAAAAAAGCGGGGCCGTTGTTAAAGAATTGAGGAGGTCCTTGTTCAAATGGCTGGTATTGCCAATAAGGGGGTGGTGGGGGTCCCGGAAATAAGGGGGGTCCCTGAAAGGCGGGGACGTTATAGTGATAGTTAGTGCTGGTTACGTCGACCATTGTTACTATCCCCAGCTACCCGTACTAGAGTTACTGTCGGAAGAACTTCTTCTGTCGGAGTTGTCATCTGAAGAATAACTATTCTTAACCGAATTATAGTCTGCCTTCAGGTAAGGATATACTTTTTCTTTGTCGAATTTCTGAATGTCTTTCTGTAGTTTGGCTATTTTCTGTTTCATAAGGTATTCCTTATTCTCAGAAATCTCCGCATTGATCTCAGCAAGCTTACTCTTGTATGCTGTGATCTGAATGGTAGTTTTGAGTGCTCCTTCTGCAATTTGTATTCTAACAAGAAGAGCCTCTGCCAAGCGTCTCGCTGTATTGATGATGAGTACTAGTAGGTCCCTGGTGCACTTCCATGCAATAAGGGACCATTCCTTCTTAAAGGTAGCATCATCTAAGAATAATCTCGGAAAGTTGTTAACAATCAATCCTGTTGGTGCAATATTAGCACGTAGATATTCAGTCATAAGGGCGCCGTGTAGAGTTATTTTTAGCCACTCCCTTTTCAGTGATGTCAGTGAGTTCCAATCGTCTGACTGGGAACCTGATGCAGAGCTGCCATCATACCCTACGTTGTAAGTTGGGGAATTAATTCCTCTTGAATACTTAGGGTCTCTGGGGGGTAATGGTGGATGATGTCATCAGTGATGTAATTTGAGATGTCATCAGTGATGTCATGAGTGATGTCACTGAGCATGTCATGAGTGATGTAATATGTGATGTCATCAGCAGTGCATTACGGGGGCATGAGTTATAGTTTTCACTACTAACTATAACAGCAGAACTGCTCTGTTTTTGCACAAGTGAAATGTCCAACTAACTATAACGTCCCTGAAACCTGTGTTTTTTTCAGTGAATTTCTAAGATTTTTTAAAATGCTCATTTCTAACTATAACGTCCCTGAAACCTATGGTTTTTTCAGTGAATTTCTAAGGTTTGTTAAATGCTAATTTCTAACTATAATGTCCCTGAAACCTGCGTTTTTTCCAGTGAATTTCTAAGGTTTTGTTAATGCTAATTTCTAACTATGACGTCCCTGAAACCTATGGTTTTTTTCAGTGAATTTCATAGGTTTTCTAAATGCTAATTTCTAAATATAACGTCCCTAAAACCTATGGTTTTTCCAGTGAATTTAAAAGGTTTGTTAAATATTGATTTCTAAGTGCACTACCCCCCAAAACTTTTTCTTAGTTTTCTAATTCTTCTAAAAATAATGTAATATTTTCTAAAAAATAAATATAGTTTTTTATTTCTTTTTTCTATAAAAAGTGGATTTGCGTACCGATCGTGTACATGTCTCGGTGGGTGCGCGAATTCCAGCCGCCATATTGGTTAAGTTGTGTAGGATGCGTGTTGGGTAGGTGACGGGTGCGCAGATCGAGCCCCGCGTAACATCACGTATGTAGTTCCGGGGGTCACGCCGGCTGCGCGAATCCCTCGCAAATCTTCAAGTTACAAAAGTATATTATTTAAGATAACTTTAACTAGCATATATCTGTAACTGGAATAAAGATATATTATTGTTAAATGTATTTTTGGGAAAAAGCGCTGGGTACGTGCCGGTTGCATGCCGGAGCACGAATCCAGACCTCACGTAACCTCATGTACGTATTTCCGGGGAGGGGTTGCTCCGGCTACGTGAATCCATCGCACATCTTTAAGTTCTAAAACTAGATATATATATATAACTTTATTATATATATTATACCAAGGCATTACTTAATATAACTGTAAATATCATTTATTTGTAGTTGTTAAAAAGATATATTATTGTTAAATACATTTTTCAGAATTCGCGTCGGGTGCGTGCTTTTGCGCGCCCGGTACACGAATCGCATGTGACTTCAAAAGAAAGTATTTGATTGGTTTAGAAGCTCTTGATTCTAGAACTTGAAGGACCGTACCCTATCTTTTTATTCTTTCAACTGCATCTCAAGAGTGACAGGTCTTCTGTTTTGCTCTTCTTCTTTGTTTTTTTGTGGTGATTTCTTTATCAAAAAATGGCTGCTTTAAATCCAGCAGGGCAGCTTCCACCTGAGGATAAAGATGAGTTGGAAAAACCAGTGAAGGTGAGATACAAAAGCATCATTGTTAATTTTTTTTTTTTTTGCAATGACTTTAAAATTGCATACTGTTTTGTAGCCTGTCACCGTTGGTTATGTTAATTTTTTCGTTATTTTAAAGAAACACACAAAAACTCAAAAAAGAGTTGAAAAAATAAATAAAAATACAAAAGAAAAAATGTAGAAAAAAAATTGTTCTTTTCAGAACCGCCTATTTGGTTTAAAAATAGACACATTTGTAACTGTTGTATGAATTGTGGTAAGTCTAATATATGGAGTAATGAATGGGTACTGCATGTGTGATTGTATGAATGCATGATAGTGCCTTGGTGACTGTAGATGTACAAGTGTACTGTCTGAGTGATTACATAATTATGTGACTAATATTGGGAGATTGTAAGAGTGCACAGGTAGTGGGTGCATAATTGATTGCATGACTGCAGCAGTAGTGTCTGAGTGTTTGAAGGAGTGCATGAGTAATGCCAGGGTGCATGGAAGAGTACATGTGTAGTATATAGGTGATGTATAGAGTGTATAGATAGTGTCTGCTTGATTTCATCAATGCAGGGGTAATGTCTGGGTGATTGCAGATGTGCATGGGTGTAATGAAGGTGCTTTTCACAAAAAGGACACACCCAAACCCTGCACTCCCACCTGGGAGGCTAATTTACCACTGCAACTTTTAAATAATATACATTTGCACAGCACTCCCACTCTGGAAATTCAGGTGCATTTAACACAAGTTTAATAATGCAATATTTTAAAAAGGTAGGCCAAATATATCAGTAAATGCAGATTCCCTAATATCAATTAACTACAATGAACAATTAAATGAACAATTAAAATGAAATGCAGAATGTAAAGGTAGCAAAGAATAGAAAATATATACAGAAATGGTGAGGAACACCTCACTGATTGAATTAGCATCATCCTAGCCAGCTCTAGCTTTGGGAAGCCCGTCAAAAGCCCAGGTAGGATTTTCAATCAGGACTCAAGTTCCGTCACCTCCACAGCAATACGTCTATTCTGTGGTAAACTTCCACCTGACCCCCGTCGGCTCCCAGGTTTAATACTATTGTTCAATGTGAGGTGAAACTTCTAGAAAACCTCGCACCCTTCTCATTGGAAAAAAACAAGCTGGCTGTACCAGTCTGCTTTAAGGCCAAGACGGAGGCTAGCCAAGCTCCCGTATTTTGACTTTGAGGCAGAGTTGCACAGTCCACAGACACTTCCCACAACATATTCCAGTTCACTCTGGTCGGTGAGGTGCGAAAAACAAGTGAGTAGCAGAAAGACCTTGAATATTAATCGCAAGCACTGCTGTACACGCAGAAGTAAGGCAAAGTCAGAAAAATAGATGACATGAAACCATGTCAAAGCCAATAGTCAAATTCAGAAAGCAAAATGACATGAGACCATGTCAAAGCCAATAGTAAGCACTTATAATATAAATGTACTGTTATACTCCATGACAGCTCTCACTAAAAGACAACAAGATTACAAGAGAGGAGAGAATTAGGCAAATATAGGACCATCCTACATAAAAACGGCTAGGGTAAAATAACATACTAAAGTCAGTTAAAATGGTGGTAGTCAAAGGTCATCATAGGGTGCCCAACCACAAGAGTGGCTCTTTCATTACAATGGGTAGTGCTTGAGTGATTGTATGAGTGGAGAGGTAATGTGTGGGTAATCAAAAGTGAATCTGTAGTGCCTGAGTGATTGGAGGAGTGCCTGGTTGATTCCATGAGTGCATGGGAACTGACTGGATGATTAGAGTACTGCAAGGAGAGTGCATAATGAATTTATAAGTGCTGGGGTATTGGCGGAGTGATTGGATTAGTACATGGTACTGGCTGGGTGATTGGAGGATTGCATGGGGAGTGATAGGGGGATTGTTGGACTGCATGGGTACTACCTGGGTAATTAAAGGTGTGAATGAGCGGTGTCTAGGTGGTTAGAGGATTGCATGGGTAGTGCACAGGGGATTGTAGCAGTGCATAGTTAGTGCCTGGGTCATTGCATGAGTACATGGGTACAGACTGGATGATTAGAGTACTGCAAGGGGAGTGTATGGTGAATTTATAGGTGCTTGGGAATTTGGCGGAGTGATTGGATAAGTACATGGTACTGGCTCGGTGATTGAAGGAGTGCATGGGTAGTGAAAGGGTGATTGCTAGACTGCATGGGTACTACCTGGGTAATTGAGGGTGTGAATGAATAGTGTCTAAGTGTTTAGAGGATTACATGAGTAGTGCACAAGGGATTGTAGCAGTGCATGGTTGGTGCCTGGGGCATTGCATGAGTACATGGGTACTGACTGGATGATGAGAGTACTTCAAGGAGACTGTATGATGAATTTATAGGTGCTTGGGTATTGTCGGAGTATTTGGATAAGTATATGGTAATGTCTGGGTGATTGCAGGTGTGCATGGGTAGTGCTTGACTGATTGTATGAGTGGAGAGGTAATGTGTGGGTAATCAAAAGAGTGAATCAGTAGTGCCTGAGTGATTGGAGGAGTGCCTGGTTGATTCCATGAGTGCATGGGAACTGACTGGATGATTAGAGTACTGCAAGGAGAGTGCATGGTGAGTATATAAGTGCTTGGGTATTGGCGGAGTGATTGGATAAGTACATAGTACTGGCTGGGTGATTGGAGGAGTGCATGGGTAGTGACAGGGCAATGGCTGGAGTGCATCGTTAGTACCTGGGTAATTGAAGGAGCTAATGAGTAGTGTCAATGTGATTATAGTTTTGCATGGTAGTGCACAGGTGATTGTAGCAGTGCATGGGTTTTGAAGTAGATATGAAACTCATTGAAACAATTTTTCATTTGTTTTATTATAATCTAATTTTAAAATATTTTCAAACTTTAGAATTAGTGTCTGTAAAAGAGAAGAAAAAATACTGTGTACACATTATATTATAGTTTTAAGAACACAACATAATTTTACAATTGCATAACATATTCAGTTCGCCCTTTTTTGCTGTTTTTAGATTCTATTGAATTTCACCATACACAGTGATTTCAATGTTGATCATCATGTGACAGCGGGCAAAAAAATGCAATCAATAAGATTGTTAAAAAAAAACCAAATCTGTGTTCAAAATATTTACAACAAACTCAACTATCTGTTTATATTTTCTGAAATAAACACTCTCATTTACTTTGCATATAATACAAAGATCAAATATATGAACTGCTTCTTTCTAAAAACTATTTTCTAAATACAATACCAAAGAACAAACAGAATTAATTGAAACAGCAATTCTTGATATCTTCCCTATAGGCCGAATGATGTTTCCGAAATCATTAGCATTGAAAATATCGCAAATAAACTTCTTAATTCATATTGACATCTATCAATTCTTATTTCTCATAATTTCTTCAATACTCCTCTTTTCACTATGTTCAAAAGATAATCACTTGAAAATGACCGCTTGGCATTTATCGGGCCCGCGGCAGGAGAGAGGATCGCTGTAAAATAAGATTGATAGAGTGAAAGATTTTGAACTTAGTGAAAGGAGGAGGACTGAAGGATTTCAGAAAAATAATAATTGATTATTTTCAAGTGATTATCTTTTGAACATAGTGAAAAGAGGAGTATTGAAGAAATTATGAGAAATAAGAATTGATGGAATTCAAGATATCTGGTTGCGCGCCGCAAATTTATGACACAAAGTATTCGATATTTGGAAAAAGAAGAGAATTCTTCTCTCTAAAATACAAGCCCTGATGAAGTCCTAAGGGAAGGACGAAACGCGTAGGCAGAAAGGCTGTTGATCTATAGAAAATGCAACTGTGATCTACAAATCGATTTTGTATTGTCGATTGAAGCAATTCGTTGAAGAATCAGCAAATTTGAAATAAGAAAAAAATAAAAGGTTACTGAAACCTGAAGGAAAGATTTCATGGACTCTATTTTTTGATGTTCCTTCCTAACTGTACTCTTTTATTGATTGTGGTTTTGATGACAGTGAACCACAGGAAGTTGAGCATCTAACATTTTTCAATTGGGTGGTACTGTATGTGTTAGTTGCGCACATTGTGTTCCCTTACTGTCATTGTTCTCAGAGTCTCATATTGACATCTTCCCAATTGGCTGAATGATGTTTCTGAAATCGTTTGTATTGAAGATATTGAAAATATCCAAAATAAACTCATTAATTCATGTTCACATCTTCCCAATAGGCCGAATGATGTTTTCAGAACTTTGGCATCAAACATATTAGATATGAATTTGGTAATTCATTATGCAACTGAATTTCGAATTCTAAATGGGCATCATTACAATGTGTCCATTCTGGCGGTACTGTATGTGTTAGTTGCGCACATTGTGTTCCCTTAATGTCATTGTTCTCAGAGTCTCATATTGACATCTTCCCAATTGGCCGAATGATGTTTCTGAAATCGTTTGTATTGAAAATATTGAAAATATCCAAAATAAACTCATTAATTCATGTTCACATCTTCCCAATAGGCCGAATGATGTTTTCAAAACTTTGGCATCAAACATATTAGATATGAATTTGGTAATTCATTAGGCAACTGAATTTCGAATTCCAAATGGGCATAATTACAATGCGTCCATTCTGGTGGTACTGTATGTGTTAGTTGCGCACATTGTGTTCCCTAACTGTCATTGTTCTCAGAGTGTCATATTGACATCTTCCCAATTGGCCGAATGATGTTTCTGAAATCGTTTGTATTGAAAATATCCAAAATAAACTCATTAATTCATGTTCACATCTTCCCAATAAGCCGAATGATGTTTTCAGAACTTTGGCATCAAACATATTAGATATGAATTTGGTAATGCATTAGGCAACGGAATTTCGAATTCCAAATGGGCATCATTACAATGTGTCCATTCTTTATTGCACTTTAAATACACAGTATAGTGTCCAGATGTTATAGAAGGTCCATCGTGGAAAATAATTGCCACTGCTTTGAAAGTTCTTCCTCATATTGACAGTTGACTTGCCACAAAAATTTTAATTTTGGTTTCCAGTTTTCTTCCATCTGTTTTACAACGTTGTATCATTAAAATAATTTTCCAAATCTTTCTATAAATAATGTTGATAACATGTCAGATTTGCAGTGACTTCATTCCATATTTTGATTAGCTGATTTTACTAATTTGTTAAAAGACACTGGTTTGCAATCTGGTATTGTCAAATATATGAATCTTTCAGTGTCAATGTCAATGGTAGAAGAAAATGAACAATCTTCACATTTATGATCCCATCTGTAATGAAGTTCAAACAGATTTTCAATTTGTATTCCTTCATCTTCCAATACTGCAAGCATAAACATAAGACATTCTTGAGCATCTTACTGTACATTAAGTGTAAATTGTGATGAACCAGTACATATATCCAGAAGATGCCAAATGCCAGAAGTACTTTGGATTTTAGTTTTATCAGTATTCAAGTTTTCATAAATATAATGTAACAAAGAACAAAACCTTTTTTCTTGATTCTCCATAATTTGTTGTTGAAGATTTTCTAGAAAATATATGAAGTTCACAACTACATTAGCATAGCAGTTGATACCTGAACTATTTTCTAACAGATATCCTACAATATCTTCAACAGTGTCCTTTTTCTTTTTGTTTGGAACCTTAACTTTCTCTTGATTTGTTTTCTTCTTTCCAACCTCACTACAGAGTTTCTCATATGTTCGTTTTCAACATACTACACTCTCTTCATATACAGGATATTTACCTAAGTTGGGAGCATACAGTCTTCTTAACCGATTATACTCTCTTACGCAAATTGTATCTGCACTAATCTTTCTCTCATCAAAATCAATCAATAAAGTTCTGACTCGGGACAATGCAACATATGCCATACCCTCTTTAACCCCTTCGGCGCTCATGACGGAACGGTTCCGTCATGAGCGTCGGTTGAGCTGTGCTCATGACGGAACCGTTCCGTCATGAGCCCGCCCGCGCAAGAAACGGTCAGCACCGCGGCGGAATTTGCGCCGCATGGAAGGGGTTAAACACGGTACTTCCAATGTTTACCAAACCACTGTCTAAACTTAAACCTTGGGATTTATGAATGGTCACCGCACAGGCCAAAGAAAGAAGAAACTGTTTTCTATGAACATACAAGTCTTTAACAAGCAAAAAAACAAACAGCACAACGGCCAATCTATTTTACCTCTTCAATCTGATCAAATGTAATCTTCAAAAATTCAATTCCATCTCTATTTCTATAATTAACAAAATCAACAATTTTTCCCATTGCTCCATTTACTAAACATTTTTCCACATCCAAATTACGCCGTAAAATTACCCGACAGTTTTTACATACATATAAATTATTTTCTAAACCAGCAGTCTTAGATATAGATTTATCCAAAGAATCCAATTTTGGATTTAATTTTTCTGACAAAATAATAGTAATTCCTTTGTGTTCTTTTTTATCAATGGCTTCCATTTTTATTATTTGTTGTTTTTCCAGCTTTTAAAGTTCTTCATTGAATGTAGAACACTCTCGCAGTGTTGGAAGTAAGGCAGATTATAGATTTCTTTTCTTCAATTTTATTGTATATTATATTCCGGAGCAACATTTTCATTTGGAAACAAGTTTGTAAGTAGGCGACTTTGCAAAGCTTCTTTTCCATGTTCTGTCAATACACCAATTCTTATATCTTGGAGAATGCTTCCATAATCTTCATCACTTGCCTGTTGCATATTTTTAATAAGTTCTTTGTATTCAATATATAACCAAATATTGACATTTCCAATACTTCCCAATGATTTCCTGGTGTCTTCATGCCCAAGTGTTTTAAAAACTGGTTGCCCTTTTACAGGAGTAAGTTGCAGCAGATCGCCAAAAACAATCACATATTTTCCTCCAAATAACACATCATAATCTGCTTTTAAAATTTGCTGCATTCGTAAATGTACGTTTGAGACCATGCTCACCTCATCAATTATCAGAAGTTTCATTTTGTTTAGTACTCTTGAAACTTCAAAACAAGCTTCTCCAGAAAGCTTGTGACATTCCAACTTGTTTTCATGTTCAACAGGTTGCATTAGTAAACGATGTAATGTAATTCCTTTAATGTTGTGTGCTGCTAACCCAGTTGGAGCGGTTACAATACAAGTTAAATGTGATTCAGTGGTTTTCTGTAAATAACTGGTCAAAACTTTAATTAAGAAATGTTTTCCTGTACTAGCTTGACCACTGATTTACATTCAAATAGGTTTAAATGATGTGCAGGTGCATTCTTTATTTTCATGAAGTAAACCATGATCGATCTGTTGTGTAACTTGCTGATATATTTCTTTTTGTTCAATATTTAGTTGCTCTTCCGAGTTTTCCAACTCCATAATATCCTGCTGAGCTTGATGCATTGCTGTTTCTACTTCACTCATAGCAATTGCTGCTTCATTTTGAAGAATTGGTTCTCCTAGTGGATCTTGACTCAGTGGAGCAGAACTTTGACTGTCTTGAGAACTGTCTCTAGCAATGTCAGCTGCAATAGTAGCTTCTTGTTGAATCTCTTCATTCAACATTTGTAGATAATTTTGAAAAACTGTGCATTCAATGCTATATTTACATGCATTAAAAGTATCTTCACAGCACTGAAAATCTCCAAGTAATTCCATTTCAGTATGCCAAGGCTTGAAGAGTTGCAGAAGTGCTAAATAGTAAAATTCCCTTTTATCTGGAGTATCGCAACTCAATTTCCTGTGATTATTGAAATTTCTTTTACTATGTTTCACCAACCATCCATCAGACCCAATCACTGCATATTTCTCTTCATTTATGTTCTCTGTAATATTTCTTTTAAAGCTGTAGTATTGTAGTACTTCATAGAGACATATGTTTTCAAGATAGGGACTTCTTTTAGGATAGTACGTATCCAACACGCTTGTTTTAACAATATCTGTGCTTTCCGGTTCATTTAATGCTAAATATTCAATTTCTTGTACAGATTTCAAAACTCAATTTTGTGTTGCAGCAAATGATTCCTCTTGACTTTGAATATAAAATTGCAGAGCTCAACCGATCCGAACATTCATAGGATCCAATCTCTCCATGGGACAGCATCTTCAAACTAAAGCTGTACAATGTGTTACTAAGACTCTTCTTTCAACTCAGTTTTTTCAGATTTTGTTATGTATGACGTAACATACCGAGCAACAGCAATGGAATTATCTGTAACATACTGGATATCCATATTTGCATTCCACATCGACAAAATCACTGGATTGTAATCATGAATATACTTTGATTGTTCACTTCTTTTTAAATTGTAAGTATTTTGGGGAGATTTTCTAGTGATAGTATGCCTCACTGCTGACATGATACTGTTGACTCTTCCTTTGGAAATTACTGGACGTGGAAATCCAAAACGACATTTTGTATAAAACTTTTCCTTTAACTTGTATTTCCGGCGACAGTATTTGCCACATCGATGATTTTAAAACCGTAAAACTTGTTGTCTTAAGGTATTTTCTTCTCCTGTTTTTGGAATAGCACATGTAACATATTCTTCAATAAAAAGAGAAAACAGTCTCATCAGAATCAGTTCCAAATGTAGGTGCATTCTTGATCCATAGAAGCATATGTATATGAGGAGCACCTCTAGCTTGGCACTCCTTTCTCCAAAAGAAATCAATAACTTCTCCAAGAGTTGGGTTGTTTTTATTGCAGATAAAAGACATCATAGCTCGAAATCTATGATTAAAATAGCTGCACACATTTACAAAATCCAAGGAACACAGTTCTCCAGCTGTCTTGAATTCAATGTTTTTAATATTTGAATTTTCTTCTCGAAGAAATTCAAGTAAATCGTCCCATGCGTATTCAGCACAGCTTAGCGTAACAAACCATGTAGGGGTTCCTAAGTTCCTTAACATACATTTAAGTTCTCCATGACGACGATACCAATACTCATTAGTACCACGTTGACACGCCATCAAGTTAATCAATTGAGATTCAAAATGATCGTCTCTCTGTTGTACTTTGGCCATGAATTCCTTTGCAGAAACATGTCGAAGATGAACTCCTGTTTTTAATATGCGATTCACTGCATTTAATAGTCCAGACAAGTCACTTCCAAACAAAAGTTGAAATATATATGGAATACATTGACAAAATCCCGAATCTTCTGAGTACAATCTCATTGTACGATATTCTGATGCTGGAATCTGCACTGGTCGTTTGTCATATCGTCCACCTTTTCCAGTGGGTAACAGCTGTGGAAAACAACAAGCTTCCAAACTTTTTCCCCAAACACTCATGGGAGTTCCCTACGCTTTCTTCATTTGGAACAATTCAATAGTATTTCCAATCACTTCATTTGAATGTAAAGGATGTTCACTATAATGTTCATAAATCTCTCCACTTTTGGAGATGTCCACTTTTTCAATTTAGCCACTTGAAATTTCGCTATCATCTCCTAAAACTATTTCTTCTTCCACATACACATTTTTGTAGTAAACATTGTTTTTTTGAGCTATAACATAGCCTTTTGCACTTTGCTGACATCTACTAATTCTTGCCACATTTTACGACTCTTTGTAGGAACACCATTAAGTAGAATAACTACAGGTTCAGTTTCCTCTTTCTCTACAACAATAGTTTCAATCTTTTTTGCCACATGTTGTAGTTCATCTAATTTGTGTGTTTCTTTCTCCTTTAAATAGTACTGTTTTCTTTGTTGTTTTTTCCTTTGTGCTTTTCTTGTCATGGCTATTCTTTCTTAATAATAATGCAGAATATCTGTAAAAAAGAATTTTACAAATAATTTAAGATTATTAAAATAATTATATACATATATACTTATCTATTACTAAAGAAACACTTTTTATTTTAAAAGCTACAAAGAAATGCATTTATGGTTTTCTGAATATGGTAACAATTACACCTGAGCTGCACAATAAGTGAAAAGAGGTACAGAAAAAGATACAACAGTAATATCTGAATGAGTACAGCCTTCCATATCTAGTGCATGCATTATTGTAAAACTGCATGGCGAATACTTTGGTGTTTTTATAACTGTATGAGAGGGGTGCAGAAATTTGCAAGAGAGGTCATAGAAAGAAGCAACGGTAGTGCGTAAGAATCAACAGACATGCAAAAAGAGGCAAATCAGGTACACAAAGAGGAAACAGGCGAGCACAGTAAGGCAGGAGAGGTGCAGAAAGAGGGAAAAGGGGTGCAATAAAAGGCAAGAGAGATAAAGAAATTTGAAAGGGAGGTGCAGGACGAAGGCAGATCAGTGCTGAAAGAACCAACAGAGGAGCAGAAAGAGGGAAGATATTTGCAGAAGCAGGCACAAGATGTATAGAAAGGAGGAACAGGTTGGCACAGTGAGAGAAGAGAGGTGCAGAAAGATACTGTGTATATGATTGCATCAGTGCGGGAGTAATGCCTGATTGAGTACAGCACTGCATATATAGCGCCTGCATCACTGTAAGACTGCATGGCGAGTACTTGGGTGTTTTGACAAGTGCATCAGAGATGGGCCCAGCCAAATATAAAGCAGCACACTATTGCATAAGTCAACTCTAAGTCACTGGGTAAGTACAGGACAAGATGAAAAGTGAGTGGCTAATTTCATGAGTGCAAACATACACACCCAGTGCATGCATAACTGTATAAATAGCAGTTGAAGGGATTCATCAGTCATTGAGTACTGCCTAGGTGAATACCTAAACTAAGCAGAAACGCATGTGTGATTTGAAGACTGCAAGGGTAGTGTATAGGTACCAAGATGACACACAGCACCAGCCTGCATCATTGCATAACTGTAGGGGGTACTACATAAGTAGACCCCTGAGTGATTCCTAGACTGCAAGGGTAATATCTGGGGAATTTCTGAAGTAGATAGCAAGTGAGTGGGTGATTTCATAAGTTCTTCAGAACCGCCTGGGTGATTAACCAAACTAGTAAGATACTGCCTAAGTCCTTACTGGTGTGGAAAGGTAGTCACTGGATGAATTTAAAAGTACATGACTAGTGGCTGAGTGATTACATAAGTACAAGAAAAGCACGTTTGTGGTTGAAACAGTTCCAGGTGAATTAAAGGAGTACATAGGTAACACAGCATGACTGCGGCGATAATGTCTGGGAATTTACATGACTACATAGTAAGTGACTAAGGGATTTTACAAGTGCATGAGTACATTTTGGGTGATTGCAGGGCTACTGAGATGGAGCCTGAGTAAATAAAAGACTGCAAATGTAGTTCAGGAGTGATTGCATAACAGCATGACTACTGGCTGAGTGATTACAAGAGTACACAAGTGGTGCCTCCGTGATTCAAGGAGTGCAGCAGTAGTGCCTGGCTGATTATATAACTACATGAGTTATATCTTAGTGATTGAATAAGTGCACAGATAGTGCCTACATGATTGCATCAGTGCTGAAGTAATGCCTGAGTGATTACAGCACTGCATATGTAGCGCCTGCATCATTGTAAGACGGGATTCATCAGTCATTGAGTACTGCCTATGTGAATACCTAAATGCAGCAGAAACGCATGTGTGATTTGAAGACTGCAAGGGTAGTGTGTAGGTAATGAGATGACTACACAGCAACACCCTGCATCATTGCATAACTGTAGGGGGTACTACATAAGTAGAACCCTGAGTGATTCCTAGCCTGCAAGAGTAATATCTGGGGGATTACTGAAGAAGATAGCAAGTGAGTGAGAGATTTCATACGTGCATGACAGTTGGGCCTAGCCCAATACAAAGCAGCACACTGTTACAAAAGTCAACTCTAAGTCACATGACAAGATGAAAAGTGACTGGCTAATTTCATGAGTGCAAACATACACATCCAGTGCATGCATAACTGTATAAATAGCAGTTGACGGGATTCCTCAGTCATTGAGTACTGCCTAGGTGAATACATAAATGCAACAGAAATGTATGTGTGATTTGAAGACTGCAAGGGTAGTGTGTAGGTAATTAGATGACTACACAGCAACAGCCTGCATCATTGCATAACTGTAGGGGGTCCTACATAAGTAGACCCGAGTGATTCCTAGCCTGCAAGGGTAATATCTGGGGGATTGCTGAAGTAGAAAGCAAGAGAGTGAGTGATTTCATAGGTGCACAGAAAGTGCCTAAGTGATTGCATCAGTGCTGAAGTAACGCCTGACTTATTACAGCACTGCATATGTAGCGCCTCCATCTTCACCTTTCAATCTAAAATTATGCGGCATCATTCAATTATACTTTTTTACAGGGTAGAGAAAAGAAGCCTAATTAATAACACCTTGTATGATCATCTTTGAAAGCACACTTTTGTGCTCCTTCTTCACAAATCTATCTAAAATTAGGCAATATCATTCAACTATACCTTTCTATAAACTGGAAAAAAGAAGCCTAATTAATAACACCTTATATAAGCATCTTTCAAAGCACACATTTGAGCGGCATCTTCACCATTCTTTCTAAAATTATGCGGCATCATTCAACTATACTTTTGTACAAACTACAAAAAAGAAGCCTAATTAGTAGTACCTTACGTGTACATCCTTCAAAGCACAGTTTTGTGCTGCATCTACACCATTCTACTAGTACTCACACTCTTGACCCTAGCACAAAAAAGCAACAAGAGCTCTTTCTTATACATTATGTACCATATAATGTATAAGACATATGAAAATACAAATACAAATAGAAACATCCAAGAGGCAGAACTCCGTGCACACCTTAATATTTATCTGAGTCCACCTCCAAACTTAAAGGAACAGCTAAAAGTATGCGGTATAGTACAAATATACATATCCACACACTAAATCAAACTACCATAATCAGTAATCCATATTCCAATATACATATAATACTATACAAAATCGACTTCAAACAACATTTAACTACATTACAACAAACGTTGAGAAACATCACTACATTTAATAATATATTTCAAATATCAAAGCGATCCAGGGACAAATCATCTTTTAGAATCTCCCCACCTTTATTTAAGACCTGGCTTTAAGAAGATCAACCAAAGTGCAAGGGGGCGAAAGGCCACAATCCGATATAAAACCTACGGCCAATTCCTCATGCATCCTCATGCCCCGAAGGGAGGGGGTACTTTGAGGAAAACACAAAAGCCTCCTTAAAAACTTAATTTCGTCTATTTGCAGCTCCATATGGTTAGCACAACCCCCGATTTCACTCCCATAGATTACTTTAGAAATACCTTTTGCACTGTAAATCTGCAAAAGGCCCCTAGTGGGTCTGCTGCCTAATCTTTTAGGAAAACTAAAAACTGCAGAAGTTGCTAGTGTGAAATCTGCCTTTTCCTGCTAATTAAAGGAAGCCAACTTAATGCTGAATCGAATAGTAATCCGAAATATGAGAATATATTTTTGCTTTTTAAAATATAAGTAACACATAATACACCTTACAAATGTATTACTAACCTTCCAAATTGATTTGTAGAGTATGAGATATCACAAACTCAGAATGGTTTTTTGTTATGCACACAATCAATGTAATACACTGCTCTCAGCAAGGGAAAACCAGTAATGGCAAAGTTTCCCTCTCTTTCACCACACATATACATGTAAGTAACATATCACATTGCTTCCAAGATTATTTCAAATTCTCAAACTCACTTCTATTGGTTAGACATATCAATCCTTACCAACTGACTTCTAAAAGTATCTAAAATGTTTCTTTTTTCTTTGGATTCGCGATTTCACTGTGCAGCAAAGTGACGGAACCGCAAATCTGTACGGGAGTTCAAAAACATATCACACATAAATTTTCTACTATTTTTTTAACTATACACCGCTTTTAAAGATAGCACTGACTTGGGAAATGTCATTGTAATAACATATTACTTTGATATAAATTACAAGATCACGCTTTAATGCCACCATTAACTTTTAAGCCTACCCCCATTCTGCTTGATCCCAGTTCCCATAGTAACAGATCATGGAACACTCAACTGAACTGACAAGTCACAAGTTCACCGTATTTTAAAGTACACCACACAATGTTGCAAATGCAAACATCAGGTGTGGTTGACATTTCCAAAATATCAGCTTATCCTTTCAACTGTACCTTCCCAACATTTTTTACTAACCAATAAGACGTATGCTGTTAAAAAAAAGTTAAATGCACCCTACTTTGAATGTACAATCTTCTTAAACACCCAATCAATTCCCTACTTTTTTAAAACAGCATCTTGTCCACCATTTTAGATACTTCTCATTCTACCAACTGAGTACCTCAGGTACAGACATCTTTACATTACTTCCAGACATCCCTTCAAAATGATTTCAGTGTGGATTGTTGGGCACAGCTATGTTTTCTGGTGCTAAAGGAATGCTGAACGCAGAGGTATTGACAAAGACCTAGCTTTGCAAAATGTGGACATTAAATGGATTGCACAGAGAGGATTAAAGTGGCAACTAATTGATGCCTTTGGTTAAAACCTCATTGCATCTCCAACCCCCTGACCTCATGATTGTCCACTGTGGTGGCAATGACCTAGGCACATTGACTGGGGTAGGTCTTCAAATGCTAATGAAGGACACCTTTGCACAATTGTTGTTGCTTTTACCTCAAACTGTCTTTGTTTACTCTAACATATGCCAAAGACAAAAATGGAAGAGGTCAAATCAATTCTGTCCACTTATTGAGAAAGCTAGAAAACCTGTAAATAAAGCTGTTTCTGCTTATCTCAGAGACCATAGAATGGGCTTCATATATAACAACAATCTACGGTTTCGTATGGAGGGCATCTACAGGAGTGACGGAGTACACTTTACAGATGACGGAAACAGAGTCTTTCTCAACAACCTAAAGCTCTGCATCCGCACTTACATGTAGCTACAAGAAACTCATAATAAACACAAGGGCTCTTACCTCAAAAGTTAATCTTACCTATTAAAAACATACTTATTCTTTTTTCCACAATTTTGCATGCAGTCGCGAACCCAACACGTTTACACTGGGGGGCCGCGATGGATTTGCGACTCCAAGCGTGCACAATTTTAAAAAAAGAATGCCCCTATTCTAAATTGTGGACCCCACCTCCCGAGGCATACCCTTGGGACAGTGGGGGGAGCCCCAAAGCTCCCAGCCAGCTCCCCACCTCCTGCGGGAGCCGGCATTGCTTTTGGACAAGGGGAGCTGCTAATATGCAGCACCCCTTGCCCAAAACCAATACTGCTATGCTTCTTGGAAGTGAGAACAGATTTCCTACTCAAAAAGCATAGCAGTGTTTGCAATCACCAGGTGGGAAACATTAATGTCCTGGGGATGGGCTCCCCAGGGCAATACAGAAGCCGGCTCTGGGGGGTGGCGGTCCCCAGGGCCACTGACAGCTCCACGAGGGGGGCCATGCGGCCCCTCTCACATTATTTATGAAGCCCCGGGGAGCTGGTGGTCCCCGGGGCTTGGGGGGCTTGGGGGGCCCGTGAGGCCCCCCTCATTATTTAACAAAGCCCTGGGGAGGTGGTGGTCTCCAGGGCTTGGGGGCACCCAGCGGTCACCCTCAAATTATAAAACTGATTACCCCGGGACCTGGCCCACCCGGGGGTTTATAGAAAACGAAGCGCCTGGTTTGTTTTTTATTTCTCATTTGGAGTTGCGAACCCAGCACGTTTACACTGGGGGGCCGCGCTAGACGCGATAGAGTCGTGACACCAAGCACGCAAAATAAAAAACAAAGAATGCCCCCTATTCTAAATTGTTTCATTCTGCCTTGGGGACCCCATCCCCTGAGGCATACCCTTGGGGACCATAGGGGGATCCCCAAAGCCCCAACTGTCCCAGCCAGTTCCCCCTTCTCCGGGAGCCGATATTGCATTTGGACAAGGGAAGCTGCTAATATGCAGCTCCCCTTACCCAAAACCAATACTGCTTTGCTTCTTGGAAGCGAGAGCAGGTTTCCTACTCTCACTTCCAAGTAGCAAAGCAGTGTTTGCAATCACAGGGCGGGAGCCACACGACTCCTCCCGCCCTGTCATTGCAAACAAAAATGTCCCGGGGTGGGCACCTTACAGGAACAGGCCCTGGGGGGTGTCGGTCCCCAGGGCCAACAACAGCTCCACGAGGGGGGCCACGCGGCCCCCCTCACTTAATTTACATAGCTCCGGGGAGGTGGTGGTCCCCGGGCCTTGGGGGGGCCCGCGAGGCCCCCCTCATTATTTAATAAAGCCCCGGGGAGGTGGTAGCCCCCGGGGCTTGGGAGGGCCCGCGAGCCCCCCCATTATTATTTTATAAAGCCCCGGGAAGGTGGCATTCTATGGGGCTATAGGGGCTCTCGAGGGCACCCACCAATTAATTGGCGAGTGCCCCCGGGACCTGGCCCACCCAGGGGCTTTAAAAAACGAAGCGCGGGAGGCTGCACTTCATTTTTCTTTTATTTTCTCAGCAGGATTCGCGACCTCAACGCTAAATCTGCTATTTAAAAAAAATAAAAATGGATTTTTTTGGCCCTGGGGGTCATTGTGGGACCCCCTGAGCAGGCCTAGGGGTTCAGGGTATTTCTAACCTGCCCCCTTTTTTTGTCTTTCACCTTTTTTTTAACTAACTCTTTTCTTGTGACTCGGTTACCTAGTCACAAGATGGCTGCCAACACATTCTGGATTAGAGTGTTAGCAGCCAATTAGAGTGAAGCTCATGCCCGGGAAGGTTCAAGAACCCTTCTCGGTGCTCAGATATCGAAATTTTTCTTTTTCTAATTTCTTGGGAACTACTGAACGGATTTACACCATTTAGGAAAAAGGTCTCTTTCTGAACCAAGGGCTACCTTTTTGCCAAATTTGGTCCCCGGGGCTATGTTAATGATTTGTGAGGGGCCACACAGGCCCCCCCGCAGCCCCGGGGATCACCACCTCCAAGGGGCTTTTTTCTCATTAAAAAATGAATGGGGGCTCCTGCCTGCCCCCATCCTGCCCTGGAGACCGCCATCTCCCTGGGACTTTAATATTTTAATGTGGGGGGCCTCGTGCGCTCCCGAAGCCCCAGGAACCACCACCTCCCCAGGGATTTTTTTTATTTCCAAGGTGTGGATGGGCTACTGCCCCCCATACTGCCCTGGGGACAACCACCTCCCTGGGGCATTGATTATGTAAATACTGGGGACCACCGGCCCCTCTCCAGGAGCCCTCTATGGCCCCGGGGCCCACCACCCCCAGGGCCTGCTCCAGAAATGCCCTGGGGTGCCCACACCTGGGACATTGCAGTTTGCTATGGCAGGGCGGGAGCACTGCTCCTACCCTGCCATTGAAAACAGTGCACTCGCTATGAACAAGCGAGAGCACTTTGCTCTCGCTTGTTCAAATTGAGTACACTTTGCTTTTTACCCCCAGGCAGCACCCTGGGGGGAAAAAGCAATGCCCGTCCCTGCAGGAGGCGGGAGCTGGCCAGGATCACAGGGGACTCCCCCGGCGGTCCCTTTAAACATTGCCATGCCCCAGTGGATGGGGACCCCGGGGCCAAGAATGGCCCGTGAGGGGGGCCACTTGGCCCCCCTCCCTGAAAGTAAAAGTTAAATAGAAATAAAAAAAGGATAAGCCACGGGCCACAATTGGCCAGGGGAAGGGGTCCACAAGGTCCCCATCCTTGAAAAAGAAATGTGCACTATTTTTAATATGGCCAAGCCCCCGGGATGGTGTCCACGGGGCCCAAAAGGGTCAGGAAAAGGGGGGCCGCACAGCCCCCCTTCCTAAAAAATAAATAAAAACGGAAGTCCCGCAACTCGACGGAAGCCCTGTCCCCTTTCACCACTACTCTGTAAAACGCACCTCCTGGTGCACACTAGGGTGCCAATTCCGATCCGGTAAAAACCGGGTACGAACCGTCGGACGGAGCCTTTTCTCCGTCCGACTCGTACCCGGTGCGAAATCCATCCGAAAATGCAAGTACGATTCATACGGAAACACCATTTCCGTACGATTCGAACAAAACACCGACCGAACAGAAACTAAACACAATTCCGATCCTGAAAGGAGCCGACGTGACGTCGGTACGCATCCAGCCTACGTTTCACGAACCAGGAAGTACGATTCGAACCGACGTCATCCCGCACGGAAAATATTTACCGGCTGCCAAAAACTGCCGGGAAATCAGGACGACACACGCAAGGAGCAGCTGGACGCGACGAACAGACATGGACCCGAACCTACGTGCCATCCCTGCCCTCCTAGCAGTCCACCTGGCGTACAGGAACCGACGCAGACGCCGCAGAAGGTCAGCACAACAACCAGGGGCAAAGGGGGGGGCAGGGGCAGGACACACAACACCAACACATGGTACCAAATCACACATGGCCTGGACATACCTGACCATCAGGGCCTGGTCACTTCCAGGGGGTGGGGGCAAGGCCAGCAACGCAAGCGTCCGCCACAACGGAAGTGGATGGTCACGCGAACCGGTACGTACCCTACCCAGGCCGCAAGAGCGTGGGTACGGAACGTACCACGCGTCCCCCTACGTCACTCCAACAATAGCGGTACGGCCCGTACCCACGTCAGAAAGGCCTTGGTACAGCTCGTACCAGCATTGCTGGGGTCATGTAGGGGTACGCGTGGTACGACCCGTAGCCACGCCCCCAAGGCCTGTGTACGGTGCGGACCCCACGGCCCGCAACAATGGTGGGACGCACCGTACCCACACACCAAAGGCATGGGTACGGCCCGTACCCAGGCACGCAGAGCGTGGGCAGGGGTATGTACGGACCGTACCCCCACCCGTGGAAGTACGGCCCGTACCCCCACCCGTGCATGTACGCCCCGAACCCCCACTCGTGTATGTACGCACCGAACCACCACCCGTGTATGTACGCCCCCGAACCCCCACCCCAGCAGAGTATGTACGCCCCGAACCCCCACCCGTGTATGTACGGACCGAACCCCCACCCCAGCCGTGTATGTACGCACCAAACCACCACCCGTGTATGTACGCCCCCTAACCCCCCCCAGCCGTGTATGTACGCACCGAACCACCAGCCGTGTATGTACGCACCAAACCCCCACCCGTGTATGTACGCACCTAACACACACCCCAGCAGAGTATGTACGCCCCGAACCCCCACCCGTGTATGTACGGACCGAACCCCCACCCCAGCAGAGTATGTACGCCCCGAACCCCCACCCGTGTATGTACGGACCGAACCCCCACCCCAGCCGTGTATGTACGCACCAAACCACCACCCGTGTATGTACGCCCCCGAACCCCCCCCCAGCCGTGTATGTACGCACCGAACCACCAGCCGTGTATGTACGCACCAAACCCCCACCCCAGCCGTGTATGTACGCACCGAACCACCAGCCGTGTATGTACGCACCAAACCCCCACCCCAGCCGTGTATGTACGCACCGAACCACCACCCGTGTATGTACGGACCGAACCCCCACCCCAGCAGAGTATGTACGCCCCGAACCCCCACCCGTGTATGTACGGACCGAAACCCCACCCCACTCGTGTATGTACGCCCCGAACCCCCACCCGTGTATGTACGCCCCGAACCGCCACCCGTGTATGTACGCACCCAAGCGCCACCCGTGTATGTACGCCCCGAACCCCCACCCCACCCTGGTATGTACGCCCCGAACCCCCACCCGTGTATGTACGCCCCGAACCGCCACCCGTGTATGTACGCACCCAAGCGCCACCCGTGTATGTACGCCCCGAACCCCCACCCCACCCTGGTATGTACGCCCCGAACCCCCACCCGTGTATGTACGCACCCAAGCGCCACCCGTGCATGTACGCCCCGAACCCCCACCCCACCCTGGTATGTACGCCCCGAACCCCCAGCCGTGTATGTACGCACCAAACCCCCACCCGTGTATGTACGCACCAAACCACCACACCAGCCGTGTATGTACGCACCAAACCCCCACCCCAGCCGTGTATGTACGCACCGAACCACCACCCGTGTATGTACGCACCGAACCACCACCCGTGTATGTACGCCCCCGAACCCCCACCCCAGCAGAGTATGTACGCCCCGAACCCCCACCCGTGTATGTACGGACCGAACCCCCACCCCAGCCGTGTATGTACGCACCAAACCACCACCCGTGTATGTACGCCCCCTAACCCCCCCCAGCCGTGTATGTACGCACCGAACCACCAGCCGTGTATGTACGCACCAAACCCCCACCCGTGTATGTACGGACCGAAACCCCACCCCAGCCGTGTATGTACGCACCAAACCACCACCCGTGTATGTACGCACCAAACCACCACCCCAGCCGTGTATGTACGCACCAAACCACCACCCGTGTATGTACGCACCAAACGCCCACCCGTGTATGTACGCACCAAACCACCACACCAGCCGTGTATGTACGCACCAAACCCCCACCCCAGCCGTGTATGTACGCACCGAACCACCACCCGTGTATGTACGCACCGAACCCCCCCCCAGCCGTGTATGTACGCACCGAACCACCACCCGTGTATGTACGGACCGAACCCCCACCCCAGCAGAGTATGTACGCCCCGAACCCCCACCCGTGTATGTACGGACCGAACCCCCACCCCAGCCGTGTATGTACGCACCAAACCACCACCCGTGTATGTACGCACCAAACCACCACCCCAGCCGTGTATGTACGCACCAAACCACCACCCGTGTATGTACGCACCAAACGCCCACCCGTGTATGTACGCACCAAACCACCACACCAGCCGTGTATGTACGCACCAAACCCCCACCCCAGCCGTGTATGTACGCACCGAACCACCACCCGTGTATGTACGCACCGAACCCCCACCCCAGCAGAGTATGTACGCCCCGAACCCCCACCCGTGTATGTACGGACCGAACCCCCACCCGTGTATGTACGCACCAAACCCCCACCCGTGCATGTACGCACCGAACCTGCTATAAGAATGGGGTGTGCAAAACACCCCCAGCAGTGCCCAGACACAGGAGGGGTGGGTGCAGGGTCCTCCCAGCAGTGCCCAGACACAGGAGGGGTGGGTGCAGGGTCCTCCCAGCAGTGCCCAGACACAGGAGGGGTGTGTACCTATCACTCCCAGCAGTGCCCAGACACAGGAGGGGTGGGTGCAGGGTCCTCCCAGCAGTGCCCAGACACAGGAGGGGTGGGTGCAGGGTCCTCCCAGCAGTGCCCAGACACAGGAGGGGTGTGTGCCTATCACTCCCAGCAGTGCCCAGACACAGGAGGGGTGTGTACCTATCACTCCCAGCAGTGCCCAGACATCGGACAATATACCCCATCAACAAGTTCAGTGACCTACAAGGGTGATACCCCAGATGCAGGCGGAGCCATCGCTGAGCCAGCATGGCTATATTGAAAGGCAACCCTCACACATCCAGGAAATGTAGACACAGCACAGCACAGCATTTGGGAGACACCCTGCAGGAAAAATGGCCTGGGCCACAGAGGACGGAACACACCTTGGGACAATGTCACCATACAGTGAGAGCAAACATGACCAAATACCATTTGCAGAGACCTTTGTGATGGCACGCAGATGGCAGGGTACACCCCATGAGCAGCACACTCCAACATTTCACAGACCCCTAACACATTATCACCACCCCAACGCAGGGAGCACCAGCACCAACAGCAAGTCCAGGAAAGCATCAGTGTGCAAAACAAAAAGAAAAGGCTTTATTCAGCAGGAAAATATATCAGAGAAAATGTCCACTATGTACAAGGGCCATGGGCCAGCCCAGCAGCAATGTCCGGGGGGGGGGTACACATCGGGACGTGTGTCCCCTAGCTTGCCTGCACAGTTCACAAGTCCATTTCATCCACAGAAGAGGGGGCATCAGGGGGGAGGGTGGAAACAGGCACCGCAGGGACAGGAGGGGAAAGGGTAGGTGTTGTGGGTGCAGGGAGGGATGAATCTGCCACAGGGGGGGTGCCAGCGCCAAAGGTGGAGGACAGAATGGCGCTGCACACGTCGGCAAGTTCCCCCAGCGACTCCCCCGTACCCAATCCAACCACAGGCCCCAAGGAGGGGGGGGGGGCAAAGGGATGGGTCGCAGCGCCACTGGGGGAGGGTGTGGACAGGGTGGGGGACTCAACTCCCCTGGCCGGGTCCCGCCTCCACCGCTTGCGGGGTGGTGTCATCCTGGGGCTGGGGGGCACACTCGCAGTGGATGATGCTGTCACTGACTGTTGGCCAGGAGAGCTAAGGGGAGTGGATTTGGAGGGAGTGGGTTGTGTGGAATGCGGACTCCCACTGTGGCTGCGTGTTCTACGTTTCCCCCCCGACCCAGTGGGTGTGCCTTCCTCACCCTGTGTGTGCGTGACAGGAGGTGTGCGCTTCGACTTCCCTGGTGGTGTGGTGCCTGTGTCTGTTGGGGTGCGTGCACGCTGACGTCTGGATGTGCGTGGGACAGGCACGGGAGTGGGAATTGTGGATGGGGCAGGGGTAGGGGGTGTTACGCAGCGCTGCAGGAGATCCAGTGCTGCAGTCAGTGTGGAGTCTATGGACCTCAGCAACTGCCGTTGGTCAGACTGCGCAGCCGACATGCCCTCCATGTATGCCTCCATCTGGGTCAGCACCTGGGTGTGGGCATGGAGGACATTTAGCATCGCAGTCTGACCAACCTGCAACTGCCTCAGGATGTCCACAGACTCCGCACTCACCGCAGCAGTGGTGACAGGGGCAGGGGGTGCGGTGCCTGGCAGGAAGGAGACATGTGGGGACCGAGCACGGAGGGAAGGGCCACGAGCATGTGGGAGGCCGGTGATGGAACCTGAGGTGGCGGGGGGATGTGGAGGGCTGCCATCAGCTGGGGGGGCAGACTCCGCCACCTCTGGGAGCTCAGCCTCGGACCCGTCTGCGTCATAGTCTGTGTTGGCAGTCAACAGGTCCTCCGCCTCACTCCCTTCGGCCTCCGTGCCACTCCATGTGCCAGACAGGACAGCACTGCTGGTACTGGTGCTCAATCTCTCCTCCCGGTCCGTGCTAGTGTCTCCTTCCGTGTCCCCCGGCGATGCTGTGGGCAAGGTGAAGAGACAGGAGAAAATCAGACACCTGTACACTTATGTCACATGAGTCAAATATACATAGGTCACATTGCATAGCCTGAAAAGCAACAGGAGTAACACCTACAAAACAATGTACACATGTAGGCCATGGAACACACAGTTTTTCTACCCACCATGCCACTGAGACACAATGGAGATCATGACACAACAGCAAATCACTGCACCTGAAATTTTAGAGAGGAGTCAGCCTCTGGGGACAAATGTGCACAGCACCTGCACCACACTGCGTCGTCAAAAAGGGATGAGCATGAATCATATCCATTTACTCTTGCCGCATGCTGCAAAGGCAATACATGAAACCAGGCCACACATGACAGGGTCACTGCACCTTGAGCGTATGTCCAGTCAAACATCACACACAGGCTAAACCCAGCAAGGAGGATGAAGCTTCTGACATGTAGGCCTTGTACGCACAAACCACCCACACCTGAGACAATCTCATTGAGACGGAGAAAGTATGTACACCTCTTACTCTGGGATGGAAACACATGGCCTCCACTAATTCATGACTGTAAACACACAGCCCCTGGTGGCCATGTCCACACATCATTGACAGGCAAACATCATCAGATTGTCTCAACAACACACACAGGTAATGCCCACTGTGAGTATGCACAAGCAAAATGGGTCCCCCTGTACAGTGGACACATGTAGCAACCTGTAGGTCCTAACAGTTGAGCCCAGGGTACAATGCCACCCTACGCAACCCATGGCAAAGACACAGTGAATGGCCATATTGTTGGATGACGCACATGATACCTAGGAAGAGGTGCCCCAGGGCACAGTAGTGCCCACACTCCTCCATGGTCCAGGATGGACATGACTGCAAATTAAGCAACCGTCCCTGCACTTAGCAGGCCTCCCACTCAGGCACATCATGTCAGAGGGCACACAATTGGACATGCATGCTGGAAGGCTGTACATTTTGGAGACACACCCCTATGTCGTGATTCACAATCAGTGCCAAGTGACATGGACACCACAATGACTGAAATTGGCCATGGCACACGCAAGGTCCCCATACCTGTGGCACATCACCCCCACACATGATGCTGATAGCATAGGGCACCTGCATGAACTGCCTGCATAAATAACCTTGTGCAAGAGTGGCGACAGACCAGGGAACACATTGCAAGGAGGGGAAGGGAGGGAGTGAGAACAGCACTGTGCTACTTTGTGGAGAAGTTGACGCACTGCACAATCAAACCCTGGCAGTGTATCCATGCAACTGCACACTTACATTGGCTGGGGACACACAACTGACACACATGTACCTACCCCCTTCCTGCTGCTGCCTCTCCTGTAGGCGCCTGTCCATATCGGGGAAGACCACCGCCAGCACACGCTTCTGGATGTGGGTCAGACGACGGCGGCCACGGTTCTTACGGCTCTCAGGTGAGTCCCCCAGCAGGAGCCGTGCAATCCTCCTCGTCCAGCACCGGATGTCCTGCCAGCGTTTCCTCACCTGAGACAGGCTCCGCCTCCGACCCTCTGTACCCCTCACGGCACTGACGGCTTCCCTCCAGATCTCCCCCTTGGCAATGGCGCCTACCTGTGAGGATGCAAAAGAGAGAATACATTAATCCACATGAGCAAAGACACAGAGACACACATATAGAACAATCCTCATTATGAACAGGCCATGGTATGCATGCAACTAATTGCACCTTTGTCATAGGGACATTATCCACTGTGGAAGGCCAAATGCACTACGTGCCAGTGGAAGCACACGGGTGGCATGAGGGGTACCACACACTCACTGACCAGGGATCACACTGTGCCTCACAGGCTACACCAGGATTATGTACAGCACCTCACAGCAGTCACCTGCCCCAGCACACTGATGCTACCTCAGCAGAGTACACAGACACACACAGGTACAGGACAATCACATGGCATTGCCAACTGCGGGTACACACCTCACTCTGCCCATGTGCCAGTAGACGGGGGTGTCACAGGTGTGGGGCTGGCTCAGCACGGCATGCACACAGCACTGCTCCCTGCTCACATCCGATGGCCAGGCCATATCCATCCCTCATGCTGCTTGTGTGCAACACTCCCCATATGCACTCACCCACATGACAGGGGACTAACACACACACCAATGTGCAGGGGACGAACACGGCCTTTGGACACTCACAGCACAGGTACACTGAACAAACACACATCCATGGGTACTGACACCTGTCACACTGGGGGGAACACAGGATCACATCAGGACTGTGGAAACAACATCCCCAGGAGGAGTATGCAGGCAGAATGTGGCATGCACCTTGCATTCATTGTCACAGTAGGCACTATGCAAGTGAGGAGTGCACACAGGAAACACAGCATGCTCTGCATGGGTGACATGAGGCCTTCCACACCCTGGGACCCACTCCAAACAACAGTGCATGTCTGTCACACATGGACACAATGCCAGAAGTCACTGTCACACAAAAGGGGCACAGTCTAAGCTAGTGGAGTCTGCACTCACCTGAACCCCTGGTCGACCATACAGGCTCTGGAACTGTGGGAGGATCACATCTATCAGGGCAAGGTTCTCCTCCTGGGTGAATGGCTGTGACCTCTCCACAGTCCTGGACATGGTGCCAGAGGAATCACTATCAGCAGCAGTGGTCAGGGATGAATGGATGTGCAGGCAAGTGCTCTCTCATGGGACCTGGCTGCCTTATATATGCCTGGCTGGCCTGTTCATGTATAGGAGTACAGATTGATTGGTCAGTCACATTAGCATCCTACGTTTCATCCAATCCCTTCAAACCTACCCCAGTGTGTGGCTTTGCATGGTTTCAGTTTTGATAATGATGTCAAGTCAACATCCACATTGCAACAATGTAGATTCTTTCAAACTGACTTCTGCTGTGCACCTGGTGCTCAAATTCAAAAATTTAACTCAGTCTCCATGGCAACCATCAGGCATTTAGGCCCTTATACTTGTCCCTCATGTGTCCCCTATGTGTTTTCATACATTTACACACAGGTACGGTGCGTTCCACGCCCTAGGGCACCCCACAAGCAGTGATACCGACCGTACATGCGCTTGTACGGTCCGGATCACAATATGGGCGCTGGCGTATGCGTACGCCACAGTAGTACGGACTGTACACGCGCTTGTACGGTCCGGATCACAATATGGGCGCTGGCGTATGCGTACGCCACAGTAGTACGGACTGTACACGCGCTTGTACGGTCCGGATCACAATATGGGCGCTGGCGTATGCGTACGCCACAGTAGTACGGACTGTACACGCGCTTGTACGGTCCGGATCACAATATGGGCGCTGGCGTATGCGTACGCCACAGTAGTACGGACTGTACACGCGCTTGTACGGTCCGGATCACAATATGGGCGCTGGCGTATGCGTACGCCACAGTAGTACGGACCGTACAAGCGCGTGTACAGTCCGTACTACTGTGGCGTACGCATACGCCAGCGCCCATATTGTGATCCGGACCGTACAAGCGCGTGTACAGTCCGTACTACTGTGGCGTACGCATACGCCAGCGCCCATATTGTGATCCGGACCGTACAAGCGCGTGTACAGTCCGTACTACTGTGGCGTACGCATACGCCAGCGCCCATATTGTGATCCGGACCGTACAAGCGCGTGTACAGTCCGTACTACTGTGGCGTACGCATACGCCAGCGCACATATTGTGATCCGGACCGTACAAGCGCGTGTACAGTCCGTACTACTGTGGCGTACGCATACGCCAGCGCCCATATTGTGATCCGGACCGTACAAGCGCGTGTACAGTCCGTACTACTGTGGCGTACGCATACGCCAGCGCCCATATTGTGATCCGGACCGTACAAGCGCGTGTACAGTCCGTACTACTGTGGCGTACGCATACGCCAGCGCCCATATTGTGATCCGGACCGTACAAGCGCGTGTACAGTCCGTACTACTGTGGCGTACGCATACGCCAGCGCACATATTGTGATCCGGACCGTACAAGCGCGTGTACAGTCCGTACTACTGTGGCGTACGCATACGCCAGCGGCAATATTGGCCCAGGGACCCTATACACGCGCTCCGAGCGTATGTACGGTGCGTATAACAACTGTCAGTGGTGACAGGCGGCACACAGACAGGAATGGAGCGGACAGGTATTGCCAAGGGTGGACACCAATGCATTGTCTGTGCAATACCACCTGTGTGTGACACAGGTGTGTCAGGATGTGATGTGGCACTTTACCCCTGAGGTGTGGGCAAAGCACATGTACGATGAGCTGTGTACACATGTCGTGTGTGATGGTGCGCATTGTACCACACATCCCCTGCACTCCTTTGACATGTGTGCATGTCGTACACACTAGTGGAGCCATGAGTCACTTGCATGTCCCAGTCACGGACACCCGCACCTGTCCCCTGATGCCAGGTACACGGAATATTACATATGACACGTGTATGGCTGCGTTGCATGCTGCAACCATGTCATGTGTGTGGCATGTCTTTCCATGATTTTGCTGTAGGTGTGTGATTCAATGTGTCAGCAGTTGCTGCTGCCAACATGTGTCTGTGTGTCGATGGGCATGGCACACTGTTCCGCACACCAGCCCACATATGTGATTTGCCATGAGGTGTGTATGTATCCAACTACACGGAGTATCAACACAAGTACATATCCACATGCTCCCTATGTATGTTCTGTCTCGACATGTACTCCTCAAAGGCAATGTGTGTGGCCTGTCCTATTCCTATGACATGTGACCAGTGCATATCGCATCCAACTACCTGTCTGTACCATACGCATACTACCTCTGCACATGTGTGGATGTCTGTGAATCCTGTGATGCGTGTGCATGTTCACTTACACTGGCCCACAGCTAGTCTCATGCCATGTCATCGTGATCTTGCCCCCCTCCGTTAGTGGCTGTCCCTTGGTAGGAGTGTAACCTGACTGGCGTTCGTGTCCAGGAACTGTGGCACAGACCTGACTCACAACGTGGCATATGTGTATTGGCTGTGTAACATGTGCTCAGTGCATTGACGATGTTGTTGTACAGTGCTCACTCTTAGGTGTTCCTTCCATTTCACTGCAGGGCTCCGCCTCTCCCTCGACGTATGCCAGACATTGCTGCCCTGCATGAACGGGACTGTATACGCCGCTACAGATTCAGCCAACGGTTGATTGATGAGTTGACTGGCCGGCTGGAAGCACAACTCCTCCCGCGCCACAGGTATCCAAGTGCACTGACACCCAAGTTGAAGGTGATGGCAGCCCTACATTTCCTTGCCACGGGTACGTTCCAACATACCATTGCTGATGTCGGGGGCATGTCCCAGACGATGTTCAGCCGTGTTCTGCATGATTTCTTAGAGGCCATGTTGGTTCACCTGGATGAGTACATTAAATTCCCAAATCGTGAGCAGTTGACAGATGTCAAGCGTGAGTTCTATGCCCTGGGAGGGATGCCCCATGTCATTGGGTCCATAGATGGGACACATGTTGCGTTGGTACCACCACAGGCACAGGAGGTGGTGTATAGGAATCGCAAACATTATCACTCCATTAATGCCCTTGTGGTGTGTCTGTCCAACATGGTGATTTCACATGTCTGTGTTCGCTTTCCAGGATCAGCACACGATGCCTTCATCATGAGGCGTAGCAGGGTGCCAGAAATGATGCTGCAGCTGCGGAACGAGCGAGCATGTATTGTTGGTGGGTAGACTCTGGCAGTTCTGTGTTTGGCGTCATCTTCCAATCTCACTGCCTGTGCTGACACACTTCTGTCCATGATGTTTCCTTGTAGGGGACGCTGGCTATCCCAACATGCCATGGCTGATGACGCCTGTCCGCAACCCCAGCACGGCTGCCGAGCACCTCTACAACAACGCACATGGGCGGACCAGGAGAGTCATTGAGAGGACGTTTGGACTTCTGAAGAGCCGATTCCGGTGCCTCCACAAGACCGGCGGAGCACTCCCATATGCCCCGGTGAAGGTGTGCAAGATCATCATCGTCTGCTGCATGCTGCACAACATGGCAGTGGAGGAAGCTGTTCCACTCATACTGGATCAAGATGACCAGGACCATCCACCCGTGGAGGATGAAGGGCTTGGTGACGGGGCAAGTGATGTGGAGGAGGAGGAGGCTGTGGAGGACATGCGGAGTCGGCTCATACGCAACTTCTTTGCTTAGTGGTGAGTTCCAGTGTCTGAGTGTGCACGCATTGGGCCGTGTGTGGCATGTGTTGCAATGTGTGTGTCCATCTGCATGTCTGCCAAGTGAGTCAGTGGTGTGTATTGAAGTGTCACTCAAGTGATGGCGCAATGGAAGGATGTTGTCTGAGGGTCATCATTGTCACCTGTCATGTTAACAAACATGATACGTGTTAAGTACATGCTTGCGGATGTGCTCCTTTGTGCTGAATCCTTGTGTGTCTCTCTTCCACAGGTCCATGTGCATGCTGTCTGCTGGTGGCATTGTTGTGCTCCTGCTACTCCTCATGAACACAGCGACATGTGCTGATTCAGCGTCACATGCACGGGCAAGTGTTGAAATCTCCTCAGGGTAAGGGATGCCTCACGTCGTTTTGGGTGTGTGAATTGTTTGTAGTCTGTGTGCACTTCTCCGGTTCATGTGTGTTCCATTTGCATACATGGTGATCCTACATGGGGAACATGACATGGGGCAGGCTTCACCTGGAGCCATGCTCAGACTTGGTGACTGTCATGTGGCAGGGGATTGGGGATTGTGATGAGGCCATCATTGTGTGTAACACTGGCCTCGGAAACATACAGGTTGCACCGGGTTGACATGGTGTGTGATTGCCCCATCAGGGCCTCAATGGTGTATAGCGGCCTCTCCGTGGCAGCAGGGGGTGTTTAGCTGTTATCCGTCACTTGTGTGCCAGGTCAATGGGATGCCAGCATCTGTGTTGCAATGGGGGGTGCCAGTGTTGCTCCCACATGTACATCCACATGACCTGTGTATGTGTTGACAGAGTATCATTGTCATTCCAACACACATGACTAATAAATTTGTCCCTCTGTCTCCAAGGTGCCTCTTCCCTGTCAATGGTGCCCTGTTGCCACTGTGCGTGCCGCAGGTCTGGCATAGTTTTCATAGGTGGTGCATATGTGTCTATGTGTAGAGTGACAAGATGCTAGGGGTTTGTCAGGGAGTGGGAACTGTATTATGCACAAGATGCACAGTTCCATCCACCTCAAGGCAAGAGAGACCATCCCCCAGGGAAACTACAACATCTGTGTAGAATCCTACCCTGCAGTCTACGGACATGTGCCTCACGACTCCCATGGTACTTGTCCATATCCGGAGTGCATCTGCACAGCTCTGCTACTGCGTCGGGCAACCAGGCCACATCAACGTCCTAACGGGATGGGGGGAATGTTTCACAGCCAGCTGCAGGATGACCTTCTAGATCCACGCCCACACTCATGATGCAGCCCACAACCCCAACACAACCATGTGGCACAGTGATCCTAAACTGCATTCTGGCATCTCCATGCATCCAACCTTGGCCTAGCCACCATTCTCAACATCCGCCTGACGCAAGCATGCTGCACATTGTAGGGACACATGTCTAGACATACCTGGGAGCGGCAAGCCAGGTCACTCCACATGATCCCTGACCTCTGCGCATGACTGTTGCTCCCCTGAATGTGTCTGTAGCCACAGTTGTGCGGGAACCACTCAGCTGGTTGGGCCCAGCACAGGTGAGTTTGGTACTCCATGTCTGTATCAGATGAGACATTGGGACCCATGTGTGTCCTGGGCAAGACTGCGACCCCACGGTTTGGATGGTTGGAGTTAATTCTGAGATCAGGCATGCTTTGACTGTACGACACACACATGTATTGTAATAATGTAGAATCACGGCATCATCTTGTAAGTGTGATTAATTTATTTGTGGTGGGGTACGGGTTTGTGGGGATGACAAGAGGTGCACAGCGGGAGTGTAGAATCCAAAGTTCACTGGGGGAGTTGGTATCCTTGTCGTAGCAAAATGTCAGAGTCCATGCCACAGTCTTCGTCAACATAGGTCAGACAGTGACCAGCAAGTCCATGTGGCAGACAATGTCATGTGCTGCTATTGGGCCAGAGGGCCAGGTGCCAGGCCAGGTGACCTGGGAGATGGTGATGTTCTGCTGACTCTCACAGTCTTTTTCGTGGACGACCCACCTTCCTGCGGGGACCCTCGGAAGCAGTCCGTGACGATGTCTGTGACGCTCCGTCGGATGAATCCTCCTCCTCCTGATCCCTCCCTGTGTCTGGTAATGGCCTTCGCCTGGTGCCACAGGGAGGGTTGCCCATGTTGTCGGCAATCCGACGGAGTACACCGGTCATTTGGGTTTGCACCGCCACGAGCTCAGCCTGTCTATCCTCCATCCTTCCTTGGTGTTGCAGTTGACAGGCATGTTGCTGGGACTGCAGGGTCTTCATCTCCTGGAGGGTCCCCTTGATGTCATTGAGGGTGGACGCAATCTGGTCCATGCCCCTGGTGTCACGCCGGTATGTATCCAGGATGTTGCTGACCTGGGACACTACCGGGTCCTGAGCTGCCTGGTCAGGTTCGCGCCTCCGCCGTCCTCCACTCCCGCCACCCCTGCCCACGTGCACCTGGCCTGCCGTTGTGGGTGCATCGGGTCTCCGGGACCCCTGAGGGATGGCATCTGCGTTGCCGCCTGCCTCCTCCTGGGTGCCCGGAGGACCGTGTCCCTCCTGGGCAGACTGGCTGGGTGGTCGTGTGCGGGCAGGGCTCCTGGACGTCTCCTGGGATGTGGCAGGAATGGGGGTGGTGGTTGGCACAGTTGTACCTGACGCAGGTGCTGCAGGTGGTTGGACACCAGAGGGGCCAGGTTGGTCTGGGTCATCCACGGAGTGGTGAGAGTCATCGCTGGCGGTGGGGTCATCATCCCGCGGAGCCTGGTCCTGTGTGACTTCCCCCCCAGTGTTGGGGGGTGTTCGTCGACGTTGACCTGTGTGTGAGAGAGACAATGTTGACAGTGTCACATGTGGCATCCATGTTGCATGCATTTCTGATTTGGCACTCTTCCTCTGGGTAGTTGGATCTGTCCTGCATTCCTCTCACAGTGCACTTGTGCATGGCTATGTCCCTTGGCCACAGCTGTCAGGGCTTTACGCATGTGTGAGACACAATCTTAGTTGATGCATCTATTTGGGTACACAGTCAGCAGTGTGGTGTGCGGGCGTAGCGAGCCATGCAGAGGCGCCTTACGTGTTGCACTGTACGTGGCCAAATGGTGTTTTGGCAAGGCAATTTGATGTTGCAGGTAGGGGACTGAAGCATTTGTGACAGGGTTCTTACCGACACGGTGGGTGGGTATACTGGGTGTGTGGTTAGGTCTGTGCCTGCAGCACGGATGGACTCGTGCACAGATTGACACATGGACCGGTCTTCATCTACGGAAGGGGGGGTTGAGGCACTGCCAGACCTGGTCTGCATGCACACAGTCCACCGGCTGACGAGTGGACATGGCCACACCACCCAAGGGTGATTTAGTCTCCCTGTGTCTCCCTTCCTCCCTCCCTCTGTCACCCTCCTCCCTCCCTCTGTCGGTCTCCCTCTGTCACCCTACTCCCTCCCTCTGTCTGTCTCCCTGTGTCCCCCCTCTGTCTCCTTCCCTCTCATTCCCCCTCTCCCTCCCTCTCTTTGTCACTCTCTGTCACCTCAGGCCAGCTTCCTGGGCACACACAGTTAGCCGGTCTTTGAATGGCCATTGGCTTGTTCATGTGAGTTAGTCCCTGTTCTCCGGGCACCCATTGGGCAGTGTGTCTGAGTGTAGGCTGCTGCTGTGGCGGTGTGTGCTGAGACTCTATCAGAGCGATGCATCTTCATTGTCTGCTGTTATGTGCAAATTGTGCCTTCAGACCCATGGCATCCTGCATGGCAGCCATCATTTGCAGGCAAGACAGTACTGTGTGGGTACACACAGTTTGTATGGCTGTGCCCTGGGCCATATGGGCTGAGGGCATTGTTGTGTGCTTGTGAGTTGCTCAATGTTAGTTTTGCTGCCCCCACTCCCAGCATCGACCACATCCTGTGTTGTGTTGGTGTATTGTGTGGCCTGTGACTTGGCATGGCCCTGATTGATGCATGGGGCATGGAGGTGCCAGTGGCATGTGTGTGTTTGTGGAGTGTTGTTGTGTCCGGTGGTGGCTTGGGGGGGGTGGCATGCATGATTGATTGTGTATGGCATCCCCCCCATGTGAGGTGAGTTGTTTGTGTACTCACCAGGGTCTGGGAGTCCTGGCAGTCCGTGTAGTCCCTCCACCGCCAGCGTGGACATCACCTTCTCCTCCCAGGGATGGTATTGTACCGGTCTGGGGGGCGGCCCTCCTCCAGTGATGTTCCCCTGGTTGTGATTGTCAGTCATCTTCCTCTTGACCGTCCTCCGCAGATCGTACCACCTGGATTGGCACTCGTGCCTGGTCCTTCTGGTTGTCCCAACAGCATTCACAGAATCGACGATCCTCTGCCACATGGCGGTTTTTTCGGATATGCTGGTCTGTCTGACCAATGTCCCAAAGAGCTGTGGCTCGACTCTGAGGATTTCGTCGACAAGGATCTCCAGCTCCTCCTTTGTGAACTTTGGATTCTTGGTGGTGGACATGGCGTGGGGTGTGGTTGTGGGGGTGTGGGTGTGGATGGCTGTGGGTGTGTGGGTGTGGTAGTGGAGGTGTGTGTGTGAATGTGATGAGGGGGTGTTTGTGTAGGTGGTTGTGTGAAGGTATGCAAGTGTGAGGTTCAAGTATGGTGGTGTGGGTCGTCTGTGGGCTCTGGCAGCAGTGGGTCTGTTGCAAAGGCTCATGGTTTGTGTGTGTGGTCCATTTTTATTGGTCCATTTGTGGGTGTGGCTGTGTTTGAAATTTGTGTGGGTGTGTTATGAGGAGTGATTGAGTTTTGGGCCTCTGTTTGGCAGTTTGGCAGTTGCAGGTGAGTGTATGTGATGTTTGTGGGGTTGTTGGGCCTGTTTGGTGGTGTGGGGAAACTCTACTTGACTCTCCTTGTGTAAATATGGTTTGTCCGGGTTCAGTACGTGTTTTTTTGGCGTCAGTACGGTCCGTACATGCACTGGTGGGGGTGCGGTCCGTACATTCCCTGGTGGGGTGGTGGTTCGGTGCGTACATACACGGCTGGGGTGGGGGTTTGGTGCGTACATACACGGCTGGTGGTTCGGTGCGTACATACACGGCTGGGGGGGGTTCGGGGGCGTACATACACGGCTGGTGGTTCGGTGCGTACATACACGGCTGGGGGGGGTTCGGGGGCGTACATACACGGCTGGTGGTTCGGTGCGTACATACACGGCTGGTGGTTCGGTGCGTACATACACGGCTGGGGGGGGGTTCGGGGGCGTACATACACGGGTGGGTGTTTGGTGCGTACATACACGGCTGGTGGTTCGGTGCGTACATACACGGCTGGGGGGGGGTTCGGGGGCGTACATACACGGGTGGGTGTTTGGTGCGTACATACACGGCTGGTGGTTCGGTGCGTACATACACGGCTGGGGGGGGGTTCGGGGGCGTACATACACGGCTGGTGGTTCGGTGCGTACATACACGGCTGGGGGGGGGGTTCGGGGGCGTACATACATGGGTGGGTGTTTGGTGCGTACATACACGGCTGGGGGGGGGTTCGGGGGCGTACATACACGGCTGGTGGTTCGGTGCGTACATACACGGCTGGGGGGGGTTCGGGGGCGTACATACACGGGTGGGTGTTTGGTGCGTACATACACGGCTGGTGGTTCGGTGCGTACATACACGGCTGGGGTGGGGGTTTGGTGCGTACATACACGGCTGGTGGTTCGGTGCGTACATACACGGCTGGGGGGGGTTCGGGGGCGTACATACACGGCTGGTGGTTCGGTGCGTACATACACGGCTGGGGGGGGGTTCGGGGGCGTACATACACGGGTGGGTGTTTGGTGCGTACATACACGGCTGGTGGTTCGGTGCGTACATACACGGCTGGGGGGGGGTTCGGGGGCGTACATACACGGCTGGTGGTTCGGTGCGTACATACACGGCTGGGGGGGGGGTTCGGGGGCGTACATACATGGGTGGGTGTTTGGTGCGTACATACACGGCTGGTGGTTCGGTGCGTACATACACGGCTGGGGTGGGGGTTTGGTGCGTACATACACGGCTGGTGGTTCGGTGCGTACATACACGGCTGGGGGGGGTTCGGGGGCGTACATACACGGCTGGTGGTTCGGTGCGTACATACACGGCTGGTGGTTCGGTGCGTACATACACGGCTGGGGGGGGGTTCGGGGGCGTACATACACGGGTGGGTGTTTGGTGCGTACATACACGGCTGGTGGTTCGGTGCGTACATACACGGCTGGGGGGGGTTCGGGGGCGTACATACACGGGTGGGTGTTTGGTGCGTACATACACGGCTGGTGGTTCGGTGCGTACATACACGGCTGGGGGGGGGTTCGGGGGCGTACATACACGGCTGGTGGTTCGGTGCGTACATACACGGCTGGGGGGGGGGTTCGGGGGCGTACATACATGGGTGGGTGTTTGGTGCGTACATACACGGCTGGTGGTTCGGTGCGTACATACACGGCTGGGGTGGGGGTTTGGTGCGTACATACACGGCTGGTGGTTCGGTGCGTACATACACGGCTGGGGGGGGGTTCGGGGGCGTACATACACGGCTGGTGGTTCGGTGCGTACATACACGGCTGGGGGGGGGTTCGGGGGCGTACATACACGGGTGGGTGTTTGGTGCGTACATACACGGCTGGTGGTTCGGTGCGTACATACACGGCTGGGGGGGGTTCGGGGGCGTACATACACGGGTGGGTGTTTGGTGCGTACATACACGGCTGGTGGTTCGGTCCGTACATACACGGCTGGGGGGGGTTCGGGGGCGTACATACACGGCTGGTGGTTCGGTGCGTACATACAGGGCTGGGGGGGGGGTTTGGTGCGTACATACACGGCTGGTGGTTCGGTGCGTACATACACGGGTGGGGGTTCGGGGCGTACATACGCGGGCGGGGGGTGGTGGGGTGTTCGGCGCGTATGCGGGCACATGTCTCCATGGTTGCTATGGGAGTTCGGTTCGGACGGTGTTTTTTGCGTACGGTTGTGAAATGGGGAGGACGGGAGGGATCGTACTTGCGCAGTCGGACTTTATTTTTCCGCACGGTGGGTTTCTCGCCCGGGGACGTGTCGGTGACTTTTCCCGACCCGAGGACGTGTGGGGAAATCTTCCCAATGCGATTCGTATGGACTTTTTTCCGTTCGAATCGTACTTGGCAGTTTGTACGCTACTTTGACGATTCGGACGGAAAAAAATCCGGATACGAGTCGGACGGGGAATTTTTTTACCGGATCGGAATTGGCACCTAGGTTGTGAGATGAAGTCACCTTCCCTACTGAGGGTCCTTAAGGGCCCACTAGCCCACCTCTTACCTCCAGTAAGCCCCATACAGTGGGATTGCTGAGAGGTGGTTGGAGGCCACACCCCTTTTCCCACCACTCTGCAAACAAGACTCATATTCACACTTACAGACCCACTCAGAGCCTCATGCTCCAACTCACAGACCCACTCAGAGACTAATGCACCCAGTCACAGACCTACTGAGAGACTCATTGACCTAGTCATAAACCCACTCTGAGACTCATGCACCCACTCAGACACTCATAAGTGGGGATGGCACATGTACAATAAAGGTTTTACATTTATGACAACAGATGTGTTATAATGGCCATCTTGGCTTTGATAATGAAACTTCTCAGTTCACAGGAGTTACTCCAAGCTGCTCCTGGAGAGGGATACCAGCTTCAATAAAACTTTACAACAAGATAAATAGGTAGTGGAGGAAATAACAGTAGCACATCCGTTTCCCTTATTTGCAGTTCAATTTAGGGTGCCCATCAGGATAGAAAGACACATCCCACTACCCTAGGATGTGAAACGCAACAAGGCCCAGGAAAGGGAACTTGTTGTTGCTATATAAATTTCTACTGGGTACTATCCCGGCACTCCCAGTATTTAGAGATCACAATCTCTTTAGTTACAATTAATACATGTAAATGTGTTGTTGTAGTGTGCCCAGTCGTCCTATCTAACCCCCTTTAGAAACATTGAGAAGTAACAGGTTTTTATATATAGACTGACTCAGAGGAGACAAAAAATATCCATTAATTTATATGATTTAATTCATTTGACAGCATTCATTTGAAAACATTCCTCAAGGACCTATGCTCACAGTTGCAGAATGGAGTATTCTCAATGTTAACTGTACACAGATTCACAAAATAGAAACACAAAATAAAGTCATGAAAGTATATTTCGATTCACAAAATAGAAACACAAAATAAAGTCATGAAAGTATATTTCAACACGTAGTCTTTTTCACATGTATCAATGATTCCCAAATGGTACACTGGAACAGCAGACACGTGTTTCGTTACATGCATTAACTTTTTCAAGGCTGTAAGTATAGCAAATGAACAAACATTTTAGTAAGTGCATTGCACATAAGTGAAACATGTTTTTAGATTCACAATTCTTTTTACAGATTTAGAAAGAATGTGTTATACATCAAAACGTCCCAGCAAGAGATACGGTCCAAGATCCTTATTGTGAGTGATATGGATATGTTACCGTGATAACATACCTTCACACGTGACCGAAGAGAGAAGGACAGTACGAAAATGAGAAAAAGGACGCAGGAAAGCAACCCCGAAAAGTATATTCCCATTACAAAACCTTCAGAGTGACCTAGTAAAATTACGACAACAACAGAGTAACCTAATACACACCACCTCCCAAGTGATATACCAAGGTAAACAAAATGGTGTTCTGATTGTACACTAGAGGGTCACTGCCAAAGAGAGCGTGTGAAAGAACGTGGCAAAAGGGGATTGCAGCACTAGAGTTGAGTACAACCTGAACATAGTGATAGATATAAAAATGTGAACCTATATTCCCAGGCGGAAAGGTAAGCAATACCGCCACAAGGCGGGAGAAGTGAGTAAGTTTTACCTTAAAAGTGAAAGGAGTTGAAGACAAAATCGAAATAATATGTAGGTGCCAAAAAGTCCATCCTCAGCTGTGCGAACGTGTAAGCCAGAAATTTCGATGCAAGCTGAATACACAGCCTTAAGAGGTCCTGGACGTGTAAGTAGGATTCAAAGAAGAAGAAAGGGAAATTAGTTTCCTAGGCAGACTGTGGGATCGAAAACATAATTCTATAGATAGGAACCAAAGTTTCATGGGGCCATGGAAATTAGCCAACTAGTATATAGTCTAGGCCCTATTGAGCACTGTTCAAACATGTAGATAACATCGTAAGTAAATATAGCGGGAATAACTCACTTCTAAAGTGCTGGAGTCAGTTCTGCTATTTAGTCCTTACTGAGAGTCAAAGGAGGGCTGTTATTCGTAAAGTGTTCCCAACAGTCCTTGTAACCAAGTATGCTGAAATGCAGAGAATAATAAAGACTGACCATATGTCCGTGAAATACATCCTGCTAGCGCGCTCCGAAAGTGAAACATATTTAATCATCCAAAGCAAAAAATATAATCTGCTAAAACAAGTATGGAGAAATTCAAAAAGTGTCGGAGGTACCCAATAATCTAGGATGAATACGTGATGTGTCTATAGCTATTTCAGTAATAACTCCTACTTACTTCCTAATAATGAATGGTCAAAGTAAGACCATTACGGCGGCACCTGTGTGAAGCTGTTCTCTCCTTTTTGACAGGGAAAGTATCCTTCTGTATCAAATGGGAGTTGGCGATCTCCAGTATTTGTTATTCCTAACGAAAAGGTTAGAACAAAATGTTATAAGTGGGCGGTGATAAGAAAGACAACCAAGGTAATACAAATCTTAGTGAGAGGATTGTTGAGACAATGTGGTGCTGAAAAAGGAGGATAGAGCTGCCATTCCATACTTAGCTATATCCGGTAGCAAATAGTCATCGCCCGAGAGCACTGTGGTAGGTGCCTAAAATGAAAAAAAGGGGTCATGGCTACTCGAAGTGTCTATCGGTTTTCAGAGAGATGGGACTACTAGCAGAAAGAGTCACCTTATAAGATGACCAGGAGAATAAGGTAACCTCCTAGGTGCACTTACTTCCAATTTATCCCGATTCCAGTTCGAAAAAGACAGCGTCCGTCCGGAGAGGTGCTAGTAAACCACCCGCACAATTTATATGTGGTGACCTACAGACATAAAAAGAGGACTAACAAATCAAAGCCGGTTCCCAGTAATTGACATAGAAAAGGGGAACTCCGTGTACACGTTCCGTTTGAAGTCGGTCATGATAAGATGGGACAAATGGTATAGTCCCTGTAGCTAGTATGACATTGCCCTGATAAATGCGCAGACTGAAGTTGTCGTTCGTACCTCCCATGTCCCGGAAAGGTGGGTGCGCATGCATTACTATTCCAGGGTAAAAATTGCGCTGCAACAAGACAAAGTTTCCTTGGAAAGTTCGAAATGTCTATCTTAGACTATGTAATACCACGGAGCAACCTAAGCTCCATGAGGCATTGCCTCAGTTACTGAAAAAAATGGACTACCAGGTGCGAATTAAAGTGTGCAATTGTGTCAAGGGAAGATGTGAGACAAATCGGACAGTTCTCTCCTTTCTCCAAGAATCCAACACCTCCAGTGGGGATAATGGTAATTAAGATAGACCGTGTCAGTTAGTCTATTTACAGGTTCAGTACAACATACAGCGAATATTGTGATACATTATAATAATAAGGTGAACATGTGTCAAAACGAAATTCTTTGTTATACTGTAACCATCTTTATAAAGTAAAACACCCTTGTAACCATAAGGTTCCAAATTCATTGTATACTGCATACAGTGTTCGTGCCAGCTAATTTATATTGGCAGCACGATTCGTACTCCTAAGGAGAGAATTCAGGAACACATGAGAGCTATCCGAAAAAATGACCAGAGCTATCCTTTGGCAGTTCATTTTAACACCCACAATCCGGGAAGCTCTTTATTAAATGTGAAATTTCATGGAATTACTCAAGCTTATAATCATCCCAGAGGGGGGGATAGGACGTCTGCCCTAAGGAAATTAGAGGCCCAATGGATTATTCGCCTGCGGGCCGTGGAACAGGGCATTAACTTTGATAAAGAACTACATGTCTTTCTGAATGACTAATACTGTAGTATATATATTTTTGAGATTACTTCGTGTCTCATACTGTGTAGATTGTGTTATCATTGGTGTAACCTTATGGTTACAAGGGTGTTGTACTTTATAAAGATGGTTACAGTATAACAAAGAATTTCGTTTTGACACATGTTCACCTTATTATTATAATGTATCACAATATTCGCTGTATGTTGTACTGAACCTGTAAATAGACTAACTGACACGGTCTATCTTAATTACCATTATCCCCACTGGAGGTGTTGGATTCTTGGAGAAAGGAGAGAACTGTCCGATTTGTCTCACATCTTCCCTTGACACAATTGCACACTTTAATTCGCACCTGGTAGTCCATTTTTTTTAGTAACTGAGGCAATGCCTCATGGAGCTTAGGGTGCTCCGTGGTATTACATAGTCTAAGATAGACATTTCGAACTTTCCAAGGAAACTTTGTCTTGTTGCAGCGCAATTTTTACCCTGGAATAGTAATGCATGCGCACCCACCTTTCCGGGACATGGGAGGTACGAACGACAACTTCAGTCTGCGCATTTATCAGGGCAATGTCATACTAGCTACAGGGACCCTACCATTTGTCCCATCTTATCATGGCCGACTTCAAACGGAACGTGTACACGGAGTTCCCCTTTTCTATGTCAATTACTGGGAACCGGCTTTGATTTGTTAGTCCTCTTTTTATGTCTGTAGGTCACCACGTATAAATTGTGCGGGTGGTTTATTAGCACCTGTCTGGACGGACGCTGCCTTTTTCGAACTGGAATCGGGACAAATTGGAAGTAAGTGCACCTAGGAGGTTACCTTATTCTCCTGGTCATCTTATAAGGTGACTCTTTCTGCTAGTACTCCCATCTCTTTGAAAACCGATAGACACTTCGAGTAGCCATGACCCCTTTTTTTCATTTTAGGCACCTACCACAGTGCTCTCGGGCGATGACTATTTGCTACCGGATATAGCTAAGTATGGAATGGCAGCTCTATCCTCCTTTTTCAGCACCACATTGTCGCAACAATCCTCTCACTAAGATTTGTATTACCTTGGTTGTCTTTCTTATCACCGCCCACTTATAACATTTTGTTCTAACCTTTTCGTTAGGAATAACAAATACTGGAGATCGCCAACTCCCATTTGATACAGAAGGATACTTTCCCTGTCAAAAAGGAGAGAACAGCTTCACACAGGTGCCGCCGTAATGGTCTTACTTTGACCATTCATTATTAGGAAGTAAGTAGGAGTTATTACTGAAATAGCTATAGACACATCACGTATTCATCCTAGATTATTGGGTACCTCCGACACTTTTTGAATTTCTCCATACTTGTTTTAGCAGATTATATTTTTTGCTTTGGATGATTAAATATGTTTCACTTTTGGAGCGCGCTAGCAGGATGTATTTCACGGACATATGGTCAGTCTTTAATATTCTCTGCATTTCAGCATACTTGGTTACAAGGACTGTTGGGAACACTTTACGACTAACAGCCCTCCTTTGACTCTCAGTAAGGACTAAATAGCAGAACTGACTCCAGCACTTTAGAAGGGATCTCTGACAAAATTTCGAAGGTCAGAAAATCGACCTACAAAAATATCGCAACACAAATATCGATGTCAAGAATATCGACATCCTATCTACAACATGGTAAGTGCAAAAATATCGAAAAAAATATATAGATGTCAAAAATATCGTTTTTAAAAATATCGTTTTTTTTTTGTTACAATAAATATCTTAAATAAACATAATAATACTTATAAATAAAATAAACATAATTAAATATATTTAATGTTAAAAATTAATAATTAATCAATATAATTGAATAAAAAATGAATTAAACATATACATATAATATATAATATATATACTTACTTAATAATGTTTTTATAATTATTGTAATAAATTATAAATTATTTAAAAATATTAAAAATTGCAAACACATTACACACATAAAACAATAACATAAATAAAAATTAAATAATTATGTATAACAAATTTACAAAATTACATTTAATTTAAAGATTGTTAAAATTAGTTATATACTACATTAGCTAAAATAATAAAAATAAATATTAAATAGCAGAGACAATAAAACTACTACTCCAGCTCCCAAAAAGACAACATAAAGGAAATTTTTGGATAGCGCAGGGCTAAAAATTACTATATCCACTCCAGATAGTGTAACAGTAGGGAAAGTGTTGGATAACGTAGAGGTATAAATTACTATTCCGACTCCAGGGAGTGCAACAGTAAGGAAAGTGTTGGATAGCGAAGGGGTAAAAATAACTATTCCAAATCCAGAGAGTGCAACAGTAGGAAAAGTGTTGGATAGCGTAGGGATAAAAATTACTATTCCAACTCCAGAGAATGCAACAGTAGGGAAAGTGTTGGATAGCGTAGTTTTAAAAATTACTCTTCCAACTCCAGAGAGTGCAACAGTAGGAAAAGTGTTGGATAGCGTAGGGGTACAAATTACTATTCCAACTCCAGAGAGTGCAACAGTAGGGAAAGTGTTGGATAGCGTAGGGGTAAAAATTAGTACTCCAACTCCAAAGAGTGCAACAGTAGGGAAAGTGTTGGATAGCGTAGGGGTAAAAATTAAGATTCCCACTCCAGACAGTGCAACAGTAGAAAAAGTGTTGGATAGCGTAGGGGTAAAAATTACTATTCCAACTCCAGAGAGTGCAACAGTAGGGAAAGTGTTGGATAGCGTAGGGTTAAAAATTACTATTCCAACTCCAGAGAGTGCAACAGTAGAAAAAGTGTTGGATAGCATAGGGGTAAAAATTACTATTCCAAATCCAGAGAGTGCAACAGTAGGGAAAGTGTTGGATAGCGTAGGGGTAAAAATTAGTACTCCAACTCCAGAGAGTGCAACAGTAGGGAAAGTGTTGGATAGCGTAGGGGTAAAAATTAAGATTCCCACTCCAAAAGGTGCAACAGTAGGGAAAGTGCTGGATAGCGTAGGGGTAAAAATTACTATTCCAAATCCAGAGAGTGCAACAGTAGGGAAATGGTTGGATAGCGTAGGGGTAACAATTACTATTCCAACTCCAGAGAGTGCAACAGTAGGGAAAGTGTTGGATAGCGTAGGGGTAAAAATTACTATTCCAAATCCAGAGAGTGCAACAGTAGGGAAAGTGTTTGATAGCGTAGGGGTAAAAATTAGTACTCCAACTCCAGAGAGTGCAACAGTAGGAAAGTGTTGAATAGCGTAGGGGTAAAAATTACTATTCCAACTCCAGAGAGTGCAACAGTAGGGAAAGTGTTGGATAGCGTAGGGGTAAAAATTAAAATTCCCACTCCAGACAGTGCAACAGTAGGGAAAGTGTTGGATAGCGTAGGGGTAAAAATTATTATTCCAACTCCAGAGACTGCAACAGTAGGGAAAGTGTTGGATAGCGTAGGGGTAACAATTACTATTCCAACTCCAAAGAGTGCAACAGTAGGGAAATTGTTGGATAGCGTAGGGGTAACAATTACTATTCCAACTCCACAGAGTGCAACAGTAGGGAAAGTGTTGGATAGTGTAGGGGTAAAAATCACTATTCCAACTCCAGAGAGTCCAACAGTAGGGAAAGTGTTGGATAGCGTAGGTGTAAAAATTACTATTCCAACTCCAGAGAGTGCAACAGTAGGGAAAGTGTTGGAGAGCGTAGGGGTAAAAAGTAAAATTCCCACTCCAGACAGTGCAACAGTAGGGAAAGTGTTGGATAGCGTAGGGGTAAAAATTAATATTCCAACTCCAGAGACTGCAACAGTAGGGAAAGTGTTGGATAGCGTAGGGGTAACAATTACTATTCCAACTCCAAAGAGTGCAACAGTAGGGAAAGTGTTGGATAGCGTAGGGCTAAAAATTACTATTCCAACTTCACAGAGTGCAACAGTAGGGAAAGTGTTGGATAGCGTAGGGTTAAAAATTACTATTCCAACTCCAGAGAATGCAACAGTAGGGAAAGTGTTGAATAGCGTAGGGTTAAAAATTACTATTCCAACTCCAGAGAGTGCAACATTAGGAAAAGTGTTGGATAGCGTAGGGGTACAAATTACTATTCCAACTCCAGAGAGTGCAACAGTAGGGAAAGTGTTGGATAGCGTAGGGGTAAAAATTAGTACTCCAACTCCAAAGAGTACAACAGTAGGGAAAGTGTTGGATAGCGTAGGACTAACAATTACTATTCCAACTCCAGAGAGTGCAACAGTAGGGAAAGTGTTGGATAGCGTAGGGGTAACAATTACTATTCCAACTCCAGAGAGTGCAACTGTAGGGAAAGTGTTGGATAGCGTAGGGGTACAAATTACTACTCCAACTCCAGAGAGTGCAACAGTAGGGAAAGTGTTGGATTGCGTAGGGGTAAAAATTACTATTCTAACTCCAGAGAGTGCAACAGTAGAGAAAGTGTTTGATAGCTTAGAAGTTAAAAATAACATACTTTTAAATAAAATAATTATTTAAAATAATTAATAATTTAATTATTAAATAACTCAAAATTACTTACAAATACCAATACATATTTATTAAAAACATAACTACCAATAAATAATTAATTAGCAAAAAATTCTTAATAAATACCACTAAATAATAATTAAGGAATATTAATTACCAATTTAAAAATTATTGAACAATTAAATTTTGTATACCAAAAATTAATTATCAAACATTAATTACCAATTAAAAAATCTTAAACAATTACATATTTTTTTAACACAAAATAATAATTATTATACATTAATTACCAATTAATATCTTATTAATATATTAATTAGAAATATCACTAAATAATATTTAAACATATTTAATTACCAATTGATTATTAATCAACAATAAATTATTTTTCATAACCAAAAAAGTATTATTTTAAATATTTACCAATTAATAATTAATCTACAATTAATTAACTATCAATACCCAACTACAAATTTAATAATTACATAATTAGATTTCAATTACTTCCAACACTATTCCCCTATAAACGCACGAAACACTCAAATAATAAAATAATACAGTTAACATAATTATCAATTAATCAATTATTCAAAACTAATTACCAATTAATAAAAACTTAATTACCAATTAATACTTAATTAACAATAATGTAATTAACAATTAATCAATTATTCGAAACTAATTACCAATTAATAAAAATTAATTACCAATTAATACTTAATTAACAATAATATAATTATCAATACCAATAAATAAATATAAATATTACTTAATTACAATTAAATTACTTCCCACCCTCTTCCCCTATAAACCCACAACCCGCTACAGAATTTAAACGCAAAAATTATTTTAAAAAAATTTATAATTCCTAAAAATGTATAATTAATTTCATATTATTAAATTACTTCCCACCCTAATCCCCTATAAACCCACAACCCGCTACAGAATTTAAACGCAAAAAATATTTAAAATTAATTTATAATTCCCAAAAATGTATAATTAAATTCATATAATTAAATTACTTCCCACCCTATTCCCCTATAAACCCACAACCCGCTACGGTACTAAAACACAAAATTAACTTTAAAAAACCCATTATTAACATATATAAATTGTATACATATATTTTAAAAACAGTAGAACACTTAACAAAAAATAATTAACACATACATAATAAATACATAATAAAATACATAACAATATTATAAATATCGATATTAGTGACATGGATATTAGTAACATCGATATATTTCATATCGATATTACTAACTTCGATATTACTATCATCGATTTAACAAAAATCGATATTACTTACCTTAGGGTCGATATTCTGTCCATCGATATTCTTGACATCGATATTCTGTCCCTACGATATTCTAGACTCGATATTATGGTAGGTCGAAATTAAATTATCGATATTTAGACTGCTCACCCTTTAGGGGTGAGTTATTCCCGCTATATTTACTTACGATGTTATCTACATGTTTGAACAGTAGTCAATAAGGACAAGACTATATACTAGTTGGCTAATTTCCATGGCCCCATGAAACTTTGGTTTCATCTATAGAATTATGTTTTCGATCCCACAGTCTGCCTAGGAAACTAATTTCCCTTTCTTCTTGTTTGCATCCTACTTACACGTCCAGGACCTCTTAAGGATGTGTATTCAGCTTGCATCGACATTTCTGGCTTACACGTTCGCACAGCTGAGGATGGACTTTTTGGCACCTACATATTATTTCGATTTTGTCTTCAACTCCTTTCACTTTTAAGGTAAAACTTACTCACTTCTCCTGCCTTGTGGCGGTATTGCTTACCTTTCCGCCTGGGATTGTAGGTTCACATTTTTATATCTATCACTATGTTCAGGTTGTACTCAACTCTAGTGCTGCAATCCCCTTTTGCCACGTTCTTTCACACGCTCTCTTTGGCAGTGACCCTCTAGTGTACAATCAGAACACCATTTTGTTTACCTTGGTATATCACTTGGGAGGTGGTGTGTATTAGGTTACTCTGTTGTTGTCGTAATTTTACTAGGTCACTCTGAAGGTTTTGTAATGGGAATATACTTTTCGGGGTTGCTTTCCTGCGTCCTTTTTCTCATTTTCGTACTGTCCTTCTCTCTTCGGTCACGTGTGAAGGTATGTTATCACGGTAACATATCCATATCACTCACAATAAGGATCTTGGACCGTATCTCTTGCTGGGACGTTTTGATGTATAACACATTCTTTCTAAATCTGTAAAAAGAATTGTGAATCTAAAAACATGTTTCACTTATGTGCAATGCACTTACTAAAATGTTTGTTCATTTGCTATACTTACAGCCTTGAAAAAGTTAATGCATGTAACGAAACACGTGTCTGCTGTTCCAGTGTACCATTTGGGAATCATTGATACATGTGAAAAAGACTACGTGTTGAAATATACTTTCATGACTTTATTTTGTGTTTCTATTTTGTGAATCGAAATATACTTTCATGACTTTATTTTGTGTTTCTATTTTGTGAATCTGTGTACAGTTAACATTGAGAATACTCCATTCTGGAACTGTGAGCATAGGTCCTTGAGGAATGTTTTCAAATGAATGCTGTCAAATGAATTAAATCATATAAATTAATGGATATTTTTTGTCTCCTCTGAGTCAGTCTATATATAAAAACCTGTTACTTCTCAATGTTTCTAAAGGGGGTTAGATAGGACGAGTGGGCACACTACAACAACACATTTACATGTATTAATTGTAACTAAAGAGATTGTGATCTCTAAATACTGGGAGTGCCGGGATAGTACCCAGTAGAAATTTATACAGCTTCAATAAAACATTTAACACACCGCAGCGTGAGCCAACCACCTGCCGTTCATGTATCCAGGAGGAGGTTAAAGTTCGGGTAAACAAGGAGCTTTTGTTCTCTTCCGAGTTCACGATCACATCCCATAGCCCAGGATGATTCATGAACATGTTTATAATATTTCTTGTCTAGGAATGTTGATGAAACAATTAAGAAACAGCACTATCATCATCAAAAAAGCCTTTTTTATTATTATAAAAATAATCATAAAAGCAGCGAAATGCTTGCCTTCGCCATTGATCTCCTCGAAATATGAGGCGGACTGTGCACCAGTCATAACCTTAAGACTGAGCATCAGAATACACCTCAGAACCATCTTTGGACGGAGCCACCATTATCTTCGTTTTCCGGCTTCTGTTTGCTTCAAGTCAGTGCTCAACCAGTAGGATAATTCTAAGGTAGAAGCTGCTATATATTTAATCAATTGTGTGACTCACATATTGTTTCAGTCATTGTCTTTCATCAGTGGTAATGTTATCATCACTTCTACCTCTTTCTCATTTCCTATCCATGTAACTAACGTTTTATATTCATGTACGGCTCCTAAATTGCTATATCATTCCATGTGTTAGCCAACTTTGTTGCTACACACCAATGGGCACATTTCTTTTTATTACATTATATTAATTATTCTTATTCTTTTCCTATTCATCACCCATGGTGATAATATTTCTTTGTCTACATTCTGATTGGGATTGCAGTGGCACTCTACTTTGCACATATTCAGTGGTTTTGTCACATCTATGATATTCACCTATACTTATACGAGGTGTTAGTAGGGCATACTTGCTCAATTACTTTGTCTTCTCCTTCTTCTTCTTTTTCTATTAAAGTGCATTATATTCTTCAGTGTCACATTCTTAAGGGCATCACTTTAGTGGATTGGTTAACTATTTTGTTAATATATATATATTTTTTCATAGGATTGTTGGTTTTTAATGTTTTCTATATTCACAGCCCAGAGGAAGTCTTTACAGATGAAACACGTGTTGGCTGTGCTGTTCCTATGCAAATCTATTATTCCATCTTCACTGATTACATCTTTTAGATAAAATAGCAACCTTGAAGGCCCATGTTCATTATGTATTGCTGAATGTTAAAGCTTCAAAAACAATTGTGAAACTGTCAGATATTAAACGTTTAACTAATTTTATGAATAAATGTTTTCTTTTACCTTCATACTGTTAATGACAGCAACTTTTTTTCACGTCTCTGTGCTCTATACATTTGCAATATATTAAGAACGAAGCTGTTTAACGTATGCAGGATGTAATTTGCTTGTGCAGTATAAGATAAGATGAAGACAAACTCGCGACCTTGGAGTTAGGGTTCCTGTTGTCTAGTTGTTGTCGAAAATGGCACTGTTTCTTGTTTTAACCATATCGTCCACTGAGAGCCCCCTATGTAGTACTACTAACCACCTTTACCACACATATGCCTTCATAAATCATTCCATTAAAGCAAAGTACGTTGTAAAGGCATGAGTGGTAAGGCATACTCATTGTTAAATCGAGCATGGTAAAGGTTATGCGTCGTAACGGTAGGCACATTGCAATGGCTGTGTTGTAAAGTTATCGCGTAATAACGGCTGCGTTGTGATGGCTGTTTCCCGCCATTAATGGTTGCTTTGTATGAGAGTAGTGTGCCATTCTTAGACTTCCTGTTCATATTTCCTAAGATTATTTAGTCTATCTAATAAGAGCAAAAAACTATTTCACCAACAAACTCAATTTTTAGGTATGTGAATTAAATTTAATTTGTGGAAAAAAAGGATTGAAAAGGTATATGTTTATGTGAGGTTGTTAAAAGTGAGTACAAAATATATAGAAAAGTATTGAAACTACATGAGATGATCTATGAGTGGTAGAGTGAGTGCTTTTTATATTTATTGATAGGTGAGTAAGACGGTTTCTAAGTATGTGAGTATGGAACAGTTTGAGGTGCAGACTGGCTGAGTGAGAAGTTAATTCACAATGAAACTGGAACTGAAAATTGTACACATGCTGTTTTACTGAATGCTCTAGCTGCTAGAAACAAAACTGCATGCTAAGGGTTAATCTTATCCTTAGCAATGTATTAGAAGATGTGCAAAGTTGTATATGTCTATACATGATGTGCTGCTCACAAATAATGTTTTTTCTGTTAACTCTGGGATTCCTAGTCATATTTATTGCATTTTAAAAGAGGACTACAAGACTCACAACCAAAAGGAAAAAACATGCACTGTAGATGTGCATAATGCATGAACATGTGAAACCTGACAGCTATGTATTCGGTACCCTTGAGGGTATGTGTTGGTAAATTATAGCGTAGGTTTGTATGTGCTTAGATGGTAAGACATACTCTTTAAACTAATACTGAGTCAAATGTGTAGTATGAGAGTGCTAGTCATAGCTAAACATGCAGTGTTTAAACATGGGTCAGTGAAAGTGGGTAGGAACACACTGCTTGCATGTAACAGTGCCATTAACCCATAGCATCTTGGTAGTTGGAGTTCTATTTTTCACATAAAGTTCATATTAATTTTCAGCCAATGTCATCTTTCGAAAGCGTATCTCTAGACATCAGGGTTTCGGGATTCCTCCCACATCAGTAGAGAATATTTACGAGTTGCTGGCCATGCTGCCAATTTTCTCCGGTATAATCCCACTCATAGTGTACAGGGATACGAAAGCTCATCAGCTTGGGGGTGGCTCACAAGAGCCTTTCATCAGTGAAAGTGGGTAGGAACCCACTGCTTGCATGTAACAGCTGCATTACCCCAAAGCGTCTTGGTAGATGTAGTTCAGTTTTTCACACAAAGTTCATATTATTTTTCAGCTAATGCTGTCTTTTAAAATCGTATCTCTAGGCACCAGTGTTTCGGGATTCCTCCCTCATCAGTAGAGAATATTTACGGCTTGCTGACATGCTGTCAATTTTCTCAGGTATAATCCCACTCATAGCGCGCAGGTGTTTCAAAGCTCTTCAGCTTGGGGGCAGCTCACGAGAAACATAGGTCAGGTCTACTAATGTAGACCCTGTCTGTGCACTCTCACTTGCAGCTTCACTTGGCCTGGAAAAAGCCCTTCTTCAACTGCTAAACCCATGTTTTAGTGGACATAACTGACCTCTGAGATACTCTGTAGAGATTCCATAAAATATGGTGCTTTGTGATTAAAAGATTAAGAGGTGTTCTCTTCACTTTTAGTAAGTTACTCATGTAGTTGCAAACACCTATGCTAAGCACTACTTAGAGTATACCACCCATACTACAACTGACATACAAGTTTCCAAAGCATAGAGTCTCTCACCTTAGCAGACAGCGCTAGAAGGACTTATACATTCACTTACATACTCACCAACCATTTATGTATGCAGCAGTATCAAAAACAGTTGCAGACACACCTACATAACCCTCTCTTTCCTACCACTGGCACTGAGGTGTTCGGTCAGCCTCTTACATACACATTTGGACAGTCGTAGCATGATTAAACCAGACAGTCAAATACTGACACATATATAGGTGGATCCTAAACTCACTTAGATATGTAGGCAAGTAGTGACACAACCTCAACATCCACCCAAACAAATAGTCCTTTAAAAATGGGCAATGCCTACTAATGCAGACCCTGTCCCTGCACTCTCACTGCCAGCTTCACATGGCATATAAAAGGTGTTTGTCAAGTCTCACACTTACGTTTTAGTACACATAACTCACCTCTGAGATCCACTAAAGGTATTTTATGTTATGTCAAATTACTTGTAAAGCACAACGTATCCCAAAAGGTGTCTAGGCGCTGAGTGTGTAAGCAGTGAAAGGGGAACGGACACCCTACTGATTGAAGAGCTGAGTTTTTAGAAGTTTCCTGAATTGAGTGGAAGAAGATTCCAGGCTGCTCTAACCACAAAGCTGTTGCCACCCCATTTCGATTTTTTAAATCTAATGGCCTTTACTCTGAAAGAGCCTGCTGATCTTAGGTTTCTTGTAGGAGTGTACCATTATAAGGCTTTCTTCAGAAAGGAGGGTCCTGAGTCATGGACGGCCTTATACAGGCCTTGAACTTGATTCTGTTTTTGACTCTCAGACAGTGAAGATCCCTGAGACCAGCGGAAACATAGTGGTGCCTAGGCAGGTCCAGTAGGAGTCTGGCCGCCAAATTCTGAAGAATCTGCAGCTTATTCAGATATTGAGCTTGCAGGCTGATGTAGAGACCATTACAGTAATCGATCTTGGATAATACTAGTGTGGAAATAACAGACTTCCTGACTGAGATGGGCAGAAAGATTATAATTTTTTTTGAGTATTCTCAAGGTGTTATATGAAGAGGAGACCACTGCATTGATTTGATTGCGTAAGTGGTCATCAATCATGACGCCGAGACTCTTGGTTATTCTGGTGGTTATGGGAAGGGGACCCATGTCACCAGGCCAGCATGGTGCCGTCCAAAAGTTAGAGTTATTGCCGAGTAAGATCACCTCGGTCTTTCCCACATTAAGCTTAAGGTGGTGTTTGTTCATCCAACCGTTTATACGTTTCATACAGTCATGTATGCAAAGAACAGTGTGGTTGGCATCATTGGAGGCTGATAACACAATTTGCATGTTGTCCGTATAGGAGGTGAGGGAGAACCCGAAGGATTCAACCAGGGGAGCAAGATCTGTGACGTATATATTAAAAAGTGTTGGGCTAAGAGAGGATCCCTGTGGAACCCCGCAGGGCAAGTTGAACAAGATTGAAGAAAAGGCATCAATGTTGATGATATTTTCCCTGTTTGACAGGAAGGATGAGAGAAGATTTAAGGCAAGGTTGTTTATACCTTTTGCTTCCAAAAGGTGGATCAGGGTGGAATGATCCACCGTGTCAAATGCCGCAGACAGGTCCAGCATGATAAGGGCGACTGATCCCCCCTAATCTAGGATGAATTTGAGCTCATTGGTGGCCCTAATCAGAGCGGTCTCTGTACTTTGTTCGGATCTAAATCTGAATTGAGTGGGGTCCAGGCAGTTGGAGTCCTTAATGAACTGATTTAATTGCTTGTTCATTACTTTATCTACTATTTTCACTGAAAAAGGAAGCCTAGAAATAGGTCGATAGTTTGTCGGGTCCTCAGGATCCAAATTAGCTTTTTTCAATAAAGGCAGGATGGAGGCTCGCTTCCATTGGGATGGAAAGATACCATTTCTAAACATATTATTGAATATGTTTGAGAGATGAATTGCAATAATGTCAGGGACATAAAGCACGGTGTTTTGTGCTGAAAAGATTGAGTGATGTACTTTTTGAGTTTCAGTAAGTTATTTATGCAGTTGCAGACAACTATGGCAAGGACTACACACAGTATAGCACCACCAATGCAACTAACATACATGTTTCCAAAGCATAGAGCCTCTCTCTCACCCAGTGAAATAGCAACAGAAGGCCTTATACATTCCCATACGTACTCAAAACTACGTATGTATGCAGCAGTATCAAAGGCAGCTGCAGACACACCTATATCACCCTCTATTCCCTAACATAGGCACTAAGGTATTCTTTCAGCCACTTATATGCACATTTAGAGTGCAATAGAAGTACTTAAACAGACAGTCATATTCTCACACATTTACTTAACCTCTTATGGCACTGCTAGGGGCAGACTCCTACACTTATTCACATACGTAGACAAGTAGTGACAAAACCTTTTAATTAATTCAGGGAAATAGTCCTTTAAACATGGGTGAAACCTAATAGTGCAGACCCTGTTGCACAGACACCTACATACCCCTTTAATTCCTAACACAGGCACTGAGGTATTCGTCAGGACACTTACATATTTAGAGAGCCATTGAGATACTTAAAAAGACCGTCACATTTACTTAAACATCTAATGGCACTGCTTTACGAGGACTCCTACACTCACTCAGATATGTAGGCAAGTAGTGACTAAATGTTGTCATCCATCCAGAGAAATAGTCATTTAAACAGGGGCAGGCCTAGTAGTGGAGACCCTGTCTGCGCACTGTCACTTGCAGATTCCTTTGGCATGTAAAAGCTGTTTGTCAAGGCTCAAACTCATGTTTCTAGTAGTCATAACTCACTTTTGAGATAGGCTGTAGATATGCCATAAAGCATGGTACTTTGAGTTCAGTAAGTTACTCATGCACTTGACGACCCCATGACAAGTACTACATAGAGTATGCTACCCATAACGCAACCTACATATGTGTTCACAAAAGCATAGAACCTCTCTCTGACCCAGTGAGGCAGTTACAGAAGGACTTGTGTATACAGTCACATACTGAGAAACTGCTTATGTATTCAGCAGTATCAAAGGCAGTTGCAGACACACGTACAAACCCCTCTATTTCCTATCACAGGCGTTGAGATATTCGTTCAGCCACTTACACACACATTTAGAGAGCCATGGAGGTACTAAACAGACACCCATACAGGCACATTTACTTAAACATCTTCAGCCACTGCTATACGTGGACTCATACACTCACTCAGATATGTTGGCAAGTAGTGACAAAATGTTGTCATCCATCCAGAGAAATAGTTCTTTAACCCCTTCGCTGCAAGGCCTTTTGCCCCCCTGTGCTAAGCCTTTTTTTGGCTATTTGGGGTAGTTCGCGCTTAGGCCCCTGTAACTTTTTGACCACATAAGGTATCCACGCCAAATTTGCGTCCTTTTTTCCAACATCATGGGGATTCTAAAGGTACCCAGTGTTTGTGGATTCCCCTGGAGGGGACCCAGAAATTAGCCAAAATACAGCTACATTTTGTTTTTTGGGGGGAAAATGCAAAGAAAGGGTTACAGATGAAAGCGTCTGGTTTTTTCCCTGCAAATGGTATCAAATCTGAAATCACCATCTTCCCAGCTTTCAGGGAGTTTTGGAATTTTTCTGGGACATTGAATATTTTTGCTATTTTTTGTGCTTTCAACCTCTTTCCAGTTAATGGTAGAAATGGGTATAAAAGCAATAATGGATCCAGGAAAGCTATACATTTTGGAAAATTAGACAACATTCTGAATTTAACAAGGGGTCATTTGTGTAGATCCTTCAAGGTTTCTTTATAGAAACTAACAGTTAAATATAGGAACAATTGAACATTAGTTGAAAGAAACAGCCTTTGGTGTCAACATTTTTACATGTAACTTCTTCTAATTATTACAACTCTTTGAAAGAAATATACCGTTACATCCGCTGGACCTTACTGGTTGTGGGAATATATAGGAATTGTAGGTTCACCAAGAACCCGACAAACTCAGAGCCAAAAACTGAGCAGCGACTTGCAATGGTTTTTCATTATGTACCGGTATATAGTAATTATTCCGGGAAAATGTATACATGGAAAAATCGGTATGAAAGACACTTATGTATTTATGAAATGGAGACAAAACATAGAAATTAGAAACAGTAGATATTTGCACATTTCTGAAATTGGGAATACTCATACTAGCATGAGAATTATCGATCATTTTTCAAAATTACTTATTTTTACACATTGTCTTTCATTTGGAAGGCATAAATGCATTGAAAGTCAATAGATAATAACAGTTACTTTACAAATCTGAATTACCCTAAGTCTCCTGATAAAAATGGTACCTCACTTGTGTGGGTAGGCTTAGTGCCCACAACAGGAAACGGCTTACAACGCAACGTGAACACACCACATTTTCACAATGTAAAATTACCCTTTTTTTGCAAAGTACCTAGCTGGAGTTTTTGAACCCTAGCTCTGCTGACACCTAGGGAAACCTAGCAAACCTATAAATTTTTGAAAACTAGACACCCAGGGAAATCCAGGATGGGGTGACTTGACTGCCTCTCATCAGGTTCTGTTACCCAGAATCCCTTGCAAACCTGAAAATTGTTTAAAAAAAACCCACATTTTCCTCACATTTCTGTGGTGGAAAGTTCTGGAATCTGTGTGGAAATTTCCACCTACCTCGCATTCCCCAAAGTCTTCCTTGATAAATGGTACCTCACTTGTGTGGGTAGGTCTAGTGGCCGTGACAGAAAACGGCGCAAAATGCAACATGGACACACCACAATTTCACAACGAAAAAGGACCCTTTTTTGGCAAAGTGCCTAGCTGTAGTTTTCCTCACATTTCTGTGGTGGAAAGTTCTGGAATCTGCGTGGATCCACAAATTTCCACACACCCAGCGTTCCCCAAAGTCTTCCGAGAAAAATGGTACATCACTTGTGTGGGTAGACCTAGTGGCTGTGACAGGAAACGGCGCAAAACACAACGTGGACACACCACAATTTCACAGCGAAAAATGACCCTGCTTTGGCAAAGTACCTAGCTGTAGTTTTTGAACCCTAGCTCTACCGGCACCTAGGGAAACCTAGAAAACCTATACATTTTTGAAAACTAGATACCCAGGGGAATCCAGTATGGGGTGACTTGACTGCCTCTCACCAGGTTCTGTTACCCAAAATTCCTTGCAAACCTAAAAAATTGTCAAACTAAACACATTTTCCTTACATTTCTGTGGTGGAAAGTTCTGGAATCTGCGTGGATACACAAAATTCCACCAACCCCGCGTTTCCCAAAGTCTTCCGAGAAAAATGGTACCTCACTTGTGTGGTTAGGCCTAGTGCCCGCGACAGGAAACGGTGCAAAACGCAACGTGGACACACCACAATTTCACAGTGAAAAATGACCCTTTTTTGGCAAAGTGCCTAGCTGTAGTTATTTAACCCTAACTCTGCCGGCACCTAGGGAAACCTAGCAAACCTATACATTTTTGAAAACTAGATACCCAGTGGAATACAGGATGGGGTGACTGTACTGCCTCTCACCAGGTTCTGTTACCCAGAATCCCTCGCAAACCTAAAAGAAATGTTCAAAAAACACATTTTCTTCACATTTCTGTGGTGGAAAGTTCTGGAATCTGCGTGGATCCAGAAATTTCCACTCACCCCGTGTTCCCTAAAATCTTCCAAGAAAAATGGTACCTCAATTGTGTGGGTAGGCCTAGTGCCCGTGACAGGAAACGGCGCAAAACGCAACATGGACACACTACAATTTCACAGTGGAAAATGACCCTTTTTTGGCAAAGTGCCTAGCTGTAGTTTTTTAACCCTTGCTCTGCCGGCACCTAGGGAAACCTAGAAAACCTATACATTTTTGAAAACTAGACACCCAGGGGAATGCAGGATGGGGTGACTTGAATGCCTTTCACCAGGTTCTGTTACCCAGAAGCCCTTGCAAACCTAAAAAATTGTCAAAAAAACCACATTTTCCTCAAATTTCTGTGGTGGAAAGTTCGGGAATCTGCGTGTATCCACAAATTTCCACTCACCTCACGTTCCCCAACGTCTTCTGAGAAAAATATTAACTCACTTGTATGAGTGGGTCAAGGACCCGTGACAGGCAAGGGCTCAAAACCTTTTGAGAAATTACCTATCACAAACCAACCTGGTTTTGCAAGGGGGGTCCCATGAGTTTTTGGCCCTGGGCTCGGCGACCATCAGGGAAAACTACCACACCCACACATTTCTGGAACTAGACACACGGGGGAGTCCAGCGAGGTATGGCTTGCGTGGGTTTCCTAAAGTTTTCCTACCCACAATCCCCTGCAAACCTCAAATTTAGCTGAAAAAACCCACATTTTTCTCAAATTTCTGTGTGGGAAAGTTATGGAATCTACGTGGATCCACAAATTTCCTCCCACTCAGCATTCCCCCAGGTCTCCCGATAAAAATGATACCTCACTCGCGTGGGTGGGTCAAGTGCCCACGACAGGCAAGGGCCCAAAACCGATTGAGGCCATATCAAAATTACCTATCACAAAACAACCTGGTCTTACAAGGGGGGTCCCATGAGTTTTTGGCCCCCGGGCTTGGCAGCCATCTAGGGAAACCTACCAAACCCACACATTTCTGAAAACTAGACATCCGGGGGAGTCCAGCGAGGTATGGCTTGCGTGTGTCCCCTAACGTTTTCCTACCCAGAATCCCCTACAAACGTCACATTTAGCTGAACAAAACACTTTTTTCTCACATTTCTGTGTGGGTAAGTTCTGGAATCTACGTGGATCCACAAATTGCCTCCCACCCAGCGTTCCCCCAGGTCTCCCAATAAAAATGGTACCTCACTCGCATGGGTGGGTCAAGTACCCGCGACAGGCAAGGGCCCAAAACCTATTGAGGCGACATCAAAATTACCTATTACAAAAGAAACTGGTTTTGCAAGGGGTGTCCCATGATTTTTGGGCCCCGGACTCGGCGTCCATCTAGGGAAACCTACCAATCCCACTCATTTCTGAAAACTAGACACCCGGGGAAGTCCAGCGATGTATGGCTTGAGTGGGTCCCCCAACGTTTTCCTACCCAGAATTTTCTGGAATCTCCGTGGATCCACAAATTTCCTTCCACCCAGCGCCCCCCCGGTCTCCCGATACAAATGGTACCTCACTTGTGTGGGTAGGCAAAGTGGCTGAAACAGGATATGGCCCAAATCGTATTGTGGAGACTTCAAAATTACTTATAACAAAACTAGCTGGTTTTGGGGGGAGAGCACTTGTTTTTTTGGCCCAGGGCTCGCCGCCATCTAGGGAAACCTACCAAATCCGTACTTGACCCACCCATGCGAGTGAGGTATCATTTTTATTGGGAGACCTTGGGGAATGCTGGGTGGGAGGACATTTGTGGATCCACGTAATCTCCAGAACTTTCCCACACAGAAATTTGAGAAAAAAGTAAAATTCAGCTAAATTTGAGGTTTGCAGGGGATTGTGGGTAGGAAGACTTTAGGGGACCCACACAAGCCATATCTCGCTGGACTCCCCCGGGTGTCTAGTTTTCAGAAATGTGTGGGTTTGGTAGGTTTTCCTAGATGGCCACCGAGCCCGGGGTCAAAAACTCAAGGGACCCCCCTTGCAAACACAGGTTGTTTTGTGATAGGTAATTTTGATGTCGCCTCAATAGGTTTTGGGCCCTTGCCTGTCGTGGGTACTTGACCCACCCATGCGGGTGGGGTATCATTTTTATCGGGACACCTGGGGGAACGCTGGGTGTGAGCAAATTTTTGGATCCACGTAGATTCCAGAACTTTCCCACACAGAAATGTGAGGAAAATGTGATTTTTTTTTTTTTACAAATTTTTAGGTTTGCAAGGGATTGTGGGTAACAGAACCTGTCCTGGATTCCCCTGGGTGTCTAGTTTTAAAAAATGTACAGGTTTGCAAGGTTTCCCAATGTGCCGGCTGCGCTAGGGCCCAAAATCCACAGGTAGGCATATTGCTAAAAACAACTCCGTGCCTAGTCGGCTTTCTGCTGCCCTGGGGGGGATATCAGGGGGGGTTTGCCACTATATGAAACACTGTGGCTATTTTTATGGGCTGTGGGGGCATAGGTATGCCCATTCTGGGCAGCCCTCTCCCATAAAGATAGCCAGTGTAATCTTTGGCGTTTAATGGGCTTTTTGCCCTCCGGGGGGGGGCAGATTGGGGGCTACTGCCCCATCTCCCCCCCATGGGGGCAGTAAGGCTGTAATTGTTGTGGGTGGGGGGGCATTGATATACAAGTTTTGCACAGCCCCTACCCTAATTAAAATTTGCCCAAAAAAATCCCTGCCGTCTAGTGGGCTTTTTGGCCCCCAGGGGGCAGATTGAGGGCTACTGCCCCATCTGCCGCCCAGGTGAGGCAGAAAGGCTGTAATTTTTGTGGGGAGGGTGTGGGGGCATTGGCATGCCCGTTTTGGGCAGCCCCCACCCTAATTCAAATTTGCCCCCAAAAAATCCCTGGTGTCTAGTGGGCTTTTTGTCCCCGGGGGTGCAGATTCGAGGCTAATGCCCCCATCTGCACCCCAGGGGGGCAGAAAGCCTACTAGATGCCAGGGAGTTTTTTGGGCAAATTTTAATTAGGGTGGGGGCTGCCCAAAATGGGCATGCCAATGCCCCCACCCTAATTACAATTTTCCCCAAAAAATCCCTGGCATGCATCTAGTGGGCTTTCCCCCCCCCCCGGGGGGGCAGATTGGGGATACTGCCACATCTGCCCCCCAGGGGGGAAGGAAGGTTGTCATTTTTGGGGGGGAGGGAGTGGGGGCATGGGCATGCGTGTTTTGGGAGCCCCCACCTTGATTCAAATCTACCCCCAAAAAATCCCTGGCGTCTAGTGGGCTTTTTGACCCCGGCGTGGCAGATTGGGGGCTAATGCCCCCATTTGCCCTCCAGGGGGGGCAGAAAGTCCACTAGACGCCAGGGAGTTGTTTGGGCAAATTTTAATTAGGGTGGGGGCTGTCCAAAATTGGCATGCCAATGTCCCCACCCTAATTAAAATTTGCCCATAAAAATCCCTGGCGTCTAGTGGGCTGTTTGCCCCACGGGGGGCAGATTGGGGGCTACTGCCCCATCTGCCACCCAGGGGGGCAGGAAGGCTGTGATTTTTGGGGGGATTGGGTGGGGGCATGACCGTTTTGGGCATCCCCCAACCTAATTCAAATTTGCCCCCAAAAAAATTCCTGGCGACTAGTGGGCTTTTTGCCCTCCCCGGGGGTGTAGATTGGGGGATAATGCTCCCATCGGCCCCCCAGGGAGGGCAGAAAGCCTACCAGGGATTTTTGGGGCTAATTATAATTAGGATGGGGGCTGCCCAAAACAGGCATGCCAATGCCCCACCCTAATAAAAATTTGCCCAAAAAATCCCTGGCGTCTAGTGGGCTTTTTGCCCCTCCCAGGGGGCAGATTGGGGGCTAATGCCCCCATTTGCCCTCCAGGGGGGGCAGAAAGTCCACTAGATGCCAGGGAGTTGTTTGGGCAATTTTAATTAGGGTGGGGGCTGCCCAAATTGGGCATGCCAAAGCCACCACCCTGATTAAAACTGCCCCAAAAAATCCCTGGCGTCTAGTGGGCATTTTCCCCCCTGGGGGGGCATTTGGGGGCTCCATCTGCCGCTCAGGGGAGGCAGGAAGGCTGTAATTTTTGCGGGGAAAGGTGGGGGCATGGGCATGCCTGTTTTGGGCAGCCACACCCTAATTCAAATTTGCCCCAAAAACATCCCTGGCGACTAGTGGGCTTTTTGCCCTCCCCCCCCCCCTGGGCTGCAGATTGGGGGCTAATGCCTGCATCTGCCCCCTAGGGGGGCAGAAAGCCTACTAGATGTCAGGGATTTTTTTGGGCAAATTTTAATTAGGGTGGGAGCTGCCCAAAACGGCCATGCCAATGCCCCCACCCTAATTAAAATTTGCCCCCAAAAAATCCCTGGAGTCTAGTGGGCTTTTTGCCCCCGGGGTGGCAGATTGGGGGCTCCTGCCCCATCTGCCCCCCAGGGGGGGCAGGAAGGCTGTAATTTTTGTGGGGGAGGGGGTGGGGTCATGGGCATGCCCGTTTTGGGAGCCCCCGCCCTAATTCAAATTTGCCCCAAAAAAATCCATGGCATCTAGTGGGCTTTTTGCCCCTCCCGATGGGGCAAATTGGGGGCTATTGCCCCCATCTGCCCCCCGGGGGGGGCAGAAAGTCCACTAGGCACCAGGGAGATTTTGGGGGCAAATTTTAATTAAGGTGGGAGCTGCCCAAAATGGGTATGCCAATGCCCCCACCCTAATTAAAATTTGCCCCCCAAAAATCCCTGGCGTCTAGTGGGCTTTTTGCCCCTCCCGATGGGGCAAATTGGGGGCTACTGCCCCATCTGCCCCCCAGGGGGGACAGAAAGGCTGTCATTTTTGTGGGGGGGGTGGGGGCATGGGCATGCCCATATTGGGCAGCCCCCACCACAAATTATAATTAAAAAAGAAATCCCTGGCGAATAGTGGGCTTTTTGCCCCCAACCGGGGGGGGGTCAGATTGGGGGCTACTGCCCCCCAGGGCGGGCAGAAAGGCTGTAAATTTGTGGCCAAGGGGGTGGGGGCCTTGGCATGCCCATATTGGGCAGCACCCTCCCCTAATTATTATGAAAGAAAATTCCCTGGTTTCTGGGGGGCAGAAGGATTAAATTTGCCCTTTTTAAAATGGGGGGCAAAGGCTGTTGCCCAAGGGGCCTCTCCCCCCTCCCTCGTGTCTAGTGGGTGGATCTCTGCTTGGGGATCACCCTCCTAGGCGATCCCCAATGAGGGATACACTGGGGAGGGGTACCATTACCCAATGATACCTCTCCCGTCTTTCTACGTGCCTGGGGGACTGAGATATCCCCCTGAGCACAAAGAAAGTGAAACTGAAATGAGCCTAAAGGCTCATTTCAGTTTCGGTTTCTGTGCAATGACGACAGCACGACGTGCGCGCTGATCGTCATTGCACAGAAACCAGGGAGGGGGCCTCGGGAGCTGGGGGAGCTCTTCCCCAGCTCCCGAGACTTTGGGGGAGAGAAGGAAATCCCTCTGCCCCTGTCCGTATGACGGAATGGTTCCGTCATGAGCACAGGGGCACCGATGCTCATGACGGAACCATTCTGTCATGAGCATCGATGGGGTTAAACAGGGGGCAGGCCTAGTAGTGGTGACCCTGTCTGTGCACTGTCACTTGCAGATTCCTTTGGCATATAAAAACTGTTTGTCAAGGATCAAACCCATGTTTTAGTAGTCATAACTCACTTCTGAGATAAGCTGTATGTATGCCATAAAGTATGGTTCTTTTTGTTTAAAAGATGAGAGATGTCCTTCTGAGTTCAATAAGTTACTCATGTACGTGCAGGCCCCTGTGCCAAGTGTGATATAGATTATGCCACCCATAAAGCAACTGACATACATGTTCACAAAAGCTTAGAGCTTCTCTCTCACAGAGTCAGACACTTACAGAAGTACTTATGTATTCAGTCACATACTGAGAATCTGCATATGTATTCAGCAGTATCAAAGGCAGTTGAAGACACACGTACATACCCCTCTATTTCCCATCACAGGCACTGAGATATTCGTTCAGCCACTTACATACACATTTAGAGAGCCATGGAGGCGCTAAACAGACACCCATACAGGCACATTTACTTAAACATTTCAAAACAATGCTATAAGTGGACTCATACAGATATGTAGGTAAGTAGTGACACAAACTCATATTCCATCCAGAGAAATAGTCCTAGTTAGAGGCACAGGAAATCAGTAATGGATATAGTACTATAGTAACTGACAAACTAATGCATACAGCGAAACAGAAAAACACAAAGACATACACAAAAAAATTAATAGAGTAATGTTAAGTATATTATAATATGAGAACTGTTTACAATGGGAGTTAAGTACCTAAAATATGTAATATGATAGTAGCTAATGAAAAGATAAATCAAGTTGTTTTCAGACACCAATTCCTAGATAACTATGGACAATTACAATGCCATCAAAAAGTGAGAGAAGAAAGAAACATAGGCAAGGATAGAACAAAGACATTTCTTAATAAAGTGTGTGCACAACTCGAAAGTCAGTGAAATGAAGTAAATACAAATCAAAGTTTCAGATCAACCTTAGAAAAGGGAAAAGTGCATGATGTGAAGAAATAGTTTTGAAAAAGCAGAGCATTGAGCCAGAATACAGACTCAATTTAAGGAAATCAAAGTGAGAATGCTCCATTGTAGGGGTGGGTTAGATGGCAGCTCGTGTTTGAGCTGGCTTCATGAATTGGTTTTCTCGAGCCCAGGAGTCTCTCTATGGGGCACTGAGACCTGGCCGGCCGGACTACTTACCTTGCTTCTACGGGTCCCACAGATGGTTTGCAAATCTTTGGTGGCTTCCTTGGCAGCTTCCGGGCTACTGCTACCCCTACGTCTGCTGGCGTCAGGTGAGAGATCGGAAAGCAGAGGATATGCTGAGTGTCATCTGCCGATGGCCGAGTGTGGCGGGGCAAGATGGCTGTGGGCAACAGCTCAACCCAAAGCAGAATTCATTTTCGAGGCCTCAGCCTCTGGTGTGACCGGCTGCTGGAGGCTCTGTGAGCCTGGTCTGGGGTTGCTCACACGGTGGAGGAATGGGCATATCAGCTGGAGTGGCCACTTGGAAGCAGGTGACACCCTCCAGGCTCCACTGTTCAGTTTGCCTGCTCTCTTGCTAGATAGAACGCTATGGGCTGGAAGGTCTATGTCCTGCTTGCTGACAATCAAATTGGAGATTGTGATTCAGAGGAGAAAGGTTTTGGGCACTGGCTGTATTGCAAGGAGGATTGGGGCCAGGATGCAAGCAAAGGTCACTCTAAGGAAGGATGGGCGATTGATGACAGATTCCCTCCATGTCTCCCCGAAGTTGGAGAAAAAGCGCTTGTTGCCAGGCAGGGTGGGAGTTGGCAGCATGAATATACTTGTAGTGTGCTTAAGGGTGAGAAAGTGTTTTTTGTCCCACCACCTTTGCTCCTGGAAGTCAAGAGAGGGTACAAGATTCCCCTGTGATGGCTGCTGTAGAGATATCTCAAATTGAGTAAGTACCCAGAGACACTGCTGGATAAGGCTCGGTTGGACCAGGGAGGGACAGTCCAGTACCTCGTACCAGCGCACAATTGATGCATTTCTAACAGTGGGCCCATCCCTACACGCTGCAACATTGGAATCTGGCCAGGATGGAGCTGCAACATTGGAGTCGGGCCAGGATGAGGGGCTGGTGCCCCTATTGGTATCTGCAGCTGTTTCCCTGCGTGCTAGTGAAACTTAATCTGGTCTAGACGAGTTGCCTCAGTCAATTCATATTTGGCCTCCTGAACAGAATCCTTTATAGGTGCAGGTCTTGGGGACTCATGGGGTGGGACCATCAGACTCCACCAGCTAGATCCCAATTGTGAGGGTGTCCCAGAGGGCTCCCCTGGGGTCCCAATGTTTTTTTTAATTGCCATGAATTCACGATGGATGCCGCAACTCTGGGGCTGTGGTTAACCTAAAGAAGAGGGCAGTGCTCAGTCTCCCTTCGGAGCCTCTTTAATACCCAGGGACCCAATTCCCACGGGCTGATTTGAAATAAAAGAAGAGGGGAGTGCAGCACCCCTCTTCTCCCTCAGAGCCTGCAAAGTCTGCAGGAACTCCATGACCCAAGACGTAGTTTCCATGGCGGCAAATGAACAGGCAGGGAAAAAATGTGCACTCCCACCCGGGAGGGGTTGCAAATATCCTCCTGCCGGGTGGGAGTACTTATTTATTTCCCTGCCCATGCTCTTGTAGGCAGGGAAACAGGGATGCTCCCACCCAGCGGGAACATAGGACAATACCTGTCCCTTGAAAAACAATACAGTCACAGGGGATCAGTCTGGGTCCTGTAAAGTTTTGGGGAGGGGGGGTCACACAAACTCCACTCCCAAATTGTTTAGAAAAAGAGTTGCTGGCTCCCACTGGCACCAAGGTTGTGTGCTGGCAGGGAAGGCAAAAATAGGGGTATCCCAGGTGGGCAATGGGAGAAAAAAAAAAAGAAGAATAAATGAAGGGTGGGCGGAGTTCATGGAGTTGCACTACACAGAATTCCACGTAGGTACATAAAAACTCAGTGGAATTCCGCGGTGTTCCGCGCCGCCCTATATTTTGATATGAAAACTTTAGACACATTGACTGTAGCCTGTTACTTCACATTTTGAATGGAAGAATCGGTACAGAATCCTGCCACATGGCGGATCCATCAAAGAAAAATTTGGAACTGTGAAATGGTTTCAAGTTTAATGTCAGAGTACTGTGAGACATGGTGGGTACTTTAAATCTCTCACAGGTGCTGCATGTTTACTGAGCCCAAATATGTATGAAGTAGGTGTTAGTGGCTATTACGCATCTTGTGCAGGAGGCCTTCAAACCTACACTGCAAGTCTGTGTCAAAGAAAGAACTATGCACCCTGCATATGCCACTCTGACTGGAGATCTGGTGTACTTTGCTGGGTCTATCCACGGTTCAGCCTAGCACCAACTCTTTGCACATCATTTACACTCTGATGAAATGGAGAACTTGCCTCACAGCGCACCATCTGACCCGGCGTCACCCTGTCTTTCCCAGTCACTGTACTAAATGCACCCCTGCACCAGCCTCCTGTTCCCTTAGCTTCATCCCTAGGTCATGAAGATGAGGCTTCTGTGAGGCCATTCACAACAGGTGAAGATGGGATTAAAGAGCGAGTGAGGGAAGACAAGGCATGTGAAGGTAGAGAGGAAAGGCAAAGAGAGCGCAAAGAAGGGGGTAAAACTTAAGGAAGGGAAGGCATAAGAAGGATGCTGGCCCCTCTTCTGCTCACCTCTTATCAAGAAAGGAGGGTCTAATCAGTGAACATCAGAAGCTTCACTCAGCTTGTGCAGATGTGCACACAATCTTGCCCCAGGCCAGGAATCGGATCCCGCACTTTGTGTTGGTCTCGCACTTCTTCCCATGTTGCTCCTTAGAAGGAGCATGGAAGTGATCTCACACACTGGGGATGAAGGCAGGACGTGTGAGATATTGCCTTCCCCTTAGCAAACAAAACTAGAGCACTTTTCAGAGACATACTGCCTACTGTTTACCAAAATATGGGGACTGAGCACTGAGTGAGCACCAGTAATTTTAGTCAGCAGTACTTAGCACCAGTAAACTTTGCTACGTGGGGTAGGCAGGGTTTTTGCCAAAATGTTGTGCTCCAAGCTGAGCGTGGAGTGGAGTAAATTCTGTGACCTTTGTCCACAGAGTGAAGTTTACCGACCAGAGCATAATACATGATCTTCATTTATTATTCACCTCTCCTTGCAAGGAGCACCTCTTAATGCCCTGTAAGGGCTTTTTTAAACACAATTTGTTCAGCTTGGCAGTGCCCCTAGAATGGTAGGGACAACTTTTTAATGTCGTGGGGGGCTGCAGGGAGTGCTGCAGTTCCCCGGCAACATAAAAAAAAGGTACATTCCCTGGGTCATTAAATACATAACCGATAATTTTTCAATGCACTCCTGGCTGGAGCTCCATGCTCTTAAGCTGAAATGTGGTTGTTTTGTGGCCAGGTCCTGTGTCCAACTTGACGTTGTGCATGGACAGATACCCTATGGTATCTCTAACTTAGATTCTCATCATGCACTGTTAACAACCCCACATATTACATCACCAATGACTTCTATGATATCATTGATAATATCACTTCAACATTTTCACTGACATTATTGATGACAAAACTGTGCATGGCGGGGGCGCAAGTTATAGTTACCTTAGGGCATGAGTTATAGTTACTTTACATAACTTTAACTGGTGAGCTTTCAGTGTTCTTTTTCATTTAAAATGGTATGTTTTAGCTGACATTTTCATCTAACTATAATATCCTTTTAACCTTTGTTTTTTTCAGTGAATTTCCATGTTTTTTAATGTAAAGTAAGATAGTGATCTTCATGCGTGGCATGCAATTGGGCACGAGGTGCAATTCTGTGCCCAACCACTCTTTGCCACCCAACCGCCCCTTGAGCATTTATATATATGGGACCCCATCTTGACATACAGTGTCCTGTAGACGTTATCTTCAGGGACACTGTTCTGGTCCCTGCCTGAGACAACTTCAACTATTTTCCCTGCTCTTGTGGGCAGGAAACACATGATTGCTCCAACAACACAGCATCAGAAACCATAACAAACCATTGGAGCTGTCTTACGCTGTGCCCAGTATGAGTGCCGACAGGGAAGCTGGTGGGGCTACAAATGCCCTGGGGTTACCAAACAGCCCCATGCCATCTAATTGCTGCGGGTGTCCTGCGTGGGACAGGAGCACCAATAGGATGGGGTCCCTGGGGCCATATAATGACTCAAGGGGGAGGACAAATGCCTCCCTCCCCTATTAAAACCTGATACTGCTCTGTGGGATAGGCTCCCCTGTGCCATGAAATGGCATAGGGAGAGATATCCCTGCATCCTTAATGTTTTTACAAATGTTTTTTATGATAGTTGACTGAATCTCAGAATCCTAAAATGGCTGCTGCAACATCATTGTTGATGTTGCTGCAGCCGATCAGATCTTATCTTTTGATCTGTCGAGCCAGCGGATCCTCTGCGGCTTGAAATATACATATAATTTGAACCTTAATTTCTCACCATCTCCTGAACGCATTTATCCCAGATCATGAAAAGCATGCTTTCTAGATGAAGAACTAGCATTCTGCCAAGCTTGGTGTAATTACATTCAGCCTTTTTGTGGTATTTCTATCAATCTTCCAATGGAAATTGTATGGCAAAAATGTGTTTTGGGACCCCTCCTTTTTCTTGACCCCGCTTGACAGACCACTTTGAAACTTTCCAGGAAGAAGCTGAGGTGAAGGAGACTTTTTTGGGAAAGTGTTCTGAAGATTTTTCAAATGGGCCCAAAGTTATTAGCAACCATGTGGCATCTGTGTGTATGTGTGTGTGTTTATTTATATATTTGTGAACATATTTTACACAGTGGCAGTAGCCTCTGTATAGTTTTACATTTCAGAGTTTGACAAATCTTTATGAAACTTTCCAAAGAATAGTTCATGCACTCCAGTGCTAGATTTGTGTTGATCCATCAAGCGAGGGGCCGAGAATATTAATCTAACAGGGCCAAGGTTATTATGAAAACAAATGGCATCTGTGTGTGTGTGTGTGTGTGTGTGTGTGTGTGTGTCTTGTTGTTTACGTGTTTGTATATATGTGTGTACATATTTTACACAGTGGTGGTGGCCTCTTCATAGTTATACGAAAGTCAGAGTTTCAGTAGGAAAGGCTTTTTTTGTTTTGCTAATAGCTTTTATGCCATTTGACAAATCTTCATGAAACTTCAAGAAACAACACTTCGTTCACCTCTGTTGCTTCCTGGAAAGATTTGCGGTGATCTGTCAAGCGAGGGGCTAAAACAAATAATTTTTTCGCAATGCAATTTTCGTGGGAATTTTGGACAATGATACACAAAAAAGGCTGACCAGAACTACACCAAATTTGGCAGAAAGCTATATATTTTCTCAGAAAGTGTGTTTTTATGATTTTGTGTAAATCAATCAATCAATCAATCCACTTTATTCGATTAATTAAAATCATAAATGTACAAGACAAAAACTACAATCATAAACAAATACAGCAATAGGATATCAATATTATAATCAATCAGAAAAATATATCATTTAAAAAGTTATTTCATAACAATAAGAACAAAGAATCCTAGAAATGCAGAGTAACTAAGATGTTTCGACAAACCATATACTAACATATTTTTAAAATACTTTTCTAGGAAATCAGTTATACCAATAAAATTATCCAATTTTATAAAAAGTACACAAGGTAAAAAATTTGCAATTGTTATATCTAATGTGAATATTATCTATTATGTTTTAATAATTTCCCCCCTAATCCTGACGGCAGCAACTTAGAAGGTAAATCCATTCAGTATTATTTTGAGAAATTAAGGATCCAAAATAAAGATATCTGGATGGTTGTCTAGATGGAAGTCTCCTTGAGGTCCACAAACAAAATAACAGAGCATTTTGATTGGGCGCGATGGCTTTTTTTCTCATCATCTGTCTCAATACCACAGGACCCAGCAGCTCCTCGATATAAAGGAATCTTATCGGCTTGCTGCAACATGAAGAAGAATGTTGCAATGGTCATTACAGGACACGGTGATTCAGATTTGGCCCCTGTGTCCTGAAGAATTTTTATTTTTTTTAAACATTAACAGGGCAGGGTAGGGGTACCCAGAAACCCTGGCTGGGTCCTTTGTCCAAAAGGAACCTCCCCCCCCCCCCCATGTCCCAGTACTATTTTGTTCAGCACGCCGGTTTCCAAGTACTCTCGCTGTAATTTTCAGTAGCTGTTGCAACCCAGCACGGACCTATATGTGTGGTCCCATGGAACTTTCACAGGAGCCAGGCAAACGTCTTTGCTCGCGCGGGAATTCTGCTCGACTGAAAAAAGTAATGTGGGGTGAGGGGTCTGTGGCCAGTTGTATGCTCATGGGGCATTGGCCGCCAACAGGGGTAGGGAGCAGGGCCTGGTTGCAGGCCAGACCCAGAGGCCAAACTACTCCATGCACAGCCAAAGGCTGTGCCTGACACTAGGTTTACCATCCGGGGGTAGTTGCCCGTAGATGTATGGATATAAGATCTTACTTTATATTAAAAAAACATAAAAATGTGTTGAAAAAAATCGAAGGTAAAAGTGAAGTTGTATGTAAGTAAAATAGTAACATTTTAACTTACAATAAAAAAAGTAGAAATTCACTGAAAAAGCTAAAGATTCAAGTGGAGTTATACGTAGGTCTTTTAATGTTTTCATAATAAAAAACGCTAATGTTTACATAAAAACACTGAATGCCACCGTTTATCCTTAACTGACCTAAGTATAACATGCACCTATATGATGCACTGCTTATTATCTCATATATTACATTACTGATAACATCTGATTTCTTATTCTGTTCACTGAAAATCTAACCATAAGACTTAGGTATTAAAGCACGACAACTGCCAAAGCCTCTGCTCTGCCTCCCTCTGTTGCCATGAAATTCAATCTGTGCCACATTCAGACCAGGTAAGCATAGGATTGATCATGAGCATAAACACTTCTTTAGCAGTGACAGCTCTTCCACTATGGTGGAGGAGCGTCGCCCCACAGCTTTCAAGTAGTGCAAAAAGAGGAAATATAACATGATATTAACTTTCAGTTATTATCATGTTATGTTTCCATTTGTGGGCAGGAGGGTGGACGGGGCTGCTCTGCTTACGGAGCAGGGGTGGAGTGGTTTGCCCACTCAAGTGCGCATTGACTGTTTGATTGGCCCTCTCGGGCCGCCCAAAGTAGTCATGCGCTCTTCCCTGTTCTCCATTGCATTACTGCCTGCATGGAGAACATGCCCACCCCTACAACCCCTGGCTGAGCACCGTGTCACAGCGCTCAGACCAATCACAACACTGCACTGCAGATTTGTGATTGGCTTAGGGGAGGGAGCCTAGCTGCCTGCTTCCCGTTCCCGGAAATGGATTCAAGAGAGCAGGAGCACAGAAATCGCAGGACCCGGCTCGAGGTGAGTTTCTTTTTCATTTCTAAATCCATTTCCCCCCCTTGTGACTTTCCAACAGCCCCACGACCCCTGCCCCCCCACCTGCAAACCATGTCTTATTGTGTGCAGGGCATATAGTTAAGGTGGGCTATGCCTCATTTGTATAGGCCTATAAGAACTCAATTTTTCTTTTCCATTAACTTTTCTACTCCCTCACTTCTCCTTGCAAGGAAGCTCATGAGTGTTGTTCCCCGAAGCGTGTCACTATCTTGCATTAATGCTCCATATGCTATGTGTAGGTTTGTCCTTTCAGTATTATCCAGCAAATACACACGTGAACTTGCTGCAAGGTGCATTCCAGCAGCACAGGCTTTTAATCTACTAAAGTCTCCCTGAGGTTTCTCCCACTCCACCAGCGAGTCAAGTGCACTTCCCGGGTTAGTCAGGAAAAATCACTTCCTATCCTTAATAACCCATAATTAGAAGGACACATAAGTGTATACTTGAGATTCTGTTCCCGTAGCTTTTGTTGACTTCCTCAAAGTATTTTCTCAATTTCGGATCTTTCCCTTTGGAGTGTGGAAAAATTTTTTTTGCAGGTTCCCAATAGTAACAGGCACAATTTTCTTGCATAATCTAAAATTTTATTTCTATCTCTAAAATTAAGGAGGCAACTATAGCTGGGTAGGGCTCTTGGCTTAGGGAAGGGTAACAGCATTGGTGTGTCCTTTCATATGAGAAAAATAACGAAACAAGGGGCATATTATCAAGAAACTGCGTTAAAATTATCGCCGCTTTAGCGGCAGAAAACTGCTGCTAAAGTGGCAATAATGGGCTTGATAATATGCCCATGAGAATTCCCATAGAAGCCCATGTTCTGGTGTCAACATGGGCTTCTATTGGAATTCTCTGCGGCATATTATCAAGCCCATTATTGCCGCTTTTTGCCCCAATTCCTTGGGTTTCAAACAGTACATATCGATAGAAAAAGCTCTGTCAATTTCCTTCCACCCCCTTCGAAATCCAATAAGCACGAATTATTCCCTTGGGGCAGCTCTCTCCATCTGCCACCCATTCGTCCAAAGTGTGCGCTAGCTCTGACAGTGATTTGATGATGCTTTGCAATTCTCCATCATTTTCATTTAGATAATGCACAGCATCTTTGGTTTCTAGCTCGATCAACGCCATCTTCTTTAAATCTGTTCTGAAGAGACCCACCTCAATCTATGTGGTATCTATGATATCTATTTTATTCTCCTGTGCCTTCTGTGAATTTTCAAACCCATAAATCAGATTACAGGAGTTCATTTTAAGCAGTCCCTGTGCAACCTGTTGCTATTGTGTCTTCTCCTTCCCTCCTCAGTCGCCTCCGCATATTAATTCATTCTTACTATTTAGCACACATCTTCCTACTTTGTCTTTACCCACAGTTGCATGTCAAAGTAAGAGTCCTCAATCAGTCTGACAATCATGATGATGGGACAGCAGGATTAATGAGGGTGAGAGTTGTGAATTCTGGTCTCAGTGGTCCAAGGAAGAGCCTCCATCCTGCTGTGGTTTTGGGTGTTACCTATCCCTTTCTGCCACCATTAGAAACAGCATTGCTTCACCAGCACCCAGTTTTGAATCACATTTTACAATAGGAATGGGGGCTTGTTAGGCTTGACACCCTTGGGTGGTAGTCCCCCAGACCTTTTGCCTTCACCGCTCCTGTTTTGCACCGTTGGAGAATATAACCTGGGATATAGCAACATGTTATTAGTTGGGTTCCAGCGGTGTCCTTATTTTGATCAATTGCTGGTAAAGATTGTTGCCTCCTGCAGCATAGAGGGACCTAATAGAATGATGAAGATGAGTTAGCATGGTAGCACTTTTGAAAATATTTAACGTTCAATATATTTCACTGCTTCGGCCATTAGTGCATTATTCTAGTAAAACACTTTCGCTGGCTATGCGCTGATAAGTGAAAAGAAGTTCGCTATTGATTGTTATTTGCTTTTTTGCACTTGGTTCTCTCTTGCACTTTGTATCCAGAATCTGCACCTGCACTTTGGCATAGCGAAAGGATTGTCTGTGCCCAATCGTTTGTTAGCAACATGGTATGTTAATGTGATCTAATGCAATTTAACCAAACTGTGGTTATGCTTGTTTTATTGGAAATAATGCATACTGTAATGCGGGTCACAAAGAAATGTACATGCTGGATCATCAAAATATGACTTCTGCGATATGTAGGATTTGTGGTTTGGAAAAATATTTTTATCAACGATTTATTCTGTACGATGGCAATCTGCTCAATAAAATAGATTTTTATAAAAAGCCACCCCTAAGGTAGGCCCTAAAGGTTCCTAGGGCAGGGTGCACTGTATTTAAAAGTAGAATATGTGGATTTAAGTTATACATGTGCTGATATTGAAAAACTCCAAAAGTCCCTTTTCACTATTGAAATTCCTATCTCTCCCTATAGGATAACATTGTTTTACCTTATTACACTTAATAAGTGATAACTTACGTTTGGGAGAAGATAGGAAAATGATGTTCACACTCAAATTCATTGTAATTTTAAACCCTCTTTAATTGTAAAGTCAGATTTAAGTCACAGGTCTGAAAATGCCACTTTTAGAAAGTTGGCATTTTCTTGTCTTAACCATTTGGTGCCTGCTGCCTGTGTCCTGGGTCACATGACTAGTTGTAGTTGGCAGTTGGCCTTTGTGTATTATTTCCAGACAGCACCACAAAGGGGGACAGGGTGTTTTTGGCTGGATGGGCCCTCCTGACAAGATGGGAGGGGATCGAGTTGTCACCTACCACATTTGCTCTACAATAGGGACTTCCTTCAGTTCTCACTAGCATTTTGAAAACCCTGGCATTAGGGAAAGGAAGGAAGGAAGTCTAGAAGTTTCTCTTTCTCAAAAGCTGGCACCAGGTGTAAATATTGGACCACTTGCTCTACTGCGTTGCAGCTAGAAGGACTTCCCTACTGCCCTGCTGCAAGAAGGACTGCCCTGCTGCTTTGCTGCCTGAGGAAGTAAAACTGGACCTGCTCCTTGACCTGAGAACCACCATTGTCACTCCCAGGGCTAGCTGACTGACCTCCTGTTCTGAGCCATAGGAAAATATCAAGCTCCAGAGACCTGTCTTGCATCTGCCCAGCTGTCCAGACTCAACTGGACCTGCATGTGCCCTGCAGCTGGCTTCTGCTGGAGAGAGCCATGATCCCGAAGAGGTACCACCCCCAAGGTCCCGCACCCTTGACTGGCATCAGAGTGTACTCCTCCTGGCTCAAGTGTGGCATCCCTCAGAACCTACGCAGTGCGATGTAACTCAAGTGCAGTGCGGCACAGGATTTCGCATTGCAGCACCTCGCAGCTCCTGATAGGTGGCCTTACCAGAACCGACGCAGCGCGATGCAGGATTTTGCAACACAGCCCATTGCAGCTCCTGATCTGCAACTCATTGGAACCAATGCAATGTGATGCATCTCGACGCAGGACTTTACATTGCAGCACCTCACAGCTCCTGATCAGTGGCCTTATCAGAACCGGTGCAGCATGACACAATTCAAAGCGGCACCTCACAGAACCCCCCTGATTGGTTGCATCATCAAAACCAATGCAGTGTGATGCATCTAAATGCTGGACCTCGCATTGCAGCACCTCGCAACTCCTAACCTACGGCTTCATCATAAGTGATGCAGTGTGACACAGCGTCACTCAAGACCTCACATCTCAGTCCCAGTACAACCAGATACACTGTCAAGCAGGCCAAAGGCGGTCCTGTACTCGGCCCACACTCTCTTGTGGTTGACTTTTAACTTGTGACTTTGTCCTATTCTGGCATGACTAGATAACCACAGTTGGTGCTCTGTGCTTTTACTAGTTATACTTACCTAAACATTTGAAATTGTATGTCTCCAGTTCTACTGATTAGATTTTTGTTGTTTTGGTGTCAAATAATTTAATACATTTTACTGTATTTTTCTAAATTGATGTTGAATTCTCTTTTGTTGTGTTTTCACTTTATTGCTGTTAGAGTGCTGCATAAATACTTTGCACATTGCTGCTAAGTTAAGCCTAACTGTTTTTGTGCAAAGCTACCAGATGGTTAAGCAAAGGTTAATTCAGCGACTTCTTGTGGTTCACCCCTGACAAGGGTTGTGGTTTTTGCTTGAGAAGGGTTTCAACTTCCCCCTCAACCTGCAACCTAATTTATGACAGGGCTCTTGAAGGAGTTTCCGACCATAACAAAAGGTCTTTGGGTTCATGTCCAGGTCTCCATCTTATCATCCACATCACTGTACCGTAGTAGTGGAGGGAGTATCGGCAATTCATTTCACTTCCCTCTTCCGGATTACAGACCGGAGGGGGAGGAGTCTCGATATCTTTTTAAACCCATGCTCTTTCTCCCGCGCAGCGGACGCGCACACTTCAGTGACCGGAGCGTATGAAATAGTAGCGCTAAACTGTTTTTTTAAAAATAAACTAGAATTGCTGATTGCTGATTGCTAAGCTGAATTTTTAAAAGAAATTAAATGTGTTGATTTTACTTTGTTAGAAAGAATAAGAAGCTGCTTATATTTGGGATTTTTAAAACTGGATTGATTTGTACCTGCTATTTTTGCCTCTGCTTCGCCTTCCTACTTCCCGGTCCACCTCGAGTTTTCCTGTAGTAGTGGAGGGAGTATCGGCAATTCATTTCACTTCCCTCTTCCACATTACAGACCGGAGGGGGAGGAGTCTCGATATCTTTTTAAACCCATGCTCTTTCTCCCACGCAGTGGACACGCACAGTTCAGTGACCGGAGCGTATGAAATAGTAGCGCTAAACTGTTTTTTTAAAAAGAAACTAGAATTGCTGATTGCTGATTGCTAAGCTGAATTTTTTTAAAGAAATTAAATTTGTTGATTTTACTCTGTTAGAAAGAATAAGAAGCTGCTTATCTTTGGGGTTTTTAAAACTGGATTGATTTGTACCTGCTATTTTTGCCTCTGCTTTGCCGTCCTACTCCCCGGTCCACCTCGGGTTTTCCCGTAGTAGTGGAGGGAGTATCGGCAATTTATTTCACTTCCCTCTTCTGGATTACAGACCGGAGGGGGAGGAGTCTCGATATCTTTTTAAACCCATGCTCTTTCTACCGCGCAGCAGACGCGCACAGCGGGCGCGCCGCTGGCACGCCGGCGACGCGCCAAAGGCAAGCCCGTCTGCGCCCATCTGTGCCCGACCGGGACCAGGGGCAACTCCCCCTGGCCGTATACATGGGGAAACAACATCTCTAATCTATGGTTCACAGTATCTTTACTCTCTCAGAGCTGCTCCTACAGATCAATGCCATCACATGCTTAATGTATTTAATGGTGACACACAGTGCAAAAACTGTGATTTTTCCCTCCAACGAGTCTCTGAATGGAAAGTAACTAAGGACGCTTCACCCTCTTTAAAGACGTTTCTACTAAATTGTAGATCTTTCCCAAAATATACTACTGAACTGTCCTTCTTAATGTCAGATCTTAAACCCGATGTTCTCTTTTTGACAGAGACAAGGTTACATACTGAATCAGAGCCTATTATTGCTCAAACCCTCCCCCCTAGCTACTCAATTTATAGGGTGGACCGCAAGACTGGGAGAGATGGAGGTATAGCTATTTTAGTTAAAAATAAATTTAATTGCCGCATTACAGCAGATCCTCTACCAGGTTGTGAAAGTCTTATCTTTGCCATTGAAGTATCCCCGACCAGTACCTTCTCAGGTCTCCTTATCTATTGCCCTCCTGGCAACCCAAGACAAGTTCTTGATGCAATTCCGACTAAGGTAGGTAGTCTGGCTGCTATCCCCTCTAACTTCACGGTACTTGGTGATCTTAATCTTCATTTAGATGATCCTTCCGATACATCGGCTATTGAGCTGACTAAGAATCTTTTGGCACTTTAGCTAAGGGAGAAAGTACTGACCCCCACTCACACCAAAGGCCACTTGATGGACCCTGTCTTTAGTATTTGCATGGAGCTGAGGGCAGGTATCCCCATTCCTCTTCCATGGACCGACCATTTTCTGATCTCTGTTCTCTGGGAAATACCTACTCTATCTCTCCCTCTTAACATAACTTCGGTACAGGAATGCAATTGGAGGAGACTTCCCATGGACCTATGGAAGCAAGTCCTTGTAAGCACTAAGCCTGTTAATGACCCCAACCCCACCCAGGCCCACAAGAATTTCAATCCCTGGATTCAGGAGTCACTGGACGCAGTACTACCTAAACAATTAAAACATATAACCAACAGACAAAAGACTGCCCCTTGGTTCTCCCCCAAATTAAGGGGGATGAAGCAATCCTGCATAAGGATTGAACTGCAATGGAGGAAGGATTATTCGGTTACCATTAAAAATTAATACAGAGGAGCTATTAGAAGCTATAAGGCTGAGCTCAGGGCAGCCCAAACCACGTTTTATGAAAACAAGATCATGCTCTCTGTTTTGGACCTGGCCCTTTTTGGCGGATGGTCCCTAAACTTTTCGCCTTCCATCTGTACTTTTCTGACCTGTTGTTGGCTATTCTATGACTCTGGGCACTTTACCACTGCTGTTCAGTGCTAAAGTGCATATACTCTCCCTATTTAAAATGTATATGTTGGTTGGATTCCATGATTGGCTTATTTGGTTTACTGTCAGACCCCAGTAAAGTGCACCGGGGGTGCCCAGGGCTTGTAAATACAAATGCTGCTGGTGGGCTTGCAGCACTGGTTGTGCCGCCCACAGAAGCGGCCTGGTAAAATGTATCCAAGGTCTGCCATTGCAGAACCTGCGTGCAGTCTGGTACTGTCATGCTGACTGGGTAAGTGCACACACTTGCCAGTCCCTAAACCTTCCTTTAACTTCATATTAGTCACCCCTATGGTAGGCCCAAGGGCAGGGTGCATTGTAAGTATAAGGTAGGACAAGCCCTGATGTGCGTGGCATGTCCTAATAGTGAATTACAGCCATTTTCGTTTTTCACTATTGTAAGGCTACCTGTTCTCCATAGGCCAGAATGGGCTGTTAGAATTGTTACATTCTATGATCCTAACAGACCCAGGGAACATGGTAGAAATTCGAGTTTAGTATGCCTGAACTCAGAATAATAAAATACATCTTTTAGTAAAGTTTCTTTTAATATTCTGAGTTTGCAAATGCCACTTTTAGAAAGTTGGTATTTGCTTGCTTGACCATTTCAGCCCGCCTCTGCTATGATGTGTATCTGCCTGTCTGGTTGTGTGAGTGACAGGGCTGGGGAAACCCAGAGGGGCAGGGCTAGGTAGCCTGGTGGTGAATAGGAAGATTGGCAGTCAGATGGGTGGGAGGAGTACACCTGGGCTCTGAATAGGGTTGTGCTCTGCTACCACAATGCTGGCTCCACCTCCTGCGGAGAGGCTGATGTCTCTGCCCTGCACCCTGAATAGAAAGGCAGAGTCATGTCAACAGAGTGCTCAAGAACTGGTTTGGACTGGGCAAAGGCCCCTCAACCCCAGAGGAACAAAGGAATTAGGGGTATAAGTATTGGGACCCTGCTCCCAAGAAATTAGATCCTGCGGAAACAAGAAGCCAGAGGAGAAGGAACTGGGAAAGCTGTAGGAGGAGTAACTGTCCCTGACCTGGGGGATTGGCCTGCAGTCGTTGCCTTGCTGCTGAAGGAGAGGAGAAAGACTACTAAAGACTTTACTTCAACTTGTGCTTTGAAAAGATCTCCAAGGGCTTGAACTGAGCTTGCCCCCTCAATGAAGTCCCAGGACCAGTGGACTTCACCCCTAGCTCCCCAGAGTCTTTTGGAAGTGCCTGCTGCTGTTGTTGGGCCTTCTGAGGGACTGCGTGTCGCAAGGAACTGGAAGCGCGACGCAAGGAAGAGAAGCGTGCCGCCATCAGAGCAGCTGTCGTCGCATCTCGCAGATAGTGTCGCCGCTGCAGCATCGCATCGAGCGGAAGCGTCTCGCATCATTCCTGAAGTATCTCTCAACACCGAAGAAGCGTGTCGCCATCGCAGCCATCATAGCTGTCGCAATGCACCGCATCAAGAGAAGAGTCTCGCATCGAGGAGGAAGCGTGTCGCCATCACAGCCATCGTAGTTGTCGCATTGCACCGCAACCAGAAAAGCGCCTCGCATCCACGGAGAAGCGTGCCGCCGTCGGAGCCGCTGTCGTCGCATCTCGCAGAAGGTGTGTCGCCGCTGCAGCATCGCATCGAGCGGAAGCGTCTCGCAACGTCGGAGAAGAGTACCGCTGCCAAGGCCGCTGTCGTCGCATCACGCCAAAGGTGACGCCGCTGTAGCTGACACATCGAGTCGAGCCTTCTCGCAACATCGGAGAAGCGTAACGCATCTGGAAGATCCCGTCGTTATTTCTTTTGCACCAAGAACTTCAACGCATCTGCATCGCTGCAACACATTTGTTGCCCTGCGTGTCGCATCTAAGGTACATTGACTTAAAGTGTCGCATTTAAGAACTTAAGAGAAACTAAGCAATCTTCTACCAACTAAGCAACCGTATTGTGTATTTTTAATCGTTTAATGGTCTTGTGATAATCCTATATAAAGAATCCTTATTTTTAATATAAATACCTGTGTGGTGTCCATTTGTAGTGTTGTCACTTGGTTACTGTATGTGTTCACAAATGCTTAACCTATAACGCTCTGAGATAAGCCTTGTCTGCTCACGCCAAGCTACCTAGAGGGTGAGCAGGGGTTGTTTTAGTAGTGTACCCCCTTACCCTGACTAGAGGAAAGGTTCCCTGCTTGTCACAAGTACCTACCTGTGCCAACCAGAGAACCTGGATTCTAACACTCTGCAAACTCCTCCAAGGAAATTTTCCGTATTGTTAAGTCCCTTACAAAAGTACCTGTTAAACTACCTGCACTGGATGGCTCCCTTACTCGCTGTAATAGTTTGGCCATTTTCTTTGCCCAGAAAATTCAAAACATTTATCGGTCCTTTTCCAACTCACCTAACCCCATCCCGAGTGCAACCACACCAGAGTCATTATCCCCTACTCAATCCACCCTGCTTAAATTTCATCTCATTGACACTACTAGGTTGGACTCCATCATAATAAAACTTAAATCTGGCTCCCCCACAGACCCTGCCCTCCTCAGATTCTTTCATCAGTCATTGAAATTATTTCCCCCACGATCCTTGACCTGGCGAGTTCTTCCATTGCCTCTGGCATAGTTCCTTAACTTGGAAATGAGCCATGGTCAAAGCCCTGCTGAAAAAAAAGCAATTGAAATCCGGATGATTTTTCTAATTACCGCCCAATTTCTCTTCTACCCTGGGTGAGCAAGATTGTGGAGAAGCACATAAATTCCACATTGGTGGACTTTCTGGAACACAACTATCTTCTCCATCCCTCCCAAACCGGTTTCCGCCCCCAATTCAGGACCAAGACCGCTCTGCTTGTATCAATGGAGGAGGTGAGGAGGATCCTGTATCAAGGAGGTAATGCTGCCATCATCCTCCTTGATCTCAGTGCCGCCTTCGACACTGTAAACCATAACATCTTGATTTGCAGACTAAGAGATCTGGGAGTGTCTGGTTTAGCTCTCCACTGGTTGCAATCTTTTTTGACCGAACGATCATTTAGGGTCTTTGAAGGGGAGGTCGTTTCCAGCCAGATGACGTTGAACTGTGGAATTCCTCAGGGTTCCTCCCTGAGCCCCACAATGTTTAATGTTTACATGAGGCCACTGGCAGATGTTGTCCATCCATTTGGCATAAAAATGGTCACCTACGCAGATGACACTTAGTTAGTGGTGACGTTAAACCACCCCGAGCGATCACCCAGCGCTCTAGGCTGTTGCCTAGAAGAGATAGCCAGATGGATGGACCACTCGTGCCTTAAGCTCAATGGGGACAAAACGGAGCTTATGCTTTTGGGCAATGCTCCCGTATTTAACTCAGCTTTGCTGTGGCCCAACTGTCTTGGGCCCATGCCAGCTCCTAAAGAGCAAATAAAGAGTCTGGGAATATGGCTGGACCGCTCTCTCACCTTTAGCCACCAAGCGGTAAAACCTTCCGCCTCCTGCTTTGGCATAATTAGAGAGAGTCCTCCCTCTCCTCCCTTTTCAAGCCAGAAGGATCATGGTCCAGGCGCTTATTCTCTCTCGCCTCGACTATGGCAATGTTCTTTATCTGGGTGCCCCTCATTCAACCATCAATAGGCTCCAGATTGTTCAAAACTGTGCTGCTCGCCTGCTTTTACAGATCCTGCGATGGCCGTCGGCAAAACCTGCCATTAAGACCTTACACTGGCTGCCGATCAAAGAGAGGATTCAGTTTAAAGCCATGTGTCTTGCCCAGAAAGCTTTCTGGAAGACTGGCCCTTCCATTATCCAATCTTTAATCACTCCCTATCAACCGAGAAGGGTTCTCCGATCCACCACCGCCTTCCTCTCTCTCCCCCCAGAATAAAGAGAGCTAGAAGTGGTGGACAGTCCTTCACGTATAACGCATCAATTCTTTGGAATACTCTCCCTATTTCTCTTCGACAGGAATCTAATCTGCTTGTCTTCCGGAGGCTTTTAAAAACTTGGCTCTATAAAAACTGGCACTAACTTGCATCCCACTGGTTCTGGCTGTGCTGTCCGTAGCGCTGGGAGGCCTCTGGGTAGCCATCGCACTTTATAAATTCAATTTCATTCATTCATTCATTCATTCACATCACTAGAACAGATTATCGTAAGTATATATTTTTCAGAATGATTGACGATCAATAATTGCGCACAGAGGTCACGGAATTCTTTATTTCATTTTAAAAAGTGCGTATGTTAATAATTAATATTTCCCTAGTTCATTTAATTAAAATGTATAGTATGGTAGTTCTAGTTGTTAGGCTTTCCCTTGCTAATAAAATGAAGTGTATGCAAAGGCATTATGAAATGGCATGTTTCTTTTCAGGAATGCTATTAAGCAAGTGATGTTACATTTTGGAACTTTCGACTTGGGCCTATTGAAAAAGAGATTAAAACGTTAATTCCAGAGATGAAAACATGATTTCCAAGTAGGCCGGGCAGACTTTGAGGGCACTACCTGTATATTCATTAAGACCTTCAACAAAGGGAAAAAAAAAAGTCCTGTAGGATTGATCGGGGCTCATTTCATTTCTCAACATCTGTCATAGTGTTATATGGAAAAAATACTTTCCCTTTCGTGTGACTGCAGAATTTGGTGGTGCACGATTTACAGATTATAGCAGAGACAGTCGATCAACACAATTAAAGAAATGCTTTATATTCAGGGCCTCTTTATAGCTGAATTGCTAGGGTTTAAGGCAAGTTTATTCCAACTCACTGCACATGTGCAGACGGTGAGATTTAATCTGTACGTGTTCGGACGGCATCCAATTTCCTGTTTGGCAAAGGTTGTTAAAGTGTTTTGGAATTCGCCCTACTTTAGAGGCAGTGGGACCCTGGTGTGCAATGGAGCATTGTATGAAATAAAATAGTTGATATTATGTTGATAAAATACGATATCAAAGGTATGCTCGGGCACTAAGGAATCCAAAACATTTCAGTTTGGATCGTAAAACTCAGAAAAAACTGATTTTGTGTGACTTAATTTTGCAACAGCATGTAGATTTAAGAAGACATTAGAGGCTGTTCATTGGAAAATGTCCCCGTAACCAAGACTTAGTAGCAGTTTTTGGGTTTTAGAAACATTACATGGGAGGACATTTGTACTCCTTGCTCTAGCCTTCTGGAAAAGCCTTTCCTCTGCACAACTGGTTGACTCCAAGACTGTTAATAAGGGAAACGCGTTAAGAAGTGGTAATTTTTCAGGTATGATGTGTAGTTTGTCTGTATTGGGTTTTAGTAGGTCCCTTGCCTTGCGAGCACCAAGATCCATTTGCAATGACGAGCACTTGATAAAGGCATGCAATAAATAAATATATACATGTGAAAGATTAAAGATTATGTTTGAGTCAGTTCTCAGCACTGTATCACGATGAAGCAACCGCTGAGAGCGTGCAAGCAACTAGGCAATTTAATTAGGCATACATTTTGAATGTTCTAAATCAACTAACTTTCAGGGGCATATTTACGAAGGCATTGCGCCCTAGGAACGCCAATTTTAATGGCGTTCCTGTGGCGCAGTGCCCTGCTCCATATTTACAAGGTGGTGTTAAGTCAAAATATGCCCCTTGCCGCAGCAGTCCACTGCGGCAAAGGGGCGGGCAAAGGGTGTTTCTGTGGGTGTTCCACCGCAACACCCATTGTTTTTTTAAACTGCCCCTATTTACAAGGGTGGCGTAAATATGGGTCAGCAAAAACCTGTTATTAAACAGAGGCAACGAGCAGAAGTTATTAATTTCTCCTCATTTTTGCTGTTTCTATGTGTGCTGCATTTTGCAGCATACATAGAAACAGTAAATTACCATTACTGATCATGTGCAGGAAGGTGCCTCTTCCTGCACTTAGACAATCATTAAAAAATGACGCTTTGCAACTTCTATATGTGCTGCAGAAACACACATAGAAGCTTCAAATCACCATCAGTGATTGTTTATGTGCAGGAGGGACACCTTCCTGCCCCTGAACAATCTTTCCCTGCAATGCTAGCACCCTTGCACTATGGTGCAAGTGTGCCTGAGTTGGCACTAGGCAGCTACATTTTGTGCCAGCGCTAGGGGAAATGCAGGGGTGTGCTGCATTCTTGTAAATATGGCGCATCCCTGCGTTTTGAAACTGTCGGAGCACGGTGTTAGCAATTTTGGCTTAATACAGCACTCCAACAGTTTATTCTGAACATAGAGCACTAGGCTGTTGGCCTCACATTTGATGCTGAGGCATGTGATTATGTATGTTGAAGTTTGAGTCGGAGCTGAATGAATCAACCCTGCTTTGTGATATGTTAAAACTAAGCCATTAGTACAGCTGGGGCTTCACAAGACATTGCAGGTACTCTGGCCCAGGCAGGGATTATTTTAGCCTCCTGGGGAGTGGGGTTGGGGAGGCCTCTGCTACCCTCCATGAAATCCGCCTATCATGGACTCAATCTGGTTCTCCCAGTTGATAGTGAGCTTAGATCTCATAGGATGTAATTAATATTCACAAGGCCTGCCTGACTGGAACATAGCTCGAATGGCTTCTTCTGTCACCTTTCCAGGGAGGTGCCGGTGTTGTTTGGAAGACACTGAACTGTGACATGGATAAGGCTGAATTAGCCTCAGGGGTGCCCCTTGGTGTTTAGCCATATAATTTGCACTGACAGCCTATGTTTTTGTCAGAGTGCAAGTATGTGGCCATTCTGCCCAACATCTCATTGTATAATTCGGAGGCGGGTACCCATACCACCCGCCGCGTAATGGGAGAAATTTCTACCTGGATAAACTATTTTATTTCCCATAAACACCACGATGCTCAAATTGCAATAAAGAGTCCTGCACAATGGTCATATGTTTAGAAGTACTTACCAGAAGATTAGAATGTTGGCCAACAGAGGACCATTTGAGTTGACTCTTTCCGGAGAGAGGAGGACGTGTACCAAGAAATGTATCCCTCTTTTTAACTTTCTCTTTATCCAAGAAGAGGCTGGAGTAAGAGATTTGGACGACAATAGCACTCCCGAGGTGTTCCTGCAGTGCAGACAATTGTTATGTCTCATGTCCTTGAAATGAAGGCATGATGCGCCAGGTACAGGTTCTTAAATTGGCAGATTTCTCTAACAAGTTTCCGATCTGTTTGTTTGAACTGAACCTTGCATCATCTTGGCAACTTCCCACTGAGTCGCCTGCATTCCAAGTTTATCATTCAAGTTATGAGACCCCCAGGAACTCGGCCAATAAACACACAAACAAGGGGAAGGAGAAGGCAAGAATTGATTGCAATATGTCAAGGTACATCCTCAGCTCCGACTGAGGGAGGCCTGATGGTGAAGCATGTCACCTCGGTGAGTGAGTGCCTTCCTCCCTTTTAGGGAAGACTCTTAAAATTGGCTCTCTTCCTTTAGAGTATCACGCCCTCATAAGAAGGGTCTCAGTGTCAATTTCTGCTGTGATAGGTAGTGCGTTCTTGCACCCAAAAACAAGGGCTCAACAACTGGTTGTAATATAGGTGGTCTCTTTCTTGTATAGCCCAGTGAGCAAACAACAGTGACATGGGATGTTTTTTTCCAGTTATTAGAAATAATTTCGGTCAATTCAAGCATTCTAATAATGATTTCTTTTTAGTTATGACAGGGAGAAATAGTCATAGATCTTCACGGAGCCAAAAGAAATGTTTATAGAGATAGAAGGTAGCTTATTTTCTTCTCGTTAAACTTCTTTCTTTGTCTCGAGATTTAATTTTATTTTCACTGTAACTTGGAGAACAAATATTCTTACCGAGGTGTTCTTTTCAAGCGCCAAAATCTGAGAGAGGAACACAAAAGCCCTTCACCTTCCAAAGCTTGGTGAAGGTGTAAAATGAATTATTGATTGATTGAATGAATCAACAATGAATCAATGAAAGGATGAAGTGAATGGGAGTTTATAGATCATAGACTCATTTCTGAAGGTTTCATGGCACTACTAATAAATCTATTACTCCAAGAAATTCAACAAAAAAGATGAGTCTTTGATGCTTTGAAGTGCAAGATGAGATTTTATTTAGTAGAGATAGGGAGGAAGATCGTTTCTCACTTGAAAAAGCCCAATGGTAAACCATCTAATTTAAGCAATTTTAGCCCAATCTTATTATTATTTTTTCTTAGAAAATAGCGGGGAAATGTCAACAGGTTAATATCAAGATTTATTAAACAATACCTGCTATTAGACCCTGGACAACTGGCCTTTGGCCTGGCCGGCGAATGGAAAGAGCGCTGATGTCGGTCCTCGATGACCTGAGAATGTCAGCAGAAGATGGTCAGATGGTCACTTTGGTGCTGATGGACCTATCTGCTGCATTCTCATACCATCCTGTTGTGTAAACCGGTTGAGGTGGGGATCTGTGGCCTGGGCTTGCAATGGCTCTGTAAGGTAAATACCAGACAGTTCATACCTCCCTCCTTTTCAATCTGAATTCAAGGTTTTACATCACACAGGGCTCAGCGCTTAGCCGCACCAGCTTTAGCCTCTAATTCCGCCCTCGTGATAAACTCATTAGAATTTATAGCCTAAACTTTAAGAATTATGCGGATGATTTCGACTGACAATACTGTTTCTTACCCTCTTCCAAATTCGTCAGTTACTTCACGGATGGTGCACAATTTATTTAAATTCAATGCTAATGAAATGAAAGTCTTGTGTGTCACAAACAAAAGGCCCTTACTAATTGTTCCTAATAATTTCTGGCCTCCCTCTCTTGCAGCAACTCCTCGTCCAGTAGAGGTGGTCTATAATCTTGAATTCTGCTTGGAAGAGATTTTGAAATATCTAAAACTTGTCTTCGTTTTTGCGTTTCCTGTGGAAGGTCCTGCCTCTACTTCTCCTTTCTGTCCATCCTCTGGTGGTTCAGTCAACCGTTCTGATTGGATTATTGTAATTATTTATTCATTTACTCTCCTTTTGGCATTGTAAAGAGGCTACAGCATATTCAAAATGGTGCTACAAAATAGGAACCTTAAGAGTACCTTAAATCCTGGTTTTGAATTCATTGCACTGGTTGCCGTGTCAAATATGATATGCTTCAAGTGTCTTTGCTGTGTACAAAAAGCCTTATATAAGATCAGCTCTAGCAATCTTCGACAGACATATGTATACTATGTGGCCTCGCGCAGACTGCACTCCACTGATACATACTCAGATGGTGGCTGTTCCTAGATTTAAGCGTGAACGGCTTGGTGGCAAGTCATTTCGGTATGAGTGGCCTGCTTGGGGAACTCACCCCCTTTATCACTGTGTAATACTCAAGATCTACTTTTGTCTCTAAACACAATAGTTTTTGTCCTTCTCTGCAGTCATTCTTCATTTTCTAGCTTTACCTCAGCGCCAAGACACCTGTATAGGTATCAATGTGCTCATAAAATAATTAAAATAACAAAACACAAGGGAGAATGTAGTCATAAAAACATTACCCTTCCATAGCGGGATTTTTAAATCAAGGCACCAAAAGCAAAGACAGTGAGGAGGTACGTATAGCACAAGCGGAGATATCGCAAGGACAAAGAGTCTGTAGGGAAGATGATCCTAAGCCTTAGTAGGATTTTTCTACCAGACAGAGATTTCATTTTAACTCAGGTAAAGGCAGCCAACCAGCAAAGACTTTAGCCTATGAGACCTTCTTGAAGTTCCTAAAGTTGAACACCAGTCAAGCGGCCATCTTCTGACCCATTAGCCAATGACGGGTAGAGGATACAGGCATACTTAGATAACACAAATTAGCATAATCAAGTCTGTGGATGAGGAGGCCATTCACCACACACACTGTAAACTGAGCAGGGATAAAAGGGAAAAACTTGTTTTAGACTATCATCTGAGAGCAGCAAGCAGAATTTACAGATTTGACCTGAGAAGTTGTACTGGGTTTCTTGCCTATACATAACCCAGGACTATAAACTTTTTGAGATAAAGGAGGAATATCACCCATGGAATAGGTAAACCAGAGACATTCCTTTCCAAACATAATTACTTTAGTTTCAGAGGAATTAAGCCTAAGGAAGTTAACGTTCACCCAGAAAGGCAGCACTGATGTGATCTTTAATATCACCAAGAGTTTTGTCAAATTTCAGTAAGACCACTGTGCCATCTGCACAGAAATGTATTTTAAACCAAAGATGTCATTTATCAAGCACAATTATTTGAATCCCAAAGTCATATATAACATAGGCCCATGGACAGAGATTGATATTATTGAGGATTGGAGAAAGAGTGGAGACCTGAGCGATTTCGCACAAAACTTGTAATTACTTTGACCAAAAAAAGGCAGCATCAGGTTTTCTGTTCTGTCAGAGAGAAACGATGCCAGTAATTGGTTTGTGATCCAACATATCTCCATCTCTTCCATTTGCAAGATCGAGATAGAAATGTCAACCGTATAAAAAGCGGCTGAAAAATCTAGCAGACATATGGGCACATTCTCTTCCAAACCCCGCCCAGCTGACCTACTCACTGATTCTGTTGAGCGACCTTACCTGAATCTCATTTAACTAATGTCCAGGATCTGACGATCTTCCAAGAAAGTGCAAGTGCATAAGGATGCATATTCATCAATGATCTTGGAGAACGAGGGTAGAAGCAAAATATGTCTATAGTTAGCTTCATTAGCCAGATCACTGTTAGTTTAAAAAAAAATAAAGGTTTCACCATAGCCCCCTAGCATTTTTGTGGCACACATCCAGAAGAGAAACAAGGAGTAAGATTTGAGGAGAGTGCACGTACTAAAGCAATACTCGTAGGCAGTGGCGGCTCATCTGCTATGGCGGAGGAGCGTCTCCCCATTGCTTTTTAGCAGTGTGAAGAAAAAACATAAAATGATATTAACTTTAGGTTATTATCATTTTATGCTTCGTGTCCTGCTGCTTTGATGGTGGGCAGGTGGGTGGGACTCCTCTGCTTTCGGAGCAGGGCAGGGAAGGGGTGGTTTGTCCACTCCTAAGTGCGCAATGACTGTTTGGTCGGCCCTCACATGCCGGCCAAACAAGTCAGGCACAATTTCCCCCTTGTCCATGCAGACTGCATTACAGCCTGGAGAACATGCCTACCACTCCAGCCCCTGCCTGAGTGCCGTGTCACGGCGCTCAGACCAATCACAACACTGCACTGCAGTGTTGTGATTGGCTTTGGGGAGGGAGGCTGGCTGCCTGCTTCCTGTGCCTGGAGTCGGAGACAGGGGAGCAGGAGCAGAGACGTGGGACCCGGCCGAAAGGTAAGTTTATGTTTTTTTTTAGCCCCCCGTGACACCCCCTGCAACCTCCCCACGGCCCTCCCTGATGACACCCTTGCCCACCCCCCCAACCATAAACAATTCCGGCCACTGCTGCTCCTAGGGCTACTAAGATTAGATATGTTCTGAAAAAGGACTTTAGAAGAATTGGAAGAGAGGACAATAGATTTACTGTGGATGAGGGGATGCTTATAGCTCCCCAGCTTTGCACTGAAGGCTGCTTGTGATTCTTCAAATGGGATCTGCACCATTGGCATTGAGCTTGCCAAACCTTTAATGTTTAATTTTTTAAGTCAAGGCTAAACCATAAGTTTTAGGTTGCCTTTACACTTGAGTTGAGGAGTAAGGAGAGAGGAATTAATCAAGAGTAATATTAAGACAATATGTTAAAACTATCCAAATGATCATCACTATTTTCTTTAGAAGAACTGCAGACACATCTATGGTTAAAGAAATCACAACTACGGAGAGCGTCTATGCCATTCCAAGGAGAATCCTTGTTAACCTCTTTTAGGAGAGCTAGTATGTTGCTTTGCCAACTGTAATTTTGTATACGTTTACAATTTTATGACTGCATGCCAGATAGTTGCCATGTGGGACACCTTATTCTCAGCACAGTGTACCTGAGTTGGTTATGGTGAGAAGCCAATGATAACACATATAGGATTGATCATAGTTCAAGGAAATGTTATGCCCAATGCCATGCAACTAGCCTGTTTGTTATGATAAAGGTAGTAGAACTGGCTAATGTATTGTAAAAAGCATATGATTAAGTCAATATGCCTCTACAGTGGATTGTTATCACATTATATTACAGGCTGTAAAGGTATTTGGTTACATGTAATTTCACAGAATACCATATTAGACAATGGTTTTGCAGTTGGTCACCCACTCTGTCAAACCCAGAGAGCAGAATTTCACTGTGATGACTCTTGCTAGGGTCTAATGTTTTGCTAATTGTTTGGTTACACATATTAGCAATTTTACAAATGTATGGCTGACGGTTGGCAGTTTATGCACACTTCTGTGGGTCTGGGTTGATACTGTGTCAAATCATTGGTAAAAGCTAACATCTTTATCGGTCACTGAGAAAGGTTATGTTAGAGTCCTTAAGTGTGATCTATTTATTGTGATAGCATGTGTTAAAGACAATAGGCTAACAAGGGTGGATCATTATTACTCTGTGCTAAAGCCTATAGGCAGGTGTTTTGTTACAGGGATTCTCGCAGATTACTGTATTAGGAATGCATTTTGGTGTTGGTAACCCACCTGAACAAGCCGTGGGTATAAACTATTCACATTATGTTAATCCATATTAGTATCTATCAGTAGGGATTTTATATTGTTTTCACAACTTCATTTTCTGCATACTTCTAATATATTATGGTGTTTCTGATGGTTGTCTTGTGAGAAGACTTATAGACCAACATCAGTAGGGCTGAGCTGGTTATGGTGACAAGTAAATGATAAAAACAACATGCCTGATTGTTTATCATGAAAATTTACAATACATGAAGTAAGCCTGACATATTGATTGAGAAAAGTCTAGGCATTTATCGAGTAGATTGCTATTAGTCTGTTTTAAAGCTTGCAGATAAGTATTGTGTCACATAAAATGTCATTGAATACCTTTTCAGGGAATGTTCTTGATGTTGGATACAGCCTCTGATAAAGCCAACGGGTAGTAGATTTCCATTGTAATAATTCTTGCTAGAATGTCTTTTTAACTGTCTACCAGGATCTTGTAATATAAAATCATTAAATGATACATACATCCAAATATATATCAATATAGCTACATAGACCGCCTTTGAATCAGCTTTGTTTTGTAATTGAATTGTCTAAGTGGCATTTACACTTTGCTTCAAACCTTGACTGCGAATTGCATGGGATGATGGCGCAATTAGGGCGAGAAAGCAAAAGACACACAATTGATGGACGGAATGCAGAACAAATCTAAACATTCACCCCCAGTCAAGAGATCCATCATTCTTTTGCTCACCATGCCACCCCAGTTTAGACCTGGCCATATGCAAATCAATCTTGACCCTGTGCCCCATGGGAACAGTCCAGCCCGAACTGCCAAGCCAGGTCCTCCCTGGACCGGAAACAAGCATCCTAAGACCGGTTTCGGGGTTTCACCCCTCTTCAGCCAGGATAGCTTGATTTCAGTGGCACAGTGAGCCCAGGACCCACGTCAGGGCATAACTGGCGCACTTAGGGCGAGAAAGCAAAAGACACACAATTGATGGACCGAATGCTGAACAAATCATACATTCACCCCCAATCAAGAGATCTGGGTTAAATCCATCATTCTTTTGCTCACCATGCCACCCCAGTTTAGACCTGGGCATATGCAAATCAGTCTTGACCCTGTGCCTCATGGGAACAGTCCAGCCCGAACTGCCAAGCCAGGTCCTCCCTGGACCGGAAACAAGCATCCTAGGACCGGTTCTGGGGTTTCACCCCTTTTCAGCCCGGATAGCTTGATTCCAGTGGCACAGTGAGCCCAGGACCCACGTCTAGGCATACCTGGCACACTTAGGGCGAGAAAGCAAAAGACACACAATTGATGGACGGAATGCAAAACAAATCAAAACATTAACCCCCAGTCAAGAGTTCTGGGTTAAATCCATCATTCTTTTGCTCACCATGCCACCCCAGTTTAGACCTGGCCATATGCAAATCAGTCTTGACCCTGTGCCTCATGGGAACAGTCCAGCCCAAACTGCCAAGCCAGGTATGCCGAGACGTGGGTCCCTTGCTCACTTTGCCACTGGATTCAAGATAGCCTGGCTGGTGAGGGTTATGAACCCGAAACCGGTCCCAGGATGCTTGTTTGCGGTCCAGGGAAGACATGGCTTGGCAGTTCGGGCTGGACTGTTCCCATGAGTCACAGGGTCAGACTGACTTGCATATGGCCATGTCTGAACTGGGGTGGTGGAGCAATGTTATCCTATGGGAAGAAATTCACTTAGCAGGTAAGTTACTTTTGCGTTACTTTTGTAATCCAGTGCTGGACTCCTAGATCCAGCACTGGGACATCTACTTAAAACAGGCAAGTAATTACGTTTTTGCAGTTTTGCGAATTTTAAAGAATATTCTTGTATTTCAAAAGTGGACACAGAAACTTTTTCACAAAGAACCCCCAATGTTATCCTATGGAAGGAAATTCAATTCACAGGTAAGTTACTTTTTAGTTACTTTTCTTACTCAGTGCTGGACACCTGAGTTCAGCACTGGGACCTTTCCTGCAAACAGTTGAGAAAATTCGGTTAGGTTATTTGTGCGATTTTTAAGGAGTATTCTTAGTTTTCAAAAGTCGACACTTGGAAACTTTTGGGGAGAAAAAGTGTCAATATTATCCTGTGCGGAAAAGTGAGTTATTGGTCTCGAGGTAAGTAATCAGTCTTTTGAGTTAGGGTTCTGGGGTTAGACTTAGGGGTCTCCCAGGGTCAGTGATGCACTGTTGTTGCACCCCCAGTGGCACTAGGGCGGCCGGGTGCAGAGTGTTGAGGCCCAATGTTATCCTATGGAGGATAGGGGGGCTCCGGTTGGTGGCGGCTGGCAAGCAGGCCACGGGGTTGTGGGAGCAAAGCTCCTAGGGTTAAGCTCAGGGCAAGTTGACCAAGTTAGCACCAAAGGGCACCCTCAGCGGCACCAGGGCAGCCGGGTGCAGGGTGCTGTTTTGAGGTTGGATGCCCTGTTGATTTCAATGTAGATTCTCCAGGACAAAGAAACACTGCAGGCTCGGGGACGAGGATCTTCCAGGAGTGACCACCACTTTGAGCGGTAAGTTGGGATGTAGAGGGGTGGTTATACACCACTGGGTTGCGCACACAAGGCCGTGGGGTGTCAGGTGCAGGGGTGCCTTTGGACGTTGGATTTTCTTACCCGCTCTGGTCGCGGTAGGGGGTCCTCTGGATTGAGGCTGCATGCGTCATCTGGAGGCTTGAGGCAGGTCAATGGTCACCGGATCTCGGGTCAGGATCACCGGGGGGACCTCCTCGTGGTGTTTGTTCACTCAAACACGGGCCGGGCTCGGCGGGTGCAGAGTGTGCTGGATTCACGGTTCCTGGCTGGCACCAGACCTGCAGTTTAAACATGTCCGGTGTTCTCGGGAGAAACAGCTTGGAGAGTGAAGGCAGGCTGGCCGCTGAACACGCTGGGGTTTCGCAGGAGCAGGTTCGAGGGGAGACAGGCCTGTAGGGCTGGGGCCAAGTCAGTGGGCGTCGTACTCTTGTTAGCTTTGCACGGCTTTTCAGCCTTCTGCTTTTCTTCTTTTCTTGTGGTTGCTGGATCTGATAAAGGAAGGTTCAGGGTGCCCCTAAATACTACATTTAGGGGCCTTACAGGTAGGTTAAGGGCAGGGACCAATGGGTCCCTTCCCTGGGGTGGGTACAACCCCTCTTCTGCTACTCTCCTGTGGGAGGGGGGCAGGAACCTGTCCCTGGTTGGCTGGGTCCCCCCATCCTCAAGATGGCGGGGACTCGAGGTTGTGCTTCACCTCGCCTCCCCCACCTTAGGGTGGAGTTGGTAGAGGTGGGCACACCTCTCGTCCTCACTTGTTTTTCCCACCGGTTCTCCCACCCAAAGTGGGGGGTAGAACAAGTGGGGACCAGTTGCTGAAAGCAGCAAATGGTCTAGATAGGCTCGTAAAGGCGGCATGACTTTGAAGCTTCTCCTTCATGAACCCTGCCCATCCCGGGGGAGGAGGCTTGGCACCTCGTCCCAGGATGTGCATTGTTTCAGACCCCCGGGAGCAGCGGGCTCTCAACCCAGGGGTCCAGAAACATGTCTGGTGGTGGCAGCCTGCGCAGCCACTCAATCAGGTCACTGGTAGTTTTTCTCTAAGATGCCCTCTGTGGTGCATGTTTTTCATTAAATCCCACACTGGCATCAGTGTGGGTTTAATGTGCTGAGAAGTTTGATGCCAAACTTCCCAGTCTTCAGTGTAGCCATTATGGTGCTGTGAAGTTCGTAATGACAACCTCCCAGCACCATATACTCTTAAAGGCAGCACTGCACTTACAGGGCCCAGGAATGGACCTGGGCACTGTAGGGGTACAGGGCTCATGCACCTGTACCCTCACCACTGGCATAGGGCACCCAGCTAGAGGGGTGACTGATGTATGCCAGGGCAGTGGTTTGTGGGCATGGCACACAGGTATGTGTGCCATGTCAAATCTTTGTTTTGTTCTGCACCCAGACACTCAGCCTGCAAAGGCAGTGTGTGTGTGTGTGTGTCAGGGTACAAGGCATCTAAGGGTGGCACAATAAGTGCTGCAGTCCTTAGAGCCCTTCTCTGGTCACAGTGCCCTGGGTGCCTATGGTACCATTTACCAGGGGCTGACATGTGGCCAGACATGTCAATTGGGTTTTGTTTTGGGGAAAGAACACAGGCCCTGGGGTCCTGATTGGAAGGGCCCTAGAGCACATCAAGTCAAAGAGCATCAGTAGTCTGGCAACACAAAAAAGGGGGGTTTACTGCAACAGAAACCCACTTTCTAACAGGGGTCAGTCTTTAATGTTAGAGATTAGTAGGAATTCAGTTTTGAGGTCATTAAGTTTGAGGTGATTAAGAGTCAGCCAGTGTTGAGTTTTGGTCAGGATGTTATTATGGGTGTTGATGTCATCAAGAGAGGCAATCTCCATATAAAGTCGCAGATCATTACTGTACATATGGCAGGAGATGCTAGAGATCCTGAGGATTTTATTTAGGGGTTCCATGTAAAGATTGAATAGGATGGGGAAAATTGAGGAACCTTGGGGTACGCCGATCGTGACAGGTATCTGATTGGATAAGGCATGATTAATAAGGATTTCTTGAGATTTGTTGTGCAAGAATGAGAAGAGCAGTTTTAAGACAGTACTAGAGAGACCCATCCTGTGTTCTAGGAGGTTCTGAGAGTCTCCTGTTTGACCGTGTCAACAGCTGACGATGGGTCAAGTAGGATCAAAAGACAGGATTCATATTGATTGAGTAAGCGATGAGCATCGTCGACAATTTGAAGCATGTCAGTTTCAGTACTGTGACCTTGTCTGAAACCAGATTGGCAGTGGTCAAGGAGTCAGTGATGAACAATGTGATTACAGAGCTGCTGATGAACACATTTGTCCAGGAGTTTGGCTAAGGTTGGGATGCCAGAAATGGGATGTTAGTTGTTAAGATCCGAGAGGTCAGCGTCTGGCTTTTTTAAGGTAGGGGTGACAACCACTTTTTAGACAGCCCGTCATTGTGTAAGAAAGGCATTGATAATTTTGGTACACAAGGGTATGAAGTCTCATTTGGGAGTTTGGAGGACAGCGGGTCATTGAAGTGGTTGGAGCGTTTTGGGGAAGACAGTAGCTTTAAGATGTCAGAGTTATCAAATGTCTGAAATTTGGAGCACGAGGCATTATTTTAAGGTTTAAGGACCTGGTTGCCCAGGCACACTTCCTGCAAAATGGAGGTGTGCTGTGGGAGGGTTTCAGTTGGTAAGAGATTCACAGCATTTTGGAGATCAGTGTCAATTGATTTGGTTTTCTCAAAAAAAGGAGGAGGAACATGTTTGACAATGAGTTAGTGTTGTAGAGTCTGATGTGGTGGAACTGCAATTAGCATTAGTTTATTGTTCAACCAATTCTTAGAGTTTTTTAGGATGGTTAATGGCCTTGTCTAGGTGCTGGCAGAAATATGATGATTTGGCACTTCTGATGCACCTATTGTAGGTACTTAATTTTATCTGCAAAGGTTTAAGGTTCGTCAGAGAGGGGTTCAGTCTCCAAGCTCTTTCCACAAGCCTTACGGTGTAACGCTCCTTGTTAAGGCTACAGTTGATCCAGGGGTTGGATGTTGTTATCAGGACTCTCTTTAATTGTTTGGAGGCAATGGAGTCCAAGATGTTGGACATAGAGCTAAAATAGTGCTTATTGGGGTCTTGAGCATCAATCATCGATGGGAGGGGACAGGAGGTTGTGGCTAGTATAGGATACGAAGACTGAATTGGGATTGAGGGTGTTTCTAATCCAATGTTTTCTTTTCACGGGATGGCCTTTATAGATGCTTACCTTTTCAGCTATGAAGAAGGTGATGCAGTGGTGGTCGGTCCAGTCATAGGGTGAGATAGAGTCAAATAGGACGGTAGTTTTCTTGGCTATAATTAGATCTAAGATGACCCCTTTAATGTGAGTAGGGTTGTTGCAGGTTTGAATCAGGTTGAGGTCACAGAAAAAGGCCTTGAAACAGTTCACTAGTGGATCATTTGTGCCGTTCCAATGAATGTTGAAGTCACCTAGTAAAATCTGGTTATTGTGTGGTGTATTGTTGATAGAGATGATCTCCATGAGTAGTTCAATGAAAGCATGATTATGACCAGTGGGGTGGTAGACCATGTGCAGGGTGCAGGTAGCATTATCTTTGTTTAAGATGTCCATCTTCAAAGATTCACAAGCAGATGTTGGTGAAGAATGTGACTGTTTAACAGATAGGTTAGACCTATACATGCAAGCAAGACCACCCCCAAGATGGTTCGCAGGGTCTTGATGGATGATATCATAGCTAGGTTGAACTAGGATGTCAAGAATAGCAGTAGAGAAGTAATTTAGCCAGGGTTCAGTGAGGATTAAGAGATTGAGGTCCAAGGTGAGTAAAAGGTCAGCTTTATGTACAGCATGTTTCATTGCTGACCGGCAGTTGAGTAGTGAGAATTTCTGGTAGGTTTTGGTAACAGAATAAGAAGAATGGGCAACAGGGACAAGTTTGTGCTTAGATTTAATAATAAGTCGAGGCTCAGGATGAGGTTTCCTTGGTGGTTGGGTGATAATGGTTTGAATCCTTTAAGAAGGCTTGACGTGGACGAATAGGGCGGGGTTATAGAAAGAAGAAGGGAGAGGATATCCTTGGTTGAAAGGTGTCTGACTAGTCTGTTGGGTCGGGTGGAATGGTCTTGATTCAGTTTGCATCTCCATCTAGGTTGAGGTCCTGATTTGGCAGATTGAGGGTGAATGCGGGAGAGAATATTATGGTGCTCGTGGTGGATCAAAGGATTTAACCGATTTAGCTCCAGGTTAGAGACGACACTTAGAAAACTCAGGATATCAGCCCAAAACCACTTATATTAGATTGTCTAGCATGCAGCTTAGAATAGAGCATTGGGATACTAATGTGATTGGGGTTCCTAATGAATAGTTTCAGAGAGGGGGAGTTATGTATTATATTGTGCGTGAGGGAGTGGGTCTTCAGATTGAGGCAGTGGGTAGTAGATTTAGGAGTATCCCGAACTAAGTGGATGGAATTAAGGTCACACTTTATACTGTGAGGTGGAGTGTGGGGAAAGAGGGTGTGGGGTCAGAGAGACTGGTTATGGACAGATCAATTATTTATTTATCTAAAAAGTTTTGTATACCACGAACAAGACCCCGAAGAGTATCAGAGAGCTTCACAATAATGGAAGGGGAGAACACGTGTTAGATCTGGGGGTCTCTAGTTGGCAGAGGTAAGTACCTTTGTCCAAGAGGGGCTCCCTATTTCTAGTCAGGGTAAGGGGGATACACTCTGTTGATAACCCCTGCTCACCCCCTTGGTAGCTTGACACAAGCAGACATGCTTATCCCCAAGGCAATGAGTAAAGTATTTGCACCAATCACCCACAGTAATCTAGTGAAACACCACAAATGGACACCACACAGGTATTTATAAAAAATATCAATATCTTTAACTGATTAGGGAAGACCAATAATGACAAAAATCAAACATACAAAAATAATCTCACTTTAGCAATGTTCTTTGGTTAAAGCTCACTTTAGCAGTGTTCTCTGGTTACAGTTCACTTTGATAATGAATTGCGGTAATCCTCTTAACCGTGCTTGCAAGCATGATCAAATGCCACTTCTTTAAAAATAAATTGCAGTAATCCTTTGCACCGTGCTTGCAAGCGTGATCCAACTGGCACTTCTTAGTTTTGTTTACTTTCCACCAATCACCCCTCTTTAATGAGCGAGTGCGCACCAGCCAATACAGTTTGTAACATCCCCGATGCGGTCCGCCGGCAGCGCGCTCATTCACAACTGCCTGGGGCGCGAGCTCCGGTCATGGATCGGTGCTGGTTACCTGAGAGTGAGAAGGGGGGCTGGGCAGTTGCATTGTCCGCGTTGTTCTCTGGTGAGGCAGCTTTTCTCCTTTGTGGCACTCCCCAGCCTCAGGCACAGCTCCGCTCTCGTTGACGAGCGTGGGGAAGCCCTGGTTGCTAGGGGATGCCTTGCGCTTCACAGGACTCAGTGCGGCTCGGCTTGGCCGAGCCTCCTCATTACCGGGTAGTCCTTAACACTGGAGCCAAACCCAACGCGGCTCTGCTCTGACATCAACGGACTCTGGGTCAGCAGCGGTGAATGCAGGGAAAGTGCCTTCTCTGCTCCCAGCCGGTGGCAGTGATTGGGGCACACAGCGCTTTCACTCCCGGGCCAGCGGCAGTGGTTTCCTCCCCTTTTTGAAGGTCTCGGGTAGTGCACTGATACGCACACTCGTGCCGAGACGATCCCTTGGAGGTTTCACGCTGGGGGGCAAGACGGACCTTACGATCAGCCACTTCAGCCGCAAGCAGGCGCTGTATCGATTCTTTGGCGTGGCGATGTGCCGGAAAATTCTTCTTGCACCGCTGCGATACGTTGGAACAAGCGATGCATCGATTTTCGCAGTTCTTGTAGTTTCTAGTCCCAAAACAACCTCCAGAGGTCCAGAACACTTGCAGGCACCTCTCAGCAGGTCAGAACTCTCAGCAAAGGAGTTCAGGGTGGACTTGGGGTGAAGTCTTGGTGTCCCTGAGACTTAAGAACAGGAGGCAAGCTCTATTTCAAGCCCTCGGAGATCTTCGTTAAGCAGGGGACACAGCACAAAGCAAAGTCATTCTCATTTCCTTGGCAGAAAGTAGCCACTGCAGGTCAACCCCAGAGAGCAAACAGAACAGGGGCAATATTCCTCCTCAGTTTATCCAGCTCTTCAGCTTGGCAAAGGGTTTTCTTGAATCCCAGAAGTGATTTGAAGTTTTTTTTATCCCTGAGACTTCCAACAGGAGGCAAACTCAACTTCAAACCCTTGGAGAAAACTCTAACAGCAGGATGATGAATGCACAATCTAGTCCTTTCCCTGCCCAAGACAGAAGCAACCACTGCAGGTCAACCCCAACAGCACACAGTACAGGGGCAGCACTCCTCCTCCAGCTTTCCTGGTCCTTCCTGGCAGGTTCCTTAGATCATCAGTAATCTAAAGTTGAGGGGTCTGGGCCCCACTTTTTATAGCACAAATGTATTTGTTCTCTGTGGCATAGAAGCTCTTTGCCCAGCCAAAACTAGTTCTGTCCTCGCTGGTGCAGCTTCCCAACAGGAGGTGGAGACAGCATTGTGTAAGGCGGACAGGGCCTATTCAGGTGCAAGGAAATCTCCTCCCCCTACTCTATATGCAGCCCAGGTCTATTCAGCCCAGCCCTGACTCATTCGGGAACAGCAGAAGGCAGGACACTCATCACCCCCCCCCCCGGTGGCCATCTGGGAGAATGCACATCCCCAGCCCCTGTCATTCAAAAGCCTGACAGTCGAACCACAAACCAGCAGAGACACACAGGATGGCTAAGCAAGAAAATATACACTTTCTAAAAGTGGTATTTACAAACACACAATAAAAACATCATCTTTACTAAAAGATGCATTTTTATATTCTGAGTTCAGGCATACTAAATTCCATCTTTCTATCTTCTCACAATGAGGAGTTATACTTATAAGGTGTTATAAATAAACTCCCATTCTATCCTATGGGACAGCTAGCCTTTCAATAGTGAAAAACTAAATTAGCAGTATTCTACTATTAGGACATGCCACACACATCAGGACATGTCCTACTTTTCACATACACTGCACCCTGCCCACAGGGGTACCTTGGGCTTACCTTAGGGGTGACTAACATGCAAGAAAAGGGAAGGTTAGGGCCTGGCAAGTGGGTGCTCTTGCCAGGTTGACATGGCAATACCAAACTGCGCACAGACACTGCAGTGGCAGGTCTGAGTTACATTTACAGGCTGCTTATGTGGGTGGCACAATCAGTGCTGCAGGCCCACTAGCAGCATTTGATTTACAGCCCCTGGGTACACACAGCGCACTGTACTAGGGACTTACCAGTAAATCAAATATGCCAATCATGAAATCACCAGTACATCATAACAATTTATAGGGATAAAATTTGCACTGATCAACAGTGGTAAAGTGCCCAGAGTCAAAAAATTAACAAAAACAGGCCAGAAACAGAAGGCCAAAAAGCAAAACGTCTGGGGATAAACCTCCTGGACAAGCCAGGTCTAACAGTTGGGATGCAGAGACCGTCATCTTGAGTAATCAGAAATTCAGTCCTGTAGCTTCAACAAGCAAAACGATTGAAGTCGGGAATGAAAGATGAAGCCAGTTCCTTGGTTGTAATGCAGGAAATTAGCGCAAACGAATTCCAATACGATGCTGCATAGATGGCAGGCTTGAAACGGATTGAAACCTCAATGGTGATCCCAAGCCCGAGAACCTCTTCAAGGCGCAACCTTGAGGTGGCCATCTTGGGTTGCTTGGATTGGTTTCAATATTAGTAGTAGATCGAGTCAGATGCTCAGCTGCGTCAATATAATGTTACCTAAATTTGATGCAGTACATAATACAGTTTGGGTTAAAAACTCGGTTGTAGCCAACACTGCCAGGGTTTAATTCACAGCAGCAACAAAATCATGTTAGTTAAATTCTCCGTATTTATTTATTTATTTTACTTTTTTCTACAACACCATTCTTGCCAAGACAGTGTGCTAGTACACTTCACCTAATTGCTAATGTAGAGAACCGGGATTCCCCTTAGAAATGACATAGAAGAACATTTGAGCAGAGGAGAGAAAGGGGGAGCGTCAGTTAACAAAAAAAAGTGTTGGTTGTGATATTATAACTAAGACTCGGTTTTTATTTGTACTGTGTCAGTTAATTCCATGCTGTGGATGTGTGGTCTGTACTAATTCCATTGCGATAAGTGCATTTACCCAGTTAGCACCGCCACAGTGGTTTCACTTAACTCCATATTGTTAAGTGCATGATCACAGTTAATTCTTCTGGTAACATCTATGGCCTGAGTCAATTTCCCAATAGTAGCTGTATCAACCCAGTTACATTCCTTCTAAACTGAGAGGGTAGTGAGTACGAGACCTCACAGGCTTCTCTTGGAAGTACTGTGGGGGCAACAAGCTCACAACTGAACAATGCACGAACAGAATTTCTTTAATGACCAGTCCAGTGCATGTCTTTTGAAAAAGAAAGTACACTTTTAAATATACAGCAGTACCCAATACTACACTATTTATTCCAAAATGTAGGATGGTATCCCGCCTTGTTCTCTTGGGAGTGTCATGATGCAGGTGCTTCTGGCATTTGTAACTGGCTTCTGGAGTCAAACAGATGATCCACTCAGTAGTAGCTGTCCTGACCTGCCCAGGCCACATAAAGGCTTGTGTAGCCCAGCCCATCCCTGGCTGCTACACATAGTCAGGGAAGGGCAGTCTGATCCAGACCAATGCACATGGCAAGGTAGATGCAGCCACCCCCATGCCGATAGGAAGAGTAAGGTGCATGCAGCTGCCTCAGGCTGATATGTGAAGGTATGTAAACTTTCACGGTTCTTGCCGGGCACCAAAAAGAGACTGGGTGACCCACTAAAGCACAGGTCGCTCTTGCCTTAGCTCTGTCCTGAAGTCCGCTTTCTTTGGGTATTTCTCATGTTAATAACAACCTGGGTTTCTCCTCCTAGACAGTGGTACCTCCTTCAGAACCAGGAAAATTCCTCCCTGCTCTCAATGGGCAAAAAAGCTTCTAAACATTAGTCTGCCCTTGCCCACTACCACAGAAAATGCAGACTTCAGGTGATGCCCCTTTACCTCTGGGAGATTGGCTATTTGGCAGATACCAGTACTGGTCACATAGAAGTCCTTGACGAATTCTGTGGAGCACTTCCTTAGTCATGAAGAACTTGAAACTGGGACAAGTGTGGTAATTTTGGGCCCACTATTGTACAGCTGTTCTAGACGGGGGTTTGGACCCACTGTCTTATTCTCAGAATAATTTGAGGTGGTTCTTTTTTAAGTGTCCTTCTCAAGCTGCTCATTGGAAGTATCTCTGGGAATGGCTCCAAACTGCAGCACCCTCAAAATGGGCACAATGCTGTGGTACGTTTCTGCACCTTGGTTAAAATCAGTCTCTCTGATGTGGCAGACCTAATCAAGAAACTTCTTGAATAACAGAAACAACAATCTTACCCTTCACCCCCACACCAGCTAGCAAATAGCAGTGCTCAGGAAGAACTAATCAGCAGACCCTTTCTAGTAAGGCTTTCTTGGAATGTTCAAAAGTAGCCCTGTCTCCATCACCCTCCAACCTCCAGCAACAGGAATGCAGGCAAAACACATTACCCTGTCTGGGTAAACTGTCTTAATCTCCCATCCTGTGGCATGGTAAGCCAGGGGAATCCTACAATGATCCTATTTGGTTTAGTATTTGTACTCATACACACACAGGGGACGATTCACAAAGATAATCTGAGACAAAAGTCTAACTTTACGATTTTTGGTAATCAGAGAGATCATTTATGAGTCATATCTTTACGTCTGCAGGCTGGCCAGAATCTCTGCATCTGGGCCGTACTCTCCGCACCCGTGCCATACTCTGCTGCTTGGGCCGTACTCTCCAGCTTGGGCCGTACTCTCCGGCTCGGGCCCAATGAATTGTGATCAATGAACCAGAATGCAATTTTTACAAAATGGAACATTAGGAACATGTGATATATGGTAAAGGAGGTCAAGAAAATCAGTTTGGGCAGGGAAAAGGGTGTAGCCAGACAATACATTGTATCCCAGAAAAGTTTGCTCATGTGCATCATGGTACACATAGTGCACAATTTGCGCTCCCTCAGTATCAACACTACAGTCAACACTAAGGGTAGAGCACTTAGTGTTGATTGTAGTGCTAACACTACCATCAACACTGAGGGGAGCGCAAATTGTTCCATGATTCAAAGGAGCAAACTTTTCTGGGCTATGATGTAGTGTCTAGCTACCCCCTTTTCCCTACCCAAACAGTTTTTTATTACCTCCTGTATCATTTATCACATGTTCCTAATGTTCTATTTTGTAAATTTTCGCATTCTGGCCCATTGATTACACTAAATTTGGCCTGAGCCAGAAAGTATGGCCCAAGCCGGAGAGTACAGCCCGAGTGCAGAGAGGACGGCCCGAGTGCGGACGTAAAGATGTGACTCGTAAATGATCTCTGTGAATACCAAAAGTCATAAAGTTATACTTTTGTCTCAGATTACCTCTGTGAATCAGACCCACAGAGTTTTGTCACTACACATTTTATACATGCATGCTACACAGTGGCGTAGCTGGGGGGTGGGACCGCCCCAGGCGGCATGAGTTTTTGGGGGCGGCAGCCGGAGCCCCTTCCTCCCGCTCTCACCTGCAGTGGCTGCAAGATTCTGCTGCACCTTTTTGGAAAACGCAGGGGCCACCACGGGCAGTCTAAGGTCTAGCTACACCACTGATACTACATATTCACCTGCCCTAGACATACACAGAGGAAGTTGGCACAAAGGTCTATGTTTTCAGCCAAAAATGGAACTTTACAGGAAAATGGCCAGTATGCCACAATCTAATGGACACAACTAAAAACATCTGGTCAGGTATATTTGATCATACTTTAGGCTATGCTGCCACCACCACCTTCTGTGGTAACTCAAGACAGGTATAAGTAGTAGTTAATTCTAAGGATATGTTTTGTGCACTCCTCCAAGTCAAAGGACAGGTCTTGGACCTCACACTGTCAGACACAGGACGAGGCCTCTGCACACATGCTAGGACAGTGTCAAAGTCAGGATACCAGATACAGATGCATTCAGACACTCAGAGCAGGGGACATCCTCATCCCAATAACACCTGTGCAACCTTTTAATCGTGCTAGTGAAATTCATGAAATACCGAAATGTCACAATGCATACAATTCACAACATTTCTTGTAATTTAAGTTTTTTCAATTTTGCATAATTTTTGCCAGTGGGAGACTGGTTCACTCAGAAAATTTCTTGCCAAGAGATATTTCCTGTACAAACCATTGTCTTTTTTACATGAAGTATGTCCTCATGTAAAATATCGTCAGAGTAAGCCACTTTTCATTCTTAAATTGTAATTTTGCATACATTTGACGAATTTTTTCATGAAATTGTGCAAAGATCCACAACAAAAGAGTACGCAATTTCGCACACCCTTCGCCTGGACAAGCAGCGTCATGAGGATTACTACCCGATCAATGTCTTTCATCACTTCCTTCTAAAAATGCATGCTTGGAAATGCAATTTTTTCCCCATTAAAATATTCTCACGCTAATCCTAAAAATGTAACAGTTTTTTCAAAACAAATCTAAACCACTCCTTTTATGATAAAAGCATCAAGAGAAAAGAAACAAAAATACATTAGAACTTGCGTCATGCCCATTTTGAACTGTATTGATTTAAATTGGGTCTGGAGGTTTTAATTGTACACTAAGATCAATCATTTAACAGCCACTCAATTTTTTAGCATAGGACTTGTCAAAGTTCTGCAAAACCCTTAAGGGCTACTGAAATGTATTCTACAAAACTCTGCTCTTAAGCTGTAGTATTTTAATGTAATACATTGTCTATTGCGCCCTAATATGCTGGATGAAAGTGTGATGAAAGAATATTTGTGCAATGTTTGCTTTGGCAAGTGGTATTTGAGAAGGGATGGCTTTGCATGTGAGTGGGGGAGATTTGCTTGTTGTTTCTGTCTTTTCTCTGATCATCTCAGTGCAGACTGTTGTGGTTCAACCTCAAGGGCGTTTGCTTTGCAGTTCTATGTTTGACATCCCTGTCTGAAAATACACCTCTATATTTGAGCACATGAACCAATTCCTACATATTTTCAGGCCTTGGTTCTTAGTTACTGGATTCCTCCTTCCCTTACAGTGATTGGTTCCGTTTATACATACTCTTCGTCTGAACTTTTTTGCACATGTTCTCTGCACAGTAATGGAAGCTACTTTTAACATGTGCACAAGAAGATACGTTACAGATGGGCATTGAAGAATGATGGGGTTTTGGAAAAGGAAAGACCCACATTTACAACTCCAGTCACCCACCTCCATTTGCCTTATCTAATAAAACTTACCACCCCAGCGTAGATTGGCACAGGAACCCGACTTGCCAAGTGAGATGACATCGAGGCAGGTCCCCTCCTACAATTCTTCCTTGTATGATGGGTGATGACAAAAAGAACCCCAGAGAATCTTGGTGTGGCAGCTAACATCGGGTTGACAAGAACAGGGACATATTAGGAGTTGTTTGCTGGTCGCTGCTCAGGAAACTCCATTTTCTCTCCAGTAAATGAGCATTAGAGTAAAATGAAAAGGCCTGAGGCCAGCTGGAAATACATTTAACAGTGAAGTGGGGATTTCAAATCTTCACCACTTATTCCTGAAAGATGCTGACGATGTCAAAACCCTGTTGGATTGTATGAGGAACTATTATACATTTAAGTAAACTCAATATCACGCTGTTTATCACCTGAAATTATTTAGCTCATATATTTCCCTATTGAGAAAGTAACCCTTATAGCTAGGTTTTAACCAGTATTGGCAAAGGCAATGTATCTGACTTTAAATTCATAAGTAGTATTTGTGCATGCGAAGAATGTAAACATCATTTGTGATTGCCTGTTCCCATGTTCATTGGTGTGTTAAAGTCAAACCGATTGGCTTTGCCACAGAGTGTTTTCTATTTTCCATGGCAAGGGACATGTGCATGCATTCCGCTTCTTGCTCTCTGCACGCTGATAAAATAGCAACAACTCTGGAACCAGAAACTTTCAAACCTTTAGAGGCAAAATGAAATCCACACTTGCCACGTGCCACTTTTTTCAAGATAAACAACTGTTGGCGTCATTCATTGACCCCTCCCACATTATGCCTCTCATAGTGAACACCTTTGCTTTCATGTTTAACTCGTCTTTGAGAAGGGCAATGATTACAGTGTACTGCATATGCTGCTATGTAACTGCTAATACTGATAAGTGCAGCAGGTGAAGGATGCTGATGATCAGCAGGGGCGTAGTTTAGTCAGCGTGATCAGGGCCGACTTTAGGGCGGTGCGACCAGTGCGGCTGCACTGGACGCTGACCTGGAGGGGGCACTGCTCTGGGGGTGGTGAGGGGTGCCGGGACGGTGCTGAGTTTAACAATAACTTATAACTTAAAAGCACCTGCTGCACAGTTCCTTGTTTACACAGCTTTCAGGCAGCAATAAAAATGTCAAGATAACTCTTGTGATTGATGTTCGTGCTAGAGGGAGAGAGAGAGAGAGAGAGAGAGAGAGAGAGAGAGAGAGATTGGAGTTCTCTAGTGGCAGTTTTGTCTCGCCATAAAGTAGCGCATAGGGTTAATATGCCTGCTGCAAAGAACAGAACTATATTTTATGTGGATAGGCGAGTGGATTAGTAAAACCAGCCTTTCCCAGCGCTTTAAAACAAATTAAATGTATGTGAGAGAGGGTCTGTGTAGAGATGAGGGGCACTTTTGCCAGGTGGTGGTGAGGTATTCCGAGGAGGAGGTCATGGTGAGGCGGGTCGCCAAAAAGAATGTCGCACCGGGCTCCACCAGGGCTAAAGCCTGCCCTGAGTGTGATTCGGGTGTGTAGATCTCAACTTTCCCAACTAAAAAAGCAGTTGGCCACAGGGTGAATGTGTGAAGTGGCCAAGGTTCGGGATGGTCTGTTCCCATGAGGAGAAAGGTCAGAACTGATTTGCATTTGATTGTCCTATGGAGATAATTTAGTGTTTGGCAGATAAGTACTCTGTTGCAATGTTTCCTTTCCACCAAACTCAAGCTCCACCCACCCAATTTTCAGTCAGTAGTACCACACGTTTTATCCTATCGAAGAAAACTTTACTCTGTCAGTGTAAAACTTCCTTCGATGGCCCAACAGAGTAGATGTCATCCGAAGTAAGCCATCTGACCTTCCTCCCTTTTTACAGTGGATGGTCAAATGACTTCTTTTTACTGTCCATAAAATTTGGAACAGTAAAAAAAGAAAGATCACCCCTACACCTTAGGAGAAAACAGGTATGAGTGTCAGTTTAAAAAAATAAATAAATCCTTTGGTAGTTTGTTTTTGGAAATTAAAAACTTTCGAAAAGGTTGACGGCCAGCCATCATGTTTGACAAAGCTGTCCATTAACTTTTCCTACATTGACAGGAACTGCCATGATGGCTGTCTCCACCAATGTATAGACATGTCCTCTGGGCTGGAAAATACCTATAAATTTGGAGAGCCGATTTAAGGCTGTAAAGTCCTTCTCCACCCTGTCGGTCCACCCTCCATCTGCTGAATCCGAATACAGGCCCTCTGTCTGGAGTGGTACAGTGGGGGGAAAATGCTTTGGAATATGAATCTGAGGGATTGCCAGTGAATTGATTATTGCAAGAATTTGTCCTCTTATATTCTGCACCTTGGAACCTGTGTAGGGCAGGATGCGGGTGGAATGGTGTGGGTGGAATTCCGTGGAATAGAAGTTTCTGGTGGTTCCAAGGAAGGCGTTTAGACAGATAGAGAGCGCTCCATTGCTGACTGCGATCATTGGCTGCTCCTTTATTGTGGAAATAAACTTACTTTGAAACCTTCGTATCAGAGTACTTCATTACTACACAGTGGTGACGACTGGGAGAAGGAGCAGACACAAGGTCTAGCTGAGATGTTCAGCGCTTATGAGTGGAAATCATCAGAATGATGAGAGAGTCAGGGTTTTAAGAAGCGTTACTCCGAACGCCCTTGGGTTGCTAAATTAACTTTAGCTTCAAAACAGTACTTGACTTTACTTGCAGTAAATTAAGCTAAGCTGCAAGGGGGTATCCGCTCTTGAGCTGTTACTTGAGCAAGCTGGTTAAACCGCATGCACATTCCAGAGCGCTGGGCACAGTTGGTTCATGAGCTGTCAAGCACCCGCACAGTCTCAAGTGCTTGAAGCTGGGGAAGGTGACGCAGACAGTACACACTACACGCGACGGCGGCCATCTTAGATTCAGTCCAAACTGTTATGAGTGAATGCTGATACTCTCGACATTTTGAGCATGGCCACATTCAAAGACGCATTCAAGAGCGTATACATGGTAATGAGCTCATCATTTTAAAAGTTGCTGCATGCAAGAGCATGTCTATGGTGACATGCTCACCATTATACTGCATTAAAGAGCTTGTGCACATTGATTCGCTCATCATTTTTTTAATCAAAGGCACTACAAACAAGATTATACAGTTTACTCTGCATACAGGAGCGCGTGAAAGGCTCACTATTGTTATTTGGATGTGCAATTTTCAGCTTTGAGCTTCATATGAACAATTCTGTGCTCACAAAGTAGAGTTTTTTACTAGCGAGTGAACGTTTTTGTCCTTATTTCATCCACAGTTTTACTTGCTCCCTGCTTTTTTGTTGTTGTTTAGCCATATACCACCAACGTTCAGCTATGTCTAGCATTGCTCCACCTCCTTTTTGTTTTCCAAAACTAAGGTGATCCACCTATGGAATGTGAACTTTGATATTCAATGTTTTAACCTATGTGGAGGTTTTAGAAGGGGAGGAGGGTACCCCCTCAAAGAAAACTAGCCTTGTTGAAACATACATTGGGTGGAGTGCGTCTCAAAGAATTTAAAACTTTACCGCCAGTGGAAAATCCAGGAAATGTAAATGTTTTTGACTATGCTGTAAAACAACTGATCATTAGATATGGTAAAAAGGTTAACACTGTAATGCAAAGATTCAAGTTTATCCAAGAGCGGAAAAAGAAGAAGAAAGCATAGAGGAGCATGTATCTGCTCTTAGAGCTTGAGCATCACTGCGTGAGTCTGAGACCATAATTTATGACCGGGTTTTGAGGGACCAGGTCATGAGGAGAACGAAAAGTAAGAACTTGCAAAAAAGACTTTGGGTGTGAATTGACATGACATTACGTGCCACTGTTACAATCGCCAAGAGTATTGAACAGTCTGAAAAGTTTGTGGAAGAGATTAGAGGATCTAATGGAAATGGTAGAGGATATTAGAAAAAAACTAAGTCTAGTACGGTGTCAATGTAGGTGTCAATGCTTTTAAGAATGATAAGGAGAAAAGAATTGGTGCTAACAAAAAGAAAACATTTACTAATTGTTGCAGATGTGGCAGCAGTTTTCATCTTTGAAATTTTAAGGGATGTCCCACTGTTGAGAGGTCTTGTAACCTCTGTAAGAAACAAGCATTGGCAAAACAATAGGTCTCGGCTATACGAGATCTATTGGCTGGGTCAATGTTTTATTAGCCATGTAGTACAGTATTGCAGCTGCTTCGTAGCATGGTAAAAAGTAAAAAAAAAGAGCTATGGTTTAGCTAACGCTAGGTGTTTTTTTTTTCTTTTACTATCTACCATGCTGCCAGCAGTCACACAGCTGTACAACATGGCAAGGAAAACATGGAAAACCCAAATAGTACAACTGTGCAGCATGGTTAAAAATGAAAGAAACACTATATGTGTGTCATAGCATTTGTATATACTTTTAGCCGTGCTGTACAACATAGCTTTAAAAGAAAATATTGCAAAGCAAATAGATCTTGACCAAGCGAGATCTACTGGCTTTGACAATCTATTTTTTAACAGTGTTTATACAGTATGAACTCAGCTCGACATTGCCGCGCTTTAGATGAGCTCAAGGTCACATTCATTTTTGAGTATTTTTAACACAGGAGATTAAGTGAAATGCCCAGAATCACAGGATTTTGAGCTGACGCGCTAAGACTGGCACCTTGTTCCCCACTTTCAAAGTTGACAGGTGTGGCCATTACAAAACATCCTCTCCCCTGTCTGCAGAGTGAAAATTTTGCAGACCTAGTACTGTTACAGTCAAGAACACAATCTGGTGTTATTTGGAAGCAGGATTTGATGCGAAGCGTGGTGGAGATGTTTAAAAGTTGCCTTTGTGCAACACCATAACCCCTTCCTCTATGCTACTTTCCTAGAAAATGTTATCAAGGGGGAGCAGCCTGCTGTAGTGAGCAGATGTGATCTAGCCAAAGGATGCTGCAACTGTTTATCCCACCTCTCTTCGTACAGTGGCTTTAATGTGGTCATGACATGCAGGACGGCACCTTTAGTAACCTCCTTTCCGGTCAATCTGTTTGTGTTCTTGCCAGAGTTCTGCCACCCACTGGCTCCTGAATAGGTGGAGAGGGGAGCAGTGCTGAGGATGTTTCACTAAAAGCTTCTTTTTTTTATGTTACTGGGAACGCCGGTTCTTGTTCTCATCTAATTACCTACAAGAACCCACTCAGGTCACCAGGATCTTTTTACTTGTCTAATAGCATAGGGGGAAGAAACACAATGATCAGATCGTATTTACCGCAAATTGACATCTCAGAAAAGAAGACTCATGATCTCGGAGGTTGACCTTTTATTATCAGCAAAAACATCTGAATATATAGGCACCTCAATACAAGGCACAAAAGATAAATGGGTACTAATACAAAGGCCAGTCTACGAAGTATCCGCATACGACTAAAGATAAACAGGATTACAGCTTCCAAAAGCATCAAATACCCTACAGCAATGGTGATATCAAAGTTCAAATTCATGAATCAAATCATTACTGTCCCTACTCTATTCTAAGGGGACATCCCTACTCAACATTCCCTTTCCAGGTGAGGATCGCATAAAAGGTGTCAGCAGTGAAACTTCCTAAGAAGTCTTCACCATATGAGAGCTCGATCTATGATGCTCCTTCCAGTCCCTCTCCTAAGTCTCGTCTGCCCAACCCACGGGACTCTGACCCTAATACAAAACCCCAAAAAGCTGTACACGCCCTTCAGCACACCCCTTCAGGCAGCTTCTTCCTTCAGTAGATTTCCATTTGGATCCTTTCATCTTCCTTTCCACGAATTCGACCTTGGGTCCCAGGCCTTTTCTGTACCAGGAGTTGCAACTTTACATTCCAATCCACTCCCTTCATGTCTACTCCTTCTGTCTCCATTCCATTTGAACAAAGACTCATTCTAACTAACGAGCTACATGGCCTTGTACCTGCAGCCAAATGCTAGACAGAAAAAACCCCTAACATCATGAGGTTTCACAACTCTCTGCAATTTAAGCTTTGCTAAAATCCTGTTGTCCTAATAAAACATGGCTAAAATAAACGAAGGCCTTCACTTTACATATATGGTTAGGCCTCAAACTAAACACACTATAATTACCAATTCTAATTATTCATCTCATTCTTAAGAAAACTATCTTCTGCGTTCCACTAACATGACTTAATGTCTCTGAATACATGACATTATTATACTAAGCATTACATATACCAATACGTTTCAGTACAACTGGTGGCCTTTTCCTTCTCTCGAGGCCTACTTACATTTCTACTTGTCTATTTCAATGAATACATTTCCATTATACTTGAATAACATGCTCAGTTATATGCGGGTGCTGACTAACAATGAATATGGTGCACCCCTACAATTTTCGCATCAGCAACACTCTATCAGTTCCCCCCTTTGATGACAACTTGTCATCACACAATCCCTTCACACAGAGGTGGTAACCAACCCACTTTGTCGGAAACCCTCCATTCTTTTTAGGTCCTGATACTGACTATCTTGCATATGCGCCATTCGTCTTTCATATCCCCTGAGAATACTCTCAGCTCTGTTTCCTCGGTACCACTTGTACGCTCTCACAAGTCCCCACAAACAGATCACACAAACCACCACAATCAAGATTGGTTTCAGCACATATCCAAGAATTCCCTTTCCGAAATCTGCAAACCAACTTCCCACATGTTCAAATCCCTTCCCAATCTTTTCCCACACATTCTCTTCTGCCAATACTGCAGCTTCTTCAAGAAGTGTGGTAATGTTGACTATATATTTCCTCAGCTCCTTGCTGTTGTCTGGAATATACGTGCAACATTCTTGAACCTTCAACAATTTACAGACTCCGCCCTCTTTTGCTAATAACACGTCTAATGCAAGACGATTTTGTAAAACCATTGTCCTGATCGATAACATCTCTCCATCCACCAACAATGACTTCGCTGTGTTCATTGACAACTCATCAACCACAGTTGCTAATTTTCGTATCTTCACATCATTCAAAATCACACCCAGACCGGGTATGATTGCCCCAAAGATATCACCAATCACAGCTCCTGCACTTGCATCTCTCCGTACTCTAGAGTGCTGTCCTGTCTCTAGCAGAGTCAAGTCCTCCGCATGGTATATCTTCGGAAAAATAACAGCCAAATAACAAGTCCCATACCACTGCTCAGGCAACCTTACATATGCATTCCTTCCACACACATAATACACTGTCGGGATGACCTGTATCTGACTCTTCAAAAAGTTCTTAGCTAAATCTTCCATAGTAAAGGTATGGGCACATGTACTGTGTCCAACCCAGATTTTGTCCTTGTCCGACTGAGGACGAGCAACACACACATTTCCCTTTTGCACTTGATCTAAAGCTATGGGTCCATAACTTCCCCTTGACTTATGCAGTTTCTCTTCCTCTGTCCAATCTGTTGATTTCTTTCCCCCATCCTTATCTTGGGTTAATTTTCTATAACTTGGCCATTAAATTTCTTTTCAGTGTCTGACACTGAACATGTCAAATTATTTCTATGAGCATATGCAGTATCCAAACTTTGAGTTGGTTTGAAATAAGTCCGAAGTCTTTCATGTGACTTATAATAATCATACTTATTCAAATGCTTAAACGCTGGTACGTCAGGAAGTACTGTGTCATAATTAGAGAAATAGTACTCAAACTGTTTCCTTTCGTAAAACAGACTAAGCAATAGACTGCAAGAAATCCCATAAGTCAATGGAAGGTGATGGTATCTAATACCCTCATCTACAGAAGCAGGCAACTGCATGCATACATAGCAATCCTTCGCATCCATCGCATCAACGTACTCATACAACAATTTTGCATATGCATTGAGCTTGAAATCACCTTTCGACAAATCCATGTGTAACCTACGACTCTCTTCTAGCATCATAGCCCTTTTATCTCCTGAAATATCCTTCTGGGTACTGGGAGTGACGGGTGCAGGTGTTCCCAGCATCTTCCCCTCTTCCCTGTGGGCCACTGCATACGAAGTTATGACTACTGCAAAAATAACAGCTATGACTACTCCTAAAAGTGTACCTATCACCTTCTTCGCCCTACGGTGTGTATTTCTAGGCTCTGCCATTTTTCCCCCACGCTCAGAATCCAGTTCGATAACAATGGGCGAGAGTCTCTTCCTCATTCAGGCTTGTGTATCAATGCAACAATTATCCCCTGTAGCTAATTTTCTTTTCTAATGTTCAGTTCTCTACTTTCTTTCGGATCAGCAAAGGCTCCCTTGTTTTTGCTCCTTCTCGACAAAGTTCATCTCTAATCCAAAATAACTGCAGGTCCAAACAGCTCCAGGACTCCTTGCAAAATTTAAAGTTTGAGAGTTTTCAGTTCTTGAGGAGAAGGTACAACTGCAAAGTTCGAGAAAGCCAATGTATCCAAAATCAGACCACGAATGTTACTCAGGAGTGGCGGATCTGGAATATGGAGAGTCAGTACTCCATCGATCTCTAATCCTGGGATCTTCAGCAATACTTCCGCCCTCAGAGTCGGTGGACCGCTGACAAGAGTAATCGACCTCAGCCTCCCCGTACTCATCGGTCCTAGCATTCGTTGTTACGTACGTCCACTCAGGTGAAGCGTACCTGTGACACGGCACTCTGGCTCTCCTCGACCTTCTCGGAGCTTCCGGATCTTGATCTTCCTCACTCTGTTCCGACTCGGTCACCTCCGATACTGGGGCAAGATCTCTTCTCGATGTTCCTCTCGAATTTACCCGTCTCGGACTCACGGGCCAAACTCTTTCTGCTTCTGAGACACCCCTGCTCTCCCTTTCGATATCCTGTGCACTACCTTCTTCTCCGGGAGTATTTGGCTCCACTCCACCGAAGGCACCTTCTTCAGCTTCTGGTTCTGATTCGGAGTTTCTCTCTCCCTCGCTTACAGCTTGTTCCAGTGCACAACCAGCTGCGTCAGCCACCATTACAGCTTGACTTGCCCTCTCAGGTGGCCCTGCCACCTCAGCTGGGTTTTCGTTCACGAGAGGGGCTGTATCTTCCAAGGGTGCTGGAACTCTACGGGTATGGGAGGCATGCACCCAGTTCGGTAGTCCCCCACACTTCACTGGAGTATTTGTACCCAGAATAATCTGGTAAGGGCCTCTCCAGCGAACGTCCAAGCAACTCTTCCTCACGTGCTTCCGTACTAACACCCAATCCCCTGGGCACAGGTTGTGGCACAGATCACTTGCGGCTGGAACAGCTACCGCCTGCACCTGCTGGGACACAGAATGAACCACATCAGCCAGGCCTTTACAGTAGTCGAGAATTACATCATCAGTGATATTTATTAATGCAGAGGCTGGTATTGCTGGCACACGCATCGCTCTCCCCATCAATATCTCATGGGGCAACAATCCAGTTCTCCTATCTGGCACACTTCGGAGACTCATAAGAACCAGAGGTAAGGCATCTGGCCACTTCAGGGGAATTGAGGAGCACACCTTTGCCATTCGGGCCTTCAATGTCCCATTAACTTGTTCTACTATCCCAGAAGCCTCTGGTCAATAACTACAATGTAACCTTTGGTCTATGTTCAGGGCAGCACAAAGCAACTTCATCAGTTCACTGTGGAAATGCGTTCCTCTGTCCGATTCCAAAGAGGTTGGGAACCCGAACCTCGGGATGAGCTCCCTCAATAGTAACTTAGCTACAGTTAGAGTATCACACCTGCGTATCGGGTAAGCCTCCACCCATCTGGAAAAGACACACGCTACAACTAATATGTATCTCAACCCATTACACCTTGGCATCTCAATCAAATCTAACTGCATCCTGTTGAAAGGGCCACCCGACCTCCCTATGTGACTCATTGTCACTGCTGTCCTTTTCCCTACATTCATTTGTTGACAGGTGACACATCTCTGACATACAGCTTCGGCTGCTGCCCGAAACTTCGTATTGTTCCATGTCTGACGAAACACTCGCACCATCGCATCTCTGCCAAGATGCACAGCACCATGTATCAATCGTGCCATTGGATTCAACAGACATTCCGGTAACACCGCTGTTCCATCACTCGAAATCCAGACATCTACATCTCCCTTCTCACATCCAGCTCGCACCCAACTATCCCGTTCCTCGTCAGACACCTCGTCTTGCAACTGCTTTAACTCCTCCCATGTATCGGCCATCGCCAACATCACAATGAGATCAGTTGTTTCTTCATTTCCCCTTATGTGCCGTTCTGTAAAATCGCACCCCTGTTCTGCACAAAATCGGGCCACTTCGTCAGCATAATTATTTCCAAGAGATACAAAATCATTTCCTTTCGTATGAGCAGAACACTTCACTACTGCAATTTCATCTGGGCCTTGCAACGCCTCCAACAGTTGTCTCACGTATTCTCCATTCCTAATGGGTGACCCAGATGATGTCATGAACCCCCTCTGGGACCATAACTGTCCGAAGTCGTGAACGACACCAAACCCGTACTGGCTGTCCGTATAAATCGTTATACGGATCTGGTTAGCGGCCACACAGGCACGAGTCAAAGCAATTAGCTCAGCCACCTGTGCGGAGTATACTCCCTCTAGACAAGCGGCTTCGACCACTCCGGTGATGGTACAAACAGCAAAGGCTGCTCTCAACTGACCAGTATTGTCTCTTAAACATGAACCGTCCACAAAGAATATTTCATCTGGCTCAGAAAGCGGTTCATCCACAATATCAGGTCTGGGTTTGGTGCACAATTCAGTCACATCGAGGCAGTCATGATCCTCACAATCATCTATATTCGGGATTGGCAACAATGTGGCAGGATTTAAAACAGAACACCTCTTCAACGTTACATTCTTAGCAGCTAAGATGACTTGTTCATAACGTGTCAATCTATTATTCGTGAGGTGTTGTGTCTTAGTCCTGGTCATCAACAGTTCAACAGAATGTGGCACATGCACAGTAAGTGGATGACCCATTACAATGCTCTCACATCTCTCGATACTGACACCTGTTGCAGCAACGGATCTGAGACATCCGGGCAACGCGGAGGCTACTGGATCTAATGTAGCCGAAAAATAGGCAACAGGTCTACGGACATTCCCATGAACCTGAGTTAACACTGCCAATGCGCAACCTTCTTTCTCACAGCAAAACAATGCGAATGCCTTCTTGTAATCAGGCATTCCCAACGCTGGCGCACAGCACAAAGCTTCTCTTAGTTTCAGAAAGGATCTTAAACAGTCTTCATCCCATGGTACCGGATCACTCACATCCATGCGCGTCAGCCGCTGTAAGGGCTTCGCTTCAAAGGAGAAGTTCGGGATCCATTGGCGACAGTAGCCAACCATTCCCAAGAACATCCGAACTGCCCTCTGAGTCGTAGGGACGGGCATTCTCAAAATTGCATCTATGCGATCTGGGGATATCTTTCTTTTGCCTTTCTCAATCCGATGACCCAAATACTGTACTTCACTCAGACAGTACTGCAATTTATTTTGAGACACCTTATGCCCATTTTCTCCTAAGAAATTCAACAGTGCTACTGTATCAATCCTGCAGGCGTCCTCAGTTTTTGACGCCACTAGCAAATCATCAATGTACTGGACGAGAACAGACTCTTGGGGAAGCACCAGACCTTCAAGGTTCTTTTTCAAAATCTGATTGAAAATAGACGGGCTCTCAGTGTACCCCTGTGGGATACGACACCATGCTAACACACGATTTTCCAGCCTAAACGCCAAAAGAAATTGGCTCTCCTCATGCAGAGGAATCGAGAAAAAGGCTTGACACAGGTCAATCACGGTGAACCATTCCGCATCACATGGGATTTGGAACAGGATCACGGAGGGATTCGGTACCACGGGACAACATGGGATTACGATCTCATTAATTCTTCGCAAATCTTGTACAATCCTTAATTTCCCGCTCGGTTTCTGCAATCCCATTATGGGCGAGTTACACGGACTACCCCTGATTTCTCTCAAAATCCCTTGCCTAAGCATGGACTCAATTACGGGTCTGATCCCCTCAATAGTTTCCTGTGACAATTTATACGGGGGAGTTCTTGGGTATTCTACATTCGTTTTGACTCTTATTTTTACTGGATCTACGCCTTTAACTAGTCCGATCTCTTCCCCACTAAGGTCCCATACATCAACTGACACAGACTCCCTCAAGTCTAAAGGAAGTTCCTCCACTGTGAGTGCAGGGTACATTTCCACGCATCAACGCTGGTTCGCAACCTTAAAGGTCACATCATCGTCTCTTGTCTGGACTTCCACTCCATTCGGGGTGCAATAGATGGTACAATTAAGCTTACACAATAGATCTCTCCCTAACAAACAGACTGGACTAGAATCGCACACCACGAACTGGTGTCTGTCACTGAAGTTCCCGATCCTAATCGGTATTGGTTCCGTCAGTGGGCTAGTCAATTGCTTATTCGCTACCCCAACAACTTGGATTGGCTGGCCAGAAAGGGGCATATACGGGATCACTGCAGATCTTACAGTCGATCTTGTAGCCCCCGTATCAACCAAAAAGGTCGTAGGGTGGCCATCGATCTCTGCTTCTACAAAGGGTCCCTTCTGACCTACTTCTAGGACCGCTCTAAGCGCACAATCATCGTCTCCTCCCCAGCAAGATCTCGTTGCTGGATCGGAATCATCTTCCCCATTCACTTCGAATAGAGGCATCTGTACGTATGTCCGAGCTCCCTGCTGCATATTCTGTATTCTAGGCGGTCGGGGAACCTGTACCTGCGGAACATTCGTCCCCCCTTTTGTCATTCTAGGTTGCGTCACTACAGGGAGTGCGTCTGCCACTGGAACATGGGTCACCTCTTCTTCCTGCTGTATTTGATTTAACGGATTAAAAGGACACTCGCGTCTCCAGTGTCCAATCTGGTGGCAAAGGTGACACGCTGTGGTCTTTTTCAACACTGCCACATCTATTCCGGTCTTAGGATCTACTCCTCTCGGCCTCGCCTGTCCTTGAGCATTCTGTCCTCCTCCTTGATAATTTCCCTGCCTCCTTCCCAACGTTGCTCCAGTGGACTGTCCCTGAACTGCGGTCTGCATCTGTACTAATAGCAGATTGTGTTTCAATTTCTTGTGATTAGACTCAATCTCATCACTGCAATATCTAGCATATCGGAGAATCTCATCCACAGGCTTATTCTGCCAACAAATCAAATGTTGCTGTATTATTAGACTAACCTCTGGCCTCAATCCCAACACAAACTTGGACACAAACTGTCCCATATCTTTGGTATCCAAGGCCTCCAAACCACTGTACTGTTTAAAAGCCTGCAAAAGCCTCTCGTAAAATTCATGCACTGTCTCCTTAGGCTCTTGTACAGTCCTATCTATCTTCACCCAATCAGTGTCTTGAGGTGAGACCTTCGATTTCAACCAAGTGATTACCTGCTCGAACTTTTTCATCACTATTGGCGACGGGCCATGTGTAATCAAATCCCTGTCGGGCTCTGAGGCTGGTCATTCAATCGCAACCTTACATGCCGACCACAGATCCCCCGGGATCACAATGTCAAACAAAGTATTCAAATCAATCCACAGTACCTTCGAGATTTTGACAAAGCGATCAACTTGCTTGTACCACTCCACAGGCTTTTCCCTTAGCCGGGGAAAATCATTTGTGAAGGCCGCCAAGTCCCCTCTACTCCAGGGTACATGTACGTATCCTCCATTCTGTACCTCCCTTAAAGGGAAACTCCCTATTGCCGTCGTCCCTCCACCCGGAGGTGGCGTCTCTCCCACTACTCCTCTAGAACTTTTCTTCTTGGACCATCTTTCTTCCCACTTATCGAGCATGATCCATGCCCGCATTGCTATTATCAGATCTTTGACATGGGTTCGCAGTCCCATGAGTCTTTTGTCTTCCAATTCCTGATCACTATACTGTAGCCGGTGATCACCTTGCAACGCTTTAGTTTTCGACAAATCCACCCCATATCTTTTTGCCAACTCTGACAATTTCTCATGAGCTGTGCGTGCTTTACGAGTCACATCTTTCGCTAAAAATAGTAACTCATCTTGTTCGTAAGTTAGTATTCTTTCCAGGGGTAGATTTCCACCTATTATCTCATCCATTTCTGCCTTTAGCCTTACGACATCCAACATTTTCACTCTCAAAGCTCCCCTCAGCTCTTCTCGGCAGGCTGTACCATCTCTGTCACTGTACTCACATTCTCTTTCTTGTGGCCTACCCTCTCCTGATCTGCCCATGGGAACAGAGCGATTTACAATCGTCCCTCGATCCCTCTCCGCGTCTAAAACACCTTGACTCTGTGTTCTCACCGGTGGTGTCCACATTCTCAGATCTGATCTTGACTCCACTAAAGACCTTGGTCTAGTAGGTCTCGATTCTCCCTGTCCTCCAGAGGAGTCAGCTGTAGCTGGCATCGGCGTACTCCATTCTATAGGCTTCGGAATCCGCTCCATTCTCCTCACCAATCCATTTTCCTCTACCCCATTTCTCGTCCTGCTCTCTGATTGTTCTAAACTCCCTGCCGTTTCTGGCTCAAGCTCATACATCGACTCAACAGGTCCGATGATAACTGGTATTTTCAGCGCATCTGGTAACCTCACCCCTCTCTCCACCTCCGAGTTCCCCACAGACTTATACCTGATATTCTCGGTCCCCATAGAAATCTTTCCTTCTACTCTTACTTCTGATCGGGGTACTGCTCCCCTACTCTCTTCTTCCTTTGTCTCATTGCCTTCTGAGGCATCCGGATTGTACGGAGGTGGTCTCTCGGATAACAACCTTTCTACCAGGCTATCATCCGTGTCACTGTCTTCCTCCCCGTCTACTGTCTTTTCCTTTGATTTTCCTGTCGTCTCTAATAAGGGATATCATTTATATCCCTCTATTGCCTGCATTCTCCATCTTTTCTCCGCTGCATCCCATCTAGCATCTTGGAACGCCTGAACTGACCTTTTCACCCTTTCCTGATTTCTGCCTCTCTCCTTATCATGCGCTGCTCTAATCCACGCATGTAGTGCTTCAAACTGTGTGGGCCTCGGCATAGGTCGTAAAGCTGCCATCACAGTCTTCAGATGATACAACACTGCTAATCTGAATGAACCATACCGTGGAAACGCTAACTCTCCTTCTCCTTGAGTCATTTTATGCCAATTCTCAAGCCAAACTATGGTATGCAACCCTACATTTCTTGCCATGTAGTGTGCTGGCGTGTCCTCCGGAGGGGCCTCCTCACCCTCTCGAGTAACCACATGTTCATCCCCTCGACACAATTCTTGAAAAACTTTAAAACATTTCATCATGACCAAATACTAAACGCACACGATCTCTGTTTACTTCCTGGTATCTGTCTGCCAATGGCAGCGCGAACTACACCAACCAGCCTATCGCAGCACGACACCTTCTGACGTCACAGTTCCTGAACTCGCAGCAGTTCCCCTCCTGCACACCGCTCGTCTCACCCTTGCATTCGTCCCATTCACACGCTGAAATAACCGTTTGATCCCAAACAAGTTACTCCTCTGGCTGTCCGTCCACAGCCTCTGACTGTCCGTCCACAGTCTCTGACTGTCAGCCACAGTCTCTGACTGTCCGTCCACAGTCTCTCGAAATTGTCGACCTCGGTTGGTTACTGTCTGTCCCTGCCGGGCAGACAGATCGCCTCTGATAGGTTTCAAATACTCAATTCCACATACAACAACCCGCGACCAGCGTCAGGTTGCCACACACTCATACATTCGGTCCCCCTATCTCGGTCCAGGTGATCGATGGTACCTCACGATCAATGGTCAACAAAATCTACCAGGGGTGTCTTCTACACCCTCTCGCTTAGGCTTCTCATCGCCTAAGACTTTCCCGGGCTGCGCGCGCTCACAGCCTGATCTCACAATCACACAACATTCACACTAACTCCGCAAAACATCTCACATAACACAACACCGCAATCTACAACATCGTATCCTGTTCATACTCACTCTTCGAGCTTCTGCTTGCTGCCGCACTGCTACTCGCCATCTATGTCCGTCCGCCAGGTCGTCTGTCGTTCGCCCTCCGATGATTCAACCTCACTTATCATTGATGGGCCTCAAGGATCACTTATCCTAATCTCAATCTTCCCTCGCTATCAGAAAGAAACCATCCTCGTTTGCTACCAACTGGGAACGCCGGTTCTTGTTCTCATCTAATTACCTACAAGAACCCACTCAGGTCGCCAGGATCTTTTTACTTGTCTAATAGCATAGGGGGAAGAAACACAATTATCAGATCGTATTTACCGCAAATTGACATCTCAGAAAAGAAGACTCATGATCTCGGAGGTTGACCTTTTATTATCAGCAAAAACATCTGAATACATAGGCACCTCAATACAAGGCACAAAAGATAAATGGGTACTAATACAAAGGCCAGTCTACGAAGTATCCGCATACGACTAAAGATAAACAGGATTACAGCTTCCAAAAGCATCAAATACCCTATAGCAATGGTGATATCAAAGTTCAAATTCATGAATCAAATCATTACTGTCCCTACTCTATTCTAAGGGGACATCCCTACTCAACATTCCCTTTCCAGGTGAGGATCGCATAAAAGGTGTCAGCAGTGAAACTTCGTAAGAAGTCTTCACCATATGAGAGCTCGATCTATGATGCTCCTTCCAGTCCCTCTCCTAAGTCTCGTCTGCCCAACCCACGGGGCTCTGTCCCTAATACAAAACCCCAAAAAGCTGTACACGCCCTTCAGCACACCCCTTCAGGCAGCTTCTTCCTTCAGTAGATTTCCATTTGGATCCTTTCATCTTCCTTTCCACGAATTCGACCTTGGGTCCCAGGCCTTTTCTGTACCAGGAGTTGCAACTTTACATTCCAATCCACTCCCTTCATGTCTACTCCTTCTGTCTCCATTCCATTTGAACAAAGACTCATTCTAACTAACGAGCTACATGGCCTTGTACCTGCAGCCAAATGCTAGACAGAAAAAACCCCTAACATCATGAGGTTTCACAACTCTCTGCAATTTAAGCTTTGCTAAAATCCTGTCGTCCTAATAAAACATGGCTAAAATAAACGAAGGCCTTCACTTTACATATATGGTTAGGCCTCAAACTAAACACACTATAATTACCAATTCTAATTATTCATCTCATTCTTAAGAGAACTATCTTCTGCGTTCCACTGACATGACTTAATGTCTCTGAATACATGACATTATTATACTAAGCATAACATATACCAATACGTTTCAGTACAACTGGTGGCCTTTTCCTTCTCTCGAGGCCTGCTTACATTTCTACTTGTCTATTTCAATGAATACATTTCCATTATACTTGAATAACATGCTCAGTTATATGTGGATGCTGACTAACAATGAATATGGTGCACCTCTACAATTTTCGCATCAGCAACGCTCTATCATTACAATTGCTTTGAGATTAAAGATGTTTGGAAAGAAAGCTATCATAATATTTCTGATATCTTAACAACAAGAAAAAGAGAAATCACCCGGATGAGCTCTATTACCATTCATACATGTGTTCTTGAAAGTAGCTCCACAGAACTTCTGTGGAGTATTGTGCAAGAGTGGGAGAGCAAGTGCTTTCAAAATAAAAGGAAAACATATAGGACATTACAGCATGGAGGAGCATCACCTAGGAAGAGAGAACATATGTCCACACACTTGAGGCACTAACCAAAGATCGTTATTAAAAAGCCAGGGATCTCCTTGCCCCAGAGAAGCCCAGCTACAGGATACACCGATGGCAAACCTTTTCCCTCTGAGAGAATCCCTGACAATGATCTAACCTGCCTGATTTTTTATGAACCATACCAAAACCATAGATGGCAGTTCATAGAACACCCGGTAGCAAAAATCATATTAATGAGGTATGCGGGCTGTGAGACATTGCTCTCCTGTTCATGCCTCTAGAGGATTCCAATCTAGAATCTTGAAAATTCATGGTGGCGTGATGCACATGTATGAAATCTCTGACAAGATAGATTCAAGCTGCCTACAAATAAACCCCTGCCCCCGTTATCCTCCTTTGCCTTAAACCTCCACGCTACAGTGTATAAACCAATTTTAAATAGCCCCCGCATGAAATAACCATAGTGAAAGGCAATAGGATTGGCTTTCTATATGTTACACAATTGGGGGCTTATTTACAAGCCTTTTGCACCGACGGTACGTCACTTTTTCCCATTTTAAAAGTGACACACTGGCGGCGCAAGGGGCTTGTTATATGCCCCTTAGTTTGACTGCTACTGTGGAGTTTTGGCAAACACAACAAGATGATAGACGGAGTGCTGACATTTTTCAACCACTCACCCCCAGTCAAGAGATCTGGGTTCAATCCATCGTTCTTTTGCTAACATTACCACCCCGGTTTGGACCCAGCCATGTGCAAACCAGTCTTGAACCTGCTCCTCATGGGAACAGTCCAGCTCTAACTGCCAGTCCGGGACCTCCCTTGACTGGAAATAAGCATCCGGAGACCGGTTTTGGATTATTAGCCTCATCAGCCAGCTAGCTTGAATCCAGTGACACAGCGAGCAAGGGGCCCATGTCTGGGGATACCCTTGGTCACTTAGGGCGAACATAGCAAACACAACAAGCTTTTCAACCTCTCACTCCCAGTCAAAAAGAGGTCTGGGTTTAATCCATTGTTCTTTAGCTCACTTCGCCACCACAGTTTGGACCCAGCCATTTGTAAAGAAGTCTTGACCCTGTTCCTCATGGGAACAGTCCAGCCGAACTGCCAGGCCAGGTCCTCCCCGGACCTGGGACTGGTTTCAGGGTATCACTCCTCATCACCCAGGCTAGTTTGAATCCAGTGGCACAGCGAGCTAGGGACCCACGTCTGGGCATACGCTTGGTCATAAAGGGCGAACATAGGAAACACAACAAGATGATGGAGAGAGTGCTGAGCCATTTCAACCACTCACCCCGATCAAGAGATCTGGGTTTATTCCATCATTATTTTGCTCACTATGCCATCCCAGTTTGGACGCAACCATATGCCAATCAGTCTTGACCCTGCTCGTCATTTGAACAGTCTAGCCTGAACTGGCAAGCCAGGTCCTCCCTGGACCAGAAACAAGCACCCTGGAACCGGTTTTTGGGTTATTATCCCTCATCAGCCAGACTAGCTTGAATCTAATGGCACAGTGAGCAATGTCGAATCCTGTAACAGGGTGCTTGGCTTTTGAACTACTTTGTCGCAGGAAACCAGGAACCAAGTTGGCTCCATGGTGGTTGAAGGATTGTAAGGGCAATTCGGATGCAGGTATTGATTATAAGAAGATCAAGGAACGTGTGGAAGTTTATCAAGTAAAAACGAGGAAAGTTATGAATACGAACAGAGGAAAACCTTCTGTTGTTAAAGTTTGTCTAGGTGACTGGGTTAGTGTCCGGAAGGCGTTTGTATCAGGGATAGAGGTACCCAAATGGCCAGATTTAATCAAGGTTGTAGAGGTTTATGATAATGCTGTGTAGGACCATGGTCAGAAAATTTGGAATATGAGCAGTGTCTCTGTAGAAATCCTTTGTGTTCCAGGTCAAATGATATTGAGCAGTTATCCATGAGAATGGACAAAAGTAATGTTGTCATGGTTATGCCAATGTGTAACAATTGAGTGATGTTTTGTGATTTTTCAAAATATGTCAAATATTAATATATAGCATGCTTTGTGCTGGATGTATATTTGTATAGCATGCTGGGTGACAGTGAGTGATGTACTGTATTAGCTATCCACATGTAAGCTCTGCCTACATATTTGATTTTATACATTTATATAGTTTGTTTATTATTTTTAGGAGTTAATCATGTTTGTTAATTTACTGCTTGTGTCAGTGTATTTTGCCAAAGGGGAGTGGTGTGTTATACCATGCATCTTGAAGCCTAGGTGGGGCAGAATGCAGGTGGAATGGTGTGGTTGGAATGCTGTGGAATAGCAGGTTCAGGTGGTTCCAAGAAAGGCGATTCAACATATATAGAGTGAGATTTCCGTTGCTGGCTGTGATCGTTGGCTGCTCTTTTTGTGTGGAAATAAACTTACTTTGGAACAATTGTACTACATGTCCCATCAGCTTCTAGGTGTTTAATTGACAGCAATGTGCCTGGAAACCTGAGACTAACGTAGCTTCCTAAGCCTACTACTTCCAATTTTTGTGAATTTTAAAAATTAGTAAATCTGCATCCATTCGAGGAGTACGTCTGTGGGTTCAGATTTGCAACATTTTGTAAACGGGTTAATAATGGGGCATATTTAGAAAGAAGTGGTGCAACGCAGTGCAGCAAGCAAAGTTGCTGTCCTGCTTTCCGTCACCTAAAAAAAGCAGAACTGTGTCATATCTTCACAGAAATGGCACAGTTCGGCTCTCGAAGGCTTATGACCAAAATTCACACTAACGTCTGAGGAGAGGAGGGAGAGAACATTACAGATTGGGAACCGTAGGATACTGTCTGCCTATCAAGAATTCATTTCACAATGGGTATCCTACTGATCCAGCGGCGTACCAACAACAGATACTCCAATACCATATACTCACCTGGGCCCATAAACACACACACAGTTGGATAAACAGCTGGAGTCAAAGTTTTATCTTTTTGAATTCAAGATTAGTTACCTTTTACCTTTTATTCCTAACTAATCTTTCACTGATCAAAAAGTTCTTTCCTCTGGTCGATGGACCATTAGTTGAACTAGTTGATGGTGAAATGACATAAATTAACCCTCTTTTACTTATAATGAAATGACCAGATACTCAGGAAAAGTTTAAATCTTTATCTAAATGAATTGCATGTGAACCACTTCAAAGTACAGTACAGCCACCATCACGTATAGGAGAGAAGATTCAATTAATCAATCATCAAACACATACTTTATACTTTTGCAATGACTTATGACTCAGAAAGGAGAGGACAAAGAGAAAAGAACATCTGCAAATTCATGAAATTATAGTTACATAGGATGGTGTGAAGACCAACCCCCTGGCCAAAGGGCTGGTAAGGGTCCCCTGAGATAGATCAGGCGACAAAGGCTTCAGGACAGGAATCAGGACAGGATAGATGACCTCTCTAGAATACCGACGACTGCGTCGCACCCCTCTCTGACACTCTCTTCCTCCTCGAGATTTTTCCGATATCTTCTTTCTAATCCTAATACTTTAGGATATCAAGCTCAGCATTCGATTATTCTTAACATCTTTCGCTATTCTGACAGCACCCATGGCTCACAGCTTCTCAGCATTGACGTCCCTCTGACAGCATCCCGAGCTCTGCATGCATCAGCAAATCTCCGTCTAACTAACTAAGGCTACCTCAATTATACCTTTCTTTCTTCATGTACCACCCATTAAAGTTTCAATATCGCAAAAATACAAAATCTAATTGGTCAGGCAAGGGGGATGATCATCACACCATACTTAAATATCACTCTTTTCAGTTAGCTCTTTGTTAACAAACCCATCCCCTTAATTTTTATTCATATTTTATTTTCCCACCCGCATTCACATTACATTTGCAACAAATGTGTTTATTAGAACATATAGCCTTATTCATTCAGGTTCTTCACTGCCGGTTACCAGGCTCAGGCAGACCGTGACCTTGTTCTCTTCTTAACCTACTCGTCATTCTTCCGGGCTGTCTCTCAGCTGTCATGCGCAAAACCCATGTGTCTCGGCTCACTTCAGACATACCCAAAAGGCCCAAATGCGCACTAGTGATAGAGTCAGAAAGACAGATGTTACTTTAAAAAATAAATGGTTTCACTGAATACCACCCATCTCTACTCTAACCCCCTTTAATTATTAATACTTTCCCCGCATTAGCATTGGTAAAATAGCTCGATTTAGTTTCTGCTAAGCAGGTGCCATGCACGTGAGTCTTCAAGACTCCATATTAGTATCTTCTGCTCATGCGCAAGAATTTCCCTCCAAGCGACAGCTCGTCATACTGCGTAGATACAGTTGACGCATGCGCAATAAAGATTTCCTGTTTGCAGCCATTTTAGAAATTTGTTCGAGTTACTCAAGTTAGTAAACACATATGCAAGCTTCTCTAACCCTCATTTGTTTGTGGTGCGCATTAGTTTCACACAATACGTAATTAATACCATGTTAGGGAGTTAAATGAGATGATTGCTTCCGAGCAAGTCTCTTTTCTATGAGTCTTTGCTTCATCGCTACCACCCTGAAAATATAATGTGACTTTGCCCTCCTGCCCCCGAAGGAATAGTCAATATTTTTCTTGCTGACCCTCACACGCCCTATTGGTGTCATGCTTCATTATCTGGTCACACTCCAGGCCCTAAAAAACAGGATGGGCTCCACTATATTTCAGGGACCACTTTAGATGTTGCTCTGATCTTGATGGAGAATATTAAATATTAAAAATACCAAGTAGTCACCCCAGTTTCCCTTTATTTTGGGTGCCACTGGTAAGATTAAAATATGTATAATTTACTTGGGTGAATTAAGGGGACGGTTAATACCCTTATAACCTCACACTACGTATTTCTCCTCTTCATGCAAGCCTCAGGCAAGCAAACCATTTTGGTGCAAACCCATGTGCACAAGATCACGCATAACTGGGTTTGTGTCAAAATCCAGGAGTGGATACACAGGAACATCATGCATTATACATGGAACGCCTACCTGATGCAAAGCAACTCAAAGCAGCTCAGTGCAGTGCCTTACATTACTTTCCTTTATAAAGCCACACACATTGACATTTGCATGGCCTTAAACTTACTAAAAAGGACTTTGCATCAGGGCTGCATCTAAAACGTGATGCCACCCCTATGGAAAATCTTTATAAATCTGGGCCTAACTATATTTACTTATGTTCCTGATCCAAAACATGGTGCATGTTTCTGTTCACTATGTATTAGAGCACCGCCATGTTAATTCTTCATATCGTTGAATAACGTTGAAGCAACGATTTGTGCTGCAAATCAGGCGTGTCTCTGTCAATCATCTCCTTAAAAGCATGTGTAATGTTTCTTTAACCCCAGTTTAACCTTAATGTTGTTGTAAATAAGACACATGATCTAAGCTTGCCGAACCTGAGCGCTACTGTGTCTGTTTTGAGCATCATTGTGTACAAAGGATGAGGATCATGGCGGCGGTTAACTGGTGACAGAGGAGATTAGCCTGAAGACACTGAAGGATCTTGAGAAACTCCTGCCCCTTTGGCATCCAGTCCCCCCTAGCCTCATACCCCTTTTGGCATTCTTTGTTAATGTTAGTGAAATGCCCTAGTCTTTCTTAGGGGTCAAAACCAGTGCTCACCAATGTCCTGGTTGCCGAATACCAAGGCAGCCTCATCTTGATTCCATTTCATGAGTCTTTCTTCCAACACCCCTCAATTCCTGTCTCTTTGCCCCACTCGCCCAAGTTCACTTTCATTCCTGCTTTCTCTTGTTTTTCCTATGTTTCTTCTCTCCTCTTCTTTCAGTGTCTCATGATGAAAAATAAATTTCGGTCCCAAAAAAATACTGTAGGTGATCCCACCCGCACAATTTTTGCACCTAAAAGTATTAATCTGGAGCCTCCCCCATGTATCAACATCGTACTTTTGTAAAGTCACAAAACTTTAGTACAAACTCTTGTGGCAGTAAATGGTTCCATTGAATAAATAACATGTCAACACGAACAGACTCTATGTCAATCACCTTATACTTTATGGATGTTTTCATAATCAATACTGCTCGTGAGGATTGACCTTCAAAATGTTGAAAAATGGTGAGGAAGAACTTGTAAGATGTACAGTGTTAGGCTCTCCGCAACTTTATTGTTCACCTGGGAGTACCGTCTCTTCTTGAAAAATGCCTAGTGCTGGGCACTAATTGTTTAACATAGTTAAAAAAAACATGATGCATTAGTTGCTCCATATTGCCCTCATTGAAGAAATAAATGACTTCTGCTGGATATTCTTGGGCCTGGCATTCTTGTTGTGGTTTACCTCAACATTTTGCCTTCAATTCTCATGTTTGCAGTGACTTTAGTTTTGCTGGCCTTGGGACTTCATACACTTTACCACTGCTAACCAGCACTAAAGTGCTTGTGCTCTCTCCTTTAAACATGGTAAAATTGGCTTACACCCAATTGGCACATTCCTCTAGGGAAGACCCTAAACAGCCCAGAAGGCAGAATGCAGAGTATTTGAAAAGATAGACATGCATTTTTAAGTTTTACATGTCCTTGTAGTGAAAAACCTCTTAAATCTGTTTTTCACTACTGCAAGGCCTACCTCCCCCATAGGATAACATTGGGTTACCTTATTACATTTAATAAATGATGACTTTCAATTGGGAGCAAGTGGGAATTTAGGGGCAGATTCACAGAACTAATCTGAGACAAAATCCTAACTTACTACTTTTGGTATTCACAGAAGGCATTTAGTAGTATAAAGTTAGTATTTTGCCTTAAGTTGGTATTTTGTCTTCAGTTAGGATTTTGTCTAAAAGTTAGTATTTTGTCTTAAGTTGGTATTTTGTCTTAAATTAGTATTTTGTCTTTAGTTAGGATTTTGTCTTATGTTAGTATTTTGTCTTAAGTTAGGATTTTGTCTTAAATTAGGATTTTGTCTTAAGACCAAAATTTAAGAATAAATTCTAACTTAAGACAAAATACTACCTTGAGACAAAATACTAACTTAAGACACAATACTATCTTTACTACTACTAAATGCCTCATGTGAATACCAAAAGTAGTAAGTTTAGGATTTTGTCTCAGATTAGTTCTGTGAATCTGCCCCATTGAGTTTGGTGTCTAAAGAATAGTACTTTAAAACCCTCTGATGGCAAAGTCCTATTTTAAGTCAGAATTCTGAAAATACCACTTTTAGAATGCTGATATTATATTGTCCTAACCATTTGGTGCCTTCAGCCTATATCTTGGGTCACATGACTAGATGTAGCTTGCAGTTGGTCTTTGTGTATTGCTCCCAGACAGTGAGACAAAGAGGGAAAGATGTTGACAGGATTGGCCATCTCTGACTTGATAGGGGGCAGAGCTGTCACCTACCATATATGTACATCACAAAGCCTCAGCATCAGCACATTCACAAAGTGTTTTGTACCAGTCTTTTGTGTCCCCAGACAAGCTGGGGCCAGGCAAGCAGTCAGGAAATTCCAGACACCTATGTAGAGGGAGGACGCTGGAAGATTCTCCTACTTCAAAGTGGGCACCAGGTATAAATATTGGACCCTTAGACCAAACTCTTCATTACCCTCCTAGACCTGCAGAAGACTCAGAAGAAGGACTGTTGTGCTTCTCTGCTGAAAAAATGACTACTACTCTGCTATCCTACTTCCTGAGTGAGAAGGTCTGGACTTGCATCGTGAACTCAGGACCTCCAGAGTGACTCCATGGGCTAGTTAACTATCCTCCTGATCAGAGCCTCAGGGACAGAAAAAGCTCCAACCACCTTGAACCATGCACCTGGACTCTGCCTGCTGTGAAACCTGGCCCCAAGTGGTACCACCCAAGTTCTGGACCCTTGGAAGTGGACTGAAGGTGCTCTTCCAGTACAAACTGTGGGCCAAGGAAAACTGACGCAGAGTGATGCATTGTCTTTAGGCCTGGGCAAAAATTTCGTTCCGTTCGCGGAAATTGCGATAATTTGACATTTTTGCGTTCCGCGGAGAGCGCGAAAATGTCAAAAATTCCGGTTTCCGCAGCTTGGCGATAATTTGTTTCTTGCTCGCGCTGTAAAATAATACATTCTCGCGCGCGCGCGATCGCCTTACCTGAATCCCTGCGTTCGCCGACAAGTTTTCTTGATCCGGTCGCGTTCTCCATGAGATGTTGTATTGTTTTTAGCCATTTGCGCTGTCTCGCGACAGTTCGCGCCCGCAGTGACGTCATGCGTCGCGCGATCACGTCTTTCTTCTCGTGATCATGCACCGCGAGAACAACTCAAAACAAGATGGCCGCGCCCGCAAGCAACCACATGGGTAAGTTGGCGACCCGCAACCATGCAGAAAATCTCGCGAACATGCCGGAAAAAAACTTCCGCATCTTCGCGATATTTCTGCTTGTTTGCGATAATTTTAAACATTCTCGCGATAATTTGCGAAGGTTAATTCCGCAAATTCCGCCCACCCCTAATTGTCTTGCAGATCCACATTAGAACCAGTGCTGGGCAACACAGCCCAGACGCAGGACCCCACAGCTCCTCGGAACCACCAGTGTGGACATATCCTCATCACAGGACCTCACATTGCAACCCTGCAGCTCCTCATGGCCGCTGATGCGTGACACATCCTTGATGCAGCACCTTGCATCACAACTCTGCAGCTCCTCAGAACCACGACTGTATGACACATCCTCGAGGCAGGACCTCGCAAAACTCTGCAACTGGATTTAATGTACTTTGCTCAGCAGGCCTAATTTGGTCTCTGTATCTGACCCACGCTCTATCCGGGTTGGCCTGAATTTGAGACTTTGCCCCAGTCCAGCATGAGCAGATACCCACAGTTGGCACCTTGTGCTTCTAACACTATTTTTACCTAAACCTTTAAAATTGCAAATCTTCGGTTCTATTGTTTGGATTTTTTGTTTTTTTGGTGGCAAATAATTTATTACAATTTATTATATTTTTCTAAATTGGTATGGGATTTATCCTGTGTTGTTTTCCCTTTATAAATGTTTGTGTGCTGCATAAATACTTTACAGATTGCTTCTTAGTTAAGCATGACTTCTTTTGTACCAAGCTACTACTGTGTTAGGCACAGGTTAATTTGGGGTTTGCTCGCATTTCACCCTGATAAGAATTGGGATCGCTGCTTCAGTAGGGTTTTAAACCCCTCAACCTGTAACCCAATTTCCTACATTGGTGTTCAGCAGTGATGTATAGTGCTTGTGCTTCTGCAGTCCCATACAGTGATTTTGTGTAACACTAAAATCCCAGATACATAATTTGAAACCATTTAGAGTTTCTTTTCAATTCTGCTTGATTGCCCCATTGCTTCTTTCGAAATTCACCCTCATTCTACCTGACTGTCTGTGCCTAAGCTTGCCACCCAGGATAGCTATACTGTGGTTGAGCTCAGGGAGATCTGCAAGGAGAGGGGACTTCCAGCCATGAGGAACACTGGGAAGCAGGAGCTCCAGAATGCTCTGAGGGCCTGGGTGGAAGCTCTTCAATCACAGACAGCAGCAGAGGATGACCAGGAGGATTATGTGGAGGAGCAAGTGGAAGTCCTGGGTCGAAGACTTGAAGTGCAGCACACAGAGGAGGGGAGTTAACTTGTCTCCTGAATTGAAACTCCCTTCCAAAGAAGAAAGAAATATGCCCTCCCAAGATTTGGCCCCAGTGGAGCTGGCAGGTAGGAAGGCTGAAATGGGAGTTCAGGCTTCAGATGGCCTAACCTAAGATGAAGTAAATTAAATTAGCCATGGAGGCTGAGAGAGCCTTGACAAGAGAAAAGGCTGAAAGAGCCTTGGAGGAAGAGACTAGTCATGGAGGAGTGCAGAATGGCCCATGAGCTAAATCTCAGAGAGTTAGACATCAGTTAAGCAAGCAAAGTTGAGCAACAATGGTGGCAGCATACCCCCAGTGCCCTCTGGAGACAAGACATTCCTCATTCTCAAGGATCTGGTGCTAACTTTTTTTGTGGGGGATAACAGTAAGTAGTTTGAACTTTGAAGCCTGTGAGTTTGTTCTGGAGATGCATAGGGTCCTTGTAGAGGATTAGTGGGTCAGTCCCTGTAGACACATACCTAGTAAAGGGAGGGACATCCTGCTCAAAATGTAAAGGGGGGACAGGATGAGATATCCCCCTATAAAGACACCCTTATCAGAAAGTATGTCCTCACCTCAGAAAAGTACAGGCAGAAGTTCAGGGACAGCAAAATGCTGTCCCATCAGTCCAGGTTGGATTGTGTGGGTACCTTTTGCAAGGCACTGGATGATTGAGTGAAGGGCAGTGAAGTGAAGGATTACCATGGGCTGTAAAATTTGATTGAAGAAGAGCACATGCTCTGTCTTGGTTTTGCAGAACTGTGGCAACACATGGTTGAAAAACAAGCTCACTGATGCTAGGAAGCTTGCTAGCGAGGCGGACTGCTGGCTCAGCACCAACGTCCACAAGAAGGCATCTGGAGGAGATCAGCAAAAGGGTGGACAGGGCCCCCCCCAGAGGAGAGAAGGGGGGGCTAAAAATTCTGATAGGGAGTTTTCTAAAGGTCCCCAGAATAGTCCACATGGCAGGATTCCCAATCCCCACCTGAGTCAAAGTTCCCTGGTCATAAGTACTCAGGGAAGTTCACCCCCAAGTACTATGAGTGGCATCAGATTGGACACTTCAAGGGTGATATCAACCGTCCCAAGAGGTCACAGCTTTCCACTGGTGGACAGACACGGGGGCTGACTAGTTTAGTGCTTGAGGAGGAGGTTGCCCCTGTTAGTATGGGGGAAAACAGAGCTTACCCTAAATGTCCGTGGATGACAGTGAGATGGTGCCACACAACCACATACCTAGTAATACTGAAAAATACAAGTGGTGGGTAACCATCAATGGGCAGTGGGTGGAGCCTCTGAGACCCGCAGACACCAGTAGGACTACCATCAGGTGTCCTCTGGTTTCCTCAGAGTAGTTCCTCCACAACACCTTCCACCAAGACATTCTCACAGACAACAGTGAGATTCATCCAGAGGTGGATCTGGTTTTCTTTAAGTGGGTAAGGTGACTCAGGTTCTCTAAAAGTAGCTGTGAGCCCTGCCATGCCTGTGGATTATCTACTGGCAAGGACTTGAGCACATTTTCTGGAGGAAGGTAGAGCTCAGTTCACACTTGGAGATGTAGGGATTGCCTGAGTGGCTCTGTATGACCACAAGGTCCATGGCTGCTCGGTAGGGGAGTCAAGTATGTCTGGAGCCAGCAACAATGGCTCAGGCAGCTGCCAATAAGAGTAGGGGCAAAGGACATGGGAAACCATCCCCTAAAGTGCCCGTGTTCCAGGTTGACGGGGCACCTGTGGAGGGGGTGAAGCTGTCACTTGCCAAACTTGCACAACACAAATCATCTGCCTGAGCACAGTCACAAAAGGTTTCACACCAGTCTATTGTATACCCGGGACAAGCAGGGATAGGACAGGGGGCAGTAAATTCCAGACTTTTCTGTAGGAGGAGGACTCTAGAAGCTTCTCCTACTTCAAAGTGGGCACCAGGTACAAATATTGGACCCTTGGACCCAACTCTTCAGTACACTCCTGGACCAATGGAAAGCTCTGACGAAGGACTGCTGTGCTGCCCCGCTGCTCTGCTGCCCTATTGCCCTGCTACCTGAGTGAAAAAGACTGGATCTGAATCTTGATCCCAGGTCCTACAAGAGGGGCTGCAAGGGCTAGTCGGCTGGCCTCCTGATCCGTGCCTCAGGGAGAGAAAGGGCTCCACCCACCTTGAACCCCGCACTTGGACCCTTGGAAGTGGGCCTGATGTTGCTGTGTCAGTCCAAACTGTTGTCCCAGTAGAACTTGCACAGCGCAACACATCACCTCCCAGTTTCTCATCAGAACCGCCACTGCACGATGTATCCCTGATGCAGGACCTCACATCACAGCCCTTGATCACTGCTGCATGACGCATCCTTGTCACAGGACCTCGCAACGCTCCTCAACCAGGATTTAAGGTAATGTGTTTAGCAGACCTAAGTTGATCCTGTAGCTGGCCCACTATCCATCGTAGTCAGACTCACCTTGAGATTTTGTTCAGGTCCGAACCAATCAGATAACCGCAGTTGGTGATTTGTGCCTCAAAGCACACTTTTTACCTAAACCTTTACAATTGCATAGCTCCAGTTCCACAGATTGGATTTTTGTCGTTTTGGTGTTAATTCATATATTAAAACTTTACACTTTTTTAAGTCGGTGGGGGATTTTTCCTGCGTTGTGTTTTTTTTTTACTTCATTACTGTTTGTGTGTTGCATAAATACTTTACATCCTGTCTCTAAGTTAAGCTTGACTGCTTGACTGCTTTTGTACCAGGCTACCAGAGGGTTAAGCACAGGTTAATTTGGGGTGTGCTTGTGCTTCATGCTGACAAGAATTGTGGTTGCTACTTAAGTAGGGTTTCTCCCCCCTTAATCATTAACATAATTTCCTACAGGCACTCACAGTTAAAAATAAAGGATTCACTTGATACTCACTTCACGAAGTCATGGACGTTTTAAGGCATGGGCAAAGTGGTCTGTGGCCCAGGGCCCCAACTGTCAAGGCTACCCATTGTTATGCTTTTGTGACCATCCTAGAGTGTATAGAGATTTTTAATAACTGGTTGGTTTACCTACTTTCTTTGTTTTTAGCCAGCTCTGGCTGCCCATCCAATACAGCACCCACCTGTGAGATAGGGAGGGTTGAACAAAAAGAAATGTTGGATTGCTTTAGATTCAGCAAGCGTTTAACATTTTGAAGTGTATAGGTCCAGCCCAGCAGCACCAGCCTTTGCCTTTATGCAAGATATGCAAAGCTTACCATGCAGTTGTGATCGGCATTGTGTGCTCCCTCTGTGAATGCATTGTTCTCTTTAGAGCTTCTGCCAGACAGGTGCGATCACGGCCTAGTACCACCAAAATCTGAATATCAGACCAATGCAGCAGATGTATAGCAGTAAACAAAAGCACCCATCAGCACCGTATGTTCGAATGATGCTGACAAACTACACCAAACAATGTGGGTAGAAGACATGGATGGGCCACTAGTCGTGCTGCTTTTCTGGTGCAGTCCGGTCCAAGACTGCAGAGTTAGGGCCTCGGGGCCACATGTCCATGTGCAGTGCAGAGCAGCATTATGTGTTCCCTTCTTGACTGCACCATCCATGGAGAGCCGCTGCTGTGCGAATGCAATCACAACATAGTGCCAACTGATTCAGAATCCCCGTTCCTCGCACAGCAGGGACTGGAGTGCTTTAAACAAAAATGCCCCTCATCCCCCATATATACATGCCCAAAAGATGAGACATCAGTCCACTGAATGCACCATATGCAGTGGGCTTGTAGCTTCACTGGTATTCCCAGACGTGGGACCCGTGCTCACTACGCCACTGGAGTCAAGCTATCCTGGCTGATGACGGCTGATAGCCAGAAACCGGTCCTAGGATGCTTGATTCCGGCCCAGGGAAGACATGGCTTGGCAGTTCGGGCTGGACTGTTCTCATGAGGCACAGGGTCAAGACTGATTTGCATATGGCCATGTCTAAACTGGGGTGGCGTAGTGGGCAAAAGAACGATGGATTTAACCCAGATCTCTTGACTGGGGGAGAATGTCTGCTTTGTCAGCATTCCGTCCATCATTTGTTTGTTGTAACGCTTTTCGCCCTAAGTGGGATGGGTATTCCCAGACGTGGGACCCGTGCTCACTACGCCACTGGAGTCAAGCTATCCTGGCTGATGACGGCTGATAGCCAGAAACCGGTCCTAGGATGCTTGATTCCGGTCCAGGGAAGACATGGCTTGGCAGTTCGGGCTGGACTGTTCCCATGAGGCACAGGGTCAAGACTGATTTGCATATGGCCATGTCTAAACTGGGGTGGCGTAGTGGGCAAAAGAACGATGGATTTAACCTAGATCTCTTGACTGGGGGAGAATGTCTGCATTATCAGCATTCCGTCCATCATTTGTTTGTTGTAACGCTTTTCGCCCTAAGTGGGATGGGTATTCCCAGACGTGGGACCCGTGCTCACTACGCCACTGGAGTCAAGCTATCCTGGCTGATGACGGCTGATAGCCAGAAACCGGTCCTAGGATGCTTGATTCCGGTCCAGGGAAGACATGGCTTGGCAGTTCGGGCTGGACTGTTCCCATGAGGCACAGGGTCAAGACTGATTTGCATATGGCCATGTCTAAACTGGGGTGGCGTAGTGGGCAAAAGAACGATGGATTTAACCCAGATCTCTTGACTGGGGGAGAATGTCTGCATTGTCAGCATTCCGTCCATCATTTGTTTGTTGTAACGCTTTTCGCCCTAAGTGGGATGGGTATTCCCAGACGTGGGACCCGTGCTCACTACGCCACTGGAGTCAAGCTATCCTGGCTGATGACGGCTGATAGCCAGAAACCGGTCCTAGGATGCTTGATTCCGGTCCAGGGAAGACATGGCTTGGCAGTTCGGGCTGGACTGTTCCCATGAGGCACAGGGTCAAGACTGATTTGCATATGGCCATTTCTAAACTGGGGTGCCGTAGTGGGCAAAAGAACGATGGATTTAACCCAGATCTCTTGACTGGGGGAGAATGTCTGCATTGTCAGCATTCCGTCCATCATTTGTTTGTTGTAATGCTTTTCACCCTAAGTGGGATCGGTATTCCCAGACGTGGGACCCGTGCTCACTACGCCACTGGAGTCAAGCTATCCTGGCTGATAACGGCTGATAGCCAGAAACCGGTCCTAGGATGCTTGATTCCGGTCCAGGGAAGACATGGTTTGGCAGTTCGGGCTGGACTGTTCCCATGAGGCACAGGGTCAAGACTGATTTGCATATGGCCATGTCTAAACTGGGGTGGCGTAGTGGGCAAAAGAACGATGGATTTAACCCAGATCTCTTGACTGGGGGAGAATGTCTGCATTGTCAGCATTCCGTCCATCATTTGTTTGTTGTAACGCTTCACTGGTGCTAGCCAGACAGACAGAAACTGTTTGTTGCAGGGGTGAGCACATAGGTAGGCTTGCCAAGGAAGAGGGTGGTCAATGATCCCACTGTAGTTGTTGAACTGATGATTGAGCGGCGAATGCACAATAAATTCCCAGTTATTGCGAGCATGGGGACCCAAATTATGTTTGTCCCAGGGACCCAAAATCCTTAAGATGTCCCTGTACAAAGTGCCTGAGCTCACTGTCTTGAAAATAACATACTTTTACACAAAGGCTTAAATGTAGCTCAGCTCAATGTGCTGCAACATTTATTTAAGCAACATTTTTTTTTCATACAGTGCTTCTTACCACATTCTTACCATGTTCTGTCAGCATTACTTTTAACCACTTAACTTCCATCTCCTTCAAAACAGCACATCCCCCTCCTAGGAGAGATAGACTGTGCAATCTAAATTGGACTCTCACCAAATCCATCGTGTACACATGTTGGAAACCAGACATGCAATCTGATTAATTCCTATCTCGCACCAACGACATTGATCTTTGTGGCTTTTCCTATATGGGTATTTTTCAACAAAACCAAGACCTGCTCAGCCTGAAAGGACAGAACTTCAACATTTCCTCCTCATCATTTTTCCATCCCAGTACTGACATCATGTGGTGTTACCAGCTCTGGAGATAAGCATCACCTTACCCATATAAAAGATAAAACATCACATTTAGCCACTATTTATTGTAATTAATATGATGCAATCCTTCATATGAATGCATGAGTGCCTTTTAAAAATGTTATGCGGTCATGAATGGGCATTGCATTGTTTTCATTTCATTGAGGTCCAGGGAAGTATCAGAATGGCTGAGGCACTAGTTTCAAGATGGCCGCTGCAATCTCAAGTCGCCTGACCCAGGACTTGTTTCAGTGTGATATGGGTAAAACAAAGTAATTTAAAAGAACAACATAAGCAAAACAAAGTAACTTCATGTAAATAAAGTCTTTAACCTCACACATTCTTCGGCATGGCTGAGAACGTAACTCCACTGACTGAAATTTCTTTTTACTCAGAGGAAAGCAATCACAAAATCTGAGTCTGCATGGTGATAAAAGACAGACACTCAAATATTTTCTGCATGCCTATTTTATCTTCACAGGAAGTCGCTAATAAAGAGGCCATTTCTTACTGCTAATTTTGCCAACAAACACTTTAGTAAATGCGTTCACCAATTTACTACCATTTACAACTATGGGTATTGTTGAAAGAGCCGTTTTCCCAGGCACCCTCCTTTCTGAAAGAACGAAGAAGCTCTGTAAAGAGATTCATCATTCCATTTCAGTGAAGCTATTGTCCACCGCCACTTTACATGTACTTCTCCTACTCAACACCACTTATGAATAATAAACGAACTTACACGAAAAGGCGTACATTGTGAATGAATTGCAGTGACATTTCTGTCACCGAGTGAGTGGTCAGAAAATTAACAAACCCCCCACTTTGAACTAAAGCAATGATGGCACCAAGCAAAGCAAGTGAGCCTAACCTGCCCTCGAAGAGCACCCTTGTCTTTTATATCCAAGCATCTATCCATTCATACTTTCACCCTTCCACCATTTCACTGTTTCATTCTGTTATTCGTTAATTCTTTCATCCATCATCCAATCTTCCCCATTCCATCCATCCACTGAGCCATATATCCACTCTGCCATCCATCGATCAACGCTGCCATCCATCCACTCTGCCATCCATCCATTATCCACTCTGCCATTCACCCATTCACTCTGCCGCCTATCTATCCATTCACCCATCCACTCTTCCATCCATCCTCTGCCATCTATCTATCCATCTCCTCTGCCGTCCATCCATCCTCTCTGCCATCCATTATCTACTCTGCAATCCACCCATCCACTCAGCCATCCATCTATCCACCCATCCAACCCCTCTGCCACACATCCACTCATCCATGCATTCATCCTCACTGCTATCCAATCATCCATCCATACACCTATCCATACATCCTGCTATCCAACATCGTTCATCCATCCACCCACTCTGTCATCCATCCTTTTATCTGGCCATCCACCTATCCATTCATTCATCCTATCACCCACTCATCCATCTACAGACTCATTCGTCCACCCACTCATACATTCTTCATTTGTTCCATTTGTTTACCCTTCCTTCCGTTAATTATTCCTCCCTTTTGTCCCTTGTTCCTTAGGTCTCTCTCCTTTGTGCTTTCTCCTGTTTGCTCTTCTGTTTAAACTGCATTCATCTCTGGAGTTAATTATGATCTTTTGTAGACAGAAGAGGAGCATGAAGAGCCCCGCCCCCGCTGTAACTGTAAAACGGAGGATTCTCGGCGCCCCTGTCTGTCGCGACCACACAAGAGACATCAAAATAAAAACACAGGCTAAGCGTCTCCCTTTAAGAAACCGATGATAAACTTAGTAGTGAATGCCCTGCCGCTTTCTCAAAGTAAGTACATTTAGCTATGAATGTTAAACTTATTTATCCAGGATCAAACACTCAACGATGCTTAAGCAAAACAAACAGAATTTGCAAAAATGTATACATATTGACGTAGCAAACCCGTGCAGAGTTCAAGTGCTGCAGAGATTTCTTGTCATCTCGCCTGCTCTACCTTTCTGCTCCAAAAATAACAAAGTAACCCGATGGCATTGTAATTGTACATCCACATGTACTATAATAGATCAAAAAGCTGGTAAATATGTACCGGAGAGCTTAAAAAACCCTCTCTCTTGTTTTGGTAAAGAAGTACCGAATAATGGGTCTGTAAACTCGAAGCTAAGCCTTCAGTATCTTTATTCGTATGCTCACTGGCGCATCAGAGTTTTATCTGAAGGCTTGTAATGGTCCGCAGCCTCCCTGACCCCCGCCACCGTCCATTCACTACAGATTCCTACAGTCTGCACACCTACATAGTACCCCCAGGGGCACCCCGCTGTCCCCCCTCCCCCATAATAGGTTACCCAAATGACACACACAAGACAGTTGGTGTTGGGTAACAATGCTGCAGGTTTATTACATAATTCCAGTATATGTAATGGGTGGGTTATCTTACGGGCGATCCAAGGGCAGGCAACCAACTGGGTCGCCTGCCCGCCTGTTGAGCCGGGCAGCGCGGGAGCGATGCCCGCCGTTGCTGCCCTCCGGTGATTCTTTCTACGATCACGTGCCGTTGGTAATTTTACTCACGCCCCCCCCTCTCGGGGCGGAGCGTCGCATAGCAAGCCCCCGGTTGTTCAGGCCCACAACCGCCCGCAGGACTAGCGGGGCGCCGACACGGCTTCCGGGACCTCACTTGAGGCTCCTCGGTTTTGGCTCAGGCACCCCCTATGGTGCCGCGCAGAGGTACCCTTTGTACCGGCCTGCTTCCAGATCGCCCTGTAACTCCGCCACAGCCCTGGAGGCGGCTCACCGTCGCAGCCAGGGCCCCCCACCACCTGCTATAGTCTTACCTGCACCTCTCCTGCCTAGGGCTTCCTGCAACTAGCTGGAGGGAAACATTCCTGCCGAAAGGGGGGGTTGGAAATGTTGCCCTCTCTCTGGCACTTCGACCGCGCTGGCGGGACTAAACCCTTGACCTGTGGGATCCTTTACCCCCCCGGCACAAGGCTTGCCCATGGGCTATAGATGGCCCCATCTATGTCCACAAGCCCAGACGCCATCCTGGGTCGGATAGGGTCTGCTATTGTGGCAAGAGGAATTTACGTAACTTTGGACAGTCCCCTCTGTGCGCATAAACCTGGTGCACAGGAGTGCTCCTGGCTGGTAGCGCGTGACCATGGGCAAGGGGCGACTCTTGCCCCTGTCCACCGTCCCTTCTTTCTCCTGGAAATTATGCCCCTGCAGATCCCTCAGTGATGAAACCCCCTGGGCATACCATCTTCGGTAATGTGTCTGGTTTGAGCAGTGCACGCTGTCTGCCTGGTTCATGCTTTGAGGATTATCTACGTCATATTATGTCCCTCCCATCCTGCTCCCCGGTGGGAGGGTGGCAGGGGGGGGTGCCCCCCCCCGCCAGCCCCGAGCCTCACCTGTGGTGCTAAATTCCTGCTCCGTGTAAGTAGAGTTTTGGTGGCACCCTGGGCGTGCCCAATGCTCTATCGACACACTGTCCCCTTGTGTTTGGCCCGCTGACACCCCAGTTGTTGGGACAGCAGGACCAAATGTTGGCTGGCCGCCTCCCCTAAGCGGGGTAAAAGTGTCCCTGACCTGGGTTCCCCGTTTCCTGCAGCTGCAGCACACGAATTAGTAAAACAAGAGACCTGGTTCACACTCATGGTTATTTAATAGACCTTAACTTATCCACACAATAACAAACCACTACAATCAGAGCGTCGCTTAGCAAGCCCTCGGTTGTTCATGCCCACAACCGCCCGCAGGACTAGCGGGGCGCCGACACGGCTTCCGGGACCTCCCTTGAGGCTCCTCGGTTTTGGCTCAGGCACCCCCTATGGTGCCGCGCAGAGGTACCCTTTGTACCGGCCTGCTTCCAGATCGCCCTGTAACTCCGCCACAGCCCTGGAGGCGGCTCACCATCGCAGCCAGGGCCCCCCACCACCTGCTATAGTCTTACCTGCACCTCTCCTGCCTAGGGCTTCCTGCAACCAGGGCCAGGAAGTGACACGCATTGCGCGTCACTTCCGGCCATCCCGAGGAGGGGGGCTCCGGTCTGCGTCCCCGCCCCCCCCCAGTGGGGAGGGGTGGGGAGGGGTGGGGAGGGGTGACCGGTGCCCCGGGGGCACTAGGGCGCCGACCGCCGATTGGCCGCCTGCGGGGGCCGCGGTCAGCGGCAAAGTGGCTTCTGGAGGCGAGCCAGTGCCAAACAAAACAATGAAATAAATACACCAAGCACCATCCTAATAGAAGGTAGAAGAGATGGACAATCTGTGGAGGGAGACTCCAGGCTCTGTCACAGCCACTCACTCCTGTTCAGGTCCAGGCCAGCTTTTCCCCCCCCACAGGAAAGGAGGTGAAAACCTCCCTCTTCGTTGGCTCACGTGGTAATACCTGTTGACAACAACTAGAGGCAAAGCTCAGATATGCAGTTGTGATGTAACAACTTAACGTGTTGTCTGTGAATCCTACGTATTAAGAACATGCAACGCCACACTGCACCCACAAATTAATAGGGTGATCTTTGTAATTCTTGGGCATTAGAAGTGAGATATCAAAAACCTATTATATCAAGCATGGCATGACAAGGAAGCATGATTATAGAAATTGGTTGACTGGGTGTGAGCGCTGGTCAAGCAGTCATCACAATCCTAGTCAGAGTAAGGAACAGTGGAGTAGTAAGGGTGGGAGCCAGAGGGGCCGGTCCGCCCCGGGCAGCACGACTTTTGGCAGCAGCTGCCTCCCCGCCCCCCCGGCAGTCGCAGAAATCACCCCCGCTCTTACATGCGGCCACCGCGGGCGGAAAATGCAGGGACCGCCACAAGTAGCACAAGGTCTAGCTACACCACTGGTCAGGAAAAAGCAAACCTCAAATTAACTTATTCTCAATCTCCTGGTAGCTTGGCACAGAGCAACCAGGATTAACTTAGAGGCACTGTGTAAAGTATTTGTACAAAACATCAAACAGATATAAAGTGAAGACACCACACCAAAAGATCCCACAGCTAATTAAAATAATAGATCTTAATTTAATAAATAAAACAAGACCAAAACTAAATAAATCCAATTGGTAGAACCAGAGATTTTCAATTTTAAAGTTTTAGGTCAAAATAGCACCAAACACTACTGAGCCCCAACTGGGGATATCTGTTTGCACCGAACTGGGACAAAGGCACAAGTTCAGGCCAGCCGTGATGGAGCCAGCTACAGGAACCTAGTTAGGCCTGCAGAACAAAGTACCTTAAATCCTGATTACAGAGCTTTGTGTGGATCTGTGTCAAAGACGAGCTGCAGAGGCAAAGTGATGCATCAGTTTTGAGATGCGGCGAGGCTACAATGCAAGATCCTGTTGCGATATCGTAGAAAAAATTGCCTCTTTTTACATGGGTAGCCCCCACTATTTTGCCTGAAACCTGATGTGATTTTCAATTGTAAGTTCACTGGTTCCCTGCTAACCAGGTTCCCAGTTCCAGATATCTTTCCTGCATACTCTACCATGATTGGCACTACAGTTACCTCTGTAAGGCTCCAGTAAATGGTACTCCTGGTACCTAGGGCATTGGTACTGAAGAGGGTCCACTGGGGCTGCAGCATATATTGTGCCACCCCAGGGACCCCTCACCAAGACTATGCATACTGATATTGCAGGCTGCGTGTGTTGGTGTAGAGAAAGCCATAGAGCCGGCATGGCACACAGCCCTGTGTGCCATGCCTCCCAAACACTGCATAATGTAGATGCAAGCCCACCGCAGGCCTGTAGCCCTAAGGCAGGGTGCACTACATCCTATGTGTGTGCATATCAGCATGAGCAGATATGCCCCTACAAAGTCCATTCTTTTCTGAGATATTGTAAGGAGCGGAAAGCCTTAAAGATTACATGAGCTGGATACTTGTCAACACAGGTTTCCTAGCTACATAATGGCTTCACTGACTTCTAAGGTGTTTGGAACCAAACATCCTGTATTAATAAACCCTCACTGATGCCAGTACGATATTTATTAATAAATTCACACAGGAAACCCTGTTAGAGGGTCCCCTGAAAACCTACCAAGTACAGGTGTGGTCTTTGACTTGTTTTCACCAGTCTGCCACAACAGGACATGTTTCTTCCCTCATGGGTCGAGAGTCAACACTCTTAGAGGACAGAGACAAAGTCTGCTCTACCCCTCCTCCAGGACAGGATGGCCTTTCTGGGCAGGTAGCTTCAAAGGCGATGCTGCATTTCAAATCCAACACTGGAACCTCCATATAGTGAGGGAGGCCAAGCCCCCTTTCGTGCTCCACTTTTGTGGGAGGAAAGGCAGGAAAATTAGTTAGATTAGTAGGAGGGTCCCCACTTAGCCTACACCATCCCTAGGGCAGGATAGGCAAGGTGAACCCTTCTACCGAAAGGACACCATTTTTGGGATGGTGGAGAAACAACCTATACGGGCTAGGGTAGTGCCCCTTCCAACAGGAAGTGGTTGCTAGAGTTTGAAGACACCCTAAAGGTAGGTAGCCCCTTGGCTACTACCTGTCTCTCCTTGTAACAACCTTAAATTCAGTATTTAGGTGGCACCTCAGGACCTGAACATCAGACTTGATGAACAAGAGAAGGAAAAAGACAAAGACGATCTGCTGCTTGAAAACTAACACCCTCCTGCAGAGTAAATTGGTACCAAACCCTGCCTGCTGCATGGAAGACTCGACCATCCTGGTGTGCTGTCTCGTCCTGCAACTGTGAGGCATCCAAGAAACCAGAGCTCCTCCAGTCTTCAAGAAACTGCCAAGAAGCTCCCTTTGAGTGAAGATTTCGCTCCCCTGTATACCGCAAGCACCAAGCGCATGAAGCCGAGTTTGTCAGCTAGCTGCTGTTTGGTGACCTCTATGCAGCACCAAAGCAAGAAAAGGTACAATGGCTCCTGAGGGTCAGATCTGTTTCTTCTCAAACTTTGGAGACATCATTACCTACCTGAGCCATAGTGAACCAATACCTTGGGTACAGGACTACCATCGGCAAACACCAAGAAGAAAAGGACACTACAGACCCCAATGACTCCAGAAGCAAGCACCCATTGAGGGACGCTGGGATACATGAGACCCACCTCTCCAAGTTCTCTTCTCCTGACCGCAAGGACCTCAAGATGCATGAGGCCCATCTGACCTATCTACTCTGAACCTGGCCCACCGACAGCGGAAATGACCAACCAGCCATGGTCCTGTGGCACTTGCTACCTCCTCCCTCGAAGGAGACTCATCGGACTCACCTGAATGTTCTCCCGTGCAGTGTGTTTTCGAGTTGCCCCCTTTGCCTTTGTGCACCAGATTCCAAGACCTTCAGGACCCTGCTCCCAGGTGATCCTGGACACTCCCTAACTTCTCCTCCTGGAACTTTTGGCCTTGTCCCAACATCAACATAAAACAAAAAGGTGAACTGCGTGATAGCATTGACTGATTTTATATGCATTTTTCTGTTTTGTCCCCATTTTTTTTCAGTGATGCCTAATTGGGCACAAAAGTAATATATTTTCTGAACTTTTAATAATCATAACTCTGAAAGTACTTACCTTTAAACTGTGTTATTGGTCTTAAAAATTACTGAAAAATCGATACTATTATTTTTAATTGGTCTTTGATTTTTTCCTGAGTGTGTGTCTCATTTATTGCCTCTGTGAATACAACAAATGGTTATTACTACCCTCTGATAAGCCTAACTGCTCACCCACACTACCACAAAAAACATTAGAATTATCTGCTTTTAGCTCTGTATACCATTTGAACTTCCACTGGACTCTCTGCACAGTGTACTTCATTTTAGTACACTATATAGAGAACCAGCTTCCTACAGATGTCATTTAGGATCCCATTGACGGGGCTTGCGATGCGAAGTCCTGCGTTGGAGATGCGCATGCAGCAGGTGATGTGTCAGGAGCTGCTAGGCTGTGATGTGAAGTCCGTCCTTGGGCTACAGTTGGTGAGTGATGTGAGGACCTGAGTTGGGGATGCAACGTACCGCCTGGGTGATGCGACAGTTATGAGGACTGCAGAGGCAACATTGGTCTTTGTGACTGGTTCAATCCACGCATCAGCGTCAATATATCGGTTCTGCTCAGAGATGCACTGCCCATCACAAAATTGTGTTGGTTCTGTTGGCAAGCAACTTAGGCCCACTTCCAAGGGTCCAGGATTGGGGTTACACCACGTGGCAGGGTAGACTCAAATATGGCAGAGTCCAGGTGCAGATGCAAGTTCGTTGGAAGCCTATTACGTCCTTCAGACTTCAGATCAGGAGGCCCGCCAACTAGCCCTTGGAGTCACTCTAGGTTCACGGGATGCACGTCCAGTCTTTCTCACCCAGACAAGAGGACAGCAGGGACAGCTGCGCAGGACAGCAGTTTCTCCAGAGCAACAGATCAGCAGATTGTCGATATTTCAGCAGTCCAGCAGTGATTCTTCCTGGCAGAGAATCCACATGTCCAGAAGTGTACTGAAGTGGTGATGTTTGAGGTCCTCTTTTTATACACAGTTGTGCCTTTGAAGTGGGGAGAAGCTTCTAGAGGCATGCATTTGATGTGCACAGATGCCCTGCCTTCTCTGCTTTGACCCCAGACTAACTACAGGGGTATGTAGCCTACTCAGGTGTAAGTGAGGCTGGGCCCAGCTCCTCCCTCCCATCCTGACTATGATGGCACATTCAGTCACACCTAAGCTCCCATTGTGTGTGGCTTTCTAGGAGGAATACACAAAGACCAACTGCCAACTATACCCACTCATATGACCAGAGATAGGGTGCATGCACCAAATGGCTAAGGCAAGAAAATGCCAATTTGTAAAGGTGGCATTTTCAGAGTTGCAATTTAAAATCTAACTCCTCCGTAGGATTTTAAAATAGGATTCCAGAGACACCAAACTTGATCCAATTATCTCTTTACATTTGAAAATTCCACTCATCAAATGTAATAAGGCAACTCCAGGGTTATCCTATGAGAGGAGTAGGCCTTGCAGTAGTGAACAGTAATTTAAGAGTGTTTTACTACTAGGACATGTAAAATGTAAAAGTAGGCCCGGGCTCAGCTCTACTCGTGAAGTTTTAGGAATTCCGACACTTTGCGCTGCACAGAGTTCCTGAATTCCGCCTTCCAGTGAGAAGCAGAGTTTTTGCTTTTGTTAATGCGCACAATACTTGTTTTTGGTGCTTGCTCGCACCACGATATTCTGATTCTGATTTCTGCTTAACCATGGGTTTAGATAACCCACGACCTTGGTCGGCGGATTGTCCTTCAACGAAGGTTCTGGCAGAGAATTACATCACAGCTCCGACCCTACCTGCAACTGCCGAACTCTTAAGGCTAAACCCATGGTTAAGCGGTAATCAGATCGCAACCAACAGTTCTAACTTGGCTTACCAACCAGCGGCTGGGCGAGGGGTGAATAGTGCAGGAGGACATTGTGACACCCGCACAAGGCAAGGTGCAAGAAGAGACCTGGGATGCAGAGTACAGAAAATTATTGAAATAAGGACAATTACTTTGTATTCACCAATTGTGGCAGAATGGTTTATTGGGACATCTATGTTGAAAATTATGACTAACAATAAGTACGGAGACATTGCCCTTCCAATTTGGCGGCCAAAATTGATTAAATTTAACTGCAGCTCTTCTTTGTTTTCCATCATTAGGAACTACCAATGGGAAAGGTGCTTGTATTATTTAAAGGAAGTCAATGTCGCGCGCTACAGATGTACATTCAAGCATTGAGGAAGGCGGATTGCTGAAACGCGTTTGCATCAACAAATGTATATTTTGAGAATCACTCCGAGAGTGCCATTTGGAGCTATGATATATATATCATCATGTGAACAAGGCTCATTAGAGCCGAAACTCGTAATGGCTGTCAGAAAATAAACTAAGAAATTTGTGCACGTATAACGTGGTCTGTGCCCGTTTGTGTGCGGGAAGAAAACTAAAGCAGGAACAGAATCCAAGTCCTATATATATATATATATATATATATATATATATATATATATATATATATATATATATATATATATATAAGCTACCAAGTACCCAAACGTACAAGGAGCACTCAGGCCTCAGCTGCACACAAGGAGCCTTGATAGGTAAGCACGCCTCCAACACAACAATTCCTTTCACTGTTCAAAACTGCCCTGGATGCCTGACGCGTTTCGAAGTGTCCCCACTTCTCTTCAGAGGCTTTGGCAGTTTGGAAAAAGCGCTTAGGGCACCACCCCCTTAATTGCATAGCTGCACGCCCTGGATGGGCTTGTGGGACTTGTAGTGCCTCACGTAGCGCAAATGTTCAGCTGGCAACCTTTCCAGCCCACAGATGGGCCTCACTGTGCGTGATTCGTGCAAAATCCATACTCTGCTGCCCCAAACTGCCAAAGCCTCTGAAGAGAAGTGGGGACACTTCGAAACGCATCAGGCATCCGGGGCAGTTTTGAACAGTGAAAGGAATTGTTGTGTTGGAGGCGTGCTTACCTATCAAGGCTCCTTGTGTGCAGCTGAGGCCTGAGTGCTCCTTGTACGTTTGGGTACTTGGTAACTTTGATATTTACGCGGTGACCCTGCCGCGGGAGGAGCACCACCCTGAGAGAACCGGGGGCCATGCGGTCTTTAATAATGGGCCGATATCGTGGGGCAGCAGCGTCTGGATTTTGCACGAATCACACACAGCGAGGCCCATCTGTGGGCTTGAAAGGTTGCCAGCTGAACATTTGCGCAACGTGAGGCACTACAAGTTCCACAAGCCCATCCAGGGCGTGCATCTATGCAATTAAGGGGGTGGGGCCCTAAGCGCTTTTTCCAAACTGCCAAAGCCTCTGAAGAGAAGTGGGGACACTTCGAAATGCGTCAGGCATCAAGGGCAGTTTTGAACAGTGAAAGGAATTGTTGTGTTGGAGGCATGCTTACCTATCAAGGCTCCTTGTGTGCAGCTGAGGCCCGAGTGCTCCTTGTACGTTTGGGTACTTGGTAGCTTTGATATTTACGCGGTGACCCTGCTGCGGGAGGAGCACCACCCTGAGAGAACCGGGGGCCATGCGGTCTTTAATAATGGGCCGATATCGTGGGGCAGCAGCGTATGGATTTTTCACAAATCACGCACAGCGAGGCCCATCTGTGGGCTTGAAAGGTTGCCAGCTGAACATTTGCGCAACGTGAGGTACTACAAGTCGCACAAGCCCATCCAGGGCGTCCATCTATGCAATTAAGGGGGTGGTGCCCTAAGAGCTTTTTCCAAACTGCCAAAGCCTCTGAAGAGAAGTGGGGACACTTCGAAACGCGTCAGGCATCCAGGGCAGTTTTGAACAGTGAAAGGAATTGTTGTGTTGGAGGCGTGCTTACCTATCAAGGCTCCTTGTGTGTAGCTGAGGCCCGAGTGCTCCTTGTATGTTTGGGTACTTGGTAGCTTTGATATTTACGCGGTGACCCTGCCGCGGGAGGAGCACCACCCTGAGAGAACCGGGGGCCATGCGGTCTTTAATAATGGGCCGATATCGTGGGGCAGCAGCGTATGGATTTTGCACAAATCACGCACAGCGAGGCCCATCTGTGGGCTTGAAAGGTTGCCAGCTGAATATTTGCGCAACGTGAGGCACTACAAGTCCCACAAGCCCATCCAGGGCGTGCATCTATGCAATTAAGGGGGTGGTGCCCTAAGCGCTTTTTCCAAACTGCCAAAGCCTCTGAAGAGAAGTAGGGACACTTCGAAACGCGTCAGGCATCCAGGGCAGTTTTGAACAGTGAAAGGAATTGTTGTGTTGGAGGCGTGCTCACCTATCAAGGCTCCTTGTGTGCAGCTGAGGCCCGAGTGCTCCTTGTACGTTTGGGTACTTGGTAGCTTTGATATATATATATATATATATATATATATATATATATATATATATATATATATATATTACCTACTGGCGGTCGCCAGTAGGTAGTTATAGTTAGGACCACGTTTCCATAGGAAATCCGCAACATTCTATTTTGAATAACTTTTGCGCCGGTCGACGAATCCTCGCGAATTTTTCAAAATAGGTGGGGCGCTACGCTACGCTCCTACCCTGAAAGTCTCGGGGGGATTCGTCAAGCGGGGGCTGAGATAAAAGGGGGGTCCCAAAACGCGTTTTTCCCATGCATTTTTCCATAGGACCTTTAGACACAGCTACAGCCCGAACGGCTGAACAGAATTACTTGAAATTTGGCAGAGAGGTAGTCCTCAGGTCAAGGAAGTGCCTTTTGTAGGTTTGGTGTAAATCTGTTCAGTAGATTCTGAGAAAATAGCCTTTAAATCAATATATATATCTGAGCCAGCTTACGGTGCGCTTACGGTGCGCTTACCGTACGCGTACGGTGGCGTGCGCGAGCGCGATTCTGATTGGCCCTTAGATCTTAGTAAACATTTGAATCGGTCGAAACCAGGAAGCGACGGCCGCCATTTTCTCTCTCGCACTCTGAGGGGGGAGCTGATAAACAAATGCCAAAAACATATAAAGGGGCTGTTTAGACAGCGCCCATGCACATAACCATGTTAGTTGAGTCTTCAAAGATCCCCCAAGGCAAAAAACAGTAATTTTTTATTTTTCGAAATTTTCGCCGATTACGCTTACCGTACGCTTACCGTACGAGTACGGTAAAAAATAAAAAAAATAAAAAATCCACACTCTCTCCACCTCGTGTGCAAATTGCGGGCCGAAGGCCACCATTTGTGCATGGCATATAAGTGCACAGCATTTCCCCAAAAAATTTCAACAGATTACCTATCACAAGGAAGCGCATAATATGTCCTCCATGTGCGCACGGTGCGCGAAGCGCATCGTGCGTACATGGCCCATCTAGCGTAACGTGGGCACGCGGTGCGCGTAGCGCACCGCGTGCCCACCGTGCGTGCACGGCACTAACTGCGTAAAGTGGGCGCGCGGTGCGCGAAGCGCACCGCGTGCTCACTGTGCGTGCACGGTGCGCGAAGCGCACCGTGCGCGCACGGAACGAACTGCGTTAAGTGGGCGCGCACGCCACGAATGGCGCAAAGTAACTTAGCATTTAAAAAAACGTACAAATTCACTGAAAAAACCATAGGTTTCACACACGTTATAGTTAGGAATTAGCATTTAAAAAACCTTGCAAATTCACTGAAAAAACCATAGGTTTCACACATGTTATAGTTAGCTGTACATTTTACTGATAAAAAACCAATGAAATTCCCCCGTTATAGTTACTGTAGGCAACTATAACTCACGCGACCGTAATCCTCTGCTGATGACATATGTGTCTTTATGAAAAAAAAATATTTGTAATATATGTATAGCTAAAATTTAATGGAAGAAGACATGGGCAAATAAGTGTCTAAATACAGTATTAGCATCAGCAGAGGATTACGGTCGCGTGAGTTATAGTTGCCTACAGTAACTATAACGGGGGAATTTCATTGGTTTTTTATCAGTAAAATGTACAGCTAACTATAACATGTGTGAAACCTATGGTTTTTTCAGTGAATTTGCAAGGTTTTTTAAATGCTAATTCCTAACTATAACGTGTGTGAAACCTATGGTTTTTTCAGTGAATATATATATATATATATATATATATATATATATATCCATTCAAAGAGGTGCCTGTGAAGGAAGGAACCCGCAGAACAGGTAAGTATCTGCCAAAATTCTTTATTCGAAGCAACAGCGGTGAAAATGCATGGCGGCAATCAGTTCATCTTGCCTGACGCGTTTCGTGCATGGCGCACTTTTTCAAAGGCAACAGGACTTGAGAGGCAGCAGCATGTCAATTTCAAACACCCACGTTAAATATTGAAGAATCCCGCCCCAGTGGGCGTGGCCACCCTGTGGCCTCATGGAACTTGTGGTGCTCGTATTACTTTCAGTGAGCTGACATGCCGATTACTTCATTTGCGTCCAAAATAAAACCACAGTGGGTTTGCTCAGCCAGGCACTCTGGACTCGTTGTTGGCGATAACCTTCGAACAAACAGCACTGTTCTCCACAAAGAAGACGTTGTAAGGCGTCTACGGTGGTGGGCCGCTCAACAGCCCCGGGGCTCCCTTCCGCGGCTCAGGCAGGCCGCATAACATCCATTCAAAGAGGTGCCTGTGAAGGAAGGAACCCGCAGAACAGGTAAGTATCTGATTGCCGCCATGCATTTTCACCGCTGTTGCTTCGAATAAAGAATTTTGGCAGATACTTACCTGTTCTGCGGGTTCCTTCCTTCACAGGCACCTCTTTGAATGGATGTTATGCGGCCTGCCTGAGCCGCGGAAGGGAGCCCCGGGGCTGTTGAGCGGCCCACCACCGTAGACGCCTTACAACGTCTTCTTTGTGGAGAACAGTGCTGTTTGTTCGAAGGTTATCGCCAACAACGAGTCCAGAGTGCCTGGCTGAGCAAACCCACTGTGGTTTTATTTTGGACGCAAATGAAGTAATCGGCATGTCAGCTCACTGAAAGTAATACGAGCACCACAAGTTCCATGAGGCCACAGGGTGGCCACGCCCACTGGGGCGGGATTCTTCAATATTTAACGTGGGTGTTTGAAATTGACATGCTGCTGCCTCTCAAGTCCTGTTGCCTTTGAAAAAGTGCGCCATGCACGAAACGCGTCAGGCAAGATGAACTGATTGCCGCCATGCATTTTCACCGCTGTTGCTTCGAATAAAGAATTTTGGCAGATACTTACCTGTTCTGCGGGTTCCTTCCTTCACAGGCACCTCTTTGAATGGATGTTATGCGGCCTGCCTGAGCCGCGGAAGGGAGCCCCGGGGCTGTTGAGCGGCCCACCACCGTAGACGCCTTACAACGTCTTCTTTGTGGAGAACAGTGCTGTTTGTTCGAAGGTTATCGCCAACAACGAGTCCAGAGTGCCTGGCTGAGCAAACCCACTGTGGTTTTATTTTGGACGCAAATGAAGTAATCGGCATGTCAGCTCACTGAAAGTAATACGAGCACCACAAGTTCCATGAGGCCACAGGGTGGCCACGCCCACTGGGGCGGGATTCTTCAATATTTAACGTGGGTGTTTGAAATTGACATGCTGCTGCCTCTCAAGTCCTGTTGCCTTTGAAAAAGTGCGCCATGCACGAAACGCGTCAGGCAAGATGAACTGATTGCCGCCATGCATTTTCACCGCTGTTGCTTCGAATAAAGAATTTTGGCAGATACTTACCTGTTCTGCGGGTTCCTTCCTTCACAGGCACCTCTTTGAATGGATGTTATGCGGCCTGCCTGAGCCGCGGAAGGGAGCCCCGGGGCTGTTGAGCGGCCCACCACCGTAGACGCCTTACAACGTCTTCTTTGTGGAGAACAGTGCTGTTTGTTCGAAGGTTATCGCCAACAACGAGTCCAGAGTGCCTGGCTGAGCAAACCCACTGTGGTTTTATTTTGGACGCAAATGAAGTAATCGGCATGTCAGCTCACTGAAAGTAATACGAGCACCACAAGTTCCATGAGGCCACAGGGTGGCCACGCCCACTGGGGCGGGATTCTTCAATATTTAACGTGGGTGTTTGAAATTGACATGCTGCTGCCTCTCAAGTCCTGTTGCCTTTGAAAAAGTGCGCCATGCACGAAACGCGTCAGGCAAGATGAACTGATTGCCGCCATGCATTTTCACCGCTGTTGCTTCGAATAAAGAATTTTGGCAGATACTTACCTGTTCTGCGGGTTCCTTCCTTCACAGGCACCTCTTTGAATGGATGTTATGCGGCCTGCCTGAGCCGCGGAAGGGAGCCCCGGGGCTGTTGAGCGGCCCACCACCGTAGACGCCTTACAACGTCTTCTTTGTGGAGAACAGTGCTGTTTGTTCGAAGGTTATCGCCAACAACGAGTCCAGAGTGCCTGGCTGAGCAAACCCACTGTGGTTTTATTTTGGACGCAAATGAAGTAATCGGCATGTCAGCTCACTGAAAGTAATACGAGCACCACAAGTTCCATGAGGCCACAGGGTGGCCACGCCCACTGGGGCGGGATTCTTCAATATTTAACGTGGGTGTTTGAAATTGACATGCTGCTGCCTCTCAAGTCCTGTTGCCTTTGAAAAAGTGCGCCATGCACGAAACGCGTCAGGCAAGATGAACTGATTGCCGCCATGCATTTTCACCGCTGTTGCTTCGAATAAAGAATTTTGGCAGATACTTACCTGTTCTGCGGGTTCCTTCCTTCACAGGCACCTCTTTGAATGGATGTTATGCGGCCTGCCTGAGCTGCGGAAGGGAGCCCCGGGGCTGTTGAGCGGCCCACCACCGTAGACGCCTTACAACGTCTTCTTTGTGGAGAACAGTGCTGTTTGTTCGAAGGTTATCGCCAACAACGAGTCCAGAGTGCCTGGCTGAGCAAACCCACTGTGGTTTTATTTTGGACGCAAATGAAGTAATCGGCATGTCAGCTCACTGAAAGTAATACGAGCACCACAAGTTCCATGAGGCCACAGGGTGGCCACGCCCACTGGGGCGGGATTCTTCAATATTTAACGTGGGTGTTTGAAATTGACATGCTGCTGCCTCTCAAGTCCTGTTGCCTTTGAAAAAGTGCGCCATGCACGAAACGCGTCAGGCAAGATGAACTGATTGCCGCCATGCATTTTCACCGCTGTTGCTTCGAATAAAGAATTTTGGCAGATACTTACCTGTTCTGCGGGTTCCTTCCTTCACAGGCACCTCTTTGAATGGATATATATATATATATATATATATTACCTACTGGCGGTCGCCAGTAGGTAGTTATAGTTAGGACCCTGTTTCCATAGGAAAACCGCAACATTCTATTTGGAATAACTTTGGCGCCGGTCGACGAATCCTCGCAAAATTTTAAAAACTAATGGGGCGCTACGCTCCGCTCCTACCCTGAAAGTCTCGGGGGGATTCGTCAAGCGGGGGCTGAGAAAAAAGGGGGGTCCCAAAACGCATTTTTCCCATGCATTTTTCCATAGGACCTTTAGACACAGCTACAGCCCGAACGGCTGAACAGAGTTACTTGAAATTTGGCAGAGAGGTAGTCTACAGGTCAAGGAAGTGCCTTTTGTAGGTCTGGTGTAAATCTGTTCAGTAGTTCCTGAGAAAATAGCATTTAAATAAATATATATATCTGTGGCAGCTTACGGTGCGCTTACCGTGCGCTTACGGTGAGCTTACCGTACGCGTACGGTGCCGTGCGCGAGCGCGATTCTGATTGGCTGTTAGATCTTAGTAAACATTCGAATCGGTCGAAACCAGGAAGCGGCGGCCGCCATTTTCTCTCTCGCACTCTGAGGGGGGGAGGAAAAACAAAGGTTGGAAACATGTAAAGGGGCAGGTTAGACAGCTCCTAACCACCTAGCATTGATTAAGGTGTCCCAAAAGAACCCCCAAGGCAAAAAATGCAATTTTATATTTTTTCGAAAAAACGGCGATTACGCTTACCGTACGCGTACGGTAAAAATTTATAAAAAAAAAAAATTATCCACATTCTCCCCCCCCACCGTGTGCAAAAGGTGCCCGCAGGGCACCTTTTGTGCATTGCATATAAGTTAATGGAACATTTACTCGTTTACCTTTCACAACGAAGCGCATAATATGTCCTCCGTGTGCGGACGGTGCGCGAAGCGCATCGTGCGTACATGGCCCATCCAGCGTAACGTGGGCACGTGATGCGCGTAGCGCACTGCGTGCCCACCGTGCGTGCACGGCACTAACTGCGTAAAGTGGGCGTGCGGTGCGCGCACGGAACGAACTGCGTTAAGTGGGCGCGCACGCCACGAACGGCGTAAAGTAACTTAGCATTTAAAAAACCGTACAAATTCACTGAAAAAACCATAGGTTTCACACACGTTATAGTTAGGAATTAGCATTTAAAAAACCTTGCAAATTCACTGAAAAAACCATAGGTTTCACACATGTTATAGTTAGCTGGACATTTTACTCATAAAAAACCAATGAAATTCCCCCGTTATAGTTAGTGCAGGCAACTATAACTCACGCGACCGCAATCCTCTGCTGATGACATATGTGTCTTTATGAAAAAAAAATATTTGTAATATATGTATAGCTAAAATTTAATGGAAGAAGACATGGGCAAATAAGTGTCTAAATACAGTATTAGCATCAGCAGAGGATTGCGGTCGCGTGAGTTATAGTTGCCTGCACTAACTATAACGGAGGAATTTCATTGGTTTTTTATGAGTAATATGTCCAGCTAACTATAACATGTGTGAAACCTATGGTTTTTTCAGTGAATATATATATAGATAGATATATATATAAAGCCTCGCACTACTGCGCAGAGAGACAAACCGTACTCCAGGTTTCCAAGAAAAGAAAGTTTAATGACTGATGCGTTTCGACCGGAATGGTCTTTGTCAGAGTCACTCTACACACACGGAAGTGCTCTATTTTAAATAAAAAAACAGAGGGTAAACAGTAATTAGGATGGAAAAAAGACTAGTGGGAAGAGGATACAATTCCTTTTTTTGAGAGAAGACAGACTCATCCATAAAATTACAGTTGCTGTAAAAAAATAATAATTATACAATTGCAACAAATATCAAATTGTACATAAATAACATGCAGATCATGTTCCATATTGATTCTTGTGAACAATTAAACGTTATTCATTGCATAATCATCATGATTGAAGCTATATTTAAAGAGATACAGTTTTTTAGGTATAATTCAATTTCCTTCTGGATGCTCTGGCTTTGGTGCACTGCAGACACACCAGCATCATTCATTTTTTTGATCATTATTTCATTTAACCCTGGACCATATTGCCTACCATAGGCTCACACTAACCTTCTTTTAAAAAAAAAGTTGATTCCATTTATCAATGCACTTTTCTGAGTGCCACAGGTGTCTCTTTTAGAATTGATGGACATAAAGCAAAAAGATATACCTGTAGGTTACGTTATCCTGTTTGAACATTAAATTGCATGGTATGGTGGAGTGGTTTGACTTTAAAGTGGTTGATTTATTATTACCTAAGTAAACAGCCACACTAATGTAGCCTTTGTCTGTACAATTCAAACTGCAACAATGCCATGTTTCACTACAGGTTTTTCTTGCTTGTTTACTTTTAGGTGCACAAGGGAAGAAGAGACATAACCCGCAGTACTGCCAAAACAGAAATACTACACAGTGATATCAGCCCTCTAATATCTTTTGTTTGTGCAACTTAGTGCTACTGCCAACTAAGAGCTTTAAGATGATCCCAAAGAAACTTGCTCCCAAGAAAGTCGTCAGTGAGAAGAAGCAACTTTCCACCAGTGCCATGCCAACCACAAACTTTTACTGGAGATGTGTGCTTGCTGGACCGGCCGTCAGGGAGGAACCTAGGAGCAGCACTCCCACATCAACAGCACCACCCCAACCTAAGCCCAAGGTCATGGTTGTCAGTGAGGCAGCCACATCAATCATGGTGATCCCGACGTGTAGTGACACTCAATTTGATGTATTCCTTTTGCAAAGTAGTTCCCAATTGTTTCAGGAAACAGAGCAAAGTGGACAGCAGCTGTAGTGAGCAATAGTATATCTTCTGGAAGTTGAAGCAGAACAGGAGGTTGAGCTTCCTGCTGAGCAAGAACCTCCTCTTTTAGAAACATTGGCTCCCACATCTCCAGCAAGGAAAAGGGAAGGTACTACTCCACCATCTCTTCCAAGTACCACTTCTGATCATGCTGATTGGGACATGGAGTAGACCCTGGCAAAGTCCAGAAGACACCATGAGAGCCAAAGGAAAAGAAAACTTCCTGAAAACCTTAGAATTATGGAAGAGGATGATGCGGAGGATGATGCGGAGGATGACGGCGAGCTAGTAATTGTGAAGCTGGTACAGAGGAGTCCGACATTACTATTCAACCTGCTCCAAGGGATGTGGCATGGCTAGCACTGCCAGCTCTCATATTGGCAAAGCCATAGCTGAGAACTGCACCAACCACTACCTCAGTAGAATTATGCACTACAGAGAGGCAATCGATGACACATCAACCTACCTCCAGTTCTTCTTCAGGCATTGGCACTGGCCCAGTAAGGAAGTCCTTCTCCGCAGTTTGGGAATTTTTTATGTTTAGCAAACAGGAGGAGAACATTGCAATATGCTCCATTTGCCACACAAGTGTTGGTCAAGGTGAGCCTGGTTCACATTATGGCACTGGAAACCATATGAAAAAACATCATGCATTCCAATAAGAGGAGCATTGTAAAATAATTGCTGAATGTGGTGGTGGTAGTGGTGAAAATGAAGAGAGCCGGGATGTCCAATCACAGTGGGAGGTGACGAGAAAGAAGAAGGTGACATCCTCACCCAAAGCAGCCCTGTCATCAGCAGTGCACCAGCATCACCCACCTCAGTGACCTCACAGAGGCATAAGAATACTCAGAGTCAATTGGAGACACCACGTCATACAGTGATTGCCCCACGACACACATTGAGTATTCCACCACCAACTTCTCAAAAGTCACCTACATCAGTGGTTGCAGAAAAGTATAAAATCCAGGCCACTCTTATGGGCATGTTTAGGCAGGAGGGGCCCAACAACTGCAACCACCCAATAGCAATTTTGTACAATGGAGAGCTGGCAAAAAATTATCTCTGGACCTCCTCCCTTTTTTTTGTGGAAAGATTGGGATTCTTAGAATTTGTGGCATGCATCTGCCCGAAATGGAAGGTTACAAGTTGCACCTATTTGGCCACAGTTGCTGTTCCAGCAGTGCATTACAATGTGCTACAATTGGATGAACACACTTTTCAGCAAACTGTTGTTCACACTTACAACAGACATGTGGACCAGTTGTCAGGTGACTGATTACATGTACATCACCGCACAATGGATCTCTTTCGTGGGGGTACAGAAAAAGCTATCTACAGGTCCATGCCCTGAAGAAAGTTTTAGGAGCAATTGTTGGCATGCTACAGTAGCCATGTTTGGCATGGAGAAATCACATACAGCTACACATGTCTGTTGTCAGTGTTGTTCACACTGACAACAAAAAGGTGGCCCAGTTGTCAGGTGACTGATTACATGTGCATCGCTGCACAATGGATCTCTTTCACGGGGTAAAGAAAAGCTATCTACAGGTCCTTGCCCTGAAGAAAGTTTTAAGAGCAATCATTGGCATGGAGAAATCACATACAGCTACAAACATCTTGGACAAATTTAACAGCAAGGTGTCTAAACTGCTGTGACCCAGAGGTCCCAGAGTTGCATTTGTTGCCACGGACAAAGTCAGTAATATTGTCAAGGCCATGGCAGACAGATGCTATTTTAGGGCTCTGTGTTTGGTGCAGCATCAACCTGGTTCTGCAAGACTTTCTCAAAAAAGAAGACACAGTCAGCCACATACTGACCACTGCAGAAGAATGTGCACTCATTTCAGGTAGTCTTTTAAAGCCCGGAAGCAGTTGCAGATTATTCAGCGGTCTAGTGGAGTATGTTGTTCAAAGAGGAAAGGGTTGCGATTGGGATAGCTATGACCATGGATGTGGACAAATGGGACCTAGTCAAATGCCTGACACAGATGCTACACCCTTTTGAGTTTTCATAAGGGGAAGTTAGCAGGGAGGACAGTATAAGATTGGGCCAAGCTATCCCGTTGTTGCACCTGCTACAAGACTAGCTAAAGACGGTGTCTGAAAGGTTTGCACTCGTGGTGTGAATGAAAACCCAAAAGCGCATGCCTTGTTTGAGAGCTTAATCTTTTGCTTAGCTTGCAAGGCAAGGCTGCAAAATGGCATTATTTCATCCAACATGTACATCTGTGCCACACTTCTTGATCCACAGTAAAAACAAATTCTGCCCACTTTCATTTCTTTTTCTGAAATGGGATGTTTCAAAATACAAGAGGTGGATTGTTGAGCAAGCCAGAGACCTGGAAGAAGAACAGCTGTAACTTAGAGTTCCACTTCGCAGTTCTGGGGTGCTGCCTTCAACTTCCAGAGAGGGCAGTTTTGTCTCGCAGTAGCCAACAGCAGCAACAAGAACAGCGGCAACAATAGTAACAGAAGAACCTCTGCATTGGCTTGGTTTCAAATGGAAGGTCTTAAGTCCAGTGCAGAGGTGAAAGCGAAAGTGGTCGAGCAAGTGGCAGCACCAATGACCATTCAGAGGATGTTCCAGTAGTGTCTGGATGATCCCAAAAATGTCTATGTGAATAAAAAACATTTATGCATTGGTATGGGGAGATCTTTCAATGTGCAGAGTTCAGCAGGCTGCCAATAGAGTATTTGGCTTATTCAGTAGCCAGTGTTTCGGCTGAGTGTGTGTTCAGTGCAGATTATGCAGTAGTTACATTATGAAGGACCAGTCTCTCACTTCAAAATGTGGAGAGATGGACCATAATCAAAATGAGCCGCTAATTCATACCCCAGAATTATACCATTCCTGAAACAGCACAGGAGGATGGGTAGGATAATTGGTCAGAGTCACATGTACTAGCTGACCAGCTTCTGGGTGAACCACCTAAATTTGAAGATGAACTCTACTTCCTGGACTAAATGCCTATCTTGCTCTGGTCGGGACTGGGATGAAGTTACTCGGAGTCAGGAGGAGGATGGGAGGACCCAGGGTTGGACTACCTCATCAACAGCTACAAGAAGGAAGTTATCACCTTGTAAGGGAAACCATAACGATGGATCCCAGGCCTCAGCTATATGGAATGGAAAGAGTTTATTGATTTGGGAAATGCTGCTGAGTGTGTGTGTTCCATTGGTGGCAAAAGTGAAACTCCAAGTCCTCCTGTTTTTTGTTTTACCTCTGAGTCTTCTTGGTACACTTCTCATGAAGCTTACCATCCTTCTGTCTTTCTCCTTGACTCTAGAATACAGTTTCTGTTTTAGAATCTGCAGGCATTCTCTTCTCCTGCACGAATGAAAGGCACAAGCTGAGCTAAACTCTCCTGCTTACCTTCTGGGCTGGTTCAAGCAGGTACCCAAGAGTGACGGACATTATCAAGGAGAATGAAGATGACCGGCCCAATTTTGCAATACAGTATCATTTTTCTTTCAACAGTCATATTTTTAGAACTGGGTGGGTTCAATTCACTCTTTCACAATTTGATTTTTTCAAACCTAGAAAACAGAACATTTCAATATCTAATAACATAGGTGCCTGTTGCAGAAGGACTGTTTGCAATGCATTTAACTGAACTGTGCAATAATCATTACTTTGTTACCTTCCACAGCAGATATGATGATGTTGTGCTGCTCATTGCCCTGATGAATATTGCTCTTGTGTTGTGTTTGTCTTTATCACACCTTTCCCCAAATCCCCTTTCCCATCCATTTATCAAACCCCTAACCCTCTTAACCCAGGCTGTGTGATTTTGTGGGACGTGTGTCTTAATTTATATCAAATAGATCACATACTTGGTGGATCAGATAAGGTTAAATGTGATTCCAACTCACTGCAGGATCTTCTATCACCCGAGAAATAGCCCACATCTGTCCCACTTCACCATCCACGCATAATCATTCATGCCTTTGTTGTGCGTAAATTAAATGCTTAAGCTTGTCAACTACAGAGTACAGACTTTGAGTACATTTTCCCTGACTTGTGGATTTCATAACTTTGTTTTTCAAATTCCATGCTCACTATTGCTCAGAATAATTTACTATTGCTAGTATTTATTATAATATGTGGTATTCTTTGATGTGCCATGGTGGTAGTAGTCTGTCTTCAGTCTGTCTACCTATAATATAAATGTATATGTTTAACCTACTCGCTCTTGTTTTTTCTTTCAATTCAGTTGCTTGTGATCCTTTTGAGATCACCTAGGTGGGAGTGGTACCTCACTGTGATGCCTTCCCTGTTAGCGCACTACCCCTGCCATGTGGTTTCCAATAGGGTGTTGGAAGATTGACTGAGGGGCGGCGGCCAGCCATCACTTCATCTATTTGGGTAAGATAACTATGGGGTGATGTGAACTATTTTACTTAGTAGGTAGCTAACTTCCACTTCAGAGGAGATGAGTAATTGTTTATCTATGTTTCTGTAGGCAATATAGGGAATGGCAGCCCACCCTGCTAACTGGCATACACTTTGACAAATAGATTAAAAAGACAGGCTGCGATAAAAGGCATCTGTGCATAGTTAAAGTAAAACACAAAAATACTTCAGACATAAAGTGCATTATGAAGATTTACCCTGTGCTAACAATTCAAAATATAAAACCCACCCTCTCCATCTACAAAAGGCCTAAACCCTTTACCATATCTTCCACATCCCCAACCAATGACTGAAACAAATATGTCTATGAGCAATTGACCATAAAGTAGAAAAATGCCCCACCCAAATTTCCATACTCTCCACCCACCACAACTCCGTCCCACCCAAACAAAAACATTTAAAAAGGCTAGTAGAGGGCATTCTCCATGAGAGTCTCCTGGTGTTCTATCCAGGCCTCTAGGCATGCCATCCTTCAGCCCAAGTGTGCCAGTACCTGGCGATGGTGGAGCCAGCCTGAAAGGGGAGGTGGCTCGGGGACAGTCCCGGACAGCTCCAAGCTGCCAGCAGTGCTGGTGTGACCTGGAGGTTGGAGGAGCAGGCGGTTGGCTGGTGTAACTGGGCCCAAGAGCAGGGGCATGTATCTGGCCCTCCTCATCCACCTGTCACTAGTAGCGTGCCCTGGTGGCCTCCAGCCTCTGCCCCCAGAGCCACGCCACAATCTCCTGCAGGATCAGTGGTGTTGGTAGACCAGCAGGAGTAACTACATCAAGAAAGAAAAAAGACAAATTGTGAAGAATGCTTTGTGCAAACACTTGTTTTTCAGTGGCACAGTATAAGTACGTTGCTGGCCCTCTAGGGCCACTGGAATTGTTGATATGATTAAGTCAGTCATTAACAACACGTCTCACATAAAAGCACGGACTGGCTGAAATTTGCATAAGATTAAAAAAACAGAGTGATTTGTTTTTTGTTGTAAATGATTTCCTAAAAAAATTAAACCACACAGACAATTTGGACCTGATTATAAGTTTGGCAGTCTGACCACCTAAACGCCGCGGCATCTAGAAAAACCACAGCGCCAGCAGTCTTCCGACCATCATATTACGAGTTGACCGCAGGGACAGCAGTGGTCTTCCTGGCAGTGGTCAATGGTTTCCCACATTTATCGATGCCTGGGTGTATATTTCGACTGCAGATGCGTTGAATGTACACATAAGCATTATACATGTGGAAAAATACCACCCACCCACTACCGGAGTCTGACCCATATATGGACAGTATAGTCAATAGGTATATGGTATAAAACTGACTTACCTGTATATCGCCGCAAACAGGGTCGTATTCTTCAGGGTGAAGATGCTGCTGTGAAGGAGAACCTGGAGAAAGAGATCCACATTAAACTCTGATGGGAAGAACAGAAAAGGGGTGAGTATGCATCCCAAATCCTTTGATTTTGCCGACTTGAAGCTGGCGGTCCCACCGCCCCGGTAGGCTAGTCGTAAATCCAACTCATAATATGGATGGCGATGAATTTCTCAGTACCGCCCTATGGTAGCTTAATTTCCCTGACTCCAGCCAGGGCAGCCTGTTGATGGCTGAGGGTGTCGGTAGTTTGCAGGAGGTATTTGCAAAAGCAATCCGACAATCTCGTAATACGGCGGTCAGACCACAACTGCGGGTACGGCTGTTCTCAGACCACCAAACTAGTAATAAGGCCCTTTGTGTAGAAAAAAGAAAAATAACTCTGTAAGTAAGGCATCATCGACTATGGAGTACAAATATCTTATTCTTGTTGTGATCAATGGCTAGAAGCGTGCTGGCTAGCGTATCGGGTACACATTTGGTTCTCTCTGCAGTCTGCAGCTGGGACAGCTGCAATGGACAAAACATGATTTTGATTTCCAATGGCTATGCTCTTCTCCAAATGCCTTTAAATTCTACCCGGACTCCAAAGAGACAGATGTTTAATTTGTCTCACATCATGTGTAACTTGCAGATAATGGATATCATTTTTGTCGTAAGTAGACAGTAGGAAAAACGATGCACTGCAGTACAGGGAAAGGAATGGGTATGTTTGTCACAGAATATCCCATCCACAAAACACAAAATCACAGACACTTTATCCCACTTTACTTCCTGGCCTCACCCTCAAGTACAAATTATTTAAATCAAATACATTCGCTTAGCAGTAAGGGAAGGAATCTTGATTTAGGGACTGATTTCGACTAGAGTTTGGCAGAGGGACTAGTCCATCACAAATGTGACAGATATCCTGTCCACCGTATTAAGTTTTGGAATACAGCAGATGGGATATACGTCATGTTTGTGACGGAGTAACCCCCTCCACCAAACTAAATAAGGCCTTTTAGTCAGCTGCAGCAGGGTAAGGTACAGCAAAAAGGCCGGTCGGGTACGGTAGAGGATTTGCTATAGAATAGTGTGGATGACGGTTCACTGATGATGTAGGCTAGGCTTAGTCAGTCACTGTGGTTGAAACGGAAAGTTGATGAATGTCAAATTAGAACAGATGTAAATCCATTATGGAAGCCATATGAACCACTAGTCCGGTAACATGTGGCACATGCCCAAAATGTTTTTTTTTAATTTTTGGAAGGCTTGGACAGAACTTAGGAACAAATAAAGGAGTGCAGTACTAGGAGGTGACTGAGTTGGCCCTGGGAGGGATCAGAAAGACACCTTGTTTTCATTTCAGTTTGCAAACCTTTGAAAGATTTGTAAATGCGACATTAACAGAAGCAGATGCACATTGCACAGCCGACACTGCTGTGCCAGATTGAACCATGCTGCAGTTGGGTGGGTTCATCATTGCCCTTGGGCCATGAATTGTCAAGGGCCATGGGCAGTGAGGTCATGGATGATGATGAATGGGATCTGCCTCACTTAACAAATACAATAGGTATGGTGGTATTATCAAAAACCAAGCAATGTGACTTACCATCGCCTGTCCCTGCTGCCACAGAGACCCCCCTCTTCAGCTGTTGCTGCGTTATCTTATACACTGGTGCTGGGATTTGCACTGGTGGTCTCTGTGGCTAGAAAAAACCTTATACATTTTCGATGCCAGATGTACCCCCCCTTTCTTTTTTTAACAAAATACAACTGCAACACATGACTACAGTTCAGTTTGCAGTACCTCCTCTCCCATCTGAAATATCACTTTAGGCATTTTGCTGCTTGACAATGTTAGAAAAGCCAGTAGTCAAGTCAATGGTAAAGGGAGGTCAGAGATATGTGGATGACTGTGAGTCATTTGAAGCGCAATGATGGGGTAGAATAATTTGGGCAACGGAGGACATATGGTTTTAGTAGACAAATAAAATGGGACCGTCCTCAGACTACTTTGCTGTCATGCTGCATTGTAATTAAGGCCCCTTGTTTGCCGCTTTTATGGATTTTTACAGATAAATGCAGACAGAAAATAATGTTTGTAGGAAGGTGGAATCTGACTGCATGGTTACCCCCACTTTTTGCCTGGTGTTTTGCTGGGTTTCGATTTAGTTTGACTGAGATCCTGCTAATCAGGACCCCAGTCTATCTTCTTTCTCCCTAAAATGGATTGCATGTACTTTAGGTACACCACAGATTGAATTCTGGGGTACCCTTATAAATCCCTAGTATATGTTACACTATATACCCAGGGCATAGGTACCCCAGAGGCCTCTCAGGGGCTGCAGCATGTATTATGCCACCCCTGGGAGACCATTCAAAATGACACATCAGGTCTGCTACAGCAGCCTGTGTAAGGTGGTGTATGCACCCCTTACTTAGATATAGGTTCACTCTATCTATCCATATCACTGCACATATAAACCTATCAGTCACCCCTATGGCAGGCCTTATCAATCCTGAAGGCAGGGTGCTGGGTTTTATGTGAGAGGGTTCCCATGCATGAGCAGAGCCCCTCTGCAGCCTTCAGAACCTTTATTCCGGGGTTGTTTGTGATGCAGCCAATCCATATACATTTAAGTGCACAATAACCTCTCTGTCAATGCTAACTTTAGAATGGCTGCATGGAAACATGTTGTGTTTGGTGTCAAACACCTTGGAATAATACCTCCACACCAGTAACTGGTGTGGGAGGTATGATTCCACCCTACTAGAGGGAGAAACATGACAGCACCGGTACACCCTGGCATCACAAAATGGATGCTGCCAGCCACAGACACGAGTCTGCCCTCCTGCTGCTGGGTGAAACTCTGGCAGGGGAGGCTGGACAATAGGTTTCCTGTCACAGGGAGGTGTAACTACTTCCCAGACAGGCTTTAGTGTATTGGGGCTGGGTGGGTGCACTCCAAGAGTGCTTTGATGTCTGAACTGGGGGAACATTTGGTGTCCCTGTGTATAGTCCAGCTCAAACCGGTTGCAGGGGCGACCAGCCCCTGCTCTGGCGCAAATCTGGACAAAGAACATGGGTGTAGTCACCCCTCTGTCCTGACCCTCCCATAGGTGGCTCCCCAGAGTTTGCCCCACCCCATCCTTGGGTATAAAGTAGGAACCCCTGGCTACAGGACTTTAGATTTACCTGGACAACACTCTGCTACAGAATCCCAGAACTTCTACTATCTACACGACGTTGGATGACCAAAGAATCTCCCTTGGAGTAAAGCAGTTACATCTGTCCAGTTTGCAACTACCAGCTCCTGAAGGACTCTGAAGACTTTGCAACACAGGAGGTGGGTTTCCAAGCTTCCACGTGGCCGATCGGTGCTCTCAGCAATCCTGAGATCCAAAGCCCTCGTGGGGACCATGCAACCCTAATCCCTGGACACCGTGCACATTTGCAGCAGCATATGCTTTTTGGCAATCCCTGAGGCTGTGCTTTGGGCTACTTGTAATCCAGACCCCGAGCAGTGATTCCACTGAAGATTACTCGCCTACACTCTTCGAGTGTCCCCAGGGCTGGTATTTAGTGATTTCTCTTGAGGTCCCTTTGCGATCCCTTGTCCGTCGACTTGTGGGTCCCTGAGAAGGGTACTTTAACTTTCAATGGGCTTACCTGGTTGCTCCAGATGTGCCCTGACTCTCCATTGCTTAGGGAGACCACAGGACCTTGCTGGTCCACACCAAAGCTGTTTTACTCTCACCGCGTGGGTTGCCATTGCCAAGGCTTGTTGGCCCCCAGCACTCAACATCCTTTGTAGGACAGCTCGCCTGCAGACTGTGGTCATCGTCAACGCCTCCTGGTCCCTGTGGCAGTGGAGTCAAGCTTCACCTCATCGCACCTGAAACACCCGGTGGGCATTTGTCTATCGTGCCCATGGTCACTGGCAATTGACCCAGACTCTGTCCCCTCTGCTTCAGGTTTGTCTCATCTTCGATCCAGGCTTTGATCACACTGGACACTTTTCCTTTCCAAGGCAGCAGCACTTTGCAGCAACTCGCCATTGAAAACAGCGAAGATTCCCGACACCATTTGACACATATGCACCCGGCTTCCCTCGGTTAGGCAACACAAGTACTCCGGTGCTCCCGTGGGTGCTGGCTTTAGAACCTTCTAAGTTTGGAAGGGTTTGCTCCAAGTCCTCTCCTAAGTGTCCTTAATCTTTAAAATTCCAACTGTGACTTTCCCATAGGATTGTACGGAGCTAGCGGCTGTGTTCTCACACTGCACGCGTCCCCCGTGGGTCCCCTGTGTTACTACCTTGGGCGGTTCCTTGGGGTCCCAGTGATTCTACGTGCTCTAGGCACTGTGTCTAGTCAAGTTGTGGTTCTTATACCACTTTCTTAATATATCGTTTGGTCTCCCCCTGGGGCCCATTGTATATTGTGCTATTTACTGTTGTTTTAGAACTGTAATATTGGGTACCTTGCTCTCTAATATAATAAAGACGTTAGTAGAGAGTGTTTAGTAACAAATACATATATTTTATATATATCCTGTTAGACCTGGCAGCTTGGCGTGGGTCTCCCTTCCATTTTTGCTGTTGCCTCATGTGTTTTTGCGGGTGTTAGATGCTTTGAGCACTGTGCCACTGCTGTCCAGTGCCACAGTGCAAGTGCTCCCTATTGTAAACTGATGTATGAATTAGTGATTCCATGATTGGTTGGTTTTGGTTTACCTGTCAGACCCTAGTACAGTGCACCAGGAGTGCCCAGGGCTGGTAATCCAAACACTGCTGGTGGGCTTGCAGCACTGGTTGTGCCACCCACAGAAGCAGCCTGTAAAAGTGTGTCTAAAGCCTGCCATTACACAGCCTGCGTGCAGACTGGTACTGTCATGCTGACTGGGCAAGTGCACCCACTTGCCAGTCCCTAAACCTTAACTTTTCTATCAGACACCCCTATGGTAGGCCCAAGGGCAGGGTGCATTGTAAGTATAAGGTAGGACAGGTAGGACATGTCGTGGTGTGTGTGGCATGTTCTAATAGTGAATTACAGCCATTTTCGTTTTTCACTATTGCAAGGCTACCTGTTCTCCATAGGCCAGAATGGGCAGTTTGATTATTACATCTTATAATCGTAACTGACTCAGGGAACATGGTAGATATTCGAGTTTAGTATGCCTGAACTCAGAATGATAAAATACATCTTTTAGTGAAGTTGGTTTTAACATTCTGTGTTTGAAAATATCACTTTTAGAAAGTAGGTATTTTCTTGTCTAACCATCCAAACCTGCCTCTGCTAGGTTGTGTATTCCTTGTCTGGAGTTTGAGTGACAGGGGCTGGAAATACCAGGAGATGGGGTGGTCAGCACAGGGCTGAATAGAGAGATCTCCATGTAGATGGGTGGGAGAAGTTGCACCTGGGACCTGAATAGGGCTGTGCCTTCCCTCCACAATGCTGGCTCCACCTCCTGTGGTGTGTCTGATGTCTCTGCACTGCACTGTGAATGGAAATAAGGAGTCATGTCAACAAAGTGCTCCAGGACTGACCAGAACTGGTTTGGACTAGGCAAAGGCCCCTCTGCCTTCAGAGAACAAAGAGAAACTTAGTATAAGGGTCCCAAACCTCAGAGAATTAGATCACTTTTGGACAACAAGAAGAAACCTTTTGCTGAGGAGAGGAACCAGAAGAAACTGAGGAGAGACTATCCCTAAGCGGAAGTGCTGCTTGGGGGATTGGCCTGCAGTGGTTGCCTGACTGCCAAAGAAAGGAACTTTGGGTGCTTTATTTCAACTTGTAAAGGATCTCCAAGGGCTTGAGAGAAGAGCTTGCCTCCTGCTGAAGTCACAGGGACAACAGACTTCAACCCCCAGCTCCCCAAGAGTCCTTTGGAAGTGCCTGCAGTTGTTTTGGACCTTCTGAGGGACTGCGTGTCTCAAGGAGCTGGAAGTGTCTCGCAACGAAGAAGAAGCGTGTTGCCGTCGCAGGCGCTACCGTCGCATCGAGGATGTCGCCGCTGTAGCTGTCGCATTGCATTGCATAACGAGAAGCGTCTCGCAACGAAGAAGAAGCATGTCGCCGTCGCAGCCGCTGCATCACGGAACAAGGGTGTCGCTGCTGTAGCTGTCGCATTGCACCCCAGAAGCGCCTCGCATCCACGGAGAAGCGTGCCGCTGTCGGAGCCGCTGTCGTCGCATCACTGAACAAGGGTGTCGCCGCTGCAGCTGTCGCATCGAGCAGAAGCATCTCGCATCGTCGGAGAAGAGTGTCGCCGCCAAAGCCGCTATCGTCGCATCATGGAACAAGGGTGTCGCCGCTGCAGCTGACGCATCAAGTCGAGACTCCTCGCAACAATGGTGAAGCGTGCCGCATCAAGAAGTAGATGACATCTTTATTTCTTTGCACCAAAATGTAATCGCATCCCGGCGTTGCTCGCCGCATCGCCCTGGAAGCGCAGTAAGGAACGCATCACCATCTTTGCAACACTTTCGTTGCCCTGCGTGTCGCATCTAAAGGTACATTGACTCAAAGTGTGGAATTTTAAGATCTAAAAATAACTAAGCCAATTCTACCATTTTAAGTCCAGTATTGTGGATTTTTGTCGTTTATGGTCTTGTGATAAATCTAAAGAATACTTATTATTGATATAAAACTTGTGTGGTGTCCATCTGTAGTGTTGTCACTTGATTACTGTATGTGCTCACAAATGCTTTACACACTGCCTCTGAGATAAGCCTGTCTGCTCGTGCCAAGTCACCAATGGGGTGAGCAGGGGTTATTTCAGGAGTGTACCCCCTTACCCTTAATAGAGGCAAGGGTCCCTATTTGTCACAAGTACCTACCGGTGCCAACTAGAAACCCCCAAATCTAACATCTCCCTTGTGTGGGTCTCCTTTCATTTGGTCATTCAAGAGGTAATAATCTGGTAAACCAAGCTGCTTTACATTCCTTCGAGACTTCGCCTGAAGGCTGCTCTCCAAAGCTACCACTAGGATAGCTTTCAATAAAGGTTGTCTTAAACCTAATCATCAATAAGGGTTGTTTGGACTGCTGCAAGGTGCTCACTATAAATAGTGGACAGCATATGCTAGGCCAACTTCTCACATTGGTGTGCAGCCGTCGGGATTCAAGCTTGCTACTGCTATACCAGATAATCTCATTGAGTGACTAACTGAAAACCACTATAGGTACATAGGTACATATAAATCAAGTCTAGAATACAGTAAGTTCTACTGAACTTAGAGTTGTGTGACAAGGGTTTAGCACACCCTTTCTACAACTCAAGAGAGTTTAGTAGTTCCCACTAGGTTAGTTAGGTGCAACACCTCACAACACTAGTATGTCTTTGAGAGCAGAAGCCAGTGGCTCCTTGCTAACTAAGTATGACCATCTCTCCTTTCAGGAATTGAGAAATATGTGTAGATCTAGAAAATTGAAGACAGGGAAAAACCCTAGGATCAACGCCTCATAGGGCCTTTGCTAATAGATGACCTCAGAAAGATCCTAGGGTCTGATGAGGCAGGCAAGTTGGGTGGCGTAGCAGAAGGTGACCGGACTGGAAGTATGAAGAGGATTCTAACCTGGACAATCCAATCTTTCCTGAAGGTGAAGGTGCGGGAGAAGGCATTAATGGCCCTCTCTTTATCCCACCTTGAAGGGTTAACAGTTTACCTAGAAGGTCTAGATCTCCTTCTCAGGAATCTACTCATTCTGGTACTTCTCTAGGGACCTCTGTTTCTAATAGGACCACTACCTCTCATAAAAGGGAGTCCTCTTATGACAGGAAGTGCATACTGCTTGACTTTGAGAGAGCAAAGCTCAGAAATAAGAAAGAGCAGCTGGCCTTAGCCAGGGAATCCCTGGAGCTCCAGGGAGCTTCACAAAGGTTGGGACTAGAGCCCCATGGTGGCAGCAACAGTGTCCCTAGAGGTAGAGAGCATACTCATGACCATAAGAACCTGAACAAGATTGTCCCTCTCTACCAGAGTGGGGATGACATCCACAAATGGATAACTGCAGTGGGGAGGGCCTGTAAAGTACAGAGGGTCCCTCAGGAGCAGTGGGCAGCTATCTTGTTGGTCTCCTTTGCCGACAAAGGTAGAGATAAGCTCCTCACTGTTAGAGAAGAGGATGCTGATAATTACAAAGTCTTGAAGAGTGCACTGATTGATGGGTTTGGCCTAACCACTGAAAAATACAGGTTAAAGTTCAGAGATACCCAAAAGGCACAGACTCAAGACTGGGTCGGCTTTGTAGATTGTGCTACTAAGGCTCTGGAAGGTTGGATACATGGCAGCAAGGTGCATGACTTTTTAGGACTGTACAATTTTATTATGAGGGAGCAGATCCTTAATAATTGTCAAATCCAGCTTTTACACCTATACCTGCTGGACTCTGATCTGACCTCTCCCCAAGAATTGGGAAAGAAGGCAGGAAAATGGGTCAGAACCAGAGTAAAGCCAAAGACTTAGGGTGGTGATCAGAAGAAAGATTCTTCCAAGACCCAAGAGAAAGGTAGGGATAAATCAAAAGATAAGTCCACTACAGGGCCCCAAAAGTCCTCTTCTGGGGGTGGGCCCCAAACTCCTTTCTCCCCTAAAAAGAAACCTTATTGCCATGTCTGTAGGAAGCCTGGCCACTGGAAAACTGATCCCAGTTGCCCTAGGCTTAACAATAAGGAAAATGTTCCTCCAAGCAATACTACCACTCCTGCTGGTACTACAAGTAGTAATCCCCCAGTTGGTAGTAGTGCACCCAAAAAGTTCGGTGAATTCTCATGGGGAACTGAGATGGACCATAATTTAGAAAGGCCCCCGTCACAGGCCTCCTCAGTCTGTGATGGCGGAATGGGATGTGCCACTTTTACTGTCAGCCCCAATTCCTTGGGCAAGTACAGACAGGAGCCAATAATCAATGGTCAAAAGGCGTTGGCATTCAGGGACACAGGGGCTAGTGTCACCATGGTGACAGGAAAGCTAGTCCCCCTCAACAGCTTTTACCTGAGTTCAAGTACCAGGTGACCAACATTTATGTTATCAGAACTGATCATCCCATGGCCATAGTTAATCTCAGCTGGGGAGAGGTCACTGGCCCAAAGAGAGTGGCAGTGTCCCCAAACTTGCCTGTAGATTGCCTGTTGGGTAATGATCTAGAAATGTCAGCCTGGGCTGAAGTTGAATACCAGGCCCATTTAAGAATGTTAGGCCTCCTTGAGAGAGTTGGTGAGGCAGTGAGGACCACAGCCCAACCTCAGTGACATTTTGGAGTGATGGGGCCTGAAAGAATGGCCTACTCTCCTCCACAAGAGCGCACAAGGGTTGAAGAAAAGTCTTCTTCCCCCAGACTATAGGTAAGGGTCAGCCTCCTCAGGGAACTGAGCCTACCCCTAGTGAAGGAACTGCCCCAGAGGTGGTCAGGCCTGTATTGGCAACAGCCCTGATGGCAGGGGCTCCTTCCAAGGTGGTACCCAGTCTGGAGCAGGTAACCTGCCCCTCTCTTCCCTGCCTTGATCAGCCTAGGGCTTCAGAAGTCATCAAGGTCAGTGGACCCCTAAGGGCACCCTGCCCAGAGGAACCCCCTCATCAACAGATTAGGGGCACCCAGTCTCGTAGCCCTAGCCAGGTGAAAATTCCTCAACACACTGAGGGATCTCTCTTAACATTGAATAGGGACCACCCCCAGACGTACTCTGTTGGGCAAAGGCAAACCTGGGACCGAGTGGTTCCAAACCTACCATGTCTCTCCAGTGTTCCAACCAAAGGGACCCAACCCCCAGCTGTAGGCAGCCAGAGGTTGACCCTTAGGGCCAGATAAAACTCAGTCATGGAAAGAAAGGCCTCCATGGTGGCCAGTGATCTGAGGAAGCTGAGACCAACTGTATTACGGCCTCACTTCTCACTCAGACACCCCACCAACCTTTTACTTTGCCAAAACACCCTATAGTTAGAAATCCCAACTTTTAGACACCATCCCATACCTTTAGGGGTAGAGACTGCCTAGGGGATCATAAGACAGGGGGTATCCATGCTAGTGCAGGATCTTCCTTATATGGCCACTTAGTCAATAAAGGCTCAACTGGCCAAGGTTAGCCTTATCTCCTTTCATTTGGGGAGGATTGTGTAGGAAGGTGGAATCTGACTGCATGGTTGCCCCCACTTTTTGCCTGGTGTTTTGCTGGCTTTCAACTTAGTTTGACTGGGATCCTGCTGATCAGGACCCCAGTCTATCTGCTTTCTCCCTAAAATGGATTGCATGTACTTTAGGTACACCACAGATTGGATTCTGGGGTACCCTCATAAGTCCCTAGTATATGGTATACTATATACCCAGGGCATAGGTACCCCAGAGGCCTCTAATGGGCTGAAGCATGTATCATGCCACCCCTGGGATACCATTCAAAATGACACACCAGGTCTGCTACAGCAGCCTGTGTAAGGTGGTGTATGCACCCCTTACTTAGATATAGGTTCACTATATTTATCCATATCACTGCACATATAAACCTACCAGTCACCCCTATGGCAGGCCTTATCAATCCTGAAGGCAGGGTGCTGGGTTTTATGTGAGAGGGTGCCCCTGCATGAGCAGAGCTCCTCTGCAGCCTTCAGAACCTATTTTCTGGGGTTGTTTGTGATGTAGCCCACCATATATAGTTAAGTGCATTATAACCTCGCGGTAAATGCTAACTTTAAAACGGCTGCTTAGAAACATGTTGTGTTTGGTGTCAAACACCTTGGAATCATACCTCCCCCCAGTAACCGGCAGGGGAGGTATGATTCCACCCTTCTAGAGGAACTTATGTGAAACAGTGGTACACCCGGTACCAGCTTTCTCGACCTGGGCATCACAAAATGGATGCTGCCAGCCACAGTCGCGAGTCTGCCGTCCTGCTGCTGAGCCAAGCTCGAGCAGGAGAAGGCTTGACAATAGGTTGACAATAGGTTTCCTGTCACAGGGAGGTGTGACCACCTCTCAGACAGGATTTAGTGTATTGGGGCTGGGTGGGTGCACTCTGAGAGTGTTTAAAAGTCTGCACTGGGGGCACATTTGGTGTCCCTGCACATAGTCCAGTTCAAACCGTTTGCAGGAGCCATTTGCTCCTACTCTGGTGTTAAACTGGACAAAGGACATGGGTGTAGCCACCCCTCTGTCCTGACCCTCCCATAGGTGGGTCCACAGAGTTTGTCCAACCCCTTCCTTAGGTATAAAGTAGGAACCCTGACTACAGGACTTTGGATTTTACCTGGACTAAACTCTGCTACAGAAACCAAGTACTTCGACGATCTACACTTTGCTGGACGACTGAAGAATCTCCCTTGGAGTAAAGGAGTTACTCCCCTGCAGCAGCAAGCACCTTAACGCATCTGACTGGTTTGCATCTCCTGAGGACTCCGAAGATTTCTGCAACACAGGAGGTGGATTCCCAAGTGTCCCTGAAGTTGATCTGACCTCTCAGCAATTCTGAGACCAGTATCCCTTGTGGGGACCATGCAATCCGAAGCCCTGTGCACCATGTACTTCTGCAGCAGCATAGTCTTTTTGACAATCCCTGAGGCTGTGCTTTGGGCTATGTGTAGTCTTGACCCTGAGCAGTATTTCTACTGAAGATTTCTGGCCTACACTCCACGAGTGTTCTGTGGGCTGGTATTTCATGATTCAGCTTGAGGTCCCTTCGCAATCTCTGGTCCGTTGGCCTGTGGGTTCCTGTGAAGGTAACTTTGACTTTCCTTGGGCTTTCCTGGTTGCTCCAGATGTGCCCTGACTCTCCATTGCTTGGAGAGTCCCCAGGACCTTGCTGGTCCTCACCATAGCTTGTTTCCTCTGCCTGCCTGCGTTGCAGTTGCCAAGGCTTGTTGGTTTGCAAATCAGACACTGACCCCCCAGCACTCAACATCCTTCATGGGACAGCTCACCTCCGGACTTTGGTCATCGACGATGTCTCCTGGTCCCCGTGGCTACAGAGTCAAGCATTCTATCTTCTCACCTGAAGCACACGACATCGGTAGGCATTCGTCACTGAGCCCCTGGTCACCCTGAAGTGACGCAGACTCTGTCCCCTCTGCTTTCAGGTTCTTCTCACCACATATCCAGGTTTGGATTCCACCGGACACTTTTCATCTTCCCAGCAGCAGCACTTCTTCCCATCACGCCATTGAAAACAACGAGGGTTTCCGACACCACTTGACCCCTATGCACCCGGCTCCTTTGGGATAGGTAACACTGGTACCTCAGTACTCACAAGGGGGCTGGACTTAGAACCTTCTATGTTCCAAAGGTTTTGCTTGAAGTCCTCTCCGAACTGTCCTTAAACTGTAATTTTCCAACTGTGACTTTCCCATAGAGTTGTACGGAGCTCGCGTCTGTGTTCTCACACTGCACCCATCCTCCGTGGATCCCCTGTGTCACTACTTTGGGTGGTTCCTTGGGGTTTCAGCGATTCTACGTGCTCTAGGCACTGTGTCTAGTGAAGTTGTGGTTGTTATACCACTTTTGTAGTATATGTTTTGGTCTCCCCCTGGAGCCTGCTGTGTATTGTGCTATTTACTGTTGTTCTATTGATTTAATATTGTGTGCTTTGTGCTCTAATCTCATAAAGAGGTTAGTAGAGAGTGTTTAGTAATAAATACATATATTTTTATATATCTCTTGTGTGGTTCTCCTTTCATTTTGTCATTCAGGAGGTTCTCATCTGGTAAAACAAGCTGTGTTACATTCCTTCTAGACTTAGCCTGAAGGCTGATCTCCACAGCTACCACTAGGATAGTTTTCTATAAAGGTTGTCTTTAACCTAATCATCAATAAGGGTTGTTTGGACTGGTACAATGTGCCCACTTTAATTAGTGGTCAGCATATACCAGGCCAACTTCTCACATCGGTGTGCAGCAGTTGGGATTCAAGCTTGCTATTGTTTTACCAGATAAATCTCATTGAGTGATTAACTGAAAACCACTAAAGGTATTGGGGACATATAAATCAAGATTAGAATAAGTAAGTTCTACTGAACTTGGATTTAGGTAGTCAAGGGTCTAGCACACCCTTTCTCCAACTCATGAGAGTTTAGTTCCCACTAGGTTAGGTAGGTGCCTACACCACATAACACTAGTATGTCTTCTAGACCAGAAGCCAGTGGGCGTCTGACAACTAGATATGATAGTCTCTCATTCCAAGAATTGAGAAATATGTGCACATCAAGGAAACTGAAGACAGGGAGAAGTGCTAGCACTCAACGCCTCATGGACATATTACTTCTAGATGACCTCAGAAAGACTCCAGGGTATGATGAGGCAGGCAAGTTGGATAGGTCAGGAGATCAGGACAGAGCAGGAAGTGAACACTTCTTTCATCTGGACTCAAACCCTGGCCAGGAGGATCAAGATGATTCTAACCTGGAAAATCCAACTCTTCCTTCAGATGGGGAAAAAGGCCCCAGTGGCTCTCTCTTTACTCCACCAGGGAGAGTACAAAGTTTACCTAGAAGATCAAGATCTCCTTCTGAGGAATCAAATCATTCAGGTACTTCTGTAGGGACCTCTGCTTCTCATAGAAGGGACTCCTCTTATGAGAAGAAGTGTCAATTGCTTGAGTACGAGAGGACCAAACTCAGAATCAAGAGGGAACAATTGGCCTTAGACAGGGAATTCTTTGAGCTCCAGAGAGCTTCCAGAAGGTTGGAGCTAGAGCCCCTTGGTGGCAGCAACAGTGTTCCTAGAGCTAGAGAATATACTCCTGATCATAGGAACCTGAACAAGATAGTCCCTCCCTATCAGAGTGTGGATGACATCCAGAAATGGATAGCTGCACTAGAAAGGGCCTGTGAAGTACAGAGGGTCCCTCAAGAGCAGTGGGCAGCTATCTTGTGGCTCTCCTTTGCCGAAATCCAGGTGGCGAAAGGATCGGCTCCTCCTCTCAAACCCTAAATGGGTAGAAGAGATGAAGGAATGGATTAGGGTATTTTTTCAGAAAAATAAGGATACGGTGACTCTTTTCTCAATACGGGGAGCATTTAAGGCTACATAAAGAGGCCAGATGATAGCCGTATCGGCATTACAATCAAAGATGCAGAGGGACCAAATAATTAAATTACAAAATGCCGTATATGTAGCCTTAATGCAGCGGGATAGTAGCAAGGGAGAATATATATATTTAGAACAGGAACTAACAAGAACAAAACAGGAGAAATGTTTGTATTCTTGAGGAAATAGCCAGCTCCAGGACCTACCAACAGCAAGTATATGAGGAGAGCTAGTTAGTGGGAAAACTCCTTGCCTGGTCAAGCAAAGCCAGACAGGAATCAATGTTAATCTCAGAACTGATAGAGCCTGAAACAGGGGCATTGATTACAGATAAGGAAAAAATTGCACAAGCATTTCTCAGGCATTATCATAAGATCTAGGCAACGGAGTTTACGGTATATAAAGAGGCGATAACTCAATATTTGGGAGACATTGATCTTCCATGTATGACAATAGAACAGGGTCTCGAGGTATATGCTTAAATTTCCTCAAATAAAATTAAGGAAGCCCTTGCTTCAATGTCGCAAGGCAAGGCTTCAGGAAACAATGGCTTACCTATAGAGTTTTATAAGGTATTTTCAGAAGAACACCTTGCTTAACACCTTTCTTATTAGAGTTATTCAATTTTGTAAGAGTGGGGGGAGAAGTTCCTCCCACTTTTAAGGAGTCTACAATAATACGTTTTGTTACAAAAGATAAGTGCCCTAAAAACGTTAATTAATACAGGCCAATTAGTTTGCAAAACGCTGACTACAAAATTTTTACGAAGATTTGGGCAAACCGTTTCTCTCCTATAGCTCAGAAGATTATTCAAAAAGATCAGACGGGGTTCGTCTCTGGTAGACATATGTCATCTAACAGCGGGTTTTTGGTACAAGCGCTTGATTATTTTAGTGTAAATAAACGACTTCTTCTTAAAATGACGGTAGATGCTGAAAAAGCATTTGACCTAGTTAATTGGGAAACGCTTTTCTTAATTATTACAAAGGTCGGGTTCCCAATTCAAACTACACAAATGCTGGTGAATTTGTATCAAGGGGCTCAGGCGCAAGTTATTATAAATTCACTGATAGCAGGAAGAGTACCTATAAGGTGAGGAACCCGTCAGGGATGTCCTCTATCACCTGCTTTACTCTCATTCTTTATTGAACCTCTTGCTGAAAATATTTGAGCTAACTTGCAGATTCAAGCGCCTTTGGAAGGAATGCCAAAGCTAAAATTACTCGCTGATGACATTGTTCTTTATTTAAAGCCAGAGAAACAGAATATCAGGGCTACTTTAACAGAATTTAAGCAGTTGGAAGCTATCCGAGGTTATAAAATTAACTATAATAACCATGGAAATTATATTACTTAATGCTAGTAGGCAAAATTTGCCTGATTTCTTGCAACAGCGAGCCCAATCTTCATTGCCTATTCGTTATCTAGGGATTTATGTAACAAAGAGTTATGAGGAACCTTTTAAATTAAACTACATAGCGAGGGCCACAAAAATAAATGTATTCGATAGATGGACTCTTTTACCATTCACAATAATTGGTAGAAAAGCACTTATAAAAATGTCCATCCTGCCATTGCTAATATTTCTATTTACAAATGTTCCTATAAAAATTAATACAACATACTTCAAACAGTTGGATGCAATGATCCATCAATTTATTTGGAATAAAAAAGTATCTAGAGTAAGATTTCCAGCCCTCCAGCTTGATATCAGACAAGGGGGTCTGGCACTTCCAGAGATTCGGACTTACTATGAGGCAACTCTGATGGACATAATGGTTAGAATGCTAGATGGTAAGGTATCTCTGGATAGATTCTTTGTGGATAGGATGCTCTTGGAAGCAGAATCATGTACCCCCGTCTTTATTAAAACAGCAACATTTTCGAAAAAGATTAGTTACAAGACACTGCAGGGGTTAAGAGCAAGAATACTGGGAGCTATGAGTTTTTGAAAATTATCGAGTGCAAAACACTGGGCCTTTTTATTGGAAATCGTCAGATAAGATTCTGGGAAAGTAAAGGTTTCAAGGAACTAGGTAATTTTTTGGTTGCAGGGAGCTGTTAAAAATGGCAGGAGGTTCAGGATAGATGTGGAACCAGCTGTAATTTGTACTTTTTTGGCTATCTTCAGATTATCCAATTGGTGAAGAAATGTTGTCTTCCATTGAGTGCAAAACCAACAGGTGGTGGACAGAAGGCAGAACAATGTCATACATTCACCCCAGTACAGAGATCTGGGCCTAAATCCAAAGTTTTTTTGCTCACCATGCCATTCCAGTTTGAACCCAGCCATATGCAAATCAGTCTTGACCCTGTGCCTCATGGGAACAGTCCAGCCCGAACTGCCAAGCCAGGTTCTCCCTGGACTGGAACCAAGCATCCTAGGACCGGTTTCGGGGTTTCACCCCTCTTCAGCCAGGATAGCTTGATTCCAGTGGCATGGAGAGCATGGGACTTACGTCTGAGCATACCCTTCCCACTCGGGGTGACAAATGCAAAAACAACATGTGATGGACAGAATGCAGAACAATGTCATACATTCACCCCAGTACAGAGATCTGGGCGTAAATTCATCGTTTTTTTGCTCACCATGCCATTCCAGTTTGAACCCAACCATATGCAAATCAGTCTTAACCCTGTGCCTCATGGGAACAGTTCAGCCCGAACTGCCAAGCCAGGTTCTCCCTGGACTGGAACCAAGCATCCTAGGACCGGTTTCGAGGTTTCACCCCTCTTCAGCCAGGATAGCTTGATTGAAGTGGCATGGAGAGCACGGGACTCACGTCTGAGCATACCCGTCCCACTCGAAGTGACAAATGCAAAAACAACAGGTGATGGACAGAATGCAGAACAATGTCATACATTCACCCCAGTACAGAGATCTGGGCCTAAATTCATCGTTTTTTTGCTCACCATGCCATTCCAGTTTGAACCCAACCATATGCAAATCAGTCTTGACCCTGTGCCTCATGGGAACAGTTCAGCCCGAACTGCCAAGCCAGGTTCTCCCTGGACTGGAACCAAGCATCCTAGGACCGGTTTCGAGGTTTCACCCCTCTTCAGCCAGGATAGCTTGATTGCAGTGGCATGGAGAGCACGGGACTCACGTCTGAGCATACCCGTCCCACTCGGAGTGACAAATGCAAAAACAACAGGTGATGGACAGAATTCAGAACAATGTCATACATTCACCCCAGTACAGAGATCTGGGCCTAAATCCATCGTTTTTTTTGCTCACCACGCCATTCCAGTTTGAACCCAGCCATATGCAAATCAGTCTTGACCCTGTTCCTCATGGGAATAGTCCAGCCCGAACTGCCAAGCCAGGTTCTGTCTGGACTGGAACCAAGCATCCTAGTACCGGTTTCGGGGTTTCACCCCTCTTCAGCCAGGATAGCTTGATTCCAGTGGCATGGAGAGCGCGGGACTCACGTCTGAGCATACCCGTCCCACTTGGGGTGACAAATTCAAAAACAACAGGTGATGGACAGAATGCAGAACAATGTCATACATTCACCCCAGTACAGAGATCTGGACCTAAATCCATTGTTTTTTTGCTCACCATGCCATTCCAGTTTGAACCCAGCCATATGCAAATCAGTCTTGACCCTGTGCCTCATGGGAACAGTCCGAGTATAAGGAACAAGGAGACCCTAGGAGTCAGAAGGGACCGAGGGTAGATACATTTTTGTAAGGAACAGTGGTCCCATTCAAGTAGAGTAAAATAACATGCCACAATTAGTACAATGAAAAATTGGGTTTTATGTTTGTAGACAGTGCAGAAATTACTAGTCAATTACAGTAATTAGTAAGGGAGAAAAATATAAAGCAGTGAGTGAGTTGGTGGCAGGGTAAGAGGAAATCAGCCGATTTCCGGTACCCAGGCAAGTTATTTAAAAGGTGACTTTTTTGTGCACGAAGGTAAGTGTAAACAAAAAGTCAGTAAGGCATTTCATACTCCGACATTTGACGACGTTTCGATCCCTGTGCGAACGGTGGGATCTCTTCAGGACAGGAGAATGACAAAAATTTGCCTGGGGGGTAGCAGTGTCGAGAATGGAGAAGGGAAATTAGCCACACATGGTGGGGAGGTCTGAGGTGCAATTTCGTCTCAATACGTCCGGACAGGACGCTGACGTCGAAAGCGGGGAATCGTTATGTGGGGAGAGATCCGAGGAGGTGGGAAAAATGGCCCAGTGAGCCAATTCTTTCGTATGAGGGCCCGTCAGATACGGGTGAAGGCGAGTTCCCAGACACAGACAACGTAATAGTTACGGTCGAAGTTCCGAGGGAGCCGGCACGTCCGTGGTTGTAGCGTATGATAACGCGAGTAACCTAGGGAGCATACGAGGATCCAAGTGGAAAGGTGGTGAAGGCTCGCTCGTTGTGTGCGAGTGAGGGGGAACAGTCCAGCCCGAACTGCCAAGCCAGGTTCTCCCTGGACTGGAAGCAAGCATCCTAGGACCGGTTTCGGGGTTTCACCCCTCTTCAGCCAGGATAGCTTGATTCCAGTGGCATGGAGAGCACGGGACTCACGTCTGAGCATACCCGTCCCACTCGGGGTGACAAATGCAAAAACAGGTGATGGACAGAATGCAGAACAATGTCATACATTCACCCCAGTACAGAGATCTGGGCCTAAATCCATTGTTTTTTTGCTCACCATGCCACTCCAGTTTGAACCCAGCCATATGCAAATCAGTCTTGACCCTGTGCGTCATGGGAACAGTTCAGCCCGAACTGCCAAGACCCCCCAGGAACAACACACAGCCTTCCAACGCCATGTGCTGGACAGCCAGAGGGAGACGGCTGATCTGGTGCGGGTGGGGTTTGACCTCATAGCTCCCAAACTGAATGCCATCCATGGGTGTCTAGGCCCGCTCCATGGTCTCCAACGAGCCCTGACTGACATCGCTGGAGTCATGACACAGAGAGAAGAACACCTGTCCGCTCAGAGGGGCTCCAGCGATACCAGCCATGAGCTGGCACACATGCAGAGGCTCATGGAGGACATGGTGCGGATGGAGGGCAAAAGGATGGCAGCCACAGCTGCACACCAGTGAAATGTAGCTGGGATCTACTATGCCCTGCAGATCATCATCATGGCATTGCTGCCACAAGGCATGGCAATGATGAATGCTGCTGCCCCCACACCATCCACATCTCCGCCCCCGTGGTGTACCATTGCCTCACAGTGCGACAGACGTATACATTCCGGCACCTGATGTGTCAGTGGCACACAGTGCCTCAGCCGGTACTGTAACACCCACAGGTGGGGCAAAGCACACATCCGAGGACGTGGATGGGTTTGTGATCAGGAGGCACTAGAACTAATTTCCGCCACCTGGCCTGTTTCTGCTTGGTGTCGCACATGGCCCCATGACCTTCAACTGACCCCGATACACTCCAATGCACTCACCTTGGACAGCAACAAGGACTGCCATATCCTTTTTGATGACCAAAGACACTGCGACCAGACTGCGGACTGCACCCTTCCTCTTCCGCAGTACTTGTCATCCCCGGATGGACTCTGGCTGGCCCTCCACTGGCCCATATTGTGTAGTGTGGTCGGTATTGCCCTGTACCGCTCCAGCTGCAGAACTGCACTGGATGTGCAATAAACATCCAGTGATGCACTGCTGTGTTGTCTTTCATCATTCATGCATGAATGTGTGAATGAATGTAGGGACAGTGATTTCCTTTGTGTCTATGATGCTCATCTTGTGGAATGCCAGTCAGAGGGTGCTACATTGCATATTGTTTTCCGGATGCCGTGGACACTACAACAGGGACACATGTATCAGTCACTTCCATGACATGAACTGAACTACGCCCAGAGCCCACGACCCATTGTTGCAACCCCTGCGCTGGTCCGGCGTACAGCAGGCCAGACCACTCCGCTTACACTCCAAGTGGGGGCCCTCATTACTACCTGTCACAGGCGTACTCGCTGATGGTGTGCAGGTCACTGGTCTAGTTGTCAGCATGTCACAGCCACTCCCTGAGGGCAGGTTTGCACGCACATCACACCCATCTGATGCAGGAGTCCCAGGCCATGTGACTCCGCCAACATAAGGGGCCAATGACGTCACATTCCCCTCTGCCGATGGTGACTGGATGACGGACGCTCCATGGTTCTCAATCATAAAGGGCCAATGAGTTGTTGCGCACATGGTTAGTGTTCACCCGAGGCCTTGCGTCCGTCACGGGCCTACCGCCACGTGGCGCTGACTGGGGTTGCACAAAGTTAGCGGCACCCGGAGCATTGTTGCCGGCACAGGCACCCCGCCACTGGACAGTGACTTTGGGTGCACTGAGGTAGGGGCACCTTAAGCTGCTGAGCGGGTGTGCAGCCTGTGATGATGCCCCATCCCGGCAGTCTGGACAGCTTAGGTTTTGTGTGCCCTGCTGGACCGCAGTATAGGCCAGAGCCAGCAGGAAGCGCGGGCCTACCGCCACGTGGAGTCGCTTCCGGGATCCCAGAGTTAGAGCCACCTATTGGGCTGAGAGGGTGAGCAGCCTGCGATGAGGCTGGATGCACTGGTATGTCCTCTGCCATGGAGTAATCAAGACCCAGCACCAAACGTGAGACCTGGTGGCCTGCAAAGCGGAGCTCCATGGTGTGGAGGGTGCCATGTCCGCTGGCCCTGGACTTGTGGCTTGCAGCGGCACATGGTGGGACTGCCTGTCTGCACACCGGTGGCGGAAGTTGAGCAGTGAGGCCTGGGTGTTCATGGGCAGGCATGTTCCGTTGGGTGGCGGGAGGGGCTGGGGTGCCTCTGCCTGGGTGTGCATGGGCTGGCAGGTGATGTTGTCTTGTGAAATTGTGTGTACTGTGCCAATCATGTACTTGGACTCTGTTTCAGATGACTGGTCTGTCTCAGATCTGTGACCTGTTGAACTGCTATACATACCGGCAAGTGGTTGGAGACACACCAGTGGCAGCAGGTGAGCAGTGTGGCCTGGGTGCGCAGGGGCGGCACTCTCTCTCTCTCTCTTCCCCTCTCTTCTCTCTCTCCCCTCTCTTCTTATCTCTCTCTCTCCCTCTCTTCCTCTCTCTCTCCTTTGCTCTCTCTCTGTCCTTTGATGTGCGCAGGACAAACCTTCTCATCATGATTTTTGTCTTGCAGGCTGTGACCTACGGATTGCCCCGAGGGGAGCCGCCATCTGTCTTCATCCATTTCAGTGTTCATGTTAATAAAGTTTCATTTGTTGCTTCGAAAGTGAATGTGTGATGCTCATTTTTGAGACGACACATGCATGTCACCTGTTGTGATTGTGCGACATCATGCAGATTATTTTGTACATGTTTAGGTGTAGCTGATGTGGCAAGTCTTAGGTCGGGGGGTGCCATGGAGGGAGGGTTCTGGAGGTGGTGGTGGTGGGTGTTGTTGCCCTTTCGGCCCTCCGGGCTGCATGTTCAGTTGCCCGGGTGCATCTGTTGTTCTTCAGGTGTGGTTCTGGGCTGTGCTCCATTTTGTGGTGCAGGCTGTGGTCCGACTTTGCACCAGGTCAGAGCAGGTGTTATTTTCCTGCTACTAACGTGCCTTATTGCCTGTTTTGTGTTCTTATCGCAGTTCTGGCTGGTCATTGTGAATGTTGTGGAGTGGTGTTGTTGCGGCTTTTGGCACGGGAACGCCTACTCTGCATCTCATTAGCGATAGTTGCGGGGGTCATCTGTGGCGATGTTTTTTGCAGCTGCAATCGCGGGTAAACTGCTGCTGTGGGATGTTAACACCAGCTTGTGATTGAGGCGATAAGTTTATCACAACTTTGTCTGCGATAAAGTGCCGTTAACTCGGCGATAGATCCTTGTGAATATGCCCCCTGATTCTTCAGAATTGGAAGACAGCGAAAATTCCAATCTTACTTGATTGGTATAGAAAAATGCAACTTACCAAAACCTTTGAGGAAATCTATGCAAAGAGGTTAGGAGCCACTAGGAAATATTTAGCAGTATGGAATTTTATGGGTTAAAAAAATAAAATAAAAAAATTAGAAGTAAAAGGTCCAGTGTTTTAGATTTAATGGGAAAAATGGAGTGCGTTAGGAAATCTTTTGTTATTATTACTTATGGTTGAAATGGTATTATGCACTGCACTTTACTTTATGTATCTAGAGTGGGATTAGCTACCTCCTTTAGGAAAAAGCTGTATTTAGCCTATTCGATTATGGTAAAATGTTATTATGCACTGCACTTTTTCTTATCATATATGAGAGATCAAGGTACAATGGTTTTGCACAGCACTTTTCTGCTTATTTTGCACATCGCACCCTCTTTGATAGATATAAGAGAAAAATCTATAGGAGATGAGTAATATGGAGAAGGGTTTTTTAGATATAAGCTAAGAGGATAGATTGTATTTTATCTGTTTAAATCAACAACAACTGCTGGTATTTTTAAAGATATGTATTGTAATTTTTAATTCTGCTCAATATATATATATATTTTTTAAGTGCTCTCATTGATTGGTTTGGCTTAACCACTGAACAATACAGGATTAAGTTCATAGACACCCAGAAGACACCCACTCAGGACTGGATTGACTTTTTAGATTGTGCTACTAAGGCTCTGGAAGGCTGGATACTTGGCAGTAAAGTGTGTGATTTTAAAAGAATTGTACAATTTAATTATGAGGGAGCAGGTCCTTAATAATTGTCAAAATCAGTTGTTGCATCAGTACCTGGTGGACTCTGATCTGACCTCCCCCTAAGAAATGGGAAAGAAGGCAGACAAATGGATCAGAACCAGGGTGAGGCAGAAAATCCAGAACCAAGGTGGTGACTCTAAGAAGCAAGATTCTAAAACCTCAGATAAGGGTGGGGGGAAGGGTAAATACCAGAAGTCTTCTCAAGGGCCCCAAAAGTCTTCATCTGGGGGGGAGTCACAATCAAACAAGAATAAAGGCAAAAAGAAACCATGGTGTCATATCTGTAAACAGAAGACCCACGGGACAAATGATTGTTCAAAGTCCAAGGAATCTACTCCAGGCACCACTGCCCCTTAGGCCACTGTTCCCCCTAGTTCAGCTCAAAGTGGTGGTACACAGAATTAAGGTGCTGTAGGGTTAACCCTGGGATCTGAGATGAACTCTGGCCTAGTCAGAGTTCCAACTCAGGCTGTGTTAGTCTGTGATGGAGGCATGGATAGTACCTCCTTATTTGTCAGTCCTAGTAACCTGGGTAAATACAGACAGCAGCCTTTGCTCAATGGCAAGGAGGCCTTGGCATTCAGGGACACAGGTGCAAGTGTCACAATGGTGACAAAAGATCTTGTGGCCCCTGAACAAATCATACTTGGTGAGATGTACCAAGTGACCAATGCAAGCAGGACAGATCATTCTTTGGCAGTTGTGAATTTCACCTGGGGAGGGGTAACTGGCCCTAAGAAGGTTGTGGTAAGTGCAGACCTCCCTGTGGAATGCGTATTGGGCAATGATTCGGAAACTTCAGCTTGGGCTGAAGTGGAACTCAGGACACATGCAGAAATGCTGGGCATCCCTGCAGATGTGTTTGCTATGACTAGGTCACAGGCAAAAATGTATTCCACTGAACAGGCCCTGGATCCTGGAATAATGGACCAGGTGCCTTCCAAGAGAAAGAGCAGTAGGGGCAAGGCAGTGTCATCCCACCTTCCTCAGAGTACAGACCAGTCTCTTGAGGGAGATGATCTTAGTCCTGAAGAAGGAACTGTCTCAGAGGAATTTGAACCTGATCAGGTTGAGTTCTTGGGGACAGGGGCCCTTCTAGGGCTGATCTGAGCCAGGAGCAGCTGAGCTGCCCCTCTCTTGAACCCCTCAGACAGCAAGCTGCAGCTGAGGCTGCTGGGAGTGCCAGTGGGTCCCACATAATCTATTGGGATGATGGACTCTTATACTCAAAGGGTAGAGACCCCAAACCTGGTGCTACCAGGAGGTTGGTTATACCGCTGAAATTTAGGGGCTTCCGATCGACACTGGCACATGATATCCCATTAGCAGGACACTTGGGCCAAAACAAGACCTTGGACAGACTTGTTCCTCACTTTCATTGGCCACTTATGTCAAAGGACACAAAGGAGTTTTGTCGCTCCTGTATCACTTGTCAAGCCAGTGGTAAGGCAGGTGGTACTACAAAGGCCCCCCTGATACCACTACCTGTGGTGGGGGTTCCCTTTGAGAGGGTTGGGATTGACATTGTTGGTCCCATGGACCCTCAAACTGCATCTGGGCACAGATTTATACATGTGGTGGTGGACCATCCCACTAGGTATCCAGAAGCAATTCCGATTAGGATTACCACAGCTCCTGTTGTGGCTAGAGCCCGCCTGGGAATCTTTTCCAGACTGGGTTTTCCTAAGGAGGTAGTATCAAACAGAGTTGCACACTTTATGTCTAGTTACTTGACTGTTATGTGGAAGGAGTGTCGAGTAACTTACAAATTTACCACCCCTTTTCACCCACAATGCAATCGATTAGTTGAAAGGTTCAACAAAACCCTCAAGGGCATTATTAAAAGTCTCCCTGAAAAGCTCAGGTATAGATGGGGCATCCTTTTGCCCTGTCTTTATTTTTGCCTACAGAGAGGTTCCTCAGAAGGGGGATGGTTACAGCCCTTTTGAACTTCTGTTTGGGCATCCAGTTAGGGGTTATTTATGTCTAGTGAAGGAAGGATGGGAGTTACCTCTCAAACCCCCTAAACATGATATTGTGGACTAAGTACGTGGTCTCCGCTCCAGGATGGCTGAGTACATGAAGAAGGCATCCAAAAACCTTGAGGCTAGCCAGGAATTGCAAAAGGCCTGGCATGACCAAAAGGCTGTGTTCACTGTTTATCAGCCAGGACAGAAAGTATGGGATTTGGAACCTGTGGCCCTAGCAGCCATCCAAGACAAGTGGAGTGACCCTCATACAATCATTGAGCAAAAGGGAGAGGTTACCTACCTGGTGGACCTTGGAACTCCCAGGAGCCCCCATGGGGTGCTCCATGTGAACAGGCTCAAACCATATGTTGACTGGGCCTACATGGTGAAGTGACCACAATAAAGGCAAGTAAGAGGAGAGGTCAACCTTATTACCGCTCATCTACAACAGCTTCCAGGGAGTGTCAAGCTGTTTCAAGCATAGACATTCCATCACCAAGTAAATGACAGAATCCACAGTTAGCCATGACATCACAGCTATAGATATTGCAATATCTCCCTTCTTTACAGAAACACAATAATTGAAAAATTAAAGAAAAACAAAAGGAAACTTAAAGCAAAGCTAGATACAATAAATAACATGGAAAGGAAACCATATGCCAATAACAAACAATAAAATACTGAAGAAAAGTTTCATTAACACAAAAATTAGAATGACTACTACATTCTATAAATCCATACGTTTGGGAACAAATCTCATACGGGTGCTCCTCCTCACCAATGAGGTAGACTTATCTTGTGATGAATTGTCACAAGATGAACTTCTTCCACTCAATCCAATCTTCCCAACCTCAAAAGAAGATTTACTAAGAGAAGGAACAATGTTATCTTTCAAACCCATTTGATGCACTACATTGTCAGGAATTCTATAAATCCTAGTTACATTCCACCAATTCTTACCATCAACTCTCACAGCATACCGCGAAACCATATCAACACACATGGGTTTACTGAATTTAGATAAACCCTTGGGTACATTATGTGGAATCTTTATCTTGACCCAATCACCCACCTTGATTTTGTGAAACCACTCTTCTTTATGATAACTCTGTCCTGACAGATCAGAGATGCTATCCTTAGCATTGATTTTATTGAGTACATGAGAATGCACCTTTTTCTCAACTTTCTCTACAGAAGAAGACAAAACTGATCTTGACAATAGTCCCCACTCCCTCATCCAAGCTGGACACATACTGAATGTTGCAACTCTCCCTCTCAGTAACTCAAAAGGACTTTTCCCAAACTCAATACCGGGTGTAGTCCGATGAGCCCACAGCATACTCTGTACAGCTCCTCTAATGTCCATGTTACCAGACACAGCTCATTGCACACAATCAACCAAAATGCGATTCATGCGCTCAATAAAAGCATTTCCTTGTGGGTGATAAAGAGCTACACGCCGATGAAAAATGCCAGATTGATTAAAAAAATAGACATTTCTTTGGAGACAAACTGTACCCCATTGTCTGACACTAATTCCTTAGGAAAACCTTCCCTTGCAAACAGACCCTCCAAAAATTTGATAACTTCATTTGTATTAGGTTCCGTCAAAAAGCAAACCTCCCACCACTTGCTGTAATAATCAGCAATTACCAAGGCAAATCTATATTTGTTTGGTAAAGCATTGAACGGACCGATGAAATCTAACGCTAATTTCATCCAAGGACCTGAAGGTAAGTCAACTTTCACCTTGGGAGGGATAACAGTCTTGATCACTTTGTCACTGGAACAGCACGTAAAACAATTTTCAACCATATTCTCAATATGTCGATCCATTGAAGGCCACCAATAAATTGAGCGAATTCTGCGCTTGGTACATGTTTGCCCCAAATGACCTTGATGTCCTGCTATAATTATGCGCTCTCTCAAACTAGCTGGGGGAACAAATTTATCACCCCGTAAAATCATCTCAGCTTCTTCTAGAGAGAGTTCATCAGCCACTTTAGAAAAAGGTTGCAGTTCACTATCCAGATGTTTTTCCTTTGGCCAACCCTGAATAATACATCTTTTAACTTCCTTGAGGACAGAATCAGACTTCAACGCCTCAAACCATTTTTCCTCCTTGAAACACCCCTCTTTACACACATCAATACTCGCAATTAAGCATTCCTCATCTTCATCCTAAAAACCCTCACTCTGCCCCACAGGCAATGGCAATCTGGAAAGTAAATCAGGTCTGATATTTTTCCCTCCAGGAATATGTTGAACTGCAAAGTTGTATTGAAGAAGTTTCTAACTCAATCTCGCAATCCTAGGAGTATGATCCTTCACTAAAACACCGTTTAGAATAGGAATCAGAGGTTTGTGATCAGTCAACAACTTAAAAGATCTACCCCAGAGAAAACTCTTAAACCTCTCCACAGCCCACCAACAAGCCAGAAGCTCTCTTTCGATAACCGAATAGTTTTTCTCACTGGGGCGTAATGACCTAGAAATGAATCCAACAGTGTGCTCTTTTCCAGCTTTCATTTGAGTCAACATGCCTCCAAGACCGTCAAGACTAGCATCCACAGATACAACTGATTCTAGAGAAGGATCATAAGGAGTCAAAATGTTACACCGACCAAGATCCTCCTTAATTTAGTCAAAATCTGTTTGGCATTTTTGATCCCAGATAAAAACAGTTCCTCTCTTCAAAAGTTTACGTAAATGGGCAGACTTAGCTGAAAAATGTGAAATGAACTTAGCATAAAATTCACACATACCAAGAAACGATGACACTTGTTCCTTGGTCTTGGGAGAAGGAACTTTAACAATCGCCTCGATCAAACCAACTCTGGGAAGAATGCCCTCACCAGATATGCAGTGTCCTAGATAATCAATTGACAAAACACCAAAAACGCATTTGCTCAAATTAGCCACTATACCTTTCTCTTGTAGTCTGTTTAACACTTCCATCAAACTCTTATCATGCGACGATCTGCACTCTCCTGCTACTAAAATGTCATCTTGGAATACCACAGTATTATTCACTCCCAACAGAACTTTTTCCATCACACGTTGAAAGATGGAAGCCGCAGAGGCTAGACCAAACGGCATCCTCTTGAATTGAAAAGTTCCAGAAGGTGAAACAAATGCAGTCAAGTGTGTTGAAGACGTATCTAATTCAACTTGATGATATGCAGAGGATAAATCTATCTTTGAAAACCATTTGAAACCCTGAAACTTTGAGACTATGGGCCTCATGTAGGAAGCCAAATACCGGTCGGTAACGGCCGATTTTCGGTAATAATACCGTTACCGACCGGTATTTTGGCCATTGGTATGTAGGGGGACATATTTTGCTTTCGGAATTTACCGAATCGGTAAAATTACCGATTCGGTAATAATACCGAATCGGTAATGTTACCGAATCGGTAACTTTTCCGAATCGGCAATTTTACCGATTCGGTAAATTCCGAAAGCAAAATCGAGATGTAGGGGGAGTGTGTGTGTGTGTTTATGAGTCGGTATTTACCACCAACTTATAGTTGGTGGTAAATAATGAATGTATGTGTAAATGCATTTTTACGCGCGTAGCTGTGTGCAATGTGGCATACATACATGCCCTTAGGGCATGTATGTGTGCCACATGTGCACACATGGCCGAAACAGGGGTGCAACAGGGTGTCAATGTGACACCCTGCCACCCTTGTATGTGTTCCCCCCATTACCGAATCGGTATTTACCGATTCGGTAATGAGGCATACCTTCCCATCAATGGGAAGGTATGCCTCATTACCGAATCGGTAAATACCGATTCGGTAATCACCGACTAGTAACGAATCGGTAAAAATTACCGACTCATTACCTACATACGAGTTACCACTTCTTAAATACCGAGTCGGTACGGCTCGGTATTTAAGAAGTGGTAACTGGTACGCTACCTACATGAGGCCCAAAATCATCAATACGGGGTAGTGGGTGAGAATCCACCCATATGTTCTTATTGAGACTGCGTAAGTCAATGCAGACTCTGAGATTCCTGTTTTTTTTCCGTGCGACGACCAAGGGACTTAACCAGAGAGATGATTCAATTGGCTCAATCACACCAGAGTCACACATCTTTTCCAGCTCTTTCGTTAAATCATCCCTAACACTCAAAGGAACATTGTGCAGTTTGTGTTTGCTAGGGATAGCCCCATCTTTTACTTTGATAAGATGTTTAAAACCTTTAATTAGACCTAGTGAGTCACAGAAAACTTTTGGGAATTTACATCCCCAGATAGAAGGATCATCATAACATGTTGATTCATTGACAATAGATACTGGATCTTTTGTGCCTGGTCTAAGGGTCATTCCGAATAAACCTTGGTGGTACCACCCCAGGATATTTAACCCTTTAATAGCGACGTAAATTTTTCCAGTGATAGATTTCTCTTTGAACACTAATGTGCTTACAAAAAAACCCTTTAGTTGAATCTTCCTTCCTTCATAAGATACAGGACTTCTGTCAGGAGGTTCAAGACGCTTATCATCCCACACAGATTCAAACAATTCTTCGGTAATCATTGTCATGCGTGCTCCTGAATCAGCAAGTAATTTCAAGCTTTTTCCATCCACTATTATGTCAACAATCGGGTCTGCACATTCCTCACAATCATCCTTAACTACTAGCATTCGATCACTCATGGAACTTACAACTTCTGTGTCACTCTCCAATTTGTTACTCTCCTCCCACACAGCATTAATATTCCTCCTGGCTATACACACTTTGGAAAAATGACCTTGTTTACCACAATTTCTACAGGAAGCATTTCAAGCAGGGCAAACTCGTCAATTCGGAAAGTGAGAAGGGTAACCACACTTTGAACACACATTCTTCTTTTGAAAATATATTTGTTTTTTATCTTGTCTTCCTGCAGGCAATTTTCCTTTAATCTCATTACTGTTTCTCTCAGGGACACTATTCTTTTCTCCCCCATTTTTCCCTTCATTAACAACACCAATCGGAGATTTGTCTGATCTAAGCTCATTTGAAGACATTTGTGATAACTCAATGCTCTTAACGATGGAAACAGTCTCTTCGAGTGATGTATTTTTTAAGGTCAATAATTTCTGTTGAACCTTTTTATCTCTACATCGTACTACAATTTGATCTCTGATGAGATGAGACGTAAATTTCTCAAACTCACATTCAGAAGCCAATATACGTAGAGAAGCGACATATGACACAATACTCTCAGACGTTTGTTGCTCCCTCGTAAAAAACTTATGTCTGGCTACTACCAAACTCTTTTCAACATCAAATTGTTTTTCTAGCATATGTCTTGCTTGATCGAAATCATTTAATGTTTCAACACCCTCTACTGGTTCAGGTAAGGGTAAATGTTCCAACACCGCCTGACCCTCAAAACCCAAGTTGTGTTCAAGCATGAATCTCTTACGTTCAGCACTAAATCTAAGACCCCCTATGGCTCCTAAATATTTCGTAAATGCCCTGTACCATACTTTCCACTCTACTGGTGGGTCTCCTGGAAGCTGTAGGAAAGGAGAAGGTGCCTGTACATTCTGCATGATAAAAGATAAATACTACAAGGGACAAACTCTGCAGAAATTAAACTAATATTCTCCCTTACACAGCAAATATTCTCCTATTGCTTTGTGAATGAACAAACTGATATAGTTCTGTACTATATTTCAATATTTAAATAACTAGCTCAACAGTTGACATATTTATCATTTTTTTTAAAAAATAAATATTTTGGGAGTAAGCACAATGAAAAATGCGTGATTTTGTAATAAAATCACTATCTAACACACAGTCAAAAGAGTTCTTCTGCTTATCCTTTTTTTTTAAAACCACAAGATGGCGCTAGCGTGCTGTTAATGTAATGTCAGCAGAAAAAAATAAAAATAAATTGTAGCTCCAATGGTTGAATCTCACACAATAAACTCTGTGTTGAACGTGAGGGGAAATGTCAGTCAGTACACATCCATGCGCTGAATAAATACCTTGATGTGTAGTCTTGTGAGAAAGTACCTTCATGTGACTACCCAGTTCCAGTGCGCACCGATTACACCTCTGGAGGACGTCGCGGTGTGAAGAGAATGCTGTTGCTATGACGATGTTTTCAGAATGCGGCCACCAGAAGATTGCTCGATGAACGTGAACGCGTCATGATACGTACGCACTCCACGTCATCATTTCATCAGTCGGCATGAAAGAGTGAAGATCAACGGCTTCCTCCAACCTCGCGCAACTCCAAACACGATGCCAATCAGACGACAGTGAGCAGGCAACAGACAACATGGAACTGAAGGTAGGGTTAAATCAAACTCCTTACATTTTCCCGCTTCAATCGCCGTTCGACATCACAGAATGGAGTCTTGTTCTTTTTTCCTCGTACCGTAGAAAAAAAAAATGTGAAATCCGTTTTCAACCACAGTAGTTGCTGACCGAGACCGAGTGTCCCATCGGTATCATGGAGCCATTAGAGAACAATATGTCCCTCACAATTTTAAGGCAAAACAAAGTTCTTTCACTCTTTCGACCCAAAAAAATGTTGGAGTGAAGAAAAAAACCATCAGTTTGAAATCCGCACACGTGGGAATAAAGATGAGCGGTACGTCCCAATAGCGTCGCCAATTGAAGTGACCACAATAAAGGCAAGTAAGAGGAGAGGTCAACTTTATTACCGCTCATCTACAACAGCTTCCAGGGAGTGGCAAGCTGTTTCAAGCATAAACATTCCATCACCAAGGAAATGACAGAATCCACAGTTATCCATGACATCACAGCTATAGATATTACACATGGGCTTGCTCATGGCTACTGATGAGGGACAAGAGGAAGAGAGTGATCCACTCCCTGACCTGATCTCACAGAACCCTTATGATGGGTCAGTTGATGGTGTTGCCTTGGCAGGCAGCCTCACTGACCAGCAGAAAACTGATTGCAGCAGAGTCCTGAATCAGTTAAGACATATGTTCTCACTGACTCCAAGTCAGACTACCTGGTGCACTCATGAAGTGGACGCAGGTGACAGTCTGCCTGTTAAAAATAAGATTTACAGGCAACCTGATCATATCAGGGACTGCATCAGGACTGAAGTCCAGAAAATGTTGGACCTGGGAGTAATTGAGCCCTCAGATAGCCCTTGGGCTAGTCCAGTAGTCTTGGTACCAAAACCTAACACCCAGAATGGTAAGAGAGAGATGAGGTTCTGTGTTGACTATAGTGGTCTCAATGCAGTCACTAGGACTAATGCCCATCCAATACCCAGGGCAGATGAACGTATAGATACTTTGGCCTCAGCCAAGTTTCTGAGTACATTTGACCTGACAGCTGGCTACTGGCAAGTCAGATTAGCTGAGGATAAAAAGCCAAAAACAGAATTCTCAACCCCTAGTGGGGACTACCAATTTGTGGTGATGCCCTTTGGCTTGAAGAATGCACCTGCCACTTTTCAAAGGTTGGTGAACAAAGTCCTTACAGGCCTGGAAGCCTATAGTGCAGCTTATCTAGATGATATTGCTGTCTTTAGCCCCAGCTGGGAGGATCACCTGGTCCACCTGAGAAATGTTTTAGAGGCCCTGCAGAAAGCAGGCTTCACTATCAAGGCCACCAAATGCCAGATAGGACAGAGTCAGGTTGTATACCGAGGCCACCTTGTGGGTGGAGGTCAGGTTCAACCATTGCAGAGCAAAGTCCATACCATCATGGACTAGTTTGCTCCAACTACCCAGACTCAGGTCAGAGCTTTCTTGGGCCTGACTGGGTACTACAGGAGGTTTATCAAAGGATATGGATCCATAGTGACCCCTTTGAATGACTTAACTTCCAAAAGAATGCCTAAGAAAGTTCAGTGGACAGTTAGCTGTCAAAAGGCATTTGATGACCTGCAGAAGGCCATGTGCACTGCTCCCATTCTGCAAAGTCCTGACTTTTCCAAACAATTCATTGTTCAAACTGATGCATCTGAGTTGGGGGTAGGGGCTGTGTTATCACAACTGAATGAAGAGGGTCAGGATCAGCCAGTAGCTTTTATTAGCAGAAGGCTGACCCCCAGAGAGAAACGTTGGTCAGCTATTGAGAGGGAAGCCTTTGCTGTGGTTTGGGCCTTGAAGAAGCTGAGGCCATACTTGTTTGGCACTCACTTCATTGTTCAGACAGACCATAAGCCCTTCTTATGCCTAAAACAGATGAAGGGTGAACACCCCAAACTTTTGAGGTGGCCCTTTTCCCTACAGGGGATGATCTATACAGTGGAACATAGAACTGGGAGTAACCATGCCAATGCAGATGGACTCCAGATATTTATACTTAGAACATGAAGACTCAACTGGTCAAGGTTAGTTTCATGTCCTTACGTTTGGGGGGGCGTAGGAGAGTAGAATCTGCTTCTTATAGTTACCCCCACTTTTTGCTGATGTATCACTATTTTTGACTTAGACTGACTGGGATCCTGCTATCCTGCTATCCAGGACCCCAGTCTAGCTGTTTTCTCCTCTAAATTGATTGCATGTACTTTAGGTACACTCCAGATTGGATACTGGGGTACCCTTATCAGTCCCTAGTATATGGTATACTATGTTCCCAGGGCATAGGTACCCCAGAGACCTCCCAGGGGCTGCAGCACGTATTATGCCACCCCTAAGAGACCATTAAAACTGACACCACAGGCCTGCTACTGAAGCCTGTGTAAGGTACTTAGATATAGGTACACTATGTCTATTCTAAATCACTGCACATATAAACCTATCAGTCACCCCTATGGCAGGCCTTTTCAATCCTGAAGGCAGGGTGCTGGGTTTTATGTGAGAGGGTACCCCTGCATGAGCAGAGCCCCTCTGCAGCCTTCGGAACCTATTTTCCGGGGTTGTTTGTGAAGCCAACCATATATATTTTAATGCATTATAACCTTGCGGTAAATGCTAACTTTAAAACGGCTTCTTAGAAACATGTTGTGTTTGGTGTCTAACATCTTGGAATCATACCACCCCGCCGATAACTGGCAGGGAAGGTATGATTCCACCCTTCTAGATGGACTTATGTGAAACACCGGTATACACCCGGTACCAGCTTTCTCGACCTGGGCATCACAAAATGGATGCTGCCAGCCAAAGACATGAGTCTGCCCTCCTGCTGCTGAGCCAAGCTCGAGCAGGGGAAGGCTTGACAATAGGTTTCCTGTTACAGGGAGGTGTGACCACCTCCCAGACAGGATTTAGTGTATTGGGGCTCGGTGGGTGCACTCTGAGAGTGTTTGAAAGTCTGCACTGGGCGCACATTTAGTGTCCCCGTGCATAGTCCAGTTCAAACCGGTTGCAGGAGCCATTTGCTCCTGCTCTGGTGCAAAACTGGACAAAGGACAAGGGTGTAGCCACCCCTCTGTCCTGACCCTCCCATAGGTGGGTCTCCAGAGTTTGTCCAACCCCTTCCTTGGGTATAAAGTAGGAACCCTGACTACAGGACTTTAGATTTTACCTGGACTAAACCCTGCTACAGAAACCAAGTACTTCGATGATCTACACTTCTCTGGACGACTGAAGAATCTCCCTTGGAGTAAAGGAGTTACTCCCCTGCAGCAGCAGGCACCTTAACGCATCTGACCTGTTTGCATCTCCCGAGATTCTGAGGACTCTGAAGATTTCTACAACACAGGAGGTGGGTTCCTGGGCGTCGCTGAGGTTGATCTGACCTCACAGCAATTCTGAGACCAGTATCCCTTGTGGGAACCGTGCAACCCAAACCCCTGTGCACCGTGTACTTTTGCAGCAGCATATGCTTTTTGGAAATCCTTGAGGCTGTGCTTTGGGCTACATGTAGTCCTGACCCTGAGCAGTATTTCCACCGAAGTGTTCCATGGGCTGTTATTTAGTGATTCAGCTTGAGGTCACTTCGCTATCCCTGGTCCGTTGGCCTGTGGGTCCCTGTGAAGGTAACTTTGACTTTCCTTGGGCTTTCCTGGTTGCTCCAGCCGTGCCCTGACTCTCCACTGCTTGGAGAGTTCCCAGGATTGCTGGTCCTCACCGTAGCATGTTTCCTCTGCCCGAATGGGGTGCAGTTGCCAAGGCTTGTTGGTGTTCGATCCGGACACTGACCCCCCAGCACTCGCCATCCTTCGTGGGACAGCTCACCTCCAGACTTTGGTCATCGTCGACGTCACCTGGTCCCGTGGCTGCAGAGTCAAGCATCCTATCTGCTCACCTGAAGCACCCAACATCAGTGGGCATTCGTCTACTGAGCCCCTGGTGACCCTTAAGTGACCCAGACTCTGTCCCCTCTGCTTTCAGGTTCTTCTCACCTCGGATGCAGTGTGGATTCCACCAGACACCTTCATCTTCCCAGCAGCAGCTCTTCTTCGCATCACGCCATTGAAAACAACGATGGTTTCCGACACCACTTGACCCCTATGCACCCGGCTCCTCTGGGATAAGTAACACGGGTACCTCGGTTCTCACAAGGGTGCTGGCCTTAGAACCTTCAATGTTCCAAAGGGTTTGCTTGAAGTCCTCTTCGAAGTGTCCTTAAACTGTAATTTTCCAACAGCGACTTTCCCATCGAGTTGTATGGTGCTCGTGTCTGTGTTCTCACACTGCACCCGTCCTCCGTGCATCCCCTGTGTCACTACTTTGGGTGGTTCCATGGGGTCCCAGCGATTCTACGTGCTCTAGGCACTGTGTCTAGTGAAGTCGTGGTTGTTATACCACTTTCTTAGTATATGGTTCGGTCTCCCGCTGGAGCCCACTGTGCATTGTGGTATTTACTATCGTTCTATTGATTTAATATTGTTTGCTTTGTGCTCTTATCTCATAAAGAGGTTAGTAGAGAGTGTTTAGTAATAAATACATATATTTTATAAATCTCTTGTGTGGTTCTCCTTGAATTTGGTCATTCAGGAGGTTCTGATCTTGTAAAACAAGCAGTTTTACAGTCCTTCGAGACTTAGCCCGAAGGCTTCTATTCACAGCTACCACTAAGATAGCTTTCTATAAAGGTTGTCTTTAACCCAATCATCAATAAGGGTTGTTTGGACTGGTACAAGATGCCCACTTTAATTAGTGGTCAGCATATACCAGGCCAACTTCTCACAATCACCACTAGCAAACCTTGTCTTTTTATTAACTCTAATATCATTAACCTACGAGTCTTGTCTGGCAGCACTGAGAATCAAAAGATGACCCCTCTTCGGATTTTTTCATACTTGTAAGAGTTTACAAGCTTACGTTTCATGTTACCACATAAAAAACACAATCTCCTTGTTATGTTGCACAAAGGTAAGTGAATACTTTGTTGTTCACGAAGTTCTACAAGTCAGTAGGGGCTACTTCCTGTATATCACTTAGCAGCCTTCTGGCACAGGTCATATTAACTGAAGCAAATGGGGAGGGGCTCTCTGGAAATTCAAAACCTGGGGTACATTAAAGTAATTACTGGTGCGTGCACAGCAGTCAGCGTAAAATTCTATTGTAATCTCTCTGTAGTGAAAGGACTATAGGAGTCAGAACGAGCATCTATTTAATGAAATTATACAGATGCGAGATTTTGTAATAATACATTTAAAGAATAAGATCTTGATGAAACTTAAAGCACAAAGAATAAACAAACCAGCTTGACGTGTTTTCTTCTGTAGGGAGTGAGCGGAGAGAAAACAGGAGTAGCCTGTTGGGAATTTACCTCACACTTTGTACCAGTGTTTCTTGCAAACGGACAGCATTTTAAAGAATGCTGGCTAGTGAAAAAGCAGAGCTTCAACTCGTTGTTCCCGGGAAACACAGCAGTAGCAGCAGTTAAAGTAAGGCATTAATACAAATCACTCCCAGGCAGTGATGCAGAGGTAATTCAATGTTACTACCTTCACTTGAAGAGTGGTGTCTGTGAAGCCTGTGCCGCAGAGATGTATAAGTGAAAGCGGAGTATCAATGAGGCCGTCACCGTAATGAGCCACAAAAACACTGCACTGTGAAACAAAAGGGGGGGGGGGAAGGGGGGAGAATGAAAAAGCACCTTTGGCCATGTTGTCAGTTGGGCTGGATGCTCGGATGCAGTGCTGTGCACGATGCCCCTCGCCCTGCATGCTGGCTGCTCAGAACGCCCCCAGGGCTATGCTCTAAGGGGCAGATTTATGTTGGACTTGTGCCACTTTTACGCCGCCGTTGCATCACTTTTGTGACGCAGCTGCAGCGTAAACCCTGCGCCACGTTGCGCCCTATTTACATCGTGACGCATCTATGGAGATGCGTCACGGTGTAAAGCCCTGCACCACATGAAACCTGCGTCAGGTTTCATGTGGGCGTTTCTACGCGGTGGGGGGGGCGTTCCGTCGCAGGAACGCCCCTGAAAAGTGACTCAGTGAAATCTACAAGATTTCATGGAGTCATTTTCCAACGCTGATGCGTCACAACCCTGCACCTGCTTAAAGCAGGCGTAAGGCTTGACGCACCACCTTACAGATAGGGCAAGTTGGAAGAGTGCTGGAGTTGCGTGTCTCACGCAACACTACTTCAGCACTGCGCCAACTTTACGCCCCAAATACGACACGCATCTGTTTATTCCTGCGCCATGATGCGCTGCATTGTAAATGCGGCGCATCATGGGTGGCGCAAGGGTAAACTAGCGTGCCGCATCTTTCCTGGCGCATCCCTGCTGATTTGCAGAGATGCGCCAGGCAACATAAATCTGCCCACAAGTTTCTGCCCCCACACTAGGCTCAGCTACCTGCCGCATTTCGGTCGTGATGCATCTAAGAGTATGTAGCTGAGGGCACGGCAGAGATGCAGCATGTAAAAACATTCTGCAGTCGCCCTCAGTGTAGGTGCACGTGCAGCTTGGTCTGCCGTCCACTATGCTCACAACAAACGCGACTGCTGAAGGAGGACGAGAGGGAGTGATCAACAGACTTCAGGCGGTGACACAGATTGAATGACATCTAACTAACTTCGCTTGAAGCTCAGTTTCCGTAAAGCTTGTGCTGCAGATATGTATGAGTGAAAGCGGGCATCCATGAAGCCGGCGCCGTGGTAAGCCACGAAAACACTGCACTGTGAAACAAAAAAAGCATGAGCAAATGAATCTCTAGCGACCTTTCAGTCTGCGGGAAGTAAAGAAAACACACACGAGAAGAGGCAGACCAACAAAAAGAACAGAGGGGGATATTACTAAGAAAGTGCGATAATGACCGCAAAGCGCGCTTAGCGCTGTTTTTTTTATCGCCGGCTATCGCTGGATTTCATCCCGGAGATAGCGCGTTATTATCAACGCGTATCTCCAAGGCGATAGAAAATCCAGCGATAGCGGCGAAACCCAGCAATAGCGCGAGAAAATCAGTAATAAATTCTACATGCCAATGAAAAGCTTGCTAATAGGCAGGTGAAGACCTAACCTTACAATCCACCCCCCATTGACTAGAATGGTTAAGTCAGGTTTTTAGCAGGTGTTAGATTCCAGCGATATTTGCGGTTAGAGTGAATTTTTGTATCGCTTCGCAGGCATTGCTAATGGGGGAAGCTGTTTTAGCGACTGTTTTCAGTCGCTTTAAGTCGGGAACGCCTACTTTGCATGTCATTAGCGATATATATCGCTGACATACAAAGCGGCACCAAAACGGTCGCTTTCGCCATAAAGCTGTTGCTAACAGCTGTTAGCAACAGCTTGCTAATAGGGCGATAGAAATATAACCGCTTTAGCGGCAAATATTTATTTATTATTTATTTTATCAATTTATAGGGCGCAACAGCTACCCAAAAAGGGTTTCCCGGCGCCTAGACACAGCTAGTTTGAGGGCAGAAAGAGGGAGGTGGCTGTTGAGTGTTTATTGTTCAAACAGCCAGGTCTTAACAAGCTTTCTGAACCTAAGATAATTTCCTTCCTTTTGGATACAGGGGGGGAGCGTGTTCCAAAGGGAGGGTCCCAGATAGGCAAAGGATCTGCCACCTGTTCTTGCTCGTTTGAACCTTGGTATGCAGAAATAGGCTGCCGTCTGCGACCGGAGGTTTCTCTTGGGCGTATAGAGGTAGGCAAGAGTTTGAAGATATTTTGGTGCTGTACCTGCTTTAATTCTGAACATATAGTTCAGGGCTTTAAAGCGGATTCTGCTTCCGATCCTAAGCCAATGAAGATTCCTACGATGGTTCGAAACTCCGGAGTTCTTCGGAATATTGCAGAGTAGCCTGACCGCTGCATTTTGCACTACCTGTAGTCGTCCGATCACAGATTTGTTTGCGCCCAGGTACAGAATGTTGCCGTAGTCAAGCCTAGATGTGATAAGGGCATTGACTACGGTCTTTTGCGTTGACACAGGCAGCATCCAGAGGATCTTCCTCAACCATTTAACTATGGTGAGACATAGGCTGGTTACTTTACTGGCCTGTTTGGTTATGGATAGGGAATTGTCCAGTATAAAGCCCAAGTTACGGGCGTGGGTCACCGGGGTAGGAAAGGCGCCCATCTGATCGGGCCAATGTACGGGATTCCAGAGATCTTGATCTTTTCCCAAAATCAGTATTTCCGTCTTGTCGCCGTTTAGTTTTAACTGGTTTTTTGTCATCCAGTTCAAGATTTTTAATAGTCCTTCCTTAAGTAACGAAGGGGAGTGAGGACAAGATTCAGATAGGGAGAAGATGATTTGGGAGTCGTCAGCGTAGTTCATAAGCGTTAGACCTGATTTTTCAACAAGGTCGGCCAGAGGTTTTAGATACATATTGAAAAATAAAGGGCTTAGGATGGACCCCTGAGGCACTCCATGCGATGCAGGTAGGGTGTCTGAGACGGCTTGTGTAGATGCGATCTGGAAAGTTCGATTAGCCAGGAAAGATCTGATCCAATCCAAAGCCTTTCCTCGTACACCATTTGTATATAGCTCTTTAATAAGAGTTTCATGGGAGATGGTGTCGAACGCTGCACTTAGGTCCAATAACACGAGCGCGACCGTCTGACCTTGGTCGAGAAGCTTTCTGATGTGTTCAGTGACACCAAGCAGGGCGGTTTCTGTGGAGAAGCCAGCCCTGAAGCCAGATTGCGAAGAGTGGAGTAGAGAATTTTCTTCTGCAAAAGTGGCTAAAGCAGAGTGTACGTGTCTCTCTAGACATTTAGAAAAAGCTGGGAGCAGAGATATAGGTCTATAATTGGCCAATATTTCTGGGTTTGCAGTTGGCTTTTTCAGAAGGGGTGTCACCATGGCATGCTTCCATAAGGCTGGGACAGTAGCTAGGTCGAGGGATGAGTTTAGGAGATTAGCAATGATCTCCAATGAGTGGTCATCCAGTTTTTTAATGATTTTGATAGGGATGGGGTCCCTGGGGGAGCCGGATTTAATAGTTTTAAGGATTCCTTTCAGTTTATCTATTGAAAGAGCAGGCCAGGATTCCAGTAAATTTTCACCCAAAAAAGTGGGTATTGAGTCAGAAAGAGGGGAAGGTTCTGAAACAGAATTTTTTGCCTTAATGTCTGAGATGATTTTGTCGATTTTCTCAGTAAAAAAGCATGCTAACGCCTGGCATTGTTGTGTGTTTAATGGTGGTGCAGCAGCTGTAGTGTGTGCGCCAGCCAGTTCCTTGACTTTAGAAAAGAGAGTTTTGGGCATGTTGGTTGCTTCAACAATAGTGTTTGAGACAAAAGCAGCTCTTGCTTTTGTACAGGCAGTGTGATAAAGATTCCTGGCTTCTTGGTAACTTCTTTTAGCATTGGGGTCGTAATTTTTACGCCATTTGCGTTCTAGTGCTTTGCATTTAGATTTTTCAATCTTTAGGCTATCATTAAACCATGGAGCCGGAGGGCGATGTCTACTCCCTTTGGTGCAAGTAGAAGGCAGACATTTGTTAGCTGCATTGCTAAGCCAGTTATACGCTTCAGTTGCTAAGCGATCCATGTTGGAGTTTTGGCTTGGAGGGTTTTGTTGTAGTGCCGAGTTTAATGCTTCAATGTCTACTAATTTCCAATTTTTCCTGCATGAAGCGTGAGTATTTTGTTGCAAGCTGAGGGAGGGTGGGAAAATAATGCTGAAGTTAATAAGATGGTGGTCAGACCAGCCAGAGGGCAAGGTGGCAATACAGTTAAGTTCCCTGATGTTGGATATTATGGGGTCCAACAGGTGACCCGCTATGTGAGTAGGGCTAGAATTTATCAGGGACAGATTTAGAGCCTTAAGGTCTTCCAACAGGTTAGAACATGAGGGGATGGTGGGATCTTCTAGGTGCAGGTTTAAATCACCCAACAAGGAAAAGTTGCTAGATGACATGTAGTAGGGAGTAATAAGATTGGCAAAATTGGATACCCATTGAGAGGAATTGCCTGGTGGTCGATAGATCAGAAGGCCTGACATTGTAAAATTGGGGTTCAAGGAGATTTTGAAAAGACCTGCTTCACAGTCTGGGATCGATACCAGTTCCAAAGTGCATTTTAGTTCTCTGTTAAAGATGATGGCTATCCCACCCCCTACCTGTTTTTCCCTGTCTATTCTGACAATGGCGTAGTTATCGGGGAGGGCAGTAGCAACATCCGGGCCGGCGCTGTCATGCAACCAGGTCTCGGTTAGGAAAAGGGCACTAGGACCTTTTTCCGCAAGGAGGTTGAATATATCATGTTTATGTTTGGGCAGTGATCGACAATTTGTGCTATAAAAAACATAAGTCAGCGGCTCGATTTTACGTAATAATTTGCTTTTCCTGTGTCTCCTAGATGGGTCAGGGTGAGGTTGACAAATGGTGGTGGATAGTTTACATTCAGAGCAAGCACGTGTTCCGACTTTATGGAGGTTAAATATAGAGCACCTCGGATTTGGGGTAGGGCGCAGCGCTTTCAAAGCGGATGACGATCTTACCAGCCTTGGGGATGAAAAGGGAGTGGGAGCCTCTGCCTCGTGCCCTGTCCTGGCACGGACGGGCACAGACGGGCTAGTCTTTGGCGTGTCTTCGGCGTGCTGATGGTGTGCCCGCTGCGCTCGACCGCTGCGCTGTCGAGTAGTGAGCATGGTAAAGAGGTGGAAGATGGAGTGGGCGTGGCTACATGGGTGGGCGTGGCCCCGAGTCACGTGGGTGAGATGACGCTGAGTAGGGATTTAGATCTTCCCCCTCAGGCGCTGAGATTGTGCAACGAACAAATTTGCAGTTTTAGGTTTTTAAAATCAACATAAAACGATTGTGCAAGCAAAACAAAGTTAAAAGAGCGAGTTTACAGCAAACACACACCCCGGCTTCCGCCTCAGGGTACTTGGCTGGTCAACACCGGCTGAGAGATAGCGCGGCGTTTTTAAGCTTCCTGGAGTGGGCGTGGCTACATGGGCGGGCGTGGCCCCGAGTCACGTGGGTGAGATGACGCTGAGTAGGGATTTAGATCTTCCCCCTCAGGCGCTGAGATTGTGCAACGAACAAATTTGCAGTTTTAGGTTTTTAAAATCAACATAAAACGATTGTGCAAGCAAAACAAAGTTAAAAGAGCGAGTTTACAGCAAACACACACCCCGGCTTCCGCCTCAGGGTACTTGGCTGGTCAACACCGGCTGAGAGATAGCGCGGCGTTTTTAAGCTTCCTGGAGTGGGCGTGGCTACATGGGTGGGCGTGGCCCCGAGTCACGTGGGTGAGATGACGCTGAGTAGGGATTTAGATCTTCCCCCTCAGGCGCTGAGATTGTGCAACGAACAAATTTGCAGTTTTAGGTTTTTAAAATCAACATAAAACGATTGTGCAAGTAAAACAAAGTTAAAAGAGCGAGTTTACAGCAAACACACACCCCGGCTTCCGCCTCAGGGTACTTGGCTGGTCAACACCGGCTGAGAGATAGCGCGGCGTTTTTAAGCTTCCTGGAGTGGGCGTGGCTACATGGGTGGGCGTGGCCCCGAGTCACGTGGGTGAGATGACGCTGAGTAGGGATTTAGATCTTCCCCCTCAGGCGCTGAGATTGTGCAACAAACAAATTTGCAGTTTTAGGTTTTTAAAATCAACATAAAACGATTGTGCAAGCAAAACAAAGTTAAAAGAGCGAGTTTACAGCAAACACACACCCCGGCTTCCGCCTCAGGGTACTTGGCTGGTCAACCAAAATAGTGCCACTAAAGCGGCGATAAGCATAAGGCCCTTGCTAATATCCCCCAGTATGATCTACAAGTAGCAAACAATCAGCGTAACATCACATGTAACAGGGGCAGTCCTCATGGATGGTTACAACATTAGAAAGGGAGGGACTAGTAAACACATTAACCAATGAAGAAGGAGCATTTACAAAAGACTGACAAAGGAGCCAATTGAAAACATGGGTGGGAAATGGGCGGAGCTTAAAGCCAATATTTTGAACACAACACATCTAAAAGAGACAGCTCAAGCGCTATCTAGGCGAGACCTAAAAAGGATACCTGAGGGATGGATAACAAGAATAAACATGAAAATCACACCCCCTTTGATTAGCTGACTCAGTCATTTTCCCTTCCCAATGCATAGGTGCATGTTGTAAAATACACCTCTGGAAGATTGCTTGGTACTGTACAAGCTACATAAAAAGAAAGACACAGAGAATGCTAACTAACTGATATAATATTACTACTACTACCACAGTACCACTATCTTAGAGAAATGAGGACAGAGGAGTCAGCAAACCTTCTTAAAAAATCAACCCAAGCAAGCGCCTACAGCAACGTACAGAACTAGTTAGCACTGAGCACCTGGCTCGCTCAAATTAGATAATATAATATTCGCAATGTGAACTTAACTTATCTTTGAAGTGTCAGCAGCATACTATTTGAAAAAAGATTTGCAATATAGGATACGACACAACAAAATTAGTAATAATTAATAGATAGTACTCCCTAAGCCCCCCAACTTGGACACCCAGCAGGTGGAGCAGGTCTCTCTCCTGATCCATGATATCGGCTCAGCGGTGCATCAGCTGATGCTGGGTGTGAGAACCACAATACTTCAACGAATACAACAACACACTTTCCCCCTGAGTAGCTGGCGCTTTCCGCCGGCACAATCACTCCCCGGGCTGCCGCCTGCTGCTAGCATGGAGGGGAGGTGGCGCTACACACAAAAAACAAGTGCAGCCACCTCCTCCTGTTGAAAATGGTGTGAGGTTGCACCGCCTGGTGTTCTGGCGCCCGCAGGGTGTGCAGTTCGCTACACCCCCTGCACTGGCACTACCTCTCCAACACTGTGCTATGGCACGGGGTGGAATATAAAAAAAGACAGAAAGAATAGAGAGGGAGAAATTAGGAAGTTATGGGAAGTTAGGGAAAAGCTAATAAGGGGAGAAAAAGTCACAAAAAAGCCAAAACACACGCCAACACAAATATCTACACCAAGGAAATAAATGGAAAACAGGGGAGGATAAATTGAATAAAGTGAGGATGGCTAAGATATAGTAGGGCTTGAAAAGAACGCCTGGTGGCGTTCGTGCTCACGTTGTAACATGTAGCGTGCTACTTGCACCAATCAGTGCGAATGCATGACCGAGCACAACTCCGCCGGTCCACGCAGAGCTAGGCAAAGGTCACAGAGTATTTTTTCACTCCATGGAAATCCGCGTTGCACAACTCTGCAAACTCCACCCACTTAATATAACATACATTTTAAATACACTGCCCCCTGCCCTTAGGGCTATCAAGGGCCTACCTCAGAGGTGACATATGTATTAAAAAGAAAGGTTTGGGCCTGGCAAAAGGTTTATTTTCTCATGTCGATATGGCAGGTTAAAACTGCACATACACAAGCTGCAATGGGATACATAATTAAAGGGCTATATAAGTGGGTGGGAAACTAGTGCTGCAGGACCACTAGTAATATTTAATTTACAGGCCCTGGGCACATGTAGTGCACTTTACTTGGGACGTATAAGTAAATTAAATATGCTAATGGGTATCACAAGATGTTGTCATGTTTTAGGGAAAGAGCACAAGCACTTTACCACTGGTTAGCAGTGGTAAAGTCCCTAAGGTCTGTACAACTAACTCAGCAAAAACAAAAAGTCTAAAGACAAAAAGTTAGGGGGAAACATGCCAAGGATGCCAGGTCTAAAAATAATATACCAAACAAGCCTGTGTGACAAGTAAGCTTACTACAACAAAATCTCATGTAACATCAAATAGGCATTCTATTTTAGGTATGCAGGATGTGGCACATATGAATAATTTGGACACGATGCAAGAAATAGACAAGTGTCTTGAGATGATTAGGTTTGCACAGTGCACTGCAGATAAGGTCACAGCTTTCTCAATGTCATCAGGCACAATTTTCTTGTGCAATTTTTCCTTCTGCAACCTAACACATCTATACCTTAGTCAAATCAGTGTAATAAAAGTGCATGATGGCCACAAGTATCTGAATGAATTCTGTTGATAAATGAATACCCTGGATTTGAAAATGAAGCTCCTTTTGAAATGGTGTCACCTGAAAACTTCACTACATAAAAAGAGTAGCCATTCCATAAGTACAATGGTATCTCACCCCACTTAGCAATGTGGATAATGATGGGTAACGTCTACCAAAGGCAAGAATTCCCACCAGATCCCAGCTGCACACACTAATTACCATATCTTACAGACTGGAGTGATGCACTTGCCCTACCAGCTTGTGGGCATATCCTTGGCAACTGATTCCTGCTCTCTTCCACCACTTTAACAGAATAATAGGTTGCCAATAAGGAACTGGTGTGAAAGGACAAGCATTACGGTGTGATAGTTACATTTTTATGCACAAATTCTGGGTGGTCTTTAGAAGAATCCAGCAGCTACTCAAGGAATACAAAAGGCGTACCAGGGTGCCTATTTTTTTGATGATGTCAACTCTGCTTGGAAATCTTTAATGGTATGTCATATATAAATCACATTCGTACAGACAGAAAGACACGCACACTATTAGATCTGTCATCCTTAGGGTGATCTTCACCCAAACCTTTAGCCTGCTAACCTTCTCTTTTTGCTGTATCTTGTTGTTGGCTGTAGGACTCTGGATTACTGCTGACAAGTGCCAAATTGCATGTGCTTCTCCCCTAAACAGGGTGACATTTGTGCATACCTAATTGACATATTTAGTTTACTTGTAAGTCCCTTGTAAAGTGGTATACTAGATACCCAGGGCCTGTAACCTAAATACTACTAGTGGGCCTACAGCACTGATTGTGCCATCCAGATAAGTAGCTTTTCAAACAACCTGCCTCAGGCCTGCCATTGCACTTACCAATCCTTGAACTCCCCTTTTATTACACAAACATCACCCCTAATGTGGCCCTATGTAACCCTAAGAGCAGGGTTAACTTATTTATAAGTAAAAGGTAGGACATGTACTTTCAAGTTTTACATGTCCTAGTCATGACAAACACTCACATTTGTGTTTCACTACTGTGAGGCCTACTCCTGTCGTAGGATAGCATTGTGAATTCCTTAATACACTTTTAAGCTGTGATTCCTTAGTAGAAATGAGTAGCTGCATCATGTTTCATATAATTGAAATGGTAATGCTAAATCTTCTTTACTAGTAAAGTTGGTGTTAGCATTGCTATTTTAGAAATGCCACTTTCAGAAAGTGGACATTTCCCTGCTCTTACTGCTTTGTGTGCCTTTCAGTCTGTCTCCAATAGTAGTAGTAGTGAATAACTTTATTCGGTTAAATAATCATCAAAGTACACAAACAAATAAAAACAAGCTCAAACAGACAACTAATTCACGGGAAAAAATACTAGGTCCTATATACACCAATACAGCCTCACTGCAATTATCAAAAAACATTCCAATCAGTTCATTAAGATATTCATAATAGCAATAATGTACATAATTTCAACATTTCCCTCCAGGCAGTTTAAATACATTTTAAAAACCCAATAAAACATCCCATGAAAAACAAACTAAAATATATATTACTTCAAGTATCGACCACTCTGACCATCAGGTTCACTTTATAGTCATTTGTTTGAACCGGCAACAATTTAGCTCCTGTGCATAAGCAATTCTATCTTCACATACCATATAAGGGCTGTGCAAATATACAAAAAAGCGACCGTGCATAGTGCGTAAAATACATGTAATTAACTCAATACATAATGGAAAAAGATCAACCAACGAAACTCATTGTTCCAAAGCCTTTAGGATTTTTGCTCTCCTATACCACATTGCTTCTAAAAATTTACTTACAGCAAATACTGTTTTTTGTGATTTATCACTTTTCAGGATCCTAAAGGCTTCAAGGTGACTGCCTGTGGCCATGCTACGACAGATGGGAACTAGCCATTTACGCCCTATTTAAAAGTACTCCTTGCAAAAAAACTGTACATGCTTTTCGTCTTCAGTTGCCAGGTCGCAAATAGGGCAGATTTCAGTTTCTTGGTTTGCCGACCATTTGCTTGTAAGGATTCTCAGTGGTAAAATTCCATTACACAATCTTATATACAAGATTCTGGTTGGAGATGGGAAAATTAAATCTAAAAATTCTTCAAATAGTGGAGAGTGCTAATGAGCCAAGAACGTAATAGTTGCAGGGCCATTGTGGATGTCCATAACAGATTGGTCGTTTATATAAGCCCAGTACCTATATTTAAGTAGTTTAATATCAGATTTTAAAATAGAATTGGGCTCATCCCACAAGTTCTGCATACTGAGTTTGGAAAACCATTCAGAAACAGATTTAACCCAAGGAATTTCCCTGGCTCCTTGAAGGTTCATTACCTCTACCAGAGAGTCTTTAAAAACTATAAGTTCTGGTGTAGACCATAGTCGGATCCAATATACTAAAGTTTTCAAAATGGCTTGGTGAGCAACTTGTTTTATTCCAACATCAAGATTCATGGGGATTAATGGGGTTCTAGATGGTAAACCTGATAGCCTTCTAAAAAAGCTGTTATCGGCAATGGTTAACAACTTTAAAATACCATAACCCCATATCTGTGCCCCATAAAGAGCAGCACCCTGAACCGTTGCTAGGTACACTTCCACAGCAGGGGAAATAGCACTCAAATTAGTTTGATTATAAAACCTTAAAATGGCATTGGATCTGTGTTCAGTAATTAGTTTTGATTTCTCCAATTGGTTTGTCCACTCTAAATTGTCTTTAAGTCTGACCCCCAAATAATCAAAACTATGTATCGGAGATTTAGATATGAGAAGGGAATTGTCAGCAAAAAGTAAAATAGGTATCTTTTTGTTATTCAAAATTGGAGAGTCATTTCTACAAAGTTCTAGGGTGTCCACAACATCATTAATGTATAGAGAAAATAGGGTGGGCGCTAGCACATAGCCCTGGCGAACTCCTCGCTCTATGGGAATACGATCCGTCAATTCTCCATTTGGACCTCAGCGGACCTGTGCAAAATTATTCACATGTAATCTACTTATTAGATGCACTAAGTTGGCCGGAGCACCCATGTTTATCAGGGCTTGCCAAAGGGCCGATCGTGGTATAAGATCAAACGCCGCTTTAAGATCAATAAATGCCACATAAAGTTGTTGTTTCTGAAGTAAAACATATTTCTAATATAGAACAATAAATCTAAAAATTTGATCTGTTGTACTTATTCTTGGTCAAAAACCTGCCTGGAGGGGAGATAAAATCTCTTGCGTATCAACCAAATCCAAAAGTCTCATCAGGATTTGTTTCGAAAAGATCATTTGGGCATTATCAATGAGGCTGATAGGCCTATAATTAGATGGCTCCCTGATCTTTTGGACATTATCAATGAGGCTGATAGGCCTATAATTAGATGGCCCCCCCAAATCACCTTTTTATGTATAGCTATAATTTCAGCTCCAAGCCATGAGTCAGGTACCTTCCCCCCAGATGCATAAATAACATATTAAGGTAGGAGGACCATATCAAAGGTTCAGATTTATATAAATCCCCGGGTATTTTATCTGGTCCAGGGGCTTTTAGCAGATTTCTGCGAATCAATCGCTCTAATTGTATCGCCTTAGCTAAAGACGATAGGAGGAGTGGAATCTAATATAGGCCATCTGTCTCCAATACACGTCTGGGGTGGGTGAAACCTACACTTTGTGCATTCCCTCTAGACAGCCACAGAAAAAGGAAGGGTGGGTGTGACAGAGAACTCATCTGCATTCATCTGCATTCTGATAGCTTTTCCTGGACATGAAGAGAGATAGGGAGATGGCACTTACACCTGAAGAAGCAGTGTCATGTTTCCCACACAAAGGGAAGATTAACCCTCATTAATAGCCTGGAGCTATGTCTGCGAAGAAAGGGGGAATTGTTCCATTCAAGGTGCTGTTTTTAAGTCACCCCACTTCAAAGGCGAACTGGGTATAAGTACTGGGGCCCTGACCCTGCCAAAACAGTTCACTACTGGACCTGTGAAGACCTCTGCCAGGAGTAAAGACTGCTGTGCTTCAAGGATTGCCAATCTGTTTGACTTCTGCTCTGGGAGAACTGTTTTTTTGCTTTGCTGTGCTTCCCTGTTGACCTCTGCCCTGCTGAGGGCAAGGACTGGACCCATCTCACTTGAACCCAGAATGACTCCAAGGGCCTGCTGGCTATCCCCCTCTTCTGAGGTTTCAGGGCCATAAAAGTCTTCCTTCAACACTGCAACAGTACCTGGAAACGGCCATCTGAGAGTCCTGCCCAGCCAAGTGCTGCCAATCCAGTCATGAGCCCTTAAAATGTTACTTCTACTGTACAGAACATTAAAAAACGATGCAGTGACGACTTTGCGTCGTTTGGAACTGACCCATTTCCCTCTGATGCCAACGCAGGAGCAGATCAACAGCATCGCTGCAACAAAATGCATGGCGGGATGATAGCAGTCAGCGCGGCTCAATTACAATGCATTGCCTGCATCATAAAGGGGTTCCTCGATGAAGCCTTCATTGCCTGTGTTTATTAGAACCAAGGCATTGAGTCTTCAATGACGATGCTTGCTATTTAATGTACTTTTTCAGCTGGACCTATGTTTGAGTCCTGTAGCTGGCCTGCCCTTCATCACGGTTGACCTGAACTTTGGATTTGCCCCGGTCCAGTGCGACCTCAAGTAACCCCTAGGTGCTTTATGTTTCTAAGTGCTATTTTTTGATTTAATCATAACACCGGTTGTAATTATTGGATTTTTCCGTTTTGGTCTTGTTTTCTAACCCTGTGTGAAGTATGTTTTGGTGTTTTCATTGTGTTACTGTATGCGTGTGTTGCACACATACTTTGCACATTGCCTCTTTAGATAAGCCCGACTGCTCTCCGCCAACCTACCAGAGGGTGAGCACAGGTTACCTTTTAGTGTGTATCTAACTTTAGCTTACCCTGACTAGACTGGTGGTTCGCGCTTGTAAAGAGTGCATACTCTGACAACCAGAAACCCCATTTGCAACATACACACACACATGCACACTAACATAAACTTAGCAAACAAAAATTGTTTACTAATAATGAATTCCGCAACACAAACAAAAATGCTAAAATGCTACTTGCACACATTTACCACCACTATGAACTCTTTAAAAATACTCTTTGCATGTAGTTTGCACAAATACAAATTTGCCTAGGAGATATAGGACAGTGAATCTTTGTCATCTATAAAACCAGAGTACCCGAGTGAATTAGGGGATGTTCAATGAAGAAAAACTTTGCACATCCCCACTAATGAGCATCAGAACCGTGGTATGTGTGTACTGTTCATTTAGATTGCGGGCTACTGTTGCTTGCAGGTGAGCGTTTAAGCAGGAACCCACCACAAAGCACTAAACTTTAAAAAAAGAGTTGTTGTCTAACTTGGTGCACTCTTACTCCCGTCCACTGATGCGAAGGTTCACAGTGTCAGATTGCTCAGTATTGAGGATATTTCCTTCCTTTCTGAATCAAAAGAGCTAACTAAAGACCATTCTGCAAATGAGGGCCACCACATGAGTTTTACATTGTCAGTCTTGCCCTAGCCGTGATGGCGTCCTCCTGGTCTCATAGAACGCCATCTGCAAGGGTCCCCTTTCCAAGAAACTGAACTCATTCCAAATTACCTGGAACCTTCCAGTTCAGACAGTCTTTGTCCTAAACATCATCGACCCTGCATAGAGAGCCCTCCACTGCCTACACACAGTTCAAGACACTCTTCATTGCCCATATAGCACTGCCTAACTATAGCACTGTTAGGGGCATATCAACAAGGGCTTTATATCTGCTTTTTTGGCTTTAAAAGCCAAAAAAGGAGAGATAAAACTAGCGCCCTATCAACAACAGGGTGCTAACATGCAAATTTGCATGTTAGCACCCTTTTACTCTACGCTTCCCCTTGCATCTCTAATGAGATGCAAAGGGGGCGTTCCAGAGTAAAATAATAGGAGAAATGTCGCTAAGCGACATTTCTCCTATTATCAAGAATGTTGCTAACCCTGTTAGAGACAAAAAAAGCAGCGCTAACCGCAGTTAACGCTGCTTTTTTACGTCTGGTATTTTTCAGACTTAGCCATGATATCCTATGGAAGAAGGATATCATGGCTAAGTTTGCCTGTCCCTATCAACAAGGTAACGTGTGATTATCGCTGGGTTTCCAGCGATAATCTCACGTTAGCCTGTTAGCGTGAGGATTTTTATCGCTATTGAGATAAGCGTTGCTAATAGCACGCTATCTCAGCGATAAAAATTCACGCTAGCCGGCGATAATTATCCTAGCGCTAAGTGCACTTAGAGATAATTATCGCCGGTTGTTGTTGATATGCCCCTTAGTCTCTGCCAGCTTTCCCAGCTTTAGAAGTTAGCAATGCTTTGTGCTAGATTATTCCAAACAAAGACCCCGTGTTTCACAAACCTCCCCACACTCATCTTAGACTAAAAGGTGACTTCATTACATTTCAAAGAAGCATGAAAATTAGGGAATTCTGTTTTCACAAAATGTTGCAAAATGTCACTTGCAATTACACAAAATTAGTTGAATGGTGATTTCTCGGTCTCCCCTACACTGTGACCTCCACATCAATTCCTGCCAATACTAGCAGCCGTTAGTTAGCGGTTTTTGGGAGGTCCCCCACATTCCGATCCAGCCCCTGTGTTCTCTACCTGTCTTCCCTGTCACCCTTCTCTCTTCTCTTTCTCTGTAAACCGAAGCTCTAACCCCTGAAACAGGACACCGAGAATGGCATGGTTAATTATATTTTCTCTGCAGAAGTAGCACATTTTGCTTTATTACCCCAAGCAGAAGTGTCTTTGGAAACCCTGCCCCTAGTGTTTCCAATGTGTAATTCCTTTCCAAGGCTTAGATAAACTTCCCACTCGCCATCCCTGGAGATTTCCATGCCAGGAACCTGCAGGAGTGGCATTTGAGTGCTTTTGATCCAACCAAACATTCTGGGGTCACAACTCCGTAAATGTCATTCAGACCACTGACAATATTCAGGAAATAGAATGTACTCCAAAATGAAGAGACTATTGAGACTGTACTCCAATGTGTGGGATTCATTTCAAATGAGTAACATTGTAGAAAGATGCTCAGGACACGTGAGGCTAGCTCCCAGTGAGTGAGACTGCACTACAAGGAGTGAAACTCAAATGAGCGAGCTTGTGCTCCAAATAGGTTGACTTGTACCCAATGAATGAGACTGTAGTACTACACTTAATGAGATTTACACAAAGTGAGTGAGGCTCCACTTGTGTACTTCTGTTTCGTCCCTTGTGCACTTCCAACCTCATTTGTCCTTCTCTTTTGGAATGCACTGTGCTTCAATGTCAAGCTATCCTGGCTGATGAAACCGGTCCTAGGATGCTTGTTTCCAGTCCAGGGAGGACCTGGTCTGGCAGTTCGGACTGGACTGTTCCCATGAGGCACAGGGTCAAGACTGATTTGCATATGGCCAGGTCTAAACTGGGGTGGCATGGTGAGCAAAAATATTATGCACTGGGGGTGAATGTTTTGATTTGTTCTGCATTCCGTCCATCAATTGTGTGTCCTTTGCTTTCTCGCCCTAAGTGCAACGGGTATGCCCAGATTTGGGTCCTGGGCTCACTGTACCACTGGAATCAAGCTATTTTGGCTGATGCAGGTTGAAACCCCGAAACCGATCCTAGGAGGCTTGTTTCCGGTCCAGGGAAGACATGGCTTGGCAGTTCGGGCTGGACTGTTCCCATGAGGCACAGGGTCAAGACTGATTTGTATATGGCTGGGTGAGCCAAAAAACAATGGATTTAGGCCCAGACCTCTGTATTGGGGTGAATGTATGTCATTGTTCTGCATTCTGTCCATCAATTGTTCTCAATGTGCCCACGTGTTAAATGTTTCAATCTTTATCTCTTGTACCCTTCGTGCTTTGTTCTGCCCGCTAGTTCTTACTTGTGTGCCCTGTGCAGACCTGCAACTTATCTCTATGAGCTACTCATTCATGCTCCTACAGGCATAACATTTGAAAGTCCCAAACAGGAAGTTTAATAGAACAGATAAAGCTTGTATATTCTGCTAGGCTAACCCACTACACCACATTCAGAACTGTTTTAGTCCATTAATATGCCTCCCATGAAAGCAGAATTACATTAAATAGTTAATCAGATCAAACATTCCCAGACAAGCATATTTTGGTTAATGTTTAATTGTCAGTTGAAACATAGGATTTTTTTGTAAGTTCTGCAGAGGGAAAGCATGTTGTGAGCATTGCTCATTCTATGACTAAGGTTTAATGCAGCCTCACAATGTTTATGAAGTTGCAAAAGAGTTCACCCTGGGTTCATGTACAAACTTCCCCATACCAGTTACTTTGGGTGTTCAAATTAGGGGGCGGATATCCTGACCACCATATTGCATGTGTCATAGGCTGTAATGCACTTGGAATACTGCAGACAGGACAGTCACCACATTTGTAACAGAGTATACCTTCAACCAAACTCTGAAAAAGTCCCAAAGCCATACTAAAGCCTCCATGGGAATTACCTTACCATGGCTGGAAAAATGATGATATTTACCTAGTGCCAAACACACAGAGGGGATACAGGTGGGGAACGTTTGTAAAAAAGTGATCATAAAAACAGTGCACTTATTTTGTTCGGTTCCTCCCTTGGACTGGGCAGACAATAGAATAAATAAAAGAGGCCCCCATTAGTAAAACAAATGGCTAAGAAGTGGCCCACATTCACAAATAGGGCAGTATCGAATTTGTAATGACCCACTGTATAGGTGTTTTGAAAGATATGGGAGATTGCATGCTTTTGTGCATGCCACGGGCAATGTTTGTGATAATGTCAGGGAAATTAAGAGTAGAAACTGGCCCATCAGACCATAAAACAGGCCCACAAACCTACAAAAAAACTTCCCACACAATGACCTATTAGACCAACCCCTCGGGCACTGCTTATTATGCCAGTCTGACCTTTAACCACTGTCCTGTTTGTTATCAAAGGCAGCAAGTAACCTAATCACCAGTCTTGAACCCAAACGTGGTTTCACTGCAAGCAGCCATACACACAGTCAAGTAACATACAGTAATTCAGGAGACATTAATCCACATTATTTCTGGCTTAAGACAACACCCCTGTTTTCTTCTACCTAAAGTAATACTAAGCACGTGCTGTACAAAACTGTAAAATCAAACAACTTCACAGAAAAGCTCTACCTCTGGTACCTCTCGAGGTTGTTGTACAATTGCACATCTTGTTAGGCTTCAGATAAAAAAAGCCCAGTGCAATGTGTTTCTGCCACCAACTGAATGACTCCTCACTGGTACGCCCTGCACAACCCACACTCTATCGTCAAACGGCACATTCTAGCCTATGGTCTTCAACTTGGGATGCCAGGGACAGCAGCCTAGGTTGCTTTGGGTGCTCCTCCTGGCACTTTTTTGATACTGCACCACTGTGAAAAATACATCTTCTTCATTTGACCCCCTGGAGTGTCCTTCTGGGAACCCCCCCAACAAGGACCATGCGGTCAAAGTACACTAATCCTGCTTCCTTATTCTATGTTTTTTATTAATGATCCAGTGAATGAGTACCAATATCATAAAATGGTAGCCACGACTTTCTCTTCATGCTGTAGCTAGTCAATCATTGTTTTGACCTTGTGGTACCTCAGTAGTACCAAGGGAGTAGTGCACTAGCCATTCAGATTATGTGTTTTCAGCTCATGGTGCTGCGGTTCTGAGCAGAAGTGCACCAAAGGTACTGTGTTACTAGTTATCTATACATTTTGAACATTAGTTTTCCAAAGAATTCTAAACCGATTTACACTAAAACCACAACAAGCTAAATTTCTGGATCAAGATCTAGCTTTATGACAAATCTTTTATTATTCTGTTTAGCCATTTTGGCTGTAGCTGTGTCTAAAATGCATTTGGGACTCAGCCTCCTATTGATAAATCACTCGGAGACTTTCTATGAAGGAGCTGAGGTGGATGAACTGTTTTTTTGGAAAGTTTTGTGAAGATTTGTCAAATGTTCTCAAATTTATTACCAAACCAAAACATTGATTTCCTATGGAAGCCAGTATACAATGGCGACTTAAGTGGCTTCTCTTTTCTTGTCTCTTGCACATGCAATGCACAGTGTAATCATCAATGATGTAATTTCAGATGTCATCAGTGATTTTATCAATGCTTTCATTGAACATGTCTTGAGTGACTTAATATGAGAAGTATAAGAAGTGCATGGTGAGGTCTTGAGTTAAAGTTACACTAACTTTAAGTTAACTATAAATGGTGAATTTCAGTGATTTGTTAGTTTAAAATGTTATGTTGTAACCGACATTTTCATTTTATATAATGCTGCTTTCACCCATCTTTTTTTCAGTGAATTTCTAAGATTTTCTGAATACCCTTACTACAACTGTCACTTTAACATCTGTTTATTTCAGTGATTTGCAATTTTTTTTAATGTAAGCAACTGTTGACATATGATAGGAAGGCCTAGTGGTTTTGTTAAAGGCTAACTACATCTATATACAAAACAAACCTGTTGGCTTTGTTAGGAAGTCAGGACATAATTGAAACATCTGTCAATAAAAAAAAATAAAGCATTTATAGTCAAAACAACACTAAACATGTATTCTAGTCCTTCTGCTACACCCCTCAAGCCAAATAATGCAGCCTTAAGACCAGCCACAAAAGGGTCTCTGTACTACCAAGCTTAAGAGCCAATGCTCTAACTCTTGGAATTCTCAAAAATACCATCAACTTCTATAGACCCAGGAAACATAGGGTACATTTTATTTAAACTATTTCTGGAATGCTCCTGCACTCCCCTCCCCACCACACTTAACAAACGTGATGGTGCTGCCCTTGCCCAAAATGGGGCACCACGTGGCTTCATAATATATGCAACTTAACTCAGGGAGGCTGTTATGGGGCGCTCCTTGTCAGGAGCAATGAATAATGTATGAACAGTTCCGGACTCTCATTTACTATTATTACATTTTTTGTGTGTTATTTTGTTTTATGTTTGTGGGTGTCCCAGTCCTATTCCTGACATACACAGCTTGTTTTCATCTGTGTGGGGCCATGGCAGGCAAACACTGCCCCTCTGACTGCCTGCAAGCAGCCCCATTCCGTATTGCTGCCACAACTTTTTTAAATTGGGTGCCTTAGATTCTCCCGCTGGTTGGGAGCGCTGAAGTCTTCCCTTCCCATCCTCTTGTGGGTAGAGGACAGTGTCCCAAAGAATGGGGTCACCATGACACCATATTAATTGGAACCGGCTGATGGGGCCTTCTGGGCCATGCCTTGACTCAGGGAAGTGGACCTCATGCTACATCCCCTAAATTTAATGTATTGGGCCCTTATGATGGTGTTCCGGGGCCATACAAAGTCTCAAGGAGCAGAACTGCCCTCCCCTAAGATGAACACAGTGGGCCCCAGTAAATGGGATCTCCTGGGGCCATACAATAGCTCAGGGAAGTGGGTCTCATACCCCCCTCTCCATAAAATAACACAGTAGGCCAGAGGGATGAGGTTTCTGGGTCATACAATGGCTTAGAGAAGTGGACCGGACATCCATCCTCGAAAATAATCATGGAAGGTCTCAGGGATGGGTTACCTTGGGCCATGGAATGGCTCAGGGAGGGTACTGCATGCCAACTCTCCTCTAAATTAATATTGCACCAACCTTACAGCCCCCATCCCACCCTGAGGGCCTAGCAACTGAAAAGGATGGGAACTCACCCTTTAAAAAAAAACAAGTTAAAGCGGATCTCAAGCTTTAAAAGAATATATGTTTTTTGCCCTGACCTTCACACCAGCCCCGGGGGCTCACAATATCCATACTCTGCCCACCATTATGTTTTTTTCACCTATTTTTCAGGACAGGGGTCTGAGTTCTGAGTCCTAAAACAGATACTGCAACATCTTTTTTGATGTTGTGACAGACACTCAGATCTTATCTTTTGATCTGTCAGGTCTGCAGTTCTTCTGCAGCGTGAAATATACCTACATTTTGAACCTTAATTTCACAAAAACTACTCAATAAATTTACACCAAATCACAGTAAGCATGTTTTCCAGGTACAGATCTAGCTTTAGGCCAAATTTGGTGAAACTCGATTCAGCCGTTTTATCTGTAGTGTTGTTCTATTTTTCTATGGAAAATTGAATGGGGGAAATGCATTTTAATCAATGGAACTGAGGTTCAGGCTCTGAGAGATACAGGAGCCAGTATGACTATGGTCACAGAGAAACTGGTTTCTCCAGAGGAGATTATGCCTGGTGTGTATCACCAGGTAACTTATGCAGACAGCAGAGCTAAATTCCATCACATGACAATGATGAGTTGGGAATAGTGAGGTGTTACATGGCCCAAGATGGTAATTGTGCCTTCTGCACTCCCAATAGATTGTCTACTTGGAAATAATCTTAAAGCATCTCACTGGTCAGGGGTTGAGAGAATGTTCCATGCAAGGATGTTGGTTCTCCCTAAGTGGGTGTGTGCTGTGACCAGGTCACAGACTTTCCAGAAGGGAAATGCTTGACACTTGTAACCTGGAACAATGGACCAAGCATCCAATGTCAAGGGAACGGGCAATGGGTCTGGTGAGCCAGCCCAAGGAACTACATTGGTGCAGCAGAAATCAGACCATGAGGGTGGGGATCTGACCTCGGAGGTAGGGATTCCATCCCTGACAGATGTGTCAGATTTGTCAGGAACTAGTGGACCCTTCAGAGAGGAGTTTTGTCATGGACAGAGAGAGTGTTTCACCCTTGAAAGCTTGAAGCAGACCGCCTCAATGCCAGAGGTGGGGGATATCAGTGAATTCTACAGTCTACTGGGTGGATGGAGTTCTCTACATTTAGACCAGAGACTTCAAAGAAGGGGCCACCAGGAGGCTGGCAGTCCCACCTAAAGTCATGACTAGGCCAGTGTGTAAAACTCCGCTCACAGAGTTTGCTAAACTCAGACACTCCGTGCTCTGCAGAGGACCACAGAGTTTCTGAATTCCGCCTTCCTGTGTGCAAAGCTGAGTTTTTTATTCCATTAGCGTGCTCAAGATCTGTTTTGGTGCTCGATCGCGCAACGATAATCTAGGGCCACTCGGAGCTTGTGTGATACTTACCGCTTGTTTGCGTAGCTTCCGACCACAACAGTGCTAATGTAGGGCCGATCATGAATGCACTACTCGAGCAGCTTTTGTGCTCGAGAAGCAGCTGAGAGGCTTTTCGAGTGGATTTTTTTTGCTTTTTTAGTGCGAGAAGCCTTTTTTTTTCCGACCGGAAGAAAGTGCCCTAAAGTCTCTAATTTGCAGTTCCTGTCCAGCAGGCTTCTCCCAGTGCTTTGCCTATCTTCTGGTCACTTTTCATTGGAATTTTGAGCTGGAAGGATCACTCTTTTTGTCTGTTGCATATGTACTATTGGACTCAAGGACTTTGTATTTGTGATTTCACAAGTAAGTTAAAAAACTGGTGTAAAAAGGTGTTGTTTGCTTGATTGTGTCATGTGGCCCATAGTGACATTGTCATTTTTCTCTAACTTAGCATGAGTGTGTTGCAGCTTGTCTGTTGCTTTGCACACGTTACTACACATCTTTATTTTTTGCAATATTTTCGAAGACTGCTTTCACATGAAGAACTCATTGCTGTGTTTGCTCTCTGCATGTTCCTGGGATTTTGACTGAACATTATGTGCAAGGTCGCACAACAATGCCCCTTGTTATTTTGTTCTGGCCAGGTCCTTAGCCCTTAGACAAAACATACTGGTGCAGCTGTTGTTTGGACAGAGTACTTGGGTTTTTAGTGGGGTGCACGAATAGGTGACACACACTTGGAGAGGGACCTTTCCAGGGAGAAGAGCACCTATGATGTAGATCTACCATCTATAGGCTAAAGTATGGGGTCTGATGACAAAGCCCAGAGATCTTCTATTATATAATAATACTTCTTTTTAGCAAGGGGGGAGGTTAGGCACTAAAGTCCTTTCTCCATTGTCTTTCTATGATGACATCTCCATTCATGATTTATGGACTGACTGCTATTCTGACAATATTTGTACAATACATTTTCCTGCTTGTTGTGACACGTATACTACATGTTAGGGCACGTTAGTTAAAATAAATATTTTAAACTGTTTTGTGTCTCCGTCAGATCTTATTGTGGACAAGTACAAGAGAGTGAGAGAAAGGGTGTGTCTTGTTACCACGATTCCTCAGAGATCTGGGAGTTTTGTGTTCTGGGGTGCCTAATCATTTGTTTCTCTGTGAGTGAGTAGGAGAGCAAGCGAGGCACTATCGCTAGTCGGCCCTGGGTGTGTGGGTACTAAGGTGGTAGGAAGACTCAGTCCCTATACACCAAGGTCCCATTTCCTGTGCATAGTTCTGTATTTGCACAGAATCCCTGCAATGATTGGGGGCATGCATCAGGATTTATTTGTGCTTTTATTAGTTTTTTTTTTTAATTCATTGTGATGAGTGGCCTCTAGTTTCGGTAGGGGCCTACTTCTGCTTTTGCATGTAATTTTACTTTTTTGTAAAGGGAAAATGTTGCACAGATTAGTAAATTTTCTCCATGTTTTTTAATTAAGTGTACAATATTCATTTAATTCACTATGTGACCTAGACTGGCAATGGGCCTTCCAGTCAGTAGGCCCAGTAGTAGTCGTGGGTACATGAAACATCTGTTTCTAATGGCATTGGACTAAATTACAAAATGTGTTTTTGGGGGGAATTTTCAGATTTTTTCTACAGTGTTTTTGTGGGGTAGGTATATTTGATACCTTTAGAGCATTTGTGTTGTTTTCTCTAAGTTACCATGGCTCCTTTATCTGGCCCGTGTGTGAGTGTGTTTGCCATAGGCCAACATTTGTCTTTGTTCCCCATGCCATGTAGCCAGGATCCATATTTTTGTATACTCAGTGTCCATAGGCCTATCTGTGTTCTTTATTTTCCATGCCTCCTACTCGTTGATGTTTGACCATGTGGCTGGTGGCCCTTTTGTGAAGGCAGTCAGTGTGCTTTTTTCCATTGGCCTGCATGTGTTCTTTTTTGTGGCCATGCCTCCTTGCTGGTTGTTATTGTTTGTTTTCCAGACCTCCTGCTTGTTGTGGTGACTATGAGGCTGGCGCCCATTTTGTGTAGCCACTCAGTGTGCTTTGTTTTGCTATAGACATGCATGTGTTCTTTGTTTTCCATACCTCCTGCTTGTTGTGGTGACCATGTGGCTGGAGGAGACATTAGCATCATTAATTTGTGTAATAATGATGATGATTATTATTCCATTCCCCCTGAATCACATTGCCTGCCATAGGTGCACACTAACCTCCATTTTTTTAAAGATGCCTTGTCCATTTACCAATTTAGGGGCATATTATCATGCACGGCGTTAAAATTATCGCCGCTTTAGCGGCAGAAAACTGCCGCTAAAGCGGCGATAAGGGGCTTGATATTATTCAGCAGAGAATTCCAATAGAAGCCCAGGTTCACACCAGAACATGGGCTTCTATGGGAATTCTCAGGGCATATTATCAAGCCCATTATCGTCGCTTTAGCGGCAGTTTTCTGCCGCTAAAGTGGCGATAATTTTAACACCGTTTCTTGATAATATGCCCCTTAGTTCCCTTAGTGCCACAGGTGTTTCCTTTAGAATATAGTTACATAAAGAAAAGGGCTCTATCATTGTGTATATTGTGTGTTATTCTAATGGGGAATTACGGTATGTGGGTGTAGTTTGACTTTTAAGTGGCTACCTAAGTTAACAAAACAACGACAGTAATATTACCTTTGTACTAATTCAAACTGCAAACAATGCCATGTTACACAATAAATGTGTTTTTTGCTTGCTTGCTTTTAGGTGCACAAGAGAAGAGACATCACCTGCAGTACTGCCAAACAGAAGGCCTGTGCAGTCACATGTCAGTCCTCCAAACACTTCTGCTTGTGCAGCTTGGTGCAACTGTCAACTCAGAGCTTTGAGATGCCCCCAAATAAAGATACTTCCAAGAAAGTTGTCATGTCTGTCAATGAGGCAACCACTGCAATCATGTCGCCGCTGATGAGTACTGACGTTGAATTGGATTGGTCCAGTTCTCAAAGTAGTACACAACCGTTTCAGGAAACAAAACAGAGTTGACAGCAGCCGCAGCCAGCAATAGTTCATTTTCCTGATGTTAGAGCAGAATAGGAGGTTGAAAGTCCTTCTGAGCAAGAACCTGCTCTTTTAGAATCATTTATTCCCAGATCTCCAGCAAGCAAAAGGGGGTACTACTTCACCATCTTCTCAAAGCATCACTTCTAATGATGATGATGATAGGGACATGGAGTGGACACCGGCAGAGTGGATGACGATGATGATGCAGTCATTGTGGAAAGTGACACAGAGGAGTCTGACATTGCTATTTAAACTGCTCCAAGGGATGCAGCACTGGAAGCACCGTAAGCTCCTATTTTTCAAAGCCCCAGCTGAGACCTGCACCAACCCCTACCTCAGGAGAAGTAGAGAGGCAATCGTTGACTAGCCCGCCTACCTCCAGTTCTTCTTCAGGCATTGGAAGTTGCACAGTAAAAAAGCACTTTTCCCCAGTCTGGTACTTTTTCACGGTTCGCAAAGAGGGTAAGCACATTGCGGTGTGCAGCATTTGCCACCCAAATATTTGTCAAGGTAAGTCTGGTACACATTATGGTACTGGAGGTCAAATGACCCATATGAAAAAACAGACACAATAAAGTGGGAGGAGCACTTTAAAGAAATTGCTGAGTGTGGTTGTGGTGGGGAGGAGACCCTGGGAACATCAGCTACAAGTTCAATCATGGTGGAGGTAATGATGAGGAAGAAGAGGGTGACATCTTCACACAAAGCAACCCTGTCCCCAGCAGTGCACCAGCAGAATCACCCACCTCTGCGACATCACAATGGCACAAGACTCGGAGTGAGATGGAAACACTACGGCATACAGTGACTGCCCCACCAAAACACACATTAAGTCTACCACCACCATCTACTTCTTGAAAGAAGCCTATGTCAGTGGCCCCAGAAAAAAAGAAAATTCAGGATAATATTACAGGCATGTTGAGGCAGGAGGGGCCCTGTGAACAGAACCACCTAACTGTAGGTTTGTAAAATGGAAAGCTTGCAAAAATGTCAGCACTGGACCTCCTCCCATTTGTGGAAGGAGTAGGATTCTTAGAATTTGTGGCAGCCATCTGCCTGAAATGGAAGGTTCCAAGTCGGACCCATTTTACCAAAGTTGCTGTTCCAGAGCTGCTTTACGACATGCTGCAGTTGTTTGAACATGCTTAGCAGTAAAGTGTTGTTCACATTATTCACCTAATGACAGACATGTGGACTAGTTGCCAGGCGACTGATTCCATGTGCATCACTACACAATGGATCTCTTTTGCAGGGGTAAAGCAAAAGATGTCTGTAGGTCATGGCCCTGAAGAAAGTTTTAAGAGCGTTTGGTGGCATGCAACAGTGGCCATGTTCGTCATGGAGAAATCACAAACAGCTGCAAATATCTTGATCTAATTTAACAGCAAGGTGTATGAATGGCTGTGACCCAAAGGTCTCAGAATTGGATTTGTTGCCACAGACAATTGCAGTAACATAATCAAGCCCATGTCAGATGGAGGCTATTTCAGGGACCTGTGTTTGGCCCATTGCAGCAAACCTGGTGGTGCAAGACCTTCTCACAAAATAAGACATAGTCAGCAACATACTCACCACCCACAGAAGGATCTGCACTCATTTCAGCCATTATTTTAAAGCCTGAAAGCAGTTATGGATTATTCAGCATAATATTACAGTTAAAGCCCTGATAAAGTAGGTGCCAATACATTGGAACTTGACCTACTACATGTTGCAACGTCTCTTTGAGTAGTACAAACAGATCAATGACTTGTCATTCTAAGAGGAGCGGATGCAGTAGGGAAAGCTATGACCATGGATAAGGACAAATGGGGCTCAGTCAAATGCCTAACACAGATGCCACTCCCTTTTGAGATTTTCACACAGAAGTTAGCAAGGTGGACAGTAAAATGGGCCAAGCTATAACATTGCATCTGCAACAGGACCAGGTAAAGAAGGTGTCTGAAAGGTTCACCCCGCTGGTGTGAAAAAGAACACAGAAGCACATGCCTCGATTGAGAGTTTATTCCTTCACTTGACTTGTAATACAAGGCTGCAACATGACATCATCATGTCCAAAGAGTACATCTGTGCCACACTACTTTATTCACTGGACAAAAAAAGTCTGGCCACTTTAATTCCTTTTTCTGAAGGGCATGTGTTAAAATACAAGTGATGGATTGTCCTGGGGTGCCGCCTTCAACTTCCAGATAGGGCAGTCTTGTCTCACACCAGCCAACAACACCATCAACCAGAACACCAGCAACAACAGCAACAGAAGGACTGGACCCAACCTCTGCATTGCATTGGTTTCAATCGGCAGTGCTTAGGTCCAGTGCAGAGGCGATGGCAAAAGAAATTGAGCAAGTGGAAGCACCAAAGACCATCCACAGGATGTTCCAGGAGAATCTGTATGATCCAAAAGTGGTCTATGTGGATCAGAAACCATTGATGTATAGGTATTGGAAGATGTGCTAATGGCCAGAGCTCAGCAGAGTGGCAATAAAGGATCTGGCTTGTCCTGTAGCCAGTGTGTCTGCTGACCGTGTGTTTAGTGCAACTGGTGCGATTGTTACTGTGAGAAGGGCCAATCTCTTGCCTCAAAATGTGGAGGGATTGACTAAGATCAAAATGAAACAACATTTCATACCACACAAATACCCCATTCCTGAAACAGCACAGGAGGAGGAGGAAGATTGCTCAGAATCAAGTGTGTTTTTTAGCTGACCAGCTTCTAGGTGAACCACCTGAGTTTAAGGATGAACTTTACTTCCCGGATTAAGTATGGCAGTGCCCCCATAGAACTTTTTAATTATTGTCAGGTTTTATGCTGCCCCACCATTTTTTAGTCAAATATATTGCTGGTTGCAGATAGATAAATGTCCTTGGAAGAAGTCTCCACAATTTCTTCATGACTTAGGAGACAATGCCTGCCTCCCTCGCATGCCCCTTTTTGCATCACTAAGCACTAGCAGGTCTGCCCCAAGACATTGTTGATTTACAAGAGTACCAATACCAAATTCCATTGCGTTGTCTGTGTCAAAGATGAATACCTAATACCTAAACTATCCATGCTTGGAATGGAAGAGGTAACTACAACTATTGCAACAGTGAGTGTGTGATTGTGTGAGGGATGCTGATTGATGATTCATGTGTTTGCAGGCTGTGAGGGAGGGTGTTGAACTGCAATGTGGGAACATTTTTAAGATGAGTGATTTGCAATGTTTGGTGTCTGACTGATGAGTGATCGTTTTTTCCCTGGAGGTGATTGGCCTTTAAAAACGTACTTTGCAAACATTAATTAACCTGTACTGCCCACTCCTATGATCATTCTGTTTTGTTCATAATCTAGGATGGCCGCCCCAGACAATTGTTTCATTTACCAGACTGCCAAATTCCAATCTGTTACTTGCATCACACGGGAGATAGTGTAGCTACTATCGTCCTTGGATTGGAACAGGTAACCATTACACCAATGAGTGATCTGATTGTTGAGTGATTGTGAGTGATGATTGATGATTCATCTGGTAGCAGACAGCGATGGAGGGTATTGAACTGTAATGTGGGAACTTGCTTGAGATAATTGATTTGCAATGTTTGGGGCCTGAGTGATGGGGGATAATTCTTCCCCTGATGTTGATTGGTCCTTCCATACTTAGCCAGATTTACTTGCAGGGTACTCTCCTTTTTTTCTGGTTCTTCAGAGACCAGAACAGTCACTTTAGTTAACAAACAAAAACCTATATGAAATACTGTAATTCTGTTTCTCTGCTTGTTCTTTAAAAGTACTGTACTAAATGTCTATCTTGCTCGGGGTCATGATGACTGGTCTAGAACGGAGTTACTCAGAGTCAGAAGGAGGATGGAAGAACTTAGAGGAGAAGCTACGGGACTACCTCATCAACAACTAGAAGCAAGAAGTTATGCCCTTCAGTTTAAAGGCAAACCAAGAGTCAGGGGCCTAGTACTGAACTATGTTGAATGGAGAGAGGTGTGTTTATTTGTGAAATGCTGCTGTATGTGTGTTTGTGAGTGCTTGCGTTTGTCTGTTGCACTTGTGACAAAAGTGAAACTCTGAGTCCCCCTCTTGTTTTTTTTGCTCTGCCTCTGATTCGCCTTGGTACACTCTTCAAGAAGCTTACCTTCCTTCTGTTGATATGTTTCATATAGGTACCCTAATATAGGCCCGGGTAATATCATACACCTTCACCTACATTATCTCCCTTATACTACACAGTTACAAGCCTTTTGGATTGAACCTTTACCTAGTTCTAGTCCTGGGCACAGAAGGAGGGTTTTCCCTGAACAATAGCGTCCTATAACTTCATCAATGGACTCATACAGTATGAATGAATTTTGACGAGGGTTCTTGGAAACCAGGAAGAGGCTACACCACCTGCATAATATCTACGTACCTAGGGGCCGATTCACAGAACTAACTTAAGACAAAATCCTAAACTTACTACTTTTGGTATTCACAGAAGTTAGGATTTTGTCTTAAGTTTGTCTTAAGACAAACTTAAGACAGACTTAAGACAGACTTTAGACAGACTTAAGACAAACTTAAGACAGACTTAAGACAAACTTAAGACAGACTTAAGACAGACTTAAGACAGACTTAAGACAAACTTAAGACAAAATCCTAACTTAAGTCTGTCTTAAATCTGTCTTAAGTTTGTCTTAAGTCTGTCTTAAGTCTGTCTTAAGTTTGTCTTAAGTCTGTCTTAAGTCTGTCTTAAGTCTGTCTTAAGTTTGTCTTAAGACAGACTTAAGACAAAATCCTAACTTCTGTGAATACCAAAAGTAGTAAGTTTAGGATTTTGTCTTAAGTTAGTTCTGTGAATCGGGCCCAAGGTTCATCCCATACGTCATCCTCAAATCCAACAATGGCTAATACAAGAAACAAGGGACAAAGAAACCCTTGACACTTTTGAAATACAGCACATCTTGCTAGGGTTGAGAGAGGAGACCGAGACTCACAGGCCAACACACTGACCAGAGACGTAGAGGCTCTTGCATGCAGACGCTCCGGCTAACAGTGGTCTAACTCATCCCTCCGGGGGTGTCCAGCTCAAGACCAGGATGGGGTCACACACTCTCTCACTTCAGGTAATGGGGTTAGACTAAATCCTAGAGGGATTCTTGGCTTCACACCTACTCACATGCTAGGTACACTTAGGTACATCTAGATAGGCATCGTAGGAGTACGCACTCTTTTTTTATCATGCATTTTATATTCTTGTATGTTTTCATGATTATTGCAAGATGGTAGAACTGTACTATCCTTTTATTTTCACTGTACTGCTAATCAAACATATCTGATACTGTCTAACGGTTGTTGCAGCACATCTATTTTACACTAGAAGAACAACTGTGAAATAAATTCTTATTGTAACACCGCCGACTGTTTCTTCTGTGTAACTCTCTGAGACCGAATAAGTGAGCACGAGTGACTGAGCGGAAGGTAGTACATTGTTTCCACGATTCTGAGGGATCAGCGTTGTCATGTTCTGAGGTTGCCAGAAACTATTCTCTCCCCGATAAGAGGAGAGTCTAGTGGCACTGTGAGCTAGCTAAAAGAAAAAGGCTAACATTTTCGGTGGGGGTGGCAAAGTCAATCTGCCACCAATCCTACAGTTTATGTTATCCAAACACGCAGATCCTGTATGGGTAGGCTTTCCTGTTTTCAGTTTCTATTTTTGGTAATTTCTGGTGGGGGGTTTTCAGTCTTTTCAAGTGATTTCAATACCTTAAAAAACAATGGTTATCAGTGGTTACAGATTTTTGCACCATTAAAAACATCAGAAATAGTGTTTTGCCGGTGTTTCTGAAAAGTTTTGGTTTTCTTATTGCTTGCTTTCTGCACTAGATAGTGCATGGTATATAGACCATGTACGTACAATGTATTAGAGGTCCAAATGAATTTTTGCAAATCAAACTTATTGCAGTACACCATACAATACTTCTTTAGTGAGTCTTTGGTCATGTGTGCTCGCTCTTTCCTTCCCATGTCAAGAAATTTCTGAGAAAAGGCCCTCTCAACATTGGCACTTGAGACCGGCAACACAAAAACAGCCAGTACACAATTTGCTAACTCTGGCAGCTGATATAGCTTTCCATGCCAATACTGGTGCACTTGAAGAATGCAATTGTCTGGGCAGGTTCTTCCACGTTTGCGTTGAACTGAGCACTTATGCCCTCAGAGTTATTGAAGCTGTCAAAAATGAAGCAACACTTTTGAAACTACAGAGAAAGGGATCTAGAACTTGTTCAGAGTACCACAGTGAGGTTTCATTGACTTCAAATGCCATGGTTGGTGAAGGGACATTTCTATGCCTCATTGCAAGCCATTTCTCATACACTGTAAAATAAAAGTTCCTGAATTGCTCTTCAACATTGCTTTGCTTACTAAGAGGCAAGCACTCTAACATGGAACATGTTGCAGTTCCAAAGTCAATAAAGGTGTCGCCTAGCCTACTCTCAAGGAAATGTTTCACATATACATTAATTATGCTGAACACTGGGCAGACAAAGGTGTTTTCAGACTCTAGTTTTTTTTATTATGTCTACCACAACAGTTCAACAGTTATGTTTTCCTGTAAAAATCTAAGAATGTAGTAAATTGTACTTTTTATCGCATCACTATCAATATTCGACCAAAGATCCTCACATTTCTTGCCTTTGGCATTATCACTCAGCAAAAATTCTGTAAACGGTTGCCTCATGGATAATATAGCATTCACTGCCCCTTGGACTGAGAACCATCAGCTAAGCGACAGAGTTGGGATGACTCTTTCTTCGATGCCACACAAAGCACAAAATTATAAATATTTGTGTTTTAGTTCCCACGCATAACAAAACAGATCACCAGAATGGACTAAAAAGTCAATAGCATTCTTCATTAACTCTGAAGATTATAAAGATGCTTTCAGCATACCATCTAACAAGTGGCAAGGATCTCTTACAGGGAAGCACTTCAGCTCAGGTATCAATTTTGACAGGTCATCACACAACTTTTTTATACACATAGCTGAATCCCTTTAAATACAAATAACATCACTCCAATATTTGTTGAACTTGGAAAGAACCTTTATGTAGCAGCATTCTAAGTGACACTGCGTTCCATGTTTTCTAAAAGTTTGGTGTCAGGTTTTCACAACTATTCCAGATGCTTGTTGATTGCACTCTTTTCACATATACTTGTCACTATACCTTGCATTGAATGTTTAAACCCTGAGGTGTTGGCAATACACCTACTATCAATACTAACTCACTGGTAACTGGGGCCTGATGTATCAAGGCTTTTTATCCATATTCAGTGAGTAAATGTGATGGCACATATTGGGAAAGATTCTTATGAAACCAGCCATTTTACCTATCAGTGAAAGAATCAAACACAGTCTAAATATAAAATATGATTTTGATATTTCCTGAATCTCTACAGTTTATAAAATAATTAAACAAGACCTAAACCATGCTTCTTAACCCTGCAATCCTATATTAACATGGAAGGAGTCCTATTGAAGAGAACGGAATCCCATCACCCACCGGGGTGGCATGCTTCATCATCTGGGATCTCCTCTTGGTTGCAAAACCTAGTGCAACCAAGGGATGCAACTCCCTCACTATGAGGGAGGAGCTCACGGATGTTTTAATCGGATCAATTGTTCAGATCTTCTAAGATCTGTGAAGCATGAAATTGTTTTCAAGGTGGGTGTTTGCAGTGCAGAAGTTAGTGATGTCGTGAAGTGATGTTAAAATTGGCTACCAAGAGAAAAATACATTTTAATGGTTAACTCTCTGTGTCAATTGTTAAAAACAGTGCAAGCGTGGTCTGAAAAAAAAGTCGAGCGCGCTGGTCTAAAGAGAGGGTCTACATGTTTCAGCTATAGTGATCGAAATTCAATTGTGGACTTCCTCAGGACCTAGATGGTGATGCTACTGCAAAATTATGTTTAAATCAAAATATGATTAAACTAGGTAAACAGAATGATACAACCTACAATCACCTGTGGTCCTTTTACAATGGATCTACAGGATTGTTGTTGTCACCCGTATTGGAACAGGTGACTCCTCACCACTCCTGGCAACTGCACAGGGCGTGAGTGCTAACCGCTTGTGACAGCCAGAAGACGGTCCAGGGGACCAACGGAGAGAGCAGTGCCTCACACCCTGAGCTGTTGCCAGGAGTGGTGAGGAGTCCACCCGTACACATACGGGTGACAAAAACAATCTAGGTAGCCAATTTTAACATCACTTCACAACATCACTATCTTCTGCACTGCAAACACCCACCTTGAAAACAATTTCATGCCTCACAGATCTTAGAAGATCCGACCAATTGATCCAATTAAAACACCTGTGAGTTCCTCCCTCATAGTGAGGGAGTTGCAGACCTTGGTTGCACTAGGTTTTGCAACCAAGAGGAGATCCCAGATGATGAAGCATGCCACCTCGGTGGTGATGGGATTCCATCCTCTTAAATAGGACTCCTTCCATGTTAATAGAGGATTGCTTGCTTGTACTGACTGTGCTTGTGATCTCTCTTTTGGAGAACGTGTTAGACCCGCAGATTTTGTTGTTTTTTTGCGTATTGTATTGGGGATTTTGTCCGTGCAGGTCTTTAAAATGTAGGGACTACACAACACTGTCATTCTCCTTGACTCTAAAATTCAGTTTCGGGGGCGTGGCCAACTGCCGAAGAAAACGGCTGCTCGTTAGCTCAGCTGCGGTGCACCACTCCAGAAAATCCGTTAATAAACAATATGCCCTGAGTGTAATCCTGTTCTAAAGGGGGCCATATAACTCCAATAACATCGTAGTCTGACTTACCAAGCGCCGTCAAGATTCTACAACTGTGAGCAGAGCTTTTTCCCGGTCTGTGCCGCCGAAGACTGAGACGCGGACCGCGTTACGCAGAGCCCCAGCCGATCAAGACTTCTGCACTTCCTGCATCGAGGGCGGGCAACGGACGCCAGACAAACAGCCGTGCCTGTTTTTTTTTTCAAGCCGGACATCCACGACCATCTTTGGCTCCTCGAACCCTGCAGGTTCCCAGCAGGATCCCGGCCCCGAAACAGCACGGCTGGTGGCCGCTGAATTGAGCGTGCCCTGGTTTCCCGCGGGTGGCGCGCGGGAGTCCGTTGTCCTCGGCCGTGAAGAGAAGGCGTAAACCCTCTTCCGGTGGTGACCGTTGTGTTGAATCCATACCTGGGGCCGACTCCACCGCCAGTAGGCCCAGAGCCTTATTCTAAAGCACCAGTGTGAGCGGAGCTCAGGCTTGATCCAAGCCAGCTTGGCCTGACAGGCGGAGTGTGTCACGGCGAGCCCGGCCACCTAACAACAGAGCAGGAGTGAATGGGGTAAGAGGCACGGCCCTTTATTCGTGGGGGGAGCAGCAGGCCTCACTTACCAACCCAGACTCTTGTTCAGAGTACCTGACCCCCGCGACCACCAGGAGTCATTGTGCCCAGTGGACATTTTGCTAGTACCTTGCATTTGATCTGCCTGACTGGAGGCCGCAGTGGCTTACAGGCCTTGACTCCTGCGGGGGGGTCCTGGACTACAATCACTCCTGTGTAGGCTTCGATACTCCTCCATTGCTGACTGGTGTGTGTCCAACGGTGGCTGGGGCTGGATACATCGAGCCAAGCACTCTTGTGTGCATTCCTCTGTGATCTAGTGCCGGATGGCTGAGACTCTTGAGCAGGCGGTGGAGAGTAGCCAGTTCAGCCGGCATCTATGCATCCGCACCACTGCATTACCAAAACAGAAAATGGCGAGCGGCCAGGGGGGCCGCACCGCGCTGCAAGCGAAACTGGACAAATAAGCGTGGCAAAAAGGTCACGATGACTCCCCGGTGACCTCAAAACCATCAGCCGACCAACAGAACCCCACATTGCAAGACATCCTGGTGGCCATAACATCAGTGCATACATCCCTGGAAAACCGGATCATCACCGTTGCTACAGAGGTCGCTTTGATCAGAGATGACATGAGGAAAATAAATGATTGTATCAAGGAGGTTGAATCCACAACTGAAGCCCTGACAGCGGATACCACCCTACTCAAACGCCAAGTCGCAGATCTCCAAGCTGGCTAAGACTCTCTGGAACATCAACTCGACGCCTACGGAGGTAGGATGTGTACAAAATCTGCATCCTGGGGGTGCCAGAACGGGCAGAGGGGCATGCTGTTGATCTTTTTGTGGAGGACTTAGTGCTGAAACATCTCCAACCCAAAGGCCTATCCAAGTATTTCTCTAACGAAAGAGCACATAGAGTACAAACAGCGTTCCTAGCTCAGATGGCCAACAAGGTGGACTCCAGAAATGTGGTCTATTATCGAAAAGTATGACCTCGGTTTTATCAGAGTTCAGCTTAAGACAGTGTTTGCCAAATCAATTGCTGACAACTCTCATACAGTCATGAAACTGGGAAATAGTGACATCTACATTATTAGAAGCCCACACAATGATCTGAGTATCGTCAGCATACAAAGTGGGGGTGAACCCGAAAGATCTAATGATGGAGGCCAGTTCAATGACATAAATATTGCAAAGCAATGGGCTCAGTGAGGATCCCTGAGGGACCCCGCACGGAAGCCAAAATGACCTAGAGGAAAATTTCTCAATCATTTTTAAGTGGTCTCTGCCAGTTAAAAAAGACTGAAGCAAAGCAAGAGCTTTGTTGGTTATGCCAAGTTTTTTAAGACAAGCAAGAAGAGTGACGTGATCAACCGTGTTGAAGGCCACCAACAGGTCGTGAAGTATGAGAGCTGCAGATCCTCCGCGGTCCAGGATGGTTCTTAACTCATTTGTGCTCTTTATTATTGGTGTCTCTGTGCTATGCTCGGCCCTAAAGCTGAATTGTGAAGGGTCCAGTAACTGATTTACCTGAATGAACTGTGTCAATTGTGTATTTATTATTTTTTTCTACAATTTTTGCAAGAAATGGTAACCTGGGAATGGGACGATAGTTTGCAGGATTATCTGGGTCTAAATTATGCTTCTTAAGCAGTGGCAAGATGGAGGCCTTTTTCCATATACCGGGAAACATCCCAGTATTGAACATCCCGCTGTACTCCTGTTGCTATCTGAAAACAATAGGTCTTCTCTAGGTTTACTGTTTGCTTCACATTGAGCACCTTCTAGGACTTGCTGACTATATCCTCAAGTAGCAAACCTGTCATTGAGTTGTTTTTGCGCAATCTGAAGTTGATCTTCACTACTGCAATTCCTATGTATATGTAAATTCTCTGCATATGAATGCTATACTTCATTCTACTGGGATAGAAGCTGCATGCATGTAACACCGTATTGCCAGCTGTGATCTTTCGATGCGTCTTTCTGTGCAACTGCCCTTCCTTAACATATACCGTTAGGTCCAAAAGGTTCACTTCATTCATGATAATGTGAAATGTAAATTCATTTGGTTCACATACAGCTTCTTAACAAAACCTTCTGCTGCTTCTATAGTGTCACGCCATATACCAACAAGCATTTGCAATGCAATAGGTCTCGCATTTGCGAGAGTTTGAGCTATTGCCATTGTAAATGACAGTGTCTTTTATTTATATTTTGAAAACCTGCAAGCGGTGCTTAAACACAAACTTTGTACTTATAATTGTTGCTTACAAGAAGTAAGGCTGGCAGTAAAAGAGGCGCAGTTACTGACAGCCTTGCTTCTCGTGGCTTAGGTCCTGGGGTTTAGTACTTCATCCACGGATCCTGTAATTCTGATCCAATCACTACAACTCCCTAACTTTCAATGCTCAGAGTAGTAGCTCTGTCACTTTAAGAGGGTGGGCAGAAGCCAGAGGACTACTTTGGACCAAACTAACACAAACCCTCTTGGCAAAAAACAAAAATCCTACACTTGGCATGAAGACGCAGCTGTCAGTCACTTTTCATTGTTTTCTTTGCTCTGGCACAAGCCGCTGCACTATTTGTTACAAGTTACTCCAAATACTTAGGTAAAAATACACAAGGTATCAGAGCGCCTTACATGAGCACCAATTGCATTACATGGACACATTCATTTTTAGGTACAGAGAGATTAAGTGATTTGTCCAGAATCACAGGATGCTTGAGCCTCCCGCCAGACTCGAACCTCGTTCCACAGCTTCCCCCAGGTTCTGTGCCTTGGGATCAGTAGAAGAATGCTGATATTGAGCAACGCCCAGACAACTCAAAAGGCGAGCCAACACAGCATGCTTCCACACTAGAAAACACTGGAGTGTTTGTGGTGTATGAATCATTCATTCACTCATTCACGGACTCACAGTTAGTTTCTAGAAACAAAACTGGGTTGTATAGTATAGATGGTCAAATAGTGGAGCTACTCACCCCCTGGAATCAGTTATGACCCTCGTAAGAAGATGCCAACACTGCAAGTTAGGTCTCTGAGAAAAAAAAATCCCCTTTCTCTCGTGTGCAGTGCACTGTGATGTCGCACGCCAAGATCCTTAAACAACGACACTTACTCATGAACACGAGCAGAATCAAGTTTTAAACTATGAAAATAAATACGGAAGTGTCTTTGGTACGGACAACCCCAAGTCACTATTTCAAGCAACGTACACACAACATACGCAACAGTGTGATGTTTCAAGAGCTCTCTCCTAGACATACCACACATTCCCTGCCTCAGAGAACATGCACTGCGCAAGGTTGGTAAATGCATACCTCAAGCCATGGCCGTGGAATGTCCGAGTTCATGTTTTGAAGGGGAGGGAGGGAAAGTGAAAGCGTGCCATACGCGCGCTGTGTAGACGCGGGGACAGGAGATGTGCATGCGTAAAGAGTGCACATCTCCTGTCCGCGCGTGCCATCTCTTGTCTCCCTTCGGCAGAGAAACCGGCGACTATAGGTCTCGCCAAGGCGAAGCAGCGCATGCGCTGTGTTCGCTAGGCGAGACCTAAAAACCAAGCATTGGCATAGCCAATAGGTCTTGCCTTTGAAACCTTATAAGTATTTATGCAGTGCAACAACATCAACTGTTGCATGGCTTAAAACGTATAAGATTCCAAATGCGAGACCTATTGGCTATGCCAATGCTTGTTTTTTGGGGGCAGGAGGAGATTAAGCGATTTGCCCAGAATCACAGGATGCTTAAGCCTCCCACCAGACTCGAACCTGGTTCCCCACTTCAAAGTCGGCCGCTCTAGCCTTAAGCCATATCTCTCTCCTTTCCAGTGTTCTTTTATTTACAAGACACTACATATTTGTAATCAAATGTTGGAGTGTGAAGGCGCAGTTCTTTTCCTGTATAGTAAATGAGTATTGACCAGGACACTCATAATAGGAGCAGTGTCCCAGTCACTGGCGTCAGTTTCTGCAGCTGTTTACGTCGCACGCAGGACACAATGTGTACTTCCTTGTGGATAGGGGTGGGATCAGCTGCTAACACTGACAGGCCCCTGTTGCGCAGAGAGCGGGGCTGAACAGCTGTTTCATGGCTGCCACTTCCTGCTCTGAAGTTACGTGACGGCGGTGGCTGCAGAGCGCGAGGATGTCTGCGGGTTGAAAATGGCGGACTTCTCCAAGCTTCCGGTGAGGGGTGTGCGCGTCTGGCGACTTTGGGGGCGCGGTTCTGGCTGGCGGGAGTGGGGCGGGTCCCGCTTCAAGGGTGGATATGAGGCCATGAGGGGCGCTGTATCTGTAAGGGGGGAAAGGGGAACAGGCCATTCTTACTTAGGGGGTTAACCGTCGACCGTGATACGGGATAGTGCTTAAGTGAAATCTAAACTGGTTGTCATTGGACTAAAATAGTTTGCGAATAGCGACGTGTCCTCAGCCTGTTGTATTCCCTCAGTGGCAACCTGGTGCTTTATTATTTGTGGGTTTGGGTTTGTAAAATAAGAAACGGGACCACGGCAAGGTTGTGGCTCGGCGACATTCCCAGAACCGCATTATGTTTACAGTTTTGGATAGCGTGAACTCGAACTCCTGGCATCGCAGCGCTTTACACAAGCACCGGTTACACCTTACAATGTCTTGTTTGCTTTTAATAATGGGGATATTATGTGAATAGCCCATAATCACAACATGTTGAGCTCATGCGAAGGCTCGAACCTGATCCCCCGTGTTTGAAAGTCAGCAACTCCGGGCTTACCACCACATCCTCTCCCAGTATTACAATGACAATCATTACGGGCAGGGCACAGGTCCTAAAACAAGTGCTCGCCATGACGTTTTCGTTCGCTTTTTTCTGCCGTCCCACTTGGACGGCCTCTCCTGCTAAAAGGTTTCTTATCTTTATGGGGCCATGTGTTTGGCCCCATAAAGATAAGAAACCTTTTACTTCTTAAGGAAAGCAGGCGAGGCTATCCAAGTGGGACGGCAGAAAAAGCCAAGCGAAAACGTCACCAACAGCTCTTTCCCAATGGCCGTTTAGCATAAACGGTGACGCCGGCCAATGGGAAAGAGGGGCAGGGCTTAAAGCCCTTTACTGAAAAATCCCCAAAATGTTAAATCTCTCCAGCGAGACTGCGCATGTGCGCAGCCTACGCTAGCGAGACCTAAAAAGATCATCAATGTAGCGTGACCATAAAATTACATTATCCCTCTTTATCCGGGCAAAGTGTATATATATATATATTCGCTGAAAAAAAACATAGGTTTCAGAGACGTTATAGTTAGAAATTAGCATTTAAAAAACCTTAGAAATTCACAGAAAAAACCATAGGTTTCAGGGGTGTTATAGTTAGCTGCCCATTTCAATCATACAAAACCATAGAAATTCCTCCGTTATAGTTAGTTCTGCTAACTATAACTCACGCGCCCGCAATGCACTGCTGATGATGTCACATATTGCATCATTCTTGACATGATCAGTGACATCACTGATGACATCACTGATGACATCTCAAATGACATCACTGATGACATCATCCACTTGACAATCTGATACACCTCATCATACACTAGTATAACCTTTCATCACTCACTGTAAAATACAGAGTACCATATTTGAAACCATTGACACACCAATACCAGTTACTACATACCCACTCACTGATTCCTAAGTCTACACACACAACTACCCATTCAACAACAGAATCATCTACACATGCAGTCATTAATTAATAGAACACTATCAAATGCACTTAAACACATATATAGACATTGACACATCAGCAGTCATCTTAGTCGGTTATGCAGTCATCTTACTCACTCATGAAAAAAATGTATCGCACTTAAATTTACTCACTTACACAATTATCCAACAACACTTCATTTATTCAAACACATAGTAACTATAATTAATATGTTAAAAAAGCACTATTACAATTATACACTCATTCATATAGTTACTCTCACAATCACTGACTCTTACACATACTTATTTATATACACAAACTCTCACATACAATGCCTTTTATTTTTTTACTTTGTTGAAGATGTACAACTAAAACATATATTCGCTCACCAACACACAAATAAATACACTCAATCACCCAAACAACTTTTTCCACATGCACCCTTAAACCCATACACCTAGTCAATCAACCATTCACACATCTATGCACAGAGTTACACACACCCCATCCAACCACACACAAACTCAGTGTCCCATACAAATACTCACCCAACTAATCAATAACTAATATACACACTCATGTAGTTAGTGACCAACTGATGCAGCATGTTATACAACAACAGAGACAGTGCTGTACACATTCACATAGTTTAGTTACTAATCCATGTATTAAGTGAGACACTTTTAATTACTCACTTAAAAAGACAGTCAGACAGCTACTAAATCCTCCATCCAGACAGTTATATATCCACTCAATCTTCAATACAGATTGGTATGTATATAATACATATTTAAATTTCAAACTAAACCAAATTCAGTGGATGATGTCATCAGTGATGTCATTTGAGATGTCATCAGTGATGTCATCAGTGATGTCACTGACCATGTCATGAATGATGCAATATGTGACATCATCAGCAGTGCATTGCGGGCGCGTGAGTTATAGTTAGCAGAACTAACTATAACGGAGGAATTTCTATGGTTTTGTATGAGTGAAATGGGCAGCTAACTATAACACCCCTGAAACCTATGGTTTTTTCTGTGAATATATATATATATATATATATACATGTGATCAAGGCCACTTGTTTTTGCTGAAACGCGTCATGGACATAGAAAAGCACAAGCATTATACTGAGAACTGAGCACTTCAGCATTCGGAGTCCTTACCTGCTTCTTTTGAAGTTTGTGCATTTGGGATTTCTTTACAAAAAAAAGAAGTATATATACATATATATATATATATATATATATATATATATATATATATATATATATATATATATATATATATAATATATATATATATATATATATATATATATGTTAGACCTGGCATCATTGGCATGAGTCTCTCCTCCATTTTTTTCTGTTTGCCTCCTCTGTTTACGATGTTTTTGCTGGATTATTGCTTTGGGCACTGTGCCACTGCTGATCAGTGCCACAGTGCAAGTGCTCCCTATGTTAAATTGTTACATTGATTGGTGTTACCATGATTGGCTTGGTTGACTTACTGTTCAGACCCTAGTCTAGTGCACTGCGTGTGCCAAGGGCGTGTAAGTTAACTGCTGCTGGTGGGCTTGCAGCACGGGTTGTGCCACCCACAGAAGCAGCGTGTAAAATGTGTCTCAGGCCTGCCACCGCAGCGCCTGCGTGCAGTCCCTGACTGCCATGTCGACTTGGTAAGGAAACCTACTTACCAGTCTCTAAACCTTCACTTTGCCACATTTCAGACACCTCTATGGTAGGCCCTAGGGCAGGGTGCATTGTTGGTAAAAGGTAGGTCATGCCCTGATGTGTGTGGCATGACCTAATAGTGAATTACAGCCATTTTCGTTTTTCACTATTGAAGGGCTACCTGCCTCCAATAGGCCAGACTGGGCAGACTGATTATTAACTCCATTATAATCTATCTGACTCAGGGAGCATGGTAGCATGTCGAGTTTAGTATCCCTGAACTCAGAATTTAATAACACACCCTTTAGGATGGATGGTTTTTAAATTCTATGTTTGAAAATAGCACTTTTAGAAAGTGGCTATTTTCTTTGTCCAACTATCTACCGGTCTCTGCTGGTTTGGTGTGTGTGTCAGGGGCTGGGTGGCCCCAGAGGTCTGGGTGAGTCAGTATGGGGTGAATGGGGCGTTTACACGTAGAGTGAGGGAAGAGTAGCCTGCCCTGCCTGACACAATACTGGCTCCGCCTCCTGCTGGGCGACTGATAGCTCTGCTCCTGCCAGTGACAATACTGGCTCCGCCTCCTGCTGGGCGGCTGAGGACTCTGCCCTGCTCAGTGAATAGGCCAGGTGCCTCTGCCTGGCAACACCCACAACAAACCTGAGATGGTGGGAATCTCCCTGCTTGGACAAAGGGAACAAAGGGAAAAAGGGGTATAAGAGAAGGACCCCTGAACCAAGAACTCAGATCACTTCTGACAAGGAAACCTGTACCAAGGACAAGAAGCCTGCGGATCTAAGGACTTGCCTCCCCTTTCTGCCAGAGTGCTGTTTTGCTGTGGAGGAACCTGAAAGCTGCTTCTTTATTTTTGCCAAGGAACAAGGAGAGAGGAACTTGGTGTGTACTCTCTGAACACTTGCTAGGAAATCTCCAAGGGCTGGAAGAGTGCCAGTCTCCTGCTGAAGTCACAGGGCCAAAGGACTTCACCATTTGCTGAATTGCTGGAAAGTGTTGTTTCCAGTACACAAGGGAAAATCTGCAGTCTCGACGCCGCCGAATCCAGCTCGACATCGGGAGTAACGGCTCCAGTGTTCCGAGCCTTCGACGCCGGCCGCCGGGCCCGATCTACGCCAGCAGCAACGCCAGTGAGCAGTGGGTATCGGCCCCAGCTCCAAGTGACCCCGTCTCGACGCCGGTATCGACGCCAGTGAGGAGTGAGTATCGGCTCCACCTCCAAGCGACCCCGTCCCGACGCCGCTGCTGATCGCATCGACTCGACGCCCTTCTCGACGCCGTGAGCGCTGCTCCGGCCCAACATCCCTCCACGCCGCTGCGGATTGACCCGACTCCGAGGCACGATCGACGCCGACCTCGACACCGACATCTCGACGCCGTGGATCCTCGTTTTCTTCGTTTCTCAAGGTACTGTACTTGTGGGGTCTGTTGCGACTCCAGGCTCGACGTAGCGCTCCTCGCGGTCAACGCCGAACCTTGGGAATCTTGTAGACTCGACGTCGTGTGACTCCTGTGGGGGTTACATTGTTGCCTAAGAACTGTGCTCAGAAGAATACTTTGCTAAAGAACTATTTGCCAAGAAGAAACCTTACTTGAACTATTATTTTTCCTTCCAAAGAGTATTTATTAAGACTGTGGTATATTTTTGTCGTTATTTGGTCTTGTGCTAAGCCTTATATAAAAATACTATTTTTATAATAACTTCTGTGTCGTGTCCATCTGTAGTGTATTCACTTTATTACTGTATGTGGTCATAAATGCTTAACACACTGCCTCTGAGATAAGCCTGTCTGCTCTGCCAAGCTACCAAGGGGGTAGCAGGGGTTATCTGAGTGTGTAATCCCCTTTCCCTGACTAGAGTTGGTAGGTCCCTATTTGTCAGAAGTGTATACCTCTGCCAACTAGAGACCGCCGGTTCTAACATTGGTGGTCAGCGGTGAGGATTTGAACTTTGCATTTATGACTCATGTGCAGTGATTAGTGTACGCTACATAGTGAAAGCAGACCGTAACGCAGCCACAATCTGTTTGGTAGGATATTCTATTTTTGTTCTCCGCTTTCCTGGAGCTTATTTTTTCAACACTGCCAGTTTTGACCATGGAGAATGCCGGAGCTGCTACACCTGTGGAGAATGTTGTGGGGGAATTCGATAAGGAGAAGATAGATTCCTACACGCTAAAAGATCTAAAAGGATTTTGCAAGCAGTTTAAAGTTCCTACCACAGGTGTCTCAAAGAAAGAGGGCTTCCTCAAAGCGCTGAAGGCCTGGTTAGAGGTCAGAAATCCCTCTGATCCGGTGGTGGTACCGGAAGAGGAAGAAGAAGAGGAAGAGGAAGAGCCCACAGGTGGGCCAGTGTCATCCCCAGGCAGTAGTGCGTCCTCTAGGAGCCTTTCCCCCGAAGAATTAGAAGACAGGGAGAAGGAGAGGGGGTACAAGTTGGAAATGGCAAAACTTAAATTAGGAGGGCAGTTGGAATTAGAGAATGCAAGAAGCAAGAGAGAAGCTGAAATGGAGAGCAAAAGATTAGATTTTGAGAGAGAGAAATTAGCGTTTGAACGTGAGAAGATGGTGAGGGAGATGGAGCTTAAAACTAAGAGTTTAGAGTTGAATCCCTCTGGTGGCAGCACTCCATCTCTGCCTGCAGAAAGTAGGTTTTATTTTCCTAAAGATGTGATCAAAGATTACAGTAAGAATGAAGATATTAGCCAATGGTTTAAAGCATATGAGTTAGCGTTATTGGCCCACCGGGTCCCTGAGAAGGATTGGGGAACGGGGTTGTGGAGCCGCTTTACAAACGAGGGGAGAGATACCTTGTTGAGCCTTCCTGCTGAGGATAGGATGTCTTATACTCATATGACAGATGCTTTAATGCTGAGATATGGCTTAACTCCAGAAAAGTACAGACAAACCTTTAGAGAATGTAAGAAGTTGCCTGGTACTACGTGGGTTGAATATGTGTCTTTTTTCTGCAGAACCATGGATGGTTGGATAAAGGGTAGCAAGGTTGATAGTTATGATGCTCTTTATGATTTGTTTGCTTGGGAGCACTTGTCTAATAACTGTTTTCCAGAGCTACGCCAGCACCTTGTTGATAGCAAGCTATCTAACCCTAGAAAACTTGCTGAGGAGGCGGACCGCTGGGTCAGTACCAGGGTCCACAAGGGTCCAGTGGGAGACTCAGCCAAAGGTGGGCAGGGTCCCCAGCAGAAGAGTGGGGGGACAGGGGTAAACAGAGGGAGTTTCAGAAAGGGCCCCAAAGTAGTCCCCAAGGGAACCAAGGGAAGGGTTCCCAGCCTCCCCCTGTAAAGAAGCCAGAGGCCCCGACAGGTAAACCTGTTCACAGGGGCCCCATGACCTGCTATGCCTGTAAGCAGGTGGGACACCGCTATTATGATCCCCAGTGTCCCATGAAGGATTCGAATGCACCGCCGCGTGCACCCCCTCGTCAGGTAGCGAGTGTAGCCCTGGGAGGGGATGAGATGGGTGCCCCCGGTGGGTGGGGTCCCGCAGAAATGTCCCTGGTCTCTTTAGGAGACGTGGAAATGGTCCCTCCAACCCCTCTGCCTAGTAACACTAAGAAATATAGGCAGTGGGTGACCATTAATGGCCATAGGGTGGAAGCTCTCAGAGACACCGGAGCGAGTGTGACAGCTGTCAAGTGTCACTTGGTGTCCAGAGAGCAGGTGGTCCCTCATGCATTCTACCCCGTTGTAGCTGCTGACAACTCACAGAGTCAGTGTGAGGTAGCTCAAGTTCCCTTTGAGTGGGGGGGGGGTCTCAGGTACTCTTCAGGTTGCTGTGAGGCCCGCCATGCCTGTTGATTGTCTCTTGGGCAATGATTTGGAGGACTCCCCTTGGGCTAAGGTGGAGAGAAAAGCGCATCTGGAAATGTTGGGTCTGCCTGAGTGGGTGTGTGCGACCACCCGGTCCATGTCAGTCAGTAAGGGTGTTGATGGGGGCCCGGAGCCTGAAAGTATGGCCCAGGTCCCAACCGTGAAGAGAAGAGGCAGGGGGCGCGGGAAACCGTCCCCCATCGTTCCCGCGGTCCAGGAGGGAGCAGACCCTGAGGGGGATGCCCTGGAACCGACAGGAGAACAAGTGGCCGAACTGGGAGACCTGCCCGAGCTGACCCATTGGCAGCAGGATGGTGGTCCCTCCAGGGAGGAATTTTGTGCTGAGCAGAAAGTGTGCCCTTCTCTTGTGGGTATGAGGCAGCAGGCCTCAGCCCAAACGACAGGTGATCAGTCAGGATCACATTGGGTCTACTGGGAGAACGACCTCCTGTATAGCGAGCCTAAGGCTGCTGAACCTGGGTCAGCCCGTGTGCTGGTGGTACCCCAGCGCTTCAGAGCCTTCCTACTGGGGTTGGCTCATGACGTTCCGTTAGCTGGACATCTGGGGCAGGACAAGACCTATGACAGGCTTGTCACCCATTTTTATTGGCCTCAGATGAGAAGGGATTCAGATATCCATTGTAGGACCTGTCAAACTTGCCAGGCAAGTGGGAAAAGCGGGCGGAAGCAGAAGGCTCCCCTCCAACCTTTTCCCGTCGTCAGTACCCCCTTTGAGCGAGTGGGAATTGACATTGTGGGGCCACTGGACCCCAAGACAGCCATGGGCAACAGGTTTATCCTGGTCTTGGTGGACCATGCCACCCGGTACCCGGAAGCCATCTCTCTCCGAACAGTGACGGCCCCCGTGGTGGGACGGGCACTGATGGGTGTTTTCTCCCGCATGGGGTTCCCCAGAGAGGTGGTGTCAGACCGGGGCACCAACTTCATTTCGAATTATATGAAGTCTCTGTGGAAGGAGTGTGGGGTAACCTACAAGTTTACCACTCCTTACCACCCTCAAGGTAATGGGCTGGTTGAGAGATTCAACTGGACCCTAAAAGGCATGATCATGGGTCTTGAAGAACCAATGAGGCGTAAATGGGACGTCCTCTTGCCATGCCTGCTGTTTGCTTACCGTGAGGTGCCACAGAAGTCTCTAGGGTTCAGCCCCTTTGAGCTTTTGTATGGTCAACCGGTAAGAGGACCTTTGAGTCTGGTTAAAGAAGGCTGGGAGCAATCTCCCAGGAAACCTCCCCAGGATGTATATAGTTACATGCTGGCCTTTAGGAACCAGACTCGGCGCTTCAGAGATCTTGCTCAGGCAAATCTGGAGGCCAGCCAGGAAGAGATGAAGCGGTGGTACGATCAGAATGCCACTCTGGTTGAGCTTCAACCTGGTCAGAAAGTTTGGGTCATGGCCCCTGTGGAACCTTGTGCGCTCAAGGACAGGTGGACCGGACCATTTGAGGTTGTGGAGAAAAAGAGCGATGTCACCTACTTGGTGGACTTGAAGTCTCCCAGGAACCCCTTAAGGGTCCTGCATGTCAACCGGTTAAAGCCCCACTTAGACAGGTCCGAAGTGGGCATGCTCCTTGCCACAGATGCTGGGATGGAGGAGGAGAGTGAGCCTCTTCCTGACCTCCTGTGTGCAAAAGAAAAAGATGGGTCAGTGGATGGTGTTGTCCACTCTGACACACTGACCCCCGAGCAGCAGCAAGATTGTCGCCATCTGTTGGTACAATTCCCTGATCTGTTCTCCTTAATCCCTGGTGTCACTCAGTGGTGTGTCCACGATGTGGACACTGGGGACAGCACTCCTGTGAGGCACAAGGCCTACAGGGTGACTGAAAAGGTCAGAGCATATATCAAGGAGGAGGTCTCCAAGATGTTTGCCTTAGGGGTGGTTGAGTCCTCTAGCAGTCCTTGGGCCAGCCCAGTGGTCTTGGTCCCAAAGGCTGCCGCGCCTGGTGCTTCACCAGAACTTCGGTTCTGTGTGGATTACCGAGGACTCAATTCGGTCACCAAGACTGACGCGCACCCCATCCCCAGAGCTGATGAGTTCATCGATCGGTTGGGGGCTGCCCGGTACCTTAGTACGTTTGATCTAACGTCTGGGTACTGGCAGATCGCCTTGACTGATGGGGCAAAAGAGAGGTCTGCATTCTCCACACCAGATGGGCACTACCAGTTCCGTGTGATGCCCTTTGGGATGAAGAATGCCCCTGCCACATTCCAGAGGTTGGTTAACCAGGTATTGGCCGGGCTGGAAGATTTCAGCGCCGCCTACCTGGACGATATAGCAGTGTTCAGCGCCAGCTGGGAGGAACACTTGCGCCACCTCCAGGAAGTGTTGTTGGCCCTGCGCAGAGCAGGCCTCACAATCAAGGCTAGTAAGTGCCAGATTGGGCAGGGTTCAGTGGTGTACTTGGGGCACCAAGTAGGGAGCGGCAAGGTGGCCCCCCTGCAACCCAAGATAGATACCATCCTGGCTTGGGAACCGCCCAAAACCCAGACTCAGGTGAGAGCCTTCTTGGGTCTCACGGGTTACTACAGGAGGTTTGTCAAGGGGTATGGCAACATTGTGCACCCCTTGACCTTGCTGACTTCCAGAAAGCAGCCGAGACTTGTGATCTGGACTGACGCCTGTCAGAACGCCTTTGACACCCTGAAAACTGCAATGTGTACAGCACCGGTCCTCCAGGCACCCGACTTTTCAAAAGAATTCATTGTCCAGACAGACGCTTCAGAGCATGGTGTGGGGGCTGTTCTAGCACAGATGAATGAGGAGGGCCGAGACTTACCTGTAGCCTTCATCAGCCGGAGGTTGCTTCCCAGGGAACAAAGGTGGAGTGCGATAGAGCGTGAGGCATTTGCTGTGGTCTGGGCGCTGAAGAAGCTAAGACCCTACCTGTTTGGGACTCACTTCCGGGTTCAGACAGACCACAGGCCCCTCAGATGGTTAATGCAGATGAGGGGTGAGAACCCAAAGCTGTTGAGGTGGTCCATTTCCCTACAGGGCATGGACTTTACGGTGGAACACCGCCCTGGTACAGATCACGCCAATGCTGATGGTCTGTCCAGATTTTTCCGCCTTAGTGATGAGGACTCCCTGGGTGAAGGGTAGTTCTCCCCACATTTCAGCTGGAGGGGACACGTGTTAGACCTGGCATCATTGGCATGAGTCTCTCCTCCATTTTTTTCTGTTTGCCTCCTCTGTTTACGATGTTTTTGCTGGATTATTGCTTTGGGCACTGTGCCACTGCTGATCAGTGCCACAATGCAAGTGCTCCCTATGTTAAATTGTTACATTGATTGGTGTTACCATGATTGGCTTGGTTGACTTACTGTTCAGACCCTAGTCTAGTGCACTGCGTGTGCCAAGGGCGTGTAAGTTAACTGCTGCTGGTGGGCTTGCAGCACGGGTTGTGCCACCCACAGAAGCAGCGTGTAAAATGTGTCTCAGGCCTGCCACCGCAGCGCCTGCGTGCAGTCCCTGACTGCCATGTCGACTTGGTAAGGAAACCTACTTACCAGTCTCTAAACCTTCACTTTGCCACATTTCAGACACCTCTATGGTAGGCCCTAGGGCAGGGTGCATTGTTGGTAAAAGGTAGGTCATGCCCTGATGTGTGTGGCATGACCTAATAGTGAATTACAGCCATTTTCGTTTTTCACTATTGAAGGGCTACCTGCCTCCAATAGGCCAGACTGGGCAGACTGATTATTAACTCCATTATAATCTATCTGACTCAGGGAGCATGGTAGCATGTCGAGTTTAGTATCCCTGAACTCAGAATTTAATAACACACCCTTTAGGATGGATGGTTTTTAAATTCTATGTTTGAAAATAGCACTTTTAGAAAGTGGCTATTTTCTTGTCCAACTATCTACCGGTCTCTGCTGGTTTGGTGTGTGTGTCAGGGGCTGGGTGGCCCCAGAGGTCTGGGTGAGTCAGTGTGGGGTGAATGGGGCGTTTACACGTAGAGTGAGGGAAGAGTAGCCTGCCCTGCCTGACACAATACTGGCTCCGCCTCCTGCTGGGCGACTGATAGCCCTGCTCCTGCCAGTGACAATACTGGCTCCGCCTCCTGCTGGGCGGCTGAGGACTCTGCCCTGCTCAGTGAATAGGCCAGGTGCCTCTGCCTGGCAACACCCACAACAAACCTGAGATGGTGGGAATCTCCCTGCTTGGACAAAGGGAACAAAGGGAAAAAGGGGTATAAGAGAAGGACCCCTGAACCAAGAACTCAGATCACTTCTGACAAGGAAACCTGTACCAAGGACAAGAAGCCTGCGGATCTAAGGACTTGCCTCCCCTTTCTGCCAGAGTGCTGTTTTGCTGTGGAGGAACCTGAAAGCTGCTTCTTTATTTTTGCCAAGGAGAGAGGAACTTGGTGTGTACTCTCTGAACACTTGCTAGGAAATCTCCAAGGGCTGGAAGAGTGCCAGTCTCCTGCTGAAGTCACAGGGCCAAAGGACTTCACCATTTGCTGAATTGCTGGAAAGTGTTGTTTCCAGTACACAAGGGAAAATCTGCAGTCTCGACGCCGCCGACGCCGCCGAATCCAGCTCGACATCGGGAGTAACGGCTCCAGTGTTCCGAGCCTTCGACGCCGGCCGCCGGGCCCGATCGACGCCAGCAGCAATGCCAGTGAGCAGTGGGTATCGGCCCCAGCTCCAAGTGACCCCGTCTCGACGCCGGTATCGACGCCAGTGAGGAGTGAGTATCGGCTCCACCTCCAAGCGACCCCGTCCCGACGCCGCTGCTGATCGCATCGACTCGACGCCCTTCTCGACGCCGTGAGCGCTGCTCCGGCCCGACATCCCTCGACGCCGCTGCGGATTGACCCGACTCCGAGGCACGATCGACGCCGACCTCGACGCCGACATCTCGACGCCGTGGATCCTCGTTTTCTTCGTTTCTCAAGGTACTGTACTTGTGGGGTCTGTTGCGACTCCAGGCTCGACGTAGCGCTCCTCGCGGTCAACGCCGAACCTTGGGAATCTTGTAGACTCGACGTCGTGTGACTCCTGTGGGGGTTACATTGTTGCCAAAGAACTGTGCTCAGAAGAATACTTTGCTAAAGAACTATTTGCCAAGAAGAAACCTTACTTGAACTATTATTTTTCCTTCCAAAGAGTATTTATTAAGACTGTGGTATATTTTTGTCGTTATTTGGTCTTGTGCTAAGCCTTATATAAAAATACTATTTTTATAATAACTTCTGTGTCGTGTCCATCTGTAGTGTATTCACTTTATTACTGTATGTGGTCATAAATGCTTAACACACTGCCTCTGAGATAAGCCTGTCTGCTCTGCCAAGCTACCAAGGGGGTAGCAGGGGTTATCTGAGTGTGTAATCCCCTTTCCCTGACTAGAGTTGGTAGGTCCCTATTTGTCAGAAGTGTATACCTCTGCCAACTAGAGACCGCCGGTTCTAACAATATATATATATATATATATATAAAAATATATATATATATATATTCACTGAAAAAACCATAGGTTTCACACACGTTATAGTTACGAAATAGCATTTAAAAAACCTTGCAAATTCACTTAAAAAACCATAGGTTTCACACAGTTATAGTTAGCTGGACATTTCACTCGTAAAAAACCAATGAAATTCCCCCGTTATAGTTAGTGCAGGCAACTATAACTCACGCGACCGCAATCCTCTGCTGATGACATCAGATATTACATCACTGTATTTAGACACTTATTTACCCATGTCTTCTTCCATTAATCTTTAGCTGTACATATATTACAAATATTTATTTTTCAGAAAGACACATATGTCATCAGTGATGTAATATCTGACGTCATCAACAGAGGATTGCGGTCGCGTGAGTTATAGTTGCCTGCACTAACTATAACTTGGGAATTTCATTGGTTTTTTACGAGTGAAATGTCCAGCTAACTATAACATGTGTGAAACCTATGGTTTTTTAAGTGAATTTGCAAGGTTTTTTAAATGCTAATTCGTAACTATAACGTGTGTGAAACCTATGGTTTTTTCAGATAATTTGTACGGTTTTTTAAATGCTAAGTTATGTTTTTATTTTATTTATTTTTTTCAGGTTTTACACCGTGCGCGCACCGTGCGCGCTCTGTGGGCACTCGGTGCGCTTCGCGCACCGAGCACCCAAGGTTCACAGTGCGCGCAGGGTGCGCGCACCTTGCAATTTAAAAAAAAATAAATTAGTTTTTTTTTCCCTTAAGCGGTCCTTCTGTGACCCCCTGACCAAGGCTAGACTGCGAGAGACAAAATGGCGGCCGACACTTCCTGGTTTCGACCGATTCGAATGTTTACCGACATCTAACAACCAATCAGAATTGCGCTCGCGCACGGCAGGGTGCGCGCAAAGTGCACGCACGGTGCGCGCGTATAGATATTGATATGCTTTTAAATGCTATTTTCTCAGGAAATACTGAACAGATTTACACCAGACCTGCAAAAGGCACTTCCTTGACCTTATGGCTACCTCTCTGCCAAATTTCAAGTAATTCTGTTCAGCCGTTCGGGCTGTAGCTGCGTCTAAAGGTCCTATGGAAAAATGCATGGGGAAAACGCATTTTGGGACCCCCCTTTTTTCTCGGCCCCCGCTTGACGAATCACCCAGAGACTTTCTGGGTAGGAGCTGAACGGAGCGCCCCATTAGTTTTGAAAATTTCGTGAGGATTCGTCAACCGGCGCCAAAGTTATTCAAAATAGAATTTTGAGATTTCCTATGGAAACTAGGTTGTAACTATAACTATCTACTGGCAACCGCCAGTAGATAATATATATATATATATATATATATATATATATATATATATATATATATATATATATATATATATATATAAAAAACACGGGGGTTGCCAAATATGGAGACGCACTCGCACCAAGAGAAGCTTTCCCCAAAGCTTTAATCAAATTCAGGTAGCAGCAGCTTACACCAGTTAATCACAGCATGCGCCCGCTGCCTTGACGCGTTTCGAGTAATCTCTTCTTCAGAAGGCTGCGCGGACTGAGAGCGTAGTTTGTGGCTTCTACTTCCGTTATAAGCAGCTGCATCACATGTCCATAATTGAACGCCCTGGATGGGGCTCTGTGTTGCATCATGGGAGTTGAAGTCCATAATATCACCCAAATGGCAACGTTCTCAATATCAATGCAATAAGGCCCTGAGTGAGCCCCCGGTAGCTGTTGACAGCTGTCCGGTCGCGGAGTAGCACCACCCCTCATAGTGGGGGCCACAGAGCCCTGATACACGGGGCTCATTTCGTGGGACCAAGAGCATGGATTAAAGTGACAACAGCTACCGGGTAGCTTTTGGTTTGCAGATCTCACTTTCAATTATCGGGGGTAAATCCATTCAGCATTTGTTGAGAAGTTTAAGGGGGAAAAAAGAAGGTTATTTGGGACTGCGGCCAATTCGCAAATAATAACAAGCTCGAACCGAGAAATGTAGAGCTCTGATTGGCTTTCAACACTTCACCATGAAAAAAAATATAAGAAAGAAAAGGAGGCGTAGTAGAAATACCTTGACCTCCTAAACTTGGTTATAGGGTCACAGAGGGACCCCCAACAGGCCAGAATTTTTTTTTTTTAAATAAATGTTGCCACAAAATGTGCGAACTTGTGGTAAAAATAATTGTAAAAAACAAGCCTGGGCTCCTGCACTTGTTTTAAGCAGGGCCCCCAGGAGCATTTTATAAAAAAAAAGAAGGGTCCGCCTTGTGCCACCCTCCTGAGGCTCTTTGAGCCCCTCAGACCACCCTCTCCCTGGGGCTTTATTTAAATTTTGAAGGGGGACTGAATGGACCCCCCTTCATAGGCTCACATGATTCCCAGAGATCACCACCTTCCCAGGGCTAATTTTATTAACAGGTGGGGGGCCACGTGGCACCTCGCAGGCCCCAGAGACCACCACCTCTGAAGGGTTACATATTAAATGCTTGAGGAGAGACTCGCAGACTACCCAAGCCCTGGGGACCACCACCTCCCCTGGGCTTAAAATTAAATGTCTGGTGGCTTCGTAAACCTCTTAAATATGAAGCAGGGCACACAGACCACCCCGTGCCCCAGGAACCAATACCTCCCCGGGGCTTTCTTTTTATTTAAAGAAGGTGGGGGCATGTGGCTCCCCTCTCGAGCCAATATCAGCCTCAGGGACCACCACCACACTGGGGAAGGCCTGTGAAAGTGACAGGTGGGGTGCTCCCCTCCTAGAGCTGATAATGGCCCTGGGGACCACCACCCCCCGGGTGCCCACCTCCAGGACATAGCTGTTTGCTGTGACTTGGCAGTAGCTTTGACAACTCTCACGGAGTTACAGTAAACACTGCACTATCAGCAAGCAAGAGCTGCTGACAAAATACTCTCACATGCTAGAAGCAGTTGTTTAATCTGTTTCCCTGTTCACTGTCAAGTGGGCAAGAAGGAAACAGACAAAACGATTGCTCTCACTGACAGGGAGCTGCATTTTTATCAGCTCCCTGTCTATGAGAGCAATTCTGTCTCCTGCAGGAGGATTGGACTGTCTGTGACCATGGGGGCCTTGAGGCTCCCCCCGCAGTCCCAGGGAAAAAGTGGATGGAGAGACAAATTAAAGGTGAGAAACAAGCAGCAAGAGGCAGAAGAAAGGTCAGCAATGAGCAGAAAGAGGAAAGATAAGGGTCAGCAACGAACAGAAAGAGACAAAATAGAGATCAGAAATGAGCAGAAAGAGGCAAAATATAGGTCAGAAATGAGCAGAAAGAGGCAAATTGAGATCAGAAACAAGCAGGAAGATGCAAAATTAAGTTCAGCAACCAGCAGAAAGAGGCAAAATAGAGATCAAAAATGAGCAAAAAGAGGCAAAATAGAGGTCAGAAATGAGCAGCAAGAGACATGATAAAGGTAAGAAAAGAGCAGAAAGAAATTGAATAAAGTTTAGAAACAAGCCGAAAGAGACAGAATAAAGGCCAGCAATGAGCAGAAAAAGACAAGATAAAGGTAGAAAATGAGCAGGAAGAGGCAGAATAATGGTCAGAAAGGAGCAGAAATTGGCTGAATAAAGGTCAGAAATGAGCAGAAAAGGCACAAAAGAGGTCAGAAATGAGCAGCAGGATGAAGAATAAAAGTCCGAAACAAGGAAAAAGAAGCAGAATAAAGTTCAGAAACTACTAAAAAGAGGCAGTAAAATGGTCAGTAATGAGTAGAAAGAGACAAGATATAGGTGAAAAACGAATGAAAAGAGGCAGAATAAAGATCAGCAACGAGCAAAAAGAGGCAAAATTAAGGTGAACAATGAGCAGTAAGATGCAGAATAAAGACCAGAAAGAAGCAGAATAAAGGTCAGCAACAAGCAAAAAGAGGCAAACTAAGGGTCAGCAACAAACAAAAAGAGACAAAATAGAGATCAGAAATGAGCAGAAAGAGGCAAAATATAGGTCAGAAATGAGCAGAAAGGGGCAAATTGAGATCAGAAACGAGCTGGAAGATGCAAAATTAAGTTCAGCAACCAGCAGAAAGAGGCAAAATAGAGATCTGAAATGAGCAAAAATAGGCAAAATAGCGGTCAGAAACGAGCAGCAAGAGGCAAAATAAAGGTTAGAAATGAGCAGTAAGAGGCAAAATAAAGGTCAGAGATGAGAAGAAACAGACAAAGTAAAGGTCAGCAATGAGCAGAAAGAGCAAACAAAAACGGTGAGGATGATCAGCCGGAGGCAGAATAAAAGCCAGAAACAAGCAAAAAGAGGCAGAATAAAGTTCAGAACCAAGCAAAAAGAGGCAGAAAATAGGGCAGCAATGAGCAGAAGGAGGTAAAATAAAGGTGAAAATGAGCAGACAGGGGAAGAATAAAGGTCAGAAGGGAGCAGAAAGACATAGAAAAAATGTCAGCAATGACCAGAAAGAGGCAAACTAAAGGAAAACAATGAGCAGAAAGAAGCACTATAGAGTTCAGGAATGAGTAGAAAGAGGAAAACTAAAGGTCAGAAATTAGCAGAGGGGGGCAGATTGAGATCAGAAATGAGCAGGAGGAGGCACAATTAGGGTCAGCAATGACCTGAAAGAGGCAAAGTAGAGATCAGAATGAGCAGAAAGTGCCAATATAAGGGTTAGCAACGAGTAGAAAGAGGCAAAATGAAGGTGAGAAACAAGCAGAAAGAGACAAAATAAGAGTGAGCAATGAACAGAGAGAGACAAAATAAAGGTCTGAAAAAGATCTGATAAAGGCTAGAAACAAGCAGAGTCAAAATAAAGCTCAGGAAGAAGCAGAAAGAGGCAAACAATAAATAAAATAAAGTTGAGAATCGAACAGAAAGAGGCAGAATAAAAGTCAGCAACAAGCAAGCAGAAAGAGGCAAAATAAAGGTAGGAAGTGAGCACAAAAAAGGCAGAAAATGAGCAGAAGAGGGCAAAACAGAGAGCACTGAGAAACTCACAACCCGCTCACAGACCTACTGAGACACTGATGCACTCACTTACACAATTAAAGTCTCAAACATTAGTGGTTTCATTTAGGAAATAAAATTCAAACAACCTTAGAAATTCACTTAAACAAATCAAAGGTTACAATGGTGTTATGGTTTGGAAATAACATTAAAAACTGTAGAAATCCACATTAAAAACAAAGGTTTCTGGGTCGTTGTAGTTGGGAAATAGAATTTAAAAAAACTTAAGACAGTGACTAAAAACATCAAAGGTTATAGGGACATTATAGTTAAGAAATAGAATTAAAATACTCAGACATTCACTGATAAAAAACTAAGGTTACAGAGATGTTATAGTTAGGCTCAGATTTCATTCATACAAAACCATTGAAATTCAGCAGTTTGGTTACCTAAGTGAACTATAACTTACACCCCCAATGCACTGTTTAAGACCTCACATATTACATCATTCATGACATACTCAGTGACATCACTGATGACATAATCGGTGGCATCTGAAATGGCATCACTGATTACATCATCCACAGAAGCCCTCACAAACAAACCCATACAACCTCTCATACATCCAAACACTCACCCACACAGCCACTCACATACCCATTCACAGAATGATACAACTACTGACACACACACTCACTCATACAGCAACTCACACAACTGCTCACTCATCCATACATCCACTCACACAGCCATGCACCAGTTGTATGACAGAGGCAGACATGGCTGAACCATGCGTGCCTCTACAATGTCATCCTAATCACGAATATACATAAACCCCACATTCTTTTACCATACATGCCTTTACCATGCAATTGTATGGTAAAGGCATTATTGGTAAAGGAATATGCTTAGTAAAGATTACCACTACCCCAACCCCCATCTCTACTCTAATCCCTAAAGTCCAATCATCCTACCTCACCCCACGTTCTGAGGATGAAACCTACCCACCCTGTCCTTAAAACTACCCCTTCCACTCTCCCGGCCTGAGGCCTGTAACACTGCCTTCTACCAAAACCTACCCCTAAGCCAGCCTCCCCACCCTGTGCCGTAAAACTTACCCAGTGCTGCGCTTAAAACTACCCCTACCCCTTCCACTGCCCTGAGGTGTAAAACCCTGCCCCCAATAAACTACCCCCACCTCCCCTGCCCTGAGCCCTAAAACTGCCCCAAACCAAACACACCCAGACAGTCACTCACACAACCACTCACTCACCCATACATCCACTCGCTTACCCATACATCTTCTAACAGAGCTACTCACTCACACATGCATTAATTCATCCACAAACCACTTACATACCCATTTACACATTAATACAGTCACTCATGCACACACTCACTCATCTATACAGCCACTCACACAAATACTTAGGGCCCGATTCACAAAGGTAAAGTTAGGTGAAAGTCTAACTTTATGACTACTCGTAAATGTCCTTTGTAAATACCGAAAGTCTATCTCCATGACTTTTTGTATTCACAAAGGGCATTTGAGTAGTAAATGCCCTTTGTAAATACCGAAAGTCGTAAAGTTAGACTTTCATCTAACTTTACCTTTGTGAATTGGACCTTTACTGTGCAATACAGCCACTCACACCCCCACTCACATACCCGTAGACACACATACCCACTCACTTAATCATACATCCACTTACATACCTAGTCACTCACCCATAGCCATTCACACAGCCACTTAGTCACCCATACAGCCATTCACACACACACACAAACACACACACTGATCCACCCATAAAGCCACTCACACAGCCACCACAGTTACCAATGCAGCCACTTACTCACACACTTACCCACCTATACAGCCACTCACATATCCACTCACACACCCATGCAGCCACTCAGACACATACTCCCACACTGATACAGACAGTCCCAGTGCCACTGAGATGACATATATTAGAAACAGTATCACTCATTAGTAGTACAAAAAGAATAGTAATTTAACTTCTGTGGTATCTTATTATATATATTTAATTGAAATGTTTACGAAACACTTACACTCACTGGATGATGTCATCAGTGATGTCATTTGAGATGTCATCAATTATTGTCACTGACCATATCATGAGTGATGTAATATGTGAGGTCATAAGCAGGGCATTAGGGGCATAAGTTATAGTTAGCTTAGGTAACTATAACTGCTGAATTTCAAAGGTTTTGTATGAGTGAAATCTTAGCCTAAATTTAACAACCCCGTAACTGAAACGTTATTTATCTTGTGGTGCTTCAGCAGTCATGTCACCAACTGATTACAGCATACTCGACCATTTAAATTGCTAGTTTCTCCCTCCCACTATCCTGAGTTTTTCACTTTGGCATCTTCCACTTCATAAATAATCATCTCATAAATCCGACATGCAACAAAAACGTTTAACAACTAATCCTGAAACCGACTTTTCACACACCGTGCAGACTTCATCATGACTAATCCTGCCCCAAATCCACTTACCTCTCTCATTTATGGCTAATGCTTTAAAAAATGACATAATGTCGAAGCCATCAAAATAAATACTGCCTAAGGCATTAGTTAATCTTTGAGGCAGACATTATTATATTGTTTCTATGGCTGGTAAAAAAGCTCATTTGAGTTCAGTTTGTAATGTAGAGGCTTCAGGATCAATTCCCAAAAAATTGGACGCAGCCATTCATCCTTCTAAAGGGCATATAATGTGCACAATTTAGTAGGTCTGTCACAGAGGTTGGGAAACAACGCAGTGGATTGTGCTGTTTAAATGTATAATATTAAATTAGAAAGTTTGCATCTGTCTAAATCTACATATGGTATTATTTGGTGTGCAGCACAATATTTATTTTTGAATGGTCGTTTGCCAATGTTCGGTGACTCATATGACACTGTTGCCAGATCAGAGATCCCAATTAGAGATTTTGGGGAGAGGATGTGGCTATCAAGCAATGGCGGGTGATCTCAAATCTGAGGAACTGGGTTCGGGTCTCGGCAATGATGCTCAACATCATGTGATTCTGGGCAAATCACTTAATCTCTCAATGCCTAAAAAAATAATGTGTCCTTGTATAACGTAACTGGCTCTCATGTAAAGCGCTCTGATACCTTCAGGTCAAGTTCGCGCTATATAAAACTCCGGGGGAGAGATGTTTTAAAGCATGGGCAGAGTCGGCAATTGCCCAGGGCCCCACCTCCCAAGGCCCTACCTGGGAAAGTAAACTATTTCTTTGTCTAACCTCTGTCTATTTCTGCACGTCAAACTCTCTCAACTCAGCTCACCTCTACCTCTGTTTCTCCTTGCACAATCTAATTTTTAATAATTACTGCACCCTGGGCAAGGTATATTTCAGCTGCTTTCGAGTGACCCCCATTTCTGAAATTTTGTTGGTGTTATGTGGGCTTGAATTAGAACAAAATTGGTAGTAAAAATGTTCTGGAAAGGGACCCCCATAATATGTTCTGCACAGGACCCCAAAAATCCAAAAGACAACACTGTGTTAGCTGATTGTGAAATCACAACTGCAAGACAGCTCCCTGGATAGTGGGAGACTTTTGCAGGTTTCCTGCCAGAATGTGTCTAACTGCCTCGGTGTCTGTGGTAAGTCTCCCATTTCTTGATGTCCATGTCTGTCCCTACTTTATTGTCGCTGTTATTGTCTCCATATTCTATAGAAGCGCATCAACAGCCCAGTGTCAGTCAGTCCTATATATATGCCAATATATTACATGTTTCAGTGTCATTCTAGCAGCTTCAGTGCATTCCCTCCATCTGTGAGTATATCTTGTGTACCAGGGTTGTTGTATTTCCTGTTGCTGTGGCAGTTTAATTCAAGTCTTAAGGCCTGTATTCTCCATCTGCCACTATCAGTGTGTTCTTGGTCTGAGAGATGTCGTGCTCCCTGTCTCCATTGGTTGTGTTTCTTTGTCCCGGCTACAGTAAAGTCCTCACTTGTTTCAAGAGATGTATTGGTGGCATCACTCTGTGCCAGAGTATGAATTTGTATTGTGCGATATTATTGGTCTTAGTATCTGCGTCTTCATGAATCAGCAGCTGTGGATACTGTCCAGTTGTGAGTGTTTCCATGTGCAATTACTAGGCTGTTTTCTAGCTCTCCGTTTCCCACTATTGTTGTATCTAAGCCTCAATACCCTTGTCTCTGTGTCTCAGTTCTTATTTTTCCCTTCCTCATTGACAATTCCCCCCCTCACTATCTGTTTCTCTCTACCCCATTGTAAGTTTCTCCACTTCTCCCTGTACCATTGTCATTAACTATTAACTATTAACACATGTGCCATCAACTCAGGCACCCTTGCACAATGGTGCATGTGTACTGACATTGGTGTTGGCATGCTCACTTATTCACATAATCAGTCGCGTTCACAGTGCATCCTCATATTGTCGTCCAAGAGATGCAGCTCTGTGCAGACAAATTGTATATCCGTGGTGTTGAGGCAAGGGGGCATTTTGCCACCCTGCCGCATCCCCAGGCAATGTGCCCCTTTGCTCTTTCATGTTGCCCTAATTTGGTGGTCTGATATGTATCTTTGGATATATTTTTAATTACTTTTCTGTGCAGATTTCCAAGTCTGTGACCTCACCAGTGTGTGTCTTGCAATATATTTGTTGACTAGGGTGATATGTGTCTATACCCCCAGGAACAGGAGTATCTGGGACAGGATCTGAAGTCATTGTGGATGTGCACTGGGAGATATTTAATAGAACATGAGTGACATTGGGCCCATCCACCCCTGTCCCCCCAGTCCCTAGTTGTTACTGATCCTGTTGCTGATGTTGTTGGTCTTGTTCAGCAGTATCCTGTCCCGGGACTCCAACCACTGACTCCCCGCAGATGACTGCGGACACCTGTTCCTCCAACGCATCCAGCTCCTCCTATGGGGCTGGACTCCCACCTCTGGTCTGCTGTGCTGCCTTGAGATTGGCCACCAGTTTCTCCTTGGTCTTGCACTTAGCATCATGCCAGCGCTTCTTGCAGTCATTCACTATCCTCCTCACTTCTCCGACAACATTCACCTTGACTGTGATGGACTGCCATATTGCATTTGTGGTCCCCAATGACACAGTGGAGCTGACAAAGAGGTGTTGTTTCTCTGTCGCCTCAGCAATCAGGACTTGGTTCTCATGCTGGCTGAACCTGGTTTTCCTCTTCCTCTTCCCCTTGCCCTTCTACTGGGTCTCTGGATGGTCCTCTTGGCTCTTTGGGGGGTTATTATCTCGTGAGGTTCTGGGTCCAGCTTCCTCCGTGGTTCTTCAGTTTTTTATTTTTTTACTGTGTGTGATACATAGCGGGCATTTTGCAGACGCTTTTCCCACCTAACATGAAACAAAGTGGCATCACGCTTATTAACGTGCAGTTTCTGGCCTCTGACTGGCCTGCCGCTACTATTTTCTCGTTAGCGGAAAGATTTTTATCACCGTGATGCTGTTGTTAACATCGACAGTTTCCAAGCAGATGAGAAACTATCGCCATGTAGAGACGGCTGGTACATATGTCGCTAACATGGCGATAGTTTGTGGCGATAAAAAAATTGCTGCTAACTCACGTTAGCGATAGTTATCGCCAGTCCTTGTACATAAACCCCTTAGTTTTTTAAATGTGGGGTAAACACATCCTATTCTTAGATTTTTAAAGGCAAATGGGGCATAACATACAGACTCAGATTACATCACACCAAAATCCACACATTTTTCCTTTTTTTTCGAACCTTTCTCCCTGATATACTTCTGCAGGTTTGACCTGTCGGAATTTATCAAGGGGAAAACTTCTTAATTCTGAAGCCAGTGCAAACATTTGTTTGCACAGGGATCTGAATGTGGTCCTTAAATCGTAATAAGTGCCAAACGTAGATACAAGCGATCAGTATATTGCTTCGCCTTTTAGAAATAAAACTACAGTTTTAAAGACTCCAACCTTCCCTTTAAGATGTTGATTGTGCATTTGTTTAGTATATAAAATATTCCATACTATTCAGAATATTTCATAATTAGTGCATTTGTTTGTTTTATACTGTTTTTTGTATCTTCGTGTATTTTTCAATGTCATATTTAGAAACTGCTTCCATCGTGCAGATGACGTCTTCACGTGCCACAGACGGTATCCATGAACATCTGAAATGGTGAAATTGAATATAATCATCGTTGTTTTGTAACAAGAAGAGTCGGTTGCAGAGCCTGTCATCCTAAAGGAAGAACTGCTGTGCAAATTACAGTTTGTGTACTGTAAATTATAATCCGTTTGCTAACTTGTCACAAGTGTTTCTTCTGAAGCCAAGTAATCAAGTATGTTGGCACTTCATAAATCTCATTTCAAGCGTGCTGACAAATTATATACTAATTCTTGTTGCTAAGCAATGCATACAGGCATCTTGTCCAACAAAGGCAATGCATCACATCTTCCATCAAAATAAACAGATTTTCAATATAGCTATATAGAATCAGCTATACAGTTTGGTGCAATACTTGTGTAAATCAATTATGCAGTTGATCCTGATGCGCCCAAATCATTATTAGAACTATAAATAATCACTGGTCTGAGTAAGGACTTTCTGACAACCCTGGAGCCGTCAACTAGTTGGGACATGTTTTACCTGGAGCAAACACTCTGAACTGGGCTGTGAAGTTCACAATGAAAGTTGCTGAAAGATATGTCATCTGTCACTGTCGGTCGTCAAAATGTAACAATGAAATTGTATTTAGAATGACCCTGATTACAGAATTGTTTTTTGGGTAATTGCACCTTTTCAATGGATCAAATGGTATGTGAAAGTACAATGCTGCTCAGCAAAGGTTTGTAATGATGGGAACTTCAGAAGAACTTCACAAAGCTGCAGAGTTTGACACCTTTGGCAAAATGTCCCCAGTGGATGCATTTGTGTAATAATGTTTAGGGAGAACATTTTTTAAGAATTCTTGTACAACAAAGTTGGCTTGCTGTGTTTTTTGTTTGTGAAAAACGGGTGCTGTGTACGGCTTTTGACTCAATTGTTATGTAGACATTGGTGTTTTGGAAGTTTGTCGTCTCCATAAAGATTTTATATAAACCGACTGTTAATATAAAATCGTTATGGAGACGGCAAACTTCCAAAATTTCTCACACCTCTAGTTTACAGTATTTAACTGGTCAAAGAAACAGTGACCAGGAAAACAAAAACAAGATTCCTCGTGGAAACATAGGATGTCATTTAAAGAACGCTGGCAAACTGCCAACACTCTGGGCTGGCAGAGAACCAATGGGTTGTATGCTGCCACGAGCAATTGCCAATGGCTAGAATATTTGCAATTTTTTTGTGTGTGTTCCTGTAATGGCCTAAGTGCCCAGGGGTGTTCAGCCACATTGGTGCTACTCTCAGGGGGATATCCACAAGAACCGGCGATACCTATCGCAAACGCCAGTTAGCGGGAGCATTTTTATTGCCGCCTAACCCTGAAAACTATTGCCATGTTAAAGGCGTATTAACAAGCCGTCACTACATGGTGATAGTATCAGGGACCAGCGGTGAAAACTGCCACTAACATCAGCGCGAAGGCGATAGGAAATCTGGCGTTAGAAGGCGAAAACTACTGATAGGCACATTAGCGGCAAAAAAACTCATGTTAGCCAGCCCAACATGAGTTTTTTTGTCTCTTATGCAAAAATTAGCCTATCAGTCAAAATCCAATAGAAAATAGGTATAATAGTGTAGATATACTTTATTTAGATATAAAATATCTTTAAAAGATCACCTAAAAATTACACAGCAAAACATTTTAAAAGCAGAATCTTGACATAAAAACAGTAGTTAAAAAAGACTTCACCAATCTATCTATGGAAAAGGACTTAGTGTGCAAAGTGCAATGACCAGTTTAACATTTAAAGTGCATTTAGATTCCGGTCTTTGGCAAGGACCATAAATACAGACCATGGACCGTAAAGTAACAGCCAATTGTGCAAAGCAACAGTTCAATAAAAAGATATAAGCAGCAGTTGAGAAATCACAAGATAAAATAGAATAGCTCTTAAAAAAGCATAAAAGCGAACCAGCCCGTAACTACTTCAGAGAGCGGTAAGCATTTCGTAAGAAAATTGTAAAAGCAATGTTTAAATCTGTGTTTTCTGGCATTAATGCTGCAATGATTGCTTGTCTGCAAGATCGGATTCCCAGCCTGTTCCACTCAGTTTTCAGTTTACGTCTACGTTGTGACAAAAAGGATGGACAGAGACAGACTATATGCTCCATGGTTTCGGGAGACATGCCGCACCCCCTGCAAATTACGTCCTCTGTCAGACGGCGCCAGACGGGAAGATCTTTTAGAAATTGCCAATCACCCAGTCTAGCAGCCATAAATCTGATTTTTAAATGCAAGGAGTAAGTGCAGGATAAGTAAGATGCGGGGGCTAACCGACCATATGAAGACATTGTTGCCCAGGCGTGTCTGCGTTTGGCAAATTGGGCTTTATCAATGATCAAGGACCTCATTCGAATACAGTTCTTAATGCTATTTTTAAATGCTGCTTTACTAGGGTTGAGGTCCCATAATGCACCGGCAGACATTTCTCGGATCGAATCCTTAAAAAGGTGGCTGTATGAGCCGCGTGGATTTGTCTGGGAAATATCCAACCAAATTAAGGACTCCAATGATCCTGGCTTTGCCTGTCTCAGTTTGTGGCACAGATTTAGATACAGACCAGTGACTGAAATTTCATAGTTTAACAGACCAAATTCTAGTCTGATCTGAGCAGCAGAAGCTGATTTGGGCAAGTGGAGGATTTTTTTGTAAAGTTTCGTCACGTGTTGGTTGAAAGAGGAATTTAGTTTCCCCCTAAAAATCTCAGCACCATAAGTCAGAGTGGGCCCAATTTTTGCTCTCATGACTTCCAGTAATGGGGACAAACTTGGGCCAGACAAATTTCTTGAGAGCTTACAGAAGCTTGCCTGTAGGTTCATGGCTTTTACTAAGATAACCTTACGCTGTTGGTTAAAATTGCCCCTGGAGTCAAAAATGACCCCAAGATATTTGTAAGTATTTCCTATTCTAAGGCTAGAGTTGTTAAACTGCCAACCACCCCCACGGTATAGCTTTTTACCAAAAGTGACGACTTGGGTTTTCTTTAAGTTGACCTCCAACCCATTCGTGGTTGTATAGGCTTCCAGTCTGTTTAATAGCCTCTGCAGCCCTACCCGTGTCAAACTAAAAAAAACCAAGTCGTCTGCATATAAAAGATTGCTTATTGGGACACCTCCCATCTTGGGCGGATGACTGTTTGTTTCCTCAAGGGAGGATGGCAGATCTGCTATAAACACATTAAAAAGGAGGGGGGCCAGCACACATCCCTGTTTGACTCCTCTAGTTGTCATGATTTTCAGAGAGAGATGCGTGCCGGTCCCCAACTTCACTTGTACCCACGTGCCCGAATGAAGTTGGATGATCGCGTCCAGGAGCTTATCTGGGATCCCCCATTTTTTTAGCTTCTCCCATAAGGCAGCCCTTGGTACCCGATCAAATGCAGCTTTAAAATCTATAAAACAACAAAAAACCATGCTAGATGTGACTACTGCTTTGTTGACAATAATAGACAGTGACAGTAAGTTGGTCATGGTGCCCGAGGAGGCAGTGAAGCCAGTTTGGTTCAGTGGAATCAGATTGTTCTGCTCTACCCAATGTCTCAGTTCCCCCAATAATGTTCCTGCAAAGAGCTTGGCTTCAATGTCTAACAAAGCTATTAGTCTATAATTGTTTGGGGATGCATGAGAGCCGGACTTGTAAATCGGGTGGATTATTGCCCCTCGCCATGAATCCGGGATGGTTGAACTTGTCAGTGCACAATTGAAAAGATTGGATAAATATCGTGACCATAAATCAATGTTTGTTTTGAACAGAGACTGTGGTAGGCCGTTTGGACCGGGAGCGCCGTCGGATCTTGCTTTGCCAGAACTTTGGTGACCATTTCTTGGGTGACTTGCAGATCTTCACCTCGTGGATCAGAATGGACCATCGAGCTGCTCCTGTTCAGTTGTGGGTGGAGTGACAGTTGTTTATGAACGGATAAGATTGTAGTCACAGAGACTTAGGAGGCCCTAAAATGGTCAGTCAGATAGGCAGACCAGGTCGCTTCTGCAATATTTGCTGATCCGGATCTAGAGGAGCTACCGTTTTGGCGGTTGATTAGAGCCCAGAATCTTTTGGAGTTGCAGCTTTTACTCTCCCATAGAAGTTTGCACCAAAATTGGGCTAGATGTCGGCGTTTATCAGATTGTATTACGACCCTGAATAGTTTTTGGCTTTTTTTATACCCATTCGAAAGCTCAGTATTTCCTGGAGATGACTTAAGAGATCGCAGAGCTTTGTCTCTAGATTTTTTCAGTGCCTTTGTATAACTGGAGATTTGGAACTGGTGGCTGACAAAAGCCTTGTGAGCGTGTTGGCTAGAAGGAAAGCAACTTGTCAGTTGGGAGCAGAAAGATGACCACGCACCCATGGAAAAAACCGCTGCGGCGGGGCTTCCTGTAATAAATGCCGAACAAGCTTCCATGATGTTGGGGCTGATGTCGTCGTTCCATTTTAGCCGTTTTAGGTTTTCTGTGTAAATACCTGGGCATGTCATTGAGGCAGATTTATGAAAGTCTGGCTGAATATTAAGGATAACGACTTGGGGACGATGATCACTTCCTGATCGAGGGAGAATACTATAGTTGGTCAAATGATGGAACAATGCTGAATTGCAGATGGTGTAATCTAAATAGGAGCATTTACGGCCATTTGACCAGGACCAGTTGGGGGGAGTATCATTCGTAGATCTGCCATTCATTACCAGGAAACCAATGCTTAAAAATTGCAGCACACAAAGCTCACCGAGGCCGCAATAGGCTTGATGTATGGGTTTGGACTGGGCCTTGAGTTCCGGGGTAGTTAATGGAAAAAGCCCTTCGTAATCGGTGGAGTTACCCTGGAAAAGGTTAGTGTTAAAATCTCCAGTAATTAGGTAGTCAAAGTTGGGATAATCCGCCACCAGGTCACACACAATTTTCATTAGACGCGTTAAGTGGGCCTTCTTTGAGCGGGTGTTAGGGTTGATATAAACGTTAAGAAGAAGAAGAGAACGTTGATTATTCCATGCACTGATTTTAACACCAAGTAACCAGTCTTCGTCAAAGGTCAGTATCTCAATCGGGCCTTTTAAGTTATTTGAAACGTATATCGACAGGCCGCCTTTAGGGTGGCCGTAGAGACAAGATCTAATTGCCGGTTTCCAGAATTCCATGAAACCAATAGCTGGGCTAGATTGAGAAGCCCAGGTTTCTTGAAGAGCAATTAGGTCATGACCAAAGATGAAAGAATGGATCTCTGAATTACTAAGTTTCTGAGAAAGGTATAATAGGTATAATAAACCAAACAAATGCAGAATGGAGCAGCCTGGGCCAAGTGCAGCATACATCACAGCCCCTGCAAGCCACCCAACATCCAGGATGACCAGGATGAGAGCCAGGATGCCTCGCTGGACCTGCTTCTGGAGCCTGGATGCCTCGCTGAACCTACGTCTGAAGCCTGGATTCCTCGCTGGACCTGCATCTGGAGCCGGGATGCCTCGCTGGACATGCGTCTGGAGCCTGGATGCCTCGCTGGACCTGCGTATGGAGCCTGTATGCATCGCTGGACCTGCGTCTGGGCTCTGGATGCCTCTCTGGACCTCCATCTGGAGCCTGGATGCCTCGCTGGACCTGTGTCTGGAGCCTGGATGCCTCGCTAGACCTGCGTCTGGAGCCTGGAGTGGTATGCTGTGGAGCTGTGGAGTCGATGAGCCATGGCAGTAGACATTAAGGCGCAACAAACGTCCGTACCTGGTGGTGAAGTTTGGCAGGTCGCATGGAGACACGTTGCTGACCTGTGTGAGAAGTAACCCCGGGCGTAGCACTACGCTTCGCCCACGTAGTGTACGTAGCGCTGCCTGCTTCGCACTTTCCGAAGTAGGCGAAGCAGGGCAGCGCTACGCACACGCCGAGGGCGAAGCGTAGCTGCTTGCCACCCGCCACCCACCTCCCGCCCGCCCTTCTTTTAAATAATATGAGCAATGAAAATTAAGTAAAGTAAGTCGACTTACCCGTAAGCGCGGCGTCTCCGGGGCTCCCTCTTTCAGTTTCTAATTTCTTCTGGCAAATGCGCATGCGCGGACACCTTAAAGAAATGCACGGTTCTTTAAGGAGTTTCAAACACATTTTGGCAAATATTGACGACAGCCACCAAATTTAAATAAAAAAATAAAAAACTCAGGCTCATAGAAAGATGGAGCATAAAGCGCTCGTGCTTACAAGGCCAGATTTGTGTGTACTGATTATGATTAGGCAAATACGTAACAATTTAAAAAACAAGCATTGGCCGCGCGGCCGTAAAAGTAACGCTGCGCGGCCCCGAAATGAAATAATAAAAAAAAAACGCGAGTGGTGAGATGTGCGCACGCGCGTGCACAAAGGGAAAAAGTGCTGTGCATGTCGCGCGTGCTTGTGCGCGTTCTTGCAAGCTGGTGGCCGGCAAGGTAGCGCTTTTTGAAGCAGCTACTAAATGTCTTGCAAGCGCAGCGCAGCGCTGACTCTAGCGAGACCTAATAAAGCAGGTGCCAGAGTTGAAGCTCAAATTCTGTAACGCATTAATCAGCCCAAAAACCTTGTGAGCTCGGTCGAGGCTGGGCAAGTGTGCTTCCTCCCCATATCTACTGTCTTGTAAGTAAAAGTGTTTGCAATCCTTTCCATAACTCGTTTAGTATAAGCTGGAAAGCACAGAGGATAAGACACGTGACCAGTGCCGTATGTTTTCTTTTGGGGTTTTTGAAATTAATTTGCTAATTTCAAATGCTGAAGGGTAAAATGTACAACTGGTCTTTGAGAGGCAGTGGGCGGGCGAGAGAACACTTTATCACGACCTCTATGCTGCTGTGCGAACTGCCAGGCTTCGTAGGGCAGGATTCATTCTGGCACGAAGATCCAGTCACAAAAATTAAATCTCGACAGGAAGCACTTACAGATATACATAAAGCAGGTGCCCGAGTAGAAGCTTTCTCCCCATATCTACCATCATAAATTGGCTGTGATGCTTGATGGAGGTCTTTGCATGCATGACTTTCTCGAGCGCAGTCCCTGTGTAGTTCCTGTGGCCACGAGGTTCTTTCTCCTCCTCTGCTGCTCTGATCGGTCTCTGACCTTTTATAAACATGAGGCATGTGAACTTGCATAAAAGCCCCGTCCGTTTGGCCCTGCCCCACTCACACTAGCGGTATGCAGTCTTCCCACCCTTTACACACTATGATGGACAGCTCACTCGAGGGACCCTGGAGCCTTTCGGCGCTGTGGCAAAGTTAAAGACACACATGGTCACTGGAGACAACTCTTCTGGCCCTTTAGGCAGCTGTCGCTTAGGAAAAGCGCTATACATTTACCCATCGAGGTAGCACTTACTGATTAGCCAGTAGAAAGTACTCTAGCTAAGTAGAGGAATTGCACAAAACAGTGGCTTCTTCTTGGATAAATATGCAGGGCACGTTTCATTCTGGCATGATGCTCGTCTGCCCCTGAGACCCTGCAAAGATTACAACGGTCGCAACAAGAAATCTCCGCGAGCACGCGATATTCCGCATGCCCATGGAGATTTCTTGCCGTTTTGCAGAATTTTGCGTAGTTCGACTATGTAGATTCCGCCCACCCCTACATTTCACACATGTGGGAGTGCCTTGCCAGGTGCTCTTGAGCACCCTCGAGATATCCTAGCCGTTAATGAGTGCCACGAGATTTTATAGCTCCCGCAAGATTTTGCAGTCGCTAACACAGCTTTAGGTTATGCCAGCGACTTCTGGTGGATGTTTTTTGACGTACGCCAATGCCAACGATCTACCACGGCTGCAACCTGGGGAAGATTCTCTCCTCGAGAAGCATCTAAATCGTCCAGAAATTATGATTTGGAGTAAAAAACCTCCACAAATGGACTGTTACCATTGGGTTTTTTGGCGCGAGTAGTGTTTTTTTTTTCAAAATGAAGGAAATGCTTCAGAGTCTTCAACTTCCTGCTCCTATCGGGCATTCTCCTCCCAGTGCAATGTCCATCTCCTGGTCACTTTTCATTTGGTTTTGGAGCTGGAAGGATCACTCTTTGTGTCTGCTGTATACCATTGAATTGAATCACTTTGAGATTTCACAAGTTAGTAAAAAACTGTTGTGCAAGGCTTTGTTTGTTTGATAGAGGGCATGCATCAGGATTTATTTCTATTTTTATTCTATTTTGTTTTATTTATTGTGGTGGGGGTGGCCTGCAGTTGCAGTAGAAGCCTAGTTATTTTTTGCATGCATTTTTTCTTATTTTGCAAAGGAAAGAAGCAGCACGGTACATTTTATCTATTTTATTTAATACATTTTCAAATATTATTTTAATTCACTATGTGGCCTAGGCTGCCAATGGGCCTTCCAGCCAGTAGGCCTACTACTAGTCATGGGTGCATGAAACAACTGTTTCTGTGGTGTCTGTTGAATTGAAACATAATTTAGGCCATGAATGGCATTGTATTAAAATACAAAATGGGTTTTTTGTAGTATCTCACATTATGGGATATAATGCCATTGGATGTGTGTTGCTGTAAAATAGTTTAGCCCTGTCAATTTTCATTGTTGGCTTTGCTGAACAAATGTTGTGTTCTCTGTGTTACCACCATGCCCCCTTTGTCTGGCCAGTGTATGAGTGTTTTTGCCATAGGCCACCTTTGGACTTTGCTCCTCATGCCAAGTGGTCAGGGGCCTTTTTGTATAGTCACTGTCTATAGGCCTAGATGTGTTTTTTTGCAGCCAGCCAGTGTGCTTTTGCCATAGACCTGCATGTCTTCTTTGTTGTGGCCATGCGTTTTTGCTGGTCGTTGTGACCTTGTGGCTGGAGACCGTTTTGTGTAGGCAGGCAGTGTTCCTTTGCCATAGGCCTGCATGATGTCTTTGTTCCCCATGCCTTCTTGCTTGCTTTTTGTTGTTCACCAAGTGGCCTGTTGCCATTTTATGGCAGCAGCCAGTGTCTTCTCTTTTTTCCCAATGCCTTCTTGCTCAGTGTAATTGTTGTTGACCATGTGGCACTGGCTGGGAGCCATTTTGTGCGTCCAGCCAGTGTGGTGCTTTGCCGCAGGCTTGCATGGATAGTTGAGGCAGCAGTTTAATAAATTATATGATTGAGGATAATTGCATTTATTTATTTTAAAACTTTTTTTTTAATTGCATTTTTTGCAATTTTTAAAAAGTGTTTACATTTCTTAAATGTTATTTTATTGTTTTATTTTTTATTTTTTGTAATTGTAATTTTTTTGAAATTTTTCTTTATTTTCATTTTTCTTTATTTTGATGTTTTAATAGTTTCAATTGTTTTCAGACTTTTCATGTTCCCCTCCCATTTTCCTAACATCCAGCATCAACCCCATGTCTGCTATAGGCGCACAACAGCATTCATTGTCTAAGGATTATTACGTTGTCACCTGCACCTCCCTGTGTGCCAACGTGATGCACATAAAGTAAACAGTTACATCTGAATGTTTTTGCTGTTCTTTCTTATCCTTCCTGAGTGTACACCGTGAAAGATTATGTTGGTGTCGTTTTACGTATGGCTACAGTGTATTGCTAATTATTTATATTAACTTAAGTAACCATTGACCACACTAAATGAAGTTGCTTGTTTGTACTGCTAATTGAACTGCAGCAATGACATGTTTCACTGATGTTCTTCTTGCTTGTTTGCTTTTAGATGCACAAAAGACAACATCACCTGCAGTACTGCCAGACTGAAGGCCTGTGCAATACATGATGCGTGACCACACAACACAGACATCTCTTCAGCTTGTGAAGCTAAGTGCCACTGCCAACTCTCAGCTTCAAGATGGCCCCAAAGAAAGGTGCTGCCAAGAAAGCTGCCAGTGGGGAGGAAAAGAAGATGCTGATTACTACCATTGGCGTGCCAGCCAAAACCTTTTTTGGCAAACTTGTGCCTCCCGCAAAGGCCTCCGGGGAGCAGGCTGGGAGCAGCAACCCCACATCAGCGGACCCAGCCCAACCTAGGCCCAAGCCCATGTCTGTCATAGAGCTAGCCTGTCTAATCACGACAACGCCGACGAGCAGTGATGTTGAAATGGACTTATCTCTTTAGCAAAGTAGTACCTAATCATTGCGGGAAACTCTGATAAGTGGACAACAACAGTTGCTGCCAGCAATAGTGGTACCTCTTGAAGTAGGAGCAAGTCAGGAGATTGAGCTTCATGCTGAGGAAGTAGAAGGAGCCACTTTTTCAGAAAATCCATTGTCTTCCAGATCTCCAGCAAGAAAAAGGAGGGTTACTCCACCATCTTCTTCTCCAAGCCCCCCTTCTGATGATCAAGACACCTCTTGGATCCCGCCTCAGTCTAAGAGTGAGACATGCCAGGAGATGCTACGGACAAGGAAGGTTCCTGAAAGCCTTGGAGTTATGGCTGTAGTAGAAGGGGGTGATGATGAGCCAGTCATCATGGATGCTAGTCCAGCCCCAGACGAGACCAATGTTACTCCATCTTAACTTGCTCTGAGAGATGTGGCACAGATACCACCACCACCAATGCCAGTTGCCATATTTGCAAAGCCCTGGCAGCCACCTACATCCACAACCACCTCAGTAGAAGTAGGCACTGCAGAGGCAAACGTTAAAATGCCCACCTATAGCCAGTTCATCCAACATTGGCAGTGGCACCAGTGTCATAAATTGGCCCTCCCCAGTTTGGGACTCCTTTACTGTTAGCAAGAAGGAGGCAAACATTATCATATGCTCCATTTATGGAGCAAGTGTTAGTCGAAGTAAGCTTGGTACAAATTATAGTGTTGGAGGCCAAACAACTCATTTGAGAAAACACCACTCAATCCAGTGGGAGGAGCACCTTAGCGTCCAAAAAACTGCAAGTGGTGTTGGTGAAGGATATGACGGCTGAGCAAGGAATCCGATCCGATCACTGAGGAAGGTGAAGAAGAGGAAGACATTTTTGTCATGCAAATCAGCCCTGTCCGCAGCAGTGCAGTAGTATCGCCCACATCAGCAACATCGTAATGGCCCAAGACTCAGATCGAGATATCAAGCAAAGAGCATACAGTGAATGCCCTGCTGAGACGCACATTGAGCCAACTACCATCTACTCTCAAGAAGTCACCAACATCAGTGGGCCCAGAAAAGAAAAACATCCAGGCTACTATTCCTGGCATGTTTAGGCAGGAGTGGCAGTAGGAGTGCAACAAGCCAACAACACGTTTGTACAACATAAATCTGGGTTGAATAATAGCGCTGGATACCCTCCCTTTTTCTTTTTTGGGTGGGTTTTACAGAACATGTGGCATCCATCTGCCCAAAATGGAAGGTTCCCAGCCTGTCCTATTTTGCCAGTTTTGCTGTTGCATTGCTACATTATGATGTGCTGGAATTGCTTGGACAAGCTTTTGCAGCAGAGTGCAGTTCACACTATCCACCTGATGACAGACATATGGACCAGTTGCTGAGCCACTGAGTACATATGGATCGCTGCATACTGAATATCTTTTGTGGGGGTTAGAGAAATTATCTTTGCAGGTGTTGATACAGCTGAGATTTTTAATGGCACTCAGAAGCATGCAACAGTAGCCATTTTCGCTATGTAGAAATCCCATACTTCTGCAAACATCTTGGAAGATATTAACAACAAGGTCTTTGAATGGCTGCAACCAAGAGGCCTCAACATTGGAATTGTTGCCACAGACAATGTGGTAAAAAGATTTTGGTATATTTGAAGGTACGATTAGTCACTTGTGACCGTGCATGAAGGAATCGCTTTCTGATCCAAAAGTGCAAAGAACAAAACAAAATAGCATTTCCCGCTGCGGGAAACGTCTCTTAGGTGCTTTGGGATGATGCGATTATATTCATGATGGGCTTGTTCCTTGGCGAATGGATATAATTCTGCTGATTTGAATATCGCTCCCCATGAGCGCTTTTGTTTTTTATGGAAAGTTGAAATCTTTGATGAATTAAATCAAGATAACACTACGAAATTTCATATCAGACTCATTGTTAGATAATTGTAAACATTGATTACTTTCCCCACCAGGAATCCAGGAAGTCCACTCAAGGGACGTTTGCCACTGCAAATGCCATGACAGGTGGTGGCTATTTCAGGGTCCTGTGTTTGGGGCACTGCATCAACATCATTGTAGAGGACTTTCTAAAAAAGGAACACTGCACTCATTTCAGCCATCCTGTTAAAGCCTACACACAGCTGAGGGTTATTCAGCGAGATGATAGAATGCCAGTTAAAGCACTCGTACAGGAGGTGCCAACACATTACACATTAGAACTCAACTGATTACATGTTGCAACATCTGTTTGAGCAGTACTTACCGATCAATGAATATGTCATGCAAAGAGGGGATGCAACTTTACAAAGCATGATTATTGAGATGGACCAATGAGGCCTAGTCAAATGCCTGAAAGAGATGCTGCTTCCTTTTGAGGTTTTCACATTGGAAGTCATCAAACAGGACAGTACCATGGGCCTAGCTATCCCGTTGTTGCATATGCTACAGGAACAGTTGAAGGAGGTGTCTGAAATGCATGCAGTTGTGGACAGAAAAAAGATGCACATGCGTTGGTGGAGAGCTTAAGCCTTCGCTTATCTGTTAGTGTAAGGGTGCAAAGAGACATTGTTTCATCCAAACATCTGTCACAAATCTTGATCCATGGTAAAAACAATTACTGGTCACTGTAATTCCTTTTTCAGATGGGGATGTTTCAAACTACAGGACATGGATTGGAGAGCAAGTCAGTGACCTAGAAAAAGAATGGCTGGGAATTAGAGGCCTACTCCTCTGGATCACAAGTTCTGCGGAGCAGGCTTCACCTTCAGAGCCTGAGGACAGTGCTGTTACTATACAGAAGCTAAAATCAGAACACCAGCAACAACAGGAAGAGGAGCATTAGCCCCAAAATCTGCATATGATAGGTTTCTACAAGCAGGGCTAATGTTCAGTGCAGAGGTGAAGGAAAAAGCGGTCGAGCAAAGTTGACCACCAATGGCTATTGAGAGGATGGTCCAGGCCTATCTGGATGACCCAATAGATGTCTATCTTGATCAAAACCCATTGGTGAATTGGTATGGGAAGAGACACAAATGGGCAGTGCTCAGCAGGCTGGCGATACATTATCTGGCTTGCTCAGTAGACAGTGTGTTTACTGAGCATGTGTTCAGTGCAGCTGGTACAGTTGTCACAATGAGAATAACCAGTCTCTCACCCCAAAACGTGGAGAGATTAACCATCATCAAAATGAATCAGCACTTTATACCACCGAATTACACCATACCTGAAGTATGACAGGAGGAGTATGAGGGTGATTGGTCAGACTCAGGTCACGGAAAATCACATTTTATTGCCAGAGTGGAGTTGGACCAGTGTGCAGAGAAGAAGCCCACCCAATTCCCCTAAAGTACATTGGAGAGACAAATTTGTGCCTGCCTCCATCCTGTACCTTTCTATCTTTTCTTTATTCCCCTAGCCAGACTACCCAATATTATTTGATTTACAAGACTGACCAATGTGTGTTTCCTAAAACAATGAAATGGATCAGCAAAGTACCACCATAACCATCTCTGAATTAGAACAGGTAAATGGCATACACGCACCAAAGGTTGATATATTAAGAATGATTGTTGTTTGACAGTGTGTTGAGATGATTCATGTGGTGTCAGGCAATGAGACGGGCTGTTTATTGTTAAACTATAACTATTAAGCTTGAATTTATTTGTGTTGATTGATTTACAATGTTGGTGGCCTATGGCAGATGATCATTTTTTTCCTGAAGGTGATTTTTTTCCTTCCCCTTTGACACTTTGCGAGATTTGTTTGCTGAGTCCACCACATTGTTGTGTTTTCTGCTTCATAATCCTCAAAGTCCCGACCAGATCTGGTCCCTTTAGCTAACAAGCACAAATCTAGTCTACACAAAAAATAATTAAACGTTTCTCTTGTTTGTCATCAACAGCATTGCAAAAAAGGTCGATCTAGCACATTTGAGTCGAGACTCAGTCGATACGGAGTTCAACACGTTAGTTACTCAGAGTCAGGAGGATGATGGACGGACTCAGGGCATGAGTACTTCAACAACTGCCACCGGAAGTAGGAAGTTATCAACTTGACAGCAACCAACATTTGGTTATGACTCTACGAGGCCTATTCAACTCTGTGGAGTGGCAGTGAGAGAAATGCAATGTTCCTGAATGTGTGTGCTGGGTGGCTCAAATGTGATACTATGTGGTGTTGGGTGGGTGGCCTGTTGTGTAGGTAACTCAATACAGACATGTGGTGATCATCACATTATGCACATGCTAGGCTACATATTATTATGATGATCATCATGACAGTTGCAAGTTTGATAAGCCTGATCCTACATGCGGCCACTTGTCTTTGATTGTTGATTGTTGTATTGCTCTCACCTAATTAATTGATCGTGCATCAGTCATAAAAGTAATGATTGCCAAAAGGACTATTGTTCTCTCTTACACTGGCTCTGGGTCTTCTTGGTGCACTCCTTATGAAGTTTAACTTCTGTCCTTTTCCTTGATTCTACAATATCATGTTTGTTTTACAATTCCCAGGCCTCCTCTTCTCCTGCACAAAAAGGCAAAAGTACAATAGCACTCACGCCTACCTTACCGGATCGCCAGGCACCCAAGATTGACAGACAATGCAAGACGAATACAGATGCACCTTCGAATTTGGCAATACAGTATAAGTTGTCTTTTGTTCACCTCACTCCTACAAAATTAGTATTTACTATTTTTCAAACCAAGGTGACAGAACATATAGCTGTATAATAATATAATAACTTGGGTCTCTCTGTGGCTGATGGACTGTTTGGTTTGCATTGCATTGGTTTAAGTTAACTATGTCATAATCATTCCTTCATTACCTTTTCCTTCCTCAACAGATTGATGATGGTTGGCTGCTCATTGCCCAGATGAATATAGTCTTTGTGTAGTGTTTGTCTTTGTTACACCTTTCCTCAAATCCCCTTTCCCATTCATTCATCAAACCTCTAACCATCTTCCCCGGGCCATGTGATTTATTGAGGCATGACTTTATAATTTTCACAGTTAATTGATCACACACTTGGTGTAGCGGATGTGGTGAAAGCAACACCAACTCGGTACAGGATCTTCAGTTCCACTTCTATTACCAAAACAATAGCCCACACTAGTCACATTTACCCACCCACACATAATAGAGATTGATATTTTAGATATAGAAGAACATCATTTGTCATCATCGCCATTCAGGCATTGTGTTGCATAAACACTTAACCATGTTCGTTTCATGATCCGAGTATTTACTATTTTAGTTTTAATTAAAATAGTAGCTTACCAATTCCTCTGAATATTTTAGTACTGCATGTTATATTTTCACTATCAGGTATTCTTTGTTGCGTAGCAGTCTGGTCTTAATTGTTTGTTAAACTATGATATAATAATATACATAATCCATTAACTCAGTTTTTTTAAATGCATTTATTTATTTTCCTGCAATGAATAATCTTTCAGATTAATCCTACAGTTAGAGTTCACATAGGTGGGAATGGGACCTTTCTTCTCCTTAATTGTTGATGCACTAGCTTCTACTACGACCCTGTCACCTTGAGAAACCATGCAGCCCTCGCTTTATCTATTCAGGTAAGAGAACTATAGAGTGTGGTCTTGTATTGTGGGCAACATAGGCAATGGAAGGTGGAAAGCTGTAAACCCTCCTCCCACCTCCCCTTAGTGGTTAGTTGCAGACTACAGAGACTAGGAAAGTAGTTGTATGACATGGGTACTACATAACTGTTATACTCTATCAGCAGATTTTTAAAACAGGCTGCTGCTGAGCTAAACCTGGCAGCAGCGCAAAGTAAAACACAACAATACAGAATTGAAGTATAATAACTATATTTATTACCCTAACAACAACAATATAAACCCACACTTTCTACCATAACCTGCCGCACACCTCTCGCCAAACAATTCCTTCCATCCTCAATCAATGATCAAAATGTGCTAAAAAATGAAAACTAAAGTCCAAACTGTCTTGGTTCCACCTCCCATCCCACCCACAACAAGTCCCACACCCACCCACCAAAACAATGGTTATAAAAGGGGCAGAAGAGGGCACTAACAGCAGGCCAGAAGCTTTTTGAGGTGCTCCTCTTTTTTAATCTGCCTGGCTTCCATCTTAATCTTCCTGGCTTCGATCAGGTCCAGCCTTTTCATGATGCGGTGGAAATTTTAGTCAGAAGTTGGAGGGGGGAGCAGCAGTGATTGAACGCTAGCGGGCAGCTCCCATCAGACTGCTGCGCCGGTGTTGAGAGACGGGAGGCACTGGGAGCTGGCTGGGGCCCTGGGCAGAGGCCTCCTCATCCTGGGCTACCAGACATTGGTACTCGTCCCGTATCACCTCCAGCTTCTGCTGCCGCAGCCGGGTTGCTTTATCCTGCCAATTTGGATGACCAGCAGGAGTAGCAGGAAACAAAACAGAAACATTGTAAACAATGCTCTGTGCGCAAACACTTGTTTAAAATTATGCGGTACGTGGCACAGTAGCATTACATTGCTGGTCCCCTAGGGCCATTAGATTTGATGTGATTAGAGTCACAGCCATTACCTACACATTCCTGACAGAAAACTTAAAGCAAATACACTAACTGTCTGAAAGGAATTGCATCTGAAAATAAAAACAGCACTCCAGTTTAAAAAAAACGCTATTTTTCTTTCTTTTAAAGGATTTCCTATTTAAAAAAACTAAACAGACACTTTAGCTCGATTACGATGTCGGGCGGACTTGAGTCTGCCCGACACCATCATGGTAATGGTCCTGACACCGCTATTACGACGATGCGACCACACATGGTGCAGTCATATCCCCCCATTTCTCTATGGGAGCTGTGAAACAAGCTCCCATAGAGAAATGGGAGATTGTGCTGATCCCTGCACCCCGTGGCAGGCCCCTCAAGGTGCCTGTTACAAGGTGCAGGGATTAACAGGTTGCACTAGAGGTGCCCCCTCGGCCCCCAACTGGAGGCTGCAAGGACAAGGGGCCCATGTTAGGGGCCCCCAATCTTGCTGTCTGACAGGCTTTCCATGTCAGAAATCCCGGCATGACAAGCCTGTGTCTCACAGTGCATCGTAATCCTAAAGGCAGAAATTCCTTCCTATGGTATTACGGGCCAGTCTCTGACTGGCTAACGTGCTCCTGAAGCCTGTTGGAAAGCAGCCAGAATGACCAGCCGGTTTCAATTCCGACCGGCTGTATTGTAATCAGCTGGTTGGAATTTAAACCGACGATCTGGGTCGTAAAGCCTCCCACCTAATGTGGGAGGATTTACGACCGAGATCGCAATAGGCCCCTTTGTGTGCAAAAATAATAATCAATTACCCCTCATTAATGAGTAAGGAATTATTCACTATGGAGTACAAGTATTCTTTCTCTTGTTGTGCTAAATTAATGGAGGTATGCTAGCTTAGCTGACGCCCTAGTCAAACTCATCACTAGTTATACTTTGCTACTCTCTGCAGTCTGAAGCTGGGGCAGCTGTAATAGACAATTATCTTATTCCAATTCCAATGGCCCGTCTCTTCTTCAAAATGCCTTTCAATCTTAATCTGACTACAAGGCAGACGAATATTCCAATTTCAAAAACTTTATTTCGGTCATTACAGACCATAAAAAGTAAACAATACAAGTAGTGAAAAAGACAATTTTAAAATTTTGGGGGGAATTATATCAATTAACTGTCTATACCACCAATGGAAAAGGAGTAATACAATAATACATTGTTATTAATTTAAAACAGTAAGAACAGCTAAAAACATTAAAAAGAACTTTAAAGATAAAGAATATAGTAAAATACGAATCAATGCTCAGTGGAGGAGATTCCTATCTATAATGATAAACTTAAGAATCACCTTCGACTCTGCCACATTGAATTTTAAAAAAAGGACACTGCAAACACAATAGGTGGGTGTGTGTCAGTTCGTAAAATTCTGAATGCCACTAAACATTGATTACACCCTAGATTTCTACAAAGCGGTACAAGCCAACACTGTCTAACCTAAGTATAGCCTGGGCAAAAACAAAAACATGGATAACCCTCTCATCTAAACAGGTACAAGCGGGGCATCCAAGAGGAGGCACTTTCTGCCAGATGAATATTGATACACCTCACATTTTAATCATGCAGAATTCCTTTCTGCTATAAGTAGATGGTGGGAAAAAGTGATGCACTGCAGTACACAGAAAGGATTAGCGAACAGGATATAGATTGCATTTGACACGCTCGTCACAGACTATCCCATCCATAAAAGTCAAGGCAATTACTTAGTCCTACTTTAATCCCTGGTCTCACCCTCCAACACACTTTTATATATAATTTATTTTTCCAACAAATGCATTTGCTTGGCAGTCAGGAAGAGGAAACAAAACTGAAACTACTCCACTGCAGGGTAGTTTAGAGGAATTTTTTGCTTCTGTGTCACTGTGATTGACAATGTTAAAAAGGAAAAAAATGAATAGTCGTAAATCCGCTATTGAAACCATGATGAAATATATCACTTGACTACAAAAATGTAACACATGCAAAGAGTGGATTTTTCATTTTTGGTGAGGCTGGGGGGACAGAACTTGGGAAAGAATAAAGGAGTGAAGTGCTGGTAGGAAGTGAGCACTGGGAGGGGAGGGAAACACACTTAGTTCTATATGCATTGTCATGCATTGAAAAGTTTTTAAATCCACATTAACTCAAGCAGATTCACATTGCACAGCCAACACTGCAGTGACAACTTGAACCGTGCAGTGGTTAGGTCATCATGAGTGGCACTGGCCAAAATGCCATGGGTAGGGAGGAAGTTGATGATTGATGATGGGTGGGATACAACAAATATCTGCTGCGCTTAAAAAATATTGTGAGTCAATGAAGTAGGCAGCAATAGCACCTCAACCCCTTGAATTAAAGCTTTCATAAAACCATTCTAACAAGTGAAGTAGGTGAGCACGCCCCTATCCAGATTGAAGAGCTCATCCAAGCAGTTCTCCATTCATCATTTCATTGTTCTAGTATTCCTCATCCTTGGCTTGGATACACACCATTTAAGCTTTACATACATTCTCTCATCCACTCTTTCACCATTTAAAACAATCCACCCACATATATTCATCCATCCAAACAGTGACCTCAATGTACCTTTCACCAACATCCATTTGCCCACCCACGTATCCTTTCACCCATTCACACCATCCCGCTTTAACCCATCTGAGCATTCCTTTCGCCCATCAAGGCAGGCATCCTTTCACCCGCACCCATTCACTCTCCCAGTCCAGCATCCTTTCAAGGCGTATATCCTTTCATCCATCCTTCACCCACCCATGCATTGCATCGCTCACCTCTATGCGTCCTTTTCTTTCCCTAACATAACTATTCACCAAAGCATCCTTTCACTCATTTTATATTCCACCCACCCATCCTTTATCCTTCCATCCTTTATTCCCTTTTCTATCAACCCATTGTTGTTAAACTTCATTATTGCTATCAACCTTTGTCTGCTGAGTTCCAGATAGAAGAGGCCATTAACTATTCAACTCCTACTGTATCTGCTAAAGTGGGGTGTTTGCGAGTCAACACCCTTGCAGTCAGTACTCATTGTCAATCAGCAAGTAATGTGACTTACCACCACCTGTACCTGCTGCAGCTGGAACTCCCACTTCATATGCCACTGTCGCTTCTGGTCCACTGGCACCACTGGCAGTGGTGCCCTCGCTGCCAGCTCCGGCGATGGTGTTCTGTGCAACTAGAAAAAACTTTAAACATTTGATTTTAGATGCTAGATATACCAACTCCATTCTTTTATTTTTTTTTAATCAAAGTACAACCACAATACATCACTACAGTTCTGTTACAGTATCTTCTATCAAAATATCACATTGGGCATTTTGTTGGTTGGCAAAGTTTCAAAAGCCAGGTAGTCAAGACAACTAAAAACATTTGTAATAACGGAGGGGCAGAAGTTACTATGATGAATCCTAGTCAGTCAAACGCAATGAAGGGGTGGAATAATTGATCAACAAAGGGCATATGGCCTTTGTTGGCATATGCAATGCGGCCATCCTCAAACTTTGGGCCTTGCTGCACTGCCATCAACTGCTGGTATTCCTAAATAATACATACACAACATTGGAAGGTCCACCATAACCACTCTCTCATTTTACTCTTTGAGCCTTAGCAAAAATAATAAAGCCTTCTTGACAAACATGCGTACAATACCTTATTTGGGCATTCACAGTAGAGTAGTAGTAGTAACGGACCTAAAATGTGTTCCCTGAGTCCGACATTACCACCAGTCCACAGGTATAAAAGGCGAGAGGGAAAGCTTGCTGGCAAAGCAGAAGAAAGGAAGCTACAGAATAGACAGACTTGTACAGACAGTTTGATGTTAAGTACAGTAACCTGAACTATAGAAAATAAATAAATAGAATAATGCAAGGATAAGAAGAATTTAGGGTACAAACAACTATAACAAAGAGGAGTTTGAAAATATTAAAAGACAGGCATAGCAAAAAGGAATACAATTCTGACAGTGGAATGGTAAAAGTTAAGGAAAAAATAATATTAACAACAGGAGGACTTACTTTGGACAGCAGAGCCATATTAAAGCATTTGTGGAAGCAGTGGCACCTCCAGCTCCCTCGCCCGCCTTGCTGGATCCTCCAGGCCCATCCCTCTTCTTGCCCCTGGAGGTTAATGTAAGAAAGACATAAAATAAGATTAGTGGTACATTTAATAACAATCTCCCCAAAAGTATTTTGACGGGGAAAGGCAAACACAGTAACTTTGAACTTTTTAAAATCAGTTTTCCTATAGTACTACTAGTATGGTGGACCTATTCCTAATTTTCTAAACCTAACCCTATTCCAGATTTCTTAAACAAAATGTTGGAACTACTAATAAATTGCAATGAGTGATCTTTGCTTCCCATCTCATCCTCAATCTCTCAGTCTCATGTTACCCCCTTTGATAGGGCAACTCAATCAGCATTTTTTTTCAATGCATAGATACATGCATACTACACATCCCTAGAAAATTGCTTGGGGTTGGGGACTCTACGAGCTACAAAAAAATAAAGGCACAGAGAAGTGAGAACGATCTAACTCACTAATACTAATAACTACCACTATCTTAGTGACAGGACAGAGGAGGCTCTGCATGACTTCTTAAATAGACAGCCCAAGCGAGTGCCAACAAGTAGGATTAGGTAGCGCTGCTGAGCACCCGTCTACTCTATGATCACATAATATTTGTAACATAAACTTAGCTTACCTTAGTGTGAGTAGCATGTTTACTATTTGGGAAAAAAATATTAACATAGAACACAACTGACAAATAATTATTACTCATCGAGCCCCAGAACCTCCACACCCAGCAGGTCGAGCAGGTCCTGGTCGCTAGCCAGGATGTCAGCTCACTGGTGTGTAAGCTGTTGTTGGGTGTGCTGGACCCCAGAGCAGCGGCACACAGCCTGGCACACCCTCTCCCACTGTTGCCTAAGCTCCCGGAGGGCATACCCACTGTCAGGCCTGCTGACAGCTGCCCTGGTGGAGGGGAGGTGGTGCTGCACATAAAAAAATAGTGCAGCCACCTCCACCTATTAGAATATTGGGCGGTGCTGCACCCCTTCACAACGTGGCCAACCGCATGGTAGGCGACTACAGTTGGTACTTGTTGGGGACGGCTAGTGCTGCTGCTCTCCTGCTCTGCTATTGCTCTTTGTGGGGGTAAGAGAAGAAAGTAGAAACAGGAAGGAAAATGAAGGAAGAAACGAAATAAGAAAGTAAAGTGAAAAATAAAAGTACAAAAGTCACGCAAAAACACAAAAACTAAAAAAAAATAGAAAACCCATAAAATAAAAATGCACAAAGATACAGGGTAAGGTAATAAATAAAAATGAGGGGTATTTTGTAAACCGTTGCCAGTTTTTAAAACGTGCAATTATGGTATGGTCAAATCTTTTATCTTGGCTATTCTAAGGCATGAAATCTCTTGCACAGTTTTATTCAGAAAGAACATCTGTTGTGGTATCAAGCATGATTTAAACAAATCCCCCAAATCGATTTACCATCTATACTGTCCCTACAAAAGTCAAAACCCTATTTGGACAGCTGGGAAAGAAAGGAGGCAGAATATATCAGCTAGGTGTTGGTTAGCTTGTTTTTCCTTGCAGGTGATGGTGCAAGTGTATAATAATAAGAGGCCAGGTCAAATATGTCGTACCCAGAAAAACAGGCAAATGTCTGTGCAAATGCTTTTGAAAGTCCACTTGGTGGTGTAGGGCAATGTTCCCATTAAGTGTAATTCAAAATAGCACTTGGAGTACTCGCTTTCTACAGAAAAAGATGACCATAATGTTGGAAACAAAACATTTCATCATAATTCGATGTAACATCATAACATTCATAAGATGAAAACAAAGTAGAATGCTTTAGATCTTCTAGCATTCCATGCACTGTGTTTATATCTTAATCATCAGAAACAGTACTAGTGATAATGACATCATACAATGATGATTTACACAAATATAGAATTTGTTAAAGTTCAGTGGGGCCATACACATCATACGGTACCCTATCCTATGTAATCCCATCAGGAACTGAAACAGATGAAATGTTCACTAGGGACAGGGCTCTTAGTTCACAGTGTGACGACGAATGTAGTTTGAGAACCAAGTTCACCTGTTATGCTGTAGAGCGTTCTGATAGGCAAAACCTCCTTTCAGGAGTAGGAAAAAGACTGTGACTGACCCAATCCAGAGGACCAGAAAAAGTAACCCAATTGTAATCCAGAGATGTATCCATGGGGATACAAAGTATGTCCTTTTCAGGCAAAGATAGAAGACATGCGCTTTCAGCCTGAATGGTGGCAGCGATAGTGGCGGTGGATCAGATGCATCAGAAGAGAAGTCATCAAAGTCGGTGAAGTAGCCAGAGGCTGTCGGGTCTATTTTTGGTAACTCTGCAGGTTATGTAAAACTGGAAGATGACTCAATCTGTAGTACATTGACGTAGACTCTATTCTTGACAGTATTGACATCTGTGCTGCTGTACTCCTAGACTGTACAGGTATGGTAGTTGTGGCAACAGGTAGAAGGAATACTTCATTATTGTTGCTTGTTTTTTCTCATTGGAGAAAAGTCACTTTGTTAGTTATTAAAGCTGCCATCTGAACTTCCTTTACAGTAGCAAGAGGAGGCAGGTAGCTAACCAGTAGCCCACGTGGCTTACTGTTGAGAATCATCAGCCACATAGTGCGGTTTGATCAGATTTATGGAGACAAATCTCTTGTCTCTACAGCCGGCAAGTGGCGAAAGTACAGTTGTGGTACCTTCAACAGCCAGGACAGGTACATGCCCGGATTATTTTTTGTTTCGGATCTTTTCCCTGCCTAGATCCCCCACCTTTGGGATCCATCCAGGCCTTTCCAGTACTTCTTTTACTTCCCCACTGGTGGTGCGTTTTACTGAGATGTTGCTTTGTTCATCCCGGAAGTCATTCAGTTCCTTTAAAACACTGAAACGTTGGGCTAGTGTTTCCACTGCCACTGTACTATGATTGTCGAGGTCTGGGACCCACATCTTTACCCCAAACAGGATTTAATAGGGAGTTCGACCACCCAGTGATTTTCTACGCAGGTTATTGAGTGCCCTCTGGACCCCATACAGATTATGAACCCAACTGCGGCGCCTGAGCCCAGTACCCTTGCTGTTAAAGACTGTTTTAATAATGGTTTTTCCTCCCCACTACCATATTTTCCTTGGGATGGTTCAGCGAGGAGTAATGCAGGGTCATATCCAAACTTTCCATGGCTTCTTTGTAATCCCTAGAGCGATACGCCAGAACATGGTCATGCTCTTACTGCGTATATCCCAATGAAGATTTGCAGATCCTTTATAATAGTTCGGGCATCAGCCCACTGCTACCAATATATACTTGTAGGCCCCATATAATGATAGAGGGCCACAGTAGTCCAGGTAAACACAAGCCAGAGGCTTGTTTGAGATAAGTAAATGTGTCTGTGGTGGACGTGCCTCGGTGGGTCCCTTTATCCGCTGGCAGATGTCGCATTTAAGGACAAAGTCCTTGGTCTATATGCAAAGACGGGCCACGAATAGCTTGTTGGAATAGGAAAATTGCAGCTGCCACTCCTGCATGTGCAGACGCCAGACCCTTGTGTACAGCGAGTATTATACCTCTTCTGCGTTCAGTGTTTGGTATGTCTTTATCCCACACTACAGGAATGTTAGCATATGGAATGTTTTGTGCATCTAACTTGCAGGAGTACTCAAGTGGAAAGCCTTCCGGCATGTGGGTGCCGTTGTGCTCAGCCGCATGATGGCTCTGTCTATCCTCGTACTTGTACGAGTGATCGTAGCAACTGCAGCAGTGCAAACTGCTACTTTTGTGGCTTCATCTGCTATGGAATTCATTGCAATGTGTATGCCAGCATGTTGTTGTCTCAATGTATGCATTTCATGAGTCCGTGGCAAGCAATCTTTCAGCTGTGCCTCTTTTTCCCAAAGCAGCTTGGTGTTAATTGTGTCTCTGAGCCCATTCTGGCTCCAATAATGTAGTTATTCATTAGACGACTGGACATGGAAATATGAATTGCACACAATAAATATGGGGAATCCTGGATCCGTTTTTCCCAGTGTCAGAATTGAGCCTTTGTTTCTGTCAGATGCCAGCTGTGCAGTCACCAAGTGACTGCGTGTAGGTTTTCTCAGTATGGAATTCTCCATTGTGCACCAGTCCTTTCACAATTGTGCATGCTGCTGAGTATTGATGCTTTGTCCCTACTGCAGACTAGGCAGAACCATCAGAGTTAGCCCATTGTATCCATTGTGGATGTAATGCTCTGGTATTTGGTATGCTCGCTCTTGTGACAGCCTCTGATGTCAGCAGTGGGGTAATGACAATAATGTGTTTTCCCTGAGCCAGGACTAGCTCTCTCATCGCTGCAGTTTGTACTGCTGTCAGTATTGTTTCTGGAGGTGCAAAACTCATTTCAGCCATTGGTGTAAAGGTGCAATTTATATGAAATTGGTACTGTGTCACCTTTATTGAATCTGATGTCTGTATACACTGATTTTCCTACAAAGATGCAGATCACAAGGTTTGTGGTGTTCACAGGTGTATGTAAAAATGTAAAAGTTTGAAGTTTGTAGATTTACATAGCGCGGCTTATCACCCATGAGCGTATCCAGGCTCAGTCCATGGGCATGGGGAGATTAAGTGATTTGTCCATATTCACAGGATGTTGCACTGTTGCCAAGACTTGAACCCAGATCCCCAGCTCCCGAGTCTGCAGCTCTGGCCACGCACAACATCCTCTCAGTTTAGAAGCTATAATAGCTTGTACGGAACATAAAATATTTGCGTGTTACTGTGTGCAGTGTGTACTGAAAAGTCTGGACGTATGAGTTTGTAGAACGGTTTGACCCATTCTGCGTACTTCGGAATGTATGTTCTGCCAAAATATAAAAATCAGAGAATGGATTGTAATCTCTTCAAAGTAGTTGGAGGTTGATGTAGCTTCACTTGACCGCTCATTTCCCAGAAAAAGGACATTGAGATGGGCAATTTTCAATTTCTTGAAATTAAATTTGTAGCCCTTATGAGCAAACCCCAGAATTATGCAGTCTACTTCAGTCAAGTGCTTTGAAAGGTCATTAGCTGTTAAGTAAATGTCATCGACAAAGGACAATGCCTAATCATCTAAATTTGGTAGTAGCTCTGTTATTCTGGCTGAGAAAAGCCAGGGGCTATTTTATACCCTTGGGGTAGTCAACAAAACTGCGGCTGCGAGCTGAGTACGCTGAATGCGGTCAGATATCTGCTTCTAGGCAGAAAAATACATTTGAGATATCATTCATTGTTTTGTATGTTTTCCGCATTATGTTGTTCATTAGTGGGACACTGTTTGCATTGTGCACTGGAAAAATGCAAGTAGCTGTCAATAGATGGCTGTAGTCTAATACTAGACAATATGAATTATCAGGTTTCATTACAGGAAACAAGGGATTATTCATGGATGTGGTGCAATTTCTATTACACCTTGGTATTCAAAGTGTTGGTGTATTACCCAAACTTGTTGTTTAGCTTCAGGTTTTATTGAATATTGTCTTTGAGGTTGCAGGGTTGTTCTCAATGGTATTTCATGGTAAGGGGAACCATCATCTCAACCCACATGGTTGTGGTATAACGCTGGAGCTAGCGCTAGTGCCCCCTCCTTGGCACATGAGTATTTTACTGATTCTGGAATGAGGTCAGAACAAACAGGTAAAATTGCCATTTCCCCATTTGGATACTCCCTTATGAAGTCAGATGGCCAATCCTTTTCAGCCTAAAAGAATAACGTAACCTTAAGTAAGTCCTCTCAAAAGAAAATATTGATGAATCTGGGTATGTCCCTCTCCAATTGATGCTGTATCTAGTATAAATGATGTGGGATACTTACCCTGGAATTAGATGTTCCCACCATGATACACTCACTCAGCACAACTCCCATCAGAATATACAGCAGGTTTTGATGAACTATCATGACTTTTGATGTGTAGTCCAGCATGGTCACTACCCATTCCCTGTTCAGAAGCAGAGTCCTCAATATCCGGGCCAGGTCTGACCTTAAGTCCGGTAACCTTCTTCTTTTTTTAATTGAGGCTTGGAAGACTTTTGTTTTTCTTCCTGTGAACTATGTATTTAGACTAGAGCTGTAGGTCCTTGTTTGGTTTCAAATGCTCTTCCGATCTGCACTCTGACCATCCACCTCTCACCTTATCGGATGAATCCAGAAAGTAACAAGACAAACATGTATCAGTATCCTGATACCTGTCCGGTGGTCTAATTTTATCATGGTTACGCAGGTTGTAGCATTTCTCAGTGGTTTCCTGTTGAGGTGACCCACCTTGTGACTTAGTCTTGTCTTTATTCTTATTATTCCACTTCTTCTTTGTAGAAGACTCGGGTGCTTGCTTAGAGTAGTCCTTTTCAGCATTACCTTTTAATTATGGTTTACCAGGTCTGGCTCCCAAATTATCTCTACCGAGCATAGCATAGATTTCTTTGATAATTTCAGGTAATCTGTGCTTTGCTGTGCAAGAGCCAAATCCAGTATGTGCTGTGTACAGTCAGAGGTGCTACTTCCCCTTTAATGCTACTTAACATTATGGCAGATTCTGCAGCAAAATTGACCATCCCTTTCATTCCCAAGTCCAGGGCAGGTGCTGCCCCGTACTTATTTTGGATCTGTTTCAGCACTTCAAAGAAAACAGCCAGAAAAGTGGTATCATGTGTTATGGTAGATACTGCAGCAAAGGCAGTACCCCAAGTGGGACAGTCTCCAACAGGGGGAGCCATCCCCATCTGCAAGCAAATTGTTAATAATCTGCATTTTTCCTGCAGGCCTGTATGGGGAAACACCACCTCAAGCTGCTTTGCTTTTTGTGCAATCTAGAATGGAATCTCCTGTTGTCAGACTGAAACTATTCCAATGACTACATTAAGTGTTTGTGGGCTGATGGAGTTGCCATATGTTGTTGTACAGCTTGAGCAGTCTGGGCAGGGTTAAGAGTTACTGTTTGCATATTGAACTGTGTAAGACATCTGCATATTGTTACTAGGTCTTTGTATAGTGTTTGCAGATGTGCTGCTGTTGAGTTATTAGCATTTGGATGCAGTGTATATCTGGCTAAGACTGGCCATGTTGCTCTTTCATCGCTGAGCGGACCAACTCTAACGTTTGCTGTTGAGTGTGGTAGGGCCCCATTAAACCAATGTATGTGTTCTTGGAAAGTGAAAGGTACTTCTGTCTCTTCATATGGTGTGTTATTATATGGTACTTCACCATGTTTCTAAGTGTGAAAGAATCATTTGACTACATTTGCAGCCAGGAATGTAACCTAGGAATAGAAAACCTCTGTCCTAAATGCTTCATGAGCCTCAACCACGAAGACGTCTCTGCCCACAACTGTGAGACCATGTTCTAATACTTTCTGAGTAACCTCATGTCTGCAGTTCTCATCAAAAATAATGAGGTTACATTGTGGCCCTCGGAACCTGGGTCTATAATGATATAAGCTGCTATGTGTTATGTCGGGTGCCGCAATTGCTTTGCGTGTCAGAGATATATCACAGATGTAAAAAGATCAATATAAGAACTGAAAGGTTCAGTAAACAGTATACATAACATAAAACACGTGTCATCCTATATTTGACCAATGTTTGATACACAATTTATACAATCAAAGAAAGACAACACAATCATTACTTAGGGCCTTATTACGACTTTGGTGGTCCTACAAATCAGATATCCAACTAATATACACAGTTTCTTCATCTGTAGCTGTCACAGATACAAAAATAAAACAAGTGACTTAGTGAAAAGTGACACAAGGTGTAAAAGCATTTGAAACAACACAGTCCAACAATCGAACGTAAAACAAATATAGAGAAGTCAGTCCTTCTTATATCAACTGGTTCAACACACATCTTATATCATCAATATATTATTTTACAGGATGATAGACCAAGAACATGGACCAATAAGATTGTCGTCAACGTTTCAACCCAGTGAATACTGATTGATCTTTGACTGTGGAGGAGTGTAGTTACAAATAGTTTTGTTACAGATTGACTGTCCCTAAAATTCACTAGTCCTGAGGAAGACCTGCCATTATGTGTAGTTACTAGCACATAACACAAGGGTCGAAAGAGGCGAAACATTGACGACAATCTAATTGGTTCATGTCCTTGGTCAATTATAATTATTTAATCAGAGACAAGTAGACCTACACAGCACAACCTTGTGCAGGATTACAAATGTCTGCCTATGCAATACAAACATTATCACTTTTATTTATTTTAAAGGTTTGATATATCGCTGGCTAGACTCGGGGGTATCAAAGCGCTTTACATGTGCGAAAACCAAGTTTACAGGAGTTGCTAAAAAAGTACAGTATGAAACAATAAATAAAAACAAACGTTCCATTGAGGTCTAATAAACAGAGACATAGCAAGAGCAGATACATTTACATACATTTTTACATAGGATGGGGGAGATAGAAGGGGGAGGGGAGAGGTGAGGGGAGGGAGTGAAGTAGAGGAGGATAGGGTCGTCAGAGGTCAGAGGTATGATTTAAGGACCCCAGTATTTTCCGAGGAGGTGCAGTTTAAGGTCTTTTTTTAAGGCAATGTAGGAGGAGTGGCAGCGCAATTCCTTATGGAGAGCATTCCAGACGATCGGCACATTTCCTGAGAAGGAGCGAGATACTTTCCAATTAATAGTTTTTCCTCAGTTTGTACATAGTAATAATTTCCTATTTTTCATAAGTGAACAAGACTTATGTTTCTCCTCCATATGTTTTCTTGTTCACAACTTCTGTTTTCCATTTTCCTCCTACAAAAAGAGAAAATAACCAAAATATTTAAAAGTTGCATACTAGTCAATACATTATAACAGTCATTCTTCACAATATTCTGTAAGGTTTCTAAATTTTTCACCCCCAATCTCATATTTATATCCAATGTGCCACTAACTCGTTATCCATTTCGCAAGAAAAATTTCCTACCCTCACTCAGTGTATTTGTTTTCACAAATAGATTATAACATGCCATAAAACCTAATTTTATAAAAGTTTATAAAATGACACATTCTTCTTGAAACACTTTTGCTAATACTGAGCACAGTGTTTCTAGAAAAAGCAATATCGCCACTCAAACATCTTATTCGACTAAAGTATATGTACAATGAGGTTCATAAACATACTAGGGCTTGTATTACCACATTCCACATTCTTTGTTTTATAATTCGAGAAACAATAACTCCTCTACTTACAAGTACATATAGTTGGAACACTTGATTTTTCAACACAATCTGCAATGCTTCCTGATATCTCACTACATCCTAATGTCTACCTCTCAAACCCTATATTAAGAGCCTCCCCAAACAGGTTATCATTCTGTAAACATGCTGTAGAATAAGTTTACCGACATTTGTACACTTACTGACACTTGACAACAAAGTTTATAAAATATATTATTAATTTCTTGAACTTGGAGTTCTTCCTTAAATGTAGATGAAGACACCAGTTTCTTTGAACTCCAAATAAATTCACTTCTGCTGATTACAATGCAAACAGACTTCCTTCTCCTCCAAACACCAAGAACAAACTGAGCTATCTCTGGTTCTGCACCCAGTCATATCACAACATTCCTACAACCATGTATTAAGAATGGTAACTATTGGTTGACCCTTTTTTTTACTTCTCCCCTTATGATATTGTGAGACTCTCACATGATCATGCAACCCCTTGCAGCAGGCCCAGTAATTTTCCAGGTGAGTCGCGCAAGATGTGTGCGAGATTGAACAAACAATATGCTGCAAGCGGCAATCCCTAAAGCTTGCACGCTACTCTCGTGAGACTCCCCTGGGATTACAACACACTTGTAGGACAAAAGTAGTATATGGGAGGGACTAGCCTCTTCACTGAGAACCCTCTCTTTGATAATAGTTGTGCACACTAGGGAGTGAGGAAGGACAAACCTTCCCTTTCAAAGTTATCTCTCGAATTACAAGTATGCATTGTAGTGTGTGGGGAGGTAGTGCCCACTCCTGTCAGGCCCCTGTCTCAGATGACGAGTGTCCATAGTAGACTGTATGGATAGACTGGTCTCTACTTTCAGATCTCTATCTAGGATAACAAGTGTGCATAGTAGTGTGTGAGGAAGGGCTGCCATTTTCTTCCAGATCTCTTTTTCTGATAACTGGTGTGTGTAGTAGGGTGTGTAGATGGACAGGCCTCTATTGTCAGACCTTTCTCCCAGATAAAAGGTTACCGTAGTAAGGTGTGTCAAGTAGAAGTCCTCTTGTTCCAGACCTCTTTCTCAGATGATGGGTGTGTGTAGTAGGGTGTGTGGAGAAAGACTGGCCTCTCTGCTAAGACCTCTCGCTCAGATGGCAAGTGGGTGCAGCAGTGAGTAGAGAGGGACTGCCGTTTCCTGGCAGGTCTCTCTCTCAGATGACAGGTGTGCATATTAAGGTGTGTACATGGACTTGCCTCTCATGTCAGAACTTCCACAATGATGATGGGTGTGTGCAGTAGGATGTGTACATGGACTGCCTTCTCCTTACAGACTTCTCTCTCTCAGATGACTGGGGTGCCTATTAGGGTATTTATATGGACTGGCCTTTCACGCCACACCTCTCTCTTAGATGACAGGTTAGCATAGTAAGGTGTGTGCATCGACTGGCCTCTCCTTTGAGACATCTCGGGTGACGGATGTGTGTAATAGTGTGTGGGGAGGGGCTGTCCTCTCCTGTCAGATTTCTCTCTCAGGTAGCAGGTGTGCATAGTAAGGTGTGGGAAGTTACAGGTCTTTCATTTCAAACCTCTCTCTCAGATGACGGGTGACCATAGTAGGCTATCTGGATAGACTGGATCTCTACTTTCAGATCTGTGAATCAGAGAACGGGTGTGCATAGTAGTGTGTTTGAAGGGACTGCCCTCTTCTTCCAGACCTCTTTCTCAGATGACGGGCGTGTGTAGTAGAGTTTGGGAAGTCATACTGACCTCTCTGCTGAGATCTCTCACACAGATGACTGGAATGCGTAGTAGTGAGTACAGAGAGACTGTCCTTTTCTGTCAGCTTCCTTTCACAGATGATGGTTGTGTATATTAGGGTGTGTACATGGCCTGACCTCTTCTGTCAAACCTCTTTCTCAGATGATAGGGTGTACATAGTAGGGTGTGAGAAGAGAGACTGGCCTCTTCACTGTCACCTCTCTCTCAGATGATCGGTGTGTATGGTAGTGAGTGGAGAGGGACTGCCCTTTCCTGTCAGATCTCTCTCTGAGATAACGGGTGAGCATATTAGGGTGTATACATGGACTGACCTTTCCTGTCAGAACTTTCTCTCACATGTCAGGTGTGCATAGTAGGATGTGCGCATGGGCTAGCCTCTCCTTACAGATTTAACTCTCAGATAACAAGTGTGTGTAGTAGTGTGTAGGAAGAGAGGCTGGTCTTTCCGGTGACACCTCTCTCTCAGATGATGGATGTGCATAGTAGTGAGTGGAGAGAGACTGCCCTTTCCTGTCAGACCTCTCTCTCAGACAACGGGTGTGCATTTTAGGGTGTGTACATGGACTGGCCTCTTCGGTCAAACCTCTCTCTCAGAGGACAGGTGTGCATAATAGAGTCTCTACTCGATCTCTCTTTCAGATGATGGGTGTGCATAGTAAGGTGTGGGGAGTGACCGACCTCCCCTACCAGACCTCTCTCTTAGATGAGGGGTGTGCATAGTAGGGTGTGTAAAGAGAGTGACCTCCCCCCTGAGACCTCTCTCTCAGATGATGGGTGTGCGTAGTAGTGATTGGAGATGGACTGTCCTTTCCTGTCAAACCTCTCTCAGATGGCGGGTGTACGGAGTAGGGTGTGTAGATGGACTGGCCTCTCCTTTGAGACCTCTCTTTCAGATGACGAGTGTGTGGAGAAGGATGTGTACATGGCCTGGCCCCTCCTTACAGAACTCTCTCTCATATGATAGGTGTGAATTTTTAGGTGTGTACGTGGATTGGCCACTCCTGTCAGACCTCTCTCCCAGATGACAAATTAGCATAGTAAGGTCTATGCATTGACTGGCCTCTCCTTTGTGACATCACAGATGATGGATGTGTGTAGAAGTGTGTGGGAAGGGACTGCCCTCTCCTATCATGCTTCTCTCTCAGATGACAAGTGACCATAGTAGGCTGTATGGATAAACTAGCCTCTACTTTCAGATCTCTGTCGCAGATAACCGGTGTGCATAGCAGTGTGTTTGGAGGGGCTACCCTCACCTTCCAGACCTCTTTCTCAGATGACAAGTGTGCGTAGTAGGGTATGGGAAGAGAGACTGGCCTCTGCACTGAGACCTCTCACTCAGATGACAGGTGTGTGTAGTGGTGCCCTTTCCTGTCAGACCACTCTTTCAGATGACAGGTTTGTAAATGGACTAGTCTGTCCCATTATACCACTCTATCAGATAATGGATGTCCATAGTAGGGTATGGGAAGAGAGACTGGTCTTTCTGCTGAGACCTCTCTCTCAGATGGTAGGCTTGCCGTTCGAAGCGGGAGCGCAACGTTTGTTTTAACCCGGTTGCTGTATTGTCCTTTACCTGGAGCAGACATTGGGTTTTCCTGCCTGTTTGCTGAAAGAGGGAGTGCGTCCAAGACGGGACTGCAAGGACCAGCAGCCCCGTGATTGCCATCAACTGCGTCCTCTTCCCGACTTCCTCCCTGAAGCTACAAAACTCCTCACGGCCCCCGCTGCGCGGGAGCCGTTCGAAGCGGGAGCTCAACGTTTGTTTTAACCCGATTGCTGTATTGTCCTTTACCTGGAGCGGACATTGGGTTTTCCTGCCTGTTTGCTGAAAGAGGGAGTGCGTCGAAGACGGGACTGCGAGGACCAGCAGCCCCGTGATTGCCATCAGCTGCGTCCTCTTCCCGACTTCCTCCCTGAAGCTACAAAACTCCTCACGGCCCCCACTGCGCGGGAGCCGTTAGAAGCGGGAGCTCAACGTTTGTTTTAACCCGATTGCTGTATTGTCCTTTACCTGGAGCGGACATTGGGTTTTCCTGCCTGTTTTCTGAAAGAGGGAGTGCGTCGAAGACGGGACTGCGAGGACCAGCAGCCCCATGATTGTCATCAGCTGCGTCCTCTTCCCGACTTCCTCCCTGAAGCTGCAAAACTCCTCACGGCCCCCGCTGCACTGGACGCGCGCTGGCGCGCGCCGGGCGTAGCCCGGGCGAAGGGCGGGCCCGTCTGAGCCCGTCCGAGTGCGTCTGAGGACGGGACGGGGCCACCATCGTACATCGTGAGGTCGAGATACCGTGAGTTGAGGCGTGACTATTCCCATTGCTAGAGTCATTGTGTGATAGCCCGTAAGGGCACGGGCAGCCACTTTTGTGTTTATTTATTTATTACATATTGCTCCCGCTCCATCAGCCTAAAGCAATGGCCGATGCAGGTCCAGGGAGGGGACGAAAGTCACTTAACGGGGCGGGAGTGGTTGGGACATTGGACAACTTTTTAATCAGGGCTTCCTCCGTGCTACAGAGAGAAATCGAGCTGACTGAAAAAAGGCTCTCTATTGAGCAAGAATTGGGAAAACGTTCTTCACTGGGAGCTATTGCACGGGCGAAGTCCCCTGTTACTGTTTTAATTACCAGCCCTGCTGATTTACCTTTAGATCCCATCCTCGCTGACCGTGAAGGGGAAAGTAATCCACGTCTAGCTACTGATTTTAGCCTGCTTAGCCCAAGGGAGCAGGGGGACCTCCCCTTCATAGACTCTTCCACTTTAGTGCAAAATGTGGGAACTACGAGATCCGGGTTGCCAATACGATTGATACCGGACAAAAATCTGGAGACTAATGGCCGGCCGACAGAACAGATTGTTAGACAAAAACGAGGTGGCACGGCTTTGCTTAACAAGAAAACAAAAATCCAAAAACGGGCAATTGAGGGGAATACTGATACTGCGGTAAATCCAGAAAACCAACACAGAGTGTCCACTGCCCATCCTTCACCCTATGGCATTGAGGATTCTATCCCGCAAGAGTACAGAAGAGATTTTTGGGCCAAAATGGAGCAATTATTCACAGCGACCTGCCTCCCGATCCATGACAGATTGGACTCTATTGAAAAGAGATTCTCAAAACTAGAACTGATGTACGCTTCATTGATCGGGGGGGAAGGGGACAGGGGTAGAAAGGGGTGATATGGAGGGTACAGGGTTACTTGCTAAAGAACTAGATGGCCCTCTTTGCCCCAATGCTGAAATGATAAATAAAGTGATAGATCAGACCGTCCAACCAGTCCTACAGGGAAATAGAGTGGGACCTGTTGACCAATTGCTATATAATGTGCCAATTCCACCGGTCCAATTGGGGAATCCTAGGGGAAAGGTGGATAATGCTACTGCTGATTTACAATCTGAAACTGAAAGCCATAATTACACTCTCCCCAAAATAAACCTATCAAAGTCTGTGCCTGTATCTAAGCCTGTGCTGCCCTGCCTGGATCTGCCCCCAGAGTCTATTCCCTATGTAGTAGTTCTTGTAGGGGTACCTACTTTGAATTATGGAAAAAGGGAATCATTCAGTGAACTCAAAAACAAGTGCATTCACTGGTTAAACTGTAATAAACCCCTCCCTGATCAGAGCAGAAGTGAACTTTTATTTGCAAGACGTGTAGATTGGGTGGGTCAAAGAGTAAAGGACAAACAGGGGGACTGTGTCGTAATCAATTTTAGGGATTTTAGAACAGTGAAGCACATTTGCACGATGGAGTCAGGTAGACTCGAATCAGCAATACAGGCCCTCCCTCTCACTTATTTCTATCCGGGGGCTCCTAGTTTTGGGTCTGAAGCTTCTTTAAGAGGTTGGGTGGCTCGACCACAAAATGTTATGGAGGGCTGTACCACTCATTATGGAAATAATAACTAAAGCAACAACCAATTCTATCCGCTCCCACTTGAAGCCTTCCATCACACTAATAGATTCAGTGCTCTGGATCTAGTCGATTGACGCCCAGTAGCCAACAAACTACGGTCTATGGTTGGGGACCATACAGGCCCACAGAATATCAAGGAAGGTCCTAACGAGATGATTCAAAATCCTCTTAAACAGAGGCTAATAGAAGTATTGCCATACACAAATGATATAGTGTGTCCTTCTAGGCAAAGTCCAAGAAACAGGATCACAGAACCATTAATAACACCATCGTCGGGCGGGCAGGAGATGGGGAGTGTGTGGGGAAGTACTGGGAGGGTAATCAAACCAGCTGATGTCAACAGGCATCCTAGTGTTATGACTTCCAACGCAGGGAAGCCCATTGCGAATATCAATATACTCTCCTGGAATGTGGCAGGATTAAAAAACAAATTGATCTGTGAAGAATGGGGCAAGTTCATAGATACTTTTGATATTTGCTTAATGCAAGAGACATGGGCTATGATTAATCTCCAGCGGATTGGCTTTGTGTCTTATAACATATATGCAACAGCTAGTGGCAGGGGAAGACCCTCTGGGGGCTTAAGTATTTGAGTGGCTCTGCATTTGGGAGTCACAGCTAGACAGCTCCAAACTAGCTCACTTGATATTCAATGTGTCCTACTTGACCTGCCAGGGAATAAGCATCTAGCTTTACTGAATGTCTACTCCAGACCTTCTCCGAGCGGGCAGGAGTCTAAGGTTATTACACAGTTGAATGATTATATCCTGACCCTAGACCCGGCGTACTCTGTGATAGTAGGCGGCGATTTTAATTGCCAGTATGAGCTACTAAGTATGTTGGACTTAGAAGATCCGATTGTGGAAAATATATATTGGAATATCTCTGAGCCTCTGATCCCATTTGTTAAAGCCTGGACTCCATTGGTCTTGCAGATTTTTGCTCTTACTCTTTCCTTATCCTTGAGGTCTTGCAATAGTAGATTTAACTCTGACAGACCCGGTCACGCCACTTTCAACAGAGTGGGGCAAACCTCCATCCTAGACTATATTCTGATAGAAACAAGATCCTGGGACAAGGTTTCTGACTTTAGGATTGTTGATCGAGACGATAGCGATCACAATGCCATGGTCATGTCCCTAAAACCAGGAAGTTGGGGTCTGTCTACCTATGAACTCGACCATAATGTGGTATTTCAACCTCTCATTCTGCATAATAATAGACGGAGAGTAAAATGGCCACATATACTTGCAAGCTCGAACAAGTTGTCAGAAATATATAGACTGGCCCTGCCCCTCCTAAATGAAATGGCCAGTGAAGGGCTGAATTGTTCGACCACTGGGTGGTGTATTAGGCCAGCTGAAATTCATAGTCAGCTGGCCTCTATATTGTCGGAGGTGTTCTTTCCGGCCGGGAGCCCCAAGGATAAATCGGCCAAAACCAATCCCTGGTATAATGCCGAGTGCCGGAAGTTGAAAAGTGACCTGACTGAAGCAATTAAGGCTATGGATAAGGAAAGGATCAAAACATGTCGAGCACAGTATAGAAAGAAAATCGAGAGTGTAAGAAAGACTTGGGAGGATGACAAGTGGGAGGAATTAAGATTAGCCCTGCAGCACAAGGATTTTAAATCTTTCTGGGCTATTGTTAGTAATGGAAGAAAAGACATCGACACTACAACATTTTCTAACATAGCCCCAGCAGGATGTATGACGTTACAACGCATACTTTTACAACGCATGCACTTACAACGCAATTTTTACAACGCAACATCCACTATAACGCATTCCATTACATCGCATGACACTACAACGCATTTTTAAAAACTACCTTTACAACGCATTCCATTACATCGCATACCACCTTTACAACGCATACAATTACAACGCATAATATTACATTGCATTTAAGGTAAGTATTGGATAGTATAGGGGTAAAAATTACTATTCTAACTCCAGGGGGTGCAACAGTAGGGTAAGTGTTGGATAGTATAGGGGTAAAAATTACTATTCTAACTCCAGGGGGTGCAAAAGTAGGGTAAGTGTTGGATAGTATAGGGGTAAAAATTACTATTCTAACTACAGGGGGTGCAATAGGAGGGTAAGTGTTGGATAGTATAGGGGTAAAAATTACTATTCTAACTCCAAGGGGTGCAACAGTAGGGTAAGTGTTGGATAGTATAGGGGTAAAAATTACTATTTTAACTCCAGGGGGTGCAACAGTAGGGTAAGTGTTGGATAGTATAGGGGTACAAATTACTATTCTAACTCCAGGGGGTGCAATAGTAGGGTAAGTGTTGGATAGTATAGGGGTAAAAATTACTATTCTAACTCCAGGGGGTGCAACAGTAGGGTAAGTGTTGGATAGTATAGGGGTAAAAATTACTATTCTAACTCCAGGGGGTGCAACAGTAGGGTAAATGTTGGATAGTATAGGGGTAAAAATGACTATTCTAACTCCAGGGGGTGCAACAGTAGGGTAAATGTTGGATATTATAGGGGTAAAAATTACTATTTTAACTCCAGGGGGTGCAACAGTAGGGTAAGTGTTGGATAGTATAGGGGTAAAAATTACTATTCTAACTCCAGGGGGTGCAACAGTAGGGTAAGTGTTGGATAGTATTGGGGTAAAAATTACTATTCTAACTCCAGGGGGTGCAACAGTAGGGTAAGTGTTGGATAGTGTAGTGTAATATTATGCGTTGTAATGGTATGCGTTGTAAAGGTAGTATGCGATGTAATGGAATGCGTTGTAAAGGCAGTTTTTAAACATGCGTTGTAGTGTCATGCGATGTAATGGAATGCGTTGTAGTGGATGTTGCGTTGTAAAAATTGCGTTGTAAGTGTAGTGCATTGTAAAAGTTGCGTTGTAAAGGTTGTTCCCCCCCCAGCAGCTTGGGAAGACCACTTTGGGAGTTTATACTCGAGTATAAGCCCCAATGAAACAGCTTTAACTGTTTCACATCCCTCTTTGGAGTATCAAGCAGAGATCGCTTCCTAGATTTCGATTATGGAAGTGGAAACTGCTATTCACAGACTGTTACCCAATAAAGCGCCAGGATTAGATAAGGTCCCAGGTGACCTTTATCGGTCAGATCCCAAAGTTTGGGCTCCCTATCTTTGTGTTTTGTTTAATTCTATATTAACAGGTGCAAATCTACCAGAGACCTGGCGTGGTGCAGAGATCGTGCCTATATATAAAAAGGGATGCCCACTACAACCCTCCAACTATAGGCCTATAAGTCTGATCGATATCACTCAAAAGTTGTTTGGACGTATAGTTCTGGACAGAATACAGATTTGGGAAAAAGATAATGATATACTGAGCACCCTGCAGGCGGGTTTTAGAAAGGGCACCTCAACTATTGATCAGCTATTTCGACTGCAGGTCATCTATTGGAAAACCGTGAGTGTGGAAGGTGGCAGTCTCTACCTCATTTTTGTTGATCTGAGGTCTGCTTTTGACCTGGTGCCTCGAGGAAAGCTATGGAGAGTTCTTCAGGAACTCGACGTCCCTCCATATCTTTTGGATGTCTTGAAAAGACTTTATTCGCAAAATTTTGCCCAGGTCAGATGTGGGAAAAATGGAGCATTATCTGCACGTTTCCCAGTGAATAGAGGAGTTCGACAAGGATGCGTGCTAGCGCCTACCCTCTTTTGTTTGTACATAAATGGGCTCATAAAACATCTCGAAGGTATCAAGGACACTGATGTCCCAAGACTCGCCACGGGCAGAGTACCGGCTTTGATGTTCGCTGACGACACTTTGCTGCTGTCACGAACATCTACCGGTATTCAGCGTATTCTGGACGGTTTTGTGGACTTTTGTGGGGAGAGAGGGCTGGAGATAAATTTAGCAAAGACAACGTTTATGATCCTCAACCCCCCAAATCGTACACGTCCAAATCCAGTTATGAATGGTATACCGCTTGAGCGAGTAAAGACGTTTGGATACCTCGGGATTACTCTCCAAGAAAATCTTGGGTGGGGGGCTCAAGTTGCAAACTCAGCACTTAAGTTGGCACAAATTGCTGGAGGTATATCAAAACTTTTTAGAGGTTCAGCTTTTAAGCCTGTAGCACCACCGGTAGAAATATACAAGACACAAGCAAGAGCAGCGTCTATTTATGGAGCAGAACTTTGGGGACATTGCAAGCCTCCTGGCCTAACTAGGACTGAATACTCTTTTATGAGAAACCTGCTGGGCTTGCCCCCAAGTACTCCGTTGGTCCCTATCAGGCTCGACTTAGGGTTGTTCCCGGTGGAGGAGGAGGTGGCGATGCGACCAGTGACATACTGGAAGAGACTTTGGTCCACCCCGGAGTTGGGTTCTTTTTGTGAAGAATTCAAGGGGGTTTGGCCTCTACTTAACAACAAGAAAATACCTTGGCTAACTCACATTAGGGACACTTGTGATAAGATCGGTCTCCCAGAATTATGGGTTTCACCAGAGGTCTCCTGCTTGGCCATCCCAAGAACAAATTTGGTAGATCGGCTCAGGCATTGTCATCTCATGAGCCTCCACATGAATTATGGGGTGGGTAGACTGACTGCACAGTTTCTCGAAATTAAAGTTGACTATAGGAGGGAGGAATTCCTAGACCTGATTTTCCCTGCTGTTGCAAGGAAGCTGTATTTTCAGCTGAGGATAGGAAGTTTACCGCTTAGGTCTTTTACTTCCAAGTGGGATCAAAATAAAAACACTGATTGTCCTGCTTGTGATTTCCAAATGGAAGATGACAAACATGTTTTCTTTTTTTGCCCAGTGTACCATCAGTCATGAAACAGATGGGTAAAACCGATTTGCAGAAATATGGGATTTAGAAAGTGTGAAATTGCCCTAAGAGTTCTGAAATATGACACTCACCCTCCGATTGTCTTTGCAGTCTCCCGTTTTTTAAACGCCATGTGCATTAAACGCAGAAATTATTGTAATTGAGTAATCGTCACTAATGTATCTCATGCACTTTTATTGTATTCGATGCAAAATTTTTGATTTTATTGTTCCATATTTTTTTATTTTATTTTTTTCTTCTTTTCTCTTTTTACTGTCCAATGATGAATTGTGTGGTGTTCCTTTTTTCTGTGTACTTTTATGGCCTTTGTGGGCGAACTAAAGTTTATAAAAGAAAGGTAGGCTTGCATAATAGAGTGTGCACATGAACTAGTCTCTCATGTCAGACCTCTCTCTCAGACGATGGGTGTGTGTAGTAAGGTGTGGGGAGTATCAAGTCTCTCCTTAGGGTGTGTAGAGAAACCACCCTCTCTGCTGAGGCCTCTCTCTCAAATGACAGGGGTGTATAGCAATGAGTGGAGAGAGACCGCCTTCTTCTATCACACCTCACCATTGGATGAGGGGTATGCATAGTAGTACATGTAGAGGGACTGGTCTCCCTGCCCAGACCCCTTTCACGGATGATGGGTGAGCATAGTGGAGTGTGTGTGCATAGACTGGCGTCTCCTTAAGGATCTCTCTCTCAGACAATAGCTGTGCAGAGCAGGGATTTTAGAGGAGAGACTGGCATTTCCACTGAGACTTCTCTCTAGGATGACAGGTGCACATAATATGCTATGTCCAGGGACTGTCTAACACCCCACGCTCTGATAATGGGTTTGCATAGTAGGGTGTGGAAAAAGACTGTAGTCTACTCAAAACCCTTACCAAGCCGATGGGCGACTGTAAACAGTAACCTCTAATAAGCACCATCTCCAGTAAGACTCCTTCCCACAGCAGCAAGTGTGCATACTACAGTGTGTTCAAAGATCACCTACTCCTTTTTTATATTCACAATCCCGCAAGATAAGAAACATTATTTAAAAACAATATGCATTTATTATCTTCACAGCAGTGATCCCTTTGACACATAACCACTAAATCCAGGAGGACAGCATGCCTTTCTGCTGCCTCCTTATATAGCGTTTTTACTTCATTTCTACTAACCTCCAATCATTCACAGTAAACAATAATGGTGGCCATTTCATTTCTAACATTCCAACCTTAAGTCAATCAAAATGACCGCTCTCACAAGAGCGTGAAGGCTCATGGGAAAAATGGGCCTCTCGGGACCCCGTTTTCTATTTTGCAGTCTTGCGGAGCACCCTGCGACTCTCGCCAGCCCATCTGATAAAATATACAATTATATTTGACCCTTAATATCTGAAAAATGATTGAATGGATTTACATCAAATCAAAGGAAGCACAGTCTGCAGACCAGGATCTAGCTTTCTGCCGAATTTGGTGTAACCCCGTAAAGCAGTTTTTGCTATAACCTGTCTTAAACAAGTTTATGGAAAATGTATGTGGGTTTTACATTTTGGGATCCCCCTTGTTTCTTGGCACCAGCTTGATGGATCACCCCGAAGCTTTCTAGGAATGAGCTGAGGTGGATGAACATTATTTACTCGAAAGTTTCATGAAGAATCATCAAGCGGGTCAAAGTTATTAGCAAACCAAAAAACGCTTTGTCTATGGAAATGCAGACATAATTTTAACTACCTAGTGGCAACTGCCACTTGGCAAGATAGATAGAAGGATAGATAGATAGATAGATAGATAGATAGATAGATAGATAGATAGATAGATAGATAGATAGATAGATAGATAGATAGATAGATAGATAGATAGATAGATAGATAGATAGATAGATAGATAGATAGATAGATAGATAGATAGATAGATAGATAGATAGATAGATAGATAGATAGATAGATAGATAGATAGATATTACTCAGGTAATGGGTAGTTATAGTTAGGATTGTGTCTCCATATGAAATGACTTTTCTGAGTTGCTAATAACTTTGGTGCCATTTGATGAATCGCCATGAACTTATTTTTAGAAAGTGCTAGTTTTTGACTAGTTTGTGCTTGGAAAGCTTTGGGGTGATCCTTCAAGAGAGAGCCGAGAAAAAGGGTGGGGTCCCAAAACATCCCCCATTCATATTTCAATGGCAACTTTAGACACAGCTGCAGCTCAAACTGCTCAACAGATTTACACCAAATTTGGCAGAAAGGTAGATCTTGGTCCCGGAAAGAGTGTTTTTTGTGTTTTGGTGTAAATCTGTTCTGTAGTTTTAGAGAAATTAATATTAAATAAATGTGTATATCTCATGCAGCAGAGAGTCCACAGAGCCTACAGATCGTAGACTGAGATCTCATTGGCTGATGTTGTGAAACCAACTCAATCAGGAAGTGGTGGCAGCCTTCTTGGGACTCAATCCTGGGTCCCAAAAGAAAACGACATAAGGGAGCAGGGTAGGGCTGCCATGACCCCTTAAGCCTGGTGGTGGATTCCCAGAGGGAACCTGCTTGGGGCCAAAAACACTTTTTTTAAACAAAAAGTTGCCACGTATTCACTGGGACTAGATGAATCTGCTACAAATTAAAACCAAAAAATTGTAAAGGGAAGGGGGGCACGCAGCTCTTTGCTCATGCCTAATAAGTCCTATGGGACCCATCCCCTGAGGCTGCAATGCTTAAAAAAAGGGAGGGGGCCTCACAGAACCCCTCACCCAGCAATGTTCCCCTACATGGGCCTAATTAATTCCGAAGGACCTCATCTCCCTGGGCTATAAACAAAATGGAGGGGGCCATGCTACCCTCCTCTCTGAGCCTTTAATTGCCCCAGAGTCCCTATCCTCTGAGGCCAGCTCAGTCTCTGTGTCTCAGGGAGCCCATCCCTGGGACATTTTAGGTTTTCTGCCCACACCAGCATGGGCAGGGAAACATGTGTTTTCTCCCCTCTGTCAGGAGCATTTTAAATTATTTTTTTAAATGCTCCCTCCAGCTGGGAAAAGGCTTCTGTTCTGTTTCACTGATGCAGGCAGGGAAAGAGTACACATATTGCTCCCGCCCAGAGGGAACATGTAAAAAGCAGATGCTCTCTCTGGGCAGGAGCAATGCCGGCTCCTGCACCATGCAGGAAGCCGGCTGGGTCTGCAGGGACCTTGGTGCTCCCCCCAAGGCCCCTGATGTGTTCGGGAATCCACATTCCATAAAGGGAGGCCCTGGGGGATGTTGTAACCGAGGTCAAAATAGGCTCAGGGAAGGAGGCTGCATGGTCCCCTCCTCCTTTTATTTACATTTTGGCCCTGGGAATGCGATCCTCAGGGCCTAATTAGACTCAAGGATGGGGCTGTGCACACCTTTCCCATTATCATTTACTCATCCGCCCTGGATGGGATCCCCAGGGCCCAATAAGGTTCAGGGGAGGGGCCTGCATTTCCTCCTCTCCCATTTAATTATATTTGGCCTCGAGAATGGGGTCCCCTGTACCTAATAGGGATAGGGGAGGGGTCTACCTCCTCTTTTTTATTGGCTTTGGCCCAGGGGAATGGGGTCCTCTGGCCATATTAAGGCTCAGGGAGGGGCAAGAGCTGCTCCCCTCCCTTTTTTTGTTGAATTTGACCACGGGACATGGGGTCGACCCTAGGACATGGGGTCGTAGTAATGCTTGGGGAGGGAGCTGCAAGCCCCCTCGCCTTAATATATGTGTTTTTGCCTCCGGGGTTTGGGGTCCCTGTGGCCCAAAGACCAACCCTACACCACATCACCGAAGGCTGTCTGCGGCCTGTGGTTGGTTTCCTCCAGGGTGATGGCTGCAGCCAGGCCCAGTGGCCAACCCGGTGCTGCACATGGCCTTAGGCAGTGCATAGCATGGGGTTGGCTGCAATCAGGGGGTTGGAACAGGGCCCAGCCACAAAACCATACAAATTCAGCAGTTATAATTACCTGAGCTAACTATAACTTACGCCCTCACAATGCACTGCTTATGACCTCACATATTACATCACTCATTACATGGAAAGTTACATCACTGATGACATCACTGATGACTTCTCAAATTACATCATTGTTTCCATTATCCAGAGAACAACTCACACACACACTCACAACCCCATGCAGCCTTTACAGTATCCTAAAAACAAACAATGTTTCTATTTAGTTTTCACCATATGCAGCGGTTTCTATATCTGGCTTCTTCAAAACCTTATCCCACCAAAATTTAAAGGTGGATTCAGCCAGCGTGGTTTCTAGAGAACCTGAGTCAGCCATAATAGTTAGGTCAATATTGCCAATTGATACTGAACAATAAGAGCCTCTCTTTTTCACAATAATACTCATAACATTATTCACACAGACTGTCAAAATAACATTCCCTCCTCTTTCAAAATGTTCACATTGTTACTCACTAAGGCACTATTATCCTCCTTTTCACTGTGAGCACTACCAACTCTAACGGATGTGGGCATGTTTCTACATACACGCATTCTGGGGCCAATTAACAGAACTAATCTGAGACAAAATCCTAAACTTACTACTATTGGTATTCACAGAAGGCATTTAGTAGTAGTAAAGGACGCGCGAAAACAGCACCAGCACTTTAAAACTTCAACGCCCAGGCTGCAACGCTCCCAGGAGGGAGGTTTCCTGGTCAGCCACGCGCTTAAAAGCGCCGAAAATCACCGCGGCGCGGGACGCGCGAAAACAGCACCAGCACTTTAAAACTTCAACGCCCAGGCTGCAACGCTCCCAGGAGGGAGGTTTCCTGGTCACCCACGCGCTTAAAAGCACCGAAAATCTCCGTGGCGCGGGACGCGCGAAAACAGCACCAGCACTTTAAAACTTCAACGCCCAGGCTGCAACGCTCCCAGGAGGGAGGTTTCCTGGTCACCCACGCGCTTAAAAGCGCCGAAAATCACCGCGGTGCGGGTCGCGCACGGGCCGTGCCCGGGCGAAGCCCGGGCCAAGGGCGGGCCCGTCCTTGCCCGTCATCGCCAGTAAGAGGCAGGGCAGGGCCACCACCCTAACGCTTGGCTCCCGGAGCTCACGTGTGGACTGACTGACATCTAAGGTACTGTGTCCACGCTTTCCCCTACTTGTGAGTGCTCCATCATTCACTAACATCGAACTGATTGAAACTTGATACTGTCTGGGGTGATTTGATAAAATCTTCCATCTGCTGTAAAAGAACCTTACCTGCTTATGATATGTTCTGGGACATATTTACTCTTTGGGTATACGTATGTTGAACAGTTTTAATACCTGTTTGTTTTTGATTTTGTTGTGTTGAGCTAGTGCCCTTTTTATTGTCCTAGTTAGTTACTTATATATCCCCGGGAGTCTTCTGAGCTCAAGATTACTTAAAAATCACAGGTAACCAATACGTTTGTCATGGGCAAAAGAAAGCAGGCGGCGAACCATTCGCCAAAAGTACCAAGTAAGCACAGGAAGGTCAATAAAACCCTATTGGATTATTTAACGGGGGCTGTTGGGGATATTGAAAGGCAGATTATCTCAGTGGAGGAGACACTAAATAGTGACACTGTAGAACCATCCACATCGCAACAAAACTCTACGGATAACTTTGTGCCAAGCCATGCAGGGGTGCTAACGAAAGATTCGCCCGTAAAGTGTGTCCCTGGCCAACACAAGAATGGGTGTATCCAGGAGATTGATGATGTGGTCCTTATAGGGACAGAAGTTTGCGACCCCCCCCTCCCACTAATTAAAATGGATAAATTAACCAACTCAATAAGAGTAAATGATATTCTTGATGAGGGGGAGGTGGTTGTAATTCCTATTCCCGCCCCCACAGCAAGTCATACAAAAATCCATCCGAAAAAACAGCCGGGGAAACTACAAAGGGTCAAAAATAAAGTGCCGAAGCAAACGGGTTCTGCAAGTACCTCGAAAGGGAAAAGGTCCTGTACCGAACCCACATGTGATTTGGATAACTTGCACCAAATTATTAAAGATCTAAAAGAGCTTGTAATGCAATCAATGACCACCCTTTCTAGCAGGCTGGATAAAATAGAAAAATGCCTGGATGATGTGTTAGCAGCCCAATCCGACATCGTACAAACAGTGGGTGTTGTTGCACAGAGGCCATTGGGTGCGTGTGGACAATTGGAGAGGGGGGCCTTAGGAGGACCAGTTCTGCGGTTGGACAGGGGAGCATTGGTGGTTGAGAGCCAGGATGGCCGTTTAGATTTGCATCAGAATGCACCCATGCATCAGACCGCTCCCATGGCAACTAACAGTAGCATCCTTATTGAGGGCAAAACATCTAGTTATAAAAAGCTGGGTATGGCAGTCTATAAATCCCCGGACAAACATAAGGGTCGAGAATCTATAAATATGCCGCAGGATGAAAAAGTCCAAATTCTTAATCTTCCTCCAGCCGCTACACCATATACAGTAATTTTAGCGGATGTCCCCAAATTAGACCCAGTAGTAAATGAAACTTGGCAGGCATTAAGAAATAAAACTCTAAATTGGCTGGGAAATAGGACAGGCTTAACAAATGCCCTTTTTAGGGAATTTAAGATGGTGAGGAGAGTTGACTGGGTAGGAAACTCCAGAAAATTATACGAAGGAGACTGCATTGTGCTCTCGTTAGGATCACCGGCCTTGGTTAGAGAAATCCTATTGAGAATCCACCAGTCTAACCTATCCAATACCAGTATACAAGTTCTTAACCTAGCATTTTTCTACCGCATGCCAACCATAAATTCCTCCAAAAACCAAGGTTCCCTCGATTGGAACAGGGATGGCCCCCGCTTTAACCTGATAGTCTCTAACAGATTCGGCCCTTTAACTGCTCTAGATGAGAACGATTGACTACCCAGTAATAGATTTCCATCTCAGAGGACGCAACCCCATTTCACTAGGAACGAACAGGGTGCTTCAACCCTTTATGACCAGACCCTGGCCGAACAAGCGGTTGAGGGAAAGGGTACCCAAACTAGAACCGAACAGGGTGCTTCAACTTTGCACGACCAGACTCTGGTGGAGCAAGTGGATGAGGGAGCGGGTACCCAAACTAGGAATAGTGGTATCGCGGAGACTGACATGGATCCAACTAACCATCTGGCAGGGTCCTGCAGTATCTGTTTTTGGAACGTTGCAGGATTAAAACGCAAAGTGATTGACCCAGCTTGGCTGGACTTTGCTAGAAATTTGATGTGTTGTGTTTACAAGAGACTTGGTTAATCGATAGAGTCCATATTAATGGTTTCAAAACATACCACACACCTGCAATTCGTTCATCTAGCGGTAGGCCGCAAGGAGGGCTATGCGTCTATGTCTCAAATTTATTGGGGGCAAGTAATGTAGAAATGGTGAGCGTAGAAGCATCTTATCAAATTGTTTTAATATATATGAACTCGCATAGTGTATTAGCACTGATTAATCTTTATAACAACATGGAAAAGGACCAGTTGGGAGCACTACTAGAAAAACTAAGTAGGGACATTAATAATTTAAAATTAAAAGGCGAGACAACTTTAATTACTATTATCGGTGGTGATTTTAATACTAGTTTGTGTCCATTTGCAGATTTAGGGAAGTGTGGCTTAACGACGGATATGGAAGACCCCCCGGCCCACTTTATCCACACAGCTAAAGGCGAGCTCTTAAATGAGTTCTTGTTTAAACATGACCTCGGATTTTCCAATCGTTTATGTACGCCAAAGTTGGACTTCGGTTACACCTTCATAGGAAGGGGCGCTAAAACTACCATCGATTTTATTCTTATCCCAAATCGCCATGTTAGCCACATAAGAGGATACAAAATTCATCAAAACATCATGAGTGATCATTTGGCGATAAATGTGAATATAGCATTCTCACATAGTGCATCCCAGAAATCAGGTAACAACACTGCTTGGTTGCAAAACATTGAACTGGGAAGGAAGAACGGGTACACTATACGTTGGGCAAGCCGGGATCCTGCCGAGCTAACTAAAGAAATTGTTACTAAGGCACTAGACCCTATTTTAACATGCCTAAGCGACTGCCCAACTCATGCTGATGTTCTAAAAGCCTATAAGAGTGAAAAGCTCGCTGTCTGTAGAACGTAAAGGGACAAGCAACAGTAAGAAAGGATGGTTCGACCAAAATTGCACTAGATGCTATACCAACCTAAAGAGAGCATTGCATAGTGCCGAAAGAGATAGCTGTGAGATTAGGGCTTGCAGAAAACTATATAATGCTGCCAGAAAAACAAGGGAGAATGAGCTGAAAGAAAATGCATGGAAGATTCTCTGTGAGGCTGCTGAGAGTAAGGACAGTTCGAAATTCTGGTCTGCAGTGAACGCCCCTTTTTTAAATAGTAACTTGGATTCTCCATCAATTGAGGTGACCATTGAGGAAAGTACCTGGATAGATTTTTTTTAAAAAGTCTATTCAAACCAGGGAGACACGGAGCTAATAGTACAGGACCAACCCATAGAAAGCGCAAAACAGGAATTTATGCCTATCCCTCTAGATATCGCTCTTAAAGATGTTAATGCAGCAGTTAAGGCTAGCAAGGGTGGTAAGGCCGCGGGCCCAGACGGGATACCAATAGACCTCTATAAGTCAAACTTGGAGGTTTGGGGCCCAATTTTAACTAGGGTGTTGCAAGCGAGCTGTGCAAATGGTTTTATAGATACTTGGTATGAGTCAATCATAGTCCCCATCTTCAAGAAGGGAGAACGGGAGAACCCCGCTTGTTATCGCCCAATATCCTTGTTGGATTCCCTAATGAAGATAGCCGGCAGGGTCGTTTTAAACCAGTTACAAGCATGGATGGAAGAAAAGGGCATTTTAAGCGACGTCCAATATGGTTTTAGAGCTGGCTTAGGGACAAATGAACAGATCTTGATTGAACCTCAGTATTATAATCAGTAAATATACACAGGCTAAGCCACGGAAATTTTACCTGGCCTTTGTAGATCTCACAGCGGCTTTTGATTGTGTAATACACGATAAGCTGTGGGAAGTTTTAGATGAATTAAAAGTTGACCCCGTTTTAATACTGTTTTTAAGGCAGCTGTATTTTGGTGCCAGAGCTAAAGTTTGTTATGGAATTAATGGCGAGTGCACTGCATCATTTAGGGTTGAGAGGGGCGTAAGGCAAGGCTGTGTCTTGGCACCACTCCTGTTCTCACTATACACCAACGCTTTGGAACAGGAGTTGGTGTCACATACTAGGGACCCCCCGACAGTTAACACGCGCCCGATTGCCTCTCTCCTCTATGCTGATGATGCAGTGCTCATGGCCCGTACACAGGTTGGCCTACAAAGGGCGCTTTCTTTTTATACTTGTTTTATGGACAGGCTTGGGCTAAAATTGAACGCAAAAAAAAGCTTTGTTATGGTTTGCGGTGGGAAGATAAATAACCCCAGAAGCTACCAGGCGGGTGGTAGGCGGGTGGAACCTACCAATCTGTTTAGCTATCTGGGTGTTCTTTTTAATAGAACTGGTTCATGGACTGCAGCAGTTAAGGCTATGAATTTACTTTTTATGAAGTCCATTGCGGCCCTCATAAACTTTTCAAAAAACCTGTGGAAAAGGCCGCCCGAAATGTTATTAAAAATCTACCATGCAAAATGTGTAAGTATAGCTACTTACGGGGCTGCCATCTGGGGTTTTCATGAGTGTACGTCCATTCAAAGTACTGAAAATGGCTTTTTAAGGTTTATCCTGGGCGTCCCAGCAAGTGCCCCAGTTTTTAATTGCCACAGCGAGCTAGGCGTAGCCTATATTTCTGATCTAATAAAGACTCAACCAATTTTGCTGTGGCATAGAATTTGGACTTCGGACAGCACTGGCCTCAATAGAGAAATAATAATGGATGCCATGAGGTTGGAAAATGTGAGCAAAATATCTTGGCTCAGATATGTAAAAAATTTCTTACATGGTATTGGACGCCCGGAGTTTTTTACCCTACCGGAAAATATGACTTCCATCAATCGTAAGGATCTTAAAAAGATCTGTATGACACATCTAGAAGAGATCAGACTAGGCCTTGAATTGAACAAAACTATGGTGGTCAACCACCAAATAATCACCGTTACCAGCAAAATTCAACCATACCTATTATGTGTCGCAGGGGGTTTTGATAGATACCTGCTTACAAGATTCAGATTTGGGACTTTTCATCGCCTTATTACTCACCCTTACATCAATGACTGGTCAAGGGAACTTTGCTGCTGTCCGTGTGATAACATTTCATCACAAACCACAATACATGCAATTCTATTTTGTAAGTTTTACAATAATGAAAGGCGCAGATGGCTAATTCCTGTTTGAAAAGAAGGAAGATGGAGGCAATGCCCTCCTGCCCTGGTATACCTCCAGATGTTGGAAAATTGTTACTGCATCCGTTCAGTGGCAGGCTTTTTAAAGAGTGTGCTGCGGGTTAGGAAATGTCTAACCACTTAATTCACAAAATGAGTAAATGGTTGAAGTCAATTTTAGTATTATGGCCTGTCCAAGACATCCTAGATGGTTGATATGTATGTCATGATTCGTCTTTTGTCATTCAAAAACACATTTTTCATTTTTTTTTTATTTTTTATTATATTATTGATGTAGTATATTTGTTATTTGTGCTGGAACTTTCATTGTTCTTCTTAATATGTTTGCTTTTATGATTTTTAATTTTAAATCGAATAAAGCCTGTATTGATTGATTGATTGATAGTAGTAAAGTTAGGATTTTGTCTTAAGTTTGACTTAAGACAGACTTAAGACCGACTTAAGACAGACTTAAAACAGACTTAAGACAAACTTAAGACAAATTTAGGACAGACTTAAGACAGATTTAAGACAGACTTAAGACAGAATCCTAACTTTACTACTACTAAATGCCTTCTGTGAATACCGAAAGTAGTAAATTTAGGATTTTGTCTCAGATTACTTCTGTCAATCGGGCCCAAAGTGTCCAATATTCTTGCATTTGTTACATCTTTTTCCTTGAGCAGGAAAATTAGTTGCACTACCAATAGGTGACAAAGATGCACACCTGTAACAAGATGTATTTAAAAAAAATAATCTGATGTTTTTAGAATTAATATTTTTGAATTTGTTAAGCATACTAATGTTTGTATGTTTCATATCTACCAATTCCCCGGATTCCTCAGGCAATCGTTCTATGCCCTTAGCAATTCTAATATTATCCTAAAGTGAAGGACTGATACAACAAAAAATTACTTTTTTAGTTCACAGTTTAAAACAATTTGATCACATTTATATTGATCATCACAGATGTTGATCAATGCTCTCACAAGTTGGTCTGTTTGCAGGGCTAAAATTCGCTCCACAACAACACTTGGTTCATCCACGAAGTATTTTGCAAGCCTATGATGTGCTCCAATAAATACATCCTATGAATCCCTTTCCTCCTCTGATGGCTGTAACTCTGGTAAATAGTAAACAACGTCTTGCCTCTTAGTTCCGAGGCAATTGAATAAAACAGATAATTTACAAGCTGCTGAATAAATTTAATTCGACACATCAATTGCCACTAATTAATTCTCAAAAATTCAAAACCAATGTTTCCATTGCTGCACATTTGTTCCTGGATTCTGAAGAAAATGTGTCAGTTGTTCAATGAGTCCCCCACTTTGCATGTTATCAAATTATCACCTTGCTCAAGTTCATAATATCGAAAATTTAAAATATGTATTTTGGTAACAATACTTCAAAGTACTTCAGTACTAACTTCAAAATACAGAATATATCGATGCAGAGATTTAATATTTTTTTTCCCCAAAGGTAAATTTCTTACCCAATGAGATAATATACAAACAACGGAGTTCATCGATCTGCCTGCTTCTCCAACGAATCCCCACCCTCCAACTGCCGAACCATCTGGAGATTGTAAACACAGATCACAGGTGAACCAGGACGAGACGAAGATATGCAGGCTCAACGATATAATTAATAAATACATTGCAACTGTATGTATATATATTACAATGTTAACAAATAATATGCAGACTACAGCAACGCTCTCCTGACCTACCGCCCCTACCCCTGCCTCCCTCATCCTTACCAAGTTAAATATATGGCGCTGGAAGGCTCTGTTTCTTTATCGCCTCTGCCTTCCTGCACCATAAATCAATATGGCAGGAGGGTAGAAGGGGATGCAGTAATAACTCCTCCAGTCCCCTGCATTTCAAGCTGGGACCTTGAGGTAGGGTTGCCACCTGGCCGTTTTTTTCACCAGTATCACCGTATTTTAATGTCCCAGCTGGTACAAAAAATTTCCCCTAAAGCCGAAATGTTTTCCCTTATCAATAAATACTTAAACCAGTAATCGTAAAAAGCATTATAAAATGTGTTCCAGAGCTGCCTTAACGACCCCGAATGATAACTAAAGTACACAAATACAGAAAGACCAAGTTAAAAATGAAAGCAGACAGTGTTATTTTAAAGTTATATTTAATAATTGTATTTATTTATTTAGAGTTTCATAGAGCGCAAACGTGGCCCGTTACGGTATCAGAGCGCTTTACAGGGATAACAGGTTGTGTACAAGTTTGAAATAGACACTAATATAAGTAGGGGTAGAAGGAAGTGAATACACTTTGGGCATAACAGGGTATATAGAATAATCATATCAGGGGCTTTGCAGAAACTTAAAATGTGAACAAATGGCAGGTATGTTGATCTAGGAAAGGTGGCAACCCTACAATTAGGCTGGCATGCAAGATGTTGGGGCAGTTCCAGAGATAGCACAGCTTTGAAATTAAAATCTGCACACTCAATGGCAGCAGATTCCCCTTTTATCAGCTCTGTCCTACCATCATGTGTGCTGATTCCACACCTGAGTGACTGCATTTTCGTCACAGGTATAAAAACAACAGAAATATTGTGTTTTGGGTAGCAAATTTTACTTGAGCCGAACAATTTGCAAACCCAACATGTTGCCACGGCTGGTCGGAATCATGTCCCCTGAATCTTTTTCTTTTGATGTACAGTGCATGTTGTTTTATAGCTGTTTTCTTGTTATCCACATTACTTTCCCCCACTTACATATTACAATTAAAAAACATATAGTCCTGACTAATCCTGTACTCCTCATCAAAATATGAGGGCTTTGCTTGGGTCTGGGGGGTGGACTTTGAGGCTAGCTGCTGGGAACTTTGATTCCCCTTAATTCCAAGAATCTCATGAACACAGTTCCCCATGTCTCCATAGCCTTGATTCATGCTCTGGTACTCTCTTAAGGTCATTACGGAGACTCTGTTTATGAGGTTAGTAGCACATCCCTTTCTAGTAATAAACTTAAAAAGCATTATTTCCTTCAGCACTATTTATATATCTTGTTTGCATTCTGCCCATTGCACATAGTATACCTCTATGGAGGCATTGTCCAGGCCCTTAAAGTCAACAGTGAGAAATGTGTCTGGCACGAAGGGGCAATACGGGTAGCACTGAGCACGTGCACACAGTCAACTTATTGCAACAGCGGACATCTATGCTTACTATGTGGCCTCCCATCTGCTATTGGTGGTATAATTCATCCTCGGACCCAGCGTTTGCCCTGGACCATATGGCAATGGGGAATGTCCCATTCCTTCAACTCCTATATAGTTCACAGAACCTAGATTTCCTGCCCCCTGCTAGCAGCACAGTAATCTGACTATGGCGGGCTACGGTCAGGCGGATGGCATGGCAGGGCTGCCTGACTCAGGTGACCCCGCTGTGGCACGGTACACTGTTGCACTCGGTGGCGGCACTTGCGGGATTCTCTGGGTGGGACCTTGTGGGAATATCCACCTTGGGGGATGTAATACGAGGCACCATTCTAAAGTTGTTCCAACAGCTCCAGACAGAGTTTCATCTACATAAGACTCAATTCTATAAATATCTCCAACTCAGGCACACTCTCACTCCCATATTGCAACCGACTGATACCTTACCCGAATTTCACCCTCTGGAAGGGCACTTATTGATGGGTGATATAGGTGCTCACAAGGTCCGTCAGATGTATCAAACCTTGACGACGCACAATCATACCACACTACATAAGACCAGAATGGCTTGGGTAGAGGACATACCAGACATAACTGACGACGGTTGGATAGAAGCCTTGGCTAGCCTATGAGGTTCGGCGATCTCATTGCGCTACCGACTTATACAGTTTAAATATATACATCGTATATACAATACTATATACAATACTAGATTCCGACTCTGGAAGATGGGTGCCATTCAGTCTCCTACATGCCTGGGATGAGGGGTGGAAAATGGGACTTTCATACATACTGTCTGGGGCTGTACAGCACTGCAGCCAATCTGGCGGAGGGTTGTGGCTTGCCTGAGCGAGGTGTTGTCGTGGGATCTACCACTCGAGCCGAAGTTACTGTTATTACATAGTACCAATGGTATTGGGGGGAACCGATACAAACAGCACCTATTGTTTTTAGCTGTCACCATTCCTAAACGGGATATTGCCCAGCAGTGGAAAAGGGTGTCTACTCCGAAAATCGGCAGATGGAAAAAGGCCATAGATGAATGTGTGAATGCAGAGATAGCTGTGCTCCAAGCTCGGGGGGTGTCCCCAAAAGCATAAGAAAATATGGCTGCGGTGAGCAGATTACAGGGGCATAGAACTACCCCCCCCCCCTTATCACTTCAGACCCCTGATAGAGGCTGTGTTCCCCTGATGAGATTGGTCATTATACAACCAGGAATATCATTTAAAACCTTCAGACCGCATATCCAATTGTTCAATAATAACTTGGTGGGATTGGAAAGGAACTGCGCAATGTTGTTATTGCTATGTATGGACGTTTTCCAGAAGTTACGATTATATATATACAGTGTCACATGTATCCATCAAAATGTATCCTTCGGGTCACGACCCGGTATATACCATGTAAAATCAATAAAATCTATTGTTAAAAATAATTCAACAGTGAGAGGCAGTTCTGAGAGTATTTAGCTGGTGACTGGCCCTTTTCAAATCAATAAATCAGTTTTTGGGATTGTAGCATTCTACTGTATGCTCTGTAAGAAATACTCATAGTGTGGTGTTAGACCTGTCAGCCTTAGAGTGGTCTTTCCACAAGCTTTTTGACTTTATTACTGCTAACTAGTACTAAAGTGCTTGTGCTCTCTCCCTAAGCCATGGTAAGATTGGGTTTAAACTGATTGGCATATTTAGTTTACTAATAAGACCCCAGTAAAGTGGCATGCCATATACCCATAGCTGGTAAATTAAATGCTACTAGTTGGCCTGTAGCACTAATCGGGCTACCCAAAACATGTCCCAGACCAGCCATTGCAGCCTGTGAGCAGTTTTAGCCTGCCATTTTGACTTGGCAAAATAAGCCCCTTGAAAGGCCTTAAGCTCTCTTTTTATTATATGTCACCCCTAAAGTAGGCCCTAAACAGCCCAGAAGGTGCACTGTATTAAAAAGGTTGGACATGTACTTTTACATTGTACATGTCCAGGTGGTGAAATACTCGCAAATCTGTTTTTTAGTTCTGTGAGTCCTATCTCTCCAACAAGATAACATTGGGTTACATTATTACATCCAATTAGTGATAACTTTTGTTTGGGAGCAAGTAGAAATGTCATATTTGGTGTCTAAGGAATTATAATTCAAGATCCTCTTTAATGGTAAGGCTTGGTTTTAAGTCACAATTCTCAAAATGGCACTTTTAGAAACTTGTATTTTCTTATCCTAACCATTTGGTGCCTGCAGCCTGTTTCCTGGATCACACTACTAGGTGTAGTTGGCAGCTGGTATTTGTGTATTCCTCACAGACAGCCAGACAATAGAGGAACTAAGTGTCAGCAGGATGCGCCATTTAAGCGGGATGGGGGCAGAGTTGTGCACAGCCCACTTGCACTTCAAAGACACTACCTCAGCTCACACACAAAGAACTTCAGACTAGCCTATTATGACTGCTGACAGCCTAAGACAGTCCAGTGCAGGGAGGCAAGAAATTCCAGACACTTCTGTGCGAGGAAAATCCCAAATGTTTTGTTTCACTTCAAAGCTTGCACTAGCTTTAAAATTAGGAACGTCATACCCACTATTCAGTTTACTTCTGGACCTGCAGAGGGACTCTCAGAGGAATGCCTTGCAGCCTGAGGCCTGCTGTGTACTTCAGAGTACTTCCCAGTGGTACCAAGAGGACTGCCCTGCCACCTGAAGCCTGCCCTGTGCACTCCGGGTATTCCCCTGCTGCTTGAGACTTACTTTCCTGCTTGAACCCAAGAATTTTAGAGTGACTCCTAGGGCTAGTTTCCTGGCTTCCTGATCAGAGCCTCAGGGACAAAAAAGGCTTCACCCATCTTGTACCCACATCCGGACACATCCTGAGCGAGTTCTGACGCTCCAACTGGTGGTACCTCAGTTCTGGACACTTAGAAGTGGTGCTAAATCTGCCCAGATAGCCGAAACCCTAACCTTGGGACTTATAAACTTTTCTGCCATAAAGTGCACTTCAAACCAAGAGGAGACCAGATCCACCTGCTTGGCAATCTCCCCAAGGTGCACTGCTGATCAGCCTGACTTTGCGGCTGCTCCAGGTACGTTTGTCTCCGCAGCAGCAAATCCTGTTCAGCGGCTCCTCGCAGAAGTAGGATCCAGCCTTGTGGATCCCTTGTCGGCTACAGCCTGAAGCTTTGTCCCGCTGGAGATTTCCGACTTCCGTAAAAGAGATTAAGGGCCAGATGTATGAATGGATTTAACCCATTCCTTGTCTATAGGAAAATGCTTTAGCACATATGGCTCTAAGTTCAAAAGTAGAAATCTTCACTGCAACTTCTCCGATGATGATGCCTCCTCCTTGGACACCACCGGCTGCCTTGCCCAGAAAAGCTTTAGCATCTTGAATATTTTTCTAAAAAAATTCAAGGGTCCAAAGGTAAGCGAACACTGGACCCAATTTACTATGTATATAATATTATGCTATATCTCAGACAAGCATAATTTCAACTTTGTCTCAGTTCTCGCATGACTAGAAGACCGCCATTGGATTATATCTTTTAGGTGCTATTTTTCACTTTCAAATTGAAAAAATAATCCCTCTGGTACTACTGATTAGATTTGTGTTCCTTCGGTGTCAAATAATTGTGTTTCCACGTTATTACTGTTTAAGTGCTGCATAATAACTTTGCACACTGCCTCTAAGTTAAGTCTCACTACTTTAATGCTATGGTACAAGAGGGTTAAGCACATGGTAATTTTGTGACTTTTTGTGGACCACCCCAACAAGTATTGTGGCAGTTGCTTGAGTAGGGTTTCACTTCTCTCAACCAACAACCCAATTTCTCACATATGGTGAACAAAATGCGGGATTTAGTTCACAGCTCTTCCTAAGAGTTGTCAAAATTAATATTGTTTTATATTAACCACACCTTATTTCATTTTACTTCTCCCACTTTTGGTACTACTCATTTTAAGTGAACTTTTTTCTCTAAATTTGTAAGGAGGATGGACCAGATACATGAAATGTTTTTGTGTGTAGACACTCAGATCTGGAGTTTGTGACCACAAAAATTTTTCTGGCCATGTACAAAAACCATTTTAGGAGGGAGTGACATTTTAAAGAGCCCTGAAATGAGTTTGAGACAAGTTACAAATTCATCATTGGAAGGGACGATGTTTATGAGTTCATGTCAAACATTGAATCAGCATCAGATGGGGAATGTTTTAGGTGTCCCTTCCAAATACCAAACTGGTTTCAGATGCATCAATGGCTTGCAACTGAAATTCCGATTGGAAAAGTTACTGAATCAAATGTTGAGGTGGTAATTCATTCACCACAGGGAAAGGGTCCCCTTTGGAACATTTTACATTACTGAATTGTTAGAAACATTTCTGGCGGAGCAGTCAGTGGACTAGGGGACCACTGTCAACCTTCAAAAAATTTTAAAAAACAACTCTTTTTTTCAACCAAAACATTTAGTTCTAAAAAAAAAAATCCCTATTTTAAAAAATCACAGACATGGATTGATTGTAATTTACCTAATAAATATTAATTAGGTAGTTTGGAATAGTGACTCATATCAATTTGAAACTTTGTTAACTGAGCTATTAGTAGATAGGTTGGATCACAAGTTTCCATACTGGTTGCAAAAACAGTGGTCACAAATTGTGACAAGTTATTGCTATTGACATAATATTTCATCCAACCTTAAATTCTTTAAAAAACATACCTCAAAATGCAAACAAAACTAAAAATACAAATTCAAAAAAGCATTTTAATGAACCATGTGTTTTGACTAAGATATATTTCTTTCCTTTTTTTCTTAACATATCCAATTTGTCTTCGAGACCCTAGTATCAATTATTCATAGATCCATTGATTTCTAAGCATGGCCTATTGACAAAGATCATGTTTAATAATTTTTAGCTAATGAATGTTAGGCTTGTTATGCATTGTTCTTTGAAATCTCCACATGAACGTATCTACTGCACTCAGCTAAAGGGCATGAAAAGTCAGTGGAGATTGGAGATTGCAACAAGGCCAGACATTTAGTCACACCCCATGTTCAACTGTGCACAATTTAGGATATGCACAGTGGAAATTATCACAAGTCTAGACCTTTAACCAAACATTCCTTCCAGGAAATGTGTGGACATAGTCTAGGTAGAAAATGGCTTTCTTTTCAGTGGTATATTCCCAGATTTGTGCCCTATTTGTTTTTGATGGCTGGCAAACTCTGTGCACTTTAACCCTGCTAACCAACCAGGAACAAAGTGCCTGTGCTCTCCTTTTAAACATGGTTGAATTTTTGCACTCCCAATTGACATATTTATCTTACATATAAGTCCCTAATAGATGGTGCCAGGTGCACCCCGGGCCTGTAAGTTAAATGACGCTAGTAGACTGCAGCAGCACCTATGATTCCTTCCAGTACAGATGCTTCAGATCTACCCTTATAGCTTGGCTGTCGCAGTGAAAAATCTGCAATCTGACCTCTCAAAAGAAACCCTGTTGACCGGTCAAAAATTTCATTTTAAATATCAATAATTCACCACTAAGCCTTACAGCTCAAAAGGCAGGATGCATGATATTTAAAAGCAGGACATATAGAAATTCAGGGCCCGATTTATTAAGGTAAAGTTAGACCAAATGTCTAACTTTACAACTTTCGGTATTCACAAAGGGACTTACGAGTAGTATCTTATAACCCTGGGCGGAAAACTACACTACGCGCGTGGAGTGTGCGTATCGAGCGCAACTATGCGCTCAGCGTATTGCACGTAGCACAGTGCAAAAACACGTAGCAGGCATTTTTTGCTCGCTCGCGGTCCTCAACGTCGAGTTGGCGACCGCGAGCGAGCAAAATCAACATCTCAGCGAGACTTTTTCCACATTCGCGATCGGCAATATCAAGTTGCCGATTGCGAGTGTGGAAAATAAACCTCCTGGCGAGATTCTCAACGCGGGGAGGTCAGGTTGCTCATTGCGAGTAGTCACGTATGCTCTCGACCGCTCGCGATGAGAAACTACCAGTCCGCATTGAGAAAGCTGCCGCTTGAGTACAAATCTACTCGAACGGCAGAAAGCGACCGCTTGCACTGTGCATGATGCCGTTCGCAATGTTTGCACAGTCTGGACAAGCATCCGGCACTGTGCAATCATTGCGAACAGCATTTCCCGACTGCACTACGCGGTTCGCGTAGCTAGGCGTAACGCGACGTAGTGCAAAGTGCACTTCGCGTAGCATAGCGCGACTATGCGAACTACGCCCAGGGTTAGTATCTTACGACTGCAGAGGTTCCAAACTAAGGGTGGAGACTCCTCCATCAGGGCAGAAAGCAGCACAGTGAAAAAAGAGTGCATTCATTAGTATATGCCACAACACATATGCCAAGATTCACACAATATAATATCTATGACATCTAGTTGTACAACCAACATAGAACAAAATACCTCATTTAAAATAGAAAAAAGCCACATGTAGACATTGGGCTGTTGCATATGTGTATGTGTAGGAAGTGTGTTGGAAGGGTAAATGAGTTGGAAAAAACACATACCATTACAAAAGTGTAGAAATATCATATAAGAAACAACACCAGAGCCCTATCCATGTGACACTTCAAGTGGCACCCATAACATCACAAGTTTGAATGATACATGCTCCCTACTACAGTTGCACATGTAACTATTAGTTATGTCTCTTTTAATGTATTCCACAAGCAGCCCAAATGTGAATTTAATATAGAAGTCCAAACCCCATATCAAACCTCAGATTTCAAAGTTTCTCTCAAGCACAACACACACACCTGTGTCAGTGCTTACCATCCCCCCAACCAGCTCCAGCAGAAAATCGTTAGCCCAACAACCAATTCCAACCTGGCTGCATACATAAAATCAGAGCTGCCATGCACAAACCCTTTCAGACCTAACAACATGTAGCTGAATGTTTTTTGTCGGTTTGCTCCTTGTGATGCGACAGAATGATATGAGAGGAAGGAAGAGGAGGAGGAGGATAAGTGCAGAGGGTCAGCAGACAAAGGATTAACCTCTTTGGGATGTCCAGCCAAGATGTCACCTCCAGAGTTTGTTTTACCTCAGATGTCATCTTGGACATGATTTCTGAATGGACTTCACAGTCTGTTGTCAAAGATGACCAATGGCCATTTAACACTCTGCCCATAAGTTATATATAAGACTACTCTGTAAGCCATACATAATGTATTTAAACAACGACTGTTGTCAAGAGTCAAAAGGTGGGCCATGCAACACATTTCTTGCACATGTTAGCGATTAGTGTAGACCAAGTGTCAAAGGGCTCCATTGCCTCAGGGCAGTAAATGACATTGCATGTATGAGATCTCACCAGGCAGTGGATATCTGACAACTCTGTCAGCATCAAATGTCGCAATGATTCATGTTTATGCATGGAGCCAGTGAGGATTGGCAGTTTGTGCAAGATGGAAACCTACAGTTATATATGAAACAGATGAGTTTACAATTAAGAGTCAACTGTAGAATTTAGGGTAAGCCATACTACAAAAAATCAAGCCATCTTCATTTTTTATATTCGGCTTGCTGTGAGGCACACTGTACTTTGGACAATGACCCTTACAAACATATATGACATAGGGGTGACAGGCAGTGTTGGAAATGTATTGGTCCCCTCACTGGCCATGTTTTTGAAAAATTAATAATCAAGATGTAACCAATATACTGTTAATTGTTAGGAATGTTCAAAGCATTATTGTCTATGCTCTACTGTTTACCCATGGTGTATCATGATGGCTAGCAAGATGCCATAGCGACATACGCACACCTTCTATCTACATGTTGCATATGTGATGTGCTCAGACATTACTAAATGCATAATTGCAAGCATCTATGTGGATTTGTATTTAGGATTTGTAACCTTAAACTAATGGATGTACAGGAATTGAAAATATCTTTGATTTGTGTGTGCTGCTACTCATGTGGCAGTGCATCTATATGTCTAGCATACATACACCAGTTGTTAGAAATGGGGGTCTCTAGCTGGCAAGGACTTGCACCTTTGTCCAAGTAGGAACCCTTCTTCCTAGTCAGGATAAGGGAGTTACACTCCTAAAATAACCCCTGCTCACCCCCTTGGTAGCTTGGCACGAGCAGTCAGGCTTATCTTAGAGGCAGTGTGTAAAGCATTTGCACATAACCAACAGTAATACAATGTAAGCACTACAAAAGGACACCACACCAGTTTAGAAAAATATTCAATATTCCTTGATGTCGATAGCTCCGTCCGGGGCTATCACGGCGTTGTGAACAACAAATCCCAACAGTTCTGGCTGACGGCGGCGTCGTGGGTCAGCTACGGTGTCGGGAAGACCCGCAAACAGTACCTTTCAGGAATGCAGGTCGTCGATGATCTCTCATTGTCCCATGCTTTGCAGGTCGATCTCCTCTCTGATGAAATCAGGAGCGCTGGCGTCGGCAGGTGTTGGGTGCTGCGGTGCAAAGTGCAGCGGTGCGGCGTGCGGTGCCCTCCGGTCGCGGTGCGAGCAGCGGCTTGGTGGTGGCGTCAGATGGTGTCGTTGGTGAGACCAGGGTCACGGTGTGAGATGAGGGCGGTGCTCATCACGTTGCTGGCAGGTCATGGTTCAGCAACGGCGTCGTCTTTGCTGAAGCGCTGTCGTCAGCTGACGAACTGGAGTCGATGGCACCAGCGTCGGTAGGCCAAGGCTGCTGTGCAGGATGAGGACGGTACGTCATATAACTTTACGAGCAGTGCCCTCGAACCACGGTGCAAGCAGCGGCGTCGAGACTGGTGTAGAGCAGTGCCGCCGGGGATACCAAGGCGTCGTCGTGAAGCAAGGCGGTGCGGAGTGCGGTGCCCACAGGTCATGGTGTAAGCAGCGGCTCGGTGGCGGCGTCGACAGGCATCGTCGGTGACACTAAGGTTGCGGTGCGGCATTGCGGCGGTGCTCTCTGCGGTGCCAGAGCTTCGACGTGAAGCAAGGCACTGCGGAGTGCGGTGCCCACAGGTCACGGTGCAAGCAGCGGCTCGGTGGCGGCTTCGACAGGCGTCATCGGGGAGACAAAGGTTGCGGTGCGGCATTGCGCTGGTGCCCTCTGCGGTACCTTCAGGACACGGAGTCGGCAGCGGCCTCGTAGATGGCGTCGGGCTTGAAGTCTTTGCTGTTCCTGAGACTTCGTGAACAGAGGGCAAGCTCTACCTCAAGCTCTTGGAGATACTCAGCACAAGTAGAGAATGTTCAGTTCAGTCCTTTCACTGCCCAAGGCAGAAGCAGTAGCTGCAGGCCAACCCAACAAAGCAATAACACAGCGAAGGGGCAGTACTCCTCCTGGCAGCTCTTCCAGCTCTTCTTCTTGGCAGGTTCCTTGATTCCAGTGAGTTCTGAAGTTCTGGGGTTTGGGTCCCACTTTTTATCCTCAAATTCTCTTTGTTCTCTGAAGGCAGAGAGGCCTTTGCCTGGTCCAAACCAGTTCTGGTCAGTCCTGCAGCACTTTGTTGACAAGACTCCTTCTTTCCTTTCACAGTGTAGGCCAGGGACATCAGACGCACCAAAGGAGGTGGAGCCAGCATTGTCGAGGGAAGGCCCAGACCTATTCAGCTCGCAGGTGCAACTCCTCCCACCCATCTACATGTAGATCTTGCTATTCAGCCCTGTACTGACTCACCCTGTCTCCTGGAACCCCCCAGCCCCTGTCACTCAAACTCCAGACAAGGAATACACAATCTAGCAGAGGCAGGCTTGGATGGTTAGACAAGAAAATACCTACTTTCTAAAAGTGGTGTTTTCAAACACAGAATGTTAAAACCAACTTTACTAAAAGATGCATTTAATAATTCTGAGTTCAGGCTTACTTAACTCTAATTTCTACCATGCTCCCTGGGTCAGGTAGGATTATAGGATGTAATAATCAAACTGCCCATTCTGGCCTATGGGGAACAGATAGCCTTGCAATAGTGAAAAATGAATTAGGCTGTAATTCACTATCAGGACATGCCACACACACCAGGGCATGTCCTACCTTTCACATACAATTCACCCTGCCCACAGGGGTACCTTGGGCCTACCTTAGGGGTGACTAACATGTGGAAAAGGGAAGGTTTAGGGACTTGAAAGTGGGTGCAATTGCCAAGTCGACATGGTAGCCCCAGGCTGCACACAGACTCTGCAATGGCAGGTCAGAGGTACACTTTACGGGCTGTTTGCATGGGTGGCACAATCCAGTGCTGCAGCATACCAACAGCATGTGATTTATAGGCCCTGGCACTCGCAGTGCACTTTACTAGGGACTGACACATAAATCAAATAGGCCAATCATGGAAACGCCAATCCATAGCACATTTTATACAGGAGCACTTGCACTTTACCAGTGAACAGCAGTGTGGAAAGTGCACAGAATCATTACACCAGCAAAAACAGAGTCAAAAATGGGAAGTCAGAAAGGAAAAAGTCAGGGGAAACACGCCAAAAGATGTCAAGTCTAACACCAGTGTACCTGTGTAATGACCTAGATTGTCCATGCTGGGAAAGAGTCTCCTTCATGTGCCCATTTAAAAAGTAAGTCATTTGGTATTTTGTGCATAATGCTTAATGCATCACACACTCAGGTCTAATGTCCCCCTATTATTATATGTCACACTCTCATGGGTACTTTCAGGTACCATGTGAGATATCTGGCAAGGAGTGGCTGGCACTGTTTGAAATGTTATTGGCGAACTAAATTATCCTCCCTTTACTTACAACACATCTTGCCCCACTGGTGCAGCAATACCTCTCCAGATTTGAGTGCGAGCTGCATTACTCAGGTGGTCATCAGGGCCCCTTTCCCATTCGGGGTGACAAATGCAAAAAGAACAATCAATGGATGGGATGCTGAACCTTTTTGTGTTGCAGTTTCACCCAAAGTGGAAAGGAGATACCCAGACGTGGGTCCTATGCTCACTACGCCACTGGTTTCAACCTAGACTGGGTGATGAGGGGTGAGACTCCGAAACCAGTCCTAGGATGCTTGGTTCTGGTCGAGGGAGGACCTGGCTTCACAGTTCAGTTTGGACTGTTCCCATGTGGAGCAGGGTCAAGATGGAATTGCATATGGCTAAATCCAAACTGGAATGGCATGGTGAGTAACAGAATGATGGATTTAACCCAGATTAGTGACTGGGGATGAGTGTATGACAGTTTTCAGCATTCCATCCATCCTCATGTTGTTCTACAACCAGAGTATCCATTTGATCATCAACAAATAATAATCCACTCAGGATTGGAGGACTGAATTGTGAATGTTTTTTATTTACAAATTATTTAAGTATATACATATTCACAATGCTCATGGGGGCTCTCTTTTGCGAATTCACAAATGTGTTGGTGAGATTCTCTGTGAGTAAGTATGTAATCTATGTTAGTGCCAATGTGTGGGTTGGTGTGGTGCATCTGCCTGTGTAGGTGGGGGATGTGCCTGTACAGTGGGTGAGGGTGCCTGTACAGTTGGTGGGTGTGCCTGTACAGGAGACGAAGGTGCCTGTACAGGGGGAGAGGGGGCCTAAACAAGGGGGAAGGGTAACAGCATGGGGGTTGTCTGTACAGAGTGTGGAGGATGCCTGTGCAAGTGGGGTGCCTGTCCTGGCAGGAGATGGCCCTGTGCAGGGGGGCTGCCTGTACAGTTGTAGAAGATGCTTGTACAGGTGGGGGACAAGCCTGTACAGGTGTGGAACATGCATGTACAAGGCAGCATGTGCACGGGGTTTGCCAGTGTACCGGGGGGGCCTGTGAAGGTGGTGGTACAAGTGGCTGGGTGGGGTGCAGGTTGGTGTGTGGGGTCCCCTCCATGTGTTGACCATGAAAGAAGACCTTGAAACATTTTTAACATGCCCTTCATCGTCTTCATGGCCAAGGCAACGTATCTTGCATTCTCTTCCTTATAGATTGATATTAGGTCATTTTGCATTCTTGACATGTCTTACCTAGATTTCTCAATCCTGCCCAAGACATGGGCATGAGTGTCAGTCATCTGAGGGATTTCCTCTAGTGAGTCACTTCTGACCATATATACATATCAGGTTGTGGCTGTGGCAATGGTTGGTCTGCCTCATGATGCTGCCTTCATGCAAGTTGAGGAAGCTCTGCTCCAGTGGGTGGATCTACTCTGGCTGTACGTGGAAATTAAATAAAAGAGTCAACAGATAAATGCAACAAAGAATGATTATGTACATCTTTTTAAATAGTTACTTTATTGCATTTACAATACAACTATGATGATTACTGATCGGTGCACAATTTCAAGTACCAGTTACAAAACTACATTGAAATCACCAGAAGAGATGGGCCACTGTTTGTGAAAACAAAATAAAATCGGAAGTTAACATGTCCAGCACATAGGATTCTGGAACTTGTAGTGTGATAGACAAAATTAAACATTTGAGAGTCCAATTCACCAAGAATATTGCACAAACCTGAACTGGCTTCCATAGTCACATTTGCTGTTCATATTAAACATTTACCAAATAAAGTTATTGTTTAGTCATCACATTACGGTCATCATTTACAAGCAGCCCATGCAGCATGTAGGATGCGTGGTGAAGAGGACATCCTTCTCAAGTGATGTGAGACAGAGTCGCAGTTTAGCTTGTCCACCAGGAAAACCTCTGGCCGCCTCTATCCTTGTGAACTTCTCCTTCACCCATCTCTTCTCATCCTGCCACTTTTTTTTTATGTATGTGCTGGTCCAGACATCCTCCCCCAATGCACTGATTGCATTAGCGAACTGCTGCCATAGGGCTGTCTTCAGTGTTGCAGTGATGAGGAATGGAGGAAGACCATGCAGTTTTTTGTAGCTCCCCACAACAAATATGACAATCATCTTGGTCTCCTCTTCTGTTATGTTCTTCCTCCTCCTGACATTTAGCATCCTGATGCTTGGCAGATGTCAAAGCAAGGTGCAAAGCAGGCAGGTGACGTATATGTGTAGAACAAATAGAGCCCTGAATGTGAGCTGCTTTTATGTGGTTTGCAGTACATGGATTGCAGGTGGCATTAACTGTTAGCAGGTGTGTGTAAATATACATTCTATTCACCGAGTGTGGAACCTCTGCCCTGAGTGCGGAACCTCCACAGTCAAAAAGATACTACTCGTAAGTTCCTTTGTGAATACCGAAAGTAGTAAACTTAGACTTTTGATCCGAACATCATCTTTGTGAATCTGGTCCTTCATGTTAACATAACCTTATGGTGATTAGCTACCAAAAGGTATTTTCACTGTAGGAAGACTGGCTGGCACGTAGAGAAACACTGGAAATCAATGCTAAATATAAGTCCACTATCTCAGAGTAGGGACCAGCTATAATCATGATTGAACCTTAATTTTTTATATTCATTAAAAACTCAATTCAATGGTAAATTTGGAATGAGCAATGATTCAGGAAAAGGTACTTCCAGAAAGTTACCTTTCCCTGCCTAAAGCCTCTGAAGGCTAATTTGTATTAGCCTCCAGTTGCAGCCCTTCTGGAGTGTAATGGAACAAGAAAAGGCAGGGGAATTTTGCACCTCAAAAGGGTCATTTTCCATCCTATCCTCCATATCCTAGAGCCTGGTTCCTACAAAAAGACTCAGGAATACTCTGAAGATGTCACATTGCTTCCCGAGTCTCTCTCCAACCTGCATTTTACATATCACTTTGGCTTAGGAAATCAGGAAACCAAAATGAAATCTTTTGCAGTTATAGACACTTGTAATAGACCACCACACATATACACATGGGACATCCATGTCACACATGTATGGAGTGAAATGTCTGGTTGCAGAGGACTGGTAGGCCGTTTTCCGCCTGTCACGGCTGATCAATTCTCTGCTCTCTGCTAGAAGATCAAGTCAGGTTCTCCTGCCGACCCACTTAAACCTGACCAGTTTAAGAAGGTACTGTCGACAATTCTACCGCCCCTGAATCAGTTGATTAATTGTTCTCTTAGAACAGCTGTAGTGCCCCGGGCCTGGAAACAGGCTAATGTGATTCCTTTACTGAAGAAACCTTCCCTTGACCCAGACAGACCAGAGAACTATCACCCCATTTCTCTGCTTCCATGGGCAGCCAAAATCACAGAGGCCTATGTGAATTCCATTCTATCAGAGTATCTGACCACTAGTAATCTTCTGGATTCTTCTCAGAATGGTTTCAGGCCGGGCCATATCACGGAGTCAGCAGTTTTAGCAGTTACAGAACATCTTTGGTCAGCTGCTGATGAGGGTCGAACGTCGGCGCTGATTCTGTTAGACCTGAGCACCGCATTCGACACGGTGTCGCATGACATAATGCTGAGACGCCTTGCGGAGGCTGGAATTTTGGGTTCTGCTTTGGATTGGCTGGGCTCATTTCTCCATGCGAGGTCATTTATGGTTATTGCCCCCCTGTTCGCCTCTGGCAAACATCCAGATAAACAAGGGGTGCCTCAGGGCTCCTCCCTTAGCCCCCTATTGTTCAACATATATGTTCAGCCTTTAGCGGCAGTTGCCAGCAGTAGAGGTCTGACCATGGTCTCCTACGCTGACGATACTCAGTTGGTGGTGGCACTCTCTAATAACACCGAGCAGGACACCCTTAAGTTTCAGGGCGACCTTGCAGCAGTGGCCGAGTGGATGAACAGCAACTGCCTCCAACTGGACTCTAATAAATCTGAGGTATTGTTAGTGGGTAGGGACCATGGTCATCATTCAGGCGACGGTCTTATCTAGACTTGACTATGCCTGCTCCCTTTAATTAGGGTCCAACAAGGCAGAGGTCCTGAGGCTGCAAAGGGCACAGAATGCAGCCACCAGAACACTTCTAGGTGTCCGCAAATTCTGCTCTGTGTCTAATGCTATTCGCCGTCTGCACTGGCTACCTGTAGCCAGACGCATTAAATTCATGGTCTTATGCATCGCCTTCAAGGTTTTGAAATTAGCCTTGCCTCCCATTCTGGCTGATCTCTTGCTGCCTTATGTCCCCGTGCGACATCTTCGCTCACAGGGTCAGCACTTGGTGGTGGTTCCCTGACCCCATAGAGTTCGGTCTGGCAGCCGCTCCTTTTGCTATAGAGCCGCCACCCTCTGGCACTCGCTCCCTGTGCAGATCCGTGGCTACAACTCGGGTGAGAAGTCGCTCACCGGCATGGGGCATAGGTCTCTAGTGTTCTACACTAGATAGCACTGTGTTAGTGTTATCGAAAGTTTCATATTTTGTGATGTCACAGTTTTAGCTGTTTATTTGTTGGGACGTCCTAGTCTCCTAGTTGGTGGACATCACAGTTTATCCCTTAGGTGAGGGGTGAGGTTGGGTTTTAGTCCCAGTTAGTGACTTCTACATGGGGTAGGTATATGGATTATCTCCCTTATACCAGTGGGTGTAATTTCCAATTTATGTACAAGGGTACATTGTGTTTGTATGCCACAGCTTCTGCCTTACATGATTGGGGTTCTGGTCTTGGTGGGTGGTTTCCCACCTCTATGTATTGTGGTGACATTACATATGTGGTTTTGTGTTGTGATCAATGTGTGTAAGTCGCTTTGCGCTGTACGTGTTGTCCTGTGTAAGTCGCCCTGCGCTTCAGATGTTGTGTGTGTGTAAGTCACCCTGCGCCTCACATGTTGTCCTGTGTAAGTCGCCCTGCGCTTCAGATGTTGTCGTGTGTAAGTCGCCCTGCGCGTCACATGTTGTTCTGTGTAAGTCGCCCTGTGCTTCAGATGTTGTTGTGTGTAAGTCGTCCTGCGCATCACGTGTTATCCTGTGTAAGTCGCCCCGCGCTTCAGATGTGGTCATGTGTAAGTCGCCCTGCGCCTCACTGTGTGTACCCTCTATGTGGTCCATATGGTGGTACACGTGTATCTGTAGTGTTGGTTCACCCTTGTTGTCTGATTCTGGCCTTGGGTGTTTGTCGTTGGGTGTGTGCATCCTTCACAACTTTATTTTCAAAGGCTCATTGGGAAGGATGGGGTTATTGCTAGTTTGTCATTTAAATTGCTTGACAATTTAAACTTTCCCAATAGTACGCTGTGTTAGTTTTCTTTACTGCGTTTTAACATGGTTTGGGATTTAATAACTATGGGGCATATTAAAAGCCAAAAAAGCAGAGATAAAACTAGCGCCCTATCAACAACAGGGTGCCAACATGCAAATTTGCATGTTAGCACCATTTTACTCTACGCTTCCCCTTGCATCTCTAAGGAGATGCAAAGGGGGCGTTCCAGAGTAAAATAATAGGAGAAATGTCGCTAAGCGACATTTCTCCTATTATCAAGAATATCGCTAACCCTGTTAGAGACAAAAAAGCAGCGCTAACCGCGGTTAACGCTGCTTTTTTACGTCTGGTATTTTTCTGACTTAGCCATGATATCCTATGGAAGGAGGATATCATGGCTAAGTTTGTCTGTCCCTATCAACAAGCTATCGTGAGATTATCGCTGGGTTTCCAGCGATAATTTCACGTTAGCCACTTAGCGTGAGGATTTTTATCGCTATTGAGATAAGCGTTGCTAATAGCACGCTATCTCAGCGATAAAAATCAACGCTAGCCGGCGATAATTATCCTAGCGCTAAGTGCGCTTAGCGATAATTATCGCCGGTTGTTGTTGATATGCCCCCTATATGACTTAATAATCTTCATGAGGGAGGATGGGGGATTTTGATGCATGTTTTTATATGTCGTATTTTGCCCATCTTTTCTTTATTTGCATTGTTCTCTCTTTTACGATGCTTTACTGTTAGTTGCATCCTTGAGTGACGAACATTACTGCTTCTCTTGTGTATAGTTCTCTGCTTTAGTATTGTAGTATTTGTTTTCATTTTAAAAGGAAAGGGATAATGTTATATCCTGAGTATTACATTTAATTGTTATCAGCTGAGGTCTTCCTAGCTGCTCAGCCAGAGTGAGAGATGGTAACGGAATGTTGGTGTGACTGTGATGAATGGAATGCCTGGGTGCCTGTGTGGATGAGTGGTGACAGTTGGAGATGGGCTGAGCAGCTAGGAAGACCTAGGCTGATTACAATTAAATGTAATACTCAGGATATAACACTATACTTGTAAATAAGGCACCCTTTCACGTTATAAAAGAGGTGGGCAATGGGTGTTGCGGTGGGAGTTCCGCCTCAACACCCATTGATTTTGAAGCTGCCCATATTTACAAGGGTGGCAGAAATATGGGCAGCACCAAAATTAAGACCAGGAAAAACCTGGTCTTAAACAGGTGAAACAAGGAGAAATTCTATATTTCTCCTTGTTTTTGTTGTTCTATGCGTGCTGCATTGTGCAGCACACATAGAAACAGCAAAATGCCATGTATGATTGTTTATGTGCAGAAAGGTGTCCCTTCCTGCACATAAACTATTATGTTAAAAATGACTAGTTGCAACTTCCATGTGTGCTGCACAAGCAGCATACTTAGAAGTTACAATTCACCATTTATGATTGTTTATAAGCAGGAAGGGACACGTTCCTGCACATAAACAATTATTTTCCACAACACAGGCACCCTTGCACTATGGTGCAAGAATGCATGCGTTGGCCCTAGGCAGCTAAATTTAAGACCAGCGCAGAAAGAAATGCAGGGCCACACTGTATTGTTGTAAATACGGTGCAGCCCTGCGTTTCTAAAGTGAGGAAGTACGGCGTTAGTCTTTTTGGCTTAATGCCGTGCTCCACCACTTTAGTTGTAAATATGCCCCAAAATGTGTAATAGCATCCTAAGCATGTTATAGTCTGTGCGCAATTGTGCATTAGGGAAATAGCATTCTAAAAGTATTTACTATGACATTCCCAGTAGTATGTCTGAAAAACTGTGGCTGGTGCAGCCTTCGAGAAGCACTATAAGAAATCTTTATAAACAGTGAACAAGCACACATCTATACTGTGCACAAGAATACTTTTGCGGATAAAGATTTACAATTCCTTCCCAGTGATCTTATGTAATGTGTGGCTTCCTAAGTCAGTCCCAGGTTACTAACATGTTCTTGCTCAAACCGTCAGGGCTAGGTTAGGGTGTCACATATGACATGGGTCTCTTGAAAACTGTAAAAAAATAAAAACATTTCAATGTGTGATTTTTTACATTTTGTCTTGGAGGCAATCATGTTAATCTGTGAAGTGGAGAAAAGGTAGAGAACATATTACTAGTGCAGATGTTAGCATCTTAGTGCTAGTGGGCAAACATTCACACTACTTTAAAACAATCACACTGCTCTTCGGGTCTTTGCAGATGCAATTCTTTGACCATCTCCAGAGGGCTGAAGGGTCAGAGAGGAGCCTGCTCTGTCTGCCCATCACATATAATGCAGTCATTCTCTTTTTGCGCCAGGCGTCATTCCTGCTGCTTTCATTCCCAAGGAGCGAGTGTGAATGGACAAACTCCAAAGGGAGTGGATGGAGGTACAATCCTCAAAGCCTGCAAGTGCAGCTTAACATGAGGTGTTCTCGACGAGGGATTCTCTGCAGCAGCCCAGTTTTGCATGTATCACAATATGCTCTTAATAAGCTGGGCTACAATCAGTGTCTGCATAGAAAGGCTCATCAACATTCCCTAGGCTGTTGGCAAATGGTTCCATTCTCCTGAGTGGGATTAGCAGGCATCTTCTCAGCTAGGGGAACTGGAACTACACACTCAATTTCCACCTTTTATGTCAAAAAGATTCATTAGCTACATTTGTCTTTCTATCCCTTTTAAAAAAACAACAATTCGTGTTCAATTTGCATGGGCGATGATTCTATTGATGGTGCAACATTCGTCGCTTGTTGGGCCAACACAAAATGTGCTGCTGGTGGCACCCTAGGCACAAACCTACTATTTCCTTCCAAAAAAGTGTCCATATGCACTTATCTATCTCATGCCCTATCCTCTCATGACCACCTATTTATCATACATCACCTTTCACCTCACACACGATGCATGCCCCCTCCAGCTTCTCACTGCAAGCTAACTTTATTTATCTCACATGCTCTCTTATCTCATACTTCTATTTTGAACTTCTTTAGCACTCCCAGTGGCTGATTGACTAAATTACAGTGCAACACACCACTGATATGAGAGTTCCCGTGATGCTTTGAGCTAGGTGGAGAGTACTGCTGAGCCATATTTACTAAATATAGCTTGCTGCTGCTCTCTTTCCCTACACTTGCCCACATTCATGCTGTCTAGCACCATACAAACACTGTTGCACCATAGTGCAAAGGTGTGTGCGTAATTTCTACCGCAGATTTTATACTAAAAGGGAACCATTCCAGTACACAATCATGTGTCTAGAAAATCTATGAAACATGTCACACATTGGTTGTGTGCTGTACAGTGCAGCAATTTTAGTAGATAGGATTTTGTGTCAAGAGCCATGGTTGTGCTGGAACACCCATGTATCACAATGGAATGCGCGCTTCATGCAATCAGTACAAAGCACTATTTGTGCTAAAAAAAGGTCAGGCCCGTAGCCAACAGTATAGGTGGGACATGGCCATCAGTTATGAACAAACTTTAAAGCTGTGCAGTACAGGTGCATTTCCTACAGATACTAGTAGGGGAAAAATATACAATATTTGCATGATTTAAAGAACACAGTGCTGTGTTGGTGCGTTTTTATCGTTGGTGTGATTGGTTGCACTAATAAATATTGACAAACCAGAATATTGTGGTACAAAAATAATGACAGAACATGAAGAGGTATGTGCAGGAAAGTATAGATTTACTATTTCTAACTCCACATCTATATACCTTAAAGATACATATATTGCATATGTACATACATCTGGAGTAAGGCTTAAATAATCTGTACTTACTTGTCAATATTTTTAATTCATTACTGTAGACTCAATATTCTATGCCATCTAGATTCTGGTTTCAAATTTCAGGGTGCACACTGTGTGATTCTACTTGATAGAATACATTTTATTTAAGTTACGTATTAAAGCACACTCAACCAACTTTCCACAATCCAATTTTAAATTCTCTCAATTAGATAGGATTTAAAATAGATGGAAGGGTGTAAAGTTGGTTGACTTGTAACTTGTGTATTTTCTAAATTGTACAAGCTTTGTGAAATGCAAAGCTTATGAAGTTATTTTTTTAAAATCTGGCCTCCGTTGAGAGCGCTCCAGCCCACACCTCTTACCTGAGTTGGGGAATGCTAGCCTCCACACTTACCATTGTTTTCCTGAAGGATGTTCTCTCTGGTACATTCACATCATGAAATCATCTCACCTGGAAAACCTGAAGGGATATAACATATCTCAAATATAGGAAACTTAGGGGCCAATTTCAATGTCTGGCAGAATTGCTTCTTGCCGACACCCATTCAGTCCTGGGACTGACCGACACACGGTCGGCGGTCCCGACCACCTAATTACGTTCCAACCAAACACTGTTCGGTTGCATTCCTACATTTCCCTAAGGGAACATGCAATACAGCTGTAAACCAGCCATAATGCATGCTCGAATAGGGAAATGGGTGGGGGGGTGCCTATCACGGGGTGCAGGGATCAACAGGGGGGCATCATAAGTGCCCCATCGGCCGCCAAGCAGAGGCCACACACAACACGATTTCCGACATGGTTGCCATGTCGGACTGGTCTGCATGGAAACCATGCTGGAAACAGTGCATCGTAATCTCAAGGGTGGAAAGGCCCACCCTTGAGATTACTGTCCAGCTTCAGACTGGCTGAAGGGCTCCTGGAGCCCATCGGAAGCCAGCCAGAATGACCAGCTGGTTTACTTTCCAACTGCCTAGATCATGATTAGACGTTCAGAAAGTAAACAGTCATACCATTTACGATGCGTGATGGTTGGAGCCTTTACGGCCCATGTCGTAATGGGCTCCTTAGCCTGATTTATAAAGTTTTGAGTTTCCCTAATTCTGCCCAACTTTGCAAGTGAAGTTTTAATTTAACTGATCACGGATTTAAAATAACTTTACAGAGAGCTTGGAGCACATCCATCAGGGACATTTTAGGAAATTAGAGGAGAAAAATGGGTTTGAAATATTTTAGGGCTGAGACAATAGTGAGGACTAAATGGAATTTAAATGTTATTTTACAGGGGAGTTTGGTAAGGCCCCACATGAATTTCACTATAAGGTTGTGACAATAGATAGATGGTTCAATGACTTTGATCAAAAGCACCAGTCATAACTCCATTGACTTGAAGAAGGTTGTGACATTAGCCTAAACTCCTCATAGTCACTGGCAGTTTGTGTGAAAGGTGCTGTACAAAAGGAGACCTTTGTCAGACATCAACCAGCAAGATAGACAGATAGGCATGCTAAATTATAGGTGATTGTGTGATTGTGTGAGCTTGGGATGGGGACATTTGAGGACTGAGGCCTGGCTGAGGATACTAGTTTAATCACAAGTTAGAAGAACCAAGGATGTGCAGGCAGCTCTAAGGTTCCAAGTGGTTGGTTCGTGGTTTGCATCTAGGATCCTGCTCGGTGATTACCTCTCTCTTTGATGCTGTTTGCATGGTATCTCCCATTTGGATTAAACAGAGTCCACCACTTTCAGAATTATAGATATTCTCCTCTCGTTCGCATACAGTAGCCACCTTGCTTTGAATCTTCAAGCTGGACCTCTTTATGTGTCTAACATTGTTTGGATGAGCATGCATATTTTATGAGTGGCAAATGTAGAGCAATGAAGTCTACCATGTGTATTAGAAATGAAAAAGATACTTGCAGAGGAAATGTTCTGCATTATTAGAGGTGTGGATAAAGGTCAAGCTTCATGTTATGAAACAGTTCTTTAGACTGCCTTATTGAAATGTACTCTAGAAACACAAATGACATCCATGATACAACTTGGACTTTTCATGACTATACCAGTATATGTAGACATGGCTGATATGCATTAAATAGGAAAGCATTAACACTTCTCATCAACAGCATATAGTAGTGGATCTTACACTAAGACCCTTTTTAGAAAATAAGTGCAACTTTGTGCATTGATATCAAATTGCCCAGCTGTACTGGCAAAAACATGTTAAACTGTAAAGCCCACTTAAAATCTGCAATCACCTTTTCTCATACGTATCAAACTCTAATTTTGATCCTTGAAGCTCTATTTTACTTTCTCTCTTCTTGTTTCCTAATCTTAGTCTCCATTGCCTCTCTCATCCTTTTCTTCACTATCCCTTTCTTTTTGCTGCTGCACCTGTCTCCCTTTCCTTTCCTGTTTCTCCCGTTCCAGCTCACTCCCACTTGCCCTTTTTATTCACTCTCCTTTCTTTCTCTCCTGCCCTCTACTTTTCTAGTACCTCTTCCTTGTGTGTTTTTCTTTACTTCTCAAATTTTTTATTCTCTCTGTAGCCATCTTCTCCATAAACTGTGTATGCAATCTGAAACTTTCTCTTTGCTGAGGATAACCATGAGCAGCGACTGCCACCTTTCTTTTGCCAGTAGGCTTTTTAACTGTTCCTCCATTCTAGAACCCTACCTATCTACAGCCTTGGAAGAAAGAACTGAGTGCAATCATTTCCCTGCAGCTTTTTGTTTATTCTTGTCGGACAGACATCAGGCAGCATGAATTTGGTGGTTTTTAACTGCTTTGGGGCTGTAGACGAAGCATTGATGCCCACTGCACAGCCACCACAGTGCAGTGGATTTCAAGGGGTTGTCCACAGTAGTGAAAAAGAAAATGTTTCTGGTAAAAACACCTGAAACATTTTCTTTTCCAAATTCTAAGTCTATAAGAAAGGGAAATGCTTCCCTCAAATGTAAGTCAGCACTTGCCAAATGGGGACATCCAATTCGACTTATCTTTTGTATTGGGTCAGAACACTTGCACTGAGATGTGAACAATAGGCCTCAGTGTACTCTCAAAGTTGAGCAACCAGAAGCTAGTAGTCAACCTATCATAGCATCTTACCAAAAGAAATCCATAGGATGCCCTGCTTTCTCAACACAAGCCGCCAAGCTCTGGAACTCATTACCAGCCAGCATTCAAAGCAAGCAGGCGCATATACACTTCAGAAAACAGGTGTAAACATGGCTATTTCCAAGACAACTCCACCACCCCACATCCCAAACACAGAACCTGGAAGGACAATGGAACCCTCAAACTCCATCTTCAGCTCACAATACACAGATTGGAAACAACCCAACCAGCAAAGTAGTTTCTATATTCTGGTAAGCTAAGTAGGGCTGACCTAGGGTTTGCCTGGCATTATATAATTATAATTTTATACACAGCATTTCTGGCTCACCCAAATACTAACACCATAACACTCAGCTGTCAGCAGCCACCTGTAAATTAAAACCTCTTACATGAGACATATCTGCTACAAGGGTTGTCCATCACCTGTGCTGTGCAGCCAAGAAACCATAACCAAGTGAACAGACAAGGAATACATGAAGAGATCTGTCACACACCTGAGGACTTTAATCTAGTCCACCAATGCAGGTCCCAAATATATATACACTATGGCCGTGTATTTACATCTTACAATGACAATCAGTTCTGGGATAACCCAGCAGATCGCTCCACTTCTCTCTCCTTCCAACCAAGCCACCTCAAACCCACAACTAAACACAACATTTCTGATTGGACAACCCGGTACAGTAACCAGCATGTTAGTCTATAATCACAAGAAATGCCATAAAGGGATCTGCAGAGCGGTTCAAAGTTGCCAGTGTACTAAAAAAACATATACTGCATGTATGTGTGTCTCATACCCCACCAGACGTCACACTGCTACGCACTGTGTCTCAGCACAAGATAACCACACCTCACTAGTCATCACACATGGAATGGAAACACTTTCCACGTAGGATCACAAAACAAAGATATAAACCTTCTATGGTATAGCTTGCTGTCTGCAGGTAAACCTACGGTGCCCCACATGGGGATAGTAAGCGCTCTGCAAATGCTGCAATATATTACAGTTCAACATAATACAATACAATACCATATTTATCATTTGTGTATCACCTAGATTTGTTTCCAATTAAAATCTTTGTTTCCATCACACTAATTAAAAAAACTAAAGGTGCTTCATCAGTCCTTTTATAACTGCTGATATACGTTGACATATTTGCACAGTTGATTCACAGGTATTTAGATTTTGCTGTGTATTAGAAAACAATTGACATCATACAGTCTTTCCTTTTGCACTCACTGTACTCCAAGACGACTGTCACATAGTTCACTTTATAAAAGTCTTTCACTTTTTACTCAGAAAAAGAAAAGTAGACATCTAGATGTTGAAATAATAAGCAGCAATTTGTCTGGAGACATAACTTGGCATTTGATCAGTCCCTTTGGCACAGCAGATGTGACAAAATATAAACAGAACTTAAAGGCATTTTAATTGCTCATTCTTCTGAACTCTGACATTGTTATTTTAATTATATCTGCTTTATGGTTATATTGTATGCATTCAAATATGAATCCAGTTCTTTAGACAAATAGGGTTTTCAATATATGCTGTGCCAGCTGCCTGGGTCATGGAGGGAAGGCAAAAAGGAATATGGGCTGGCCTGGCCCTCAAATGCCTACCCGTAGGTAGATGTGGTTGGGACAATACACTGAAATATACGGGGCAGATTTACAAGCCCCTTTGCGACACTATTGCGCCACCGTTGCATCACTTTTGTGACGCAGCGGCGCAGTGAAATTTACAAGAATTCACTGCGTCATTCTACGTCTTCACTGCGTCAAAATCCCTACGCCTGCTCAGAACAGGCATAAGGATTGACGCTGGGCTTTTTACATGGGACCTACCGATGTTTTCTGGCGCATTGCTGGAATTGCGTCACTTTTTTGACCAACTCCAACAATGCGTCCCTTTTGCTCAACAGATGCGTCAGAATTTCTGACGCATCTGTAATTCCTTGTGCCATGGTGCACTGTATTGTAAATACAGCGCATCCATGGTGGCGCAAGGACATATGGAGCTGACACAAGGAAACTGACACATCTATGCAGATGCGTCAGTTCCTTGTAAATCTGCCCCTATATATTTTACCGCTGAGGCCAAGGAGGAAAATTAGAACTTATTTGTGCATGATTTCCCACTCTTTAGCAGGAAACGTTTCCCAAAATGTAGATTAGCAATTCTGCAATAGCCCTGTTCATACAGAAGTGCACAGGAGAAAAAGCACAGTGATAACCACTGCTGTATTCATCGTGTAAAAAACATAACATTTAATCATTAACACATGTTGTGTTTCTCACTTTAGTTAAAAGGTAATGATGGGTATTTGGGATTTATAAAGACTTGAACATTCAGTTTTTTTCCATGGCTTTTTTAGCACCAAATATGACTGAGGGTCTCACTGTGAGTGTTCCAAATGTTCTGCTTTTAATCTCATCCCCTCAAAATGCTAGGGCAACTGGTAACTGAGGGCATTGTTAACAGCAGTTACAGGTGGAATCATAACGCTGCCCTGAGAAATGGCTAATTACCGGGGATATTGATAACTAAAGGGCTGATAAACCCAGTTATTTCTCATTTCCCCGCAGAGATTCAGGCACTGAATTTGGCAGCATTCAGTACCCACTGCTTCTGAATGGCACTTACTGGGTTGGTTGGGGCATTGCATTGTTATCTGGCGAGCAATGGGGGTTCAGAGCCTACAGTGTCTCATGAAATTGAGCAGCATAGAGCAAACACGGTAATGACTAACATCATGTTGCCCCCTCTGCAGAGTCAAACATCAGCTATCAATCTAGCGTTTGCTGCTGATGTCGAATTGTGGCTATATTTTAAGCAGATGTCGGGGACTTTATGTGGCACTGATTGTTTTATTCTAGTGACTGCACTTTTCGTGTGTAAACGTGGACACTAATTTACACCTATTTAATATTTTTGAATATGTTTGGAGCATGAATGGAAAGATACATTTGTTGCAAAAAGTATCTCCTTTCTTAAAAGGTTTTTCTGTTTATCTAACAATAAAATACATTCAAAAACATCAGCAATATTATAAAAGAGATTACAGCCTATTCAACATACAGGAATAGTATGTTGAATAGGCTGTGATCCAATTCCATTAAACAGTTTTTAGTCTGTCATCCAATCTTATGTGGAAAAGAGGCGGCCTCATATTCCTTCCTTCCTATTGTAGATTATATTCATTAACGACACTAATCATCAAATGACTTTCACGGTCACTCTCTACAAAAACATGAAAACAAATAGAGGTGAAAACAATTATTTTTTAAAACAATACAGTAGAAAATAGGGGGCATATTATCAAGACAGGTGATAAAATTATCGCCGCTTTAGCGGCAGAAAACTGCCGCTAATGCGGCGATAATGGGCTTGATAATATGCTCTATGGAATTCCAATTGAAGCTCAGGTTAGATGTGAAGGACATCTAACCTAAGCTTTAATTGAAATTCCATAGAGCATATTATCAAGCCCATTATCGCCGTTTTAGTGGCAGTTTTCTGCCGCTTAAGCGGCAATAATTTTATCGCCTGTCTTGAAAATATGCCCCCAAGTTCTTGACGGAGCATTTCTATGGACTTGGGTTGATAGACACCACCTTCTTCAGGACAAGCATATTTAAAAAACACAATGTTGTTCACTAATGGATTCTATAAAGCATTTAGGCTTATTTCAGACATTGGGAGATCGATCACTTCCAATATATAAAATCCCCAGGATTTAGGTGAACTGGTAATTCCTTCCTTTTATTCCTTCATTCCTATACATCAATCTATTTATCTGTGCAAACATTCCATAGTTAATGAGGGGTCATAATCTTAGTTCTACTTTAAACAAGATGATTGCAGTACATACCATTAAGGAAGTAACTCGCGATTGGGCACAAAGAGAATGCAGACGCAATACTGTGGCTGAGGAACAATATATGGTACCTAAGAAACTGGAAAATCTTGAAAAGTGTAGGAATTTATGGTGCCACAATCACACTGTTCAAAGGAATTGGATTACTACTTAACCAACATATAGGAATAATCTTCTGTGATCTCTTTTATAATATTGCTGATGTTTTTTAATGTATTTTATTGTTATATAAACAAAAAAACTTTTTACTAAAAGAGGAGACACGTTTTTGCAAAAAACAGGACTCATAGTTTGGCATGACTGTGTGTGAATGGTTGTGAAAATAGGAGTTGGAAGACTTAAAAATAGACAAACTAGTGCAAGGGGAACATTACATGTTGGTTGGTTATTTGAACCCAGTTCCCTTTGTTTTTAAAGGGTTGCTCTCACACTGTGTTTCTTGAGATTATGTCAATCTAGGCCTTGTGGGTACATTCCATAATTTTCAAATAACTCATTATGTGTATCTGAATATTCAAATGGCAGCTGGAAACATCTCATTTTGTAATGTAACTAAATACCAACAGTTATCACAAGCTGTCATATCATCAATAAAGCACATGAAATCTAGCCCCAGTGGTGATATCCTGAAAGTATCACAACTAAGAAATCCTTGTGTATAACATCTGCCCCAATAATACTTAATCTCCTACAGGCATGTGCCTATCCATGACACCTGGGTGCATAGGAAAGGTAATGAAGAATAATAATAAAATAGAATAGAACAGAAGACTTTAGTACATACATTGCTTTATGAGGAAAAGAAGAAATGATGAAAAGTCTATTTTCATACTGTCTGCTGGTAATTCTCCAGCCTCCCACGATAGAAGGGAAAAGAAGTGTCCAGACCATGGTTGCTCCTGCTGCACTCTCAATATATATGGCTCTCTGATCTCCGAGTGATGGAATGCCCTGTGTTGATATAAAACAGACAAACAAAACAAACCCCTAAAATCACTGTACGTTACGCATATCTTATGACACGTCATTAGAGACAGCTAAGATTAAAATAGACAGTGGAGAAAAAAGAGAAAACCAATTACTGCAAAACTAGGGGCTAAATAATTACATAATTATTCACACTTTAGGAAAGAGACTGATGATTACCCAATCTACTGTGCCCTCTGTATCTCATTATTGGAATTCAAACCTAATGGGACTATAGTATCAAGTTCCAATATGTACCTTGATTCAAGGTGTCGTAATTTGTGTATTCTGTCTCCACCCCTGTTGGATTTGGGTATATGATCAATAGCATAGAAATGAAGCAAATATCTGTTGCTATCATGTTTGTCATTAAAATGTGGTGCTACCGGTATTGTGTGTCTTTGCTTTGCATGGCTCTCATGTGTTTCACACCCTTTTCTCTACTGTAAATATTGTGCCTCTCCCACATATGATTTTTGACATCAACACATCAACAGCAGCAACGTGGCAGCTAAGCTTGTGCTAACCTATGCCAACTTAGCAATGTCCGCTGTGAATCCAGCAGCCTCACTACACCCTCCCCTGGTAAGTCCCTTGGATGTAGACATGGGACGAAAGCACAGAGTTCAACAAGTGAGAGCAGAGTTCAATAGCGTCTAGAATTTGTTGAATTTTTGAAAAAAAAGAAAAAAAATTGTAAATAGGGGTCAGGCAAAAAAAAGTTTTGCTAAAAAATACTAAAAAATCCGGCACAGAAGTGTACGGTGAGCCAGCCATCTTAATCCATCAGAGTGTAAGCGCAATAGACCGCAACTGTCTCCAAAAGGAAATCATTGTCATCGGTAGCAAAAAGTGATGCCATCCAATTCAGCAAGCTGAATGAGCCCTCATGTTCCTCACAATAGGGTGCGTCCAAGAGCATCTCAGGACAACTTGCGTGATATTCAATGAAGCTGTGTTGTAGGAGATTCTGCGCAGCTGCACAGACATCCCATTGTGCCAACACTCCAAGTGCAGTCACACGCGCCATTTGGGCAACTCCAGAACATTCTTGCTCATGGGCCATTAAGGGACCCATTAACAAGTCGTAATCCTGGTCCTAACATGACGTATTGGAGAGGAAGACATCCAACGCCCATGAGAAGGAGCATTGTAGACATGAGAAGACGGGTTGCACGCAAGTGTAGTACGCACAGCGGAAAGACAATCCATAAGCCACGCTGAGTGTAGCCAGGGGCAGTGTGCCAAAGCATTCAAGCACACGGTTACGGAGCATTTTCAGCCGATCTGGGCTGTGTAGGACCACAAGAGGTGCAGCCATTGCGAAGCAGGCAAATCAATAGAAGTATTCCAGTGGCTATGGCAATTAACAGATGTAAGCCACCAAAGACGCTGGAAAAATAGAATGAATAAAGGCTGGTATCACACCAAATATAGCATGAAATGAGGTCACAAGGCCAGAGCCAACAACCTTAAAGAAATGTGCCAGGCCGTGTGTAACAGATGCATTGAAAATTCGATGAATCAATTCACCGAAATGTAGTGGGAGGTTAGTATTTAGAAGGGCTTGAATCTCAGTATGGGTACTAGCCACCTGCAGCATGAATGTCTCGCGTGCAGAAGTAAGAGGGACTTCCTGCTGGAATAATAGCGCTCTTATTCTGCTCAACTTATTGAAGTCTGCTTTCAAAGTTTGCATGGAAGGCCAAATCGAGTTATCGAGCTTCCCATGCGGGGGCGGAAAAAGCACATTTTTACAACAAACTAGATGCTGTGAAACTGTCACAATGTACGATATGCCAGCCAGCAAACCGCAATATTCTTTGTTATTTAAAAGAAGGTAGCTACCATTAGTAAGCAAGGTGAAAGTGGGTTTTATAGCTGGGACTAGAATACCTTTTAAAACACATGCAAGGTTTGGGGCGGTAATACTGCAGGCCCCGTGTAACTGTATGTTTTTGCAAATGAGGGAACGACCCATTGTAGAATCACAGGATTCCCCTTTAAGGTATACCTCCTTGTCATCTCGCAGGCATCTGTATGTGAAAGGCAAGGACCACCCTTCATGCAGGAAAGCGCTACCTAAGGGTTTAAAGCAGCCTAGCGGGTAATGCTTCATGCAGGAGCTAAATTTAAACAAAGAGACTGGTAAAGAGATAACCCTGTGTATGAGCCAGACAGCGGAGTCAGTTTCAGCCACGGAGAAGGGGAAAGGGTCTATCTTTTCAATACGGAAAAGACTGTACGTTGCATCTTTCATGGATATAAACTGCTGTTTGTCAAATTAAAAGGCAAAAACAAAGCAGATGCATTTAAATAATCCCATGGTACTTTACCCATTTTTAGAGTCTGCAAAGTCAATGCAAACTGCATTACTGAACGCAATTTTGACCATGATATAACACAGACACATCATCTTGAACAATATCAACAACAGATGAAACAATATTATCTAAGGTGTAAATGCGGGAAGACAGTGTGTTAATACTACTGTCAACAACAGCAAGGAACTTTTCTAGATTTGCCTGATCTATTTTCCTTAAACGTGATGCAGCTTCAATTTGAGATAGCTTCCATATTTCATTGTAAGCTGCGTAAATAAATATTTTTGTTCTAGGACCACGAGGTCCCTTGATAAAGTCGGCCAAATCAATGTTATTGCATAACAGCGATAAATGTTGTTTCACAGACAATAGGGATGAGTGCTGTAACCAATTCTGGCATAATTTACTAACAGAATACGTGGTAACCGAATATGTATTTGCAAAACGTGGATCGGGTCTATCCTGTTTGTAACCATGGACTGTGTTATGGAAACTTAAGTGGCAGGCATCATAAGTCTTCTGCCAAAGCAACGATCCAACTGGATCTAAACCTGAGACATTAAATGTTATATTTTGAAACAAAACTTGCAGTTCCTCAATCTAATAATTGGTATGCAAGCTCCAGTTGTGATATGGAGCCAGAGTAGGAATGGTAGGGGGATTCATATGTTTTACAGTCGCCAAACCAAAACAAGTAGTTTGATAAATCGAATCATTTAAAAATAGAATTTATATTGGGATGAGGTATGCTCGATGTAAAGCTTTAGTGCCACAAACCTGCCAGGATCTAGAACCCCAAACAGATTTTAAATCAACGGTGGCCTTCCAATGTTCATAGTCACCAACTGACAATTTATGAATAAACAAATTGGAATATAATAGTTTCGTGTGGGTTAACATTATCTTGGGAGTAGATGAAATGTTTTATTTAAAATAATAGGACTACAGGTTGGACATATCAAAATCTGTAAAATATGTACATTTCTTTAACAGAGTTTTTGAGTTGCCTTCTAATGGAGTTGAGCAATGTTCCCACTGTGTGTAATTGAAAACATTTCTAAATGTATTAGCTTTATACAGATAATGGTGTCCTTAATGCTGGCAACAATATAAATTGGCATAATTAGCAGTATTTAAATACAAATCTTCATCATCAAAGGCAGCAGAATACTTCAAATTAGAAAACAAAGATTGTACTGCCTGCACATCCCAATCATCTGAACGTATGTTCTGTTTCACTACATCTCCCATTGAAACACGAAGGACATTTGGTACATTGATTATCTCTGTTGGGCCATGAATTTGGAAATCCAGTGCATCCCAGACTATGCCATCCGCGACTGGAAAGGCGGAAATGTTAACAAGAGTCTGGTTTTGTTTCATGATGTGAGAAGACGAGTACGGAACCAAAGTTCCAGCAACCAACTGAACAGCTGAGCGTTCTGGCAAGTAGTGACCATTGATGAGTGAGAAAAAAACTGTCACAAAACCAATGGACATGAACAGAACAATCAGGATCAGCACCAACCACATGTATGTCCAAGGAGGGACCAAATAAGTCTGTTTAAACCAGGAGATAAAAATGCTGAATTTTGTTGGGCCAAATGATGAGATGGAAGTCAAGTCAAAAGAAAAACGTGACTGGTTGAGTGTAGTTGTTTGCAAACCAGGCAAAGACTCGCTAGTGGGATAAGCATATTCAGTTTCCTCGTTACAGGGGAAGCTGGTGGGATTAGCAAAGGATTAGTAACAGTTTCCATCTCAGTGGCAGTGTCATTTTCCACAGTGTCAGATGCGCCAATCACAGGATTCCTTGAAATTGGTGGACATGATGCAGCAGGTGTTATACTATTCAGAATCGGCCAGATGTTGTAGCTTGACATTGTCCACTGAGATGTATCTGTTGTCTTTGCGACCAGGAAGTGGTGGTAAAATGACTGTACGAGTACCCTTCATGCCAAGCACTGGAACCAGTGCACAATAAGAGGGGCCAAACCCCTTTTTGTTCTCCACCTTCTCTCGGACCAGATCTCCAACTTTGGGTAGCCAGCCGGCTGCCGGAATCTGCAGTGCTGCATCAGTGGCAGAGGGCAAATGTTCACTAGCAAGGCTGTACCGGGTCTCTTGTAAGTCCTGTAACATAGTAGAATGATTATCTACGTCAAAGCTTGCGGCAGTCACCGCCATGTCTAGACTATCATGGTGTGGCACAAACATTTTTATGCCAAAGAGCATTTTGTATGGGGTCCGCCCACCCAGAGATCTTCTAGGGAGCTTATTAAGTGCACATTGCATGCTATACAAGTGGGCCACCCAGTTCCTGCCAGTACCTAAGACTCAAGCTGTCAAGGATTGCTTTAAGTCACGGTTCATTCGCTCCACATTTGAGTTGCCCTCAGGCCTTTATGGAGACAAAAACCGCACCAGCACCCCCAAAGACTTCATCGCATCCTTGTACGCCTTAGAGGCGAACGCTGGACCTTGGTCAGAATGGAAGGTACCACAGGCAAAAATTCCCACAAAGACACGCAAATCCCTGATGACATTTTGAGCATCAGCGCAGCGTTGTGGCCAAACCCAAATGAAACGTGTGCACGAATCAGCTGCAACTAAAATGTATTTATAAGCAGTATCGGAAGAAAAAGGACTGCAGTGATCAAGATATACACAGCCAAAAGGCTTATTAGAAATGCATCGCTGTGTTTGTGGTGGACGTGTAACTGTAGAAGGTTTAATCTGCTGACAAATGTCACAAGATTGTACATAATTACGAATCTGTTTATATAAACCACACCACTAGTAACGTTGCTGCAAGATAGAAACTGTCTCAGACACGCAAGATTGGCCCGAAGCCAAGCATTCATGTGCAGCTGTTATCAAGGAGAGTCTGAGGTCCACGTTGGGAATCAGCCGATCTCCAACGTCATTAATTCTTACATACCGAACCTTGTCGGGACTTAAATAAGAGTACTTTGAAGGGAACCATTGTGGGTAATTAGCACCCTTCTCAGTAGCAACAATAGCTGCCAAAATGTAATTATCAATTAAGGGTTGTTGGAGGTCGCAAACGTGCGCATTTCTCCAGGAAGTGAGGCGCCAAGCCAAGCCTCTACCTTCATTATTGAGCTCAAAGCCCAAAAACAACACTGTGTACTCTGCAATGTGTGATTTAGCAAAGTTAAATTTGAAACCGTAGGCCGCAAACAAAATAATGATGCTGTCGACTTGGCAAAGATGCGGCCATAATTTGTCGTCCGTGAGATAAATATCATCAAATTACAAGTACGCATCTGGGTCTATGCTGTCTAGCAAAGAGACAACAGGGGCGGCGAAAACCCCGGGGCTGTTTTTGTAGCCCATTACTAATCGCCTAAATTGCTTTTGTTTTCCGCCGACTGTGAATGCTGTCCATTGACTGCATGCTGGGGACAGATTGTGACTGAAGAAGCCGTTGGAAATGTCAAGTGTCGTTTTGTATTATTTAGGAACAAGACTGTCTACAAGAGCAGAACTATGGGTATTCTGTACCGCAAAAGTACGACAATGACAGTTCAAATGCCGGTGATCCAAAACTATGCGGTACGACCCATCGGGTTTGGTAACGGTAAAAAGAGGGTTATTCATCGGTGACACACATGTCTCAATCACTCCTTGCTACTCTAACTGCGTTAGAATCTCAGAAACGGGACCTTTTGCTTCCCGCCGGAGGGGATATTGGGGTTGAGGCTGTGGCATAGACCGCATTGGTATCTCATGGGGTGGAGAATCCTTATCCCTGCCCACATGAGTACGATACAGAGCTGGTGCAAGCACCAAAGCCCATTCTTCTGCAAAAGGCTCTGCATGCTCCTTGGAGACGTTATGTGAAAAACTCGGAAGTATCCCATCCTCCCCTTTCGGAGCGTGCAAAACAAAAGGTGGGGGCCAATCTGCCTCCGTCAACAAAATGTCATAAGAAGAAGATAGATTCTCCCAAAAAATCCCTTTAATAAAACGTTGAATGTCACCTTTAATTAGAAGAACTAAATCATATAGTCTGTCAGGGGGAGCCACTTGAGTGTCAGCTGTTTCAACTATAACAAATGTTTCAGTTGCTGTCGCCTCCAGAAATGGACCTAGTGCCTGCCACACTATGGTAACTTTCGCTGCACTGTCGAGCAGAGCCACTGCCCATGTTAAATTCAGAAGCTAGTTTCTCACCGTCTGAGGCATATCTGGCTGTTAAAGCAGCATCTTTCTTTATCTGAAACTGAGGGCGCTGATGAGGAAATTCGTCTTGTTTTCCCTTTCCTTCAGTCTGCCGAGGCTGCTCACATCCTTGTGGTACACCCCGACCTCTGCCGTGATCCTGACGTTCCCCTCCACCGGCTTGTGAGCCTGATGTTTCCTGCAAAGAACAAGAAGAAGGCTGATCAGGAACCTGAAACCTGTCAGGAAACCTAATTCTCGCACGGTCGCGCAAATCATAAGTGCGCTCAGAAGACACGGGTGTCGGTGACGCAGCACTCGACCCCTGTTTCTGTTGTTACTTTCCCTGTTTTTTAGTTCTGTTGTGTTTGCGTTGAACGTGGCATTTTAGCAAAAGGCTTAACACACAAACTATTGCAGCCAATGGTCTTAGAAGCCTGGCCAATAATTTTTGGCAATTTGCATGGCTTCTCACCCTCTGGGATGAGAGCCAAAGCATTAGCTACTTGAAAGTTCACTGCATCTCCCTTCACGTTCGCAAGGATGAGATCAGCAACTACGTCGAACACTCCCACCAACCTCATCCCCAATTCAACTTCCGCTTCAGGGCCGTGCTCATCTGAACACGCTTAATCACGGAGGGGACTGCGGTCATTGAGGGAGTGCCAAAACACTTCACATATACTGCCGCGAACACCTTACCCCAATTGTTACAATCGGTTAACTCGGGGATTAAGTCTTTCTGCAAACTAATAGTCAAAATCCTGTGTTTATCTACAGGAGAAGTATTCGGAAATACCGCCTCCAGTTGGTCAAATTTCTCAGCAAGCCAATAAGGTAAATCATCCTTATTCTGAGGACGCTTGCCCATTACCGAATTAACCATGATGGGAATGATAGTCAAACCGCCAGGTCCAGCTGGTTGCGCAGTGACTCCAGGTGGTCCCACCTGAACTTTGTGTAAGACATATCGTACAACAGCTCTATGCACCCGCATTAAACAGGTGTGCATCAAGCGGAGCTCATCCACTGGAACCACCAGATAACTTGGGTGTGGGGTGTACCCAGCAAAAATGGGCCAAGTGGCCCCATCAATTGATAAATGGCCTAAATGGATCAGAATCACTGGGTGGGGGAGGGCACCATTAAACCAAATCAGGTATTGCCATGCCGTTAGCGGAACTTCAAGAGTTCTATAAGGTCGATAAACATGAGGAAGGGCCGAGGCAGTGTAAGAATGGAACGAATCATCATCTCCATTCACAGCGGGAAAAGTGACCCAAGAGTAAAATACTTCAAAGTGTTGAGCTGGATCAGCTTGTACTACAAAGATAAGAGCAACACCCGCGTCTGGCACTCCATATGCGGTCAAATGTCAACGGAGTGCTCCACGGCTATGTGCTGCAATATCTATATCAGCCATGAAGACAAAGGACGTATAACAACCTAATGCGTGGCAGCGCAATAAAGGGTTAACAATTAAGAGTAAACACCTTTTAATAATATCAAGCTTGAAAAAACCTATAAAAACATAAATATAGAAGGTTACACCATCATAGCTGTTTCCGGAAACAGAAGTGAGGGTATTGTGGACAAGCACAAGTACTACTCAAGCGTCTCGCAGGTAAGAACCAGACCAAAAACGTTGGGCGCCATGTTGCAGGGATTTTGCACATATACAGAAATATGCGCAGGAAACCAGGACCTTGGTGTATAGTGGTGTACCAACTACTCACCTTAGTGCCCAGAACCCAAATCCAACTAGCTATAGTGTCTCATTCGTACTCCGTACTACAGCGAAGCTACCAATGATTAGACAGGCCAGAACATGTAACTCCGACTCTCTCAGGAATCGCGGGAGCAAGAACACTCTTTCGCTCACTCACTCATACTTGTCCACAACATGAGCAATCAGAGACACGATATAGTTTAAAATGTTTATTTTAACTAACGTGCTCTAAAATGTAGTACACGTGCAAGTACTATCAGCATAATGCATAAACACATTATAGTCAGCATTGTTACAGTTCCATAGAAAATAAACGGCGATATCATTTTATTGAGCTAGTGGAAAACGGCCTACTGTGCCTTGCCACCATCCCCGTGCTAGGAACTAGTTTATTATAAAAAAAAAAGACCTCTGGGCTTTGTCAGGGGGACCCCATACCTCCAAGTCTAAATGCAAAGGTTTACATCTCCAGACAAGCACAGCTCTTCTCTCTGGAAAGGTTTTCTCCAAGTGTGTCTAACATGCATGCATGCAAATATTAAAAGCACTCGATTTTCAGCAGTGCAGCTGTGCTTTTGTGTTATGTCTAAGTGCGGGGGACTGACCAAAGCAGAGTAACAAGGGACATTGTTTTTTGACCTTGAACATCATGTGCAGACGAAAACCAAAGAGTACAGCAAGGAACGTGAAAAGCAGACAGTTCTCATGTGAACACACACAAGCAGAGGTTTTGCGAAAACAAAGTCATGTAGTAACGTGCGCTACAGCAGCAACATGGCAGTCAAGCTTGTGCTAACCTATGCTAACTTAACAATATCTGCACTGAATCCAGCAGCCTTACTACAATGTCCCACGATCATCAAACAGTACACCTAAATAAGGAAAGATAGAGACTTTAGTTAGCTCTTCCCCCCAGCAGAAAAACATATGCCTGACGTCCTTCTGGGTGCCAGTTGTCATGGTATGGGATTTAGTATAATTGGTAGCAAGATCAAGTGAATCCATAAAATCTATAAAAGCACTTAAATGTATTTGGGGTCCTAAAGCAGTCCTAGCGACAACACCACATCATCTGCACATAAAAGTGCCGGAATACGTTTAGAGCCAGCTCTTTGAATATATTTTCTAACAGCCGATAGAAAATGTCCTAACTTGTTAATATAAAGTGTAAACAGAAGGGGGGCCAAAATACACCCCTGCCAAACCCCTCTTTTGACTCCCCAGGAGGCTGACACACGGCCGTCCTCGTTATATCTCACAGCCGTGCTGGTGTTTTGTGCGGAGTGTAACAAGGCCACCAGATCTGTGTCCAGACGCAGATCCAAAAGAATCGCCACAATTTGCATCTGTTGATGCAATCAAACGCTGAAGTTAAATCCACAAATGCCATGTGCAGGGTACCCTTCTTTGCTATTGTGTATTTTCTTACCACCAAATGTAGATTGATACATCGATATAGAGTCCCTTTTCCTTGCCTAAAGCCATATTGTAGGTCGGAGATGATATTAGAATTATCTAACCAGAAGGATATATGGTCCAAGATCACTTTACCAAACATTTAAGTGCCCGAGTCTAAAAGAGAGATGGGACGGTAACATGCTGGGTCATCCCTCGAGCCCTTCTTAAAAACAGGTAAAATTATGCCCTTTGCCCAGGAGGCAGGGAAACCACACAAACAGGCCGCATTAAAAACCTGTGTAAATATCCCAAGCCCAAGCCTGAGGGTCTGCATTGTACAGATCTGAGGGAACCCCATCTGGTCCTGGCACTTTCCCACTGGTTGTGGCTGGAATAGCTTTCTGTACTTCGTCTATATTAAAGTGCAGTGGCACACTATCCATACTAGTGTCCCATTGGTCCTCAATCATTTCCAGGTCGCAAACACTGTACAGCCCTTTGAAATGGTCAACCCATCTCTCTGCAGCAATTGTACAATCTATTCTGGAGTTTACTGTATCGGAGAAAAGGGGACTATCGATGACTTCCCAAAATGTTGTGCTGTCTGTCAATACGCTTGCCTAGCACAGGACCTCCCAAGCCTGTTCTCTAATGGTCTTCTTTCTCTGCTTGATCGCGAGCCTATGGTCCTCCTCAATGATCTAGTCCCAGCCACATCACTCTGAGTTTCTTTCAGTGCAGACATTAAGTTCATATAGGCCTTGGAACAAGTGCCATCAAACACCTTTTCTCCTTAACTCCTTTTGACCTGCTCATATTGCTTAAGCTACTAGCGATCTGCTTCATTATTTTGTCAATGTATCTAGCACAGTACTATCCTGTGTACTGATGTCCATACAGAGTAAGAACTTAACTGGTCACTCTGTGTAAAGAGCCTTAAAAAAGACATCCAGTATCACCTCTTGATCTTTAGCACTAATGACAGAATTTGAAATGCCCCTCCCCTCCCCACCATGTTGATCAAAGGTGTAAATTAATTCAAGACGTAAGGGATTGTGGTCACTATGGCCACACCAGATGACACTCAATTTCTGGACAGCAGATACTAAGGGTGCCGAAAGCATTATAAAATAAATAGTGCTGGAAGAATCCTTGCCTGTGTATGTAGAAATAGAAACATTCACTCCCGTCTGTTCTAGGCAGGATAAATTGTTCACTGCAAGGAGCTCATCTGTGAGATGGCCTGATTCTGAGTGCTCAAACTGAGCTGCTGACAGTGGGATTTCCCTGTGACCCTTTGCATTTGTGCATTCAAGGTAACATTGGAGAGTACTGAAGTCACCTAGAATCATAATCTCATAATAAGAATGTTTCCTCTCGCTGTATGACTCGAGAAACCCACCTAAGGCCGCTAGGTTTTCAATGACAATGTTTCTAGTGAAAGAATTATAAAACTTTACAACCAACAGAGGCGGGTGGTTCTTGAACAGTAACTCAACTGCTAGCAAGTTGGGTGAGTTCCAGTTTTACAAGATAGTTTGAGTGAAACCAGAAGAAGAAGGCCACCCTTGGCTCTGCCTGCTGTTGATGCAATGGCACAATTAAAAAATGAGGCAAAACCATCTAAATAGAAACTCTCAGCTGTATCCCACATTTCCTGGAAGGCAATTAGATGCCAACACAGAAGGGACCTCCGCCAGGGCATATCACTTTTAGACCTCCATCCAGCAATGTTCCAGGATTGTATCTTCAGGCAAGTGGAACTTATAGTAATAGGAGTCAGCTCAGGCGGTAAGATGGATACATTTCCCACATGGCCCAAGGGCTGTAGGCCCTGGAGCTCTCCCAGAGTGGCTAGAAGTCAGTCATTGCCAACTAACACTATGCATTGTCATTTAGGACAGAAATTAATCTAGCTGCCTGTCCATGGTTCCCTCTCCAGAAGATGTATAGATCATCAATATAACATGACCACAGTGCCACATGTGTACTGTAGTCCTCAAGGACCATGGACACCTGCTGCTCCCACCACCTCATTGTGAGGTTTGTGTAGCTGGGAGCAAAGCACGTGTCCATTGCCTTGCCCTGTATTTGCCCAAAGAGGGAATTATTGAACATGAAGAAGTTGTTCTCAAGACAAAACTTAATCAAAGCAATCAGCATTTCTGTGTGGTGTAAGTAGGTGATAGAATGGGACTTCAAAAATGTCTGCATGCCTGCACACCATCACTATGTCTAATGCTGGTGTGCAGGCTGCCCACATCCAAGGTGATCAAGAGAAAATTATCTTTCCAAGGAATATCATGTATTTTGAGGGGAAAAGTCTTGCTATCCTGTATATAAGATGGCAGGGTCATCCTATATGGACGTTGGAAGAAATCTATGTATTTTGACGTGTGTTTAAGTAATTTACCAATTGAGGAGATAATGGGTCTTCTTGGGGTTCTCCTACGGGCCTTGTGTCATTTTGGGAACAGGTATAATACCACTATTTTGGGGAAACTATTCAGTAAAAAAGTGTATTCATCCCACTCAATGAGTCCTAGCTAATGCCATTCTAACAATATTTTGTGGTGACCTATGTTAGATTCTTCAATTGCTTCTTTAAAAATTATTTCATAACATTTCTCAGTGTTCAATTGTGTCATGCCTTATTTGAGATAATCATGTACATCTTGGACCAAAATATTGCCACCCTTGTCAGATTGACAGATGACAATGCTTTGGTCCTCATGTAATCCCTGAAGAACGAATCTTTATCTTTAGACAAATTGTCAGATTTCCACCTAGGTTTTTTGGGCAAGCGTTTCAGATCCTTGATGATCAATGTCTCAAAAGCGTTGACTCAAATGAACAGGTGGTAGGATTAAATGTAGATTTGAGTTTAAAATCATTTGGACAACTCTCTCCAATTTCAAAACCCAGTGATTCTAAATTCACAGTGACTTTGTTAGAACCATCTTGTTCCATATTCAATTCAGTTAAAGAAATTAGAGTCTCAATGTCACCCATCATTAAATTATTTGACTTTGATTTCTTCGTCATAGGAGGGGCGACTTTGACCTTCAATTTATGGCAATTGTGAAGTTTCAATTTCCTTAAGAATAGGAAAAAGTCTATCCTACTTTGTGTATAATTGTTACAAAATCTTTTTACTTAAGATATTCGGAGCATCACAGTAAGAAATACATGGCAGGGATAATCGTACAATAAACAGGTCAAATGCTATCGAAATCTCATGAGACAACACAGCTTGTGAATAAGGATTCAACCCAATACACAATGATGCTTCTACACCCCTGCTTATTTCCACTGCTTGCAATAGCAGATCTTCTGGATAGTGACCCAGTTGAGTTCACAGGACAGAAAGTCAAACCAAATTTCAAAACCTTAGTTTCTATAGGTGTGAGAGGGCGGGTAGAAAAATGTACCACATTATTCAGTGTCTTCATCATCCTTTCTTCTGTCCCCTTGTTTCCATTCCTATGGGAGCTCCCTTTGTTTTTGCTCCATCCTCCTCTCCTGGTTTTCTTATGTTGTTGCTCTTTCTTTGTTTGCTTTGGCTTTGCTTCTTTCTCCTCATCCTCTTCCCCTCATCAACCCCAGTCTTTCTGTAAATGTTGTTGGTTCTTGCCTTGCTTCAGTAGGTGAAATTCTTCCAAAACGTTTCCTGTGTGGGACGCATCTTTGGCCAGCTGGCCTTCTGTTCCATCTTCTGATACATCACTTTCAAATATTTCACTTCTGGAATCCCCCAGCTCCCCAGTTTGGAGGGATGGTAAGTTCTGTGATGTTTTCATATTCCTCCTAAGATCATCATATCTGCTGCTAAATGTTAAAATTCCATCATCTTGTGAATTTTCTGTTATTTGAGGATGATCTTTTCTTCATGTTTTGCAAGTCTTTTTGATATTTAGTCTTACTTTTTGTCACAAGATTCTTTGCCGTCTTCATTAGAAAGTGCTCGTCTCAATTGATCTATTGTTTTGAGTAATACATCACGCTCCTTCCGCGCAAACTTGATGAGCATGGTCATTATACCATTTGGGAATTCCATGAGATTAATGGCCCAGTCTTTTGTCATCTCTGGATCTGGTTGTTCATATTAATGTGCCAAATAACATCCTCAGACCCCTTGGCACTCTTCCCTGTTCCAAGTACTTTTCCAGGGTATATGCCTCCCACCATTTTGAAATCCCTTTTTTCATCAATTTTTCCAATTTATAGAATTCTTTGCTCACAGTTGTTGGTCCCTCACCTTCCATGGTAGGTGGCAGTTCATTTGCCTTTTCTCTCCTCTGTGTTTCAGAATTGCTATCCATCTTTGACACGTGTGTACACTAGTAATGTTTCAATAAAATATACACTGTCTCTTACATATTGGAGGCCTCGGGAGCCCTCACACAGTGTCACGCAAGGGCACCTAGAAAGTGCCTGCAGAGTTTGTTTGTGTCATAGCCATCCAGGACGGAGTGCAATCGTAATAATAATCAAACTGTGGGATCAGAAGCCTTTAAATATCATTCCTGAGCCTTAGGGAGTCTGTCTACACTATGCAACAGTGACGTGTACTCATCCTCCGTGTAGCACAGACACACAGCCACTCAGATGAGATATGTTAGAACTAGTATGACTAATTACTAGTACATAAAGAATAGTAATTTAACTTATGCTGTAGCTTAGTATAGATCTCAGAAATGTTTATGAAACACACACATGGGATGATCTCATCAATGTTGTCATGAGTGAAGTCACTGACCATGTCATGAGTGATGTAATATGTGAGGTTTAAAGCAGCGCATTGCGGGGGCGTAAGCTATAAATAGCTCAGGTCACTATAACTGCTTAATCTTTATGGTTTTGTATGAGCGAAATCTGAGCCTAACTATAACGTCCCTGTAACCTTTAGTTTTTTAGGTGATTTTTTATGTTTTTTTAATTTAATTTCCTAACTGTCACATGTAACCTTTTAGAGTGAGTGTGTGACTGAGTGCATGAGTGTCTCAATGGGTGTGTGAGTGAGTGTGTGAGTGTCCCAATGTGTGTGAGTGGGTGTGTGAGTGTCTGAGTGGGCCTGGGAGTGGCTGCATAAGTTTCTCACTGGATGTGTGAGTAGTGCGTGAGTGGGTCTTTGAGTGGGTGCATGAGCATCTGAGAGGGTTTGTGAGTGTCTCAGTAAGTGTCTGAGTGGGTTTGCTAGTGCCTCCATGTGTGTGTGTGTCAGTCTGTGATTGAGTGTATGAGTGTCTAAATGGTCTGTGAGTGGTTGTGTGAGTGTCACACTGAGTATGTGAATGGGTGCATGAGTGCCTGAGTGGGTCTGTGAGTGGGTGTGTGAGTCTTTAAGTGGGTCTGTGAGTAGGTGCATAAATGTCTTGGTGGGTCTGTGAGTGGGTGCGTGAGTCTGAGTGGGTCTGTAAGTCATTGTGCGAGTATTTGAGTGGGTTTGTGAGTGGGTGCATGAGTGTCTCAGTTGGTCTGTGAGTGACTGCATATGTCTTTTAATGGGCCTGTGAGTACGTGAGTCTGTGAGTGGGTCTATGAGTGGGTACGTGACCCTCTGAGTGGGTCTGTTAGTGGGTACATGAGTCTTTGAGTGGGTCTGTGAGTGGGTACTTGAGTGTCTCATTGGGTCTGTGAATGGGTACATGAGTGTTGCTGCAAAAATGAAAAATAAAAGACAATGGCAGGCTCCAGTGCTTTTTTGGGAAAAAGCACCCAGGTGGACCTGGTCCTGGTGGTATGTTCATTAATTTTAATATTAAAGGAGGGGAGTGCATGGGCATTTCTATACCCTGGGGACCACCACCTCCCTGGGGCTTATATTTATATGAATACAGGAGGCCACATGGACACCCTCTAGGCTCCTGGGGAACACCACCTCACCAGGAATTTTATTTTAAAGATTGTGAAGGGTGCCGTGTAGACTTCCTGGACTCCGGGTACCACTACCTCCTGGGTTTAAATACAATTAATAAATTGGAATGGGACCACCATCCCCCGGGGCCCAGCCATAACTCAATGGGGAGGAGAACCATGCGGCCCTCCTCTCCTGAATGATTGTGTCCCAGTAGACCCCATGCCACGAGGACCAGCCTTTAAAAATATGTTCTAATTGGGTGAGGGAGCTGAATGGGCGCGTGTCCCTCCTCCCGGGCTGATTTACACCCGGAGACCCCATCCCCAGTCATAAAAATATGGGGGACCGTGCAACCCCCTCCCCGGGCTGATTTCAGCTGCAGGGACCCAGTCCCCCAGGCCCAGCCTTCATTGAATATGGGAGGGTGACCACGTGGTTCCCCATCTCCGGGTCAAATTCAGTCTTTCTGAAAGCAGAAGATATTTGGCAGCTTCAGCTTGCAGAAAGAGGAGTTATATTTGCTTTTGCTTAGTGGGAGCTGTCAGCAGTGTCATAGAGGTAAGTTGTGACTCAGCTACTGTGATTTCTCAGTAATATTTCAGACACTCCCCAGACACCATCGGCTCTTGCTCAAAATCAAAAGTGCACTACTGCTGTGGTTTGTGCTTTATCGCTAGGCGTGTTCTTTTGCTTATCTATACAGCACGGCTGCATAGTTCCTACAAGCTTACCAGTGGCATAACGAAACTTGAGGGGGCCACCCTGCAAAATACACGGAGGGGGGCTTCCCTCCCTGGCCCACCACCTATCACTTTTTTTGAGGGAAGCCCGGGAGCCCTCCACACCGCGGGGGCTGAAAGGGCTTTTGTAACGCCACTGCTGGGAACCACCAATGGTCATTAAGTATGGGTAGTTACTTCACATTGGGCTCATGTGGGGACAGTGAGTGCAGTAAGAGGGTTGGAGAGTCTTTCAATAAATCACACGAACGAGCAGTGGCTGGTCCTCCGCTTCGGCAGAGGAGCGTCGCCCCACTGCCAGGATCTGCAAAGAAAGGGAAAACATAAAATGACAATAACGGAATTTTATTATCATTTTATTCTTTCCTCCTGCTGCGGCAGTCCGTGAGGGGGTGGGGCGGACCGGACCTGCAGGGAAGTAGTGGTAGAACATTCCTGTGGGAAATGACTGTTAGGTTGGCCCTCTCGGGCAGCCCAAAACAGTAATTCTCACTCCCCTGTTCTCCATGCAGGCTGTATTACAGACTGCATACAGAACATGCCCACCCCTACAGCCACTGGCTGAGTGACGTGTCACAGCGCTCAGACCAATCACAATGCTGTATTGCCGCATTGTGATTGGCTAAGGGGTGGGAGCCAAGCTGCCTGCTTACTGTTCCGACCTTGAGCTGGACACAGCAAGCAGGATAGAAGACGTGGGACCCGGTGGCAGCAAGGTAAGATTGTTTTTTTTTTTTTAAAAGCAGCCTACGCCCCCCTCACCCACGAGCTGTGCCGGCTGCCCCTGCGAATGAGCTATGTTGGACCTCGCTGACAGACAACCTTACGCCTCTGAAACATCCATCATTCTAGTATAGAATGTGAGATCTGGGGACTGAGGAGAGGTCTTTTCCGGTTTATACCAAGTGGCCACTTTAGGACTTCTGACTCACCAACTGAAGACAGAAGGAGCAGAATTCTAGAAAACATTTAAATAGATCATGACCTGCTGGGTGCTGTGTGGTGGAGGTGGGTAAGCCAACAAATTACCAAGGAGAGGCGAGCCAGACTCGAGCAGAGGGTCTTGCTCGGCTCTAAGAGCCCATGCATGGCAGAACCCTGAAAATGTTTGGCATGTGAACTGTGCAACAAATACAATGTAACACCGTGCATTGCGGAAACTTTTCAATTTAGTACATCAGATCATATCACTGCATTAAAGCACTTATTAAAAATAACAGTTTTTAAACATGAAATTAAAAACATTCATACCCCTCCCACCACTCGCCATGACAACAAAGCCATAAGTGAATTAAAAGGCAAGTCAGTTGTCATGTGCACCTTGTATTTTTCCTAGATTTTCACACGGAGCAACATTAGAGTCTATTTAAATCAGACAGAAGATAGGTGTTTGTAAGCGTACATCCCGAAATCACATATTTTAAAGTGCTCAAACGCAAAAAGGAAGCACAGTGATTACACAAAATATTTGCATAATAACACACTGTTGGGTCAAGAAGGGAGCCAGGAAAAATCCTAAGCTTTCTGATTTACATTGTGACATTTAACCTCTAAATGGGTATTTTTTCCCTCTCATGTTTCACATCAAATGTTAATGTTTTTTCCTTAATTCTTGGTGGATTAGTTTATAGCATGGGTGGCTGGCAGAAGCCACGTGAAAGCTTGGCTCGTCTTGGGCGTGAGTTTCCAAGAGGACCTCGAGCTTTTCCAGAGCCAGGCTCGAGCATTCAGTGGCTCTCCCACCTCTACCATGTAGACATATAGGCCGGTTCTGTTTGGAGAAGCTTGAACCGACTTGGAGAGTCCCCATCAGCAGCATGTACCTTTACTAATTTCACTCTGGTTGCAGCAAGTGAGAGCTGTCTGGTATACGTACTATGAGGCCTGGGTGAAAGTTTAATTATGGCTTCCAAATTCATACAATTGCTAAATTGTGTGTTGTGCAAAATTTCTCAAAAGTTGTCATTATACAATTTTGTGTACCATTTTGCACACAGGAGGCTCATTTGTGCAAGAAATGCCTCACCGGTGGACATGTTCTTATGACACCAATCTCATGCCGATATGTTTTGAGACCTTTTATGCAAAGTGTGCTCTTGTGTGAAAAAAGAAATCTTGTGTGATACCTGCAAACCACTTAAAAGTGCAGTTTCACAAATGTAATGATTTAATTTCATGAAATTTTGCAGTAAAATTGCAAAATGTTTCCCTCTCCTCGTTATTACTATAAGTTCCTCTTTTGTGTGTTACAATATTTCACTGATAGCTGTAGGATTTGTATTAGTGACAGCAGTACTCCCAAATTCCTCTGGCCCTACGAAAAGCCCCCTAATATTAGTCAGGAACTGAAGCTACATTCAGGGGCAGCCTCAGCCAGTGGCGTAAGGAAACTTGAAGGGACTCCTTCCTGACTTAGTCGGGATCGCTTAGGCCAGGGTCTTGCACTGAGGGGACCCACTGAATCTCGGGGGCCCCCCACACTGCGGGGGCTGCGGGGGCCTTTGTTACGCCACTGGAGCTTACTTGTGTGTGATTCCTTCGGTCAGTTCTGGCTTAACTGCAGATTGCATTCTGGGACTTGCAGTTCACATTTTAGGCATGCGAATCCGGGCCTGAAACTGGTGATGGTTAAAATGTCATGACAGTCCGCCATATAATTCCACACCACACAATTCCACAACTAACTAATCCAATCCCACCCACATAATTCTACTACACACCACATACATACATTCTATAACACATAGGTAAAAGTCATTGTCATTTACAATGCCAACAGCTCTAACACAAACAAATGCGAGACCGATGGAACTTCCAGTGCTTGTTTTTGGTAGGCAGTGCGATTAAGTGAATTGCCCAGAATCACAAGATGTAGACGCGACCCCGAGGCTCGAACCTTGGTTTCCTACCTTCAAAGTCAGCAATCTAGCTGTCAAACCACACCCTCTCCCCCTTTTGACGATGTACAGCTGCCTAGCTTACTGGGGGTTGGCCAAGTGTGTGAAGCTGGGTGATACATACTGCCAAAGTCCCTGCACAAGGAGGATTGACCACCTCTGTAAGTTGACATTGCATTTATATCAGCAAAAACCTGAAATTCATGTCAGAAGCTACATTTAAAATTCTGCAAATCCCCTAACAAAACAGCCATGAAAACCATAGTTCCCACACCAAATACTTAGGACAGAACAAAATGCATACCAACAACTAACTCAGCACATAGTACAACATCATTAAATTCCAACATATACAAAGACATCGGACTAAATGCAATATGGCATTTTGTAAATCTTATTAGTCCGGTCATATGCATGTTACATATCTAGGGGTAGAAACTTTATTGTTTGATTACCTAAGGAAATATTGGTATTCCATGTGTTGACTGGGTGTTACATCTGTTCTTTTAGACACAATCTAATTCGATGGGCCTTGTAAATAGAGAACTAGTGGTTTTCCTGTGTAATGTAAATGTGGTACCGACCCAGAGGAGTAGAAACTGATTCTTTCTTCAGTTAATTATGCTGCACTGAGATAATAACACGGAATTTGACCGTTCCAGTGCAATAATAAATGTGGCTGTATTAGTGCACCTGAATTGATTCGAAAGAGCATACGTGCATCCAATACATATAATGGGGCAGATTTACAAGCCTGTTGCATCACTTTTGCACTGTCGTTGCATCACTTCTGTGACGCAGCGTCAGCGTAAAAGTTGCGGCCCAATTTACAACGTGACGCATCTAGGGAGATGTGTCACGTTGGGAAGCCTGCGCCACATTAAACCTGAGTCAGGATTAATGTATGCAGGGTGGACGTTCCGTCGCAGGAAGTCCTGTAAAAGTGACGCAGTGAAATCTACAAGATTTCACTGAGTCACTTTTATGTCCATGCTGCGTCAAAACCCTGCACCTGCTTGAAGCAGGCGTAAGGAGTGATGCAGCATGTTAGGCAAAGGGCGCCCCTGAGCATTGCTGGAGTTGCTTCATGCTTGCGACACGACTCCAGCAATGCGTGACTTTTCCATCAACCGATGCGTCAGAATTTCTGACGCATCTGTCAATCCTTGCTCCATGGATGCGCTGTATTGTAAATACGGCGCATCCATGGTAACGCAAGGGTTTTGCATGATGGCGCAGGGAAAGTGACACATCTCTACAGATGCATCACTTTCTTGTAAATCTGCCCCACTGTTTTTTGGGCACGTTACTTCTCACTGACATAGAATGTTTAAATATTCGATCAAAGTGTATTTACATTCGCACCTATATGCAGATTTAAGCTCAAAACCCCAAGGGCAGTTATTGACAACATTTTCAGCATGAAAAAATCATTTCACCAGCTGGTTTACTCTCGTGACTCTCACCCTAGTAACTATTGTTCTGATTGGGTGGGAAAGGTACGAATCGCAGTGTAATCGTAAGTAACTGAAAAATTTAACTTTGCTTAAGAATGGCCTCTATTGCGTGTATTTGCGGACAGCAAGTACCTTTTATACAATGCCAGCAGATGGCAGTAAAGCTTAAATCCTCAAATTAAATTTTAATTTTTAGTTTTCAGTTATTTCCATAAGTGATTTTTAGTGAGCACAGGAGTGCTCATGTCACTGACATTAAATGTGATGACTCAGTCAATTCCACATGTAATTGGAGTAATAAAACACATTGAGAAATAATCTATTAGAGTACAAAGCTCAAATTGTTACCAATGTACAGCAAAAAGAAAACGCCTTTTTCTGCCACATAACTGTCATGTTACAAGTACATCAACCATGGAAATATCTTCCCTGATAGCCAAGAGGCCTATTTAATGTGATTTAGGCAACTGAACAAATTAACCCTTTCTTTAATGGTTTACAAACCAACACAAATTGAGATTTGGGTTGGTTTATAACAAAAAGCAACACAAAGCAGTGCAATGCTTTGACTTGCATTACTTTGCGTCAGGGAGGCGTGGCAGAATGGCGTTCCTGTGCATTCATCCATGGATTTTGAAGTATCAACAAAGACTCGTAGTCATGGATTCACACAAAAGTTCTGCCCCTACCTCCTAAGGCTAATGTAAAGAGGAGAAATAGACATAAAGCATATTTTTTTAGTAGGAAGGAACGCCTTCCTGAACCACAAAAACCATGCAGACCACAACTCAGACACCCTTACACTATGGTGAGCTCAGTGGCTAGCTGTTCTGTGGGCACCGCTGAAATTCCAATTCGATATAGCCAATATTTCAAATGGTTTAGAGCGATTTCACCAAGAGTATAGGATAATTTAGAGTTGACAAGATACACTTCTTTTTTAAACTATCGCCATTCACTTTATGAAGAGAAAATAAGGACTTCTTAACATTGCTGAGAATCTTTGGTAAGAGTTTGTGGAAACCCCAGGCTAATTGTTTTTTTAATTCACTGAACTTATGACCAAATGTACTGTGAAAGTATTTGTAACATGCGCACTGACATTTTGTGAGGTAAACAGCGTTCACAACGCTGTTATTACATCGCAGTACTATTACAACGCGGTCGTTGTTAGTACGCTATCATTTACATCGCAAGTTATTACTATGACTTGCTGTAGGGGGCGCTGAGGTATTAGACGTTAAATCCAACACCTTCCCTACTGTTGCGCAAACTGGAGTAGGAATAGTAAATAATACTATTACTAAGTCCAGCACGCCCCCTACTGCAAGTCGTTGTAAAGACTTGCGATGTAAATACATCACGTACTAACAACGCGGTCATTGTAACAACCGAGTTGTAAAAGCACGCTATGTAATCCATCGCGTAGTAATGTGCTATATTCATTTTTGTGACCTCTATTTTATTTTCCAAACTGGCCTATGTTCTAGTAGGTCAGTTTGCAAACTAACAAATCTCAGGGGTCACAGAACGACCTGTGTACTTAATATTCATTGAGCAGGTTGCAATTTGTGACCTCCTGTGATTGGATACAATTAAATAGATGCTACCTGCAAGTGAGAGCAGGCCACCATGTCTATGATTGCATCCCAAAACAGAAAACGTTTTTTAACCAGCCTAAATTCCTTAATGGACCCAGTGCTACTGTTAAAAAACGTTTTTGGTGAGAGGCAGAAATAATTTGATTTAACTTTAGCTAAAACACTCACACCAGCATGAGACAATGAGTAGGTAGGTGAAAGCTCTCTGGGGTTGCTGGTGTTTATTTCTGGAGGAGAGATGGCAATTCAGGCTGGACTGATTCTATTGGAGCAAGGCAAAGACTGTTTTGAATATGGTTGGCATGGTGTGCTGAAATGATGGACTGGAATGACACCTAATTTATCATCAGTGGCTGAGATTAACTCAAGTATTTCACTCATTCACTCTGTCAGATTGACAAGCCAAACGAACAAGGGTTCCACATCTGAGAGTATCTGGCCTTTGATTACATACTACAGAATAATCATTGGTAGGGATGCCACATAAAGATTATTTTCTAGACTTCAGTTAATAAGAAGGCCACGCACCCTTGCCATGACTACTTTCAGGGATTGTGAAGGCATTGGCAGGAGCAGAAAGTAAGGTGGGTGGGGGCATATTATCAAGAAACAACGTTAAAATTATCGCCGCTTTAGCGGCAGAAAACTGCTGCTAATGCGGCGATAATTGGCTTGATAATATGCCCTTGAGAATTCCAATAGAATCCCATGTTCTGGTGTCAACATGGGCTTCTATGGGAATTCACACGGGCATATTATCAAGCCCATTATCGCTGCTTTAGCGGCATTTTCTGCCGCTAAAGCGGCGATAATTTTAACGCCGTGCTTGATAATATGCCCCTAAGTGTCTAAGAGTCATACTTTCTCTAGTTTGCTTTGTTTGTCCTTGCCGTATCCCTTCAGGAGCAAACACGTTCATGGATCAAGCAATGGAGGTGAGCCTAGTGATGTCAACTGGTGGGAAAATGCCAGGGCAGGAGCCCCGGCATATTGATTTGATTGACGTCCCCTGCTATTTCTAAATCTGCCAGTCCGATCATACTCTTGCATTCAGATGTCTGATATCAAGTCTTTGATGAGACACATACCCTCTTATTTGCTCCTCTTTCAAATCTGAGTGGGGCATATTATCAAGAAACGGTGTAAAAATTATCGCTGCTTTAGCGGCAAAAAACTGCAGCTAAAGCGGCGATAATGGGCTTGATAATATGCCCTTGGGAATTCCAATAGAAGCCCATGTTCTGGTGTCAACATGGGCTTCTACTAGAATTCTCTGCGGCATATTATCAAGCCCATTATCGCTGCTTTAGCGCCAGTTTTCTGCCGCCAAAGCGGCGATAATGTTAATGCCCTGCTTGATAATATGCCCCAGTGTTATTTCACACTGTCATCACCTTGCCTGTGAAGGAAGCACATAGGGGCATATTAGCAAGACCGGCGATAAAATTACCGGCGTTTTAGCGGCAGGAAACTGCCGCTAATGCGGCGATAATGGGCTTGCTAATCTGCGTTATAGAATTCCAATAGAAGCCCAGGTTAGATGTGCAGGACATCTAACCTGGGCTTCTATTGGAATTCTATAACACATATTATCAAGCCCATTATCGCCGTTGCAACGGCAGTTTCCTGCCGCTAAAACGGCGATAATTTTATCGCCGGTCTTGCTAATATGCCCCATAGTCAGTTGTATATGCCACTTATCTTTTGCCCGCTTTATTTACTTATTCTAGGTGGCTTTACTTTGCCTGGGCTCTTGTTCACATGTGTTTTAGAAAGCTACCTGAGATGCAAAGCTGTGAAGGTTTTGAACCTACAATTCGCAAGGGGCATTATCAAATTCATTGGACTGCGGCGCCCATGTTATAATGCGAAGGATGCACTAGAGCTTCCCTGTAGCAGGCAAAGGATTAATTAGTATCAAATCCATAAAAAAGGCACCGATCAGTGTATATGTGAATTTGATGCATTAGCCACTTAATCCACCATATACTTCATATTTGCAGATTTCAGCAAAAAGTATAGTTTCTTGCTTAGACGGATCACAAGCTACCAGGACCATAGCAAATTAAAGTCAGTAAAGCTCCTGACAGTTTGCAGTATTTAATTGTCATGCTTCACCTGCCAGTTGCTCTTCGCATTTACTTCGAAGAGGTACAATTCCACCCAAACGGTGTTAATAACATATTGCACCGTAAGGCATACATATTTCATTCTTTGCCGTGATTTTTTTTTTAATTGACTCTATATGCCCGTTCACCTTTTCAGTGCTCAAATTAGTGGTCAATTCATAAAGGAGTTGAAACAAAAGAAAAGTCTCAAACATTTTGACTCTCAATTCAATGTCTGATTTCTTGAGTCTCAGATTGTGCAGGCTGATGCACCTGTTGTTGATGGCCGCCTGTGCCCAATTCTTCTGTATGCCCATGACGCTGTCCTGCTATCAAGGAGATCTGCCGGCCTACAAAAACTGATGGACACTTTTGGGAATTGTATGACCTACAGGAAAATGAAAATTAATAAGGCAAAAACGTTTTCAATGGTCTGCGGGGATGGGGGGGGGAGGTGTAGAAGTGTAGGACCTTTTATATAGAAGGTTCACCGATTGTTAGTATTAGCACCTTCTGCTGTCTAGGGATTTTATTTTTTAACAACAGATCCTGGGCACAACAGGTTTTAGATACTGTGCTGAAAATGAGTCGAAAATGTGCAGGAGGATTTAAATTTCCTCATAAAATTGACAGTCGACCAGTCAAGGAAATGGTTGAAATATACAAAGCGAGAGATTTATCAACCACTACTTTTGGGGGAGGTTTATGGGATTATACATCCAGCAAACCCCTTCAGGCGGTGGAGACCGCTTCCTCAAGCATCTGTTGTGTGTACATGGATCTGCATCATCTTTAATGGTCCACAAAGAATCTGGGCTACACATTAGCTCTAACCCTTACTACTTTGGCAGTCTATTTGGAAAAAATAAAAAACAGCTTTACTAAGTCCATTATTTTAGATTACCTAGCCCTAGATCATGTTCTTAAATGCCATGATTGTTATACATAAATTAATCTTTCAGTTTGATTTACCTCATGTTGTGTGTGATCTCGAAAGAAGCCTTTCTTTTGAGAAAAGTGGAATCAAAGCTTCCTTTATGAACTCCAGACAGGAGTGTACAATCTGTGAAGAATTTAGGAAGCATACCGTTGTTTCATATGTATCCAATGATCTATCTGTGGGAGGGCCAATCTTACTTGAGCTGGGTGACTAATATTCAGCACCGCTTTGTTTTAGCCAGACTGCGATTGGGCACTGCCCATCCTTTGGTTGCCTTCCCTGATTTAAAAAATGCCCATTAGGCATGGCTCCCTTGTGACGACGTATCAACGACGTATCAACACAAAGCACACAGCACTTTATCTTATTTTGTGGTTTTTGTGTGTATTTGACAAGATGTTATTTAAAACCAATTTTTCTTGCACAAAACATCAGGGTTTTAAAGCAAGTTTTGCCCTTTATACTTGCACTCTAGAATATGTTTGTATGTTTCAATGCTGCCCTCAATATATGGGGTGCCATTTGTAGGAAAAAGTAAAAGGAACAAGTGAAGGACAGAATGCTGAACATTGCATACATTCACCCCCAGTCACAAAGATCTGGGTTTAATCCATCGTTCCTTTGCTCACCACGCCACCCCAGTTTGGACCCAGCCATATTAAAGTCATTCTTGACCCTTAGGTGTATTCCTAAGTTGCAAAAGGCATCAATAAAGAAATGGACCCCCTCGGCACTACAAATCAATACCCTCACAATGAAACAGGGCCTGCAAGCTGGGAATGAAATATTGCGGTCAAATATTGGGGGAAGCATACCTTTAATTGCGCCCCCAGCACTAGCCTGATTAATTATATCCTAGTGGATGTAAGTATTTGGCCTTCTTTGTTTGACATGACTATCATGACATGGCAGGATAGTGACCATAAAGCCCTGGTCCTAGAGGTTGACCACCCCTCCTTCGGGATGAAGGGTAATAATGGAGAGTCTTTTGATAATAGTTTGCAAGTGACCAACAATATGCACAAAGTGAAATGGGCTAGTATGGTAGACTCACAGTTATTGCTGGGGAAAATCTGCACGCTAGTTGCAGGTAGAATTGGGGGTCTTCTGATTGAGGGGAGGGATTCTTTTGAGAAGATCGGCTGGGAAAAGGTTTGTTCCATCCATAATAATTTGTTTACTGGACTAAAGGAGCATTTTTTGTGGTCACTAATAAGCCTTTTAGAAAGAGGACTGCGCAGCCTTATTATAATAGAGCATGCAAGGAAGTAAGGTCTGCTCTAATATCTGCAATCAAAGCTCAGGATAGGCGAGAAATGAAAGTCCAGAGTGATCTCTAAAAGAAAACTATTAAATAAGCAAAAAGAGAGTGGGAGGACCTGTTGGCTGCCGCTCGGAATGGAGACCAGCGTGCCTTTTGGAACCTAGCTCGACGGGCTACAAGGAGTGTGCCCGCCATATGGTGTCGTATGATCCAGGTGCAAAAACAACAATTGATGGACAGAATGCAGAACAATGTCATACATTCACCCCAGTACAGAGATCTGGGCCTAAATCCATCGTTTTTTTGCTCACCATGCCATTCCAGTTTGAACCCAGCCATATGCAAATCAGTCTTGACCCTGTGCCTCATGGGTACAGTCCAGCCCGAACTGCCAAGCCAGGTTCTCCCTGGACTGGATACAAGCATCCTAGGACTGGTTTCGGGTTTTCACCCCTCTTCAGCCAGGATAGCTTGATTCCAGTGGCATGGAGAGCACGGGACCCACGTCTGGGCATACCCTTCCCACTCGGGGTGACAAATGCAAAAACAACAATTGATGGACAGAATGCAGAACAATGTCATACATTCACCCCAGTACAGAGATCTGGGCCTAAATCCATCTTTTTTTTGCTCACCATGCCGTTCCAGTTTGAACCCAGCCATATGCAAATCAGTCTTGACCCTGTGCCTCATGGGTACAGTCCAGCCCGAACTGCCAAGCCAGGTTCTCCCTGGACTGGATACAAGCATCCTAGGACCGGTTTCGGGGTTTCACCCCTCTTCAGCCAGGATAGCTTGATTCCAGTGGCATGGAGAGCACGGGACCCACGTCTGGGCATACCCTTCCCACTCGGGGTGACAAATGCAAAAACAACAATTGATGGACAGAATGCAGAACAATGTCATACATTCACCCCAGTACAGAGATCTGGGCCTAAATCCATCGTTTTTTTGCTCACCATGCCGTTCCAGTTTGAACCCAGCCATATGCAAATCAGTCTTGAACCTGTGCCTCATGGGTACAGTCCAGCCCGAACTGCCAAGCCAGGTTCTCCCTGGACTGGATACAAGCATCCTAGGACCGGTTTCGGGGTTTCACCCCTCTTCAGCCAGGATAGCTTGATTCCAGTGGCATGGAGAGCACGGGACCCACGTCTGGGCATACCCTTCCCACTCGGGGTGACAAATGCAAAACCAACAATTGATAGACAGAATGCAGAACAATGTCATACATTCACCCCAGTACAGAGATCTGGGCCTAAATCCATCGTTTTTTTGCTCACCATGCCGTTCCAGTTTGAACCCAGCCATATGCAAATCAGTCTTGACCATGTGCCTCATGGGTACAGTCCAGCCCGACCTGCCAAGCCAGGTTCTCCCTGGACTGGATACAAGCATCCTAGGACCGGTTTCGGGGTTTCACCCCTCTTCAGCCAGGATAGCTTGATTCCAGTGGCATGGAGAGCACGGGACCCACGTCTGGGCATACCCTTCCCACTCGGGGTGACAAATGCAAAAACAACAATTGATGGACAGAATGCAGAACAATGTCATACATTCACACCAGTACAGAGATCTGGGCCTAAATCCATCGTTTTTTTGCTCACCATGCCGTTCCAGTTTGAACCCAGCCATATGCAAATCAGTCTTGACTCTGTGCCTCATGGGTACAGTCCAGCCCGAACTGCAAAGCCAGGTTCTCCCTGCACTGGATACAAGCATCCTAGGACCGGTTTCGGGGTTTCACCCCTCTTCAGCCAGGATAGCTTGATTCCAGTGGTATGGAGAGCACGTGACCCACGTCTGGGCATACCCTTCCCACTCGGGGTGACCGCTTTGTTCGCCATAAGTTGGCAGGGTATGCTCAGACGTGAGTCCCTTGCTCACTTTGCCACTGGATTCAAGCAAGCCTGGCTGAAGACGGCTGAAATGCCAGAAACCGGTCCTAGGAAGCTTGTTTCCGGTCCAGGGAAGGCATGGCTTGGCAGTTCGGGCTGGACTGTTCCCATGAGGCACAGGGTCAGACTGATTTGCATATGGCCATGTCTGAACTGGGGTGGCAGAGTGGGCTAAAGAACGATGATGGATCAAACCCGGATCTGTTGACTGGGTGTGAGTGTTTGATTGGTTCTGATGCTCCATCCATCACCACCCCCTTTTGTACCGCTTTGTTCGCCATAAGTTGGCAGGGTATGCTCAGACGTGAGTCCCTTGCTCACTTTGCCACTGGATTCAAGCAAGCCTGGCTGAAGACGGCTGAAATGCCAGAAACCGGTCCTAGGAAGCTTGTTTCCGGTCCAGGGAAGGCATGGCTTGGCAGTTCTGGCTGGACTGTTCCCATGAGGCACAGGGTCAGACTGATTTGCATATGGCCATGTCTGGACTGGGGTGGCAGAGTGGGCTAAAGAACGGTGATGGATCAAACCCGGATCTGTTGACTGGGTGTGAGTGTTTGATTGGTTCTGATGCTCCGTCCATCACCACCCCCTTTTGTACCGCGTCGAATGATCCAGGTGCATATTGGGTTACTCACTTTCATTCCCTTTACTCATTGAAAGGAGATGAAAACCTCCCCAGCAATTTCCCTTGGGTGACAAATTTATGGAAACGTTCACAGTTCCTGCCCACAAAATAAATTTTACGCAGTTTGCATGATTTCTATTGATCAAAATCCATGGTGCAACCATGGTGAGATAGTTCTCTAACCCAAATCATCCGGAACCGATACGTAATACCTTTGTTCAGTGTTTAGTATATTCTAAGAATGTGCAATATCACTTCCCTTTGGAAATAGGAGAGACATTTGCAACTAAACATGTCCGCTCCACTCCACCCGCTTACTTCTGAGCTTGCAACAAAGTTGACACAGTTTTATACTAACAGAAAGAATGTCCATTATTCAAACTGTAGGAAAAAAACTTCAATGATAATACTCGTAGCTACAGTGCAATCAGGTCAGCATTTCTAGTCTATTCGAAGGAAATAATGAAGGACAAAATACATTTTGAGGCCTACATGGAAAACCACTAAATCACCATTTTCTATTGAAAAAACATGCTGGTATTGAAAACATTAGAGAAATAGAGATGCATAAGAAATAATTTAAGAACACCATTTCATTATACTTATAAGCATAGTCTGATTACGATTCATTAATAATCGAGCAAGCACTTTTTCTTAGACTTACATGTCGGAGAAAACATAAGCAGGAATCATTTAACTTGAGCATTTTCATAATCACATTTTGCTAAAAACTACAGACTGCATTATTACATTTGACATTATTGTCATAGCACATTAGTAGGTTTCTCTCTCTGTAATGAATGACTTAATGTCAAACCAGTTTGTGACCCTTTTGCATGCTTTTACGATGCAGCTTTAAACTTTCACGTGTTTCACGAAAGTCATCTTTCTTAAGTATGTATTAGTATCACACCCAATGAGGAGGAATTGATCGAGAAAAACACTCTTAAATAATCAAACGCCATCATACATCACATACAAGCAGTGTTACTCATGTTATGGAGACCAACTCTGCCTCTTCATTTTTGTGACTCTATCTCCCATCGTAACACCTTTACGTTATGACGTGTGTGGACACGAATGGGGCGCTTTTCTATGTATTGACTGGGGCACTGGCCTACAATCCACCCAATGTTGGCAGGAAACTACAGTGGTGAAACGTACCACTATGTAGATGATTACCAAAGGATTATGATGCTATAGCAACAGAGGGTGAATGTTATTTGTCATTAATTCCATAACCTGCTCCATATTTTGCCTTTCTTGCAAAGTAATTCTTGCCACATAATTTAGTACCAATTGCCACATACTTCTAGTGTCCCTAATTAAGGGATGTGCTCCTGACAGTGCCAGGTGAATTGGGCCACTAGGGTTTTTTAAAATAATTTTCGTTTGCTTTGCAGTTACACCACTCTTCCTATCATAGTCTCTGGTTTCACCAGAAGGGGCAGTTACTTTTGGAAGTAAAATCCGAGCTAAAGCTCAGTCTTTCGATTCCTAAATGTAGCACAATATTCATATTTATGCGCCCTTGAGATTATACTTGGCTGGACTCAGTCACCTAAAAACATCTGATTTCCCAAAAACGCGATCCGGTTTTCCCTCCAGATTAATTTTCACAATGTCATTTAAATTACCACTTATTTTTAGTGAGTGAACATAAGTAAGTGGTTAAATGTATTGATTGAAGGCCACATACCTAAATATGACATCAAAGTGCTTGTGGACTTGCAAGGACATGTGAATTGCATTTTTTTCAAGAACTTGATATGGTGGGTGATTTATGTTGCTGCTACATGATTATCTGATGCACGCAACTAACTAAAGAGATTTACTATAGTTCAGACAGTCACACAATACCCATAAGTTCACATGGTCACATCAGGGCTGCAGTACATTCTGGGACCGAATATTTCAGTTTCTCTGCCTAGACTGTGCAGTGGGATGTGTTAAAGGCCTTTATAGATGGTTTTACTTCTGAGTCCATACATAGGCTCCAAGAAATATGACTCAGAGATCCTGGCCAATACTCCATGTGTGTGCACATTGGAGAAACGCTTGGATGATTTTGGTGGGGGCATGAGGGAATTTTCAAGAAGATTTAGGGGCATATTATCAAGCACGGCGTTAAAATTATCGCCGCTTTAGCGGCAGAAAACTGCCGCTAAAGCGGCGATAATATGCAGCAGAGAATTCCAACAGAAGCCCACATTGACACCAGAACATGGGCTTCTATGGGAATTCTCAAGGGCATATTATCAAGCCCATGATCGCCGCTTTAGTGGCAGTTTTCTGCCGCTAAAGCGGCGATAATTCTAACGCCGTTTCTTGATAATATGCCCCTTCATTTTTAGAGGGGTTGAACTTAGAGTTCATATCCTGAAGTGCTGCAGAAGTTAGCCGAAGTCCTATTTCTAGAACACAATTTTTTCCATTATATTACAAGAAATCCATTTGAAGAATCACAAAGTACTTTAGGACTTTATGATAGCCCTGCACCACTTTTGTACCACATAAAGTGGTACAGGCCTGCCAAAGGGCTCTCATAAAGATTTATGAGCCCACGCAAATACACCTTACATGGCTTTGAGTGGCCTTATAAATCATGAGTAAGGTGACACAGAGCAAATCGCCGTGTCGCCTTACTCTGCCCCCGGGAGGCTGCCATAGGCATTGCAAAGGGTTTTCCCACGCAACACCCAAAGACTTTGACGCTGTCCCCGATTTACAAAGTGATGTAAACCTGGGGAGGAGTCAAATCAGTATGCTTCCTGAGCTGAGGAGTAACGAGGAGAAGTATGTTAATTTCTCCTAGTTTTTTCCTCTTTCCATGTGTGCCGCATTCTGCAGCATGTATAGAAAGAGGAAATGGCTAGTAGGATTGCTTTTGTGCAGGAAGGTGCCCTTTCTGCCCAAAAGGAATCCTGCCTGCAATGGAGGCCCCCTTGCGCCATGATTGCCTCAAATGGCACCAGTACAGGCAGAAAGGACAGGAATGCACCCTATTGGTTAAATACGATGCATTCCAGCCCTTCACTTTGGCATTGGGCAGTGCAGCAAGGTGCCTTGCTGCACTGCCCAATGCCAAACTGCCATAAATTAGGCCCTTTGATATTTAAAATGCCACCCCTGGTCGTAACAAAGTAAGAGGAATGTCAAACTATGTATTCATAGTCCATGGTTTAGGTTCTAATTAGAAATATGCTCAATTGCACAATGTAAACAGCAAGGTGAACACAGAGATTGAATCGTGAGAAGATTAACATCAAGAACTTAAAAGAACAAACAGAAATCCTGAACAATAGGTTGGATTCAAATCTGAAGAAAAATCAGAATGAATGAGTCATGGAAACAAGAAACTTTAAGACACATTATGACTTTAAAGGGCAGGAAACCTTTACAAAAAAAAGTTTGACAAGTTATATAAACAAGAGCTTTTAGGTATGTTGGCCCCATTTGGTTTGGAGTTCCACCAGAGCGGAGGAAATCTTTGGCTTTTTGCTGGACTTTATATTTATGCTGGATTTACAACTCGGTACACTTTACCCCTGCAAAATCAGTAGTGAAGTGTGTGTGCTCCCCGCTTTTAACAGGGTTAAATTGGCATATTTAACTTGTGTATAAGTCCCTAGTATATAGTAGAAAGTGTACCTAGAGCTTGGTAGCCAAAATTCACTAGTGGACTGCAGCACCTGTTGTGCCATCTGCTACAGTGGCAGTGCAAACATGGCTCCAGGCCTACAATTGATGCTTAACCATAGTGGTGTAAAACCTGCAATTCCACCTGTCAAAAAGAAACCCTTCCTACAGGTACAAACCTCACTACTAAATGTTAATAAGTCATCACTAAGTAGGCCTTGTAGCTCACAAGGCAGGGTGAAAGGTATTTAAAAGTAGGGCATGAGAGTCAAATTCTGTTTAACAGGTCTGCTGGGTTCACATATCGCAATTGGGACAGACTTGAAAGGGGAGGGAGCAAGAAATGCAAGACAATTCTTGTGGATCCACAGGTTGGTTGCTGAAGGACTCTACTTTAGTCCTACCAGATGTCTGCCTCTGAGTTTATTGTGGGAACAGTGGCTGCTTTGAGATAGATTTTAGTGTTAGATTTGACTCTAGGATTACCACAGTACACTCCTCACACAGCCCCAGTCTTCAGAGCACTCATTTAGTCTTCAGAGCACTCCCTTAGTGTGGTTGAAGACATTTGCCTCCTTGAAACTGTCCAGCGTGGATAGCCTTGACCCCAGGAATTTTTATTTTATTGGTTAAAGCATCCCAAGAGTTATTTCCACCCACCAGCTAGTGCTAGGCATAAATGCGGCACATGCAGCCTCCCAGTTCAGAACAAGGCCAGACTGGCAGTAGCGGCCACCAGGCATTTTCTCTGTGGGTCGGAAGGGTGGGGGCTGGTTTTGAAGTGGTGGGCTGTTATCGCCCCAGTAACAAAAGCAGCAGCAGTGTTTCCCACCAGCACCTCCACCGGTCCGAATTAATTGCCAGGGCTGGTTTGCTTTCTCAGTCCAGCCATGGAAGGGGGACGGGGTAATGGGAAAATGGAACGCACATAGAGGTAATATTTGTGTTTCCGCCTCTGTCCCAGGGTGTGGATCAACAAGGTTAAACACTTCACAGATGTAACTGATGACAAACTGGGAAGGGTTGGGGGTTGCTGAAGATGATAATCTGGAAATGAGACGCACAGTATTGTTATCTGATCTGATCTGTAGTGTTTATTGATGCTCGCTGTAACTGTAATTTCAATAAATAAAAAAATTTAAAAATAATAATAATTCAACTTGCAAACCATATTAGAATTGCACCTTAAAATTGAGTTTAAACTGCAGAAATGTTATCACATAGAAAATTTAATGTAGTCAAAAGTGCTTCATTCCTACCGTGAAAGAATCCTTTTTAAATGCATTATTAATGTTGCAAAATAATACATAAATAAATAACACATACTGAAAAGATGTTTTCTTATCTTTCTAATTAGGAGACTGGGAGACATAGGCCTTAAAGGGAATGCATTGAAGTGGATGACCAACTTTCTGTCTAACATAACTCAGACCATTAACCTAGGTCCATTTCACTCACAGACCACCAGGGTGACTAAGGGAGTACCACAGGGCTCAAGTTTGAGCCCTACCTTGTTTAACATATATGTTACTCCCTTGGCAAGACTATTGAGGAACTTAGGATTTCTCCCAATATCCTACGCTGATGACACCCAACTGCTCCTATCTTTTGACAAAACCAATTCCAACATTCAGACCACCTTTGCAGAGGGTATGAAGACCATCGTGGAGTGTACAGAAGTCATTTTTCTCCAGCTCAATGCAGCTAAGTCAGAGATTATGCTGTTTGGGGAAGCCACAGTGAATTGGTCCCCTAGCTGGTGGCCACAGGAATTAGGTCCTACCCCATGTCCTTAACAGGTGGTAAAAAACCTTGGAGTTCGATTAGACCACAAACTCACATTGGGAGACCATACCACCTCCACTGCTGGAGCATGTTAACATTAAGGGTGGGCGGAATTTGCGTAGTCACGCTACACAAAGCTCCGCGAAACGGTAAACAATCTCCGCGAGCACACAGAAATTCCGCAAACGCGCGCAATTGCTTGTTGGCGATGCTTTTTTCCTGTTCGCGAACGCTGTTTGCATGCTCGGGGGGAAATATCTCGCGAATACGCATTTTGAGAACTCGAACAAGCAAAAAATTCCGCGAAGCCGCGGAACGCAGAACTTTGGGCAATTCCACGTTCTCCGTGGAACGCGAAATTACCCAAATTCCGCAAATTCGACGAGCGGAGCGGAATTTGCTGCCCACGCCTAGTTAACATAGCCTTAGCCTACTCAGAAGAGTTTTTCCTTTTCTGCCACTATCGACATGGAAAACCTTGATTCAGGCATTAGTCCTAAGCCGTCAAGACTATTGTAATGCTCTGCTGATCACAGCCAATGAAAGCTCCATAAACAAACTCCAGGTGGTCCAGAACACCGTGGCCCGCGTAGTGACCAATGCCCCCCCCAGAACCGCAACACTCCCTCTTCTTCAAAAACTACACTGGTTACCAGTATGGAAGAGGATCAAATTTAAGATCTGTTGTATTGCATATAGAGCATTAAACAATCTAGGCCCCAGCTACCTAAACTACAAATTTGTTAGCTATGTTCCTTCCAGACCCCTTCACTCTAGAGCAAAGCTCTGCTCCAAGTCCTGCACTTTAAAAAAGAAAACCCTAGGTGGCAAAGCCTTCTACCCTCTGGCCTCACACTACTGGAATGAACTCTCCATTCACCTGCGCCAATGCACGGACTATCTGGCATTCAGAAAGCGGATGAAAACCTCACTGTTCTGATTATCCCTCCTTGGTTTATTGTGGTGGTCCTAGCGCGGAGATACTCTTATGGGGTGATTCGGGTGCTCCATAAGTTAAATAAATAGAAATAGAAATATGAAATAACGTATAGAACATTTCTTTGTACTAGGCTATCATTCTTAAATGTGCCCCTTTTAATTAGGCCTGAAAACCTTTTCTTTCGACTCTTGCTCTAAGGTAATAGGCGTTTATTTAGAGAATTTTACCTACCACCAGCATCTTGCTTAAGAATGTGATGACTTCAAGCTTATGTTTCCCTAGCCTCATCATGCCACATTAGCTCATGCAAACTAAGCAATGGACTATGCTGTGACTGTTAGAATTAATAATTATTTAGATATATTATATGTATGCCTAACCAGAACATTACTGCTAGTTTTTTCTCAGAATATTCAACTTGCTTTGTATCCACAATGGACTTAGGTCCAGATGTACAACCCATTTTTGCATGCGCAAACAGGTTAGCGACCTGTTTGCGCATGCAAAACTAATAGGGCCAAGTACAAACCCTATTTAGTGAGTCGCAATTTATTTGCGACTCGCTAAATAGGATTTGCGACTTGCAATTAGGACTGGGCGTTCCAAGGGCGTCCCTTCCTAAATGCGACTCGCTACCCTATGTAAGAATGTTTTGCAACCGCATTTGCGGTTGCAAAACTCTCACAATTTACTGCCCTCTTCAAGAGGGTGGGAATGCACTCGCAAATGGGAAGGGGTCCCCAGGGGACCCATTCCCCTTTGCACATGCAGGGGAAAATAGTTTTTTAGGGGCAGGCAGTGGTCCCAGGGACCACTACCTGCCCTTGAATAAATGAAACGAAAACGTTTCACTTTTTTTTTTAATTCATCCCGTTTTCATTTAAGGAAAATGGGCTGCATTTAAAAAAAAAAACCTTCTTTATTGAAAAGCAGTCCTAGACATGGAGGTCTGCTGCGCCCGACAGGCCACCATACCTGGTGGGGACAGCCATTCCGGATGGGGTCGCAAATTGTGAGTGCCTCATAAATATTGATGAGGAATGCAATTTGCGACCTCATTGGGAATTGCAAACAGTGTCTCTGACACTGTTGTACGTGGCATTTAGCGACTCACAAATGGCGACTCACAATTGAGCGCAATTTACAAGTCGATAAATGCCCCTGTCGTACATCTGGCCCATACAGAGCATCTTTTAGTTTAGGTAAGAAGATTCTCATGAGAACGTTCCTCCATGTAGCCAGATACATTGAGTTACTATAGACCAGGCGTGAATGCTTACCGTGGGAATCAAGAGGAAAAGCATCGGAAGTTGACTACACCATCAGATGAACGGTTTTCATTGGAGGAGAGTTATTAACAAATACTAAGTTTTTGATTATTGTGTGATTTTATATTAATGTGGGTTCCTAGCTAGTCAGACACACTCTCTCTTGGCCCTTGCTTGGGACTCATTTTGAGACTCAACCTATTTTTCCTTCAAGAATCGCTTGGAGGAGACTTTATCTTATTACAGGCAGCTATTGCTAAAGGTGACTTTATTCTCTAATTTACCTAAACTCTTTCTGATATATGCTAGTGCAACGATTATTCCTCCTTTACTGATACTTTAATGGTTGCTACTGCAGCTGTAGGGAACTCGGCTGATTTTCCAGAACTACTTTTTATGGGAAGTTCTATATTGCCCTTTTCCGAAAAGGAACTCTTCATGGGTTCTATTTTAGGGTAGATCAGGATCTTAGCTAGTTTAGTGAGATTCTCCTGTATGGAACACTTTGTATTGATTTATGCCTGTCACTAATTACTCTTTTCATGGATATTCTGTAAACCGACTAATTTGAATAAAGATAACCGAAAACTGCATACCAATGCTTTAAGATAAATAAAGGTTTTGAAAACTCTATCAATCTCTCATCAGTGACTGAACATTAAGAATCTGACAGTTGATGATATATGTATGACTTGTATTTTCGTTCCAGCTCCTTTCAACCACGGTGGCCAAGGTCAATTGACCTATAAGAAAGCCATCAGGATTTCCAAAGGACGAAATCTGTAAGTTGGGGTATTAGGTCTTAATGGCTCTTTGGAAAACCTCATGGGATTTCCCACAACTGTGTATGCCTCCGCCACATACTTTCTCATAGAAACACAATTACAATTGCCATGTATCTGATCATCGCTCTGTACACTCTGGAGAGAAGTCAAGGACTGGATGACAATGCAGTCTGAGCCTTTTTATGACAGAATGACATTCACACAGAGAAACTCACATTGCCATCAGACTCCACTCCAGAGCTCTCAATAATGCATCGTCGTTAACACCTGCAACCCTAATTTACCCTGACAACAGGAGCCAAATCAGTTTACAGTATGGGCTATACAAGAGCCATTTGTTGCATCAAAAAACACTGTAGAAACACAGTGCAAAACGAAGTAAAATTTGTGAAATGTAAACAGGGACTGCATCACTGGCACAGACTATTTTAAGGATTTTTGCGTCCATTGTTCAAAAATGTATCACTGTCTTTGCAAAAAAAGGACATGAATATAGAACCAGATAAGGTTTGCTTATCTTGCGAGGGCCATATTTATCAAAGAGTTGCTTTGCTTTTGTGCCATGCAAAGGGTTGCAAGCATGACACAACCCTTAAGTGCGATTTATCAAGCCACACAAGGCCACTTTCGGTGACCCTGAGTGTCTTGATAAATCTGGAGTAACGCAACACAGCATAAATTGCTGAGTTGTGATACTCTACCCCAAGGAGGCTTTTCGTTGATGGTGTGTGGGCGTTTCTAAGCAACACCCATGGATTTTGATGCATTCCCAGATTTACCATTACTGCTAGACCTGGAAATAAACAAAACGCTACGCCTTCACATGGAGAGGAGTATCAAGGAGAAATGTGTTTATTTCACCTTGTTTTTTTCCTCTTTCTATATGTGCTGGATGAAAATGCCAATGACAATGCAGGCACCCTTGCACCATGTTGTAAGAGTTAATGCATTGGCGCTAGGCAGCACATTGTGCGCCAGCCCTGGAAAAATGCAGCAATGCGCTGTATTATGTTAAACACAGAACATTCCTGCCCTTTCCCTGTTAATCAGCTCAGAATAGTGGCTTACTGTGCAGCACTGCATCACATAATGATAAATATGCCCCTCAGTTTTTAAATACTGTCAATTGGAGACCGAATAAGGTCGTCCCTATTTACAGTCATGCCCTACTCCTTCCCACCATCTACCCACTGAGTCCTGGGGTCACTGTTGTGCTGCAGTCAGGCCCAGGCCTCCATTATTCCACTAAAGTTGTTGCAGCAGGACCCAATTATCCCTGTGGGATCCATGGGCACAGTGGGCGTAGACTGGAAAATAGGTAGAAAGGTGTTCAGTGCCAGACGTGGCCATCAGTTGTGCTGTTTTTGTAATTCAGTCTTTTTTCCTCTGTGCCCTTTCAGCTCAATCCGTACCCCTGTGCCTCTCTATGGCACTTTCTGCAGCTCCCTATCCTAACACACCATCAGGCAGTCTGACCGCCTCACACACAGACATCAGCCTCTATACCACAAAATGCACTTTCCTCTGGCAACCACAAGAGCACTTATCCAGCAGTGCCAATCTGGAAAGATGTCCCGGAGTAGTGCTTCATCCTAGGAGGACATGGAGGCCCCGCTGTCCATCATCAGAGCGGCAGGAAGAAGGTCACCTGCTTTAAATTCACAGACGTTGAAGGACATAACAGAAGACAGGCTGTGGAGAGCCTTAGCAGGTGTCAGAGCTACTTCTGGCTTCCCCCAAAAAGTGCTAGGAGTCTGGGGACAAAACAAGATGGTCATCACCCACAATCAAAAGGAGCAAGGGGTCTTGTGTTAGACTTCATGACCTCCAGAGGAGAGAATATGAGAGCAAGGTGCGCACAGCAAAGACTTCTGATAATGGAAGGGCAGCCTGAACTTATGGGGGAGACACACACTTGCAAGAAGCCTCAGGATGCGTGAGCGGAGATGGATCAACTACTGAGGAGAAAGGGCAGAAGTTCAGGCGAACCAACTATGGTGGCAGTCTCCTTGCAACAGACGGGGCTCCCCATGTGAACATCGATGGGGAATAGGTTGATTCCCACAACCAGCATGTCACAGCCAGGTGCAGGGCACAATGGCAACCACACTTTGGAAGCCAGCAAAGGCATGAGCAGGACAACAGAGGAAGGCACCAGTGAAGGCAAATCCCCTCCGAGAGTACTGCATAGAGGTGGGACTTGGGCATAATGCCCGGACAAACATAAGGTCTGCAGTGTCAGTGGAACCACCTCAATCCCGGCAGGACAGGATCACATTGTTGAGGCGGACACACATGAAACAACAAGAGGGTGGGTCCGGTCCAGGATCCCATTCCTAAGGGCAGGTGGACTTCTGCATTTGACCTCAACATAAGGCCAAAAATACAACACAAAGAGTGCAGAGCATAGAAGAGGGGGAGCCTGGAGTGCAGGGGTGGGGCAATGAACTGTGGGAGAATTCTGACAAGAGTGGTAACTAGAGAAAGGCAAAAGGGTGGTGGAGCACAGGATGCTCCGAGGTCTACGGTGGTGTTGGGACCCCGGCAGTGTATGCAGTGTGAGAAGGGACTGACCTGAGAGTGAGGGTGGTAGGAGAGATAGAACAGGTTCCTAGCAAAAAAAGATAAACCTTTTTTATGATGGATGTGCAGACTGAAGGGAACGTTAAAACTCGAGGAAGAACAGGCAGTGATGAAGGGGAGTGAAGTAATTTAAGTAGAAATGAGCAATAACACAAGTGCAGTGCTACAAATTGATACACATCATGGAGAAAAATGCACATCAGATGAAGGGGAAAATGGTTTACAACTACTGAGAGAATTAGTATTGATGTTCTTAAAATGGAATATTCTGTTCAGAATAAGACACATTGCACGATTGGACAGCGGGGTTGCTGACGCGTCATCTCATTCACAGTGGGTGAGGTTCTGTTGTTATGTTCCCAGGCAGACAGGAAACATGCCAGCACCTGGACCTGCACAAGTTGGATTGTGATAAATTGATACTTGTATAGCGCACTACTCACCCGCAAGGGTCTCAAGGCGCTTGTACGAATACCGCTGTGGAACCCATCCTGGCTTTCCCTGTGAGGCGTCCACTCCTGGGCACTCCCAAGGTGGAGGCCAGGCATCCTTAGCGTTGTGGGGCCGTTGTGGAGATTAAACAAGCTATTGCCCAGAGTGGGACTCCATGATTGGAATGGCACCGAGGCAAGAATTATCAGGTCCGTGGAATTTTTGAGCCCAAGACGTGCCGAGGCGGGGAATTGAACCCTGGTCCCGGGTTAGACCTCTGCATCAGGGTCTGCCGCTCTAACCATTGAGCCACACTGATAGATAAGCAACTAGTGGATAAGTCTGTAGTAGAGTCGCTAAGGAAGTCTTGCAGGCTGGGTTGGGCTCAGATATTTGGATCAGGTGGAAGGTGAAGGATTGGAGAAGAAGGGGCTAGACATAATCAACTTTGTGGTGGGGTACATTGAGAAAAGATTGACACAAGTAACTGTTGCAGGAAGATGATGGGGATTGTATTTTACAGAAAATGTTTTTGGCGCGACAGATGCGGATGGCTCCAAAGTGATGAACAGACAAGTTCTAGGGAAATTGCGGAAATGCAGAGAGGGAGTTCAGGAGCTATTCATTCAGAATGAGATTAGCAACAGAAGAGTTTCAAGTGGGTTTGAGTGAGGGCCAGCTGAGGGAACTATGCAACTAGAGGAAGAACTGCATGTGTAGATGTGAGGTCAGTAACCACTGTGATTTATAAGGAGTCCTAACAATTGTGCTTTCCTCTTGCAGGTGCGATGGACAAGTAAGGTAGGAAGATAAAGATATGGATATGTGGGCATTCAATAGTGAAATGGGCCATGGTGCACGTGGGAAGGCAATTCTACAGGCAACAGTTGAGAACAGATTTTGACAGAGTAGTAGTACATTGGCATGTCTTAAGGGAAATGAGGTGGGCCCAGTTGATTCTGATGATGTGGGAGTTGAGGGCATAGTGGCCGCAGCCGAGCCTGGTTGTATTGTATTACACCTGGGGAAGTATGTTTGGGTTCACATAACTGGGTTTGAACTGATTAAAATGACGAAGAAAGTTTAGTGTTTTATGCAAGGATGAAGGGAGGGGATGGACCAGACATAAGTGTAAATGTTGCCTCTTTTTTCCCTCTTAAATCGTAAATTTTGGCTTCTTTTTTCCAAAATTACTGGTAAAGTTTTGCCTCCTTTTTCCCCTTAAACCACCCTTTCTCCCACCGTCTCCCTATTCGCTCTCCCTCTTGCTTCCCACCATCTCTTGACCCAACACAGCACACCCCCCTCCCAGGAACCTACTAAATGGAGGCCGCAGTATTACCCCATTGAATAGGTCCCTGGGGCAGCTCCCCATTGCTGCTGCAGGATGAGCCACCCCCCACTTGAACCTGCACCGCACTGCCAGTCGTTCACACCGTTATTTATTCCTCAGAATCTGTGCTCACCTACACCTGCTTTTTTTCCCCTTCACTGTGACTTACTATTGCCTCCGTTTGTCAGCCTCAAATCATAACTTTTGCCGTCTTTTTTCCACCCTTAACTTTTGGCTCTTTTTCCCCCTCAAATCATAACTTTTACCTTCTTCTTTTCCTGCTTGAACTGTAACTTTGGCTCCTTTTTCCCCCCTCAAGTCATAACTTTTACCTTCTTCTTTTCCTGCTTGAACTGTAACTTTGCCTCCTTCCCCCCCCACTCAAATCATAACTTTTGCTTTCTTCTTTTCAGCCTGAAGCATAACATTTTGCCTCCTTCTCCCCCCAACTCATAACATTTGTCTTCCTTTTTCCAGCATTAACAGTAACCTTTTGCCTCCTTTTTCCCCCTTAAACCAGTCTTTCTCTCACATTCTCCCTCCCGCTTTCCACCTTCTCTTGACCCCACCCAGTGCCTTGCCCCCTTCCAGGACACTACTTCGTGGAGGCTGTAGAGCTACCCCATTAAGCAGATCCCTGGGCCAGCTTCCCACCGCTGCTGCAGGCTGAGCTTCCCGCTCGAACCTGCACCGCACTGCCAGTGCTTGATACCGTTATTTTTTCCACCGAATCTGTGCTCACTTTCACCTCATTTTTTCCTCTTCGATGTGCTTTACTTTTGCCTCCTTTTTCCCCTTCAAATCATAACTTTTGCCTTCTTTTGACCAGCCTGAACTGTTAATTTTGCCTCCTTTTTTATCCTCAAATTGAAACTTTTGCCTTTTCCTTTTCCAGCCTTAACTGTAACCTTTGCCTCCTTTTTCCCCTCAAATCGCAACTTTTGCCTTTTTTCCCGCCTTAACTATAACGTTTTGCCTACTTTTTCTCTCTCAAATTGTAAGTTGCCTTATTTTTTTCCAGTCTTCACCGTAACTTTTTGCCTCCTTTTCCCCCTCAAATTGTAACTTTTGAATGATTTTTCCTAGCTTTAACCATGACAAATTTGCCTCCTTTCCCCCCCTTAAATTGGTCTTTCTCCCACGCTCTCCCCGCTCGCTCTTCCTCAAGCTTCCCACCTTCTCTTGATTCAACCCAGTGCCCCGTCCCCTCCCAGGAACCTACTTAATAAAGGCCACAGCACAACCCCATTGAGCAAGTCTCTGGGGCTGTTCCCCACCACTGCTGAACCTGCACTGCACTGCAAGTCCTCGACACCGTTGTTTTTTTGACTATCTTTGCTCACTTTCACTTCCTGTTTTTCCCCTTCACTTTGACTTACTTTGCCTCCTTTTTCTCCCTCAAGTCGTACGTTTTGCCTTCTTTTTTCCAACCGTAACCATAACTTTTTGCCTCCTTTTCCCCTTTAAATCACTATTTCTACCACACTTTCCCCGCTAGCTCTCCCTCCCTTTTCCTGCCTTCACTTGATCCCGCACAGTGCTCCGTCCCCTCCCTGGAACCTACTTAATAGAGGCTACAGCCTGGCAGCATCGCCGGCGTGCCAGAGGTGTGCCAAAGGCAGGCTTGTCTGCACCTGCCTGTGCCTGGACCACACCCAGCGCAAGGAACCCTATATCTCCACCCACCCACAGCTACACCGGCGCAGCAATAAAAGCCCTGAACCCCACAGCAACTTCTGCAGCCACATATCCCCACGCTCAACAGCAGGACCCTTCTCCTGACGGCAATGCTGCTCCTTCTGCAGCATCAGATCACACTCCCACTGGCCCCCGCCCACCACTGCTGAGCCAAGAAAAATCCAATGCTTCCTAATCAACTCCTGTTCATTGCACACACATACCACCGAGATCTTGGACACCATCACCTCCCTTACCCTCGATGTCATCTTCCTCACCGAGAACTGGCTCAACCCTGCATCAGCACCTGAGATCGCCACCACCACAACAAAGAGATACAAGATCATACACCAGGAGCGCATCAACAAACATGGAGGTTAAATTACCATCATCCACAAAGAATCCCTCCACTGCACTGCTGCCACCGACGACACCACCCCTATCATGGAACACCTCAATTTCCACCTCAACAAAGATTGCCAGACCACCATCAGAGGCACCCTGGCATACAGACCATAAGGGCTGAACCCCGCCCACACCATCTCTGCCCCTCTGGCCATCAACTCCAAGAATGTTATCATCCTCAGTGAGCACAGCTTCCACATCGATGACCACAATTACACCAACACAACTAACCTAATCGAGAGCATGATCAACCCCAGCCTCACCCAACTCGTTACCGACACCATGCACATTGCTGGGGACACACTGGACCCCATCTTCACAGCCAGTAACAGAATCAGGTACAGCCATGCCTCTGAAATCTCATGGTCTGACCACTAGATCACCCACTTCTCCATCTCAACCACCCTTGACACCCCCACCAACCAGATCAGCAACCCCACCTGGAGCTAGAGCAAGGTAATCGAAAACCTATGAACTGACACCCTCAGCTCCTAACCCTGGACACTACTTCCAAACCTCAAGATAGCCGTCAAAAACTTCAACTCATGGATCACTGAATGTGCTGACATAGTTGCCCCCCTCAAACTCACCAAATCAGGCAGACCCACCAAATACACCAGCTGGTTCAACCAAACTCAACTGAAAATTACTGTAAAGGATCTGGAACACCAGTAAAATGCCTAACGACCAAACCATCTTCAAATTGGCTCTCAACAAATACCACCAATGCCTGAAAAACACTAAAAAGGACTCCTGGACTGCCCACCTCTAAGACAGCAAGGAACTCTTCAGCATTGCCATAGAGTTTTCCGACCCCTCAGCAACCCAGAACACTGTCACCCCCTCTCAGGGTCTCTGCGACGCCATTACAGGCTTCTTTTTCGGCAAATTCTCTACCATCTACAAAGACTTCAACCCCCAGCCACCCATCACCAACATCCACAGCCTCCTCAACCTCGCCAACTCAAACTCATCGATGACAACGTGGGACCAACTCACCACACACAGACCACTGCCGCCATCATGAGCTCCATCCACTCAGGAGCGCCCAGGGACACCTACCACCACCACATGTTCAACCTCGGGAACAGCACCATCAGCATGGGACTCACCTCAATCCTCAACTCATCCATCATCTCTGCCTCCTTCCCAGAGGAATGAAGACATGCAGAAGTAAAACCACTCTTCAAAAACCATCTGCAGACCCAGAAGGGCTCAAGGACAACAGACCGATCTCCCTGCTGCCTTTCCTTGAAAAAGTTTTGGAAAAAGCAATCAACCGCCTACTCACCATCCTCCTGGACCCATCCCAATCTATGTTCTACTCAAATCACAGCACAGAAACCGCACTAATTGCAGCCACCGATAACATCAGGTCTCTCCTAGACCAGGGATAAAACCCAGCCCTGATCTTCCTCGATCTCTCATTAGCCTTTACCTTTGTCTCAATACACCCTTGAAAAAGACTTCACCAGATGAGGATCCAATTAGATGCCTTAAAAACGAGTATATCTTTCTTCACCAGAAGAACCTAGAGCGTCCACCTTCCACCTCATAATCGGCGGTGTTTTCCAAGGGTCCTCTCTGAAGCCCACCCTGTTCCACACATACATGGCCCCTCTGGCCCCTCTGGTCAAAACCTATGTTCTAAACATCTTATCATACACTGACGATACTCAGCTCCTCCTCTCCATATCCGCAGACCCTGCACACCAAAACAAACTTCCACATGTGCATGACCAGTGTCGCCAGCTGGATGCAAAACAACTGCCTTAAACTGAACACCAACAAAACCGAGGTACTCAACTTCAGCAGAAACGCATCCTAGTGGGATGACTCCTGGTGGCCAGCAGAACTGGGCCCGTCTCCCACAGAACACCCTGGGACCTCGGCATCATACTTGACAGCAAGCTCACCATGAAAAAACAGATAAACGCAGTGTCCTCAGCCTGCTTTCCTACTCTCCGCAAGCTCCAGAAGGTCTTCAAGTGGCTCTCCTTCAGCACCAGATGCACCATTACCCAGGCCCTCATCACCAGCCGCCTGGACTAAGGCAACACTCTCTACATGAGGTTCACTTCACAGTTGCTAAACAGACTTCAGATCATTCAGCAAGCAGTCCTTAACCTCCCAAGGTGGACCCACATCAATCCGCACCTCAGAACACTTCCCTGGCTCCCCGTCCAGAAAAGGTGCCAGTTCAAAATGCTAACCCATGCCTACAAGGCCCTGCACAATGAAGGACCAGCCTACCTTAACCACAGGCTGATCTTCTATCAACACCTTCAGACAACTGCACTTTGCCTCCCTCTCCATCACTCGCACTCCCTGTTTCCACCGAAGTAGGGTTGGCAGCCACGCCTTCTTCCACATGGCCGTCAAGACCAGGAATGGCCTTCCCTCCAACTCTAGACATCTCCCAACCTGCAGGAATTCATAAATGGTTTAAAGACCTGGCTGTTTGACTGATGCACTCAGCAGCAGCAACCCCTAGCACCTGGATACCCTCACGGGTGATAAGCAGTGCTTTACAAATCCCGTTTGAATGATTCATTGAGACAAAGGATGTAAGTGTTAGTCCAGCTTGCACCCAATAAAAGCAGTCTTAGGCTCCTGCTGCTAATACTTTATCTGAGGTGTGCCCCCACTACTGCTGCAGCTTGGCCTCTTCTCTATCCACAGCCCCTTTAGGGCAGAAGCCAGGCTGCAGAAGCAGTCTTCAACATAGAGCAGAAAATGGGCACAGAGCAAAAAGACAGGAAGATGGGCAGCACGACCTATAAATCAGTGCACTGTGCAGTGTTGGGCTTGGCTGACAGTCCTGCTGTCTATTTTACAGTCGTCTCCCACTGTGTCTGTTATGTGCTCCATGCCCCTCACTTCTGTTGTAGTCTGGCCTCTATTTTATTTCCAGTTTCCTCACCAGTAGGCTGACCATATACCCAGTCGGTGGTGACTTCAACCTATCAGTCATTTTCCAGTATTCTGCAGCTGTGCCCATTTTCTGCTCTGTGTCCACAGTACCTTTGTGTCTCTGGCCCTTTCTTTATCTCCAGATCCTTGATTTAATTAGCACCACCATCATTGTTTGTGTGTGTATATGTGTGTGAGCGTGTGTGTGTCCCTCACCTAACCCTACACTGTCACCCATGGGTCTCTTGGTTTAGCTACCATCCATTATGCCCCAGTAGAAGTGCTGTTCTTGGATGTACATTTTAGGGAGTGATGTATGTCTTACTTTTTCTGTTCTCAGCATTATAAATAGCAGCTGATACAGAGGGTCAGACGTACAAAAAACTGGTCGCAAAATACTAGTCGCAAACTGTGACCAGTATTTTTGTGACAAGTGAAACATTTAAGAACCAACCTATGTGCTTATCGGTCGGTTCTTAAAATTCTAGTCCTAGTGGGTCATAATCTGACCTACCACATGAATATTAGTGAGGTAGGTCACAAATTGTGACTCACTGTGATTAGATGCTATCACCGGGATTGTGACCTGTTGGGATCAGCAGACCACCATGTCTATGATTGTTTTTAAATAAAGCAAATGTTTTTTTTATATTTTGTTTTTTTAAATAAAGCATGTTTTCTTTAGAAGGGTTGCTCTTAAAAACAGAAAATCATATTTTTTACGAATCTGCAGTGGCTTAGTGTATCACTGCCGGTTTGCAAACAAACATTTTTTTTTATTCACACAGAAGGATCCTTTTGCGAATGGATTGCAATCTCATTTCAGGTTCTGCAAACTTTTCAACATTTTGCAACCGCATTTCAGTCTCTAAATGTTAATTCAGAGCATACTGATTTGGTATTTGAAACGTACAAAATGTCCCTTCCAGAGACCAAATTGGCATCCATTTACATACTCATTTTAATTGTCTGAAAATAATTTTCCAACTCCTAAAATAGGATTATTACATATGAAAAAGTATTTTTACCATTGCAAATGCAGATTTGGAATCTTTCTAATTGTGACAATTTTTAGTACATCTGGTATTCATTGCGAATGATGTGCCTAAATAAAATAGACTTTGATGTAGCACACCGTTATGGAACGAACTGAATTTAAATAACTTCTGCTCTTTTTTTTAATAAATGATATTGAAAAAACATACTGATGATATAGTACCATATCTTATATGTGACTAAAAACGGAGAAATTTTAAATGCTGGCTGTTACAAAAACTGGAGTTCACGACAAAAAAGCATGAAATATTTGTTCAATAAAGGGGTATTTGTTGTCCGACACCCTGCTCTCCAATTATGGGGCAGATTTACAAGCCCCCTGCGCCACCACTATGTCACTTTTCGTGATGTACTGGAGGCACAGGGGGCTCCTCCATATTTACAAGGAGAGGAAAAGCCACCCTGCGTGACTTTTCCTCTCCTCGTAAATATGGCCCCTTCAAACACAGCACTGGGCGTGGAAGGGGCGTTCCATGGGTGTTGCTGTGGGTGTTCCCACGCAACACCCATGGAACAAGACACATCTCCAGATTCACGAGAAATCGTAAATCTGGAGATGCGTGTGAATGCTATGCCACCTTAGGGGTGGCGTAGTGAGGCGCAACGAGGAGAATTTTTTTTATTTCTCCTCGTGTTTTCCTCTTTCAATGCGTGCTGCATTCTACAGCACGCATTGAAAGAGGAAAAAGCCTCTTGTGATTGTTTTTGTGCAGGAATGTGTCCCTTCCTGCACAAAAACAATCTCCCCATGACGCAGGCATCCTTGCACCATGGTGCAAGGGTGCCTGCGCCGGCGCATGGCTACAGTTTGTGCGCCAGCGCAGGGGAAGCACAGATATGCGACATATTCTTGAAGATATGTCGCATCTCTGTGCTTTCCAAAGTAACGCAGCACGGCGCAGCAAAATGACTTGCTGCACCGTGCTGCGTTACTTTGTTGTAAATCTGGCCCTATATATTTAGATTCCCCTTCTTTGTAATCTGCCTGTGCGAGCATGAGGTGTATTTTGTGTTGGCTTTATTCAGTTGCTATTGTCATCATTCCATATTTCCGAGGTGGGTAAACCACGCAGCCTATTTTAGGAAATAAAAGCTGGTATAGAAAGTGATTGATCGGCGCGAGGTCTGACATGTTGATTGAAGTATAATTTTTATTTATTGCTTCATGCCTCATTTCTGCCATTTTAAGCACTGTGATTACCAGCTGTTATTTGTAGAGCTGAGAAGCATATAAGTCCGCTGTGAACTCTATGTAAAGCGTGCAGCAATTAAACAGAGATAAAGAAGCTGTTGCCTTTGTCAGTCAGGGTTGACTGAATGAATGAATGAATGAATGAATGAATGAATGAATGAATGAAGCCATAAAGAGTGCTTTCCAAACTGAAAATGTGCCCATCAATAGTCTTGACTTGTGTACTTGATCAACACCTGAACAATAAATATGCTAGGAAACTTAAAGCCATTTCTTGTGAGTCACAATGACAAGCAGTAAAAGGCAGTGGTGGTAGATTTCAAAGAACATTTAAGAAACTCGGTTTATGACTACCAAGGCCTGTATTATATAATGTGTCCCAGCGGCGAAATATTCACTCTGCCCACTTGGGGCACTTTAGTATTACAGAAGAGGCGACAGACGCTTGTGCGGCCCCTTCTGTAATACAGACAGTGCTGGTGCCCTAAAGGCTCACTCTCTTATTTGCAAGGGGTGTGGCCATGTGTAAATGAGGGAAACACTTTGAGCTAGATGTACTAAGATTATAAATAGAAATTTTTTGCGAATTGCTATTTGGTAATCACTATTACCAATGTACAAAAGGGATATCTGGGATATTAGTGATTCGCAGTCTGTTGCAAATAGACCTGCTTCATGAATATTAATGAGGTAGGTTGCAATATGTGACCCACTATGATTTGCTGCTATCACAGAGATGGTGGCCTGCTGGGGTCAGCAGACCACCATGTCTGCGATTGCTTTTGAATAAATATTTACCATTGCCCGCTCCCAAAAATTATTTTTTTAAACAGTCTCTAAGGGGCAGGGGTCACAAAGGGGCATCTTCTCATTTGCGATTGGGTAAGTTGGTGGTAAAATGCAAATGATTTACAACCACATTTCGGATGCAAAACATTCATACATCCCAGTCTGATTCAGTGTTTGGAAGGGATGCCCTGAACATGCCCTTTCCAAATGTCAAATCGATATTTATGAGAGAAAAAAGGGACCTACCTGGAACAGCTGGCTGCCGCCTCTCTTCTGTCCCCGTCCTTGTTCTCTTCCTTCTTCCTGTACAGTCCCAGCCGACAGCATGAAGTACCAGGGCACACAGGCTCCCTTGAGCCAATCACACTGCTGCAATGCAGCATTTGTGATTGGTCTGAGTGTTGTGGTTCGGCGCTCAGACCGGGACAGGGAGCCTGTGCATGTTCATCATCATGCTGTGTAAAGCAGCCAGGTGGGCAACATGCAAAGTGCACATGACTGGCCGGCCCAAGAGGGACGACCAAACAGTCATCTGGACTTAGGCAGTGCAAACCACTTCTCCCCCTGCTATGGCCTGCGGTAGGGAAAATAAAATGATAATAATGTTTCGTCATTATCATTTTATTTTTCCTTTTGAGCAGTGGGGCGACGCTCCTCTGCCTTAGCGAAGGAGCTGCCACTGACCTTCTGGTGAGAGTTGTCACTCAGTTTACTTTACCTGCAGCAGGTTCTCTGTCCCCTTTTAAGTGCAGGCCAGGTGCAGCCTGCACTGTTAAAGGTAGATTAGCTGTTTCAATCAATTGGTCTGTTTTTCACTAATTCACTGCACCCAGTGCAGCAGGACTTTGCAGCTGCCCTTAGGGTAGCACATTCTCCCCAGTAAGTCACGCAGTACCTATTTGGGCTCAGATGACATAGTTAAAAGGGCATCTCTAAGTTTATGCTAGAAAACGGTTCATCCGACCCATTAAAACCCTAACGCACTTTTCTCTTTCATTTGGGCCCCCTTGCGTGCTCACTTCAGATGTAAGCTCGACTCCTTCCTTTTTTCCATCAATGAGCTACCTCTCGCAATGCTCTCTTGAAAACTCCACAAATGTTTCAGAACTGAGGGGCATATTATCAAGAAACGGAGTTAAAATTATCGGCGCTTTAGCGGCAGAAAACTGCCGCTAAAGCGGCGATAATGGGCTTGGTAATATGCCGCACACAATTCCCATAGAAGCCCATGTTCTGGTGTCAACTTGGGCCTCTATTGGAATTCTCTGCGGCATATTATCAAGCCCATTATCACCGCTTTAGCGGCAGTTTTCTGCCGCTAAAGCGGTGATAATTTTAACGCCGTGCTTGATAATATGCCCCCAAATGTCCACATGATTTCTTTACTCTAGTGCCCATACGGAGTGAAATGGGAACGTGAGGTGCTGCCTAAAACCGGTTTTACCCCTGTTCAATAGAGAAGGCTATGGCGCCTCCCACTTGTCTTAATAATTTGCAGTCTTGCTTGACATGTGATCTGAAACATGCCACGAGCTGCCAACGGAGCGAAGTCTGCCCTGGCTGTAAACTGAATTCTGATTAGCTGCTCTGGAAATCACCTGCCGGCTCTGTTTTCCAGGCCCTCGTGAACTTCTTCTGCAAAACAGGTTGGGGACAGTTGAACAACTGATCGCAGCCGTTGATAAGACACTTGCCATCTGCCTTGAATCACTTCCTACTAATATTAAAGGGATGAAACGGGGGCGTGGCATTACATAGGGCAAGGGTTATAAACAACCCATTATGCTTACCAGGATGCAAATAAACTGCAAAAAATAACTGATAAGGGTCATAGGAATTCCATTACTTTACATCTTTTACTTAGAGGAGCAGAAGGTTGATGTGGCAGTAGTTCCTGGGAAATCGATCTGATGAGTGACGCCTTATGCACAACAATTATCATATGGAAAAACCCTGCCACAAAGACCCTTCTTTTCATCCCCCTCCAATCCCTATTTGGCCAAACAGGACTCTGCCTGATTAGGAATACAAAAACATTATGCAAGTTCTGCATGAAAAAATTCAACATTTAGAGTTTTTGCACCTCGAAAGACTAGGAAAACTTGCAATATTACAACTTTGAACTCTCATTCCATGTGTAAAACTCTGAAAAATTGGCACCATCAGAAAATATTGGTCTTTGCAATATTGTGATTGTAATGAATGCCACTTCGTGTTTGAGTTGTCGCCTTTGTAATACTTACACAAGTCTACATATATATTCGCCCTACTCTCTCCAGGGCAGGTGCCTCTTGTAAGATCTTAGACGGAAACAGAAATTCTAGTTTCTCTACTGAAATTGGTTTCTGTGATAATCACAGTGGATGTGTCCCCTGAACAGACTGTTAGCTTTTTTGCAGAAGACTGAGACAAGCTAAGGTGCATGAAAAAAAGCATGGAATAGAAAATTACTACAGCTGAATAAAAAAAAAAAAATACAGGGAATTTTATAGGTGGGTAATTGGCATTCTGATGGAGGGCTTCATTGTTGTCCATGGGCAAGTAAGTTTGAATGATCTTTGATTCAGTGTCCTGTTAAGGGTTTTCGGAATTCAGTGACCTTTATGATTGGTTCGGAAGTTTGGATCCTTGTTTCCTGGAAGAGGGAAGTGAAGCAGTTGTATCCTCATTTGCATGTGTTAAGTTAATTGGATATTTTGAAACATTATTGTAAGGTGTATTTGCAGAGTGCTGCTGCTCACCCCTGAGGGTATCCAGGCACTGAGTAGGTGAGTGTAGGCATGTGGAGAGGCTGGGCCTGAATAGAGACAGTCTCGATGGTCATGCAAGAAGACTAATTGAATAGCCAGGTCCTCAGCTTCTTGCAGAATTCAAGAGGTGAGGAGGAGGCCTTGATGTGTTGAGGGAGATCATTTCAGGATTTTGCAGGTTGGTAGGAGAATGATAGATGTAAGTTCTGCTTCTGTGGATGCAGGGTGTGTGTAAGAGAGAGTGATGCTGGGTGTAGGTTTCTGGTAGGTTGGTGGACGTTTAAGCCAGTGATTGAGGTATGCGTGTCTTGTTTTTTGTAGTGAATTGAATGTGTGTGTGAGAAGTTTAAACTGGCTTCGCTTTTGGAGCCAGTGGAGTTCTTTGAGGAGTGGTGTGGTATGAGTTTGGCGAGGGCGGTCGAGGATGAGTCTGGCAGATGGCATTTTGGATTTTTGAATTCTGTGAAGTAGATGGGTTGGGATGCCAATGCAGAGTCCGTTGGACCACATTTATACAAGCACCAATAGAAGTACAGATATATTAGCCATTGTGAAGGATTTCACCTCACCAACGGCCACCTTTGACCTGACCACTCCCACACAGGACCTCTGCAACATTCACTCTCAATTCTTCAGCAACAAAGTCACCACTATTTACAGTAACTTCAACCCACAATCGGACTGACAGACTTCACCAAACGCCTCCTGATCTTATCCGAAGAACCAGTGCTAACTTCATAGCCCGATCTTACCCCAGAAGAAGCTGCTGCCACAATGAAGTCCATCCACTCAGAGTTCCAAAGGGGATCCCATGCCTGCTCTTGAGGACTGCAACCCATAAATACCATGATCTCATCCATTCTGAATGCCTTCATATCTTCTGCGACCGTTCCAGATGCTTGGAAACATGGAGCTGTCATCCCATTGCTGACGAAACCCTTCAATGCTTGCCAACTACAGGCCATTCTCCTTGCTACCATTACCGGCCAGGGTATTGGAGAAAATCATCAACAAATGCCTCACTGAATACCTCAATGACCACCAACTTCTCGACACCACTCAGTCTGGTTTCAGACCCAACCACAGCATCAAAACTGCTCTCATTGCCGCCATGGATGACATCCCTATGACTCTGGACAGAGGAAATACTGCAGCCTTCATACTACTGAATCTTTCTGCAGCGGCTGACAGTCTCTGCACTCCATCATCATCCAATACCTACATGACATTGGAAACCAAGGACATGCACACTGATGGATCAGCTACTTCTTGACTAAAAAGTCCCAGTCATTCAGATGTGCACCATACACGTTGGATGTCTGTGACCTCAAATGTGGAGTTCCGCAAGGATCTTCCCTGAGCCTGACCTTCTTCAACACATACATGATCCCTCTAGCCAGAATCATCCGCTCTCATGACATCAACATCCTCTCCTACACCAACAGTAAGCAAGTCATTCTCACAGTCATGGACAAAACACCAGTACTGAGATCAAGTTCAATACCCATGCTGGAGCGGATAGTACAACATTTTGTATACCCCCCATTCTGCATGTTTATATTAATCTGAATAATTAACTAATAGTAATCTTATTAATTGGTTTGCAGTGAAATACTCATCAATCATATTAACAAATTATTTATACGTGGGAATTGCATTTTGCATGGCTATATTAATTGTAAATTAATTTGTGTACGCATACTAATAGTAGAAAATTAGAACATTGCATGATATATGTTGCTTTGGTGATGTATTTGTAATTTGTGCTTTATTAAGTGAGTATAAACCGCTTTGAGTGTCGCTTTCTGCTAGATAATTACTCACACATATGGGTATTAGCGAGGGGTTAACATTTTATTAGCCATTTCTATGTTTTAATTACGTTTTTGTGTTTCTTTTGCTTAAGTTGCACATTTCGGCCTAAACAAGATGGCTGAACGAGAAGTTGAACGTGACTGGCCCTGACAACACAAGGTTCTGGGTGAAGTGCGCAGGCGTCACCGCCAGCAGCAGTGGACTGGACCTGACCCCGGGAGAACATGTACCCTTCAAGGTCTTTCCGGGAACTTCGCCAGCAGCAAAGACAATGGACAATTTAAAAGCCGGAACCAGCAAGTGCGATGAGTTCATTACACAGAGACCATGAGAACTTTACCCCGTGACCCCAAGTTGACCAATCAGGACTTTCTAAAACCCCGATCTTGATACTTTTTGACATTATTTCATTATAAAAGTAGGTATGTAATTGAACTAAAAAACTCGCTCTTCTTTGACGAACTCGATTTCCTGACGTTATGCTGACGGAGAGGACGGTGACACTGCTGGACAGCTGTTATCCTGAATCTTTGAGAGACTGAATTGCGGACTAACTTTGCTGAATAAAGATTTTTCCCCGACCTGACTGACTTAGAGGACGACTTTTAGCCAGATTAGGTAAATATGATGTTCTGTAATGCTGATGATGATTTCTAACGATTTTTGCAATATTTCTTAGATAAAGAATATTTGATTAATTGACAAATGTGTTGTGTCTATTATTTGAAGAAGAGAATTAGGATAAGAAGTAGTGTATAGATAGATGAGTTTAATCACTAAAACCATAGAGAACAACTAAATGATTCATCTCCTTATGAGAGGAATATTTTAGGATAGAAGTCAATGTATTTAGAGTAAGATAAAGGTATTCCTTTCATGTCAGCGTTTGGAAGCTTATTCCTCTAGGGAAGCAGATCAACAGAGTGTGAGTATTGGTGTTATGGGCCCCACCAATAAATGTATTTGAGTGAATTTGCTGTTGAGGTATATAGTCTGTGATGAAGGGGGAATTTGATGTTACACGCTGCAACAGTTTTTCTGGTAGCAGTATGATGGTTTTTATTGATTGGTTTGGTGATTATTGCTTGTAAATAGCTTATTGATTATTGGTTATTGATATTGGGTTATGTACTAACACTCTATGTGAGTCGTGTTGAGTTTTATGTTGTTTGCACGGCTTCTGGGATGTAGGAAGTCGGAAGTTTGTAACGGTTCCGTAGTAGAGCAGAGGTAAGCGCTGTTCTCGGGAAAGACGGAAGTGTTGTTGCCCTGTAGGTACACAGAGGAAACGTGTGACGATTGAAGTTGCACGACGCATTGTCTGGGTTCGATTAGGTGACCGCCGTGTGTTACCATTAGAGACATTTTCTGTGTGAGAGAAGTGTATATGATAGCGAAGGTTACCTGTGAAATTTTGGTCTTAGGTACCAGGAATCCAAATGGCATTCCGATAACGCTTATCACTGGAAAGGTAATAGGTATTCTCTGAGCTTGTTAGAAGGACAAAGGAGAGGGAAGCACTGCTTTGTTAACGTATGTCATAATTCTGTAGTAGGACAGACTGTTCGCTGTTCTCGGGAAAGATAGGATTCTGTGTGAATGTACTACTTTTTCATGTGTGAAAGTGCGTTATGTATCGGGTTAATTGGGAAACTCTAGTTTTATTTCTCAGGAGCATTGGGTCTCCAACTATGTGTCTTAAATCTGGAGAAACAGTTAGCTAATGCTTGTTAGAAGGGTAAGGTAGAGGGATGTGCTACTTTATCAACGGAAGTAACGATTCCGTAGTAGGGCAGAGGTAAGCGCTGCTCTCGGGAAAGACGGAATTCTCGTGAGAAAGGTCTATTGCTATTCTTTGGTTAGCGAAGCGGACAATGGTGGCGCTTTTATGTTGTTACTAACAGAATTGTAAAAATTGAAACAAAAACTTACTGAGTGGATTTGTGAAGGCGGGGTAGACAGGAGCAGGAGCTGCCGCAGCGGCTGTTGACGTCAGAACGACCGTGCTGGGATTGGACAGTCGGTCAGAACCGTAAAACGCTCCGGATTGGTGCGTTAGTGTGCGCCGCGCTAGGAGTGGAGAAATGCAGGGTGACGTAAACGCTCCCTTTTGGTGCGTTAGTGAGAGTTGCGCTGGGATTGGAGAATTGTAAAAGTGACATAAACGCTCCGGATTGGTGCGTTAGTGTGAGTCGCGCTACGATTGGACAGAAAAGCGGTACAGTTGTAAAAGAGACTAGTAAGACACGAAAGAAGTGAAAATGTATTACGATCCACCAGAAAAGGAGAAAAAGTCATGGTTTGGTAGAATTAAGAAGAGGTTTAAGAAGGACAAACCGATTACAACTAGGGAAGGACAGTTACTTCCTCCACCGAAAACCCCTGCATCCTTTATGGTTGCGAAATATGGATATCACACTTGTATTTGGTTAGATAATTGGGTCAAGTATACCGAGAAGGATGGAGTATTGGCTTTTCCAGAACATGGTTCATTTAATTTGGCTGTATTGAGAAATTTGAGAGAGAAAATGATGAACTTAGAACCAAGACCTAGACCGACTCAATTTGAGGCTTTGACGGAGTGGGAAGACGAGATGCATGACAGAGAAAGACAGAGAAATGGTAGAGGATATAGGTACCTGTTTGGCAGATCATACGGACATGAGACGCATGATGATCGAATGAGAAGGTGGCGGAATGCGAGTATGACTGAGGGTTTGTTTCCTGTAAGAACTGCAGGAGAGAATGAAGGACGAAAGTGTGTAGAAAAGAGGCATAATGTGGAATCAAGAGTGTATGGAATGAATGAATCAGAGGATGATGTACTTGATGATATGTTATATAAGAATCCACCTCCATATCGACCAGAACCAGAAATATTAAGCCCAAGTGCCCCAATGAAAGAAACAGAACGAATCATAAAATCGGAACCAGAGTTCCAAGATTTGGGAAGAAACAATTCCATTAGAGAGGTAGAGAAGAAGTCCGGAGGAAAATTAGATGGAGAAAATTCAGCAGAACTAGCAAAAACGACCCTAGAATTAACCGAGAAAATAAGAGAATTGACTAAGAATTTAGAAGCGGTAACTGTTCCAGTAACGATAGGTCCAATAATGCCTATTTTTGATAAACAGAAAGATAGCAAACATTGTTTGACAGTCCCTTATAAAAGTAGTAAACCGGTTGAACAACCAAGAATGAGTCAGAATGAGAATCCATGGAGACAGACTATGAGTATGATTGAACCGAATCTTTCAAATAACTCGTTTTTAGGTCAAAACTGTGCAGAAAAGCGTATGACGATGATAGAGACAATGTCAGAAACTCAAAAAGATTTTGGACAAGGGAATGAAGAAAAGCCAGTAGGACCATCTACAGAGGAGTTGAGTGAATGGTTGAGAAGCTTGCAAAAGAAAGACAAAGAATCCCAGTCAATAGATGTGGCCAAATTACGAATGGTATTGGAAGAATTAATAGTTGGAACTATCCCGACAGAAAAGTTAAAAACTTACCAAGATGAGGAATTGGTATTTCTGTGTAAAAGCGTAACATGGAGAGCAAAAAGTCTTCATGAAAGATTAGAAGAAGTGGCAAATGAAATGGGTATTGATATTGAAAAGGTAAAAGCACTACAGAAACCCTATCAAGTAGATTTCACCAAAAAAGACATTGAAAACATGAATACCACAGGACGAATAGGTCAGATTAAAGAAATAATTATTTTGTTGAGTAAATGGAGAGATGTGGACAAATGGAAAAGCCGATGGTATCATAAATGAGATGAAGTTTCAGACAAAACGTTTTCAGCTTTCCCCGTGAGAGAAAAAGAGAAGGTTGTGACAGAATACCCTATGAGAGAGATTCCAGGAGGAGGATATGTACATGTCCCATGGACTAGACAGGATATTTGTATGGACAGGTGGACAGATTTGTGAAATTATCCAAAGTATTGTGAATTGATCTGAATAGCTTGTTTGACATAATAGTACCAGCAGAGCTATGGACAGAATGTAAAATAGTAATAGATTGGTCGACACAGGAATACCCAAGGGATCCAAAAACAGGAGCTCCAGACCCCGAGGTAATGAAGAAATATGAACAGGTTATGGCATTTTTGAGGAACAAGGTACCCCCTAAAGAGACAGATTGGGTAAAAATTGACAGAACACATCAGGAAAGCAAAGAATTGGTACATGCCTATTATGAGAGGTTAATTTTAGCTTTTAAACAATTCAGTGGAGATGAAAATTTAAGTGACAAGGATTTGAGTCATTTCGTATACAGATTTGTATATGGTCTACGTCCAGAAATTAGTTAAATGATAAAACAGCATACGGTAGATTGGCAAAATAAGAAAATAGACGAAGTATTGAGACATGCTAAATATTTCAGTGATGAAATTGAAGCAAAACAGCGAAAACTGAAAGAGAAGGCTATGTGGACACAGGTAAAAGTAGCAGAACGACAGGAAGCACAATTAGCAGAACAAGCTGGGTCAAAACAAAAATGTAATCCTGGGAAAAATAAAGGGAATATTGAGTAAGCTAAAAAGAAATTTCCGTGTCATAATTGCGGTAGGATAGGGCATTGGAAATCCGAGTGTTAATTTCCTCCAAGCACTAACGATGAAAATCCATCATTAAATCCACAGGTGCAGAATGAGGTGAGTGGTCAACAGCAACGACAACAGCAGGGTGTAACACAACAGAATCAGGTGCCAAAACCACCCTTTCCACAGAACAAAAATTGCCAGAAGTATAGTAAGGAGAATGGATTCTACAAAGAAGAACCGGTAAATAAGCCGCAACGCGCTAGCGCTGCTTCGCAGTATTGGCTGCAACGCGATGAAAGCGATTCAGAAGAGGGTTATTGACGGTGCCAAAGGGAGGAAGAAGAGTGCGTACTTGGCGCAACTCTAGAAGTAGACCAGACAGGCCCATTTGTAGATGGAAAAGTTAATAATGAAAATATTACTTTCCTAGTTGATACTGGTGCTACTAGATCAACTGTTAGATCAGCTGATGTCAAGAATCTTCCTCTCTCGGATGAAACGATCCAAGTAGTTGGTGTATCCAACAGACAGATTAAAACTTACCTTACAGAACCAGTGAAAGTTAGTATAGAGACATTTTCTGAAATTCACCGATTCGTAGTGTGCAATACCAGTCCTGTGAACTTGTTAGGTAGAGATTTATTGTGCAAGATGAATTGCACCATATTTTGTACTCCAGATGGAATAGCCTTTGAAACACCAGATGATGATGTGCTGTATAAAATGACAATGGCAAACAGAGAGAAAGAGGTTACAGGAACCTATGCTGTATTTAACCCTGATAAATTACCAAAAGAATTAAAACAATCTGTAAAAGTAGAAGTTTGGGACTTCACAGGAGAAGATGTAGGATTGATGAGGAATGTAGATCCAGTAAAAATAACTGTAAAAGAAGGAGTATGTTACCCAAATGTCCCTAAATATAAATTGACACCTGAAATAATCGAAGGAGTTATTCCTGTGATTGAGAAAATGATAAAACAAGGAATTTTGAGAGAAATAATGAGTAGCCCATGTAATTCACCAATAATGGGACTGAAAAAGCCTAGTGGGAAGTTCAGTATAGTACAAGATCTGAGAAAGATAAACAAAATTGTTGTACCATGTTGTCCCATTGTACCAAATCCATCTGTGATTCTATATCAGATCCCTTATGCCGCAGAATGGTATACAGTGATTGATCTATGCCATGCTTTCTTTTCCATCCCGTTGCACCATGACAGTCAGCAAATTTTTGCATTTCGTTTCGGTGAGCGTATTTTGGCGTGGTGCTGAATTCCACAGGGGTATACAGAAAGCCCCTCAATATTTAATCAGCTATTGAAAAAGTCTTTGGAGAGTCTAGAAATGCTTGAAAACTCAGTACTAGTACAATATATCGATGACCTGCTTGTGGCATCGAAAACTCGTGAAGCTTGTGAGGTAGACACAGTAGCCTTGCTGAATCATTTGGCAGATGGAGGACTAAAAGTGTCACCATCGAAATTACAATTTTGTAAGAAAGAAGTCCATTATTTGGGACATAGCATTGAGAAAGGACACAGGAAAATAACCATAGACAGAATCAGGATCATAAAAAGAATGAGTCAACCAATGACCCAAAGAGAAGTGAGAATGTTTCTGGGAATGGTTGGATATTGTCGTCAGTGGATAGGCAATTTTTCTTTGATTGCAAAACCTTTGGTACGATTGACAAGAAGTGATGTGAGAGATCCAATTGATTTGAACAAAGAGGAGTTGGCAGCATTCAAGAGATTGAGAGAAGGATTGTGTGAAGCACCTGCATTAGGAATGCCTGACTATGACAAGGAGTTTGAGTTGTATTGTAGTGAGAGAAATGGATGTGCACTCTCTGTTCTAGTACAGAAGCATGGAAAACTGAGGAAATCAATTGCGTATTTTTCATCCATGTTGGACCCAGTAGCTGTAGCCCTTCCTGGGTGTTTGAAAGCAGTAGCTGCTACATGTCGAAGTTTGGAACAGAGTGAGGGAATTGTGATGGGATATCCTGTGAAAGTGTTTGTACCTCATGATGTGGCGATTCTTTTAACAAGGAGTCGTACTCAGTATATGACCCACAGCCGACTGACTAAGTATGAAAAGGTCATTTTGGGTGCAACCAATGTGAGTCTTGTGAGATGTGTGAATGTGAATCCTTCAACGCTGTTGCCAGACGTAGAGCATGTGGAGGTAAGAGATGAAGCAGATCATGATTGCTTGGATGTACTTGATTTCTGTACAAAACCAAGACCTGACATAAAAGATGAACCCTTGCCAGAAAGTGAATATGTCATGTTTGTTGATGGATCTGGTTTGAGAACAGATGATGGAGTGCTGAGTGCAGCATATGCGGTATGTACAGTTGCACCAGTGATGGAAGCATCCTATTTGAAAGGAGTAAGGTCGGCCCAAGTAGCTGAACTTGTTGCCCTGACCAGAGCTTGTAAGATTGGGAAAAGTGTGAGAGTGACTGTGGTAAATGATAGCCAGTATGGCTATGGGGTGGTCCATGATTTTGGCCAAATTTGGAACTCCCATTAAGAATGCTGAAGTGGTTGGAAAGTTGCTTGAGGCAATACAGCTGCCTAGGCAATTGGCTGTAGTAAAATGTGCTGCCCATAGTCGCAGTGGTGATTACATTGCCACTGGCAATACATTTGCTAATGATATGGCGCAATATTGTGCAGGAAATCAGAATTCAATCAATCGGGCAAAGGAAAGGGAATTGATTTCTTGTTTCCCAATGTTTACTAACACTGTGGGAACATGGGAAGAGGTAAGACAATTGCAGGAAGAAGCAGGAGAGGAAGAAATAAAACAGTGGGTAAAAGCAGGATGTGCACCAAGAGAGAAAGATCATGTGTGGGTCTATCGAGATGGAAGACCAGTTATGCCTGATAGCATGATGTCTGCCATGGCACGGATGTATCATGGACAGGGACATAAAGGGAGAGACGCCATAATTGGGTCTTTTAAGCAAACTTGGTATAATGCCAAGTTCAGGCTTGTAGCAGAAAGTATTTGTCAAAGATGTCTAATTTGTCAGCAATACAATCCAGGAAGAAAGACAGTGTGAGTCTAGGAACAATAGGTCGAGAAGGAGGGCCTTCTACCAGAATGCAAGTGGATTTCATTGAGATGCCTCCTTGTAACAGGTTGAGGTATGTTTTGGTGATGGTATGCCTATTTTCCAGATGGGTAGAGGCATTCCCAACAAGAAGAAATGATGGAATGACAGTGGCAAAATTACTGTTGAGGGAATTTATACCTAGATTTGGGTTCCCAGTAACAATGGAATCAGACAGAGGAGGACATTTTCATAACGAGATCATAAAACTGATATGTGAAGCATTGAATGTATGACAAAAACTGCATTGTGCCTACCGACCAGAGGCTTCTGGTGTAGTAGATCAAATGAATGGTACTATCAAAAACAGAATAGGGAAAATGTGTTTAGCCACAGGTATGAAATGGCCCGATGTCTTGCCTCTAGTACTCATGATTATTAGATCAATTCCAGACAGAACTACTGGTTTAAATCCGCATGAGATCATCATGGGACGTGCCATGCGACATGTGTTTATACCAGTCAACAAGCTGATGACTATAACTGATGACATGGTGTTGGAATACTGTAAAAGCCTGGCTGACACAGTTCATTCTGTGTTTCATCAGGATGGAGCGGATGCCACCACTCTTGAAAAGAAGCCAGCCCATGATCTAAGCCCAGGGGACTGGGTAAGGATAAAAGTACACAGAAGAAGAAACTGTTTGGTTCCCAGGTGGGGAAAACCAAGGCAAGTCATCTTGACCACAACAAAAGCTGTGAAGTGTGCTGGATTGAAGAACTGGATCCATGCAAGTCATACTTTGAGAATTCCAAATCCAGTTGACTGTAAAGAAAAGGAGTATTTTGATGAATCAGAATCCAGTACTGAGTCGGATGACGGAGAGCCAAAAGACAAAGAAAAAGAAAACCCTGAAAGGGGGGTGACAAAGCCGAGTTTAACTTTGGTCCCCAGAAGTAATTTCCTGAGGAGAAGGTTACAGATTTCTGATACCAATTCAGACTCAGAGACAGAACAAAGAGCACGATCTTCCGAGAAAGAACAAGGGAAGAACAAAGAAAAGGACAGTGGAGAGACAATAAAAGAAATCCATTAGAAGGAAGTGCCAGATGAACGATTGAGAGAAATTCCACCTGAAACAACACCTTTAGATGGACAGGTGCCAGATACAGAGAGAGAGGGAAAGATTATTGCGGAAGACCCCCGAGGAGGTGTAGGGAACTCCAACATCCAGTTAGAAGCAGGGACAAGTAGTCAGCAGGAAGATTGCGTGTTGGGACAGAAGTAGGGAAAACAAAAGAAGTGGTGGAAAAAGAAATCGTTGAACGTAAAAAGCAAGTTGAAACAGAGTCTAAGGAAAGCGAAGATGAAATACCAGAAGGCCGAGTTCTGAGAAAAAGACCTTGGAGAACTGAAAAGAATGATAAAGGGAGTAAATTGAAAAGAGCGGCAAAGGACGAGGTGTGGCCAAACAAAATAAAGAGACTGAGATATCGACTGAGACGTGTAAATTCACCAAGGGCTGAACAGGTGAATGAAGTGACGAGTCAGGAAAAATCGAAAGGAGAAGAACCAACAGTAGTTAAAGAAAGCAAAAGAACAAGGAAACCTAACCAGAAGTATAAATCACCAGAGTGGACATATGTGGCCCTGCCTGAAGTGAAAGAAGGGAAATCCAGAGGTGGTTGTACCGGAAGTGGTTGAGGAAGACGAAGAATCGGAAATCCTGAGAGTTATCTTGTCCGATATTGGAGAAGAAGCGGATGTTCAAGACAACCTGTATGTTGAAAACGAAGGAAAAGTGAAAGATGATGAGATGCCAAACTGAATGAGACAAGAAATTACTGATGGAAAAGACAATAAAATACTGAAAAAGACAAAAACTGGTAGAACCACGTAGGTGCTTAGAAGCCTTGGGCTAGAAACTAGTTGTGAAGTAGAAGAGGCTAAGTCAAAAGACACGGCTCATTTTAGAAAGATGGCAAACATAGAAAGTAGCAAAAGTAGATGTACCTTCCTTAGAAGATGGTGCAAAATGTGTTGTTGTTGTACAGGATTATTAATGCTTCTTTGGAGTGTTCTTGCTCTACTAATTTCATATAAAGTTACTGTAGATACATTAGAAGGACATAGTGATAACATAACTAATATAGGGAAAGTTCAAAAGGTAGTTCCAACTAGAATAGATAAAAACTATTTACATAAAGATAGGTCAATAACAGATTTTTCTAACAATGTGTTTTCAAAATTGTTGTATGAATATGTAACAACAATGACCGTAAGGGATTGCTACGTTTGTATGCAATTACCTGCATCTGTATCTGAGGGAGTGACTTATCATCACCTTCCAGTAACATATGGAAAAACATGTAGTGTAATAGCTAGTTTATTTTATCAAACAGGTAAATTAGAGTATTCTTTTTCAGATGTAGATACTATATTTTCACATGTACCAGCAGTTAACAAACTAAACAAAGTAAACCCTGCAAAGGTATTAGGTGAATTTTTCTTAGAGACTAAAGAACTAACATTAGAATATATATTTAGAAATAACTTGACTTGCAGTTTAAAGAAAGAGGAGAAGACATTTTTAGATATGGTTGAGGAAAGGAGATTGAAAATGCAAAGAAAGGCTTCAGAAGGGAAAGTGGAGAAAACAGTCTGGGATGTAGAAATGGAGAAACACTTGAAAGGAGAAACGAGTCCATTATGGCTTTAGATTGGCCTCAGAAAGGGAAATTGTGTATAAGAAGGAATCAAACGGCGTATGACAATTATTTTATAGGGAATAGTGAGTGCCATGATACATACCGAATCATGGGAGGATGGGGATTTAAAGGTGGAAGAGATCCAGTCTTTCCAGGACTGTATTTCATTTGTGGGAACAGGGCATATTATCGTTTGCCAGACCATTGGTATGGCACATTTTCTGTTGGCCTGGTTTTTCCAAAGATTTTTCATATGGACAGAGGAGAAGATGGTATACATAGCTTAGGTAGTTATTTAGCACGTAGTAAGAGATAATCTTGGACTAAAATTGTGAGTGACATTTTTGGAGCACTGATACCCGCGGTGGGAATATCTCTGAATGCAAACCAAATTAGAAAACTTTCAACAGTAGTGGATCGCTTGTTAACAAGCACCACTGGAGGATTCTTATTGGTAAATACTGAAATGGTTGCCATGCGTGCTATGGTAATGCAAAATCGACTTGCCCTTGATATTTTATTGGCAAAAGAGGGTGGAGTCTGTGGAATGCTGAAAGTTCAACATTGTTGTACTTACATTCATGACGAAAGTAGAGATTTGAAAATGTATATTAAGAATATTACAGAATTGCATGACGAAATTGTACCACTGGAGGTTGAAGGTGTCTGGGAGAAGATTGGTAAGAAAATATCAGCTATTAAAGACTTTCTAGTAAAATTAGTCAGTACATTTATAGGTAAGATATTATTTCCATTAACATGTGTGATTTCCTTAGTATTAATAATTAGACTAGGTTGTATTTGTTGTAGAAAGAATAAAAACCAGAAAAGAATAAAAAGAGAAAACTTAATGAGAAGGGATAAGAAATAAGAAAGAGAATTCAAAGAAATAGAACTAGAAGAGATAAAGGAAAGCATGTATAAAACAGCAAAAAGAGAAGAAACAGGGGAAACTGAAATATGAACGAAACAAGAAATCAATTTAAAATTCCGTAAAAGAGATACAACATTTTTGGTTGTTGTGGTGATATAATCACCAAAGGGGGGATTGCTGGAGCGGGTAGTACAAAATTTTGTATACCCCCCATTATGCATGTTTATATTAATCTGAATAATTAACTAATAGTAATCTTATTAATTGGTTTGCAGTGAAATACTTATCAATCATATTAACAAAAGAATTATACGTGGGAACTGCATTTTGCATGGCTATATTAATTGTAAATTAATTTGTGTACGCATACTAATAGTAGAAAATTAGAACATTGCATGATATATGTTGCTTTGGTGATGTATTTGTAATTTGTGCTTCATTAAGTGAGTATAAACCGCTTTGAGTGTTGCTTTCTGCTAGATAATTACTCGCACATATGGGTATTAGCGAGGGGTTAACATTTTATTAGCCATTTCTATGTTTTAATTATGTTTTTGTGTTTCTTTTGCTTAAGTTGCCCATTTCAGCCTAAACAAGATGGCTGAACGAGACGTTGAATGTGACTGCCCCTGACAACACGAGGTTCTGGGTGAAGTACGCAGGCATCACTGCCAGCAGCAGTGGCCTGGACCTGACCCCGGGAGAACATGTACCCTTCAAGGTCTTTCCGGGAACTTCGCCAGCAGCAAAGACAATGGACAATTTAAAAACCGGAACCAGCAAGTGCGATGAGTTTGTTAAACAGAGACCATGAGAACTTTACCCCGCGACCCCAAGTTGACCAATCAGGACTTTCTATAACCCCGATTTTGATACTTTTTGACATTCTTTCATTATAAAAGTAGGTAGGGAATTGAACTAAAAAACTCGCTCTTCTTTGACGAACTCGATATCCTGACGTTATGCTGACGGAGAGGACACTGCTGGACAGCTGTTATCCTGAATCTTTGAGAGACTGAATTGCGGACTAACTTTGCTGAATAAAGATTTTTCCCCGACCTGACTGACTTAGAGGACGACTTTTAGCCAGATTAGGTAACTATGATGTTCTGCAATGCTGATGATGATTTCTAACGATTTTTGCAATATTTCTTAGATAAAGAATATTTGATTAATTGACAAATGTGTTGTGTCGATTATTTGAAGAAGAGAATTAGGATAAGAAGTAGTGTATAGATAGATGAGTTTAATCACTAAAACCATAGAGAACAACTAAATGATTCATCTCCTTATGAGAGGAATATCTTAGGATTGAAGTCAATGTATTTAGAGTAAGATAAAGGTATTCCTTTCATGTCAGCATTTGGAAGCTTATTCCTCTAGGGAAGCAGATCAACAGAGTGTGAGTATTGGTGTTATGGGCCCCACCAATGAATGTATTTGAGTGAATTTGCTGTTGAGGTATTTGGTCTGTGACGAAGGGGGAATTTGATGTTCCACGCTGCTACACCCACATGACTGAAATTGACCACTGGATGAAGACCCACTGTCTGAAGTTGAACACCGACAACACTGAAGTCGGGCTGTTTGGGAAGAGCCCTTCACCGTGGAATTCCACCTAATGGCTGACAGAGCTAGGACAGATACCCTCACCCATGTCTAGATCCTCAGGATCATAATGGACAGCAAACTCGACATGATCGCCCAAGTAAACAGACTCACTGCCTCATGTTTCCATACCCTGAAGATGCTGAGGAAGATTTTCAAATGGCTCCTAATCAGCACCCCGAAAACCATCATTCATGCCCTCATTACAAGCAAGCTTGACTACAGAACACCCTAGAAGGATGCAGACCATTCAGAACTCAGCTCCCAGAATCACTTACAAACCCACACACCACACTCACATCACACTACACCTGAAGGAGCTACATTTGCTCTCAATACAAAAACACGCACACTTCAAACTCCTCACACACAATTTCAAGGCTCTTCATAACACTAGTCCAGCATAGCTCAACAATCGCATCAATTTTAAGAAACCTTCCAGATACCTCCACCTGTCCGGACTCCTACTTGCTGATATCCCAAACTTACAGAAAACTAGATTCAGTGGTCAAGCCTTCCCCCACATCACTCCTAATGTGTGGAGCAACCTGCCGCTACACATAAGAGCCTATTTCTCACTACTTGAATTCTGCAAGAAGCCGAAGACCTGGCTTTTGGAGTAGTCCCACTAGGCCCTAGGTTTGGCTAGACTCACCTGCTCAGGGTCAGGATATCCTCCCTGGTGATAGTGTGCTCTACAAATCTGTAAAGCATAACATAACATAAGAGAGTTGTATCCTTCAGAGTTTGTGAGAACTGAAAGTTGTTGGAATTTCATTGGTAATATTCAAGTGTTCATGTATGTGTAGAGGTCAGACTCCAGCGTCATTTTCAGTGGTATTCAATCATTATATGTGGTCCTTCTACTTTTTCAGTCTCTACTTATTATTGCTAGAGAGATCCTTACACTATTTTATATCCTGATGTTCAAGTGTGAATTAGCAAAATTTTCAGCACCTTTCAAAGTTTAGGTGATGGTGATTTATGGTACCCCATGCCTTTGCTGGGAGTGAATTTCAAAACTGAGATGGTTTTGGCATTTGGCTATTTATATGGTGTAACAATTAGTTGTGGGTTTAATCTAGAGTGTGCCATCCTTCTCTGGGAGCATGTATTTAGTTTCTTCTGCAGAAATATTGGTCCTTTTCCATTAATTGCCTTGCACATTATGCACAGCAGCTCGAAGGTAAATCTGGCAACATGCACCCAATGCAGATATTTCAGAGCCAGTGAGATGTGATTGCAAATCCTAATGTACATAACTTTTTTTGCTTCTGGATTTTAAATGAGTTGGAGTCATCTCAGAGAAGATATTGATACTCCATGATTTTGTCAATTTTCAGAATTCAGGCCTGATAAGACGATGGAGGTGATTGGGTGGACCAACTGCAAGAATCCAACATGAGGGAAGATGTGTTGGAGCATCCTCAGGAAGTGGAATGTGGATTTTGTCAATTGGTTGACATGTAGGATAACAAAGGTTGCTGAATCAATAATTCCTAAGTTGTGTATATCAGGGGAGTGTGTTGGAAGTGTTCCTAGTTTTTCAGGCAATTTTGAAAGTGGGTTGTAGTAACTCCATTTACCATATTTTAGGATTTTATTTTTTGACTTGACTCACTATCATCCATTCCTTAGTGACTTTGGAGCAGTCGTCTCATTTTGATAGCTGAAGGTTGTTTGTTTTATCCAGTTTTAAGATTATCAGGGTAACGTCAGAGTAGTAGTAGCATGTGAGATTAAAATAATTGATAAAGTTTGGAAGTGCTTTTTGTAGACTTTGAAAAGAAGCGATAAGATAATTTATCTTGTGGAATTCCAATCTCAATGCTGCATGGTTTGGAGGAGAACAGAGAGACAGAGATGATGATGACTGGCATTATCGTAGGAGTCAATCCAGTCAACGATATTTCCTTTGATACTCATGCCATTCAGTTTACTCAGTAGAATTTCATGTTGTTCATTGTCAAGCACTGCTAATAGGGCCACGAGAATAAGAGCTGCCTCTGCCTTTTATTTACTTGTTCTTTCAGGTAATTCTAAATGGGGATCTGAGCAAATGTTTGGCAATTAATATAGTAATGTGTTTTCCTCCAGGTTTTTTTGTGCTAATGAGAAGGTTACACTTTCTACCAGTTTTCCAAAGAATGGTCTGTTGGAAATAGATCTATAGTTCCTGGGATCTGTTGTGTCCAAGTTATTCCTCTTAAGAAGGGATTGTATATAGTATATGTTTTGAGTTCTGAATAAAACATGCCTTTGGTTAGGAATTTGATGATATGCAGTGGTGGAATTGCAGTTGATATTGATAGCATGATGTTTTTTTAAAACTGTTAGGGGCATGTTTCTCAGGCAGGACCACTTGAACTCACTCATGGAATTCAATGAGAGACACTTCCTTGCAGGGGAACTGAGTGGGTGTGTTTTTCTCCAATGAGTTTCCTTTGTTTAGTTTAGAAATTGTGTCTTTTTCCTCTAGTTAATAGGTAGTGTAGTGTTTTGCTATTAGTTGAAGTAGTTGTCTATATGGTTGCAAAAGGTTTAAGATTGCGTAGCTGTTGTGCAATCTGGATTGTCAAATTCTGGTAGTCTTGTGTAGTTCCTTCGCAAGTTATTTTGCTATAATTATTCTGTCTAGGTAGTGGGCTTTCTTTACTTTTTGATGTTTGTTTATTTACTTTGTTGTGTTTTTGTAGGTGTGTTGTGTTGGTTTGACTGTTAAATTTGAACTATTTCTTCTTTTAATTGTTCGTTCAAGATGTTTTTTGTTTCCTTTTTTGTTTTCCTGGCATTCTTAGGAGTTTAACTTTGTTAAATGCAGGGTTCATCCAGTCATACAGCTTCTCTTTTAAGCTTATCTTATCCATTGGTATGATTATTGTACGGTTGACCTGAAGGTTTTTCATCAAGAGTATTTTCCATTGTTCGAATGTGGAAATGATTACTCCATGGCACTGAAACAATTTCTGAGATGTTTACTAGCTACCGTTGTGTGAGTCAGTCCAGAGATAACTTGAGAATGAGTGAGGGTTGTTATTCTTCATCGAATGTGTAAGGATAAGAGCCCTACTCAAGTAAGAAAACACAATCCTTGTCTGAGTGAACCATAAAAGCCATTAAATAAACCTTCGATTAACTTTCTGATAGCTTGTCACAAAAGCAATTAGGCTTAATTACAGGCAACATGTAAGTATTTATGCAGCACTCAAATAGTGATAAAGTTAAAAGACAAGGCAACAAAAATCCCAAACTGATTTAGAACAATAGAGTGAAGTTTAATAAATAAAATACAGTCGCGGTTGGTCTCACAAATCTGTAGTGGGGCATGGGGGATGAGGGGATATAATTTTATTTTACAAAAATCTTTCCCTGCTGCCTCTCTTCACTGGCTTCTGCTGGAACATGAAGCAGGATAGGCTCCCCTGAGCCAATCACAACCCCTGCAATGCAGTGTTGTGATTGGTCTGAGTGCAGTGGTTTGGAGCTTAGATGGGTAATGGGAGCCTGGGCGCAGAACATGGTATGTGTACATGAATGTTTTCCCGGCCCCATGGGACCAGCCAAATACTCATGCGCATTTAGGAGGGTGTCACCACTTCTCCCTCCTGCGCAGCCAATCCCTGCCCCACAAAACTGCCCAGCACAGAAAAAATAAAATGAAAATAACATCACGTTGTTATTTTATTTTTCCTTTTTTCCCATGCTAAAAGGCAGTGGGGCAACGCTCCTTCGCCTTAGCGGAGGAGCCACCCCTGATAAAATGACACCAAAAAACAAGAATCCAATAAGCAGAACCAGAGTTATGATTTTTTAAATTTTCTGGTGAAAATAGCGCCAAAATGCACAAAGCACCACTAACAGTATCTGGTCTCACTGGACCTGGTCAAAGTCACAAGTTTAGGCCAACCACAATGCAGAGTGCGTCGAATACAGGGAGCAGGTTCATCCCAGGAAAAGGTTTGACTTCTCACAGTTTAAGTCCACATGAGGGGTCTCAGTCTGATCTTCACGTTGGCGGGAGCTGAAAGGAAACGGTTGTCAATGCGAAGAGCAGGTTCGCCACTGGAGCTTCATATTAGAAGCACTTCAGGGCAGTCGCTATTGGCATCAAGAGGATGTCGTCATCGGAATTTCACTTTGACAGGAGATGGGGCAAGTGTTGTTGGCGTGAAGTGTCCATTTGCGGTGACAAACAGCCCAAAACATCTACATTTTCACCTGTAGTTCAGTTATGAAGGAAAAGGCGTATACTCTGATGCCATCCAGGTGCCCATGACCTGGTAGGGCACCTCTTGGGGATCAGGACTCACTTCAGCAGAGGCCAGCAGCAGAGCCCAGGCAGGTCAAGTTTGTGCTGGTCAACTGCAGGGTAGGCCTCTGGAAGCTAGTTGTGCCTTGTAGCTAACAAAGGAAGTGACCCTTGGAGTCATTTCTGGATATTCTAGGTTCAGAGCAAGCAGGTCCACTCGTCCTGATTCAGACAGCAGGGCAGTTCTTCTTCTGAACTCTTTTGAATCTTCCAAAGGTCCAGACATATTCTGATGAGGAATTCTGAGAATACACATCACACCACAGAAGAACCATTAAAGTCATGTGACACGGGACACTGACAGAAAGGCACATTTGGTTTAAGAAGGAAAATGCCATCTTTATCAAAGTGGCATTTCAGAATAAGCGTGGGTATTTTAATGTAAGGCCTGCTATCATGTTTAGAAAGGCATCCATGAATCTCTGTTTGTTGGAGGTCTAAATAGTTGTTCAAGTGGACTTTGAGAGCATTGGAGTAGGCTTGCATCTTGTCAGTAGAGATTCACATTGTGATAATCATGCACCTTCCATTTTGATGAAGTTTGTCTTACTTGACAAGCACTAGTCATCTCCTCCTTTTTTGTCTCGGAAGATCTGTGTGAAGCATGCCTATATCCTGGTGGAACTGCATTGTGGAGTACAGTAACCATATCACCTCCAATCTGAGCCAAGTTTCTATGATCTATTTTATTATAGGTCTATTTTTGTATCTGGCCTCGGGGTCATGGGGTCCCCGGGGCCTATGAGGGCTTCGGAAGATGGGGGCTGCACCCATACCCCTTTAGATGATTTTGGTCCTAGGGATGGGGTTCCTGGGGCCCAAGAAGGCTCTCCTGATTAATTGCATTTGGCCCGAAGTACGGGGTCCTTGGGGCCAATTAAGCCTCGGTGAAGGGGGTTGCACACCTAATATATATCTTTTGGCCTTGGGGTATGAGATCTCCCCGGGGCCCGAAACCCATCCCTAAGCCACACACACCACAACAATGATGTGATTTGAGATGTCATCAGTGACGTCATAAATGATTTCATAGACCATGTCATGAGTGATGTTATATGTGAGGTCATAAGCAGTGAATGGTGGGGCGCAAGTTTGTTAGCTCTGTGAACTATAACTGGGAATATAGCTATGGTTTATTTAGTTCAAGATGTTAATGTTGTCACTGACATAGTCACCTATATATATTACTTTTCAGATTCTCGTATTAGATTTTCACAATGATAATTTTGTAAAGCTACGGCGCAATACAGCATGAATAGGGCAGCATCTAAAGTCCAAGCATGCTGCATCAATCCTCCCCGTGGAGCTAAATCCATGACTAGATCATACAGAGTAAATTCACATTAAATATTTAAAGGGAACTACGCGCAGCACATCACTTTGCTAGAGCTTTTTCTATACAAATATATACTACTTTTGCCCTTCTCCACCAATGATCCAATCGGTGAAAAACCTGGTGATAGAATAAAGACTTTGAGCGTGGGCTAAATATATATGTATAAACATTTACCATACTTTTGAAGATAAACTTTATTATTAACTTTATTTCGGATACGGCCCATAAAAGCACTAGTCCTGCTACCAGACTATAGTATTAAACTTCTTTGAAATAACCATTTTCTCTAGTAGCTTCCCTAGTTTTACAACCGAAACCTGCAAAATATTGTTTCTCCCTGCACGGGAACAGCAGATTTGAGAGATTCTGAGTGTTGTACCTGTGATAATGAAGCAGCGTCTTATACTTCCAGCTCCAAATCAAATCTATTTTTTAAGTGCTCATTCGTTCTATAATAGCTATCCTGTGCCGGATTGAACTTCATTATTTTCCCATGCACTGGTTTATGACAAGGTCAAATTCACACACTCAGTTCTTGGAGTGGCCCCATTGAACCTTTCCAGCAACAATGAGAAACCAACAGAATCCTTGTGGTGGGATCTGTGCCAGTTTGGCACAGACGAGATGCTGTAGGCAAGGCACTGTCTGTAAGAGAGTGATCTTGTCCCAACATGCCTCCAAACTACATTGGCAGAGGTGCACTTTGTGCACAGGTGCCACAGTCACAAGCCAAATAATGGCAAAATCTGAGGATCGTTTTATTCCACCAATTATATCTGAAGTTTTGGGCATCGTAAAAGTTATTCTTCAATCTTAATGTTAGAACAGCTGAAATGAGTTGTCAGCTATCCTGGCTGCAAACAATGACAACATTATGGTCCAGGAGAAATGTGTTTTCCTTTGTCAAATTTTGCAGTGTGCGTGGTATTCGCGGGAAGTTTTGCAACTTTTGCAAACAAAATACTACGGACGATGCCCCCTCCTCCTGAATGTCAAACCCATAATTATGGCTTCTACATTATGAGAAAACTAAACTTAGAGGAGCAAATATATTTGATCTTTTTAATTAGGACATTGACTTTAACTGTATGAATGTGTATACAGAGCGGATAGAGATCACTCATCGCCTTGAGGATGGCATCGACCCTGGGAGGCGTAACGTAGGTGAACCATGTTGGCACAAGGGGGGGATCTAGAATAATAGGGCCAGATGTATCAAGATAGTATTTTGCGAATCCTTAATTGCGAATCAGAAGGATTCGCAATTAGTGAATCGCAAAATGCAATGTATGAAGGTGTATAGTACACCTTTTGGGATACCTAGGGGGTTGCAAATGACCTACCCCATGAATATTAATGAGGTAGGTCGCAATTTGCTACCCCCACGAATCGCAAAAATCAAGGGGATGGTGGCCTGCTGAGAACAGCAGACCACCATGTCCGGGATCGCTTTTAAATAAAGCAATATTTTTTGTAAAGCAGCTCGTTTTCCTTAAAGGAAAACGAGATGCTTTACAAACAAAAAAATAAAAGTTTTCTTTTCATTTTTTAAGAGCAGGCAGTACTCCGTGGGACCACTGCTTGCTCTTAAAAATGGTTTTACAAACATTCACAAAGGGGAAGGGGTCCCCTGGGGACCCCTCCATATTTGGGAATGGGTTACCACCTACTTGAAGTAGGTGGTAAAGTGCGAATGTTTTGCGACCACAAATTCGGTCACAAAACATTCATACATACTGATGTGATTCAGTATAAGGAAAGGAAGACCTAAACACGCCCCTTCCTAATAACAAATTTCAAACCCATTTTGTGATTTGTGAACAGGTTACCGAATCGCAAACATAGGTTTGCTAAATTGGAAAAGCAGTTTTTGCGTTTGCAAACGGCCAGATTCTGCGAATCTGCCCGTTTGCGAACGCAAATAGGCTTGATACATCTGGCCCATAGTGCTCACTGTGCATTCTGATGTGTATTTTTTACCCATACTCAGGGCATCACAAATAAGCATCTTTTGTTTACCCTCAAGGTAATTTTAGATCTCAAGATCCCTTTGATTATCCAGTTCTTTTTTATTAAGAACTTCCTCCAGTTGGAGGTTAAGCCATTCTTGCAACAGCATCTAGCCAGGACAAGGTAAGGTTACCTATGATTATGCATGCCAACATACAGTGGGTGAGGTTTCCTTGTATAGAATCTTTGGATTCTCTTGGACAATGATGGTCCTTGTAGGTCAAAGGTTATCGCATCTACTGTGATATAGAGGCAGGAAAGGTACCAGGGACCACCAAGAGAGATTTCCTCCTAAAACAAGTCTCTGCCATCTCATGTGACTAATAACATTATACAAAACTGTTCTCTTTTGAAAGATCTGACACTATTGCTATTACTTTGGACCATTTGCAGGAACATTACTCTGGGATGGTAAATGGCATCTTTGATATGGTGCACCACGGCTCATAAAAGGAGCAAGAACCAGAGCGCAGCATCAATAACTGATCACTTGTACACAACTGAGAAGCGGTATGATATTTCTAGTGTATTGTTACTTAAGATGTGGAAGTAGTGACATAATTCTTTATAACTTTATTCTGTGATTAGTTCTCAACAGATCAACTTGAAAATATATTTGGCTTGCCAACTTGCAACTGACTTAACTCCCAGAGGTGGCACACGAGTGACAGTCTACTGTCTCCCACTCACAACCTTCCCAAACCTGTCAATGCATCCAACACGAGGAGGTGGACAAAGCACTGGGAGGTGTCTGCTGGATAGGGACAGAAAGTTGGAGTCTCTAGGGCACTGCCTTTCTGTTGAAAAAAAATGGACTCCTCACACAAAAAACTAACGCAAATGGTCCATTTGAGAATTTGTTAAACTCCAAATTGTCTTTTTGAGGAGATTTAGCTGCTTCTTAGGAGAGATTCTCCAGGTTGCAGCTGTGGTCGAAAATGCTCAATCGCTCTCACTTATGACACAAAAGAAGCATTGAAAGTCAGATTTTAAATTACAATTTTTAAAATTCCACTTTTAGAAAAGTTGGCATTTCCCAGCCATAGACATTTGATTCCTGCAACCTGTCTCTGGGTCATCTGTGTGGGTGTAATTAACAGTTGGCATTTGTGTATTTCTCCTAGACAGACACTCACAATAGAGAGCTTATGTGTGCCTGGATAGGCCGCCACTAGCAGGATAGATGTGATGAGCTGTACATAGCCCTACGTACACTTGAATAAGCTGTGTCTTGCCTCTACACAAAGGGCTGCATATCCCCTGTAGTTAGTTTGAAGTCAAGGCCAGGAAGGCAGGACACCTGTTCACTTCAAAGAGAAACCTCTATAAGCTTCTCCCACTTCAATAGCAGAATTGGGTATAAGCATTGGACCTCAGGCACTAACCCTTCAATACGCTTCTAGACCTGTGGAAGACTCTGTCAGGAAGAAGGACAGCTGTGCTGGGGAAAGGTCTGTCACTCTTCTGGACTGCTGTCCTGAAGGACTTCTGCTGATGTGTTGACCTGCTGTCTACTGACCTATAGCCGGCATGAGAAGGACAGGGCCTGCAACCTGAACCTAGGACTACCAGAGTTACTCCAAATACTAGTTAATTGTAACCAGCACCTGGACTCTGTCATGTGAGTCCTACCCTGTCAAGTGGTGCCACCACAGTCCTGGACCCTTGGAAGTGGGCCTGATGGTCCTCTGCCATCCCATCTGTGGATCCAACAGAACCAACGCATATCCTCTGCTGTGTAGTGCAAATTTTAACAGAACCAATGCATCACTTCTGCTGCGAAGATTCTCTGAGCGCAAAGACTCGACATAAACCTCGCAGCCCACATCGAAACTGCCAATCAATCAATCTGGATTTGTAAAGTGCAGCTAATCACCTGTGAGGGTATCCAGGCACTGAGAGTACTGATGCAGGGGCTTAGTTGAACATCCAGGTCTTGAGTCCTTTTCGGAATTCCCATATAGATGATGAGGTCCGTGGAGAGGAGGGAAGTTGTTCCAGGACTTCACAGTTTGGTAAGAGACAGAGCGTCCTCTACTGTTGCTGCAGTGGATGTGAGGGATGTTGGGGAGGCAGAGGGAGGCAGAAATAGGCCTGGGTGTAAAACTCCACTTGCGGAGTTTGCGGAATTCAGCAACTCCTCATTCTGCGGAGAACGCGGAGTTACTAATAAACTCTGCAAAGGAGCAGAAGTTTGTTTCTGTTAGCATGCTCGTAACATTGTTTCGGGCACACAAGTAGCACTGTGAGACTTGATGGGTGCTCACGAACGCCCATGAGATTTTCTAGCTGCCTGCAAGCTCCCACGTGAATTTGCATATGCTAGCACGGCTTTAGGCCATGCCGGCGGCTTCCTGCGCATCTTTTGTGTTATAGGCGAGCGTGATTGAGCACTATCTACCATGGCTACAACGTGGAGAAAATTGTCTCCTCGAGAATAAGCTAAACCTCCTCAAAACGACAATTTGGGGTTAAACAACTTTTCAAATAGACCGTTCGCGTTTATTTTTCGCATGAGGAGTCCATTTTTTATTTAACTTTTTTTTGCCCACAGGAAGGAAGTACCCTAGAGACTCCAACTTCCTGTTCCTGTCCAGCAGGCACCTCCCAATTCTTTGTCCACCTCCTGGACACTTTTCATTTGGATTTAGAGCTGGAAGGATCGCTCTGTTTGTCTGCTGCATATATACAATTGGATTTCGGGACTTTGTTTTTGTGATATCACAATTAAGTTGAAAAACTGTTGTTTAAGGGGGTTGTTTGTTTGATAGATGGCATGCACCAGGATTTATTTGTACTTTTATTACATTTTTAAAATGAATTGTGGTGGGTGGCATGGCCTGCAGTTTCAGTAGGGGCCTAGTTATATTTTTGCATGTAATTTTTCTTCTTTTATAAAGGAAAAATGGTGCACAGTTCATGAAAATTTCCCCCTTTTTTAAAATAAATTTGCAATATTCATTTAATTCACTATGTGGCCCAGTCTGGCAATGGGCCTTGCAGCCATTAGGCCCAGTACTAGTCATGGGCGCATGAAACAACTCTTTCTGTGGTGTCCGTTGAATTGAAACATCATTTAGGCTGTGGCTGGCATTGGATTAAATTACAAAGGGCCAGATGTATCAAGCCTTTTTCCCGTTCGCAAACGGGTCGATTCTCAGAATCGGCCCGTTTGCAAACAGGAAAAAGCCTTTTGGGATGTATCATCCCAAAGGCCATCGCAAAATAGGGAATGCAATTCTGGAAGCACCCAAAATTTGTGATTTGGCCTTAAGAAATCGCAAATTACCGTCATCTTCAAGTTGGTGGTAATTTGCGATTTGCTAGAAAAATGCACTTTTTTGCATTTTTCAAAGCGCCATGTGGCGCTGTATGTGCGCCACATGTGCACACATGCATATTTCAGGGGTGCAACAGGGTGTCCTTTTGGCACCCTTGAAATTGCGTTTGCAATTTGCGAGTACCTATTGGGTACTCGCAAATTGTAAATGTCTTCCTATTCATTCCTATGGGAAGGTATTTAATTGCAAATTGCAATTTGCGATTTGCAGTTAAGGAATATGTAGGAATCGCAATTAATATTACGAAACCTACATACATTGCATTTTGCGAGTCCTTAACAGCAAATCGGTAAAATTCGCTTTTAAGGACTTGCAAACTACAATGATGATACATCTGCCCCAAAATGTGTTTTTTGGGGGTATTTCACATTATTTTTCTGCAAACAGTGTATAGATGGAGCAATATTTTTAATGCCTATGGATGATGTGTTCTGTTGTAAAAAAACAGTTCTAGCCCAGTTAATTTTCGTTTTTGACATTGATGAATTAATGTTGTTTTCTCCTGTGTTAGTATGCCCCCTTTGTCTGGCCAGTGTGTGAGTGTGTTTGATATAGGACACCATTTGTCTTTGTTCCCATGCCATGTGGCCAGGGGCCATTTTGTATTGTCAAGTCCATAGGCCTGCATGTGTTCTTTGCTTTACATGCATCCTGCTTGTTGTTAGACCATGTAGCTGGTAGCCATTTTGTGGATGCAGCCAGTGTGCTTTTGCTATAGGCCTGCATGTGTTCTTTGTTGTGGCCATGCCTCCTTGCTGGTTGTTGTTGTTATCTGACCATGTGGCTGGTGGCCATTTTGTGTAGCCAGCCAGTTTGCTTTTGTCATAGGCCTCATGTATTCTTTGTTGTGGCCAGGCCTCCTTGATGTTGTTTGACCATATCGCTAGCGGCCATTTTGTGTAACAAGTCAGTGTGCTTTTGCCATAGGCCTGCATGTGTTCATTGTTGTGGCCATACCTCCTTGCTGGTGACCATTGTGTGTAGCAAGCTTTTGTGCTTTTGCCATAAGCCTGCATGTGGTATGTGTTGTGGCCATGCCTCCTGCTTGTTCTTTGACCATGTGGCTGCGAGCCATTTTCTGTAGCCAGCCAGTGTGCTTTTGCCATAGGCCATCATATGTTCTTTGTTGTGGCCCTGCCTCCTTGCTGGTTGTTGTTGTTTTACCATGTGGCAGGTGGCCTATTTGTATAGCAATGCCTCCTTGTTTGTTGTTTGACCATGTGGCCATTTTGTGCAACCATCAGTTTTCAAAGCTGTATGTATAAAGAGGCTTCAGCCTTTTGGTTGGTGCTCCTTTTTTCACTTTTTCTAATAGCAGTTTAATATGCTTGAGGCCTAGTAGCTCAATGCTCACACTAAATGTACTGTATGAACATTGTTTTTATATTAGTATATTCTTTTTTTTTATTTTTTATTTGCGCTGCTACTTGCCTCCCAAATCCCAATGGGTTTATAATAATAGGCCCCTACTGCATCAGCAAAAATATTTTTTCAATATTTTTTTCACAAACTGTTTTTAATTTAATTGTAGGGTCTTTTAAATTTTTTGTTCATTTTTTGCAGTTGCATTTTTAAAAAACCTTATATTTACTTATGTGTACATTTTTTGGGGATTTTACATTTTTTAAATATTTACGTACATTTGTTTAAAAAAGATATTTTTGTATTTAATTTTTTCAATTTTTTTTTTGTTTTGTTTATTTTTCACATTTTTCTTAATATCCATTAACCCCAAGTCTGCCATAGGTGCAAAGCTGCACAACAACATCAATATTCTAAAGTTTATTCCATTGTCAGTCACCTGCCCCTCCCTGAGTGCCAAATCCCAAATGATGCACATAAAGCAAACAGTTACATCTGTATGTTGTTGCTTTTTCTTATCCTTTCTCAATGTACATGAGAGCTTATGTTGGTGCTGTTTTACGAATGGATACACTGTATTGTTGTTAATTATTTAAAACCACACTAAATGATATTATTTTCACTGGTAATTCAACTGCAACAATGGCACGTTACGCTGATGTTCTTTTTGCTTGTTTGCTTTGAGGTGCACAAGAGAAGAGAAATCAACCAGAGTACTGTCAGACAGAGGGCCTGTGCACAATGTGGCACATGACCAACAACACGGACATCTCTTCAGCTTGTGAACCAACATTCCACTGCCAAATGACAGCTTCAAGATGGCCCCAAAGAAAGGTGCTGCCAAGATAGTGGCCAGTGATAAAAAGAAGCTTACCACCACTGGTATGTCGCCACAGACCTTTTTCTGACAAAAATGTGTGCCTGCCACACCGGCCCTGGAAAGCAAGCAGGGAGCATCACTCATATATTAGCGGCCCCACACCAACCTAGGCCCCAGCCCATGTCTGTTACAGAGCAGCCACTCTAATCATAGCACCGCCGACAAGCAGGGATGCTGAATTGGAGTTATCTCTTTAGGAAAGTAGTACCCAATTGTTGCCGGGCTAAGAGGACAACAGCAGCCGCCGCCAGCAATAGTAATTCCTCCAAAAGTAGGAGCACTTCAGGAAATTGAGCTTTAAGCTGAGGAAAAAGAAGAAGCCCATCTTTCATAAGATCCATTGTCTTCCAGATCTCCAGTAAGAAAAAGGAAGGGTACTACACCATGTTCTCTAAGCCCCCCTTTTGATGATCAAGACGCCACTTAGAAGCTGCCTTAGTCTGAGACACTCCAGGAGAGACTAGTGAAAAGGAAAGTTCCTGAAGGCCTTAGAATTATGGATGAAGAAGAGGCGGATGAGGATGACACAGTCATCATGGATCTTTAACCCAGTCCCAGTGGAGACCGATGTTACCCTATCTCAACATGCTCTAAGGGATCTGGCACAGATGCAACCACCATCACCGTCAGCTTTCATATTTGCAAGGCCCAATGTGACCTACAACCACAACCACCTCAGTAGAAGTAGGCACTGCAGAGAAGCAATGTCAAAACACCCACCTAACACCACTTCTTCTGACATTGGCAGTGACACCAGTGTCAAAAAGTTGACCTCCCCAGTTTGGGACTTGTTTACTGTTAGAGATAAGGAGCTGAAAATTGCCATATGCTCCATTTGCAAAGCAAGTGTTAGTCAAGGTAAGTGGTGTTGGTGAAGGTGGTGAGAGCAGGTAATTTGATTCGATCATGATGGAAGGTGAAGGTGAAGAAGAAGGTGACATTTTCATTACGCAAATCAGCCCCGTGCCCAGCGGTGCAGTAGCATAGCCCACATCAGCAACATCCCAATAGCACAATACCCAGAGTTCAGACACAAAGGCAAGAGGATACAGTAACTGCCCTGCTGAGATGCCCATTGAGCCTACCACCTTCTGCTCTCAAGAATTTGCCTGCATCAGTGGCACCAGAAAAGAAAAAAATCCATGCTACTATTACTGGCATGTTTAGGCAGGAGAGGCAGTACGAACACAAACACCCAACGGCATGTGTGTACAACAAGAAGCTGGCTAAAATGTTAGAGCTGGACCTCCTCCCTTTGGGCCAGATTCACAGAACTAACTTAAGACAAAATCCTAAACTTACTACCACTTTGGTATTCAGAGAAGGCACTTACTCATTTTGGTATTCACAGAAGGCACTTACTCATTTCGGTATTCACAGAAGTTAGGAGTCCTAACTTTAGGACTCCTAAATGCCTTCTGTGAATACCGAAAGTCTTAAAGTTAGGATTTTTCTCAGTTTAGGAGTAGTAAAGTTAGGACTCCTACCTTTAGGACTCCTAAACTGAGAAAAATCCTAACTTTAAGACTTTCGGTATTCACAGAAGCCATTTAGGAGTCCGAAAGTTAGGACTCCTAATTTCTGTGAATACCAAAATGGTAGTAAGTTTAGGATTTTGTCTAAAGTTAGTTCTGTGAATCGGGCCCTTTTTCTTTTGAGGAAGGAGGGATTTTCTAGAAATTGTGGCACCCATCTGCCGGAAATGGAAGGTTCCCAGTCGGACCGATTTTGCCAGAGTTGCTTTTTGAGAGCTACATCCTGATGTGATGGAATTGGTTGGACAAGCTTTGCAGCAGAGTGCTGTTCACACTATCCACCTGCCAACAGACATGTGGACCAGTTGACAAGCCATTATTACATGTGCATCACTGCAGAAGCTTTTTTGTGGGGGCCAGAGAAATTATATCTGCAGGTGTTGACACTGATGACATTTTTCATGGAGCTCGGAAGCATGCAACAATGGCCATGTTAGCAATGGAGAAATCACATACAGCTACAAACATCTTAGATGACTTTAAAAAACATTCTTTGAATGGCTGTGACCAAGAAGGCGTAACATTGGATTTGTTGCCACGAACAATGTCAGTAATATAGTTATAGCTATGTCAGATGATGGCTATTTCATGGTCCTGTGATTGACTCACTGCATCAACATCATTGTAAAGGACTTTCTCTAAAAAAAATACAGTCATCAACTTACTGTCCACCAGCAAAAGAATCTGCACTCATTTCAGTGATTCTATTAAAGCTCAGAAGCAGTTGAGGATCATTCAGCATAATAGAATGCCAGTTGAAGTACTCATACAGGAGGTGCCAACATGTTGGAACTCAACTTATTACATGTTGCAACATCTGTTTGAGCAGTACTGACTGATCAATGAATATGTCATGCAAAGAGGGGACGCAATTTGAAAGGTATGATCATTGAGCTGGACCAATGGGGCCTTGTCAAATTTCTGAGAGAGATGCTGCTTCCTTTTTTTATTCAAAATCTCTTTATTGCATTTAAAAAAGGCAAACCATCTACATCACAGTGTCAGCTTTAGCACAAAAGCATCTTGCACAATGCCATCAGGATAGAACAGTAACAGAGGCCAGACCATGCCAGTAGTCATGTATTAATAAAATACAGTCAGGCATGCACCAGCCACAATATGTCACAGTGCAATATCATAGGTCAGAAGCGTAAGAAGCCATCTAAGGACACCTCCCAACTGGTTGCTCTAGGGGAAACACACATAACCAGGGAATTAGAGTCATTTATATGCAAACTTGGGAAGTTCGAAACAAACAGGGTAGTTGTGGGTCAATCTTCACTGTGGGGAGGGCATGAGGAGAGGGAGCTGTACCTTACACTGGGATGGGGTGGCATAGCATTCTGCCCCAACTAGCCTGGGTTAGCATAGTACTGGGAGACTGAAGGTCAGCTCCAAGTCGAAAAGCTGTAGCATTCGGAGATTTACTGGCCTGAAGCATGTACATTCTATATGCATAAGATAGCGTATTGGGAGCTTCCAAAGGTATTGGAATTTAGTTTCAGTTCTAGCTATGTTATGTGGGATCCTTTCCATTGCTAGAATGTGCCACACTCGCCCAAACCACTGCGCCATTAAGGGAGAAGTTGTCTGTTTCCACATGAGTGCAATGAGCCGACGCGCTGCTAAGAGCAGGTAACTAATAAGCTGCCAGTCCCCATGTGTCATTATGATGAGGGTCGGTGGTATAACGCCCAAGATGACTGTAAGATAAGAGGTGGGGAGCAGGTAGCCTACTATGTCTTTTATGTGCCCAGTATTTCTTTCCAGTATGGATCGATTACTTTGCAGGACCACCAGATGTGGCAGTAATCCCCTGTATATTCCTTAAAATGCCAGCATAGTGGGGAAGTACCCGGGTAGATGGTTGTGAGGCAAGCTGCTGTGTGTTACCTGTGAAACATTAGCTAATATGCCGTTTCCCTAAGGGAGAGACTGCTGTAGGTTTTGGGTATGTCTTGCCTTAGCTTTTCCCATTGTTTTGGGGTGATTTCTCCTTTGAAGTATTGTGCCTTGTGGACTGGTAGCCATGGATGTGTAATGGGGGAGGTGCTGAAGCGCGTGATATGTATTCGACAAAAATGCCCCTCGAGCCACTATAGACTCAGACTAGGTTTCTGAAGGGAGTGTAGGGGCGTGTCGCAATTGGTATTATTTAAGCCTCGAGGCTTCCGTCAATTTGTCGTCCACCCAACACTGGTCAAAGGACTTCATGACGTCTCCCGAGAAGAGAGCGCAAAGCGTTCAACATTCTCCATCGCTCCATGTATGAAACGATTGGGGTGAGACAGCCGGGGGGAAGTCTGTGTTTCCTGCAATTGGCGTGTTTGGAGAGGGGAAGTTGGTCACGCCTTTTTTGAAGGCCACTTTGTCCCAGACGTCAAGAACCGTATGGGTGGGGGTTGCGATGTCTGCAATCTAGCATGTTTAGGCAGCCATGCTAGATCCCACAGGGGCCGTCACGCTACTGCTCAGTCCATATGGACCTTGTGCTTCTCACTTTCCTGGACCACCCATTTCGAAATGTAATGTAGGTGATCCCAATAGTACTCCAGGAGGTTAGGCCGCGCCAGACTACCTCTATCCTGGAGAAGCATCAATTATGAGTTAGCGACCCAGGGGCATCGTTCGTTCCATATAAAGGTCCAGATATCCTGTTGCAACTGCAGGAGTTTATTTATTTTCACAATATTCACCCACCCCACCCAGGATATGTGAAGGGGTCTCCCTTCTGTGGCGAAGTCGGGGCCAGTTGGTGCGAGTCCGGGATGTGAGCGTTGGAGTGATGTTGAGGTCTAGATATCTGATAGCTTCCTGGGACCATTGAAAAGGCACAAGGCACTGTAGAGCAGGGAGATCTGTGGCGGAGATCATCATGTTAAGCACTGATGACTTAGCCATGTTGATGCGAAAGCCCAAGACCGCTTCATAGGTCTGCAGACAGGCCATGATTTTCGGAAGGGAAAGTTCTGGCTGAAAGAGTGTAAAGAGGAGAGCACCAGCGAAGAGGGTAATCTTATACCAAGCCCCAAGTCCTCATTGAGGCTTGTGATGACTAGAAGCTCTACTGCCATGGCCTTATAGTAGGGGCGACAGGGGATACCCTTGATGCGCTCTTCGTCAAATAAGTATTAGCCTTGTGCGCAGTTCATTTACCCGTACAGAGGCCACCCGTGCCACGCATGAGGCCATTTTCTTAGAGAGTAATCCCGGACCCAGCGCAATCTTCACCAACACTGTGTGGAGGAAGGACCAATATACTCTATCAAAAACGCCTTCTCTGTGTCCAGCAAGAGAACACATGCAGGAATCTTGTAAAGTTGTGATTTCTCATAACGTTGTGATTTCTTGATGAGGTGGGCTATGCATCGGACGTTGTCAGCACCTTGCCTATGTCGCATAAAACCAACCTAATCTAGGTAGACAAGGCCTGGGAGATAGGGTTCAAGCCTCAAGGCCAAGATTTTGGTGAATAACTTTGAATCTGTGTTGAGTAGGGCAATGGGGCGATAAGAGGAGCAGAAGGAGGAATCCTTACCCACCTTTGGTATAAGCAAGATGTCATCCGAGGCCATCGTGGGCGTAAGGCCTGATTCTTGTGGGAAGGAATTAAATAATCGCACTAGGTGTTCCTGTAGGTCAGGCAGGAAAATTTGAGAAAAGGAAGCCGAGAGGCCGTCAGGTCCTCGGAGTCTTACCCAGGGGTAGGGCCCTTACTGCCGCACTGAGTTCCTCAAGAGTAATCAGTTCATCCAGGAGGTCTGCATGATGTGGATGTAAGGGTTCCCAGTCACAGGCACCTAAATAGGCTTTGATCTGCTATGAGGGGGATCATCGCAAGAATACAGCATTTGATAATAAGTGTGGAAGGTTGAAGAGTTTGTCCCGGTCCGTTGTTGCCCAACCCCCTTCTCCGATTCGCAACTTGAACATGTGCATCCTGGTGCGGGTTTGACAGAGGCTATGCGCCAGGAGCCCGCCTACCTTGTTACCTCCTATATAATATTGCTTCTTCAGTGCCAATAATGCATACTCTGCCTTCCCTGTTCTGTGTGTGTGAGGCTGACTATGCAATATCGCAAGCTGCCATTTGGTGCAACAGGAGTGTGTGGCCTTATACCCGAGTGCTCCAATTGTTTAATGTGCACTGTAATTTAGACTCTGCCAATCTCACCTCTCCCCAGCCCCGGGCTATAGCGATCAAGGTAATTGTGTCCCATATGGGTGCTTTAAAACGTTCCAAAGTGTGTAGAGGGGGGGCTCGGGGAGGATGTTTAGGTAGAAGGAATCTGCAATGCCCTTGCGTATTTCAGCCACATCCACTGGATACCGCAGGAGGTGAGGGAGCAAGCGCCAGGGCGCTGAGCTCTTCATGAGCTGGGTGTGGTCCGGCCATGTCAGCTCTAAGTGTGCCTGGTCCAAGATCGATATATCTGAAAGCTCTACGGTTTCCAGATGTCTGAGGAGGGAGTGTGTCACAAGACATAATTGATGTGGGAGTCAGAGGTGTGTACATGCAAGTAGAAAGAGTAATCCGTACGTTTGGATGTCTGTAACACATGCATCCACCAGGCCCAGATTTTCAATATCCGACTTGAGATTGGACAACAAGGCCCCACATTTTGAAGTGTGTGTCTGCTACGATTTATGGAAGGGTCCCATACCAGATTGAAATCCCTGCATACTATAATGTCGCCTTGCACCCCTTTCAGTTGTTTGCGTAATATGCGTCTAAGATAGGGGTCCGGCAAGATACCTGGTGCATATATATTTAAGCAAAGTGTGCTTCTGCTGCCCCCGGATGAGGTGTAGAGCTAAGTATCTGCCTTCCCTATCCCGCACAACCTTGACAGATGTGTAGAAGCCCGCTTTGCATAGGATACCCATCCTCAGAGTTTTAGTGGTTGTGTATGCCCAGTTACTTCTCTGATATTGGGTGTGCCATACGGTGGCGATCCACCCTCAGCGGGTAGGTCTCCTGTAGGAGAACAACATTGGGATTGTGATGTAATATGTATCACCAGATTTGCTTGCATTTGTTGGGGGAGTTTAAGCCACGTACGTTCAGAGACATCAATTTAGTATTGGCCGTGGTAGACATCAAGCCCAGCAGGGTGGATAGGGTGCTTTGTCCATGGCTGAGACATAGAAGCGGAAGACCCAACCTATCTCTATGGCAGGGTAAAGAGTACCGTAGCCTAAGTTATCCCCAAAGTGGGGAAGCCAAAAGAAAAGCCCATATGAGACCCACCCCAATGAAGGCCATGTGAGATAAGCCCCCGGGATAAGGACAACACAGCATGATCCCAAACCCATGCCAGCCCCCACTGCAAGAAGTAGCAGTGGATTATCTGTGTAAAATCTAATTGGTAGAGTGATTCAGCCCACTGGGAAAAACTGCAAACAGTCATAAACTATGAACCAACAGGGTCCAACCATGAGCTCAACGGACTCTGGAAGCCAGCACCAGAGTGCTCCAGCCCCGTGGGAGGAGTCACCCTCCAGGGGATCAAGTCGCCTGGGGTGGTCATCAGAGGAAAATTGGAGAAGAGCACACAGTTTATATTGAGGAATCCTCTAGGCCCGTGTCCCAATGCTGCCAGTAGGGATCCATGATGTATACTTGGCAGCGTTAATATGTTCATGCAAGGGGTACAGAGAATGATGGAGCGTTTGTGTTCAGAGGAAGCCAGTGGTGGAGCGAGCTGGGAAGGCACCCCCCAGGCTCCACAGGTGGTGGACAATGTCTTGTTTGGCTTCCTGTACAGATGCTACAGTTTGCCGTTTGTCAGGGTGATGTGACTTCACAGTGGTCCAAATAGGTCTGAGATACCTTCCTGCAGGGCCCATTGCCCGAAAGGCATCACACGCCTGGGAGTCCCCAGCGAGGCCCAACAGTTGTTTTGCCTCCGTGAGGGATCTCAGCGAGCGGCGCCTGGTCTCCCAGGTGAACAAGAGGGCAAAGGGGTGTACCCACTGATAGCGGATCCCCAGCTTACATAGCTTGTCTGTGACAGGCTTGAAGTCACATCTTTTCCACAGCATGATGGGGGAGAGGTCTTGAAAGAGCTGGATCTTGTGCCCCCAAAACTTAATCTCTATCTTGTCTCTGGTTGCTCGCAGGATTGCTTCCTTTTCAGTGAAAAAGTGCACCCTAATCAGAATGGCAGGGACTACATCCACACAGCCGGAGGTTGAGGCCACCTGATGGGCCCTGTTGAGGGTTTTCGGTGATGGGTTGTCATCCCAGAGCTTCTGGAGGAGATCCGGTGTAAAGGACATGATGTCACTGCCCTCCATGCCCCTGGGCACCCCCCGGGATGCGGATATTGTTGCAGTGGCTTCTGTTTGACAAATCCTCCTACATGGTTTATAGATCGATGTTCAGCTCTTCCAGTGCCATTCCCCAACGCCATAACATCTCGTTGTCTACAGATCTGGCATCTACTGTGCGTTCAAGGTCATCCACTCATTCTCCAATCTCAGTGACATCTTTCTTGAGCTCCTGTAGGCAGGATTTAATTTTGTCTTTAAGGGAGCCAATGTAGGAGCATATCTCCTTTGAGAAGCGATTCATGTAACTCTGCTTGATAGGTGCCGCTGTCGCTGACTCAGACCCAGGGCCAGGGGGAGGGCAACACCCCCACCTCCGCCGTCACAGTTTTGGACCAAAGGGACATTACTGGATTGTCCTTTGCTGTGTTTGAGTGTGGCATAATAGCAGGATAGGTTCCAAAGTTAGGTCCAGATGTGCGCAACGTCCCCCCTGCAGGTGGGTCAGGCCATGGCAGAGGTAGTATATGGCCACTGGGGGGGAGCAGGAGTGGACAGCCGGCAAGTGCTGCAGCAGGGTTGCAGGAGATCAAGATGGTGGGCTTGGGCTGTTCAAAGTAGGAGACCACAGAGGCGACGATCTCCCAGATGTGGGCCCCTCGCCTCAGAGTGGATCCTTTATTTATACTTCACCACTTCTCCCTTCACCCCGATGGGTGAGGATGCGTCCCCACCGAAAGCCCTGAGGGGGTGGCGCTTGCCGGCGCGCAAGCTTACAGGCTCTTATTTCAAGCCACCCTACTACCCCCACCGCAAACGCAATTCAAGGTGCCCCGCTTCGTGAGCCAAAACCCAAAGGAAATGATGGACGGAGTGTTGAACATTGCAAGCACTCACCCCCAGTCAACTGATCTGGGTTTAATCCATCACCGTTCTTTAGCCCACTCTGCCACCCCAGTTCAGACATGGCCATATGCAAATCAGTCTGACCCTGTGCCTCATGGGATCAGTCCAGCCCGAACTGCCAAACCATGTCTTCCCTGGACCGGAAACAAGCATTCTGGGACCGGTTTCGGGTTCATAACCCTCATCAGCCAAGCTATCTTGAATCCAGTGGCAAAGTGAGCCGGCAGAGAGGTGACGACTCCTCGTGTCCCTCTCCACCTGTCTGAGTGAGCACACATGCCGATGAGCTGCACCTCTGAGCCGGGGCCAGTGGGCTGATCAGGCGTGCCCCACAGTCCCACAATCTCTGTTGTGTGGGAGCCGCCTCCAGATGTTGTGCCAGACGTCTCCGGGCCCTGGGGCCAACAAGCCACCAGGTGAGGCCTAGCTGCACTCTTCCAGCCTCAAAACAGCAAGCCACAGCACAGGGATGTTGGCAGGCCCCAACTGGCCCCCACTAGCAGCTCCGATGCAACTCCACCTCTGACTAGAGGACAACGGCTCACTGTCTGATGTAACTCCGGCGGAGTCCTCTGGGCGAAGTCCCCTCACCTGCAGTGGAGTGGGCACAAGGATGGCAGGCCAGACAATATGGGGGCTCACATCCTCCATGGTTGTGGGGAACCTCCAACCTGTCGCTGTCGGTTCCACTATCGGGGTGGAGAACAGCCCCCCATAGTTAGGGCGAAGCCAATGTTAGATCTTTCGTTAGGCATTCTGCAAATGTATGGGACGTCTTAACCGATCAGAATCGTGATATAGGTTTTATAACTGAGACCTGGCTTAAACCCTCTTCCACCCCGGCTATTGCTTTAGCTTTACCTGAGGGCTATCGGATTCTTAGGCGGGATAGAATAGGCAAAATGGGTGGGGGCATAGCCTTAATTCATAAAGAGGCACTGGTTGTTACCATCCTTGATCAGATGGGGACGGAAGCATTTGAATGCATTGTTTTTAGATTGGACCTCTCTACACGCTGTATTTGGAAAGGCGCATTAGTTTATAGACCGCCTGGGTCAATATTAAACTTTACCAATCAGCTGCTGGAATTTATCTCTCCCCATCTAACTACCACACGTAAATATCTCCTGCTTGGGGACTTTAACATCCATAGTGAAGATGCCTCTAATCAAGATGCCACCCTATGTCTACAAGCTCTAGCTGCAGGGGGCCTAGAGATTATTAATACCGCTCCTACACACATTGCTGGGCACACCCTGGACCATATCCTTTCCAACTCCTTGGATATTAAATGTGGCGAAACTCTACCGCTTACATGGTCTGATCATTCCATGATAAATTTCCAAGTGTTGGGTCATATGGACTCCTTTCCGGTGACAAATAACACCTCTGCCACTCATCAGTACCGACCTTGGCATAAATTAACTGCCAATCATCTTTCCCTACTATTTTCTGAGTGGGATTGGAACAGTACGCAAGAGGATGTAGATCAACAGCTCGATCTTTTTGACCTGAGAGTTAGTAATCTACTGGATAAAGTAATTCCTCTTAAACCACTCAGATACTCACCTTAAAGCACCGCTACTGGCTGGTATACGTCCGACCTGCGTGCTGAGAAAAGCGCTTGTAAAAAACTGGAGCGGTCTTGGCGTCGCTCACATGATGAGCGTACTAAAACTATGTATAAAGCAGCTATGATAATTTATCATAAAAATGTTAAACTGGCCCGTAAATCCTATATTGCAGCAACCTTGGAGCAGGCAGGTAACAATGCAAGATTACTTTTTCAAATAGTACATGATTTTACGAACCCCAAATCTTGCCAGACTAGGGATCGTTTTTCTCAGTCACTATGTGACAATATCTCTTCCTTTTTTGTGCAAAAGATTGAGAAGATCTATCATAATATCACCTCATCCAATACTTCTGCTTCTATTTCTGCAGAGAGCACGTTACAACTTACTACCGATGGACCCCGTCTGACTACATTCCCTGCTATTTCCATCACTGAAGTGCAAACACTTTTGGAATGCACCAGATCTGGATCCCCTTTGGATACTATACCTGCAAAAATCTCTTCTCGATTTGCGGCCCAGCTGGCATCCCCAGTTTGCTCTATAATCAATGCCTCTTTAAAATCTGGGACTCTCCCTCAAAAATGGAAACACGCTCAAATTATCCCCATTCGCAAAAACTCTAACATCTCCCCTGAGGAAGTGTCAAACTACCGTCCGATTTCACTGCTCCCTCTACAGAGCAAGATCATAGAGAAACATATCAATAAACATCTATCTGTTTTTCTCGAGTCTTCTAAGGCTCTGGATGTTTCTCAGTCAGGCTTTCGTGCTAAACATAGCACCGAAACCGCTCTGGTGGAGGTAGTGGATTATATCAGAATGGCTCTGGATCAAGGTCAAGCGGCACTTTTGGTGCTGCTTGACCTATCAGCAGCTTTTGATACTATCTCCCATCAAGTTCTCCCACATAGACTCCAGGAGATTGGTGTGGAGGGATCTGCATTAAGCTGGTTGTCAAATTTTTTGTCTAACCGTACTCAGGCAGTGTCAATGGGGCCTTTTTCATCAGCTCCCACACAGGTCACCAGAGGCGTCCCGCAGGGCTCATGTTTGAGCCCTACTTTATTTAACATCTATGTGACGCCTCTGGCTAAACTGATGAGGGATCTGGGGTTTAACCCCATTTCCTATGCAGACGATACCCAGCTCCTCCTCACCTTCGATAAAACGAGATCCGATATACACATCATCTTCTCTCAGGGCATGATGGCTATTGCCTCCTGGATGAAAACTGACTATCTCCAGTTAAACTCTGAGAAGTCTGAGATTCTGTTGTTCGGAGGTGCAGACATCTGCTGGTCACCAAGATGGTGGCCTGAGGAGCTGGGTAAAGCCCCTGCTCCTAAAGAGCTAGTCAAAAACCTAGGCATTAAGCTTGATAAAAAACTCACGATGCAAACCCACGTTAACACCATTGTTGGGTCTTGCTATCACATTCTAAGTTTACTTAGAAGAGTTTTTCCACTGCTTCCACTCTCCACCAGGAAGACTTTAATTCAAGCATTGCTCATGAGCAAGATTGACTATTGTAATGCTCTCCTTCTCTCCGCTCATGCCACCTCATTGGATAAATTGCAGGTTGTTCAGAACACGGCCGCTCGCCTAGTAACCGATTCTCCAGCTAGGACTCCCTCACGGCCTCTACTGCATGAACTACATTGGCTTTTAATTAGGAAAAGAGTACAATTTAAAACAGGATGTATGATTTTTAAGGCCATAAACGAACGTAGTCCTCACTATCTTACTAAGAAACTGGAAATGTATCATCCCATATCCTCTCTTAGATCAGGATCAAAAAAACTTCTCTCTGTTCCTAGAGTAAATAAAGCCCGTTCAGGTGGTAAGGCATTCTCGTACTTAGCTCCTACATTCTGGAACAGTCTCCCCCTTTATCTCCGCATGGAAATGCCCCTTTTCCGTTTCAGAAAGCTCATGAAGACATATCTCTTTTAGTTTAAGACTAGCTTGCTGTTGCTAGCGCAGAGATACCCCCCGGGGTGGTTCAGCGCGATATAAAATTATAAAATCAAATCAAATCAAATGGGTAGTCTCTACTTTAACAGGTACCCTCTTTGCTGCCCTGCAGCTGAGTATGGGGGTTGATGGGCCACGGGGATCCGGAGACTCCTTAAGATGTGTCTTACTCCATCCTCTCCTAGGCCACGCCCTGCTGCTTCCTTTTGAAGTTTTCATACGGGAAGTCAGAAAGGAGGACATTACTATGTACCAACCTACCCCTTTGTTGCATATGCTATAGAAACTGCTAAAGGAGGTGTCTGAAATGTACACAGGTGAGGACAAAAAACAGATGCACAAGATTTGGTGGGAATCTTAGTCCTTTGCTAATTTGGTAATGCAAGGCTGTAAGGAGACATTGTGTCATCCAAACATTACATCTGTGCTACATTTCTTGATCCACAGTACAAACAATTACTGGCCACATTAGTTACTTTTTCAGATGGGGATGTTTCAACTTTCAAGATGTGGATCGCTGTGTATTCCAGTGAGCTAGAAATTAGAGACTCACTCATGGGCAGAAGTTCTGGAGTGCAGTCTCCAACTTTCATAGAGCCTGAGGGCAGTGCTATTGACTAGGCCTGGGCGGTAAATTCCGTTCCGTTCGCGGAATTTGCGAAATGTAGGTAATTTCGCGTTCCGCGGAGAACGCGGAATTGCCAAAAATTCTGCTTTCCGCGGCTTCGCGGAATTTTTTGCTTGTTCGCGATCTCAAAATGCGTGTTCGCGAGATATTTCCCCCCGAGCACGCAAACAGCGGACGCGAACAGGAAAAAAGCATCGCGAACAAGCAATTCCGTGTGTTCGCGGAATTTCTGCGTGTTCGCAGAGATTTTTAACCATTTCGCGGAGATTTGCGTAACGCGACTACGCAAATTCCGCCCACCCCTACTATTGACTCACAGCAGGCAAACCTAACAGCAAGAACACAGCAACAAGAACAGAAACAGTAACTTCAGCCCCAAAATCTGCATTTGATTAGTTTCTAAAGGGCTTGAGTCCAGTGCAGAGGCATGGGCAAAAGAGGTTGAGCAAGGTGGAACACTAATGACTATTGAGAGGATGGTCCAGGCCTATCTGGATGACCCAACAGAGATCCATCTTGATCAAAACCCATTGGTGTCATGGTATGGGATGAGGAGCCAATGGTCAGTGCTCAGCAGGCTGACAATAAAATATCTGGCTTCCTATTAGCCAGGGTGTCTGCTGAGCATGTGTTCAGTGCAGCTGGTGCAGTTATCACAGTGAGAAGGACTAGTCTCTTGCGCCAAATCATGGAGGGATTAACCATGATCAAAATGAATTAGCACTTAATACCATAGGATTATACTGTACCTAAAGTACAACAGGAGGAAACTGAGGATGATTGGTCAGTCTCAGGTCATGGTAGTGTGCTAGCTATCCAACTTCTGGGTGAACTGCCTAAATTTGAGGACAACTCAACTTCCCTTACTACTGAGTAGGCCTGGGCCACCATAGAACTTTCTATCGCAGATTTGTCTTGACAAAAAAAAGGATATAGCTAACATTATATTATTTTGTTTAGTTATTTGTTTTTGTCTGACTGACTAATGCAGCCCCACCCCATTTTTGACACATGCACGGCTGCATTAGTGTTGGACCAGTGTGCAGTGAAGTAGCCTCCACCCATTCCCTTCAAGGACATTGGAGAGATATTGCCTGCCTCCATCCCGTGCCTATCCTTTCTTTAATCCCATAGCAGGACTGCCCCACAATATTTAATTTTCATGACTGGCCACTGTCTGTTTCGTGAATCAAAAAGGATCGGCTGCACCACCGTGCTTGAATTAAAACAGGTAAGTAATGCAACAATGAGTAATAAATGAGTGATTTTCTTTTTGTGAGTGTGTTGAGATGATTCATGTGGTGACAGACAGTAAGAGTGGGTGTTTTCCTATAATTACTAAGCGCGATTGTGTTTGTGATGATTTACAATGTTGGGGGTGATCGTTTTTTTACTGAAGGTGATTTTTCCCTTCCCATTTGACACTTAGATACATTTGTTTGCGGGGTCCACACTGCTTTGTTTTCTGGTCCACAGCCCTCAAAGACTGGACAGATTTATTTAACTAACAAACACAAATCTAGTCTACCAAAAACAAATATTCAATGTTTCTCTTGTTGTTCATCAACAGCATTGCACTACAGGTTGATCTACCTCATTTGGGTCGGGACTGGAGTTGGTACGGAGGTGGACATATTTGTTACTTGGAGTCAGTACGATCATGGAAGAACTCAGGACGAGATTACTTCCACAACTGCCAGAAGAAGTAAGTTATCAACTTCACAGAAACCATCATGGTGATGACTCTAAGAGACCTACTCGACTCTTTGGACAGCTGACAGGTGCGTCGATTACTTGATTTGGAAAATGCAATGCTGCTGAGTGTGTGTGCTGGCTGACTCAAATTTGAAACTATATAGTTGGGTGGGGGCCTGCTGTTGTAGGTAACTGGCGACAGACATTTGATGATGAAGTCACATCATCACATTATGAATGTGTTAGGCTAAATGTTATGAAGATGATCATGACTGTTTGTTAGTTTGTTCAGCCCACTACCTGCAGCACCTGTGTTTGTTGGTTGATGTAATTGCTCTCACTTAATTGACCGCACATCAGTCATAACATGTATGATTGCACAGGACTATCATCTTGAGTCTTCCTGGTACACTCCTCATTAAGCTTGCCTTCTGTCCTTCTCCTTGATTCTACAATATCATTCCTGTTTTACAATCAGCATGCCTTCTCTTCTCCTGCACAAAAAGCACAAGCACTTTAACACTCATTCTTACCTTACCGGACCACTTCAGGCAGGCACCCAAGATTGATAGACAATCCAAGAAGAATGCAGATGCACTGCCCAATTTGGCAATACAGTATAATTGTTCTTTTAATAATAACTGTGTGTGTTCACTTCACTCCTACATAATTTGTATTTACTATGTTTCAAACCTAGGTGAGAGAACATTTAGATACATAATAATATCATAACTGGGGTCTCTCTGTGGCTGACAGACTGTATGCAATGCATTTAAGTTAACTGTTTCCTCCCACAACAGATTGATGATGGTTGGCTGCTCATCGCCCAGAGGAAAAGTGTCTTTGTGTAGTGTTTGCCTTTGTTACACTTTTCCCCAAATCTCCTTTTCCATCCATTAATCAAACCCTTAACCCTCTTACCTTTACGCCATTAATTGATCACACACTTGGGGCCTCATGTAGGTGGCCTGGCATTTACTACTTCATAAATACCGAATCATACCGATTCGGTATTTATGAAGTGGTAAATGCTATGTAGGTGTTCCTGCGGTAAAAATTACCGATTCGTAGAAATTCGGTAATTACCGAATCGGTATTTACCGATTCGGTAATGAGGCATACCTTCCCATCAATGGGATGGTATGCCTCATTACCGAATCGGTAAATACCGATTCGGTAATGGGGGGAACACAATCAAGGGTGGCAGGGTGTCACATTGACACCCTGTTGCACCCCTGATTCCTGCATGTGTGCACATGTGGCACACATACATGCCCTAAGGGCATGTATGTCTGCCACATTGCACACTTCTACGTGCAAAAAAATGCTTTTTCACAGCCATTCTTCATTTACCAGCAACTATTAGTTGGTGGTAAATACCGACTCCACACGACACTCACACACTCCCCCTACATATCATTACAGGATTCGGTATTTACCGAATCGGTAAAATTACCGATTCGGTAATTTTACCGATTCGGTAAATTACCGAATCCTGTAATGTGCCCCCTACATTGCAAAAGCCTAAATACCGGTCGGTAACGGTATAATTACCGAAAATCTGCCGTTACCGACCGGTATTGGGCTACCTACATGAGGCCCTTGGTGAGGTGGGTGTGGTGAAAGCAACACCAACTTAGTGCAGGATCTTCAGTTCTATTACTTAAATGATAGCCCACACTGGCCCCATGTACCCACCCATGCATAAATAGTGATTGATATTTTTAGATATAGAAGAACATAATTTGTCAGCATCATGATTCAGCCATTTTGTTGCATAGCCGCTTAACCTTGTCCACTCCAGACTTTGAATCCACTTCATGATTCGAGTATTTTATAGCTTTAGTTTTAATTAAAATACTAGCTGACCATTGCTCTGAACAATTTAGTATTGCTTGGTAGATTTTCACTATCAGGTAGTCTTTGTTGTGTAGTAGTCTCTATCTCTAGTCTGGTCTCAATTGTTTGTAAAGCTATGATATAATAATATATAACCCACTAACTCAGTTTTTCAGTTGCCTGTGATGAATAACCTTCCAATTATTCCTACAGTTGGAATTCACCTAGGTGAGCGTGGGACCTCACTTCTGATTCCTTCACTGCTAGTGCACTAACCTGATGCTAATTCCACCAACATGGCACTTTGGGAAACCATGCAGCCCTTGCTTCATCTATTCAGGTAAGAGAACTATGGAACATTGCTGTACTCGTGGGCAATAAAGGCAATGGCAACCCCCTATCCTTAGTGTTCAATATAGTAGCATTACACCCACAAGGGTGTGTGAGGGCAACACTTCCAAATAAGGGAGATCTCCCTGGAACCATACTTTCTATACCCTCTCCACATAGGTGATGTTTGATGATGAATGGGATACAAAATATCTGCCTCGCTTAAAAAATACTGAGTTAAGGGAGTAGTCAGAAATACTGCCCAAACCCTTTCAATCAAAGATTTGATCAAATCATTCCAAGCAAGTGAAGTTGGTGAGCATGCCCCTATCCAGAAGAGCTCCCTTCTTTCTTCATCCAAGAAATTATCCATTCATCATTGTATTGTTCTTATAGTATTCTTAATCTTCACCCTTGGCTTTGATACACGCCATTTAAGTTTTACATTCTATCATCCAATCTTTCACAATTGAAAACTTGCCATCCATATATATCCAGCCATCCATCCAAACATGGCTCTTAACAAACCTTTCACCAACATCCATTTATCCATCCATGCATCCTTCCAGCCATTCACCCATCCTTCTTTAACCCACTGAGCACTCCTTCCACCCACCCAGACAGACATTTTTTCACCCATACCCTTTCACACAACCAGACAGGCATCCTTGCTCCCATATGCCCTTTCATCCATCCTTCGCCCACCCATGCATCCTATCACCCACCTATTTGCATACTTTCACACACGCATCCTTTCACTCATATTACATTTCAAACCTTCTTTCTCTTTTCATCACTGTGTACCTTTTCCATCAAACCATCATTGTTAAAGTTCATTGTGAACCTTTGTCTGCTGAGTTGCAGATAGAAGAGACCATAACTACTCCTACACTATCTGTTAAAGTGGGGTGTTCACGAGTCGTTGCCCTTGCAGTAAGTATTTTACTAATTTCAATAAGCAAGCAATGTGACTTCCAGCACCCGTCCCTGACTCTGCTGGGACCTGTCCCTCCCCCCTTTGACCGCCACTGCCGTGTCTGCTCCGCTGGCATTCTCGCTGCGGGCCCCAGAACTGGTGCTCTGTGTGGCTAGAAAAAAATATTACACATTTTAGATGCCAGGTATGCCTCCCCAATTATTACTTTTTTAAATCAAAAATATAACCACAATACATCACTACAGTTTGTTACTATCAAAATATCCATTTGGTCATTTTGCTGGTTGGCAATGTTTGAAAAGCCAGGTAGTCGAGACTGTCATCAACTGCTGGTATACTATGATAATAACAATATATGCACAACATTGGGGGGTCCTCCATGACCATGGGTACTTTCTGGTTTTACTGTTTGAGCTTGAGCAAAAAAGAGAAAGCTTTCTCAAAAACATGTGAAAAATACATTATTTGGCCATGCAAACTTCACAGTAGAGTACCTGACCTAAAAAAGGGTTCTCTGAGTCTTACAGTGCCATTAGTCCACATGATATCTAAAGGGTGAGGGAACGCTGACTGACAAAGCGGAAGAAAGGAATCTACAGAAAACAGAGCCATCTGCTGCAGCACTTGTGGAGGCCCCTCCGGCTCCCTCACCCTTCTCGGTGGTTCTAGGCCCAGCCTTCTTCTTGCTCATGGATGCTGATGTAAGAAATAAAGAAAAGAAAAGAAATCATTATTAGGAGTACAGTTAATAATCTCCCGCAAATATTCTGACAGGGATAGGCAAACACAGTAACATTGAACTTTTCTAAATCAGATCGCCTATAGTATTAGAATCTTGGACCTATTCCTAATTTCCTAAACCTAACCCTAGTCCAAATTTCCTAAACTACATTTTGGAACTACCAAAAAATTCCACTGAATGATCTTTGCTTCTCAGCTCATTCTCAATCTCTCAAACTCCTTTAACAGGACAACTCAGTCTGCATTTTTTTAATGCATAGATGCATGCATATTACACATCACTGGGCAATTGTTTGGGGTTGGGACTGTGTGAGCTACAAACAAGAAAGGCAGTGTGGGACAGAGAAGTGAGAGAACACTAACTCACTAATACTAATAACTACCACCATCTTAGTAACAGGACAGAGGAGTCTCTGAATGACTTCTTAAATAATCAGCCCAAGTGAGCACTAATGGGTATGATTAGGTAACACCGAACAGCTGGCTAGATGATGATCGCATTACCCTTGTAATATAAACGCATCTTACCTCCGAGTGTCAGCAGCATGCTTGCTATTTGAGTAAAAAATATTAGAACACAGCAAAAAATGAATTATTACTCACAAAGCCCCACAACCTCACTGCCGACGAGGTCAAGCAGGCCTGATGTTGGCCCACCAGTGCATTAGTTGTTGCTGGGTGCACCAGACCCCAGAGCTGCAGCACACAGCCAGGCGCACCCTCTCCCAGTACTGCTGACACTACCGGAGGTCATACCCATTGCCAGGCCTGCCACCGGCTGCCAGGGTTGATGCGGGGTGGGTCTGCAGATAAAAAACTAGTGCAGCCACCTACACCTTTGAAAAAATGGCATGGGCTGTACTCCTTCATGTCTTCGCCGACCGTAAGGTAGGCGACTGGTGCTATGGTTGGTTCAGGAGGGGTGGCACTGCTGCTTCATGCTCTGCCGTTGTACTGGGTGGGGAGAAGAGAAGATAGGAATAGAAACAGGAAAAGGAAAACGTAAAATAAACAAACACAAACAGTAATAAAATAAATAAAAATGAGGGGTAGATAAGTTTGATAAGGGTAGGATTAAAGAGATTAAGGAAGGATTGAAAAGTAGTCGCAGCACCATAAAGAGAGCAAAAATTAGATGGCCACGCCTATGCGAACCACATGGGGCTGGTCACGCGATTTCCAGTGCGAGAAGGCATGTCGCGCTACGTTTGATGCAAATCATCACGTGAACAGGCAAGGTGAGCAGCTTTGGCCACTCACAATACTCAATGCAGTGAAGCAGAGTTATTTTCTCACTTTTGCAGTTTTCCACGTAGCGAAGTTAAGGTGTCTGGAGAGAAGGTGGAAGCTCAGTCAGTAGTAAATGTGCGCGGGTCGCAGGTTGTGGAGGGCTTTGAAGGTGTGGACCAACATCTTGAATTGGCATCTCTTCTGAATGGAGAACCAGTGGAGACACTTGAGGTGGGAGTGATGTGGGTGTGTTTGGGGAGGTCTAGGGTGTGTCTAGCTTATGAGGTCTGTATAGTTTGCAGACTCTTGAGGAGGTTTCAGGTGCTTCCTACGTAGAGTGCGCTGCTGTAGTCCATTTTGCTGGTGATCAGTGCTTCTGTGATGGTACATCTAGTGTTGATGGGAAGCCTATTGAATATCTTGTGGAGCATGTGAAGGGTGTGGTAGCAGGTGTAGGAGACTGCGTTGTATGTCTTTTCATGGTGAGCTTACTGAGCAGGATGATGCCAAGGTTGCGGGCATGGTTGGTCAGAGTGGGTGAGGGTCCTAGTTTGGAGACCACCAGGCATAGTTCATTGGGGAGGTGGTATTCTTGAAGTTCAGCACTTCTGTCTTGTCTGTGTTGAGTTGTCAGCAGTTGTCTCTCAACGAGTCGCGATGTTCGTCCTCCACTTGTGAAAGTTGGGCAGTGTGGTGGAGGGGTCTTCTGATAGTGAGAGGATGACCTGGGTATTGTCTGTGTAGGATATGATTTTCAGTCTGTGTGATCTGTCGATGTTGGCCAAAGTAGTCATGTAGGCTTTGAACAGGGTAGGGCTGAGGGATCAACCTTGAGGGATGTCGCAGATGGTGTTCTTGGGTTCCAACGTGAAGGGAGACACACTTGAGGGCATCTCCTTGGATTGAACAAAGCTTCCCTTATGCAGGCCTGTGCACCACAAAGTTTTCATTGACGCCAGCCTCAACAACAACATGGGTTATCACATTGAAGCCTCACAGCTCTTCAGAACCGACACATTGCCTCGACTGCGCTGCGCATCCTAGACACAGGACTTCGCAACGCTTCACAACCAGGATTTAAGAGACTCTGTCCAGTGGACCTAACTTTGTCCCTCTGGGCGGCCTGCACCTCATCAGGTTCGGCTTGAACTTTTGACTTTGTCCCAGTCCGGCGTAAAAAGATATCCACAGTTGACGCTTTGTGCTTTTTGCCACTATTTTGTCCGAAATACTTAAAATTACATATTCCGATCCTAATAATTGGATTTTTTCTGTTTTGGTTTTGTTTTATTTATTACTATTTGTTCTATATTTTTAAAATTGGTTTGGGACTCTTTTCATGTGGTGTTTTCATGTTATTACAGTTTGACGTGCAGCATACACATTGCCACAAAGGTAAGCCTGACTACTCTGTACCAAGCTAGCAGAGGCTTGGTCATAGGTTAATTTGGGCTTTGCTCATGACTTTACCCTGACAACGATTGTAGTTGCTGCTTGCGTGGGGTTACAAGCTCCTTAACCAGTAAATACATTTCTTACACAGAGCTACTTAGGATCCTGGGTAGGTGGGTGAAGTACTCCTTTAGTACTTAACTCTCAATGTAAGGGTGGGTCAAGCAGTCCAAGGCTTCTCGAGGGTGGTAGATACAGGGGGCTGAACACAGGCTTACAACTCAAAGCAAGTTCAGTAGCAGCAATAATTGATTGTCCAGTCAAATGCAGGAACTGTTCCAGTGGTATGTGCCCACTCGCTCTCTTAGGTCGCTGTCAGCACATTTCGTGGTAGTCCCAAAGATACTGAGGGCCCGGATGGGCGGCCGAGCCTTTAGTTTCGTGGCAGCTAAACACTGGAATAATCTTCCTCTGCTGTTGAGAAGTTCTGGGGAGTTTTCCTCTTTTAGAAAGGAATTAAAAACATTTCTCTTTCCCAGGCATGATTAATTTGCCCCGAATGTTTTGTGTGGTGTAGGTATAACTGTCTAAAAGCGCCAGGATACACTTCGGGTGACAGTCTGCGCTATACAAATATGCCATACATACATACAAATGCTGTCTTTTATGACAAAAGTAGTGTTTATCTACAAACACAAAGTGAAATATGGCATACCCAAACAATGCACACAGCCCCCTGAGGGTAAGACTCTAGTGTTCAGTAGACAAGCCTCTGTGTCCCAATTTCCTCTCACTAATGGTAAAGGTTATTCTCCTTTCACTATAGGCTACATTCAGGTCAATTTCAGACACCAATTGTGATTTATAGTCTGAGTTTTTAAAGTTTGTGTTATGGGTCTGCTTTCTTTTGAAGTGCCTTCTCATCTGCCCTGACATCCCTCCAGAAAGCAGCAGTAACAGCAGGAGTGACTCCAAATCTGATAGCTCCTTAACACTGGCCATGGGAGTGACCAGAGGTTCACACCTGGATATCACCCACAGTGGTATGTGTATCAAAAGGTTACCCTAGTGCCCTAGCCCTAGTCCTAGTCTTTATCATTCCCTCATCAGCTCCATCTCCTTCCTGGGATGTGGCCAGTTCTCTTTTGAGTGATTTCTCCCAGAATCAAAGAGCACCATTTGAAGAGTACTGAAGAGCCTGGTTATTCTTCCTCCAGTATGTGTCTCACACTCAGCCCACAGAAAAGCAACAATCTACAAATCTGGATGGCGGATTTCTCTACCGCCTCATGCTCCTCCAGTGAGCCCTTGGATTCCCAAAATGGAACCAATAATCTTCGATGTATTGAAATATTCACAGGCACACATACACACAGCACATGCATACAACATACACACACACTGCACCACACTACATACTAACTGAATGTAGGCGGAGAGTCAGTTAAGCACACAACAGCAGAACTTTATACGAGTGAGCCTTTAGACTTCATTCCAGTGGCACAGGTAGAAAGGATCTGTTCACTCCTACTGATCACTATTTGGTATGCTGCCAACATTGTGCTTGTGCTTCTGAACACAACTATGAGAGTAGCACTTTAGGCGCCCCTCCCGGTCCAACAAGACCGCAATCCATGAGACAGTCCTATGCTATTGCACACAAGCAGGATCTGTGTTTACCCTTGACAACAAAAATCAACACCAGGGATCCAGACATCATTGCAGCCGGGGCACTCAGGGCAGGGGTACACATCTGTTGCCATGCAAGGGACTTTTCAGTCCCAACACACACTGTCACAATCACTGACCCTCACTCACAACTACAGGTGTACAAGTGCTTTGATTTGAACTCTTGGGTACAAGAGTTCTGCTTTAATGGTGCAGCAGGTTCCGTTGTACCATGGTACATGGGCCTTGGTGCAATGGAACCTGCTGCACCATTGATAGAGGTGCCCCTGGCTCACTGTCTCTCACAGTATCCTCCTGGCTGATTCATTCTAACTCACTCACTATATTTTACTCACTCCCTCAGTGTCGCTTATACATACTCACACTCACACACTCATTGATTCTCTCCCTTTCATCCTCATTGACACACACTCAAATACACTAAACAAACACACTCTCACTTAATCTCATTCTCGCTCAATCAATCACAAACACACTTTCACTCACAAATGCACAGAGAAGCAACATTGATTTGTTTTACCTTCCTTCCTTTGCTGGCTACTCAGAGGGTCTATGGCAGCACCAAAACAGGCATCTGGCACTGGACATTGGATTCAGCAAGCCATGATTCCTAAAGAGAAGCCCAACAGAACAGCAGGACTAGTTTAAGAGTAAGACCCTCTTCAAGCCCTCTCTCATCTTCTTGCTAGAAATGGACGAACAGCCCTATTAGAAGCTTAAACAGTGCTGGGGATCTTACCCCTGCTGCTCTAGGTGGCTCCTCATTGGTCTCAGGGATGCACTGACATGGGACCAGACAGCCTAATTTTAGCAAATACTGTGCTGTCCTAGGCATACCCACTATGCCTGCTAAATAAGAAGGATTGCACCTGTGTTAGGGCATCGTAGGTGAACTATGCCCATCACATGCAGAATCCAAACATCCATCTACAGAGTGCTGTGTTTTTTAAACAACACTCTGTAGAGTTGTGTTCGAATAAACACTGCTACATTAAATTACTACAAGTGTGGGCCAAGACTTGGTGGCTCACAGCTGTGGGCAGAGGCTCGGTGGCTCACAGGTGGCAGTGCTACGACCTGAAGCCCTTAAACGCCTGTCATCAATAATATTACTGTCTCAGGCATAGCCTCTAGCAAATTTTAGTTTGCATTTGGGCTGAATCATCTCAATTTTTTCAGGAAAATAAATGGCTTATTACTTCATAGTTGACAGTTTCTTTCTTTGTTACATGAGATTATCAGATTTTACATAACATCTTCTAAAATAGGCATGGCGTTGTATTGCTTTTGACTCTTTTCTTCAGTGCTTAGCTGTCTGTTTGAGTTCACTCGTGAACATGTTGGTGCTGAATAACATACATTTATTGTTACTCAACATAAAAGTAACTCATTTTATTGACCTCAGGATGATAAAAGGCTGAGATCAAACAGAGATCCCTATGGTTTGCAATTGTCCATTGGCTAGGTATATTGCATGGGGCACTTAGCTTTTGATAATGCATATTGAGCATGCAGATAATTGCAAGTGAACACAACAGAAATGAGGGACTTTCCAAGTTGCCTCTTAAGTGCATATTTGGCACATGAACTCATTCATGTGGTTCTTGACTACCAGCATTTGCAGGAGAATTTGTTATGCAGGTGTCTTTGTATTTCAAATTCGGATATCAAATACACGCATGTATGAATGCTTGGAATTTTCTGAACACTTCCGTAAATAATGCATGCAGTTACGAGAATTGTGAGAGGCCAGTATCTCATGTGAAAATCTCACAAGATCAACATCATGATAAAAGAAAATATTCCAATAGAGTACTCAAAGCAGCATATGTCTCTACTTGCTATTTGGTGTTTGGACACAATATTGAGAAAAAACATTATGATACAAAATTACTGTGTCAAGAATATTGTCTACAGGTATATATAGTAGGTCAACATATCGTTTTTAGTGTCGTTTTTTAATATCGCTGAAAAAATATTGATGTAGCAAATATCATTGTATGTGTTATAATTTATAAGTGTTAGTATGTCATTTATTGTACAATGTTTTATTGTATTTATTTATTTATTTTTATTTGTGCTTTTAGTAAGATTATCTTTTAGTTATGAAATTGTTGAAATTTGTATATTTAGCTGTATTAATGTATAGCAATAATTGTTTACTACTCTTTTTTAGTAGCAGGCTATTGAGTTTTTCGGGGCTAAAGCTGGAGAGAGTTTTTAAAAAAGTTACATTTTCAATTAAAATTAATGTTAACCATTTTGAAGATAAGCAAATTAATAATTCTGAATTTTTAATTATATTTTGTTATATGAGTATTTTTTTTTAATTTCCATTTTAATTAAGATTTATATTAATGATATCAAATTGTAAAGATTTTTTATTTAAGTTTTAAAATATAAAACAACATTTTTAATAAAATACAATATTTAGAAATATTTTCATGTAAACGTTTATATTTGTATCATTTTGGGTAAAGTAATTTTACATTGTAGAAATGTTGTTTTTTGGTTTAAAATTATACTTTTAGTAAACATATATATTTTAAATTATAAAATGTTTACATTTATTTATCCGATTTATTTTATTTTATGATTGTTAGTTTTGGAATTATAGTTTATTTGGATTTTTTGGGTTAAAAGATTAGTAATGTTATCAAACAAATTCAAAAATGGTTTGAATATTAGTAATAAACATTTTTTAATATTTTAATATATACATTTATATATGTAGGTTTATAGTTTAGGGTAGTTTGTTTTATTTATTATTTTTCAAACTACAGCACAAAATGTGTATGAGTATGCATTATAAATTGTGTATTTAGTTTGTTTGTTATGTATTTCCTTGTTCAAAATGTTTTATACTGAAGTGGATATTGTAAATGCCATCTCTTTAGTGTCCAACATCTTTTTCAAATGGCTTTAGATTAAAGTTGGATAGCTAACTGTCACCCTTTAAGTCTCCAACACCTTCCCCTTAGCAAGTATGGTTGGATTAGAGTGGTAATAGTAAATGTCACCTATTTAGTGTCCAACACCTTCCCCAAGTTGTTTTAGATTTGAGTGGGACTTTGTAGTTAGTCTGGGATTTCACTTGTACAAAACCAGAAAAATTCAGCCATTATAGATAGCTGAGATGACTATAACTTGTGCCCCAGCAATGCACTGCTTATGACCTCACACATTACATCACTCATGACATGGTCAGTGACATCACTGATGACCTCACTGATGACATCTCAAATAACATCACTGATGACATCGGTGTTGACATCATCCAGTGACTGTGAGTGTTTTTTTAAACATTTATGAGTGTATATATACCAAGGTGTATTGATGAATCAGTGGGTTTATGAGTGACTGAATGGATGATTCAGTGGGTGCATGACTCACTGTGCAAGTGAGTACCAGAATGCAGGTCAGTCAGTAGGTGGCATGTATCCCCATTGACTGGACTGTGCACAGATCGTCACTCTCCAGCAATGGGGTACATGGTGCATGAGGCATATCCACACATATTTCATGCATGGGTGTACATATCACTTGTTTCTTGTGATTGTGCATGCACTTGGAGTGACATATTTGGGGGTATCCGCTCTGCAGTAGATGTATCTGCTGCGTTAGCAGTGGTTGCATTATATTACACTGGGCAGAATTTTTTACACCACTTATCAACCACGCTTTCCAGTCAAACATCATACCTGCATCATGAAGAGGGAGAGTTCTCCACATGATATTCAAAGCTGGCTCCAGATCAGATCCGGCGAAGTATAGACTAATCGCGCTCATTGACGTAGAAGCTAAAATATATGTTGTCAAATCTTCTAATAGAGCTTGAAGACTAAGGGGCATATGTATCAAGCAAATTTTTAATCGCAAACGCTGCGATTCGCAAAATACAGCGTTTGCGATTAAAAATTCGCAAAACGGGATGTATTAGGCAAAATCCCATCGCAAAATTAAGGAATTGCTAATTTAGCGATTTCTTAATTTTGCGTAAGCATTTAAGAAATCGCAAATTGCGATTTCTTAAATGAAATGTAAAAAGCACCCAAGTTGTGCGAATTATCCTTAAGAAATCGCAAATTACCACCAACTTCCAGTTGGTGGTAATTTGCGATTTCCTTTCAAAATGCACTATTTTTAATTTTGCAAAGTGCCACGTGACGCTCATACATGCCCTTAGGGCATGTATGTGCGCCATATGCACACACATGCTCATTTCAGGGGTGCATCAGGGTGTCATCATGACACCCTTGCACCTTTGAAATTATTCTCAAATAGCGATTAGCAAATTGCGAATTCGCTATTTGAGAATTACTTCCCATTCATTACTATGGGTCTCCTGGCCCATAGAAATGAATGGGCAGGTATTCCTTAATTGCGATTTCGCAATTTGCTTATCGCAATTAAGGAATTTTAAGAAATCGCAAAAAGTTTGCGATTTTTTAAATACATCCCGTTTTGCAATTCTCAAATAGCGATTCTTTAAAAATCGCTATTTGAGAATCGCAAATGGTGATGTTGATACATATGCCCCTAAGTCACCTCACACAACATTCTACCAATGGGTTTAGACCTGGTACAAGCACTATGTGCAACCTCCTAGCCCTCAATCTCCTAGTCGAAAAAGCGCAGCAGGAATCCACCAAACTATACACATGTTTTGTTGATTTGAAATCAGCGTTTGGCATGGTACCCAGAGATCTCCTGTGGCAAAAGATGGTAAAATTGGGCATCCCACCATGACTATTATGGGGCATAGTTAACCTGTACTCTACGACTTGGGTCCAGATAAAGCTAGGAAATGGCGAAAGAACTACAGCGAGGATACCAACGTATATCAGTTTAAAACAAGGATGTGTGCTAGCACCCTGCCTCTTCAATATATTCACCGCAGACCTAGACAAAAGGCTTACAGATGTTCAAAGCGATCCACCAAAGCTAGCACACCGCCAAGTCAGAAGTCTGCAGTACGCAGATGACATTGTTTTATGTAGCCAGACCGCAGTAGGGCTACATCACCTGATCACAAAGCTATTGGAATACACAGAGGAGCACGGTCTGCTACTAAACTACAACAAAACCAAGGTCATCTGTTTTTCAACAAACACCGCGCCAAATAGAAAAAAACACAAGTGGTACGCAGCAGGGAAGAGCATAGAGCAAAGCGGCTCCTATAAATACCTGGAAGTAGTGGTTGATTCAAGATTCACACTAAAGAACACCTAATCAAAAGAAGACGGCAGACAAATAAACAACGTTTCGGACTAAATACTCTAAAGCAGAAACTCAAGTGTCCATCAAACTCCCACTTACTAAAAGTAATCGCGGCCGAGTTCCTTCCATCTCTCACCTACGGCTCCAAGTTACTTAAAGGCCAAGACGCAAAGGAGCGGAATCTCCTACAATCAAGCCTTTTTAAATCAGTCTTTCGGATTCCGCAATTTACATCACTAGCACAAGCGCGCTTGGAATTTGGTTTGTCTAACCAAGTCCAAGTTAGGCAAGCAGCGATAACAAAACTGTGCTGGAAACTAAGAGCTGCCCAAGAAGAGACCTTGCTCGGGCACTGCTGAATAGAACTGAAGAACCAGCCAAAAGGCAAGAAAGACTGCCCAAAAACATTGGAACACGCCCTACCCATGCTAAATCTGCATGAAGCCTGGGAAACAAACTGCAGCTTCTCCACTTTAAAACAAATAGCTAACAAGGCAGCAAAACAAAAAGCCTGGTTAATGGATCAAGCTGAACTAACAAAGAAAAAACACAGCTGGATCGTTTTATCCTCATATGAGATAGGTACCCCTTCAGCCATATCTCATCCAACACATAACTCCATCCGTTCAGCGCTGTCTACTTCTGACTCGGCTGGGAGCCTTTTACTCAAAAGATCTGGTTCCAGCATGGAAACAAACATGGCCGACCACCCAGTGCAGACTTTGCGAACAGTCGGAGGAGACATGAGTACACATTTTGAGCATTTGCCCAGCTGTGGGCAATTTGAGACAGCACTTTTTACCCTATGCTTTCCCATTACTTCAAGTCAGATCATTCCGACCAGCCATAATGGCAATACTAAGCAGCCAGACTTTGCAGTTTTCATGTAGGGCAGCTAAATTTCTGCAACTGGTCAGGACACTATTACAAAAAATAATAATATAATGCTCATTTTAGTGTGTATTAACCCCTTCAGCGCTGCGCGGATTTCCGCACGGTGCTGAAGGTTCTGAGCGCGGGCGGGGCCATGACGGAGCGGTTCCGTCATGTGCACAGTGCAACCGACGCTCATGACGGAACCGCTCCGTCATGAGCGTCGAAGGGGTTAATATATGGCCACCCCAATTCCTGTAAATTTCGCACAAATCTTTATTCGGGTGGTGACCATAGAGGGCTCAGTGTAGAAGTACAACTTTGTATTTGGTACTAACAAGCTCGCAGTGCATTTCTCTCAATGTCAAAATTCTGTTAGTGTTAGGCTGACTTTAGACAGTCCCATGTTTACAGCGGTATGCATATTTCCAACTTTTGCACTTGAACTCAAAATATGAAATGGTGGAGGTCTAGTATCTGGCATCAATTAGTATAATAGCATATATATTTCTCTTGGACTTTAGATGTTTTATGTCTTTCATCTTTTTCGGATATTGAAAATGTAAATATGAATGTTTTGTTAAATTGATGATATTAAGGTAAAATTGTAAGGGTTTTAACTAAATATACACAATAAAATCTATTATTATTTCTTTCACTGCATCTTATTACAGTGGGGGGAAGTTTCCTGGCCTCGATGGTCGGAATCCCATCATAATCAGGCCCTCTGTGCAGATTTTTGGAGGTGTCTCTATATATTTGATTAAAATAGTAGTAACAGAATTGTATTGTGGTGTGAAGGTAAACTATTAGAATGGTTTGAATCATGGCTTGCGTAAAGTCTATGATTATTTTATGATGGGTAGTAATTATTTTTTTATGTTTGATATGGTTTAAGAGGTTGTAGTAAGTGCTGCTTTGTTTATTTAGTAGTAGGATATATATCAAAAGGATATTTGTGTCTTGATATAAACCATGAATGGTGCATATCTGAGTGAGTGGTTTAGGACACATTGTGAAGGTCTCATCTTTCATCCACGTTTGACATTAGCTAAATTTTAGTAAGTTATCTACTGTTTAGAATATTAGAATTCATTTTTCATTATTTAGGTTGTCATGTAATATTAAAATTCTTCATTATGTCTCATTGTTAAATGTTCCGGTATGTGTATATCTTGGTATCTTCTAGGGGCAGGTGGAGTATCACTGGTGGCTTTTTTAGTTTGTGAAATTAAACATTTTAAAGTGTGGTTAGGTGGTAGTTGGCCTGGGATGTGTTCGGGGACTTAAGGTAGTATATCTTTAAGGATTTTGCTTCTGAGTTCCTGTGAGCAAGTGCTTGGCTCTCTCATCCTGCAATACCTCTCTTCCTTCTATTTCTGTTACATTTTGGGAAAGTTTAATGTTAAATGTGAGTTTGTAGACTTTGATGTTCTTAGGCTTATTTTAGCTCAATAGTTGGGTACGTTGCCAGCTTTGTATACATTTTTGTATACTTAGGGGCATATTATCAAGAATGGCGTTAAAATTATCGTCGCTTTAGTGGCAGGAAACTGCTGTCGAAGCAGCGATAATGGGCTTGATAATATGCCCTTGAGAATTCTAATAGAAGCCCATGTTCTGGTGTGAACCTGGGCTTCTATTGGAATTCTCAAGGGCATATTATCAAGCCCATTATCGCCGCTTCAGCGGCTGTTTCCTGCCGCAAAAGCGGTGATAATTTTGATGCCGTTCTTGATAATATGCCCCTAAATTTTATATATCTGTTTGCTGGTTTGTGATAGTTGTTATTTTCTGGCACTTTATCAAGTCGGGGATTTTTCTTTTGGAAAGTCTATGTAAAGAGATAGAAGTTGGAGAGTATTTTATTGATTATTTGTTATTTAACATGTTTACGTTTAATAATTATGTTTTATTTTAATATAAGGTTTTACTTAGTTAAGCAGATGTTGAAATGTATATATTTTTCTTTAATAGCCTGGTGAGAAAAATCAAGAAGAGTTTCCTTGTCTTGCAGCGTCTGTCACTCTTGATGTTTTGTTGTAGTCAGTTGTTTAAATTAGTGTGCCTTTTATGTTGTTGATTTAATTGTTTGTTTTATTTGTTAAAGTTGTTTATAGTTTTAATTTATTGGTTGGTCAATTATTTTTATTCTTTCAGTCCTTCTATTGTAAGCTCTAATCTAGGAATTAATTTGTATGTATATGTAGTCTGATTCTGATTCTTTTGAGTATATATATATATATATTATCTACTGGCGGTCGCCAGTAGATAGTTATAGTTAGGACCTATTTTCCATAGGAAATCCGCAACATTCTATTACCAATAAGTCTGGCGCCGGTTGATGAATCCTCGCGAAATTTTCCAAACTTTTGGCCAGCTCCGCTCCGCTCCTACCCTGAAAGTTTCGTGGTGATTCGTAAAGCGGGGGCCGAGAAAAAGGGGGGTCCCAAAACGCGTTTTCCCGATGCACTTTCCCATAGGATCTGTTGTCGCAGCTACAGCCAGAACCGCTGAACGGAATGACACCAAATTTGGCAAAGAGGTAGTCCTCAGTTTTTTTTTGTTTTTTTTTAAACGGCGAAATGCACGCAGGGTGCGTGCATCCTATCACGTTTGGTGTACGGATCCTCTCACGTTGGGTGCGCGGATCCAAGGATAAAAAAATTGAAAAAAGACAAGAAATCATTGGTTGTATGACAACTTTCTACACTGAAAGGTAGGGTGTATATTTCTGTTTTTTAAATGCATGATTCTTATTGGTTGACAAAAACTGATTGTAAGGAACATTATATATGATAAGCTGAAATGTTGAAAAGTCAAGCACACTTGCTGTCTTGTTTAGCAACATTGTGTGATGAACTTGTGACCTGTGTGCTCAGTACAGTGTTCCATGACCTGTTTCTTTGGTAACAGGCAGAAGGCAGATTGGGGGAAGGGTTGAAATGTATTTCATTTGGAAAGGATTGAAATGTTTAACCAATAGAAATGTGTGTTTGCTTTTGAATTTATGTGTGAAGGATTGTGATTTTATGTTTACATGTATATGTGTGGAAAATGAAAGGGAAACTTTGCCATTCTTTGTTTTTGCTGAGAGGTGCACAGTGCAGAGATTCTGTATAAGAAAATCTGGTGTGTGACTGATATCTGGTGTGTGACTGATATACATCTTAACCCCTTCGCTGCGGCGGAAATTCCGCCGCAGCGCTGGGGGGTGCGGGGGGGGGGGCAGCGCGGTGGCGTGGTGCTCATGACGGAGCCACTCCGTCATGAGCCACGGTTGGGCTGTGCTCATGACGGAGTGGTTCCGTCATGACTCCGCCCACAGCGCTAATCGCCCGCACAGGCGGGGAATTAGCGCCGCATGGGCGGCGCGGCCGCCAAAGGCCGCAGCATGACGGAACCACTCCGTCATGAGCACAGGGCAACCGTGGCTCATGACAGCGTGGTTCCGTCATGAGCACGGAAGGAGTTAATCTACAAAACAACTTGAAAGGTGAGTTATTTAATTGTGAGGGGATGTATGTAGACTATTTTGATTTTAATCAGACTAATGTATTTCTCCTGCTAAAGTGTAGGGAGTACTTTTTTTCTCTACAATCTTATAGACTGTTTGTGTGCATGTAGAAACCATTCTGTGATAAGCATTTGTGTGTTTCATGTGTTTGCAGACAGATAACTGTGCTGTTTTTATATTTTGGTAGAATTAGAAACCAGTCATTGTTTATGAATTTGTGAAATGAGTTATGTTTCTATACTAAAATGTAGTACTCCTTCTAGATGAAGAAATGTGTTTTGGTATAGTGCAAGGGAGAGTGTTTGTCTAGAACCACACAGTGAGTATGTGTGCATTTGGGAACCACTGTGAGAGAAGCATTTGGTAACATCGTGTATTTGCTGACAGATAACTGTTTTAAAACCTGTCATGTTGTCAAGTTTTAGTAGCATTAGAAGCCAGTCTTTGCTTATGCATTGATAAAATAAGTCATGCTTTGACACTAATGTGCTGTACTTTAATATGTGGATTGTGTGTAGTCTCCTTACCCCTTGCACAGTAGTGAATGAGTTTTTGTAAGCTGCTAGGGATAGTGGTGCTTGTCTAGAATCACACTGTGAGTCTGTGTGCATTTGGGAACCACTGTGAGAGAAGCATTTGGTAACATCGTGTATTTTCTGACAGATAATATTTTTTAAACCTGTCATGTTGTCAAGTTTTAGTAGCATTAGAAGCCAGTCTTTGCTTATGCGTTGATTAAATGAGTTAGGCTTTGACACAAAAGTGCAGTCCTGAAATATGTAGATTGTGTGCAGTTCCCTTACCACTTCCAGAGTAATGAACGATTTTTGGTAAACTCCTAGGTATAGTGGTTGTTGTCTAGAATCACACTGTGAGTCTGTGTGCATTTGGGAACCACTGTGAGATAAGCATTTGGTAACATAGTGTATTTTCTGGCAGATAACTCTTTTAAAACCTGTCATGTTGTCAAGTTTTAGTAGCATTAGAAGCCAGTCTTTGCCTTTGCGTTGATTAAATGAGTCATGCTTTGACACTAATGTGCTGTACTTAAATATGTAGATTGTGTGCAGTACCCTTACCTCTTCTAGACTAGTGAATCAGTTTTGGTAAACTCCTAGGATAGTGTTGCTTGTCTAAAATCACACTGTGAGTCTGTGTGCATTTGGGTAAGGATTGTGATAGAAGCATTTCGTAACATTGTGTATTTGCTGACAGATAACTGTTTTAAAACCGGCCATGTTGTCAAGTTTTAGTAGCTTTAGAAGCTATTCTTTGCTTATGCATTGATAAAATTAGTTAGGGTTTGACACTCATGTTGTGAACCATACATTACCACATAGACTGCTTCAAATGTCTATGCAGTATGCATGCAGTCTTCTAACATACTATACACTTGTCTTTCACACCTTCAATTCCCTAGTCAGTATCCATACAGTCCAGCAAACATCCTGTCACTCCCTTTGCACTCCTCTAGTGACCCATTCAGTACCAAGTACTAATCCATTCACTGTGTCAAAAGCCAACCACTTATAAATTCACCCAGGCACTCTCCTTGCTGTACTCTAATCATTCCGTCAGTACCCAAGTACTCATGCAGTGAGCCAGGCCTTAGCACATAGACTGCTTCAAATGCCTATTCACTATGGATGCAGTCCTCTAATCACCTACACAGTTGTCTTTCACACCTTCAATTCCCCAATCAGTATTCATACACTTCTAGCAAACACCCTGTCACTCACCCAGTGTGTCTCCTTATAGTACTGTAATCATTCCGTCAGTTAGCATGTAGTCTTTTAGTGAGGTAGGCTTTAGGGCATGAACTGCTTCAAAGTAGTATGCACTATGCATATAGTGTTTTAACCATCGTCACATTTGTGGTTCAGGGCTATAGTTTCTTAGTCGTTTTTTATATAAAATGTGTTCGTACAGTAGTGGAATAGTATACATTTGAAAGTTATTAATATAAATTTATTCGTGATTCTTTTTTACAGATACTGTTTTTCAACGTAAAAATAGAGAAATCATGCCAGAAAAAAAAGAAAAAGAAAAGAAACTCAGAAAGGCGCAGGAGCAGGAGTGTTTCTCATCCGTTTGCACTATTCTCGTGCAAGATTGTTCGGATGAAGGGTCCTTAGGTGTTTCATCATACTTGCCGTGCCGTACGAGTATTTCTTGTTAGGATCCCCTCGCGAGAGAACTCTTTTGCAAATCTTGCACATGACCAAGGTGGCATTGGTCTTTGTTTGCCCCTCGGGATAAGTAAAAAATTTCCACACCACTGAAGAAAAACGTTGTGGGCATGGTGCCTATTTTAAAGAGGCACCATTTACAGTTTTTGTAAGTTAAACTTATAAAATTTTGTTATCCGTAAGCATTTTATATATCTGTGATTTGTATCTTGTGATATTTTGCTGAGAATAGCATGTTGTTGTTTTTTTAACAATCTTTCTGATTGATTTTTTTTGTCCGCTTTTAAGTGATGAGTACGATTGAAATCACTATTTTTAGTGAAATTCAATATATTCTGAGAACAGCAAAAAGAGGCAAACAAATTACTTTGTGGAAATTATGCTGTGTTGTAAAAAATTTATTATTACATGTTATAATTTTTTTTTCCTTTTCTTTCACAGATCCTAATTTTAAAATAAGCAATTTATATGAATTGTGATTGCAATGAAAATCTGAAAAAAATGTATACCATTTTTTATTCCTATTACTGTGAAGGTAAGTTTAACTAAGTCTCAATATGCATAATGAGGAGGTCTGCAAGAAGCTACAAAGTTGAAACACGTTTCTAAAAACACTCTGTTTATACCTATGTGGTTTTGAAATCTGACCATAATCAGATATCATGTGACCTGCAAAAAAAGAGATTTGAGGGGTTCATAATATTTCCCATTGTACCTATTGAAGGACCACAATCATTTCAATCATTCTTCTTTGAACATCTTTGCAGACAAAACTCTGTGCTTACCTTCTATCATTCGTAAGGAATTTTAAAACCGGAATTATGTCACTTTTTGTAACATAGTTATTGTGCAAGACACTCTTTCATATTTACAAAGAGAGGAAAAGGCACTCTGTGCACTTTTTATACTCCATGTAAATACAACCTCATCATGCACACCACTTTGCGTTGAAAGGGTGTTCTATAAGTGTTGTTGTTCATGATTGCACTGAATACTCATAGAACAAGACACATGTCTAGATTTATCAGAAATCATAAATCTCAATATGTGTGTGAATGCTGCACCATTCTAAAATTGGTGTAGAAAGCACAACAAGGAGAATTGTTTTCATTTCTCCACATATTTATATATTCAATGCATGCTACAATGCTCAGCATACATTGAAAGAGAAAAATGCCTTTACTGATTGTTTTTGTGCAGGAAGGTGTGTCTTCCTGCACAAAAACAAACAGCACATGACACAGATATCCTTGCACTATGGTGCAAGGGGGCCTGTGTCACCACATGGCTGCAGTTTAAGCAGCCGTGCAGAGAGAAGCATAGATTTGCAACATATTTATGTACATATGTTGCATCCCTGTGCTTTGAAGTACTTTAGCACACTGCAGTTAAAGATGTTACTGTGTGATGCTGCAGCACTTCCTCATAGTTCTGCACTTATACATTCACCATACGCTACTAATGCATTCATTCAGTCAATTACATACTACACATACATTCATCTAAACTTTCACACACTAACAAAGAAATTTAGCTCTTTTTTTAAACCAGGAAAGTTAGTTCTTACAAGAACTTTTTTTTTCCTCTTTTTTTGTTTTTTTTTTTGGTTTCTCCAACAATTTTGTGATTTTTTTGGATTTTTTTGAGAAAAAACACACACAAAATACAGGAGGAACCAAACAATGAACTTCAGGGAACAATAAAAAAAAACAAAAAAAAACTAGCAAATGTGACTTTTTTGCCGGCGGCAGATCAGATCGATCAACTGCTCACTGTAGCACAAAGTCGCATTGCACTTAGTGCAGAGCACTTTTAAAAATTGAAATTGAGGACGGATGTCCAAGTTTTGGGCTGATGGATGCACTCTTAAGTGCTCGGCTGCGATGAGGTGGAAGGCGCAGGAGCAGGAGTGTTTCTCATCCGTTTACACTCTTCTCATGCAAGATTGTTTGGATGAAGGGTCCTTAGGTGCTTCATCATACTAACCGTGCCGCACGAGTATTTCTTGTTAGGATCCCCTCGCGACAGCACTCTTTTGCAAATCTTGCATGTGACCAAGGTGGCATTGGTCTTATTCTGCCCCTTGGGAAAAGTAAAAAATTTCCACACCACTGAAGAAAAACGTTCTTTGCTTGGTGCCTCCTCCAGAAATTCATCCTCAGATGTATGAGGAGATGCAGGTGATGCCTGCTGCCCTGAAGCCATTTTTAGTTGAAAAAAGTTAGAGCTAAGTGTAAACTTAGTCTAAAAAATCTTCTTCTCTGCAAAGAGATGCTCCTCTAAAGAAGGTCAAAGAAGAATGATTGAATTGGGTGGGGTCTTTCAATAGTTAGAACAGGAAGTGTAATGAACCAATCAAATCTCTTTTTTTGCAGGTCACATGGGATCCGCGCACCCTGCGCATAGGCAGCACGCACCCACCGCGCATCCGCGAAATTGAATTAAAAAAAATTATAGGATTAGATGTAAAAATATATTAGTTTTAAGACTAGTTTAGAGTTTGTCTTCAATTAATATTCACATGAAATACATATATATATGTTTTTTTAAATGTTAAATATTTCGCGGGATCCGCGCACCTACCGCGTCATAGACGCAGATGACGCATCGCGGAAGCGCGTAAACGTCGCGTTACATACATCGAACGTGTCGCGTATCGGCTGGGAGTCGCATACCAGTCGCATTGCGATCGCGCACTAAACACGTACCCAACGCATACCATGCGTGGATGCTAACGCATAGGGATCAAGAACGTTGCGCATAGGGTGCGCGGAACCAAAGGTTTCAGGGGCGTTATAGTTAGGAATTGGCATTTAAAAAAACCTTAGAAATTCACTAAAAAAACATAGGTTTCAGGGGCGTTATAGTTAGCTGTACATTTCCCTCATACAAAACCCTAGAAATTCCCCTGTTATAGTTAGTTCAGCTAACTATAAATTGCGCCCCCGCAATGCACTGCTGATGATGTCACATATTACATCACTCATGACATGGTCAGTGACATCACTGATAACATCTCAAATGACATCACTGATGACATCACTGATGACGTCAACCATGTGATAAATTAGTGCATCTTCTCACACCCTAATATAACCTTTGATACACCGACTCAAAATTTCAGACGGCCATTTTGAAAACCATAGATACTCCAATACCAATAACTACACACCCACTCATTGACTCTTAGGTCTACATACATCTCCACTCACTCACCTGTGCAGTCACTCATACTTACAGTCACTCTGTACAGGACTATCACATGCATTTATACACCTATATAGCCACTCACACACCGCCAATCATTCATTGAGGTACTGACACATCTAGTCAGTCATGTAAATAATTAATCATAGTCCAATTTACTCACCTATACAGTTAGACACACTCAAGTTCACTTACTCCTAAAAATACTAACAAATTCTAATGCTCTTATACAATTACTGATACAAGCACACACTCATCCATACAGCCACTCCCAAAATCACACACTCTCACATATAGATAGTTATATACTCTTACACACATATACACTGCTTTTCACATATGTAGTTACTGACACATGTACAACTGAGATATACATTCAATCACTAACACACCCTTACATACAGTCACCCAACCATACAGTCCATCACAGATGCACTCTTAAAACCATGCACCCACTGAATCACCCACTCACACATCTATGCACAGAGTCACACACACCCTACCCACACAAACACTCAGACACCCAGACAGATACTCAGACAACCAATCAATAACCCATATAGACACTCATATAGCTATTCACAAAACCATGCAGCCACATATACACCAACACACAGACACATACAGACATTCACACAGTTTAGTCACTAGTCTGCAGTAAGATACATTTAATGACTCACTTATAGAGTCAGTTACACACCTAGAAAATCAACAATTCACACACTTATACAGCCACTCATTCTTCCATAGGCCTTTCACTATAAATATACAAAACATATTTAAACTTTACAGAAACACACAGTCACTGGATGACGTCATCAGTGATGTCATCAGTGATTTCATTTGAGATGTCATCAGTGATGTCATCAGTGGTGTCGCTGACCATGTCATGAGTGATGTAATATGTGACGTCATCAGCAGTGCATTGCGGGGGCACGAGTTATAGTTAGCTGAACTAACTATAAGAGGGGAATTTCTAGGGTTTTGTACAAGGGAAGTGTCCAGCTTACTATAACACCCCTGAAACCTATGTTTTTTTGTGTGAATTTCTAAGGTTTTTTAAATGCCAATTCCTAACTATAACGCCCCTGAAAGCTTTGGTTTTTTCAGTGAATATATATATACATAGGTCTTTGTGTCCCCAGCAAGAAATGCCTTGCCCAGGTGTCTGGCGCCATTTGGTGAGTGGCCAAGCATATGGAGACGCATCACAATGCCAACTGGAAATCTTTGATATTTTATGGAATCAAATCTGTCCCGGCTAATGCACGAGGCAGCAACCGGGAGAGGATTCTACGACAAAAGGAGTCTCGGCACATTTTGAATTTCAGGACCATGACCCCATTTGGTTTGAATCAGTCAGAAGAACTTTATATACACTTATAACAGTATCAAAAGTTTCCAAAAACAGTCAATAAGTCATACCCAAAGATACAGTCATCAGTATAGAGCACATAAACTTGGAGCAACGGCATATTTTGAATACCCACTGGAGGAAAAAATAAAGGCTTGGTTTTAGAAAGCACGGAGTGCGAGACAATGCCTAAAAAAAAATATATATATGCCCACTGGAGGGCAAAAAGAGAAAGAAAGAAACCAATTCAAGATACAACAATAACAAAAACATCCCCTTGTTTCATGGAAACCATTGATAACCATTAGTGAAATAAAGAGACATAAAAAAATGTATTTTGATACAAACTCTCAGTAATTGAGTAATTAAATGTGAAATGCGCCGGAAGAATAAGGAATTGATAAAAAACAGAATGACACATTATCTGAGTAATGTAAGTTTTGGCAAAACAATGATTGTTGTGTATATAAGAGGTTAAACATTTCAATTGTGAATCACAGAATTACATCACCCATAAATCAATGGGGTAGTTCTGCGAACAAACAGGAAGTGATGTCATAGTGTTTCCTTCACTGGCAGTCTTTTTAAATGTAAAGAATCATGTGACCAAATGACCGTGAACAAGGTATATGATGATACCGAAACGCGTTGGTCAATCTGGTTTTGCTGATTTAAGAGAAGATGAATTATAAATAAACTAAGATCGGAAGAAAGCTGCGGGAGTGCGACCTCTTACTTCCACAAGGGAGTTCTGTGTTCATATATATATGTATATATTACCTACTGGCGGTCGCCAGTAGGTAGTTATAGTTAGGACCACGTTTCCATAGGAAATCCGCAACATTCTATTTTGAATAACTTTGGCGCCAGTCGACGAATCCTCGCGAATTTTTCAAAATAGGTGGGGCGCTACGCTCCGCTCCTACCCTGAAAGTCTCGGGGGGATTCGTCAAGCGGGGGCTGAGATAAAAGGGGGGTCCCAAAACGCGTTTTTCCCATGCATTTTTCCATAGGACCTTTAGACACAGCTACAGCCCGAACGGCTGAACAGAATTACTTGAAATTTGGCAGAGAGGTAGTCCTCAGGTCAAGGAAGTGCCTTTTGTAGGTTTGGTGTAAATCTGTTCAGTAGATTCTGAGAAAATAGCCTTTAAACCAATATATATATCTGAGCCAGCTTACGGTGCGCTTACGGTGCGCTTACCGTACGCGTACGGTGGCGTGCGCGAGCGCGATTCTGATTGGCTGTTAGATCTTAGTAAACATTCGAATCGGTCGAAACCAGGAAGCGGCGGCCGCCATTTTCTCTCTCGCTCTCTGAGTTGGGCAGCAAAAACGAAGCCCAAAAATGTGTAAAGAGGCAGTTTCTTGAGATCCTAACCACCCAGGATTGATATAGGGGTCCCCAAACAACCCCCAAGCCCAAAAAAAAAAAAAATTTTTTTTCGGAAATTAGCCGATTACGCTTACCGTACGTGTACGGTAAAAAAAATTTTTTAAAAAAATTATCCACATTCTCCCCACCCCATGTGCAAATGGTGCCCGCTGGGCACCATTTGTGCATGGCCTATCATAACTATGAAATTAACAAAAAATACTTTTCACAAAGATGCGCATAATATGTCCCCCATGTGCGCACGGTGCGCGAAGCGCATCGTGCGTACATGGCCCATCCCGCATAACGTGGGCACGCGGTGCGCGCAGCGCACCGCGTGACCACTGTGCGTGCACGGCACTAACTGCGTAAAGTGGGCGCGCGGTGCGCGAAGCGCACCGCGTGCTCACTGTGCGCGCACGGTGCGCGAAGCGCACCGTGCGCGCACGGAACGAACTGCGTTAACTGGGCGCGCACGCCACGAATGGCGTAAAGTAACTTAGCATTTAAAAAAACGTACAAATTCACTGAAAAAAACATAGGTTTCACACACGTTATAGTTAGGAATTAGCATTTAAAAAACCTTGCAAATTCACTGAAAAAACCATAGGTTTCATACATGTTATAGTTAGCTGTACATTTCACTCGTAAAAAAACAATGAAATTCCCCCGTTATAGTTAGTGCAGGCAACTATAACTCACGCGACCGCAATCTTCTGCTGATGACATATGTGTCTTTATGAAAAAAAAATATTTGTAATATATGTATAGCTAAAATTTAATGGAAGAAGACAGGGGCAAATAAGTGTCTAAATACAGTATTAGCATCAGCAGAGGATTGCGGTCGCGTGAGTTATAGTTGCCTGCACTAACTATAACGGGGGAATTTCATTGGTTTTTTACGAGTGAAATGTACAGCTAACTATAACATGTATGAAACCTATGGTTTTTTCAGTGAATATATATATATATATATATATATATATATATATATATATATATATATATATATATATGTATGTGTATATATATAACCTACTGGCAGACGCCAGTGGGTAGTTATAGTCAGGATCTAGTTTCCATAGGAAAAGCGTTTATTGATTTGCCAACATCTTTGGCACCATCTGACGAATCTTCGGAAACTTTTCCAACAAAAAGTTTCACTCAGGTCAGGTCCTGTCTTGATTAGTCAAGCAGGGGCCGAGAAAAAAGGGGGTCCCAAAACGTGTTCTCTCCATGCTAATTTCCATAGGAAACTTTAGACACGGCTACAGCCCAAACTGCTGAACGGAATTACACCAAATTTCGCAAAAAGGTAGCTATTGGTTCAGAAAGTGCCCTTTTTTTAAATGGTATAAATCGGTTCAGTAGTTTTATTGAATCAAAAATTTTAAAAAATTTAAAATCGATATCTGAGCACCGAGGAGGGTTCGCGAACCCTCCCAAGCATGAGCTGAAATCTGGTTGGCTGCCAACACTCCAAACCAGAATGTGTTGGCAGCCATCTTGTGACTCGGTAACCGAGTCACAAGAAAACAGTTGAAAAAAGGTTAAAAAAAATAAAAGGGGGCAGGGTAGAAACACCCTGACCTCCTAAGCCTGCTCAGGGGGGTCCTACAGGGACCCCATGCCCCAAAAAAGCATTAAAAAAAAATCAGCAGAATTTGCGCTGGGTGCGCAAATTCCGCCGAGAAAAATAAATAAATAAATATTATATATATATATATATATATATATGCACATACGATATATATTGTGTGTGCGTGCATGATGTATATATAAATATACTTACGAGGATACTTGGATAACATACAAATATTCACGCACTTGTTACATTAAGTCTCACGTGCCTGTTTAATATGTCCTGCCACTGTATATCTTGCGCAGACATTCATGTTTTGATAAAAACACATATATGAGTGAAGAGTGTTATTAATATGTTCGCAGGCAGAATGTACTCGCAACAGTCGCCTTGTATTGTAATTGTTATTTTGAAAGTTGAATGATTTCAAAGTCTCGCACCAGTACCAGAGAGCGGAAACTGGCTTTTCTTCTATACAACTCCACGAAGCTGCTGTACTCAAGAAGCGCATCGTGTGCATGTAACAGCGAACTGACTTTCAGCACTTTTATGCAACTTGAAGAACATGCAATGTACCTATGAAAATACTGCCCACGTGACATGCATGAATCTAACAACCTCAGATAACCAAACATCATGGCTGCATTTGCATACACACAAAGGTGTGGTAAAGGGTCAATTACTGTACATGACGCGATCTGAAGAGCCCATGGGTCAAGGGCTATCACGAGCCAGCTGCCCACACTATTTATCCACCTTTAACCCTTGCATCCCCTGATCTACCCTCTAGCTCTCCGCGCTTTTGTCCAACAACTTTTACCCTTTTAACTCGTCAGGTGTTCCCCTGCCGATTACATGCCAATTCTAATCTTGTTATCAACGACGTTAAACGTATGCCCATGCACGCATCCTTCACAGTTCTACAAGGCTACCAATATGCTATTCTTCACAAGAAATGGTTTATTGCAACATTTGTTTATTATTTTAATCGCAGTGGTGGCTCCTCATGGTAGTGCTGCGGGCGGTGGGGCGGGTTGGGGGAGGGGCAGGGTGGGGGGTATTATTGATGCACCCAGGTTAGCGAATCGCAAAATACCAGCCCTGATGTTCGCAGACAACACCCTCCTACTTTCAAAATCGCCTATATGCTTGCAAAGGGTTCTTGATGTATTCAGTGCCTTTTGCAGACAAAGTGGTTTAGAATTTATTCTCCAGAAGACTAAGTACATGGTTTTTAATGCAAATAATAGTACTTGCCCAAACTCCTGTTTTGATGGAAGGGGCCTAGAGAGGGTGTCTATTTTTGAGTATCTGGGGATTACGCTAACCGAGAAGATGGGTTAAGGTGCACAAATAAAAAAGTCGGGCTGAGGCTGGCACAGTCTATGGGGGGCATTTAAAGGTTTACAAGAATTGCACATACGAAGTGATTGGCCCTGTGGCTGAACTCTATAAGGCACAGGCTAGGGGTTCCGCTATGTATGGAGCAGAATTATGGGGTCACTGTCCATCTACTAAGCTATTGCTCATAGAGAACTCCTTTTGTAGGCAACTCTTGGTCCTCCCTTCCAGTTCTCCACTGACAACCCTCAGAATGGATCTTGGGATTAGGCCCTTTACTGATGAAGTAGCTCTAAGACCCCTCCTATATTGACGACGCCTATGGAGTAATCCTGAGCTAGCTCCATATAGGGACGAGATGAGAGAAGTTATGTACCTTCAAGGCGTGGGAAAGCTCCCATGGTTGGCATATATCAGGGATATCTGTCAGACTTTGGGCAGGGCAAATTTGTGGAGCACTCCTGAAGAAACTAGCCTTGAGACCCCCAGAAAGGCTCCCCTTGAGTCTTATAGAGAATATGAACTCGACCAGTTACGGAGGGGAACTATGTCTGGTCACCTAACCCTTAGATTTCTGGAAGTTAAAAACCAGTGCAGGCTAGTACCATCTCTAGATGATATCCAGCCGCTCCTTGCGAAGAAGCTGTTCCACCAATTCCCAACCCGGAAGCTGTTCGTTGGTGCAGGGAGGCCAAATTGATTTTAAAAGGCTTTTATTTCATTTTATCAGCTGCATGACCACTACAGCAACTACAACAGTTCTCTCCCAGCAAAACTGGATACAGACGTGGATACATTTGCAAATTATTTCCTCCAACCACGGCAAATCTGTGAGGGCTATATATAACAGTTCAGTCTATCCCTGGAGCTTGTATTTTATCCTATGATTTTCTACGTATTGGTGGCACCAACTAACAAAGTAAACGCCAATCGGCATTTAAAGTTAGGGATATCGTCAAAAACCCTGACCCAACTCAAGCACATTATGCCTCATAAATTGAATAGGGAATCTTAACCCTAGCGATTTCCTACATTAGAAAACTGTCCTGAAGAAGGTGATTAATTACCAAATCACCAAAACGCAGCGTCGACTTTTGTTTTCTTGTGATTCATCTGTTTATGAATTGTTTTTTTAATATTAATATGATATGTTTTTTAACTCCACTGGTGTAATTTTTATTTAATACAAATTTTCTTGTATTTTACTTTCAAGTTCTCATTGACCTTTCGTGTGATATTGACTCTTATAATTGAAGAAGTTATAAATATTTTATGTGAATTGAACCTTAGTACTGTAAACTACCCATGATCCTGATTAGATTATATAAATAGAAGATAGGGACTTTTTGGTGTTCTTTGTTCCTCCAATTCAGACACAAGGTACTTCCACTCCGATCATTTACTAATAATATGTTGGTCGCCCCTTGTCTGGATTGTCCAGTGTGTGAGAAAATTAAGGAATCTGATATTCATGTACTATTTTTTTGCCCTGCTTATAAGAGGCCAAGGTGCCGTTGGCTGCTTCAGCTTTGTAAGAATCTGGGGTCTAGACATTGTTTTAAGGTGTTCAGGCTACTTAAGTATGACACGGATATGCCCATTGTGTTTTCCGTCTCGCATTTCTTATATTCCATGTGGTGTATTCGTAGGGCCATTTTAAGGAAAAGACCCTAGTCCAATCCCAGCCCAACACTATTTAGTGGGTTAATGTGGACCAATACTCTCCTTCTTTCCCCTCTTCCTTCCCTTTTTTAATTGGATGAACTCAATTATTGTTTCCCTGATATTTTGTTATTATGCAAATAATTAGTGTTTTAACGAAGGGTTTTAAATTTCTACATTCTATTTTTATACTGCCATTGTTGTTCTTTTTAAATGAAATTGCCCTATTTTTTACTATATATTAGAACATTATGATTACAATGTATTTTTGGTGCGCCTCCCTGAGATACTATAGCTGAACGAAACAGTTCCTTTTTAAATTAATCTATAGTTCATGCATGTGCACTTACGGTTTTGGATTCTGCGGCCAAGATAATAGTCTTCTATCATATGTTTATTGTACATCTAGGAGAGTTTAGATGATCTGGCCTTGTTAAAACTTAAGTCCGTAGATAGGAATGTAATTTTTTGTAAAAAGTGTTATCTGGTTATAGATTTTATACCAAAATAGGAGGCTGCTATAATTTGTATATAATGCATTGTGTTTATCATATGTGCTTTTAAGGCCCTAGAGGCCGAAATAAAGAGAAAAAAAAAGATAAATGAAACGTATAGAAACAAGCATATGAACACGAACGCGCCGCAATAGAAACATAGATACACAAAGAAACGCCGCAAAAACAGATGAATTACCCAGATACAGCGATGCACGCACCTATACAGATGCATACACGCACACATACACATGGAACACTTACAGAAACACACACATGTGAAGACATACACAAAGAAACATACTCAGATACACACACAAACGGAGGCAAGCAGAGAAACATACAGACACAAAAAGAAAAGTGCATGTATATTTATTGAGACAGAAAAACAGACACGAAATAAAGAAATACATACGAAAACAAAGCAAAACGCGCGTGATCACACACACACAGAAGCCTGTATGTGAACGAACCCAAAGCACCGCTGCCAAGTTTAGAAAGTTCAAATGAGGGGCAGTGGGAGCCTATGTGATTGGCATGTACCGACTTCCGGGGTAATGCACTGGTCATAAAAGGTTTTAAGGAGGACCGGGAAACATACATCACAATTTTTCATATTTAGCTCAAAAATCTATACCCGGTGTGGAGGAGTAAGAAACCACAGCCGGGGGCACTGTAATAACGTGAGACACACACTGATAGCTGGCTAGTGTGGGCCGGAAGTCCCGAGCGACTCCGGCCCATTTATTTAAGCCTTCTGGCCACGCCTGTCCAGAAGGTGATACAATGTATGTATCTGGTTCCGGGTAGGGGTCTCAGGGATGGGTAACGACAAACAACTAGATCGCTACATCCCACGCCAAATCAGTTCAAAACAAAACAAAATAAAGATTAGCACACAAAATCAGCAAGTCTTTGATTCGGCTTTGGATTGGGCCTCAAGTTATACTGATGTTGACGGGTGCCTCCTCTCGGACTGGCGGTCTCTGCTGCGGTGGGCAAATCTCTTGGTCTGGGGTCAAGAGGTATCGCTGGAACATCTGGGCTCGGAGCCAGGTCATCAGTGGCATTCGGGATCATGTCTTCGCATATGCCTCCCCCACTGCAGGACGCCTCGGACCTTGGCCTTTCACCTTCCGGAGAGGGGACCCTTTTGAACCATGAGACGTTCCGGGTGATGACTTCTCAGTTCTTCTCAGCAGTCACAGCAGTTCCTCTGACCGTTTTGACGAGTCATAGTCCCGGTTCATAAGGTGTGCAACTGCTTCTCACCAGGATGACACACCCTGGCACCATCGGCCGGATACGTGCTCTTCACCGCTTACTTGCTTTCTCGTTGGTTGCCGACCTCCGGGCTTGAGCGTTTGTGGGGTCGTAAGGTTCTGGTTCCCAGTTTTCAGCTACCGGGATGGTGTCTCGTCTATTCCCGGATAGCATCAGCGACCACGGGGACCTCTGGGTTGTGTAGTGGGGAGTGCTCCGGTATTCCCACAGGAACCTCTGGAGAACGACCTCTGGGTCTGACTGCTCGGCCACGGATTACGTAGGATCTTTTTCAAGGTCCTCATGAACCGTTCCGCCTCGCCGTTGGCTTGTGGCCATTGCGGTGTGTTGCGGTGATGCCTTACTCCTAGCCGGGATAGGAATTCCTTGAACTTGTTCCCTTGGAATGGGGGCCCATTGTCAGATTTGATTACATGTGGCAGCCCAAACAGTGCAAAGGTCTTCTCCAGCATTGGTAGTAGGTGGTCGAATGCGGTGGACAGCAGCACTTCCACGGCTGGGTACTTCGTGTATCCATCGATTAGGACGGCAGTCAACCATCTGTCTGGAAAGCTCCCAAAATCAAGGCTTACCCATGACCAGGGCAACGGGGCAGGGTCTTCGGTTATCACAGGAGCTGATGACTCTGGGCCGCCAGTGAGTTGACACGTCCGGCACCCACGCACAAAGTCATCTACGACCTCTTCCAGACCAGGGAACCACACCATCTCCCTCATCCTGGCTTTCATTCTTCTCGTGCCTTGGTGTCCCTCATGTGCCAGGGCAGTTGCTCGTTCTTGAAGGCTCAGGGGTATGACAATGCGTGAGCCTCTCAACACCACACCACTTGCTGCGGCGCTCAGTTCTTCATGGATTCTCCATACTTTCCCTAGGTGGGACCGGTCCGATTCGTTCCACCCATTGACGTCATGGAGGAATCCGGCACACGAGCCTTTCTGTAATGCTTCTAACACCTTTCCTAGAACCATGTCAGTCCGTGTATGAGCTTCAGTTTCCGAGAGAGTGAGGGCTTTTGGACAGTCCCACTGGGTGACCATGTTGACAAAATCTTCAGTCTGCCTCTCTTGATCGGAGGTTGCCTCTGCGAGAGTGGCTGGATGGCACGATAAAAAGTCAGCTGGGTTCTTGGCACCTGGCCGGTAGACCAATTATAATTGGTAGTGTTGGAGTTGGATCGCCCATCTCTTGATTCAGGGTGGCAGATGAGGTGCGGTCCCCTTGAATAACGGGAGGAGCGGTTGATGGTCAATTACCACGCGGAACGGGTGCCCACTGATATAGAGATGGAAGTGGTTGCAGACCCACTTGATGGCGAGTGCTTCGCGTTCAATTTGTGATTTTCTAGTCTCCGTTGCAGTCGGTGATTTACTTGCGAAGGCTAGTGGGACCCACGTCCCCGGCTCTGTTTCCTGTGTCAGTAGGGCTCCCAGCCCCACGGGACTGGCGTCCACTATCAATTCCGTTGGCCGTGATGTGTCAAAGTAGGCCATTGTCGTTTTTTCCAATAAGGCCGACTTCACCCTGCGGAACGCTTCTTCTTCTTCTGGGCCCCATCTCCACCCGGGGTCTTTCTTCGTCAGGTTTCGCATTGGCTCGCGATGGTCGCGAGGTTGGGTATAAATCTCCCACAGTATGTTGAGATGCCTAGGAAGCTCCGAACTTCTGACGCTGTTGTGGGAGCTGGGGCTTGTTGGATTGCCTGAGACTTTTGGGGGTCCACCTTCACACCTTCCTGGCTGAAAACGTATCCAAAAACTGGCACTTCTCCTTGTGAAGGGTCACTCCGTGGTCTGTGAGGCGCTGGAGGGTGGCACGGAGTATCAGGATGTCATCGCTCACATTTAACACGCCTTGAAGTCCGGACAAGATCTCCCTCACTGCATTCTGGAATATCTCAGTGGCTGATAATATTCCAAAGTTTAGTCTCTTGTAGCGCCTGAGCCCCAGGTGTGTCGAGAAAGTGGTGATGTACTTGCTTTCTTCCGCTAACCTCAACTGGTGGTATCCTGTATTGAGGTCCAGCTTGGAGAACCTCCTCGATACATTGATGTCGGCTGGTTGGGCATTCGCATGTCTATGCAGAGTCTGATCTGTCCGGGTTGTTTCGGTTTCTCTGCTATGACCATGGGGGACACCGAGGGGGTTGGTCCGGTTACTTTTTTCTATTACCCCTTGCTGTTCCAGTTTTTGTAGTTCTTGCTCAACTAGCGGTCGCAGGGGAAATGGGATTCGCCGGTGCCGCAGGGCAACGGGCTTTACTGATGTGTCGATGTGTAATCGTACAGGAGGTCGCTTCATGCTCCCCAGTCCTTTGAATAGTTGTGGAAACAGTTCTAGAATGTCCTCTGTTTATAGCGTCTTCACCGCGTTTGCAAACGTCACCAGGTTTAGGTCCTCAGTGGTGTGACTTCCCACGAGAATGTCTGCTTCTCTGTCGACTACATGAAATGTTGTCGTCACTTCGTGGCTCTCTGACTTTACTTGGACAGTCATTTTTCCTTATAGGGGTAGCGGTGTTTGACTGCCATACGTGAGGACTCGTACTTTGGACGGCATGAGTGCTGGCCTTGGGTTCAATTTTTTTCGTAGTGTTGGCTTCCCATGACATTTACCAACGGTCCAGTGTCGATGAGGGCTGTGACGGGGGACCCTGCGATTTCGATGGCACATGTTGGCTGAGGACGCCGCCTCCGTTTGGGGTCACTCTGGAATGATATGAGAAAACACTATTCTTCTTCCTCAGTGGACGGGTCCTCGAGGTATCATGTATACTGGGTAGGTGTCTTCAACATCCGTGACATGTCAGGCTCGTCTAACGAGAGGTGTCTCACTGCTTTGGTTGGTGGCCTTCGTCCTGGGATACCTCTGCTCTGCATTCCTCCTTGGCATACACTTGAAAAATGATTGAGGATTCCACACTTCCAGCAGGTTTTGCCTTTTGCTGGGCAGTGGTTTTGAGCATGTTCTTCCCAGCCACAGTACCCGCACTGCAGCTGGCACAGTCTTCTGGTGGGCCATCGTCCTCGGTTGCCACAAGCTGGTGTGTGGGCTGTGTCTACCCACTCTGTCATAACCGTCACAGCTTGATCAGTTGTAGTTGTGAGCGCTGCTTCCATTGCGGTAGCTCTGACTTCGGACAGGTCGTGGGATCATGCCAGGACAAGCATGTCTTTTAGGGAGATCTGGGGTTGTCGGAGGATGAGTGTCCTTAAGGTTTTGTTTCGGTACCCCTGGATGAGCTGCGCCCATACTTTTTTGGCCGAGCCATCTTCAGTGCATGTGCTGGCCAGCTCTCTCAGGCGTGCATGGAAGGCGTCCATGGACTCGCCCTCCCTTTGACGGGCTTGATGGAATTTAAAGCGTTCGTAGTCGGGTTGAGTTGGGGGTCGAAATGGGCGTTGAGTGCCCTAACTGCCACGTCATAGTCTGTAGGGGCCCCTGTGTTCGGTAGGTGCTCAAATAGTTTGTAAATTTCATCCCCTGCGAAATGTAACAACAGTGACCTCTTGACTGCACCATCTGTCTCTCTGGTGGCGACAAAATAGTTGTCCAGGCGGCCGACCCACACGGTCCACCTCGGGGACACGGTAGCAGGATCGATTAGTTCACTGAAGGTTTGCAACGCACTAACTTGGGAATGTACGTGCGCTGTTGGAGCTGCAGGGGCCACTGGCTGTGGAGCTGCCGCTGTTGCGGCTTGATCTGTCATAGCGGAGCGTGGCACACCGGCCTTCTTGCTTCTCTAAGAGTCTCTGTGTGTGTGTCCCTTCGGGTGCTGCACCACAGTGGATATTACCAGTGCTCGTTTATTTTAGTGGATTTTGCCAGTGCTTGTTTATTTCTTTAGTGGACTTTGCCAGTGCTTGTTTGTTTGCCATTGCTTGTTTGTTTTCTGTGCGCGCGCTATGAATCGGCCAGACGCTGCCTATGAATCGGCCACGCGCGACTTTGGTAGGTCGCTCCCCACACCGTACAGCACCGCCTGTGTGCCCGTGTCGTAGACCAGCTGCCGCTGCTGCTGTCAGGGGTTCGAGGCCCTCCCTGCTCTTGCCTCGTGTTTTTGGTATCTGTATTTCTAGTGTAATTTGTACTCTTTGTAAGTTCACTGTGGGTTTTGCCCTTGTTCCCCCCTCCCCATCTGTGCCATTACTGTGCCCTTTTCTTTTCTGTATCCCTCGCCGGTCTTCTCCCGTTATCGCCGCTGCGTCCCCTGCGGCCCCACCAACCCGCTCTCTGATTCGCCCGGTCCCACCTCCCAGCTGTTCCTCCCTCATACCTCCCCTTCTTATGGCGGCCGCTGCGTGGCCATGCGCAGTGGGTGCACTGCTAGCGTGCCGCTGGCTCGCCAAAGGCAAGCCTGTCTGCGCCTGTCCGCACCTGGACCGCGCCCAGCACCAGAACCCCTGACCCCCGTGAACGGTACGACGCCCGTCTCCGCTACGACACCAGCACCCTCCACGCACTCAATGCCAGACGATCACGCACCTGCTGCCTGGCTGCCCGAAGCGCACCCAAGGACCCTTCTCCTGCCGGAACTGCAGCTTCACCAGCATCCGGCCCGCCACCCCACCTACCAAAGAACAAACACGCCGTTGAACTCTAGGACCTACTCGACTCCAACACCCCAGACGTCGCCTTCCTGACGGAGACCTGGCCGAACCCCTCCTCGGCACCCGACATCGCCACAGCCATCCCGGAAGGCTATAAGATCACCCACAAGGACCGCACCAACGGAGTAGGAGGAGGAATCTCCATTGTCCACAGGAACACTCTCAAAGTCTCGACAAACACAGATGACACCCTCAGCACCGCCGAACACCTGCACTTCCAGACACAGGCACTACAGACACCCCAACCACAGTTCAGCGACTCCATCGCCGACTTCGTCAGCACACACACCCTCGCCTCCACGGACTACATCCTCCTCGGGGACCTGAACTTCCACCTCGATAACAACAATGACTCCAACTCTTCAACCCTGATCGACAACGCCGCCAACCTCGGACTCAGACAACTCGTCACAACACCCACCGACTCTGCCGGCCACACGCTTGACCCCATCTTCTCCGCAAGCTCCCATGTCTCCTTCAACCACACCACCGAGCTCCACTGGACCGACCACCGGTGCATTCACGTCACATTCCGGAAACCCACCACGCACCACCGCACCCAAGAGATGCCCCGCCGCTGCTGGAGCAAAGTCACCAAAGACCAGCTATCCACCATCCTGGCCTGGAGCCCACCCGCAGAACCGACCGACCCCGACGCCCGCAACCTCAGACAGTGGATCGACGACTGCACCACTACCCTCGCCCCGCTCAAGAAGCCCTCCAACAGCCACACCAGCAAGAAAGCCAGGTGGTTCACCGAAGACCTCCAGGCCTCTAAGCAAACCTGCCGAAACCTGGAGAAGAACTGGATCTGTGAACGAACACCGTAAAGCTACGCAGCCCACAAGAACGCCACCTGCAGACACCACCACCTCATCAGATCCGCCAAAAGGGCCTCCTTCAAAGACCACCTAGCCAACAACGCACACAACAGCAAAGAGCTCTTCAACATCGTGAAGGAACTCTCCAACCCCAGCTCCAACACCAACGACATTCCACCATCGCAAGACCTGTGCGACTCGCTGGCCACCTTCTTTCACCGCAAGATCGCAGACATCTACAACAGCTTCAACGCCGCAACCGCCCCGGCAACCACTGAGACTCAAAGCTTCAGTCAATGTGAGACACGTGTGATGTGTCTTCGAAATTACACTTAACGTATGCGCAAACAAAACATCCTGGCGGCTCCACAGCAATCCTGGAGTCCTGAAGCTTTGACAACTTGGTGTTTTCATATGAGAACCACCATTAATGAGAGGACTTGTCCCAGGCTGTAACTGTACTGGCGTGATTTTATGTAGCGGCAACTATTGGTCAAGACCACTCTTTCTTTCCGAACTACACAAGCTGACTTAGCAACGTGTGGCCGTTTTGAAATTATCACCGACTTCACGTTCATGCCATCTGTGGCCTATACTCAACAGTCACCCTAATTCTGGCATCACCGAACCTTCCATATCGACTAATTGCGCCCTACCGGGTTGGAATTATCACCGGTCAGGGAGTACACTGAGCTTGGATCAGACCGTTCAGCCCTGAAGAGTCAGATACCACTGTCTCTCTGATGAATTACGTGTCGGCTGGTTGCAGTGTTAACAACTAATTAAAGAAATACCAAGATATCTACGTGGGATTTTGCTCTATTTTGCTTTAAATACATTTGCATTGCTTGTTTTAATACTGTATGTGTGCACGGGAGAGATGATCTAGTTCGCATATGGTCCTGACTGCATGAATTTAACTTTGTGATTCATTACATTGCTGGGGGGCGAAACATTAGGGCAGATTGCCTTTCAAGTTCACCTTTACATCACATTCCTGATGATAAAATACATGATGATATTGATTGTGTTGTAGCTACTGTTGAGGATATTTGTGAATATCAAGGGATTTTATCCTATAAGTATTGGATAGATGCCTTTGATGAAGATGTAATTCTTCAAGCTGCTACAAATATGGTTCTAAATGGTTGGCCTAAAGAACGATCCCTTCCAGCATCCTTGAAATCGTTTGCTCAAGTTTCATCTGAACGGTCCATAGTTAGATACATTTGTACTGGCTAATCTCTGCATTCCCTTATTGTGTTGTGCTATAAACCTATCCGTGTGGCACATGAAGGACACCTAGGTGTGAGGAGTACTTGTAGGAAACTTAAAGAACGTTTTGGGTGGCCTGCCATGGACAGGGATGTTTCACAATTGGTCAGTGATTGTCAAACTTGTCTCCTTTCAGACAAGCATTGGATGTCTGATAAAAAAGGGCATGACATGTGGTTCCAATCCCTGATGCGGCCTAGTCCAAGTTAGCTTTAGATTTTGCTGGTCTCATTATGGTTTTAGTTGATTATCACTCCAAATGGGTTGAGTTTGAGTTCATTCCTTCTCCCAGTACATTGTCTGTGATAACATTTTTATCTAGAATGTTTACCTCAGAAGGAAGTCCCAAGGAATTAGTTCCAGACAATAGCACTCATTTTGTTTGAAATTAAATGAAAGATTTTCTTGCTTCATATCAAGTCAAACATTTCAGATTTGCATTGTATTCCCCTTCTTCAAATGGCCTTGTGGAAAGGATGAGTAGGTTTATAAAGGAGGGGACACAATCGGCTTTAGCTTTTAATGAAGATGTTAAGAATTGTTTACGTGAAAAATGTGGGCACACTTAACCAGCCCACATTCCACCACTGGAGTGTCTTCCTTTTGTTTACTAAGAAAAAGAGATCCCAGGAAAAATGTTTTTCCAGACTGGCTAAAAGAATTGATTGATAAAAGTAACACATGTGTGGCTTGTTCTGATGAACAACAAATGAAGAACCCTGTTGTATCACACCAAAATGTACAGAAGTAATGTTTTTACTCCAAGCATATAATGAGACAGCCACAATTTATTGTAGTTGATTGTGTCATGGCAAAAAAAGCCCATCAGAGTTAAGAAAGGTACTTCAAAATACTCACTTCCGGTTCAGGTCTTGAAGGTTTCCAAAGGCTCTCTATTTTTGGATAAAATGCATTGGTGGAATAGAAGAGCAATTGTCAAGTTGTCTCATAAACAAGCAAATAAGTTCTTGACTGGGATAAATCCTTTGGAGCTCGAATCAGATGATAATTTTCATTTTTTTGGATGATGTCCTACCCTCTGGTGAGGAATCAGTTTTTTAGTCCAGTTTAAATTCAACATTAAGGAATGCAAACATTTATAATATTCACGAACATCAAGATGAAGTTGTTACTCTAAAAAGGGATTTGATGCTTGAGGTGCAGGGTGATACTGTTCACATCACCACACCTGACGATGATGTCAGGGTTTCACGCAATTGCTCATTGCCCACTAGATTTAAAGATTTTTAAGGGTATCAGTTTGCTTTGTGTAAATATGGAGAAGATGTAGTGTTCTTTATTCCAGTATATTGTTTCTTTCATTACTATTTATCTAGGTTCCAGAAGGTCATTCACATGCATATGTAACTACTGTTGTAAACATGTTTATTATTGAATTGTGGCCCGTGTCAGTGCTCCTGTTCAGTGGGATCGAATCATTTCTGCTGCAGCAGATGCAGTTGGATCTTCATTGCAGGAGGAATCACTCCAGTGGGTGCTGAACTATGGAATTATTCTACTTAAAGATACCTACTTCTGGCTTTCGCTGTTTATCATTTCACCATCTATTACAGTTTGCTAGGTTTGCAACCTTCAATACGGCGACCTTTGAGCCCATAAGCAATACCTAAGATCTACATTACATTCTATCTTTCAATTTGCCAGACTTCCACTGGAAGTTGACCAAGTTTAAATTGTGAGGTAGTCTTGACAAGGCATAGGGCTACATTCAACAGGACTGCGGAGGACCTCTTGCCTCTTCAGACCGCCTAGAATTATCGGTGATCTACTAACAGGTAACCCATTTGCTGCATGACCTTCATGGTTACAAATATGTGTTTCTTTACTCTGAGCACGTTTACAAATGAATCCTTCCTGTTAGGTTGTCTTCCTTGGACTTGACCATGCATACTACGATGGTACTCAGGACTAATAGATTCGCCGGGAAGCTCTCACAGATGGGTGCAACCACTTGCATGACTAGTGCCCCATTAGACTGTTCCCACATATTTACTAAATTGTCCAGACACCCAGGTAATTAGTATTTTCAAAGTTAGATGTGTCTTCTACGTTCACAGATGGTTATAAATGCATGCATGACCAATGTATATTACCTTACTAATTGTCCAGTTTCTACTAAGCCATTTAGACTGCTGCAGCACCACTTGTTATGTAGTACACCTTCTTTATTTTGGGACCACATTTAACTACCCACTCCTATATTCACTCAACTTTGGGACTTTGGTGAGCAATACTCAATGAGAGATTATCTCCTCTAACACATATTACTGATGGACTTATTTTACTCGCTTCTCCTTTACAATACTGCCTTTACTAACTTCTGAGTTGGAACCTGATATGCGCTGGACCTTGTATACATATATACATATAGTTATTTTCTTTTATGTACTTTCTTTTGCGTAATTATACAGCCAATAATATTTTCCTACAAATCTGCATTCACATACAATTACTGTTTGTGGAATATGATATTTTTGTGATTTTTCCCTATTGACATCGATGATTGTTGATCTCTCTATGTATATCACATGCAATACCATAAATGTTCTTTCTTAACCCCAATTGATCAAACAAATGTATTGAAATTACCAGCCGTGAAAAGCTGCCCTGGGAAGCTGGGAAACACGTGTTGGCTGTTAACACCTCAATATTAATAAAGCACTTTTTTCAATTATTAATAAAATGGCCTTATTCATTTAAAAAAATTGGATCCACAAACTTTTATATAAACAACAAGAAATAAAAGAGATTACATACTAACCTGTTTTATCCTCTATAGTTGTATGATTTATGCCCTAATGGGGAAGGGTTTCCTATTTCTGAGGACAAATGAGAAGTTTTGAATTTACCCATTAATTAAGGATTTGCGATCCCTGGGACAGCAACCCCTCATTCTTTCTAAACATACATGACCACCAGTCGCTACTGACTTAAGGCATCTAGCCCTTCCTCCTGTCATAAATCAACTGCTTCAACGCAAGAGTTTTCAGGAGATTAATTCCTCTTGTCACACTATGTTTGATTACACAACTTTTGTCAAGATTGCCCAGTTATACGCTCCTTTTACTGTATATATCTTTAATGTAGTGTGGTCTTATAGCGGTGGACCACTAAGAGTTGAGCGAAGGGATTGGTTTGACAGGGTCAGAAATATTGAACTGGTGCACACGGAGCTTCAAAACCTTTACCGCTGTGGATAAATGATTAGAATTAAATGCTGTTTAACAAAATGCTAATGTGCCGCAGTACTTTTGCGATACTATCCAGTAGGTACCACGGTACATACAAAACAGAAAAAATATATTACATTACTCAAAATGAATAAACAAATAATATAAACTGGCTATTGCAACAGCCTTTGTGTGGCTTTTAAAGTAAACTTATTGTACAACAAAAAAGTAAAGCATTATTTCAATAAAAAAAAAAAACAAGATTGCCCAGTGAGTTTGATGCTCACTGCTGCATCCTGCAGTGATTGGCAGGCCTCGATTTCAATAATGACAAAGTCAGCTCAACAAGTCCCCTTCCAATGTGATTAAATTGATTACCATTACACCCGGTAACAACTTTGATGTACATCACTCAGAAACAGCAGTAGAATGATAGAAACCACGACATAAAAACACATTTTTGCTGCTACACACTGGGCCCAGTTGTCATGGCTGCCCTTCGTACTGTTTCCATTGGAGCTGGATCAAGACTGATATACCTATGGCTGGGTCTTAACTGAGGTGGAATGGTGGGTGTAAAGCACTGGTATGCGGCCCGAGAGATCAGTGACTGACAATTATTCAAACATTCAATCCATCACTTTGTTTCACGATGCACTATGTGTGATGGGTATGCACAGATGTGGGTCCCATGTTTACTGTACAGCAGGTATCAAGCTATACCTGGTTGATGATTCCGCAATAAGGATGACATTGGTCCTGGCTTGCTTGTGTTCCAGTTCAGGAAGAACATGGCTTGACAGTTTTTCTGATCTGTTCCTATTGGATCATGGTGAAGGTTATTTTGCATATGCCTGGATCTTAACTGAGATGGCATGGTGGACAAAAAAGGACGGATTGGGAAATGGCCCGAGCGATTGCCAGTGACTGAGATTAATTCAACATTCCATCTATCACTTTTTTCTATGCCCTTCAGATTCACCTTTGTGGTTGGTTGGACCAGGATCAAAACGTCTAGAACTGATACAAGAGTTGTGTCCCATGTGTCCTGTTGACTCTTGAGATCACAGTCTCACAAGAGTTCTAGCTCCTGTGAGAATAAAAGCCATCTTGGACACAGTAGGATTCAAAAGTCACATCAATCCAATGTAAAATGCTTGTTATTTTCTTTACCTGTTGCCATGTATGAAGAGAGTCGATACTCAAGAGGTTCTTTCAGCTCCGCCGCCGCCACTCAGTGCAATGCATAATTTGTGCCTCCAGTGTAGTTCTTTCAATTGCATCTGACACCTACAGCAACAAAAGCCTTTGTGCTAAAACCTGTAAGAAAAGAGAAACAAACTTACCAACAGGCTCCTACATGGAAAACGCAGTATCGCGACCATGCCCTTTAAAATAAGTAGTCTTTTCATACTCACCCTCCTGGGGTTCCTGGATGTTGTCTTGACTTGGACTCTGAAGTTCCTGAAAAAAGACAAAAGGTAAGAAGCAATTTAATGAGTGACTGTTTAAGGGGAAAAAGTTTGTTTTAGTTTCAAGAAGAATTTAAAAAACTTAGGAAACAAGATTAATGTGCTTTTTCACCAATTAACTCTTTTTGATACACATATCTTAAAAATATCTTATGAAGAAAATATCAATGAAGGTTTTTCAAGGAATGAATGTAATTCCCGCTTATTAAAGCTTGGTGATGTCACCATGTATTGGAAGCTTGATAACCCAAAAAGGAATAGGCTTGGAAGTTCTTGGGGAAAAGAGTAGTAAACACGTAGCTCAAGTACTCTAGAAGTAATTGTATTGCCATTTCTCTTTTGGGATAGACGTCTGAAAATTGCACAATCCTGAAGCCAAAGACAACTGCCTTTGAAGTGGAAAAGAAGGAAATGGTAGGTAAGATCAGGGGAATGCTTAACTCAAAGTAGTAGAGATCTGGTCAACGCAGTTTAGTTCTGAGTATTAATATTACATTCTGTTTTCTTTTAGTAAAGAACACACACAAACACTTTCTAACCTCTGCTGAAGACAACCAGGAAGAAGACATCGGAGAGAAGCCTATGTGAACAGTGGCAAGGCCAGATGTCTCTCTCTTTTTCAGTCCCATTCATCTTTCTCCTGTGTTCTGGCTTTTGGGGTAGCTGGAAACTATCTTCTTCGATTTCACCTCACTCTTACAGGATCACACAATCTATTAGGTTGTGCTCAGTTGTTACACCACCCCATCATGGACCCCAGTTTTCTGGCCTGCATGGATGAGTCTAGCCCATGCATGATCAAGTCAAGTGTACGTTACCCTTTGCCACATAGAATTTGTGTCCCTGTATCAATCTTACCTCTCTGGTCATCAGTCACTCCTGGTTTGTGGTGATGATGATAACTGGTGGGGGAGCAGTGTTTCCAGGCAGCTTAGAATGTGCTTAGTTGAAAGACCCAATAAAGCCACTCAAAGGAGCACTAGTGGAGATTTGGGACCTGATTCACAAAGGTAATTACATTTTGAGTAATTTTATAGTTTTGAGTAGATTCCCTACTTTTCAGTAGACACAAACTCCGAGTGTAAGAGGCTACTAAAGAAAAAGGAGTAAGTTCAGCACTATGTCCAGCCTCTGCTTCTGCAACACTCTCCAATAGAAAATAATTGAGGTAGGGATTGAAATAAAATCCCACAGGCAATAATGTTGAATTAAATTAAATTATTTAAAGTTTTTCAAAATACATATAAATTCATGTTAAACCAATATTTAAAAAATACATATAAAGTATTTAATTATAAAGAAGTTTAATAACTTCTTTTGAATAACAAAAAAATAATACTTTTGTTAAAAAAATAATTTTAATGAATTCTATAGATTTCTTTTTAATAATTATTAATGCACAATTTATTTTCTTTAGATGGAAATTCTTTTTTTAATTTAAACTTCAACAAATAATTTTTATTTACTATATTTCCATTAAATAAAGCTTAATTTAAAATGTATCAAATGGTGCTCCGACATTCAGTTGTATGTTCTTCATTAAAGGAACTATATATAACGAATTTAGAATAACATTTAATACAAAATCTTTTTAATTTAATATACATTTGTAATAGCATCATTTAAAATTAAATAAATAATTTCCCACCTAAGGGAAAAACATAATGTGCATTATTAATTAATTACACTGATGTATAGACCTATATATTTATTATATATATGTGTGTGTGTGTGTGTGTGTGAGTGTGTAGGTGTGGGTGGGTGTGTGTGTGTGTGTGTGTGTATATATATATATATATATATATATATATATATATATATATATATGTATATATACAGTCCCAAATTATATGATCACTCGAAGTGTGTAGACAACAGCAGTTGTTTAAATTTACAATAACGCATTTCACTCACACAGCTGTGCGAGCGAAACACATAACTGTAAAATTCAACAACTGCTGTTGTCTCAAACTTCGAGTGATCGTATCATTTGGGACTGCATCTGACATTTGACCGGCGTTTACGATCCTCTGCAGAGGCGAGGAGAAACGGAAGGAGCAAACTACGGAAGGATATATATATATCTATATATATGTTCACTGAAAAAACCATAGGTTTCAGGCCTGATATAGTTAGGAATTAGCATTTAAAAAACCTTAGAAATCCACTGAAAAAACAATAGGTTTTAGGGGTGTTATAGTTAGCTTGACATTTCACTCGAACAAAACCATTGAAATTCCTCCGATATAGTTAGTTGTACTAACTACATCTCGCGCACCCGCAAGCCACTGCTAATGATGTCACATATTACATCATTCATGACATGGTCAGTGACATCACTGATGACATCTCAAATGACACCACTGATGACATCACTGATGACATCACTGATGACATCATCCAGTGAATGTGGTTTGGTTTGTTATTTAAATAGGTATTATATATATATATAGCAATTTGCATTGAAGAATGAGTGGATATATAAAGATAAATATCTGGATGGAGTGTTTAGTAGCAGTGTGATTGACTGTTTATTTGACTAATTTATAGTGTCTCACTAAATATATCGGATAGTGACTAAACTGTGTGAATATCTGTATCACTTTGTCAGTTGTTGTGTAAAATGCTGCACCAGTTGGTTACTAGCTACGTGAAAGTCTATATTAGTTATTGATTAGTTAAATGAGTATTTGTATGGGAGAGTGAATGTGTGTGTGGTTCGGTGGGGGTTGTGTGACTGCCCAAAGATGTGTAAATAGTTGATTCAGTAGGTATATGAAGTTAAAACTACATTTTATAACAGTTGTTTGGGTGAGTGAATATCTTTATGGGTGTGGTGATGAGCCAATATATGTCTCAATGGTACATGTCCAACAAACTAGAAAAATAAAAGCCAGTGTATGTGTCAGTTGTTGTATATAAATAAGTATACATAAGACTCAGTGATTGTATGAGTGACTGTATGGATAACTGTATACTAGTAATAGTGTTTTTATAACACACTAAGTATGAGTTATTATCTATATGAATAGATGAAGTGGTGTTTTTATAAGTGTATAGCTAAGTAAAAGTAAGTATGATCCATTGTTTGCATAAGTGAGTAGGATGACTTCATAAATGATTAGGATGTGTGCTGGTGTGTAATGTCGATATAGGTGTATCAGTATATTTGATAGTTTTCTATTGATCATTGACAGCATGTATGAGTGAATCTATAGGTAAGTGATTAGATGTGTGTATAGATCTAGGAATCACTGAGTGGGTGTTTTGAAACTTGTATTGGTGTGTCAATGGTTTTAAATCTGGCACTCTGTATTTTACAGTGAGTGATGAAAGGTTATACTAGTGTATGATGAGGTGTATCTGATTGTCACGTGGATGATGTCATCAGTGATGTCATCAGTGATGTCATTTGAGATGTCATCAGTGATGTCACTGACCATGTCATGAATGATGTAATATGTGACATCATCAAGCAGTGGATTGCGGGCGCTCGAGATGTAGTTAGTACAACTAACATTATCGGAGGAATTTCAATGGTTTTGTTCGAGTGAAATGTCCAGCTAACTATAACACCCCTAAAACCTATTGTTTTTTCAGTGAATTTCTAAGGTTTTTTAAATGCTAATTCCTAACTATATCAGGCCTGAAACCTATGTTTTTTTCAGTGAATTTCAAAGGTCTTTTAAATGCTAATTGCTACCTATATCAGGCCTGAAACCTATGGTTTTTTCAGTGAATTTCAAAGGTTTTGTAAATGACAATTTTTAATGTATTAAATTTTATACTGATTTTTTTGATACTGACTTACTACATTTTTAAACTATTTATTTTTAGATATTTTTTTTTAATTACATTATAATTACATTATACATTACAATACAAAATATACTTTCTCAGAATGAATTACTTTAGTTTAAATACTTTGCAAATAGGCAATAGACTTTTAAGTACAGTAGTTACAGTTGTTGCAATGGGCAACACAATTTTAAACACAATGCAACATTGAGCTCAACGTGAATTTCTAGTCAAATAGTTACTTTATGGATCACTTTTCTAACCACAGGACTGGATCCTATATTCAGTCCTTGGACATCTCCTGTGAACAGTTGAGTAAAAGCGTTTTGGTTACAGTAGTGATTTTTAAGGAGTATTATTGTACTTTAAAAGTTGATACTTAGAAATGTTTTCACATAGAATCACCAATGTTATCCTATGACAGAAAATTCACTTAGCAGGTAAGTAGTGTTATTGTTACTTTTTCTTACTCAGTGGTGGATCCTGGATCCAGCACTGGTGAATCTCCTGTAAACAGTTAAAAGAATGTGTTTAAATCATTCAGACGATTTTTTAGGAATATTTTTAGTTTGTGAAAATAGACAGAAACCTTTCTGGTGAAAACCACACAATGGATTCCATGGAAGGAAAAACAAGTTACTGGTAAGTACGCTTAGAATTACTTTTCAGGGTCAGTGCTGGTCTAAAAGATGCAGCACTGGGTTCTCTCCTGATAACAGGTGAGTAAATCGGAATTCGTAGTTTGACTGATTTTAGAGGATTATTTGTACGTTTCAAAAATGGACACTTAGAAACTTTTCTGCTGAAAACCACACAATGGATTCCTATAGAAGGAAATACAAGTTACTGGTAAGTACGCTTAGAATTACTTTTCAGGGTCAGTGCTGGGCTAAAAGATGCAGCACTGGGTTCTCTCTTGATAACAGGTGGGTAAATAAGAATTTGTAGTTCGGCTGATTTTAGAGGAATATTTGTACAATGGTGAAGGAAGGGGGCGGGGCCTGAGGTGACGTGTGAAAACACGCCCTGTGGCGCATTTTAAGTAGGGGAAATAATTCTTCTTCAATCCTGCGGTCCCCTGGGGGCCAACTAGCCCACCAGGTACCTCCAGTATGCACCAGGGAGCTGCGTTGCAGAGAGGTGTTTAGAGGCCACGCCCCTTTTTACAACACTCTTTAATGCAGCTCCGTGGCGCTTACTGGAGGTACCTGGTGGGCTAGTTGGCCCTTAGGGGACCTCTGGATTGAGGAGGAATTAATTCCCCAACTTAAAACACGCCACAGGGCGTGTTTGCACACATATCAACTCAGGCCCCGCCCCCTACCTTCACCACTGTGCAAACGCTCCTCGTGGCGTGTTTTAAGTTGAGGGATTAAGTTCCCTTGAATCCTGAGGTCCCCTGGCGGCCAACTAGCCCACCAGGTACCTCCAGTATGCGCCATTACACATCTCTGCAACGCAGCCCCCTGGCGCATACTGGAGGAAGCTGGTGGGCTAGTTGGCCCCCAGGGACCCTCAGTATTCAAGGGGAATTAGTTCCCCCTGTGCAAACGCGCCAGGGGCCCGTTTGCAGAATGCTATAAGGAGGGGGCGTGGCCTCCGGCCCGATCCCATCTTTTTTTTTTTTTTTTTAGTAGGGGGGATGTGTAGCCCCCCTTATTTTTCTAATTTATTGGCCCTGGGGACCCCTTCCCCCAGGGCCTGCCCCCAATTTGTTTAAAAAAAAATCGGGAAGGGGGCCGCGTGGCCCCCCTCCCAAGGCCATAATTTGCCCCAGGGAACCCATCCCCGGGGCATGGCCCTTTTAGTTTTCATATTTTATTTTGGAGGGGGGCTGCCTTGCCCCCCTCCTTTGGCCACTTATGACCCCAGGGACCCCATCCTCCGGGGCAGTGTTTTTCTTTTGCATTTAAAAAAAATATTTTTAGGAGGGGGGCCGCGTGGCCCCCCTCCCGGGCTAATACGAGCCCCGGGGACCCCATCCCCCGGGGCTGGCCCTCTTTGTTGGGGGCCGTGGGGGGTCCCCAATCCCCCCACGGTCCCAGCCGGCTCCCCGCATTCTGCGGGAGCCGGCATTGCTTTTCCACATGGGGAGCAGCTAACATGCTGCTCCCCATAAGGAAAAGCAATCTGCTTTGCATCATTGAAGCGCGAGCAGGTTTCCCTGCTCCCGCTTCAATGAAGCAAAGCAGTTTGCAATGGCAGGGTGGGAGCTGCAAGGCTTCCGCCCTGCCATTGCAAACAGCAGTGTCCTGGGGTGGGCACCCCGGGACACTGCAGGAGCCGGCCCTGGGGGTGGCAGTCCCCAGGGCCACAACAAGGCTCCAGGAGGGGGGCCGCACAGCCTCCCTCCCTCATCTGTTAGCAGCCCCGGGGGTGGCAGTCCCCGGGGCTGGGGGGGCCTCAGAGCCCCCCACACCCAACTTTTTGTAGCCCCGGGGGGTGGCAGTCCCCAGGGCTGGGGGGGCCTAAGAGCCCCCCACCCAATTTTGGCGGTCCCCGGGGCAGTGTGGGGGAGATTGGGACCCCCACACTATTTTTTTAGTGCCCCGGGATTTGGCCCCCCGGGGGCCAATTACCAAAGGCTTTTTTTGGCCCTGGGGGTCCTTGTGGGACCCCCTGAGCAGGCCTAGAGGGTCAGGGTGTTTCTACCCTGCCCCCTTTTCATGTTCTGCGCGTTTGTTGTTTAGGTTTCTTGTGCAGGGTGCGCGCTGGGTGCGTGCTGGGTGCGCATAGGGTGCGGGGATCCTCCGAGGCTATAGATATATATGTACTTTTAAATGTCATTTTCTCAGGAACTAATGAACGGATTTACACCATTTAAGCAAAAGGCATGAGTCTGAACTAAGGACTACCTCTTTGCCAAATTTGGTGTAATTCCGTTCAGCAGTTCGGGCTGTAGCTGTGGCTAAATGTCCTATGGGAAATTGCATGGGGAAAATGCGTTTTGGGACCCCCCTTTTTTCTCGGCCCCCGCTTGACAAATCACTGCAAAACGTTCAGGATAGGAGCGGACCGGAGCTGGACAAAAGTTTTAAAAATTTTGCGAAGATTCGTCAATCGGCGCCAAAGTTATTCCAAATAGAATATTGCAGATTTCCTATGGAAAATAGGTCCTAACTATAACTACCTACTGGCGACCGCCAGTAGGTAATATATATATATATATTATCTACTGGCGGTCGCCAGTAGATAGTTATAGTTAGGACTGTGTTTCCATAGGAAATCTGAAAATTCTATTTTGAATAACTTTGGCGCCGGTTGACGAATCCTCGCGAAATGTTCAAAACTAATGAGGCGCTCCGCTCAGCTCCTTCCCTGAAAGTCTCGGGGTGATTCGTCAAGGGAGGGCCAAGAAAAAAGGGAGGTCCCAAAACGCGTTTTCCCCATGCACTTTTCCACAGGACCTTTAGTCAAAGGTACAGCCCGAACGGCTGAACAGACTTACTTGAAATTTGGCACAGAGGTAGTCCTCAGGTCAGGGAAGTGCCTTTTGCAGGTCTGGTGTCAATCTGTTCAGTATATCCTGAGAAAATAGCATTTAAAAGCATGTAAACATCTATACGCGCGCACCGTGCGCGCACGGTGCCGTGCGCGAGCGACATTCTGATTGGTTGATAGATGTCAGTAAACATTCGAATCGGTCGAAATCAGGAAGTGTCGGCCGCCATTTTGTCTGTCGCACTGAAAAGGAAAGGTGGAAAAAAGGTGGAAAACGTGAAAAGGGGGCAGGGAAGAGAGTTCCTGACCCCCAGAAGGACCCCCAAGGGTGAAAAAAACATTTTATTATTTTTGCAAAAAAACGCGGGGGTGCCCGTACGGTGCGCGCACGGTGAAAAACCTTGAAAAAAATAAAAATAATAATAAATACATAACTTAGCATTTAAAAAACCGTACAAATTCACTGAAAAACCATAGGTTTCACACACGTTATAGTTAGGAATTAGCATTTAAAAAACCTTGCAAATTCACTTAAAAAACTATAGGTTTCACACAGGTTATAGTTAGGTGGACATTTCACTCGTAAAAAACCAAAGAAATTCCCCCGTTATAGTTAGTTCAGATAACTATAACTCGCGCGACCGCCACTCTATCACAAGGATGATGTCATCAGTGATGTCATGAGTGATGCCATTGACCATGTCATGAGTGATGTAATGTGTGACGTCATGAGCAGTGGATTGCGGGCGTGCGAGTTATAGTTATCTGAACTAACTATAACGGGGGAATTTCATTGCTTTTTACGAGTGAAATGTCCACCTAACTATAACCTGTGTGAAACCTATGGTTTTTTAAGTGAATTTGCAAGGTTTTTTAAATGCTAATTCCTAACTATAGCGTGTGTGAAACCTATGGTTTTTTAAGTGAATATATATATATATATATATATATATATATATATATATATATATATATATATATATATATATAAAACCTACAACGCGTTTTCCCCATGCACTTTCCCATAGGACATTTAGCCGCAGCTACAGCCCGAACTGCTGAACGGAATTACACCAAATTTGGCAGAAAGGTAGACCTTGGTTCAGAGTCTTGCCTTTTGCTTAAATGGTGTAAATCCATTCAGAAGTTCCTGAGAAAATCAAAATCAAAATCACATATATATCTGGGCGGAGCCTAACCACACATCTCATCGTGAGATCTGATTGGCTGTCAGTACTTCATCCAAGAAGTGTTGGCAGCCATCTTGGGACCAATATACATGATAGCACCTCATTAAAAATCATTGCAGTTAATAGAAGGTTTTAAGACTTTAGTTACATTATAAATCATTTGTTGATGGTACCATACTCATTTTAGGAATTGTGGTGTGTTCTAAGGTGATTTTACCATGTGAAAAAGCCTTCTGCTGTGATATCGTGAATAATGTTTGAGAGAAAACTCTTTTCTCATGCTTTTCCCACAGAGGTTTGGAAGGTGATCTATAAGCTAAACTGAGAGCATATTTTCTGTAAATTCACATTATCTTTCTCAGTCATGTGAGAATGAAGTCTGACATTCTCAGTAAAACATGTACATCCAACAAGGGCAGAGACTGTCAGTTGATTCCTTTGTGTTCTACTACAGCAGCTTCCCAGAGTGTTCTAAAGAACAACTAGAGCGCTAACAGTCCTACTTATGACAAACGTATTGCACACCTGAAGCCATCTTGATTGGAATAAAGTGGTAACTCTTAAAACATTTAATTTAAAAAGGAACAAAATGAGGGGGTTCATTTTGCCATGGAAAGTATGATTAGTGCTGCAGAAAAAAAAATTAGGGCACATTTTGAGTGACTTCTCTAATACTCTTCTATTTCATTAAAACATTCTGACATGCAAACTGGAACATGCACTTTCAATACCAGCAGCAGACTTCCTTGGTGAGCAGTAGCTTTACTACAGTGATTTAATGAGCAACTAGAGTGCTAACATTCTGAATTTATGGCAAATGTGTGACACATCTGAATGCCTTCTTGATGGAATCAAAGTAAAAAACTGAAAGTATTTCCTACTGAGGAGACAGTAGTAAATGAGGAAATTAGGAAACTTCATAACAAATAAGTCTCCCAAAATGGCCACCACAGACAAAAGAGCCCAAATGTAGCCCAAATATCACCCAGATGTAACCAAAGTATAGCCCAATGACAGAATGTCCCAGAGTGTTCTTAAGAACAACTAGAGCGCTTACTGTCTTACTTATGACAAAAGTATGGCACACATGAAGCCATCTTGATTGGAATAAACTGGTAACACTTAAAACATTTAATCTAAAAAGGAAAACAATGAGGGGGTTCATTTTGCCATAGAAATTATGATTAGTGCTGAAGAAAGAAAAATTAGGGCACATTTTGAGTGACTTCTCAAATCCTCTTCTATTTAATTAAAAGATTCTGACATGCAGACTGAAACATGCACTTTTAATCCCAGCGGCAGACTTCCCTGGTGAGCGGTAGCTTTACTACAGTGATCTAATGAGCAACTAGAGTGCTAACATTCTGAATTTATGGCAAATGTGTGACAGATCTGAATGCCTTTTTGATGGAATCAAAGTAAAAAACTGAGAGTATTTCCTACTGAGGAGACTGTAGTAAATGAGAAAATTAGGAAACTTCATAACAAATAGGTCTCCCAAAATGGCCACCAGAGACAAAAGCGCCCAAATGTAGCCCAAATATCACCCAGATGTAACCCAAGTATAGCCCAATGACAGAATGTCCCAGAGTGTTCTTAAGAACAACTAGAGCGCTTACTGTCTTACTTATGACAAAAGTATGGCACACCTGAAGCCATCTTGATTGGAATAAACTGGTAACACTTAAAACATTTAATTTAAAAAGGAACAATGAGGGGGTTCATTTTGCCATAGAAATCATGATTTGTGTTGAAGAAAGAAAAATTAAGGCACATTTTGAGTGACTTCTCAAATCCTCTTCTATTTAATTAAAAAATTCTGACATGCAGACTGAAAGATGCACTTTTAATACCAGCGGCAGACTTCCCTGGTGAGCGGTAGCTTTACTACAGTGATCTGATGAGCAACTAGAGTGCTAACATTCAGAATTTATGGCAAATGTGTGACATATCTGAATACCTTCTTGATGGAATCAAAGTAAAAAACTGAAAGCATTTCCTTCTGAGGAGACTGCAGTAAATGAGGAAATTAGGAAACTTCATAACCAATAAATCTCCCAAGATGGCCACCAGAGACAAAAGAGCCCAAATGCAGCACAAATATCACCCAGATGTAGCCCACATGCAGCCCAATGACAGAAGTGTGCAAAGCACTTATTTGTTGTGTTTTTTGCAGTTTTATATAGTGCAGACTTGTCAGGTATTGGAGTGTTTTACATGAGCATTGGTTACTTCACACAAGATCAAATTCATTTTGGTTGTGGACATGGGGAGATTACGTGATTTGACCAGAATCACAGAATGTTGAGCGTAAGCAGAAACTCCAACCTGGTTCCCCAGTTGCAAAGTCTGCAGCTCTGGAAGTAACACCACATCCTCTCCCCTAGGTGCAACATTTAATCAAGTGGTCAACTCGATAAAAAAACATAAAGATAACAAATTATTTAAAAGTGCTTTGTCGCAATTTGAAAACTCAGAAAATATGTCCTCATTTTAATTTTTTAGAGCACTAACCATAATTTTGATGCAAATAAGACCCTCTCATATATGTAATTTTGAAAGGAAATGCTTTAGATATTACAGTTTTGATTACATCAAGATGACATCAGGCGTTCCACACTTTTGTAATAAATATAGAATGTTAGCAATCTAGTTGTTCATTAGGATACTGTTGAGAGGCATAGGCCAGGGGCACGGACTCTGAAAATTGAAGGCAGGTAGGAGGGTGCAGAGGCACCAATTTGACCACACTGGGCAGGCAGGAAGGGCAGTGGCAGCACAACAGACTATGGTGGGCAGTGGAAAGGGGGGTAGGGGCAACAAACCAATAATACAGGACTGGTAAGAGAGGCTGTGGCAATATATAAGACCATTGTGGGCAGAAGGAAGAGGCAGTGGTAGTACAAACATACATGACAATAGACCCGATTCAGCCAGGAAACGTCCAATGTTTTTAAGTTCAAATTAGCTTTATTTGATCTGTCTCCTGTCTTCAATCTCCTCTTTTTCAATGTAACTCAAAGGGGAAAATCAATACCCCAGTTTTTTTTCAAAATCTCCCTCTTACCAAGTTCAAAATGTTCGCAAGTATGGTACATTGGATCACGGAAGGCAGGAAGAATTGGGGTAGGGACATCGACTCGGATATCAGAGGACAGGAGGGACATGGAGAGGTGCACCAAACTGACCCTACAGGGCAGGCATCAGGGTTTGCAGCAGCACAATACACCACACAGGGCATGTGGGACGGGAGTGCAGCACAACAATCCATGGAAAGCAATAGGGAGGGGACAGGACCATGCACATGGACAACACAGAACAGAGGGGAAAGAGGCAATGGTAGCTATCTGACCATAATGGACAGACAGGAGAGAAAGCTGCAGCATAACAGACCATAATGGGCAGGAGGGACGGATCAGGGGCATTACAATGGAACAGACAAGCCAGGAGGGAGGGAATAGGTGTCTGCACATGGAAACAGAGGGCTGGGGGCAGGGCAGGAGCAGCAAGATGACCATGGAGGTCAGGCAGGATGGGCACTAGAAACAAGACACACCATGGAGAGCAACAGTGAGACTATGATGGCATACACACAGACCATGGAGGGAAGGTGGGAGGGGGTCAGGGGCAGCTATCTGACCACACAGGGAAGGTGGGAGGGGCCGTGGCAGCACAGAAGACCATGCATGGCAAGCGGGAGGGTTAGTGGCAGCACAATGGCTATGATGGGCAAGAAGGAGGGTGCAGGGGCATGCACAAAGGACCATGGAGGATAGAAGGGATGGTCAGGACCTGGGCACAGACAAGAGAGTTCAGGGGAAGTGGCCTCACAACAAACTGCGTGGGGCAGGCAGGAGGAGCAGTTGCAGCACAACAGACCAGGGAGGGCAGAAGGGTGTGGCAGTAAAATGGACCATGGAGGACAGGAGGAAGGGGGTAGGGGCATGGCATGTGGACAGGCAGGGTGGAGGTGGCAGGGACAGGTTACAGTCATCTGACAATTCTAGGCAGGTGGGAGGGGAGTGGCAGCTCAACAGAACACTCAGAGTAGATAGGTGTGGCAGGTCCATGGAACATGGTGGGCAAAAAGGATGGAGCAGAGGCATGCACAAAGACATCGGAGGGCAGGGGAAAGGAGAATAGGGGCTGCAAGCTAAGCACAGAAGCTAAGCAGGAGGTGAATGATGGGGCATAGATTTGGGCAATGGAGGGCAGGAGGAGTGTCAGGTACATCATACTAATTGGAGGGCAGTGGCAGCACTTCAGACCATGCATGACAGGAGAAAGGAGGCTAGTCCATGGATTCAGACAACAGAGGATAGGGAGGAGGTGGATGGTGCAGCAAGCTAACTGTTCAGAGAAGGTGGGTATTAGGAACTTTATTGTTTTTAAAATGTGTGTCTGTGCGAACTACTTAAAATATGAACAAGTATGGAGCATAATCTCACTTTTATTCAGGAAGAAGAGGACGTTTGTGACTGTGACTCCGGGCTCACTTGGCAGAAACACTCCCTGACCCTCCACCCCCATCGCAAAATGTAATGCCCTTGAAAAGAGTAGGTGAACGCAGTGTTATATAGAACATAGTCCTGAGAGCACGATTGAAAATGAAAACTAGATATAGTGTATGGTATAAACTATGCACCAAAAAGTGTGATATAAAATGAACCGGTCGTGAAATATAATATGCAATACACTGTGCGCAATGACAGATTCATTGGAGAGCGCGAGATAGCACAGGCACTAGCTCGTGCTTTGCGATATGCGCCTTGGAGTGTAATATGCACAGGGCAGTGTTGTGTAACCTAACTAGTCTCTAAAGTTGTAATATAAAATATGTGCTTGGGAGTGTAACGTTGCATATGCACTGTGACAAAGATATGGATCCCAGATCGTAATATGTATGGCATAGCGCTGTGCGTTATAATATAGGCATCGAGGAAGGCACGTTAGATGGGGCAATATAACCCGTGTGAAGGCAAGTGTGGCATGACATATTCACGGGGTGGTGTTACAGTGCACATGGGCTAGAGAGTGTCATAGCATACGCACTAGCTGGCGGAATACAACACAGAGGTGTGTGGAACTCGGCGGGCACTGGTGGGTGTAACACAGCATTGGGCTCAGCCAGGAGCGCGCTGTGACTCTCAAGTGAGGTTCGTTTCCTTTCCAGAGAGTAAAATAAAAAGTATTACACATCCGGCGGTGGATGTGTGTTTTATTAACCGTGAGGGGGGTTTCTTGCATAGTTTTGGTTGAATTTTTGTCGAATCCCCTTTGAATGGCTTGGTGTGCGTGTGTATTAAATGTGCCTTACTAGCCCAACAGGTGCCTCCAGTAAGCGCCACTGAGCTGCATTACAGAGAGGTCGTCCAGGCCGTGCCACCTTTTACACCTCTCTGCAATGCAGCTCGGTGGCACTTACTGGAGGTACCTAGTGGGCTAGTTGGACCCTAGGGACCCTCTGGATTCAAGGGGACTTAATCTCCCAACTTCAAATGGCCACAGGGCGTGTTTACACAGTGGGGAAGGGAGGTGACGGGGCCTGAAGTGACGTGTGCAAACACTCCCTGTGGTGTGTTTTAAGAGGTTGTTTTAATCCCCCTGCCCTATTATATACTAGGGGCTTACAGAGGAGGTCATGCTAATCACAGGGGGACCCCAACGCACAGTGTTCCCTAGTGTATGTAGGTGTTTTTACTGTATTCTGAGTGTCTTTTAACATAGCACTGGCTCTAGGACTGGTTAGTCAGACTCAGTTACCACCAGTATCTGTCTGAAAAAGTTGAGGGTACAGGATGATTTTGCAACAAGGCCTCTTTCTGCTCTTCTGTTTGTTCTTTCTGCACGTTATCCTTCTTCCTGCACTTTTCTTTGTCTTTGAGGACTTCTGTTGCTTCTTTCTGCATTTCTTTTTTTTCTTTCTGTGCGTTTTTTCTTCTTTCTTCACATGTCCTATCTCTGTAGGCATAGTTATAAATTAGCATTTAAACAACCTTTGAAATTCACTGAAAAAACCATAGGTTTCAGGCACGTTATAGTTAGGAATTAGCATTTAAAAAACCTTAAAAATTCACTGAAAAAAACCATAGGTTTCATTGGCGTTATAGTTAGCTGGACTTTTCACTCGTACAAAACCATTGAAATTCCCCTGTTATAGTTAGTTCAGCTAACTATAACTCATGCGCCTGCAATGCACTGCTGATGACGTCACATATTACATCACTCATGACATGGTCAGTGACATCACTCATGACATCACTCATGACATCTCAAATGACATCACTGATGACATCATCCTTGTGATAGAGTAGCAGACCTCCTCTCACCCTAATATAACCTTTGATACACACATTCAAAAATAGAAACTAACATTTTCAAAACAAAGGACATACGAATACCAGTTACAACAACCTGTTCAGTAATTCTAAGATCCACATACACATCCACTCATTTACCAACAGTCCTACACAGTCACTCATACATGTACCCACTCATCATATGTACTCATACACCTATACATCCTGTTACACAACGCCACTCATCTATAGAGTTACTCACACACATAGTCACTCATGCTAATAAAGAATCAAACATCCATTTACTTGCATACACAGTTATACACACACCACCACACTTACTTCTACAGAAACTTACACATACTTAGTCTTTTAAACAATCACTTATAAAAACACATACTTATTCATACAGGAACTCTCCAATCTCTCACTCTCACTTATATACACCAATAGTCACATATACTAGTTTAAAACATATGTAGTTACTCATTAAGACACTATTGAGACAGTCAGTCACTCACTAACACACCCATGCACACACTCATCCACCCATACAGTCCTGCACACATGCTGTCTTCAACACATACAAACTGTGAATCACTCATTCATGCACCTATGCACTACGTAATACCCCCACCGAACCATACAGACACTCAGAGACTCATACTGATACTCAAAAAAACAACTAATAACCTATATAGACACTCATGTTGCTACTCACCAACCCATGCAGCCACTTATACACAAAGTGAGAGACTGATACAGATATTTACATATTTAAACATTACTCACTAAGCCATGTATTCACTAAGATACACTTAATCAGTCAGTTATACAATCAATTTTTCAAAAACAAATCATCCATTTAGACACTTATATACCCATTTATTCTTCCATCGACCTTGAGATATACATATATGAAACATATTTAATTTTCAGAAAAACACACATTCACTGGATGATGTCATCAGTGATGTCATTTGAGATGTCATCAGTGATGTCATCAGTGATGTCACTGACCATGTCATGAGTGATGTAATATGTGACGTCATCAGCAGTGCATTGCGGGCACGTGAGTTACAGTTAGCTGAACTAACTATAACGGGGGAATTTCAATGGTTTTGTACGAGTGAAAAGTCCAGCTAACTATAATGTCCCTGAAACCTATGGTTTTTTCAGTAAATATAGATATATATATATATATATATTACCTACTGGTGGTCACCAGTAGGTAGTTATAGTTAGGACCAAGTTTCCATAGTAAGAGCATTTTTTTTTTGCTTATAACTTTGATGAATCTTCATGATATTTTCCAAACTAATGTTTTGTTGATATCAGCTCCTATGTGGGAAGCTCGGGGGTGATTCATCAAGGGGGGGCCTAGGAAAAAAGGGGGGTCCCAAAACGTGTTTTCTCCATGTTAATTTCCATAGGAAACTTTAGACGAGTCTGCAGGTCGAACGGGTGAACGGAATTGCCCCAAATTTGGCAGGGAGAAGGCTCTTGGTCTAGAAAGCATGCTTTTGTTTATTTGGTGTAAATCCGTTCTGTAGTTTTGGAGAAATATCGAAATTTACAGATATCTATAGTTGGGAATTCTGCCTTTTGATTGGCTGAGGCGTTACGAGCACGAGCTTGCTGCTTATTGGCTGTGAGCAGTGCAAGTGGTTGCAACTAGGAAATGTTGACCGCCATTTTGTGATTCCATTGAAATGAGTAAGGGGGAAAAAGGGCAAAAAAAGTAGGAAAGGGGAGGGTAGAAGTACTGTAGCGTCGGTGGGGTGTTTAGGGTGTGCTATACAGGGAGTGTGAAGTGAAGTATTTAGTCCTACCGGTGTGAAAGTGCTGTTTTGCCGAGAGTGAGAGGGTGCTGAGGTGAGGTGCCGGTACACTCAGGGATGAAAGTGGGTGCCTAAACCTTGAGCTGAGTGCTGTAAACTGATGTGCTGAAGTATTTATCCCTACCGGTGTGAAAGTGCTGTTTTGCACAGAGTGAGATGGTGCTGAGGTGAGGTGCTGGTACACTCGGGGATGAAAGCGTGTGCCTAAACCGTGAGCTGAGTGGTGTAAACTGATGTGGTCTGGGCACTGTAGCATACTGGCCGCTATAGGATAGCTGTGCAGGTGGTGTTGGTATGCGTTTAGAGGATAGTGGGAGTGGGAAGCAAACTACTCACTGGTACTGGTCTGAATACTCAGGGATGAAACCGTGAGCGTAAGCCGTGTGCTGATTGCTGTAAAGTGATGTGTGTGGGCATTGTAGGATACAGGCCACTTTAGCATATCTGTCTAAGTAGTGTTAGTATGTGTTTATACGATATAGGGAGTGGTAAGCGTACTACTCACCTCTACTTTCTGAAGACTCGAATATAGTGCTTTAGGAAGCAGGAATAAAGAAATAATCGTGAAGAATATAATGCAGAATGTTGCAATGCCACAGAAGAGAAATGGTGAAATCAGGTGTGTCTAAGAAAGTGGCTGTGTGTAATAAAGCGATGGAGTCTGGAAGTTATATAAAGAGTGTCTTTATTTAAGTGCCAAAAATGTATCCACTGGTGCAAGAGGTAAGGCATTCAGTTGAGGCAAATTCCAACCGTGTCTGCTGTATTCAGACGTAAGCTTCTGCATCAGTGAATTCCACATTACATGTTACAGTTTCATGTGACATAAACAATACCTATTACACTTAAATGACTCGAAATTCTATAATGAAAATAAAGGTACGATACGATTAGCACATGTATCCTTTAAGAAAAGAAACAAAACAAAAAATTGCAAAGTGTAATCATCAAACTTCTTCGGTACCCTGGTACTCCTTTGTTATAACACAAAATTATCAACAGTAGAACAGTCAGCAATCTCTAGTACGGTAGATTCCATCTGGTGCGTGTCAGAATTGGTAATTGTTCTAGTCACATCGGAACTTTGAGGAGGAACACAAAATTGTGCTTCTGAGAAGCACATTAGGTACCCTTCTCATCAAACCATACATTATTGTCTTCAGCTCTTTCAAAAAAAAATTATTGTGCAAAGAGCTAAGGCACCGAGCTGAGGCAAACTCCAACCGATTCTGTTATATTCAAATCTGAAGCTGCTGCATTAGTGAATTCCACATTACATGTAACAGTTCCTTGTGACATAAACAATAGCTATTAGACATGAATGACTCAATTCTATAATAAAAATAAAGGTAGGATACGATTAGCACACTGTGCCAACCAGTTCCTAAACAAGGTCGTGTTTTTTTATGTTGATCGCCAGCTCTTGAGTAGAGGCTGAGGATGAGTAAATTTATGTGAAAGGGCTTCATGGATAACAGGCAGGCAGAGAGACGTGTGCACAAAGAATAGAGAAGGTTTCAAAATGGATGTCGGGTTTAGGCTACTTTAGGAAGTAAATAGCGTATTTGGATAGGGCATACATTACCCATCCCTGGTTAGACTGGAGACGTAAGGGGTAATAATGAAAACAGTGTTCAAATGCCTGAGCATACTTAGAAAGTTATTATATGAAAATAGTTCAATTGAAGTGTATTAAAAAAATTGAAAGGAAAAAGTCAATAAAGTTGGTAAAAATCAATCCAAGAAGTACATGAATTTCTTACAAGTCTTGGAGATTGCAGTCTGGAAGTTGTTCAGTGGCTTGAGATACGTAATGTTCCAAGAGGTCATTGTTGCCATTGTGTGAGAAAAGGGAAGCGATCCAATTCATATCTTCGAAGGGACAGTAATGTTCCTTGAATGTTGGAGTGGCAATTTGAATTGGCAGGCAATCTGCGATGTTGTCAAAGGTCGTACTTTGCAGTAGATCTTTTGCGGCTGCGCAGAAATCCCATTCCGCCACGATACCTTTTTGCGTTGCATCTGCCATTGCTCTACTGCCTGAACAATCGAATTCATGGTTTTCAAGATACTCCATTACCTGCTGGATATCGGGAGCGATTGTTGGGATGTTGGCAAGGCATACATCGATTCGCCAGTCGAATGGGCAAGTTTTGCAATAGATAGAGGCAGGCAGCCGAAAAGTTGTTACAGTTTTTCACGGAGATGCTTGTTACCACAGGGAGCGCAGCCATTATTTCCAAGCAAAATTAGTAGTAGGATGGCCGCACACAGAGCGAGAATTGTGGGCACTGTTCCTGTTATTCCAGAGATGATCGAATGGATGAAGGGTGTTAATATACCAAAAACAGTTTGAAAGGCTGTGAGAAGGCTGGAGGAGACCGTATTAAAAAAGTGTGCCAGACCTTGAGTGTGAGATGTATTGAAAATTGTGTAACAATTCACAAAGTGTAATGGGAGGTTCGAATTTTAAAGGGACTGTATTTTACTGGAGGTTCGTGCTCTCTGCAGGCGATACATTTCTTTTGCAGAAGTGAGGGACACTTCTGTGCTAAAGAAAAGCGCTTTAGTTTGGTTAGTTTAATGAAATCTGTTTGCAAAGTAGGGATTCAAGGCCAAGTTGAAGTTTGGGAGTTAGATTGTGTGGATGGGAATAGACATTGCTACAGGAAGTTACTCAGTTTGAAACAGTAAGGGCATACGGTATGCCACCTCACATTCCGTAGGAGTGCATGTTATTGAGAAGCAGATAACTGCCGTTAGAAAGCTGTGTGAATGTTGGTGGGATTGTGGGTGTTGGTGTGCTTTCAAGAAAGCAGGCAAGATTGGGGGCTGTAAGCTTAAAAGTGTCGTGCAGTTGGAAATTCTTGCATAGTAATGAATGACTGCCATTGTGGTCACAGTTTGCACCTGTGAGAAAAACTTCTGTATGCTTTTTAAGAAAGCGATATGTAAATAGTAGAAACCACTCCTCGTGAATAAAAGCGCTACCTTATATAATCGCATACAACATGACAAACAACATGTACACCTATCAGACACAATAACACTACGTATTGTGGGAACCGTGGCTAGCCATGTACACAAAGCAAACATGGCATAGCACCTCTGTTACACAATGCAGAATGCGGGGAGAGATGGTAGCAAAGTATGTGCGAAGGTGGCTAGTGATTCTCGATTATAAAAGTATACAATGCAAAGTGTTGAGGGGATGTGCCGGTCAGACTTGAGTATGCAGAGCACACACATGTACATGTGAACATACACTGATGGTCTATTGAGTGAGGTAGATAGTGGACAGAACCATAATAGTACAGTCAGTAGGGAAGATTTCGAAAACATGCCCTGTCCCCCCCCAAATCTTTAGCGGAGTGGGCTGGCTCGGTGTACGCAAGGCTAGCGTAGGGGTATGAATAAAAGGCACGTTTCTCTGGGTGTGGTTCTCTTCCGGAATGGCGAACGTGTGTGCCAGGTCTGCACAGCTTACACTGCCACGAGGTTGACCTTGTGAGTGAAGGTGGCTGCCTGAATGATGCTCTCAGCCAGCTGGTACTCAGAAACCGTCATGGTTGCTGCGACTCACATATGCCCCACAGTTCACCTTTCGCTATCGCATTATGTGAAAGAGGGGCCACCACGTGCAGGCGGAAGCTCCTGGGGCGAGGTCTGCGAGGTCGGAAGGGTTCTCAGATCAACGCTGGCTACTGCGACACAGGCACACGGCGTTCAGTTTGAGTCCCAGCAGCGTGGAGTGCTCTGTATACTTCTAACACAGTTGTCGAACAGGTACCAACAGTGGAACGGTGTCTTGATCCCACAATGGACGATGTTAGACCTGCATCTGAGAGTGGAGCTGAAGGTACTCTCTTGGAGCAGGTGCAACCAACTCTATGTCACAATAGTGGAACGGTGTATTGATTCCAGAATGGACGATGTCCGATATTACTTGCTTGTGGGTTTTCACAGAACTCCTTCTGTTCACGTGCATCAGACTCTGTGTTTCCGTAGGTAATTGCTGCACATGATTATTGGGCTTGGCTGACTGCAGTGGCTGGAGGTCCGAACAGTGAAACGGGGTCTTGATCCCACAATGGACGATGTAAGAACTGCGTCTGAGAGTGCAGATAAAGGTACTCCCTTCGACCAGGTGCTACCAACTCCAGGTCCTAACAGTGGAACGGTGTCTTGATCCCACAATGGACGATGTTAGAACTGCTTCTGAGAGTGGAGATGAAGGTACTACCTTCCACCAGGTGCAACCAACTCTAGGTCCCAACAGTGGAACGGTGTCTTGATCCCACAATGGACGATGTTAGAACTGCATCTGAGAGTGGAGAAGAAGGTACTCCCTTCGAACAGGTGCAATCAACTCTAGGTCCTAACAGTGGAACGGTTTCTTGATCCCACAATGGGCAGTGTCCGATATTAACTGCTCCTTGCTTTTCACAGAACTGTTTCCGTTGAGGTGCATCAGTCAGTGCCTGTGCTTCCTTAGTTAACAGCTGCACATGATTATTGAGCTTGGTTGACTGTTTTCGGAGGACTACACCGTGGTACAGAAGGTCTGAACAGTGAAACGGGGTCTTGATAATATGATTGAGTATGTCAGAAGTTAAAGTCTATGATGATTTCTGTGTACCCCCCTCCGACCAGGTGCAACCAACTCCGTGCATCCAAATCCAACGGCACGTGGGTGTGAGGTGTTAATGACTACTGCCTCTGGGTTACACTGCGATCAGCAGGGCTCACAATTCAGATTGAGTTGTGATTGTTTAATTACAGAATTCAGTAGGCAACTGACTACAACGTCTTGAAATATACAGAATATTCTTTTAGTATATTTGCTTGAAGAATGTTTTTTAGATGAGTTATATGTTTAGTACAATGGTGAATTTCATCTTGCAAGTTCAATGGAACACTGAATAGTCTACACTGTGGACAGTAGAAATCGCAATTCGAATTGTTTTGATTTATTTACTGCAGAGTTTTCTGTAATTTATGTTGTTGTATTTTGGGAAGAGGAAGTGAGAAAAAGTATTAATGGATGTCTGTGTGACTTATGCCTTCAATTTACACTTCAGACAGCAGTGTTCACAATTCAGATTGAGTCTGTATTGTAGATGATGCAGTTCTGTAGGAAAAGACATTGCTGCAGTGTGCTTTGTCCGCACCATGCATACGCGTCATCGCAGGATCCGCACATGCTTTTTCTTGCTCCGCGTACGACAAACTGTGTAGCTCAAGTCCACCTTACGTAGCTGTGGGTCTTTGCTGGCCGCTCTCTCTGGTCTACACTGCAGACAGCAGTGTTCCCAATTGAGGTTGAGTCGCTATTGCAGATGATGCAGTGTTAACGGCAACAGACATTGCTGTTAGTACGGCCTGCTCGCAGCACGCTTCATCGCTGGCTGTGCAAATGCTGAATGCTTTTGATGTGGCTATCTGAGTGCACTAGAACTGCTGGACCCTTTATGATACAATCTTTTTGTGCATTATTTCAGATCTACTGCCTGTATCTCAGTATATCACAAGTTATCGTTCTTTTACGATAGAATCTTTTCTGTATTATTTTACATCTACTGTCTTTACCTTACTGCAGCACAAACTATTGACCCTTTTATTATTGAATCTCTGTGTGTGATCCAATGATTACTGTTGTAGTTGATGCTAGTTGCAACCATTCTCTGAGGGCTGGTTTACACTCACCGCACACGCATCCAGCACAGACGTCACTGAATATGTGACCCTGGTAATCAAAAGGAGTCGAGCGCCCGTGCCGGTACCCACTTCCACTATCTATCTGTTTCCGTGTGTTCATTATCTATGCATGATACTGCCCCTGGGCCGTACCACATTAGATTGTGCTGTGGACAGCGTATGCAACCATGTTACCTCTGGCAGTGGGGGAAAGTTCTGTTATGTAGCTTTTAGATGCATGGCTTATCACAGGTGGAAGGCTGCTTTACAGAACATGAATATTGATGAAGATGATGGTTGCATGTTGTGTGTACTGTCAGATATGTGTACATAGCAAAAAGTTTTCAAAAAAGCTCTGTAAGCAGAAGAGGAGTCTCTCATCAAACGCTGTAGAGAGAATGGCGAAAATGGGTGGGGTACTCCAACTCTTACAAAGGGAAATGTTATGAACCAATCAAATGCTTTTCTTTAAGGTCACTTGGGAATCGCGCAGCGAGTGCGGAAGGAAGCCGCATCCGACGCGATTTTGATAAAATATTACCATAATATAAGTTTATTATAGTTAGAAATATACAAATGTTTAAAATATTTTAAATTATCGCTTGCTCTCATATACACTTTAAAGTTATGTAGATATAGTTTTGAGACATTAAAAAAAAATGAGGGAATAGCATACCCGGCGTGGCACCATACGTCTATGATGTAACACAGAGTCTGGCAGCGTGCAGTTGTCGCATACGCAACACGTAGCTGGCGCGACTCCATACGTACATGACGTAACGCGCGGCTTGGTATTGCGTACCCATCGCATACCAAAGTAGCAGCTGGCATGACCTCATACGTATATGTTCTTATGCGGGACGTGGTGCCACGAACTCGTCTGATAGGAAATGTGCATCATTTCAATATGGCGATAGGATTCGCGTGCTGATGGAGCTTGGTAGACTACCGTTACAGGACTCTAGTTTTCTCAGAAAAAAAAAATTATATAGATTATTTTTTTTAAAATATAAAAAACATTACATAATTTTTTTAAGTTAAAAAAAGGTTAGAGAGTTCCAAAATATTATTTAAAAAATTCGAAAAAATATAGCTTTCATAAATATGAAAATATGAAATTAACATTTAAAAAACCTTTGTAATTCACTGAAAAAACATAGGTTTTACAGACCTTATAGTTAGGAATTAGCCTTTAAAAAACCTTAGAAATTCACTGAAAAAACCTTAGGTTTCAGGGACGTTATAGTTAGTTGGACATTTCACTCATAGAAAACCATAGAAATTCCCCTGTTATAGTTAGTTGAACTAACTATAACTCGCGCCCCCGCAGTGCACTGCTGATGACGTCACATATTACATCATTCATGACATGGTCAGTGACGTCACTGATGACATCACTGAAGACATCTCAAATGACATCACTAATGACATCACTGATGACATCATCCACGTGAAAATCTGATGCACCTCATCAGACCCTAATATAATAGTTGATACACCCACTCTAAAATAGAGACTATAATTTTCAAAACCATGAACACACCAATACCAGTTAGTACATATCTACTCACTAATTCCTAGGTCTACACACACATCCATTCATTCACCCATAAAGTCACTCATACATACAGTCAGCCATCAATAAAGCCTTATCATATCTAGTCACATATCTATACAGACACTCACACACCGCCTCTCAATGATAGAGTTATTCACATATGTAGTCAGTAATGGAAATAATCAATCACAGTTTTATTTACTCACCTGTACAGTTACGCATATACCACCTCACTTATTTAAACATATACTAACACATACTTTCACTCTAATACAATAACTAATACAAGCACACACTGATCCATACAGGCACTCTCACAATCACTAAGTCTCACATATAGTCATTTATACACTCCAACACTAATAAATACTGACTTTCACCTATGCAGTTACTCGCACATGTACCACTGAGGCATCCATTCACTCATCAATACACTCATACACAAACTCACCGAGCCATACAGCCCTTCACAAATATAGACTTGAACACATATACCCAGTGAATTATCCACTCACACATCTATGCACAGAGTCACACCCCCCACCCATCCACACAGACACTCAGGCACCCATATAGATACTCAGACAACCAATCAATACCCATATAGATCCTCATTTAACTGCTAACCAATGCATGCAATCGCTTACACACCAACTGACAACCTATACTGTGTGAATGTCTGTATCAGTCGCTAACACATGCATTAAGTAAGCCACAATTATTCACTCACTTATACAGTCAGTTACACACCAACTTAATCATCCATCCTGACTCTTATACACCCATTGATTCTTCAATACACCTTGGCATATATATATAAAACATATTTACATTTTATAGAAACACATAGTCACTGAATGATGTCATTTGGGATGTCATCAGTGATGTCATCAGTGATGTCACTGACCATGTCATGAATGATGTAATATGTGACGTTATCAGCAGTGCATTGCAGGGGCGCGAGTTATAGTTAGCTCAACTAACTATAACAGGGGAATTTCTATGGTTTTCTATGAGTGAAATGTCCAACTAACTATAATGTCCCTGAAACCTATGGCTTTTTCAGTAAATTTCTAAGGTTTTTTAAATGCTAATTCTAACTATAACGTCTATAAAACCTATGGTTTCTTCAGTGAATATATATATATATAAAATAACGAGGACTTCCAGATCGTATTTTCTGAGACATTTGGCAGTGCACTATGGGATTTGTATTTCAACATGCAGCCATGTGACCCAAGAACTCTCTAAAAGCATGCACAAGCGCACCTGGCGAGTTAATTATCCAACCTTCCACCTGTGAGCAAGGCCAGTGAGGCTGAAACGTTAGGTAACAGGAAGGATGTCGTGCTGCTGATACTGAATAAAAGCGTAATTGCCAGTAATAGGCCTCATCTCTTTTTCACACTTGCTGGTGTTTGGATGGACTGCTCCGTGTCCATCATTTAATGAGGCCACCCTGAAGGGTCGGGGGCTCCGAAACAGGAGAATGCTATGTTTGGATATATATATATATATTTTTTTTTTACTTCATTTATTTTAATTTTTAATTTTTTAATTTTTAACTATTTAACTGATATCATTATTTTTATGGGGTACTATTTTAAGTTATTTTAAGTCCCTAACTTCGTATTTTTTAAGAAAGTCTTGCATTACCAGAAGTTGGCAATATGTAGCGCTGGAATTACTACTGTTTTTTTTACTCTTGTAAATAAGTGAATACGGAAAAGTAGCAAACTTACTCAAAGGTGCAAACTTACTCAAAAGTGTAAGTTACCTTTGTGAATCAGGTCCATAATTTTTTTTTCTATTGGAACACATTTTCAAATTAGCATTTCTTTGCTTTCAAAAAATTTAAATATTCTCATGTAACAACAAAAGTTTTAAAATAAAAGGCTATATGTATTCGCAGAATCGCAATTGGGCTCAGTGGTAGGTATTAAAGAAATACTGCCTCACAAAATAAGGAATTGTAAAATTTGCGATTCCCTATTTTGTGACTGCATTTAAGGAATCGCAAATTGCTATTCCTTAAATACAATGTAAGAAGCACAGAAAAAGTGCAAATTGGCCTTAAGGAATCGCAAATTACCACCAACTTCAAGTTGGTGGTAATTTGCGATTTCTCTGAAAAATACACTTTTTTGCATTTTTCAAAGTGCCATGTGGCGCACATACATGCCCTAAGGGCCACATATGCACACATGCACATTTCAGGGGTGCAACGGGGAGTCCTTTTGACACCCTGGCACCCTTCAAATTGCATCCTCAATTTGCGATTCTCTAATTGAGAATCACAAATTGAGAATGTCTTCCCATTCATTCTTATGGGACTCTAGACCCATAGGAATGAATGGGGAGGTATTCCTTTATTGCGAATTGCAATTTGCAATTCGCAATTAAGGAATATGTAGGATTCGCAAAATTAATTGCAAATCCTACATACATAGCGTTTTGCGATTCTCAAATGACGATTCACAAAAAAACGCTATTTGAGAATCGCAAAAGAACATTGTGATACATATGGCCCAAGATGAGGTAAATATTAATACATCATGGATTAGCGTTGGCCAATGGGGCAAAGTAAAAGCGCATCATAAAGCCTTAAAGGATTCAGAGAAAGTATAACTCATGAGTACAATCATAATCGTAGAAATCAATATCAGACCATGCAAGCTCTTTTAACCTGTACCCTTTCCAGAAGCTGTTTACTAATTTTCCGGTTATCTGACCACACTGATGCTCTGGAGGAGTCTTCACACCTCAAAACTATCTTCCTGGCAAGTTTTTATTTCTTCTATGGTGCAGGCAGAGTGGCGCCAGGGTGCACACTGACACAAGAAAGTGAGAAAGCAAAGTAATTTTAAACAGCTTGAGTGTTTGCTTTGTCCAAGATAAGGGACATAAGAAGGCTGTAGGAGGAATGGAGTAAGCACATGGGTCTTGTTGGTCCCTCAGCGACAAGATTGATAGGCAACTCCTTGAGTGGTCTGTAGCTAGAAACTATGCTGTACCCCTGGCGTATTCTTCATTAGCATGATTTCCCTGAGAGCACAAATTACAAATTATGTACCCTACTTGAGAGGACATTGTGAGGCATATGGTGTAATTGTGTTCACACTCCAATGGCCTTGCTGGAGCAGAGTTTTCATTTAGAAAATTCAGGGGCTTTTGAAGCTCTAGTATGTCTATGCGTTTTATTAATTATTAATAAATAACAATTAATTATTTGTCTTGTGTAAGTGTGTTTTTATTAATCAATCCGTTTGTTTTAACATAAAGAGAAAGTTATACGAGGGTTAGCATGTGTGTGCTGTTTCAGTTTTCTAAAAAATAATGTGCAAGTTTTCATGTTTAAACGTTGCTGTGTGCTGTTTATTTTGAGCACAAAACGCTGTCTGAATTAATGCTTTTTATGTCGCGAGAGCTAGATAAATGCATACACATAAGGGTATTAGTGGGGTTAACACTGTTTAATCATTATGCTGTAGTAACGTTGTTTTTATTTCTTTTAATTGAGATGGTCTATGTGGCCTATGGAGGCCTAGTCCATGATGGCTGATTTTGTGAGCCTGGCCTCGAGTGAATATGTGAAAACTGAGACGAGGGAGACCCCTGCCGGAAATGGTCTTGAAGCTAACTGACCATGGTCCATGTTGAGAAACTTTCCATGAGGACAGCAGCAGTTTTTGGGAGTTCTCCAAGAGAAGTGAAAGTGTCCTTGGCAGTTTTGAAAAACAAAGGAGCCTTAGAGGGAAACTCTGAACTGTGGCTTGATAGCCGAGGAGAAGCCGGATTAATGTGATACATGTTTTATTTTCTTGGTTCCTGTTCCGTAGTTTTCGCTATGTGTATTTTTCCTGAGCGGAGGTTCACAAATGTTGCAATGTTGCATCCTTTCCTTCTCGCTCTGCTCAGCAAGTCCGGCGGACATAATGATTTTTCCTATGTTCCAATGTATCTTTCCTTTGTTCAATTTATTATAAAAACTGTTAGCTTAGAGAGGGTTCTTGCCACCCTTTTTGCCACTTGCCATTTTGCCTTTGCCGCGTGAATCTGCGTTGCTGAGGATCGATGCTGAGGGACTTTGCCTTGAGGGACTTTACCGAGAGACTTGTCCTGACCCGTTCTGACACTTAGTTAGAATAGGTAACTATGAGAAATGATTTATTCTGATTGATTTACTTTGACTAATTTTAGATAAAGCAATATAATTTTAAACATGGTGTTGAATTTTCTTTCTTGTCAATTATTGGGTTTATATTTCTGATCATTATTGTATATGTTATGTAGATTATGTTATTGATTAGGACAGTCAAAAACCAGATCTGATCGACCTGATATCGATGCAGGGTGTTTAGGTGTTTTCTTTCCACAGGTTTATTGCTGGTAGAGTATTTGAGCGTATGTTAGTGAAATGGGCCCTAGCGTATGATGAGTGTATGTGCGTGTAACTGTGTGATTACTCTATCCGTGGTAGTGGGCATATTTTAGATACCCTGATCCCTATCAATTTCCTGGTAGCAGAGATTGATGGTTTTGATGGTTGTCTTGATCTGATAAGATTGCTTGTATATTAGCTTATTGATTATTGATTTATTTTGTTGATATTGGTTTATGTACTAATACTATATGTTAAAGTCGTCATGTTGAGTTATATGTAGTGCTTCTGGAATTTGGAAGCTGTGGTAGCAGTTCCGTAGTAGGGCAGAGGAAGGTATATGCTGCTCTCGGGAAAGACGGGATTGTAAGGAATAACGTGTGACAATTGAAGTTGCGCGTTCACATTGTCTGGGTTCGGAATCAGTGACATTGTTGTATGTTACAATTAGAATATATTTCTGGTATATAAGGAGTGTGTATCGTAGTGAAGGTTATCTTTGAAACTCTGGTCTTAAGTCCCAGGGATCTGTAAGGATTTCCGTTAAAGCTTATCGCGGGAGGAGTAATAGGTATTCTCTGAGCTTGTTTGAGGAACTGGGCAAAGTTGCTTAGTTAATGTATGTTATAATTCTGTAGTGGGACAGATTGTGCGCTGTTCTCGGGAAGCAGGATTCTGTGTGCAAGTACTATATTTTTCTTGCATGAATGTGCGTGAATGTATATACATTTATTGATTGTAAAACTCTTTGGATAAGTCTTAGAGGAAACAGTTATGAGATGTGTGAAAGTTTGTTGACTCTTGGAAAATAGACTCTCTTTTACTATTCTGTGGTTAGCGAAGCAGACAATGGAGATGTTTTTATGTTGTAACTAATAGATTTTGTAGAAATCTTGACACGAAGTCTACTGAGAGATTTTGTAAAGGAGGGGTAGACGAGTGACAGAAGACAGGAGACAAGCGACTGCAGCGACTGTTGACGTCAGAAAGTCCGCGCTCTGATTGGATAGTGGATCAGAATAGGGTTCGCGCAAGGATTAGTGCGTTAGTGTGAGCCGCGCAGGGATTGGAAGAGCTGTTTAGTGACGTAGACGCTCGAGGATTGGTGCGTTAGTGTGAGTCGCGCTGCTATTGGTTGAGAATCTCGTATTGTATATTTATAATACGGAGCGAGTAGAGAGTTTTGGTAAGCGCTAAAATGTATTACCAAGAAGAGAAAAAGAAAAAAACATTCTTTAGGAAAGTTAAAAAGTGGTTTAGTAAGGATAAAGAGGTTAAAACGAGAGAGGGTGAGTTGCTACCTCCAGCGAAAACACCTGCATCCTTCATGGCTGCGAAATATGGATTACATACCTGTATATGGTTGCAGAATTGGGTTAGGTATACTAAAGAAGATGGTGTTTTAGCATTTCCAGAACATGGTTCATTTAATTTGGCCGTGTTGAGAAATTTACGGGAAAAGATGGTATGTCTGGACCCGAAGTCAAGACCTACACAGTTCGAGGCTTTAGTGGAATGGGAAGAGGAAGTTCATGAGCGAGAAAAGCAAAGATCTGGAGGGTATTACAGGCATATGTTTGGAAGGAGACATGATCGTGAAACACATCATGATCGGATGAAAAGGTGGCGAGATGTTAATATGTCAGAGGGATTATATCCTATGAGAACAATTGAAAAAGGAGCAGTTGGAGTTAATGAGTATGATGATGAGGTCTTAAATGACATGATTTACAAGAGACCACCTCCATATAGACCAGAACCAGATGAGAGTACACCAGTTGTTTCTCCGATAAGAGATACAGTCTGTATTATTGAGAAAGAAAAAATGACACCTGAATCAAGAAGTAGTAGTTCTTTCAGGGAGAGAGAGAATAGAGGTAGTGAGGAAAATGCCAGAAAATTAGCAAAAAACGACAACAGAACTGACTGAGAAAATTAGGGAATTAACGAAGAATCTGGAAGCTGTTACGGTGCCTGTAACTATAGGTCCGGTTATGCCCGTGTTTGACAAACAGAAGACAGGTGAAAATGGACTGGTGATTCCATATGTTTGGAATGATTTGACAAATTCAGTTGGTCCTTCAGGAGATTCAGATAAAAGAACAGGGAAAAGTGACCTGAGACAAACCAGACATGACACATGTAGTGAACTATTGGATGCTAGTGAACCTAGTTGTTCAGGGATGCCAATTTTAGAACCGCAGAAAAGAGTGGTTCCAGTGAGAAAAACTGCTGAAATAACAGTTGATGATTTGAATGATTGGATGAAGGTTCTTCAGAAAAAGGATAAGGATTCACAAGTTATTGATGTGGCTAAGTTACGTATAGAATTAGAAGAGCTTGTGACAGGAACAGTTCCAATAGAAATCGTGAAGAGTCATCATGATGGTGAGCTGATGTTTATGTGTAAAAGTATTACCTGGAGAGCAAGGAATACTCATGACAGGCTAAGAGCAATAGCAAATGAGCAGGGAGTTGACATTGATAAAGTGAAAGCTTTACAGAAAACTTACAGGATGGATTTTACTGAGAAGGACATTGAAAATTTGAATGCTACTGGTAGAACAGGACAGATTAAAGAAATGGTAGCATTATTGCGAAGATGGGGTGATGTAGAAAAGTGGAAGGATAGGTGGTATAAGAAAAGAGAGGAATCTGTAGATAGAACAACTTATTCAGCATTTCCAGTAAGAGAAAAGGAGAAACCAGTGGATAATTATCCTATGAGAGAAATACCTGGAGGAGGATATGTACATGTTCCATGGACCAGACAGGATATTTTATCATTTACGAATGATTTCCCTCGATTGAGAGAAAAGCCCGTCGAGTGGTATAGGCAGGTAGATAGGTTTGTGAAATTGTCAAAAGTGCTGTGGGTTGACCTGAATAGTCTGTTTGATATAATTGTTCCAGCAGATTTGTGGACTGAGTGTAAAATAGTTGTGAGTTGGCCTACTGAGGAATATCCAAGAGACCCAAGAACAGGGGCACCAGATCCAGAGGTAATGAGAAAGTATGATCAGGTGATGGTATACCTGAAGAGTAAAGTACCTGCAAAAGAGACAGACTGGGTAAAGATAGATCGAACACAACAGGAAGCGAAATAATCAGTTCATGCTTTTTACGAGAGGCTGATACTGGCTTTTAAACAATTCAGTGGAGATGAACACCTGGGTGACAAAGATTTGAGTCACTTTGTATACAGATTTGTATATGGTCTAAGACCTGAAATTGGTGAGAGAATTCGTGAGCACACAGTGGATTGGCAGAGTAAAAAAGTAGATGAGATCCTGAGACATGCAAAATACTTTAGTGATGAAATTGAAGCAAAACAAAGAAAGCTGAAAGAGAAAGCAATGTGGGCACAAGTGAAAGTTGCAGAAAGACAGGAAGCACAGTTAGTGGAACAGGCGAATAATCCAGGAAATAATGCAGGAAATAGACCCAGATATGCAGGAAAAGGAAAAGGAAGTCTTGAGGAAGCGAAGAAAAAGTTTCCTTGTCACAACTGTGGCCAACTGGGACATTGGAGATCTGAATGTCCTAATACACCATTAGTGAGTAATGAGAGTAAACCTTAAACAGGTGCAGAACCAGAACGAAGGAAATAATCAACAGCAACAACAGAAAGTTGTGAGACAGCAGAGTCAAGAGCCAAAACCGCCCTTGCCGCAGAATAGAGGGTTACAAAAGTATAATCAGGATTCAGGATTCTACAATGATGAGCAGGTAAACAAACCAAGACGTTCTAACAAAGTACAGCAGTACTTGTTAAAGAGTGAAGGGAGTGAGTCTGAGGGTGATTATTGACGGTGCCGAAGAGAGGAGGAAGAGTGCATACTTGGTGCAACTCTAGAAATAGACCAGGCAGGACCATTTGTGGATGGGAAAATAAATGAGGAGAGTGTTACTTTTTTGGTAGACACAGGTGCGACAAGATCAACTGTCAGGTCAACAGATGTTAGAAATCTTCCTCTCTCGGATGAAGCAATCCAAGTAGTTGGTGTAGCTAATACACAAATCAGAACACGTCTTACTGAACCAGTAAGAGTACAGATAGGGAAATTTTCAGACATGCACAGATTTATTGTCTGTGACACGAGTCCAGTGAACCTGTTAGGTAGAGACCTATTGTGTAAGATGAACTGCACAATTTTTTGTACACCAGATGGAATAGCTTTTGAGACACCAGATGATGATGTTTTCTACCGAATGACTCTAGAAAATAGAGAAAGTGAGTTAATTGGTGCATTTGCTGTGTTTAATCCGGAGGATTTGCCTCAAGAGCTGAGAGACACAGTGAAAAGAGCAGTTTGGGATTTTACAGGAGAGGATGTGGGATTGATGAATAATGTAGATCCAGTGAAAATTGCAGTGAAAAAGGGAATTACATATCCTAACATTCCTCAGTACAAAATGACACCAGAAATAATTGAAGGGATAACTCCTATAATTGAGAAAATGATTCAGCAAGGAGTTCTGAGAGAATTACTGAGTAGTCCGTGTAATTCACCAATAATGGGACTGAAAAAGCCCAATGGAAAATTTAGGATCGTACAGGATTTGAGAAAAGTTAATCAAATTGTGGTGGCATGTTGTCCTATTGTGCCAAATCCATCAGTGATTCTGTATCAAATTCCACATGATGCTGAGTGGTATACAGTGATTGATTCATGTCATGCGTTCTTTTCAATTCCATTGCATCATGACAGCCAGCCGATTTTTGCATTTAGGTTTGGCCAGCGTATTTTAGCATGGTGTCGTATCCCACAGGGGTATACGGAGAGTCCTTCGATATTCAATCAGTTATTGAAAAGATCGTTGGAAAGTCTGATCATGCCTGAGAGTTCAGTGCTAGTACAATATATTGATGACCTATTGGTGGCATCAAAGACACGTGAAGCTTGTGAAGTGGATACCATAGCTTTACTGAATCATCTGGCAGATGGAGGGTTAAAGGTATCTCCAGCCAAATTGCAATTTTGCAAGAAAGAGGTGCATTATCTTGGACACAATATTGAAAAAGGTCTGAGAAAAGTGACTACTGACAGGATCAGAATAATCAGAGAAATGAAAGCTCCAAAAACCCAGAGAGAAGTGAGAATGTTCCTGGGTATGGTGGGATATTGTCGTCAGTGGATAATTAATTTTTCCCTGATAGCAAAGCCACTGATTAAACTGACAAAAAGTGAAATGACAGATCCATTGGATCTAGATGCAGAACAATTGGCAGCATTTGAAGAGCTTAAAAGTAAAATGTGTGAAGCTCCAGCTTTGGGTATGCCTGACTATGAAAAAGAATTCGAGCTGTACTGCAGTGAGAGAAATGGATGTGCACTTTCAGTGTTAATCCAGAAACATGGACAATTGAGGAGGCCTATTGCGTACTTCTCATCAACACTTGATCCTGTAGCTGTGGGTTTACCAGGTTGTCTGAAATCTGTGGCTGCAACATGCAGGAGTCTGGAACAGAGTGAGGGAATAATAATGGGATATCCTGTAAGGGTATTCGTACCTCACAATGTGGCAATTCTTTTGACAAGAAGCAGAACTCAGTACATGTCACATCGTCGATTGACCAAATATGAAAAAGTGATACTGGGAGCATCAAATGTGACTCTTGAGAGATGTGTGAATGTGAATCCAGCGACACTTTTGCCAGACATTGAAAATGTGGGTGTGAAAATGGAAGATGATCATGATTGTTTGGATGTGCTTGAGTACTGTACAAAACCAAGACCAGACATAAGGGATCTTCCCTTACCTGAGAATGATCATGTGTTGTTTGTGGATGGATCATGTTTGAGGAATGATGATGGTGTGCTATGTGCAGCATATGCGGTGTGCAAAGTTTCAGAGGTCATGGAAGCATCACCATTGAAAGGAGTAAAATCTGCGCAAGTTGCTGAATTAATAGCATTGACAAAAGCTTGCGAAATTGGGAAAGATTTGAGGACGACTGTGTTGACTGATAGTCAGTATGGATTTGGAGTTGTGCATGATTTTGGCCAACTTTGGCTACAAAGAGGTTTCTTGACATCGAGTGGAACTCCAATAAAGAATGCTGAAATGATTGGAAAATTGCTTGAGGCGATACAGCTGCCTAAGGAGTTAGCAGTTGTAAAGTGTGCTGCCCATGGTCAGGGGGAGGATTTCATAACGATTGGAAACAGGTACGCCAATGATGTTGCGCAATACTGCGCCAAGACAAATCAGTCCATTAATAGGGACAGAGAAGGGGAAATGTCTTTTCTTTCTGTGATGTTTACTAATGTCCTAGAGACCTGGGATGAAGTGAAGCAGTTACAAGATGAGGCAGGAGAAGAAGAGAAACGAGATTGGATTAAGGCAGGATGTGCTCCAAGAGAAACAGACCATGTTTGGGTCTACAGAGATGGCAGACCAGTGATGCCTAACTCCATCTTGTCGTCAATGGCAAGGATGTATCATGGCCAGGGACATTTGGGGAGAGACGCGATGGTTAGGTCGTTTAAGCAGACCTGGTACAATGCAAAGTTCAGGACAATTGCAGAAAGTATCTGTCAGAGGTGTTTAGTTTGTCAGCAATTTAACACTGGGAAAAAGACAGTGGTGAGTCTGGGAACAATAGGCAGAGAAGGAGGTCCTTTTACAAGAATGCAGATTGATTTCATTGAAATGCCCCAAGTAAACAGACTGAGGTATGTTCTAGTGGTAGTCTGTTTGTTTTCAAGGTGGGTGGAAGCTTACCCGACTAGAAGAAATGATGGATTAACAGTGGCAAAGTTACTGTTGAGGGAGTTGATTCCTAGGTACGGGTTTCCAGTAACAGTTGAGTCTGATAGAGGTAGACATTTTCAAAATGAGCTCATGGGTTTGATTTGTGAAGCATTGAAAATACAGCAGAAGCTACATTGTGCATACCGACCAGAGGCTTCTGGTGTGGTTGAGCAGATTAATGGCACGATCAAGAATAGGATTGGAAAAATGTGCTTAGCCACTGGCATGAAATGGCCAGATGTTTTGCCTCTAGTTCTGATGACAATGAGATCTACTCCAGATAGAACTACTGGTTTGAGCCCGCATGAGATAATCATGGGACGTGCTATGCGCCATGCATTCGTGCCTGTCAATAAGTTGGTGACAATAACTGATGACATGATTTTGGATTACTGTAAAGGCCTGGCTGACGCAGTTCATTCTGTGTTTCACCAGGTTGGAGAAGAAGCTACCACACTTGAGAAGAAGCAAGCCCATGATCTGAGTCCAGGAGACTGGGTGAGGATTAAGGTGCACAGAAGAAGAAATTGCTTGATTCCAAGGTGGGGAAGGCCGAGACAAGTTATTCTGACTACGACGACTGCAGTAAAGTGTGCTGGAGTGAAGCACTGGGTACATGCAAGTCATACTCTGAGAGTTCCAAACCCAAAAGAAGGGACTGGTAAAGAGTATTTTGAAGAGTCAGATTCTAGTGATGGTGAAGATACTGAAGATACGGAATCAGTGAGAAAAGAAGCAGAGAGAGCTTCAAGAGAATCACTGCGAGTATCAGAGAAAAGATCAAATTCTGTAAGAAAGCCTGAAGTTTCAAACAGCAGTGAAGGAAAAAGAAAAGAAAAAAGAAATCACACAGAGATTACTCCTGAATCAGAAGAGGAGGAGATTGAAGAACCACTTGAGATTATACTTGAAGAAGTAGGGTTAGAAAAAGATAGAGAGGGACAGATTGCGGAAGACCCCCGAGGAGGTGTAGGGAACATTCTTGATGAGTCAGGTGAAGGGACAAGTAGACAGCAAGAAGATTGCGTGTCGGAGACCCGAGGAGGGACAGGAGTAGGGAAGTCTCAAACAGTGGTGAAAAAATCTGTGGAAAAGAAAAAAGCTGCTGGAAAGCGGGAACAAGAGGCACTTGAAACAGATGATGAGGATGAACAAACAGAGGGTCGAGTTCTGAGAAAGAGAACTTGGATTGGAGAAAGAAGTAATAAAGAAATAAAGCCAAAAAAGGTGTTAAGAGGAGACCGTTGGCCTAACAACAGAGTTAAGAGGCTGAGATACAGAGTAATAAGAGCAAATTCATCAAAAGCTGAACAAGTGAATGAAGTTTCGAGTCAAAGTTCAAAAGCTGAAGGAGAAGAATCAAAGGAGTTAAACGAACCAGTGGAAATAAAAAGAGTAAGAAGACCCAACCAAAAGTACAGATCACCGGAATGGTCTTATGTGGCACTGTCTGAAGGAGGAAAAGAAGAAACAGTGACTCGAGATAATCCGGAAGTGGTCTTGAGAGAAGTGGTTGAGGAAGATACTGGTGAAATTCTGAAAGTACTCTTGACTGACATTGGAGAAGAGTCGAGTACTGAGGATCTTGATGTTGGAGATCTGATACAATTTGATGTTGAAGAAATTGAAGTGAAGAATGACAAGTATCCAAACTGAGTGAAAGAAGGATTCACTTGGATCAAGTGAACGAAGAAATTATTTGGATAAACTGAAAGCTGAAAAATTGCTGAAGAATTGAAGAAGTTCAAACAGTAGTAGTAGAGGCTAAACTAAAATGGCTAACATAGAGGATAATAGAAATAGATGTGCCTTCTTTAAGAGGTGGTGTAGGATGTGCTGCTGTTGTACTGGATTATTAATGCTTCTATGGGGTGTTTTAGTTTTATTAGTTACTTTTAGAGTAGAGTTTGGAATGCATACAGAAAATGTGACAAATGTAGAGAAGAATTCACAAAAAGTAGTTCCAATTAGAATTAGTAATGCTTACACACACAAAGATAGGTCAATTAATAACTTTTCTAGTAATGTTTTTTCGAAGCTGTTATATGAATATGTGAAGACAATGGAAGTAAGGGATTGCTACGTCTGTATGCAATTACCTGCATCCGTTTCAGAGGGTGTTACTTATCACCATTTACCAGCTACATATGGTATTTCTTGTAGTATTTTAAGTAGTGTTTTTTATTTGTTAGGGAAAGTAGATTATAAGATGTCTAATAGAGATAGTATTTTTGGGCACTTGCCAATGAACAAAGAGCTGAATCCAGCTAAAGAAGCTAACACTTTTGGTGAGATTTTTATTGAAGAAAAAGGATTAACATTAGATTACATTTTTAAGAATAATTTAACTTGCAGTTTGAAAGAAGAGGAGAAAGCTTTCCTGGATATGGTAGAAGAAAGGAGAGTGAACATGCATGAGAAAGCGGGAAAATATGAAGTGAGTGAGACAATTTGGGACATTGAGATGGGAAAAGAGTTGAGAAATGGGGCTAGTCCAACTTTAGCTCTAGATGCACCGCAGAAGGGTAAACTTTGCATTACAAGAAGGAAATCCCAATATGATACATATTTTGTGGGGACTAGTGAGTGCCATGATACATACTTCGTTGCGACAGGTTGGGGTTTCAGAGGTGGAGAAGATACAATTTTTCCAGGAGTGTATTATGTTTGTGGGAACAAGGCTTATTACAAGTTGCCTGACCATTGGTATGGCACATGTTATGTGGGCCTGGTTTTTCCTAAGATTTTTCATACAGATAAAATAAGAGATGTAGAAGATATTAACTTATTAACACGTTTTAAGAGAGAAACTTGGTCTGAAATTGTGGGTGATATTTTTGGGGTTTTGATTCCAGCAGTGGGAATTTCTTTAAATGCTTATGGAATTCGGAAACTGTCCACAGTGGTTGATCGCTTATCGACAAATACCGCAGGAGGGTTTCTTTTGGTGAATACGGAATTAAGTGCCGTACGTGCCATGTCTATGCAAAATCGACTTGCCCTTGATATTTTATTGGCCAAGGAGGGTGGAGTCTGTGGAATATTGAAAGTTCAACATTGTTGCACTTACATTCCTGACGAAAGTAAAGACCTGAAGGTCTATATCAAAAATATTACTGATTTGCATGAAGAATTAGTACCACTTGAAGCTGAGAGTTTGTGGACTAAAATAGCTAATAAAATGATAGCTGTTAAGGATTTTATTGCAAAGATAGGTAGTACTATTATAGGTAGAATATTGTTTCCCTTGTCTTGTATAATTGTGGCTTTATTAATAATAAGATTGGTGTGTGTGTGTTGTAAAAACAGGGGAGGGAGGAAGAAATTGAATAAGGAAAAGAAAAACAAAAGGTTGAAGAGAGAACCTCAAGAAATTGAACTAGAAGAATTGAGGGAGAGTGTTTATTTAGAGACAAAAAGGGATGATGAAAGAGTGACTGGTGTTTAATGTTGTGTAAGGGGAAAAGACATTTCTGATTTCTCCTAAAATGGGACTAAATTTTCACTAATTTTTTTTTTTTTTTTTTTTTGGGTTTATTTGGTGATAAAATCACCAAAGGGGGGATTGCTGGAGCAGAGTTTTCATTTAGAAAATTCAGGGGCTTTTGAAGCTCTAGTATGTCTATGCGTTTTATTAATTATTAATAAATAACAATTAATTATTTGTCTTGTGTAAGTGTGTTTTTATTAATCAATCCGTTTGTTTTAACATAAAGAGAAAGTTATACGAGGGTTAGCATGTGTGTGCTGTTTCAGTTTTCTAAAAAATAATGTGCAAGTTTTCATGTTTAAACGTTGCTGTGTGCTGTTTATTTTGAGCACAAAACGCTGTCTGAATTAATGCTTTTTATGTCGCGAGAGCTAGATAAATGCATACACATAAGGGTATTAGTGGGGTTAACACTGTTTAATCATTATGCTGTAGTAACGTTGTTTTTATTTCTTTTAATTGAGATGGTCTATGTGTCCTATGGAGGCCTAGTCCATGATGGCTGATTTTGTGAGCCTGGCCTCGAGTGAATATGTGAAAACTGAGACGAGGGAGACCCCTGCTGGAAATGGTCTTGAAGCTAACTGACCATGGTCCATGTTGAGAAACTTTCCATGAGGACAGCAGCAGTTTTTGGGAGTTCTCCAAGAGAAGTGAAAGTGTCCTTGGCAGTTTTGAAAAACAAAGGAGCCTTAGAGGGAAACTCTGAACTGTGGCTTGATAGCCGAGGAGAAGCCGGATTAATGTGATACATGTTTTATTTTCTTGGTTCCTGTTCCGTAGTTTTCGCTATGTGTATTTTTCCTGAGCGGAGGTTCACAAATGTTGCAATGTTGCATCCTTTCCTTCTCGCTCTGCTCAGCAAGTCCGGCGGACATAATGATTTTTCCTATGTTCCAATGTATCTTTCCTTTGTTCAATTTATTATAAAAACTGTTAGCTTAGAGAGGGTTCTTGCCACCCTTTTTGCCACTTGCCATTTTGCCTTTGCCGCGTGAATCTGCGTTGCTGAGGATCGATGCTGAGGGACTTTGCCTTGAGGGACTTTACCGAGAGACTTGTCCTGACCCGTTCTGACACTTAGTTAGAATAGGTAACTATGAGAAATGATTTATTCTGATTGATTTACTTTGACTAATTTTAGATAAAGCAATATAATTTTAAACATGGTGTTGAATTTTCTTTCTTGTCAATTATCGGGTTTATATTTCTGATCATTATTGTATATGTTATGTAGATTATGTTATTGATTAGGACAGTCACAAAACCAGATCTGATCGACCTGATATCGATGCAGGGTGTTTAGGTGTTTTCTTTCCACAGGTTTATTGCTGGTAGAGTATTTGAGCGTATGTTGAGTGAAATGGGCCCTAGCGTATGATGAGTGTATGTGCGTGTAACTGTGTGATTACTCTATCCGTGGTAGTGGGCATATTTTAGATACCCTGATCCCTATCAGCCTCCTACAGGGGTTGTGTCACATGTACATAAGTTATATTTGTAATGTGCAAACCTAGCTTTGTTGAAAGAGAGTGCTGTGCTGGGAGATGGTACATGAACATCGTTTGGGGATTTACACATCATTACATTTCATATATTTACAATTGTATCACATTCACATATAGGTATTGTTTTAAGTACAGGGAGAGGAACAGTTTACAAAGAAATTCTCGATTTTCAGTCAAGTGCCAGAAGCAGGATTATAACTGAGGTCCACATCGGTTCTAACGTTGGCAGGTTAGTCACTAGACCACATTTGCTCTTACAAACTGCATCCAAGTTTGTTGTGATGGGACTCAGACCAAATGAAAAGGGCAGGTTGGAAATACCTCTTCTCACATTCTTTTATCTTTGCTGAGAGTGTGCTCTGAGGGTGTGCACTAGTTTCAAACACAATGGTCCCTAAACAGAAGATTAAACAAACAATGAATATAGACTCAATCAGTACTATATTTGAAGCTGTCCAGCTGGAGAGATACTTTCATATTCAATTAGGTTCCAAAAAATGAACAAAAGACATTTGAAGTGGGACAGAAGCCTGCATCCAACTCAGCAAAATAGGATGAACAACATGTAACAGAAAAGGCTCAGGCAGAGTAAGTTGTTTGTATGTAGCACATACTGATGTTACAAACAAAATATAGTGGGACACCATTACACATGAGTGATATGTAGTTGAGAAGTGTATATGGTGTGCATTAAGTCGACAATGTTTCGATCCTTACGAAACATATTAGGATCATCATCAGGACTTAGAGAGGGCAAAGATGGCGGCCGGTCACTCGGCTGATTAAGCTGGCTAAACGCTCCCTCCTGGCTCTTTATCTCACTTAATGATTGCTTTGCATCTCCCGTGATCCGAGGCATAGAGAAAGAAAAGGAGAAACTAACAGTGATATATTACCTACCCTTCCGTTTTTGTTTTGCTGGCACTCGCTGGACTCTTGGATTATGCTGTGGGGTTTGCCGCTGCTTCAGAGACGCCTGTCGAGCAAACTGCTTTGTCTCCGTGTCAGCCTCTCCGCTCTTCGTTTTCATCACCGCCACGTTCCACTGCCTGGCTCTCGTAGCAGCGTGATGCCTGTGAAAGCTTCCAAGAGCTTTGCAACGGCAGCGGCAGCTAGTAGATCTGCTCGAGCAGCGGGGGTCATGAAGTCGACAGGCGTAGGAGGTGAGTCCCCAATTCTCCATGACAGTGCCCCTACACCCGCTGCGACCGCTATTGATGCAGCCAGTACCCAAGCGGTTAAACCAAGACTCTCGATTCCTGCGCTCTTCAAAACTCAGATTACCAAAGGGAAAACTCCCCATCTTCCGCCGAAGAACAAACGCGGACAGCTGACTTCGGAGCCTGCATCTCAATCGCTATCTGTGAATCTGTTGGAAAGTGGGTCAAGTGAAAAGATAGACGATGCTTCTTCTTCTGACTCAATCCTCTCCAGTGCGGGGGTCACATCTGCTGAGGCAATCAGTTCCGAGGGGGGAGAGAATGTTTGGAAAGTTAATAAACTCCCCAGCATGCCCCCAATAACAAAGGACTATCAGCACCTTCAATCCCACTCAGTGGAATTGTGGGAACTGTGGTCCTGAACTCACCAAATGCTGCTGATGGGGCTCTTTTGCAAACCATGGCTGAGCTCTCCTCTAAAACGAATCCTATTACTGATTTTGAAACACAATGTGCTGCTCAGCCTCTGCACAATGGAAACCGAAGAGATTTAGAGGGGGGAGATAAAGTTTACTCCCTGTCTGATCATTCAGCTTCCGTAGAGGAGGAATGCCTTGACAAGGATGATGACGTTGATAGTGACTACGGGGATTTTCAAATTAATGAAGTTTCAAGATCAGAGCTCTCACTTAGTGGTTCTCGCAAAGTCCGTAAAGCCGAAAGAGAAAAGACGGCCCTCCTGTCTAGTGCCAATCCGGACCCACTTGCCTGGGACTATTCTTTCTCATCTGGATTAGTAAGTAATCCTACTGATTCGGGGTCAGCTAAGATGGTTGATCCTTCTCAGCCACCTCCTGGGGAGATGACACTCTCAATTATATATCAAACAATCATGACTCATCGTGAAGAGACCCGCCAGGAGAGTATACGAAACCAGGGAGCGAATCGGAGAGTTCAAAATTCAATTCGCAGAGTGGCTAAAACATGCTCTGATATTGCATCTAGGATCACCGAGGCTGAGGAAAGGATATCTACATTAGAAGACGATCTTGCTACACAGAAGGGTCTTACAGATCTTATTAAAACTCAGAGGGAGGATGTCCTTTGGAAGCTTACGGATTTGGAAAACAGAGCAAGGAGAAATAACCTTAGAATTTTTGGGGTTCCAGAGGGATGTGAAGGAGCAGACGCGAGGCAGTTTGTTGTGGAACTATTTACTGAGGCTTTTCCCGATGTGACACAGTGGGACTGGCGATCTGAAGTTCAACGCGCTCATCGTTCTCCGTTCAAGCCAAAACGGGGAGCTGCGCAGTCCTTGGGAAAGCCTCGTGCCATATTGATCTGCCTGAATAATTTCTTAGCTAGGGAGAGGATTTATGATCTGGCCAGACCAGATAGAAAGAGGGCTGGCAAAGGCTGTGAATTTTTTGTTAGGCCAGATTTCTGCCCAGCAACTGTAGAGCTATGCTGGCAACTTCGACAGTTAATAACGCCTTTTCAGTTGAAAGGGGCGCAAGCTTTTTTGCTCTTTCCGTCTAAACTGAAAATCTTGCATCAGGGCCAGACAAAATTTTTCACCTCGGAAATTCAAGCTAAGGAATTCTTAAATTCAATTTAGTTTCTCTTTTTCTGCCTATGCCTATGTTTGTGTTTGGCTGCTTTCTGGTTTTTTTATCTTTCTTTTTTGAGAGTGGATTTTTTGCTTTGGGAGTTCAGTCTCTCAAAGATAAGCTATCTCTGCCTTTTGTAAGGATTTAAGGATGTAAGGATATAAGGATATAAGGATACAATTTTCGCCTATTATAGGCTATTGTAGACTAGGCTTTTCACTACCTGTTTATTGTATCCCTCTTTCTCTTTCTTTTTTCAGTATATCCTTGAGTAATTAATGGGTACTGTGGGATTCTGGTAATAAATAATCGACCACTAACCATTTGCACTGTTTATGGGTCAAACCTGGACGATCCGGAGGTCTTAAATTTTTTAAATGTAGAACTAGCATTATGGCCACACCCCATCTGTTTTTCCGGCGATTTAAATATCAATCTGTCAAGCGATTTTAATATAGGCAGTACATTCAAATATTTTGGTCGGAAACCCAGGGTTTTTTGGGCTCTCCAGGTGCTTATACAAGAACATTGCTTAATTGACCTCTGGACCCACCATAATAAGGATCAAGATGGGTATACATACATTTCCGCTCCACATAATAAAATGGTCCGTTTAGACTATTTTTTTATTTCAGATCAGTTAGCAGAATTTGCATCCATTTCTGCCCCCCCAAGAATTCTCTCTGACCGTAATCCTCTGATAGTACTATATCCTTTTATATGTTCATCAAGAGTCCCTAGGGCTTGGACTTTTGAAAGGAAATTATTGTTAGAACGGGATTATCGGGATCATATGAGGAAGTGGATGACTGAATTTTTAAATATCAATAGGGGGGCCGCCTCAAATGGTATAGTGTGGGATACACTTAAGGCTGCAATCCGTGGTGAAACCAAGAGCTTTGCAGCTTTCAGGCAAAAAACTATTCAATCACAAATTAATGGGCGTATTGAGGAGCTTAGGGTAGCAGAGGTGGAGTTAACACACATGATCAAGATGGGGCTTGATACTAGCCAGAGCCAGCAATCAGTTGCAATAATTAAGTCCAAACTTTTGGATTTTTTTGGGCAAGAGCTAGCTGCTAAGTATTTACGATTTCGATCAATGCTTTATGAATACGGTGAAAACTCCGGCAAGATCCTGGCCAAACGGCTTCAGCAGAAGAGCCTCGCTAACCGAATTAATAGAATTCAAGACGATCAGAGCCGCATTTATGATACAGAGGAGGGTGTCATGGATGTTTTTCATAAGTTTTACACTCTCCTTTATACAGAGGAAAGCTCCAGCCCCAGTTCTTTTAAATATTCTGATGTTGGGGATTTTTTTCAGGATCTGGACACCCTCCAAGTTACAGCTCAGCAAAATGGAACTTTGTCTGCTCCAATAGAGTGGGAGGAGGTTGAGCTAGCTATTAATTCATTGGCCAACGGTAAGGCTGCAGGCCCAGATGCAATTCCGCTAGAAGTGTATAGGGTATTTTCTGGGGAGATTCGTCAGGATATTTTGTCAGTCTTTAGGGCAGCACAAGGGGGTATTATACCAGACTCCTGCCATCAAACGACCATTGTCCTATTTAAAAAAAAAGATAAGCCGGAACTAAACCCCGCTTCGTATCGACCGATCTCCTTGATAAATACTGACAGCAAAATCTATTCCAAAATTTTATCAACTAGATTGGCGTTGGTAATCACTCCGCTGGTATCATTGCGTCAGCATGGCTTTATTCCAGCTAGGGACACAGCTGATCATATCCGGAGGGTGATTGCATTGTTGGACTGGGCTCAAACAACAGAATCCTCCCCTCGGAGTGATCCTGTTGGATGCCGAAAAGGCATTCGACAGGGTCGCCTGGGGCTTTCTATGGGCAGTCCTCCGCTGGAAGGGGTTTAGCACTAAATTTCTGCAGGCTATTCAATTACTATATACCTCCCCAGTAGCAAATCTTCGAATTTCAGGGGCCGTTTCAGTACCTATTGAAATTAGTAGGGGCACTAGGCAGGGGTGCCCCTGTTCACCCCTGCTGTTCGCTATGTATATCGACCCCTTTCTGGGTAAGATCGAAGCTGCTCTTGATATTATTCCGGTTAAGGTCAGTGGTGTAGAGTTTAAGACGCTGGCTTACGCTGATGATATAGTGGTTCTAACCAGCAATGTTGCACTTGCCTTTCCTGCCTTAAAAACTCTAGCAGAACAGTTCGGACAGTTATCAAGTTATAAACTTAATGTTTCAAAAACACAGGTCATTCAAACCTGGAATATGAGCCCCTCTCAAGTTCCCTTGGTTCCTGATGCAACATATTTAGGGGTTAAAATTACTGCCCAAGTTGATAATATTCCAGATTTAAATTTACTTCCGGTTATTGATTCAGTTAATCTTAAATTGAAAAGATTGGATAACTTACACCTCTCACTCTTTGGGCGATGCAATGTCCTGAAGATGATGGTCCTCCCAAAGTTTTTATACTTATTTCGCACTATTCCATTGGAGCTTTCACACCAAAGCATGGTGAGGGCTGAAAGAATCTGTATAAGATTTCTCTGGGGGTATCGTCGCCCCCGTAGGGCAGCAAAATGGATGTGTCTCTCTAGGGAGCGTGGGGGATGGTCAGTCCCTAATCTCCTATTGTATTATTGGTCAGCTATGCTTCAATATATGGGGTTGCCATTGCTGGGTGATAGGGCGGAGGTACCGATCTGTTGTAGACCTACTATTTTTGAATTGGGTCTTGGCGAGACTGCCAAGGGTGTCCTTCTGCGAATCTTGGAGCCGAGCTATTACAAAAAAACAAAATTTAAGGTTATCTGGGCTATGTTTTCAATCTGGCGTAAAATTCGCCATAAATGTGCAATTCCAAAAATAAATTTCTGTACCCTGCTCTCGGCTGCCCGATTATTGCCAGCTATTTTTCAAGATCGGGTTGTCTACAGGTGGCAGTCGTTAGGGCTGGTGGTAATTGGTGATTTGAGCTTGGATGGACAAATGGCCCCCTTCTATTTTTTGAAGGGGCGGTACTCTCTTAAAACTCATGATTTTTTTAAATATTTACAGATCAGGAGCTTTATAGTTAAAAAACAGCACCATATGCCAAGTCTTTTTGCTAAAAGTACTTTATTTGAAATGATCCGAAGAAGGGCTAGAATTGGATGTTTGTATCAATATTTGATATCTAACCTCCCTGATGATTTGGTATTACAAAATATTAAGTGGGAGGGTAAACTTGGTAAAGTTGGACTGGATATCAGCTTGTCATTGGAGTTGGCAAACTATGCCCTAATTCCTGGGAGCCTCCGTACTCAGAGCTACATGGCACTATTCGATTTGTATTACACTCCGGCCAAAATCTCAAAATGGGGAGGCTGCAAGGGTAATTCTTGTGCTAGGTGTGGGCTCCAGGCGGCCAATGATACCCACACGTTTTATTTTTGTCCAAAGCTAGCGGGCTTTCTTTCTGATGTTGAGCATTTCATTAATGCTAGCTTAAGCATTCCCCTTAATATTTCTTTGGAGATGGTGATGCTTGGTTGTGATTCAGCTGAAAGGACAAGACATCTGTCAGCTTTTCTGTTTATAACAATGTCTTTAATCCCGCTCTGTATCACATCACAATGGCTTAGTCCAGAAGCCCCAACATTTTTTAATTGGAGATCACGGATATTAGCCCTCTATAGTCTTGAATCTGCAATCTATTCGAGACATGGTAGAAGGAGGTCTGAGCTGGGTCATAAAATTTGGGCTCCTGTTCGGGAGTGGCTGGAGGTGTAGATTAATGTATGACCCCGGTTTTCCCCTTTTTTTTTTTTCTCTGGCTCAATTCATGGGTGTCCTTTTCTCTTTTTTTCCTCTTTTTTTTTTCTCCCTGTTCTAAATGTTATATAAGGTATAGTCTTTTGCTGAACCATTGAATAGGTGTATGTAATTTTATCTATGTTGACCATATATGCCGTGTCTTCCCTTTCTGTTTTCTGTATCTGTACTGTTTGCAAGCAATAAAAGAATAAAAAAAACAAACAAAAAAAAAAGGATCATCATCAGGACATTTACATTAGCATGCCTGGGTACATTTGCCTGTAATTTCCAAAGACAAGAGTTTGGGAGAGAAGATAGGAGAAAGGAGAGGGACACGGGATTAGGTTGGGTGAGAATGGAGAAAAGACGTACAATCTTTTACTAGTGTGAAACGGAGTATGTGAAAACCAATGATAAGAAATGCGGCATACGTGGAACAAACGTGAACTATAAAAATAGAAGTGCAGGGGGAGTGGCGCTTAAGGTGTAAAAAGCAACCATACAGTTGAGTGTATATTAAAATTAAAATTAATGTAAGGTGAAACATGGTGCGCAGTTGCCTGGGAGACTACCAAAACAAGTGTGACATAAGCGCGGCGTAACCCAATGGAGCAAACAAGGGTAGTGAACTGTTAGACAACAAAGATGGACGTTGGTGATCAGCGCGTGAAAGCGGAGGCAAAACATACGGGAATCCATCATTAGAGTTACGTGATGATCAAGAGCGGAGAGACATTTAATGTAGAAACATGACCCTTCACCACACCGTGAAAGAGACAGAGAACCAACAAGTGAAGCTAGGGAGGGTGAAATACCTAATGTCCAGAAGAGAGCAGCATGGATAAGCCACAGGGGGGAGTGGCCCAGGCTGGGGCAGATAAAGCGTCTGGACCTGGTGCGGTCAAACCTGCAAGAGGTTGGTAGAGATGGTGCCACGTGCGCGGTAACTATATCAATTAGAAGGGTTAGGTCTGAATCGGCCTGTTGGGAGGGGAGGAAGGTCTACGTTAGGACACAGTGCGTGAGTCTCCAACGGAGACTGAAAGCGGAGCTTGGAAAGGAGCTTACCTAGTAGTGAAGACACTGCTGCATGGGCGTGCTTCCTGCCGGCATCAATTGCGGGGATAAATGGGAATCGGAGTGCAGGGCTATTTATACTAGCTGATTGGATAACGAGGTCATGTGACCTCATTTATATAAGCTGAAAACTGATTGGATAAAGAGGGCATGTGACCCGAGGTGAAGAGTGCAAGGTTGCATCTAAACGGCTGCCATATTGGAACGTAAAGTTAGATTAGAAGCAGTCAGCAAGGGAGGTGAAAGTGGAACCAAAAGGACTAATGGATGAATGGAAGTGGGAAGATAATATGTAATAATTAATAAAGAGTACCAGGTGGTGGGGAGAGTATGCCTAAAAGTATAAAAGGGTGCAAAAGAAGATATTGGAAAGTGGAGGATACGGGGAGAGGAGGGAGGATGGAGTAATGGAAAATACAGTGTAAAACAATGAAAACATACAATTAAGTAGAAGCTGAGGGCCCGATTCACAGAACTAACTTAAGACAAAATCCTAAACTTACTACCATTTTGGTATTCACAGAAGGCACTTACTCATTTCGGTATTCACAGAAGTTAGGAGTCCTAACTTTAGGACTCCTGAATGCCCTCTGTGAATACCGAAAGTCTTAAAGTTAGGATTTTTCTCAGTTTAGGAGTAGTAAAGTTAGGACTCCTAAATGCCTTCTGTGAATACCGAAAGTCTTAAAGTTAAGATTATTCTCAGTTTACAAGTAGTAAAGTTAGGACTCCTAACTTTACTACTCCTAAACTGAGAAAAATCCTAACATTAAGACTTTTGGTATTCACAGAAGGCATTTAGAAGTACTAAAGTTAGGACTCCTAACTTTACTACTCCTAAACTGAGAAAAATCCTAACTTTAAGACTTTCGGTATTCACAGAAGGCATTTAGGAGTCCTAAAGTTAGGACTCCTAACTTCTGTGAATACCGAAATGAGTAAGTGCGTTCTGTGAATACGAAAATGAGTACGTGCCTTCTGTGAATACCAAAATGGTAGTAAGTTTAGGATTTTGTCTTAAGTTAGTTCTGTGGATCGGGCCCATAAAGAATAAAAGCACAAACAAAAAATAAAAGGAACGAAGGGTGGAAGAAAGCAAACATTAGAGGAAAGGAGGAAAGGTGAATTGAAGGAAGGGTGAACTAAAGGACAGAAGGTGAAAGCAAGTAAGGAAGAAAGGATGGGTGAAATGAAGGAAATGTGGGAAAGGGACATTGAAAGGAAGCAAGGAAATCAGGTGGGTGGAACAAAGAGAATATGTAAATAGTTAAAGGATGAACTGATGGATGGAAGACTAAAAAGGGTAAAAAATAGGTAGGTTGATTTAAGGTAGGGTGAGAGGCTAGATGGGTGAGCAAATGGAAATCAGAGGATGGATGGATGGATGGCCCCTTGAAAGTGTGGTGGGATGGATGTATCAAAAGACAGATTTGGTCATGGAGCTATTGATGAATTAATAGGTGAAACTCACAAAAGGTGATGGCAGGATGCTTGCAATAGGCTTATCATTGGCAATTGCTCAGGTTCTTTTGTTCTTTTGTCCACCATGCCACCTCTGTTTGGACCCAGCCACATTATTAATCTTGACCCTGCTCCAAATTTAACAGACCGGCCCAAACTGCTAAGCCAGATCCTTTGTGAACCAGAATACAGGTAACGCAATACTGGTTTCACACTGGGGTGGATCGTGGTTCCAGTGGCACAATGATCAAGGGACCACGTATGGTTATATCCGTAGCCGCTTAGTGCATTACATCAAACACCGAAAAGATGATTGGAGGATGCTTCCAATAAGTCTAGCCACTGGCAATTGCTTGGGGAAGAATTCCAACCCATCTTGCTCCTTGCTGCATTTGAATATATTTATTAATTCTGAATCTTTCTCAAGATGTGCCAGTGCATCCCTGTATTTTGCAGCCTAAAAATGTTTTTCAAATAAGGTTGGTAGTATGACTTGTGAAGGGGCCGGGCCCATAACTTGTGGACCTACTCTAGAATCACAATCCGATGGAAGCATGGAAGGGAAGAAGTAATTATTATAGCCAACCAATTCAACAGGAATTTCTCTGAACACATAGTACACACAGACAACTACGTAAGATTAGTTAATTTATTACAAATCCAAAAAACTGGACATAAAGACATCTCAAGATGAGAGTGTAGAAATACATCAGAATCAGCATAAAGCCATACCTACGTATCCAGTTTAAGCGATATAGCATAAACAAAATGATTAATTCAAGGAGCAGAATACAGAGGATCAAAGAGCATTAGTCCAAGTTTCCCTGCATTGAGGGTGTATGAGTAAAAAGCATTAATCTATCCATTCACTAACAGTAGGGTCACATCCCTACTTAAGCATCTTCAGGAAAAGTAATTAAAGGTGTCAGCGGCTGAAGTCTTCCTAAGAAATTTCTCCACCTTCAATGGGTCAAATAGCATAAAGCTTGTTCTAAGGTGCTCTCTCTCCGAAGGCAGAAGTGGGTGATTTCCCTACTCCTAACAGAGCAATATTGAAGAGATCCTTTCCAAGATCCTTTGTAGGTCACGCCATCCACTCTGAGTACCGTACTAGAGGTAATTTTAAATAGGACAGCGGTGTTCCTCTTCAAAGCACATTTGCCCTTGGTTCCCAAGCCGGCTCCTGTGTGAAGGACAACTGCCTTCCTTTATCGATTCAGACCATATGATGTAACATTTTCCTCACCTTGCCTGACTAATAAAATAAAGACATTACTCTAGCTAACAAGAGCACTTCTCCCACCTGCAACACAAAACGGAGAAAGAACACATTCCACAGCACACATTAAATTCAAACTATAAATTCTAAAGTGAGACCTACCAGGGAAAATGTATTTCAGGCCTACAAAATTCAGGTAACATAGGAAAATGCCATGTGAGCTTTACGAATTTATATCGAATTATAAGGCACATTCAGTTAATATTTCTACCTACATATAGACGACAATTAATGTAATAAACATATTTAATAAATTAATGATGGTCACTTGCACAACACGAATTCTTCACGTTAATGTTTTCCGCTAGTTACATTCACTTTCCACGTTAAGTCTCCAGGTTACCATTCACTTGTCTAACTCATCACAGTTCATGTCATTACATTTCGAAATTCCAACACTTCACGTTAATACAACAAGAGATTATGGGGCATATTCACAAGAAACTATTGCAGAGTCAACGGCACTTTATCGCAGCCAAAGTTGCGATAAAAATACCTCCACATTCACAAGCCTGTGTAAATAGCCCACAGCACCAGTTTACCCGCGATAGCAGCCGCAGAAAACATCGCCACAGAGGACCCGCACAACTATCGCTAATGAGATGCAGAGTGGGCGTTCTCGTGCCAAAATCCGCAACAACATCACACAACATTCTCAACGACCAGACAGAACTGCGATAAAAACACAAATCAGGTGATAAGGTAAGTTAGCACCAGGAAATCTACACCTGCTCTGATCTGGTGTAAAGCCGGACGGCAGCCTGCACCACAAAAGGGAGACCAGCCCAGGGCCACACCCGAAGGGCAACAGAAGCCATTGAGCCACCCATCATGAGGCCCGAGCACTCAAGAGGGCCACAACACCCTCCAACACCACCCCCAGGCCCGCAACCCCCCCCCCCCCCGGGACCACCCCAGCCCCGGACCAAGAAACTGCACACCAACACCACAAATCCTAATGCAAACATTTTGCCTGATGTCGCAAAAGCAGGAAAATCAACAGACATGCGTGGCCAGGAAATGGAGACTCTGTCAAACAGCAATGCAATCACCAACCCAAAACACCATACAAACAAAAGCCCAGACAACCCGTAGGATGAATCCTAGCGGCTCCTCAGTGGATAATCCGTATCACACGGCCTGGAAGACCAAATCCAAGAGAAGAAGGTGTGCCATGTGCCCAACAAAGGAAAGAGAGGGAGAGAGCGAGGGAGAGAGACGCAGTGAGATTGCACAAGCAGCGCAAGGGCCCTCGGGCATCTGCCTCCACATGCCAACATGTGTGTGTGTATTGCCATCCGTACACCATGAGCCCAAGTCCGTGTCCCAATCTCAGCGCCAAAGCCACATCACATTCCCAAAACGCAAGTAGTAGTCAGACCAACATCAGGGATGAAAGCTCCATTGTTCCAATGCAGAAGGCGGGAGGAAACCTGCACCTCTGACCTTGGTCCAGAACGTGCCTGGAACACCCTGAGAGAGATGCCCTGGCAGACGGGGACGACTCCCACACCACGCATTCCCCAAATGAACTATCCAACTCATCCACACGCAGAAGCCCCTGCATGGCATGCCCTTGACACTAACGGAAACAGCAACCCACTCTCCCCAACTTTGCACACACAACGCAATCATTGCTCAGCGCTGTGGCATATCCTCCACACAACTGCTGCAGTTCAGAAGAGTGCCCTCTCCACGAGTTGCACCAACGCAATGGCAGGCCATACCGAGCACATGCACAACCCCCGTCACGTGGAACAGTACCATGCATGTATGCTGCATTTACTGGGTGCTTTGCCACTGGCAGTGCTGCAGATCAGTTACCGGCTCAGCTTCCGCATTACCTACATCACATGCGTCCAGCCCTGGTTCCACTGCCGAACATGCACATTCGAGTGTCCCAGGGATGTCTGCCTATCCAACACAACTGTTGATGAATTGGACTATGACTTGTGTCTGCGCCCCCTGTTGGATCACGAACAGGAGTGTAACCGAGACAGCCATGCATGGGATGCCTTGACATCCTGCGTATGTATTGGTAGTTGTGCATGGGAGGTTGCACAATTCCTTGTGTGCAGTGACCACATCGAGGTACTCCCCTATTGGGCTTTGTTGCAGATTGGTGAAACAGCGTGGGCTGAGCACACCTGCCCGGACCACTTAATGGATTGGCTCACCCTGGGGTTCCTTGAACAGGACAACGACGTACTATTGGAACACATTGCACATGAAGCTGCATGGGCATTCATGGATGAGTAACTACGTTCCTGCAGCCACATCTGATTGGAACCCACAGCACATGTCCCAACAACTTGTTGCATCATGGGGATAACTCACACATCCCACCACAACAGAGGATATGTCTGCCTTCATCCGGGCTCTGGAGGCATGTGCGTGGAACAACGCGTGTGTACACACACCTGTTCAAGGTGATGCAGGTCCAATCCTCGGTGCAACACAGAGTCGTTTGGCAACTTTGCCAATTCGGAAACACTGCTGGGGGAGAGCACACACATGGCAATGTAGCACAACATGTGAACCCGTCTGACCCTCACACCTGATCACTGTCACAAGAGCAGACAATCGGCGCACTCCAGAGGCAGAGCACTATGCAGATCCCATGGGCAGTGAGTCGTGCCCCCTCACACGGGGAAATGGGCAGACGCCAAACAACACACGACTCATCCAGCAAGTCAAGGTGGGCTGAGAGTGTTGCCATCCGTAATGAATGTTGCCCATTTTAGCCCCAACATTTTCTGAACTTTGACATGTACCCATGCTGCGTGTAAGTGTCTTCAGCATGTCCCTGCCTGTTGTGGCCCTTGCCTCCTCGGTACTGACACGCACATGCCAATAAAGTCTATGCAACTCACTGGTGTCTAATTGTGAGGTGTGTTGTTTGGATTGTCCACTCTTGTGCCACAATAAGCATCGTCCCTACACAGGGAGGAACTGATTGACGCATGTGCAATGGGGGGGGGTATCCCTTTGGCAAGCTCCACCTCTGTGAGCCAGACATTGTTATTGGATAGGTGCTAGACGTGTGCACTTACATGACTTCAGCAATGTGAGTATGGGGTCCAACCCCTGACCGTATGGAGCAATGTCATATATCACAACAGAATGTGTCCACACAGATGTGTGTGAGTAGGAATGCAACGTGAACTTCTGGTGTCATATGTGCCGTAGGACACTACTCCCGGCCTGCTTTCATTTGGGTCAGTCCTACACACAGCCCTATTCAATACATGGACGTGTGCCTACATTGGGGGTTGTGAGATTGTTGTTGATGTGCAATGGGGACACAGCTAGTACTCACCTTCACAGTCATCCAATTGGCCATGTGTCTCAGGGATACACATGCGCATAGATGTCAGTTACCAGGGTGTACCTTCATGTGCAATCATTGTACCTACATCCAGCCATACCTCCATACCTGAGTGAACATAGTGATCCAAGCCCACATCACATGGAAGCCCAGTGGTGTGCCAACCAGAGTCCTTTGGGGATTGCACAGTGATTTGGAAGAGGGAGAGTGCAGTCAGCAGCAGGAAAGCTGTGTAATTGGCATGCGGTGAAGAAATGGCAGTCCGTGTCGGGGTCCGGGTGAAAGTCGCAGAGTGTTCCGAGGGTCAATATGAGGTGTTTCCCAGGCCATGATGCATAGGTCATAACCAGGCAGGGACAGGCCATACAGCGGTGATGGCTGCTACTGCCTCCTTCCCCACACAGTAGTTCACATCCCCTTCTTACTCCCCTGATACTGGTTCTGTGTCCGGTGTGTCTGGTGTGTGTGGCGGGGTGATGGCTGCATCATTGTGTGCCACTGACACATCATACTGCGAAGGTGATGGGGCAGCATCACTGTGTGCCACGTACACATCAGGGGTCGGAGCTGTGTGTGTCGATGTTCTAGCTGCAGTCATCTGGAAATGGCTCAGTGGCAGCAATGGAAAGATGAAGTACTGCGGGGCATTGAAGTCCCCAGTTACTACTCGCTGGTGTCCATCCGTGTCAGACATCCTTCCAGCCTGCAACCGCTCCATGGTCTCCATTGACCTCCGCATCTGTCCCAACCCTGTGCTGTCATGACTGGTGCCTGTCTGCCCACACAGTTCTTGTGTACGATTCATGACACCAGCAAGGTCAGCCACGTCTGTGGCGTAGCATGGTGCGGACAGGGGGTGTCCAATAGGGACTCTACGTGGTCCATGATGGGACTCAGACACCCACGTATGGCATCGAGTTTGGCTGCCATGAGCTCGAAACCCACCCATAGCTGTTCAGCCAACTCCACCTGTGAAGACCACACATGTTGTATGTGCTCCATGTATTGGTCAGGGGTCCTGGGAGACAGCCGTGGTGGTGTGTGTCTCCTGCTGTGTGGTCTGTGCAGGGGGTGGGGTCACCTCAAGGCAGCTGGCCTACCCTGCTCCTGGGGATGGGGTGCGGAGGCTATCCATTATCCGTAGGAGGGTGCCTTGACATATGTGCAGGTTGTCCTCTTCATCATCAATGATGGGAAGTGTGGTGTGCTCTGAAGGAGGTGTTGTTTGTCCCTCTGCAATGTGAAGGGGAGATGCAGGTTAACAGAGTTACACAGTATGTTGTGGATTTGCAGATGTTTACATTCAGACTGCAAGCCAATTACATTGTGACTGTTTTGGGGGAGCTGGCTATTTGATGGCAGTCAGTGTGTTTTCTGAATACATGATGGATGTGTGGTAGTAGCCGTTCATTATCATCACACTGTGTCAGGCAATGCCAGATGTGAACAGTTACTACGCACGAGCGGAACCTGTTGTGAGCCCTGTCCTGTGGTGTTGGTGTTGCACATTGTACCACATTGCCATTGTTGCTGATGTCCTGTGATTGCTATGTGGGTGTGCTGCATTGTGGGGGAGTTGCCCCTGCAGCTCTGATTTCGTGTGGCCTTCTCCCTTTGAGGGGGAGTGCCGTTGAATTGTGTGCTTTTCGGGGCCTGATTTGCTTTTGACTTGGGTCACATGTGCTCTCGGACAGATATTGTGGCCTGGTGCATTGTTCGTCTGCTGCGTGCATTGTACGGCATGGGTTGTGGGTGCACGTGGACATGTCAGAGTGTGACCTGCTCCTTTATGGATGTGATCCGCACTGGGCTACCTCCATGTCGATTCGTGGGCCATGTCATTTTTTCTGGCTGCTGCCATGCTATCGGACATGAAGTGTTACTTGCATAGTCAGTGTGGGACACAGAGCAGCTGCTTTGCTGGATTTGGCACATGGGCATGGGTCGGTGGTGATATTGGTGATAGGGGGGCCCACTGTGCACATTGTGGGTGGGGGCCTACTTGGCATTTCTATGTGTGCTGCAGTGTGCCAAGGCAATCAGGGAGTGGGACATGTTCCACGGTCATTGTGGGTGTGCAGTGTGCTATGCATACTTGTGCATGTGTGCCATTGTGCCCATCTCCCCCGTCCCCCCATCCCTGGTCGTTACTCACCCTGTTGCTGTTGGGTCAGGTCGTATCGTGCTGTGCCCAGGCCCCCCAATCCTGCCACCGTCTCCTCACTGCTGACTGTTGCCACCATTTGCTCCAGCTCATCCAGCTCCTGCTGTGTCGCAGGAGGCCCTCCTCCAGTCGCCGTTGCTGCCTCCCTGTTGTCGGCGAGCTTATGTTTGGTCTGCCTTTTCAGATCATGCCAGCACCTCTTGACCTCCTCCAGTGACCTCCTTGACACTACGACTGCATTGACATTGGTTAGGATGACCTGCCATATTTCGGTTTGGGTGGCCAGTGCCGCAGTGGAGGTGCCGAACAGTTGTTGATGGTGTTCGGTCACCTCCGTGACGAGGATTCTGTCTTCCAGAGGACTGAACCCCGTCTTCCTCATCCTCTTGTCCTTATCCTTCCATGAACGCAGGGTTCCTGGCTGGTCCTCCGTGGAGCTTGTGGGGTCCGGCTTGTCCTCTGCACTCTAAATGATTTTTGTCTTTTTTTTTCTTACTTTTATGTTGCTTTTTCCCGCCAGACGCGTGGGCTTTGCAGACCTGTGGCTGGTCTTCGGTGATTTGTGTACCGCGATTGTCCTCATCGCATGATTTTCCGCGTTTTGTATTTTTTGCGGCGTGGCGTTGATTTTGACGCTGACATTTGACGCGTTATCTGGTGTCTATCGCATGCTACCGCCTTGTTGTGAATTTCACGTTGACACGGGGTTATTTTCCCGCGATGGGCTGCTATATTGAAAGTTGCGTTACGATACCCTTGCGGTAGATATCACACGTGCTTGGGAATATACCCCTATATGCGGGTGCGCTCTACAAGTGTGATTATAATGCACCCCTACGAATAGACTTCGATTTCCGCTACATTGCTTGCACCAAAAATTTCAAAAGGATTGGTCCTTGTCATGAGAAGGTTCTGCTACACTTGTTTCCCAGAGCTTTGGTTCTGCTGCAGTGTTTTAACTGCGTGATTACCTTAAGGGAATATATGCACATACCAGAGGCCAGAGGAGATTTAACAACCAGCAGGGGGCGACTCCCCTACACTGATACGGGTGGGTGAGGAAATTCGTCCTATAAAAGGGAACCACCCACACACCTCTCCCCCTCTCTTTGTCTTGACCCAGAGTGGTTGTTTTGTGCTGCTACCTTAAGGGAATGCAAGTTGTTTCTTTTATAGGGTCTGTGCTGGAACTATACAGTCATTAACCTGGATTCTGAAATAAACTTTATAAAAAATGTGTTGCTATAAGGAACGTGCACACTCAGTGGTGAAGTCTCTATTTTATGCCTGCTCCTTGTAGTCTTGTGCTGACCCTGGCGTCCAGATATAAATGTATACACTATGTCAGTTCGTGATGAGAATACATTCAGATGAAAGAAGTTAACCACTTCAGGATACATACCTGGATTTCTGTCAACATGTTCAGTAGCACAGGCATGAACCCGTTATGTCTGCTGTTGTTTCTAAAATTACACACTTCGTGGCCATTATTCTTGTAAATTATGTCTAAATGACACCGACACAAAAAGCTGTTGTCATCGCTCGTGCAAGACAGGGACGGAGGCGCCATTTGATGACAGATACTGTTACAGACAGAAATGAAATATGGAATAAACACTTAATGTGCGCCACACGATGCCTCCAACCACTCCTTCCAACTAAATGGTATGCAAAACACCTCCCACCCTACTTGTTCAAAGAATAGTTAACAGGAATGTTGGACTGGGATCGAGTATTAATTTGATGATAGATTTAAGAAGCTTTCAGCGTGCTAATGGCTCAATTTGTTACGCCAAAATAGATTGTTGTGCATTAGTTGACGGTTGCATGGTTGTCTGTCTCAACGTGCGTGTGACTCTAGGCTCACTGTTTTTGCATTGATTTTTTTCATCCACTCTTTTTCAAGTGATGCCTTTCCTGCCCCCTTGCAGTGCCATTGTGTGGCTTGTCAGCTTCTTGGTCAAGTGATACACATAATCCCCTGTGGCGTATGTGTTTATGTGGCCACCTAGACTTTATTTTTGTTTTATTTTTGTGGTTTTTATATAGAGCACCTCGGGCTTTTGTGTCCTTTTATCTGAAGCCAGAAGGACAATATGAGTATAAGCAAAAGAAGCAGCCAAATATAAAAGCATCAAGAGAGCTAACAATAGTCTTATTACGGATTATATAAAGTAAATAAATTGTCATGGAAAGGTAGAAAAAGATCCATCCATCCATCCATCCATCCACCCACCCACCCATCCATCCATCCATCCATCCATCCATCCATCCATCCATCTATCTATCTGTCTATACACACACAGACACGCACACACACACAGATTATAATACCAATATTAAAACATTGAGCTGTTGGGAACAATATTGAGTGGAGTGGGAAAGGCCAGCTAGTGACAAGTAAACTTTTTCTGCACCAACATTCCCTACCATTGCTTGTGTTTTCCATTACTCCCTGTTTAACTTGCGATACCAAAGGGGATGATGGACGGAGCGTTTGAGCTAAAGAATGATGATGGATTAAACCCAGATCAGTTGACTGGAGGTGAGTGTTTGATTTGCTCAAACGCTCCGTCCATCATCCCCTTTGGTATCACTTTGTTTGCCCTAAGTTGGCAGGGTATGCCCAGACGTGGGTCCCTTGCTCACTTTGCCACTGGATTCAAGATAGCCTGGCTGATGAGGGTTATGAACACAAAACCGGTCCCACGATGCTTGTTTCCGGTCCAGGGAAGACATGGCTTGGCAGTACGGGCTGGACTGTTCCCATGAGGCACAGGGTCAGACTGATTTGCATATGGCCATGTCTGAACTGGGGTGGTGGAGTGAGCTAAAGAATGATGATGGATTAAACCCAGATCAGTTGACTGGGGGTGAGTGTTTGATTTGCTCAAACACTCCGTCCATCATCCCCTTTGGTATCGCCCTGTTTAACTTAGAACATTCATCCCTCAGTTGATGGAATTAACTCATGGCTGTGTAACTGTGCAGCTTTTAGTTAACCTTCTCCAGGGCTTTGTGATTGTGTCTGTGGCTTGGGCGGATATCTCCAGTTGAGGCCCTATAATGACCCGTACAGCTCTGGGCTGTGGGCTGCATTGCAATATTAGAATTTCTGTAAATCGCATAGTCAAGCGAGTTGAAAAGAGAGGCTAAAGTAATGAAGGCTGGCTTGTAGGTGGAGAAATGGGATTAGGATGCGGTGGACTGGAGAAATCTGAAGAACAGGGGTTCAGATTTGAAAAAAAGAGAAGGATTTGTGCATATAGTATTAGGGATTGATGTCTTGAGATTGGGACTGAAGCCGGAGCAGAGGCAACATGATTCACTGTTTTTTAACATAAAGACATAATGTTTTTGAGCTAAAGAAAGAGAGAGAGGGAAAAGGCCACCAGAGATTTTAAATTTGCTCAATAGGTAACAAGAAGAGAAGGAATGGGCACGTTTGTACACCAGACAGGCCCCTTTAATAATGCCCCTAGTTTCAACTGGGTGGCTCCTACTTAAAGCTAGGGGCATTGTTTTAAGTGGCATGTCTGGTAAGGCAAGAAAAGCATAGGAGAGATACCTTGATGAACAACAGGGACAGCCTTTCAAGGAGCAATATGTGATTTTGGTATGCCATTAACAATGGAGATTTCTGAATGGACTCTGAAGAATTCATGAATTGAGCCACGGTCTTAACGTTTTCAGCTCATGCAGTAGTTTTAGCTGGCTATGTGCTGTTAAGGTCATTTCGCACACGTGCTTGCCCAATGTCCCTGGTCCAGGGTGGAGGAAATCTTTGTTAGGGACTTATAAATGAATAAGGGATGCATAAATCTCTGCAAGATATTGAGTCAGAGAAGCATGTCACAAGCCTGCATGGAGTTTTATTCACAAATCCTTATCAGCTCTCCAGAAGATATTTGCCCTTGTTCCTGTAATCATAATGGTTAGTAGAGGCAGTAGGGGAGGTCAAAGAGAAACAATACAGCTTTGAAATCGGCCTAAAACAGGGAACCTTGCATTTTGACGATGTAGGTAAGAGCGGGTGGGAGCAACGCCACCCCCAAAACTCGTGCCACCTGGGGCGGAACCCCCCCTCGCCCCCCACCCCTTGCTATGCCACTGGTTTCACAATTTCCTCAAAGGCATAGTTTCTGGACATGTCACCGAAATTAAGACCCGAAAAGGACAGACAGACATAGGAAATTGTGTTATTCCACTGTTTTCCAGGCACATTAGTTTTTAGTGGCAGTAGGCCTCATCTCCTTTTCCTGATTTCAGAAGTCCCACTCTGGGACTTCCGGCACATTCAGGAACTGGGAATATTGGAGTGCTGCACCAACAGTAAGAGGTTGCTAAACAGCGTGGCAGCATCCCCGAACTGTAGAAAGAATGTTCCTAGTCAATTGCAAGACTTCTACGTTGCCCCTATTATTTTTTTTAAACGTTTTCAATTTCACAGTTTGAACAGCTGGTGACATTTTTGGAAACATTCACAAGTCCAAGGTCTAAGATTTTGCAACATCACAGACCACTAATATTTAGTCTTAAAAAAAGACACTATAGCATCGGACATTTACTACTGCGCTTCATGTATATCTGTACTAGAGATGAGCCAAACTGTTTTCAGTAGACTTCACATCAATTCTTCTTTCCCTGTTTATTCCTTTTGCTTCAGGAAGGTGCTAGGGGGAACTGTCAGAAAACTCTGGGCCTGATTACGGCAAGGATTTCAGAGGTTGAAGATATGCCCAGCTGTCTACGAAGGTAAGTTTTGGAGCTTGGGCAGTGGAGAATGCATTAACTGGAGGGTCGATGATGCAGAAAATCTCGCTAGACGGAAAAATCTGCAATATGTTGGCTTTCCAGGAGGGGTTAAGGGACCTTTCTGACAGATTGTGTATGAGTCTCACTCTCAATGGAACAATTCTATGCATGCTTCATTATAAAACGTGTCCACAGGACAATAGCTCCCAAACAACCCACAGGCACGTCCCCTTACCAAGTGATAACCCGTTTTCTGAACTTCCTGGATAGGGAGATGATACTGAGGGAGGTCCGTCATCAGGTGAAGTATGATATGAGAATAGTAAAATCATGGTGTTCCCTGACTATACTAGAGAGGTGCAATGACAACAGCGTACGTTTTATTTTATTTTTTACTTTTTTATTTTTTTTATTTTATGGAGTTTTATATAGCGTGAACTTGACCCGAAGGTATTGGGTATCAGAGCGCTTTACATAGCACCAGTTGCGTTACATGAGGACACATTAATTTTTGTTAGGCACAGGGAGATTAAGTGATTTGCCCAGAATCACAAGCTGTTCAGCGTCATTGCAGGGACTCAAACCCTTTTCCCCAGATTCGAGGTCAACCCCCCTAGCTGTTAGGCCAACTCCTCTCACAAGGTCAAGCTGAGAGCTCTCCAACTGAAGTACATACTGCTATTCCCTGCAAAACTCAAGGTTTTCTTTGAGGGCAAGAACTTTTACTTTCAATCTCCAGAGGAGGCTTGGACGAATGTATGACGATACAACACAAAGATTTACAACGCATGCCTTTACAACGCAGTTTTTACATCACAACATCCATTACAACGCATGTTTTTACATCGCATGCCATCACAATGCATTTTTAGAAACTACACTTACAACGCATTCCATTACATCGCATTATACCATTACAACGCATACCATTACATTACATTTAAGGTAAGTGTTGGCTAGTGTAGGTGTAAAAATTACTATTCCCACTCCAGTGAGTGCAACTTTAGAGTAAGTGTTAATTAGTGTAGGGGTGCAAATTACTATTCCCACTCCAGTGAGTGCGACAGTAGGGCAAGTGTTGGATAGTGTAGGGGTAAAAATTACTATTCCCACTCCAGCACCTGCAACAGTAGGGTAAGTGTTGGATAATGTAAGGGTAAAACCTATGTGTTGTAATGGTATGCATCATAATGGTATGCGTTGTAGTGACATGTATTGTAATGACATGCGTTGTAGTGACATGCGATGTAATGGCTGTGTTGTAATGGCATGTGATGTAAAGGATGTTGCGATGTAATGACTGCGTTGTAAAGGTCGCACGATGTAATGACTGTGTTGTAAAGGTTGTTTCCTGGCTTGGACATGGCTGGAGGAGCGACCACCACATAGACAAACCGAAAGTGGTAGGACCACTGGAAGCACCTCATACCCGGAGGGGGTGAGGCCCAAGACATGTAGATATGTGAGAAAGAAACAAAGTGAACTGACCCTGCTTGGCATAAAGGGACCCTGCTGGTGGCATGTTGGCAAGAGCTGAGGCCAGGACTGTCCTCTGACACTGAAGTTGAAATCGGCTGGTCGCTCAGAAGACCAGACCTCCGAGCCTCGGACAGGGATCGATCCTCAGCCACGGATGACCCGCATCCGACAACCAGGGAAATTGCATTACTGAATCAGGACGGGACTGAGTCCCTTATTAAGACTACCATCCTAGTTGAAGATGACCCTGACAATGGTAGGGTGGCATAGACTCAATACTTTCATTCTTAGGGGTTATAGGAGCCTTTACTTCGCCCCCACTGAAACACTATTGTGATTGCAGTGTGTTTTTCTTTTTTTTCCTTTCTTTTTAACAACTCAGAAGTTTTGGGGGTTGTAAGAGGAAGGGGGTTTACTAGTAAAGGGGAGGGCTACATACCTCTCTGCCTTATCCTGTACATTGGTTGCCAGGTTGGCGAGTTGGGGGGATTGTGTGGGAGGCGGGAGAGTGCGGGGAGGGCAGGTCTGGGGTGGAGGGAGGAGTAGAAGGGAAGTTGCTGCTACGATTGGGGTACAGACTCGAGATAAATCAATACCGAATGTGGGGCCCAACATGGGAAGCTCAGACAGCACCTTGGAAAGTGAATGATGGCATCAGGTGATAATGTCCTGGAACATATAAATGGTATTGAGAGCAAGATCAAGAGAGGGTAGGTGGTCAGGTACATTAGGAGGCACAAGCCGGATGTGGTCCTCCAACAGAAGACCCACCTTCAGAGCACTCAATGTAGCTTTCTTTGGAGAGGAACCTACATGGCACTGGCGCATTCAGGCTTTACCAAAGGCTCCCATGGGGTGGCCATCCTAGCCAGGAAAACACCACCTTTTCGCGTCGGAAAAACGTAGGTTAACTCAGATGGGTCATATGTGGTGATTAAAGGTATCTGGGGGTGGTGAAATGTCCTGTTGGTAAATATTTACACCCTCCCAAGGCTTCACAAGGTGACACTATAGAAAGTGGCGGGGATCCTGCTAGAGGACGGTTCCTCCTTGCACATAATAGGGGGCGATTTAAATCAAGTAGATGATCCAAATCTGGACGGAACCAGTCAGACTAGTGGACCACAAAAGGAGACGGTCCTGGTGAACTACAGGGTCACCATGGGCCTCTCTGACCTTTGGCACAGACACCAACCCATGGAACATAAGTACTCCTATTATTCCGGAGCCCATAAGGTGTTCTCCAGGCTGGACTACATCTTTGCACAGGCAGATGAGGGGAAGAGAGTGGAAGCACCAGAATATCTAGCCAGGGGACTCTCAAACCACTCCCCACTTTGGCTCATATTCGGGACCCAGAAGAATAGAGGGACACAGACTTGGAGACTGAATGCCTGGGAACTTGGAGATACTACTGTAGCTAAGGAGATCAGGGTAGATATGAAACTCTCCTTTAATGAAAATAAAGACTCTGTAGCATCCACCATAGTCCTTGGGAGGCCTATAAGGCAGGACATTGAGATAGGGTGCAAAACATAGTAGCCCATAGAAAGAAAAAAGAGGCACAGGACACGGAAGAGAGCGGAAGCTAATAGAATTGAATAATAGTCCAGAAGCGCACATGGACCACAACAACTTGCGCAAAGTCTAAATCATACGTAGAGACTGCCTGTCATTGGCACCGCAAAAAATTATAATCCTATCCCAGCTGCACGGTCTATACGACACCAGGGACAAAGGAGGGAGATTGTTGGCCTGGCTGGGTAAAAAGGCAGCAGAGGCCAGATGGGTGACTGAAATCATAGGAGATGATGGGGTCTTCACAGTCACACCCCGTGCTATTGCAACTGGCTTCACAAAATATTTTGAGGCTTTTTATAAGGCTCTCCTCTTGTCGGCTGCTGCCCAAGTGGAGACGTACCTGGCAGAATTCACAGTCCCAACAATAGTGGGGAAGACAGACAGGCCCTAGAGGAAGATATGGGTTTATCAGAAATATTAACTGCCATTGGCAAGTTGAAGACTGGGAAGACCCCGGGCCTAAATGGTATACCAGCTGAACTCTTTCAGAAGAATGTGGGAATCCTGGGCCCAGATCTGCTCAAGATGTTCCGTGAGGCAAAAGAAGTGGGAGCCTTTTCCATGGAGCTCCGAAGTGCCATCATCGCGGTGATCCACAAACCGGGTAGGCCTAAAACTAAGTGCAGCTCATACCGCCCGATATCCCTCCTCAACATAGAGACAAAAATTATAGCCATAATCCTAGCAAATAAACTGATATCAGTGATCAGTGATGTCATAAATCTGGACCAATCTAGCTTTATGCCAAAACGATCTAGCAGATTCAATCTTCGTCATTTATAAAACTGGCTGAGGATGGTCCAAAATAGAGAAGAACCCCATATGTCCCCGTCTTTAGATGCTGAGAAGGCATTCAATGCAGTCCACTGGCCCTTTTTGAGACAAGTCCTGGTGAGGATTGGGTTAGTCCCAGCTTTATCGTATGCATTGACCTTCTATATACAGACCCGGTGGCTAGAGTTTGAGTGAAAGGTAAGTTGTCTGCTGAATTCCCCATAGGGAGGGGCATGAGACACAGGTGCCCCCTATCACCCCTCCTCTTGGCCCTCATGCTAGAACACCTAGCCATCACAGTCTGAACACACCTGGATTTAGTGGAATTCATAATAAGGGAAAAGGACTTAAGTAACAAACGTATATTGTTTTATGCAGATGACGTTCTTCTGTATGTATCTAGACCATCTATCTCTCTGCCTACTACATTCCAGATATTTGAAAGATATGGGGCACATTCAGGATATACAATTTATTGGGACAAGTCCAGGCTCTACCCTGTCGGTGGCCCCTTTGTTCAGCAGGATTGACCAGAACAACTGCGTGTTGATAGAAGGGGATTTAAGTACTTTGGTATTTATGCGACCTCCAGCATTGAACCTAGCCTAGACCATAACATTTGGAGGGTCATTGCTGAACTTATTGGGGATGTGGAGCAATAGAGAACGTTGCCGTTCATGATAATGGGGTGGGCAGCCATGTACAAGATGGTGTCATTTCCGAAACTATTATATATACTTCAAAACACCTATCATAAGATCCCAGAAGAAATATTCAACAGGACTGATAGCGAGACCAGAACATTGTTGTGGCGCTGGGAACACTGCAAATAAACCAATATAATGGGGGTATTTCTCTTCCTAATGTTCAGGCCTACTATTGGGACGCACATTAAATAGTGATTAATGATTGGGGATACTTGCCTGGGAAACACCCTACGTATGCGCTGGAGAGGACCCAATTCCTGACCAACTCATACCTACACTACATATATCAGGGAAAGGGGTCACTCAAATTGCTGACTGCAACCAGATGACAATGGCTGCATGGATGGAGGTGGGGAAGTTGATGAAATGGGACAAGAAATTGACTTGAAAGACGCCCTTAAGGGTTAGTACACGATTGTAGGAAATTGGAAAGTTGAAGGGCCTTCGGCAATGGGACATAATAGAAATCTCCAAACTAGGAGATCTCATAGAAGGAGGCGTATTCATCCCTTTTAGCTCCCTGCAATGGGAATACCAGTTACATAACAACCAGTACTTTCGATATCTACAACTGCAACATGCCTGGCAGGCAAAAAAGAAAGAGATAGACGAACTCCGTTAATATGCACCACTAGAAGGGAGGCTCCTCCAGGGTGCACTAGTGTAGAAGGCAGTCACCTGGACCTACAAGACAATCCTCAATAATGTTCAGGACACCCTGCAGAAATGAAAGGCAAGGTGGGAAGATAAATAGGCGAATTGGACAGCACAGATTGGGAGGCATCCCTGATGTACCCAAGAGACGTGGAAGTCAGGTCCCGTCTAATACTTATTCAGCCCGTTTCAAATTGGAGCTCTAGAGGGAAAATGCCAAGCCGCCCTCCACTCAAAATCTATCAACAACAATAATAGCTTGGCATCAAGAGGACTCACGTATCAATTCAAGGACCCCCACTACTATTGGGAACAACTTTATTCCACCCACTGGCAGTATGTCCAAAAAATTGGCCCGGTCCTGAACCTCTTGAATTTTAATTAAGATAATCTGCAATACAACCCTTCATAGCCGTACAGAAAGTGTTTCACCACAGCTCACAAAGAAAAAAGAGTAGTGTGATTCGTGAGAGTAAAAGGAAAAGATGAGAAGGCACCTCACGTACGCAACACCAGGAAGGCTGCCAGCTGGTTCTCGCTAGTATGCCCACGTTTTGTCATCATTGGTTGCCAACTCATGAAGAAAGTTTCCAGTAAAGAAAAAGGTAGATAGACAAAGGAAATTTTTTGACAGTAAAACTTTGCTGTCCCCATAAACAAAGAGTAAGAATGAAAAAACCTAGTGAATTGCTAAGAACAAGACGTTCAGAGCAATAGTAAAATTGAGGTATGAACTCACTGTTAGGTCAACCTCTTTATTCACAACCAGTGAGTTCACTCAAAAGTAAAAGCACTATATGTCGCTAACCTTTATAAAGAAGGCCAACTTATTCAGTTCAAGGCTCTCCATGGGGCATACTATGCCAGAGCCCATTTATGTAAAATTGGAAGGGCCGCAACATGATATGGTCCTGTCTAGAGATTAGCCTATACTGGAACTATATAATAGTACAGGAATTAAACAATATATTAGGTATCACTTTCCCAATAGATACTAAATTCATACTGTTGGGAATACTCACAGAGGTGGACGCGCCCAGGAGTAAACCTCTTCTTAGTAATTTGAGTTTAGTGGTGATGAAACAAGATATCGCCAAGCACTGGGGTGCCCCTGAACCACCTACCTAGAGAGAATGGCAGGAAGGAATGGGCCTCTATTTGGCCACAGAGAGAGCTACGAATATGGCAAGATGGTGCCCTAGGAAATTCTGCAAAGTATGGGGTCCGTGGCTTACATACTACAAACTGGACATGAGGAGAGAATGGGGTGGGCCCTCTCATTAGCAAATCACCCGAAGACCATAATAATACTATATGGATTATTGACCATGTGGGCCACACAATGGAAAAATACGTTAATATGGTATTGTCACATTGTAACACCAAGAATCATACGTACTACTCCAGGTAGCTTTGTAGTTAGAACTGTTGTTTTGCTGAAAAAACAGAATAAAGATATTTTTTTAAAAAAGAAGAAAGGCAGGGCACAGAGCATAATTAAAGCTGCAGTTTCAAAAGGGAAAGAAATCCTTCTTATACTCTATTTTTCCAGATGAACAGTGATAAACTGAAAGGAGATATTTATGACAACATGTTTACTTTTCATGCTTTAGGTAATTATGGAAAGATAGACCTTCTATGCATGTTTCTACACATTATGAGCTACTACATTTTTTTAATCTGACTTCTACTATTCTGATTCTAATATTTTTTTACAAAAATATCTAATTGATTTTTGGTGCATTTAATATTGCACTAGAGATTCTAGTTTTCATCTACATGGTTTCCGATATCCTATCACGTTTAAGTGAAAGAGCATCACACCAAGGGTTTAAGAGTTTTCTGGTGATGGTGTGGCCATGTATTATAAGGAATAAAGTACATCCTTCAGTACATTATAAGGATATTGCAATCACTTTTGAGTTCCATTACCTTATAAGGCAACTAAGCCGTTGGCCTAGTTTCTCTATGAGGAACTCTTCATCAACTTGCTAAATCCATTGACATTTTGGGGCAAGAGAGATCCAAATAATGTGGCAGGGTTGACTAAATTATGCAACAAAAAAGGCAAATTATGCAGCCTAATGTAGTACATTTTGTTTTAGTATTACCTAATTTTATTTTTATTTTTTTAACATGTTATTACTTTCTGGACAAACGTTTCACCTCATTAGTATCACTTTGACACCCAAAAAGAGAAATAAGCTACAGGAAGGTGATCAGGAAAACTTAGGAAACTCCTTCCATTGTGTGCCAACAGGTGTTGCGTCGCAGTTATTATCTTTTGGTCTGTTTGAGATAGAAAATAAATGTTTTGCTGAAATCTGCAGAGCATGTAGCAGATGATGGATAATGTGGCAAATCATAGTTATGCGGAAAACGTCGCAGCAACAGAATCACATAATTCAGTGGCCCTGTATATAATGTATAGAAGGTGGTTCTTAATTCCATATATTTTACGTTTGAAATCATCCAGATGCCTTAATAGTTTCTTAGGGTGTAGCAGAAAGAATTTGTGTTTTTCATTCAAATACAATTTGGAATCTGAAGGTGGCTATTGATTCAGAAAGACTGAAGACTGAAGTCCTCCTTCTACACATTGGCTCTCCAAATTTATATATTTAGGTCTGGCTGGGCCACCTGAAGCCTAATAACAGATTTTTTAAATTGTCATGTTTGAACGAAATTGAGGTTTTCTTCTGGAATTTCCTTTTTTGAGCCAACCACATTATGAAAAAAGTAAACATCTGCTGGCTACCATCTCCTTAGCAAAGTTCAACCTCTGTTTCTGGCAAAGGACTAGAGAATACTGGTGCAATCTGATATGGTGTTCAGGCAGAATATTGGAAAGAAAAATATTGTGGGACAAAATATTGTGTCAAGAATATTGAGTAGAAAAATATTATGAAGGTAAGTTTCTATAGGTAAGCAAGGTTTTACTATATTTAACTCCACATTTATGTACCTTGATGACATATAATATCTTCAATGTAAGTAGATGTGAATTTAAGAAACGTAAATCTATACTTACCTATTTGCACTTACCTGCTCAATATTTTGGTCCTCGATATTTTTGACCCAATATGTTTTTCATAAGAATTTTTTGTTTCTGATATTCTATTAGTGGTAGATCTATTATTACATATTGATGGGGGCATTGCCATTCTAGCTATCCTGTCAAAATAACTTGAGCCAACCATATCTGTTCCTCATGTTACTGTCCATCCTTTTCCTGGAATTAAGTAATCAGATTAACTTAACTCTTTACTCATAAATCGCCACAGAGGCTTGGGTGAAAGATTTATCTCTTCAAAAAAATGGATTAAGCTCTTTCAAAAATCTTTTGAACAACTTGTCTATCATGTTAAGACCCCTTTTCTAATGGTTCTCTTTGTTCAAGAAATAGCTCAAGAATGCTCCTGGAGGATCCACTGAATAAAAAAGAAAAACACGGGAGCGTGACGCGCGCACACGCAAGATGGCGGCATTTCTGTAAGCTCCGGTGAACCTCTGTGTGACCGTTCGGACTCCGAAGTGTGGAGCCTCGGAAGGTCGCTTCCCGCTATCGCTACTGCAAGCGGAATGTAGCGAGAAGACGGAGGAGGTGTTGCGGCGCACTGAGAACGCGTTCCACACGCTTTATTTGATGCTCGCGTGTTCTCCTCAGCACGGCTCCTAAAATGGCGGCGCTACGGGGAGAACAAATACGTTGTCTTTGAAGGCTCTACTTTTTGAGGGAGTGGCGGTGAGGACGACATGAATATTCTCCCTTGGCAATGTTTTCAGCGTTGTTGCTTAACCAATGAGGTGCACTTTGTTACTAATGCAGTGTTATCAATGGAAGTTACTTTTAAGGAGTGCTGCGACTGTGTGCTGTAAATTGGCTCTAACTGAAAATGTAAATTGCTGCCTACCCTGTGGTAAAGCTTAAATGAAGTCAGGCTATGTCTCCCGACAACCATTTAGTCTTTTTTTGAAGATGTGGTGAGCTTGGATACCGCTTTCAAGATAAGATCTTCTTGGCGATTGTGACTTGTGCGTCAGCAGTTTTGCAGGCAGCGTCATGTGTTGCATTGCATCTTAGGATGCTGTCCTCCTTATTGAAGCCTATAATTACAGATTTCAAGAGCCAGGAGTTTACCTCACCATCTTTCAGCAGACGATAATCATTTCTTCACAAAAACATATGTGGCTGCCATTTTAGATCACGTCGTCCATGCCTTTTCCGCACTGTGCGGTACTCTAATAATATTTTTATTTACTGGTGCCATTTTCGTATCCACTCCCCTTTTGGACGACCTGCTTCCACAATTTGGCTATCATTTGATCTTCCCTGGCGTATGGTGGCTCCCCCTTTACCTTGCTGCAATTCTCTGGTGTTTTCCTTTGCTTGACACAATGTCTACTAACTCCCACTCTACCAAATCTTCCACCTCTGGTACAAAACCTAAGCGTCATAAGAATGACCCGCCTTCTCCTATCCACTCTTCTCAAAATCCTGTTCTGGACTCTATCCTAGATGAAGTCCGTGGCCTTCAACCCTTCATGTCAGCCACTAATGAAAAACTGAAACAAATTGAAGAAAGATGGATCGTCATGGAAAGTAAAGTTTTTGATCTGGAACAACGTGTTAGTGATTTACAGGATGCCTCTACAAAAATTCCGCTTCTTGAACAGGAAATTCATAAATTGAAGATACACACGGAGGACCTTGAAAATCGTAATCTCAGAAATAACCTACGCCTTTATGGTCTTCCGGAAAATATTGAAGGGTCTAACATGGTATCCTTTCTTCAGAAATTTCTTCCAGAGCTCCTTGATCTCACACACTCTTCAGGTCTTCTTAATGTTCAAAGAGCACACCGCTTAGGTCGATTAAATCCTGCTGCAAATAAACCTTGTGGCATTATTATGCTCTTTCTTGAATTTACTGAACTGATGCATATTTTGAAAGCTGTTAGACTTAATAGGCGTCTTATTTGGTCAGGTCATACTCTCTTCATATCGCAAGATGTCTCCAATGCAACCAATGCTCGTCGCAAAGAATTTCTTGCTTTACGCCCACATATGAGACGTCTCAACATCCAGTATGGAATTCTTCATCCATGTCTCTGCAAAATTACTCATGAGGGACGATCACAATCATTTGACGATAAGGAAAAACTTAAACTTTATCTTCGGAGTCTCCCGTCACATGGCATGGATACTAATCCTTGACTAATTTTTCTTCTGGATTGTTACACTGTATTCTGTTAACTGGTTTATTTAAAGTTTTTGTTGATGGTTTATATTATCAATATTCTTGTGGCTTTCTTTCTCTTTCCTCCGTTATAGTTATTGTTGTGGTCCGTGTCCTCTGGCGTCTCTTTGCTCCTCTTTCTTTGACTTTTCTTCGTTCTTTACAGATCCGGATGTTATTCCTTGATCTGTTTACATGTCTCTATCTCTCTCTTTTGCTTCTTTCTCTTTTTCTTTTTGTCTATCTCTTCTCTTTACCTGCTCATTCTTACTCAGCTTTAATCGGGTTTTTCTGTACCTGTCTCATCTTTAATACTAAGTCGTTCTCTTCACATATTGAACATTGTCTTTCATTCTTTTGTCTTGTCGGTTTTGCAGTTTTGTGTTCCTGTTCCCTCGTGTTTACCTGCTCCCAGAATTATGGTTAATGTGACTTCGTGGAATGTTCGTGGTCTTGGTCATCCAGTCAAACGTCAAAAGGTATTGTCTCACCTTGCTAAACTTAATACCCAAGTTGCTTTTTTACAGGAAACCCATTGTAATGACAAAGAATCCCTTAAACTTAAACGCCATTGGGTTAATCAAATAGTTTTTTCTCCTGCTATTGATCGTCATGGTGGTGTCGCTATATTGTTTCATAAATCTATTAATGCACAGATTCTTTCATCAGAGTGTGACCCTGATGGTCGGTGGGTATTGGCAGAGGTTATTATAAATAAAAGACAAATAACTTTTTTCAACATTTATGGTCCTGTTAAATCAGATTCTGAATTCTGGCACTCTATAAAGCTGAAACTACTGGCAATTGCTAATTCTAATATTGTGGTTGGGGGTGATTTTAACAATTGGTTAGATCCGTTTACTGATAGACAATCTAATTGTAAGTTCAAACCTGACAAATCCCACAAATCATTTCAAGCAGCCATTTCCTCTCGCCCATTATTTGATACGTGGAAAACATGTAACCCAGATACCTTAGAATTTGCCTTTTTTTCACCCGTCCATCATACCAGATCTCGTATAGATTATATTTTAGTTTCCAAATCACTGCTACCATGTCTCCAATCCTCTGACATTGGATACTTATTTATATCTGATCATGCTCCTGTCTCCACCCTTATCGACCTATCTCTCACCACATGTAAACAAGGTAGATGGCGCTTTAATAATTCCCTCCTATCGGATCGTTCCTTTATTTTAGAAGTGACTTTTAAGGAATTCTTTACCTTTAATAACTCTTCAGACACTTCCGTTCACAACAATTGGGACGCCTTTCAAGCTTCCTTCAGAGCATTCACTATTGCATACTCCTCAAGGAAGAAAAGATTACTACATACTAAATATAAAGAAACCCTAACCCTTCTAAAAACGTTAGAACATAATTATTATTATTCTAAATCTCCTTCATCACTACAAGAATTGATTAAGGCTAAATCCTCCCTAAATAAAATAGTCACTACGGACGCTTGTAACATCCTCCTTAAGATTAAATCGAAATATCATGGAGGTCAAAATAAAGCTGGGAAAATGCTTGCAAATTATCTAAAAATTAAATCAGAACGTAAAGTTATTGGCCCCATTCATTCGGAATCAAACAACACACTCCTTTCATCGGATTCCGATATTATCTCCACATTTCAATCATACTACAATCTCTTATACACAGAAACTACCACGCCCTCTGAAGATGATTTTACCTCTTTTTTCCATGATATCCCCAAGCCTAAAACTTCCCAGGATAATTTCGAACCCCTTTAAGAAGATATCTCTTTACAAGAATTAACCGATGCTCTTAAATCTTTGAAAAAAGCGAAGGCCCCTGGTCCTGATGGATTTTCAATAGAATTATTTTCCACTTTCTCCTCAATTTCTGCTCCCAAATTGTTACAACTTTTTAATTCCTTTATATCTAATTCCTAAGCCTGTGGCTCTTTTTTGGAAGCCCTTATTATTGTAATCCCCAAACCAGATAAAGACCCCTCCTTTTGGAAAAAATGTCGTCCTATATCATTAATTAATTATGATTGTAAGATTTTTGCAAAAATTTTAGCTTCCCGTCTAGAAAAAATTATCCCTCTTCTCATTAAGCCAGACCAAGTTGGCTTTGTTAAAGGTCGTTTGGCCTCTGATAACGCCAGAATGTTTTCCAATGTTCTTGCTCTTAGTAGAAATTATCCAGCCCCACTTGCTGCTTTATCCCTGGATGCAGAAAAAGCCTTCGACCGTGTTAACTGGGCGTCCTTATTTCATGCATTACAATGGTTTGGCTTTAGTCCAAAGTTTATTTCATATGTTAAATTGCTATATACCAATCCAAAAGCATGTATTTTTGTTAATGGTCTCTTTTCCCCTTATTTTTCCCTTCAAAGAGGTACTCGTCAGGGCTGCCCCCTTTCACCACTACTTATTTTGTTATGCTTAGAACCTTTTCTGGAACGTATTAGAAATAACCCTCTCATTAATGGTTTTAACTTCAAGACCCAACAAATTAAATTATCTGCATATGCTGATGATGTTCTTATTTATATGTCTAATCCTGTGTCTTCCCTACCCCCCTTTTTGCAGGAAATGTCATCATTTGCTAAGGTTTCTGGCTACAAATTAAATTTTTCTAAAACTGAGATCTTACCCTTAAATCCTTTATGTTATAGATATATGTTTGACTCATCTAATTTCACCTGGTGTCCCCAAAAAATTAAATATCTTGGCATATGGTTCTCTCCCAACATTCGTGACACATTGTCCCATAATTTTACTGCCTTAAAACTTAAAATTGCTAGTTTGTTAAACCTCTGGTCTCCTCTGTTCCTCTCTTGGTGGAGCAGACTTGATATAATTAAAATGATGATTGTCCCTCAGATTCTGTTCATACTATCTATGTTACCTTTTAAAATCCCTAAATATTATTTTTCTCAGATTAATTCATTATGCACTAAATTTCTCTGGAATAACAAACATGCACGTATTGCTTTGTCCAAGCTGATTCGTCCTAAAAATGAGGGGGGGGGGGAGGGGGGGGGTAAGATTCCCTGATTTTGCTTTATATCATAATGCCTTTTTGATTCGTCGATTTTATGCTTTATCTAAAGATTACCAGGATTCACCTAAACCTTCATGGGTCAATGTTGAGTGTTCACTGTTAAATGACTTTTCAATGCGAGATGCTGTTCACATGACTAATTGTACTTTTGTTTCCAAATACCCTATTTTGAAACATTCTCAATCTTTGTTACATACACCTTTCTTTACGAATTTGGATGACTATCAATCTTTTCTGGCGTCATCACTTTGGTTTCATAAATACATTAAGTATCAAATCATTTTACTACAAACAATGGAAAGAAAAGTGTCTTATTTACGTACACCAAATGTTTGTGAATAATGTAATTCTTTCTTTCCATCAGTTGCAAGAATCTTTTCGATTACCTGATTCCTGTATTCAACAATATAATACTCTAGCTTTAATACTTCAGGATTGTGTACAGAAATTTCTCTCTCTACCACCTCCTCCTTATTTTCTTCCTGATACTCCATTATATCAAATTTCTGCTGATACTGTGCTTAGTGCCTCTTTTATCTATAAATCTTTATCTACCCCTGTTGGTACGCGGACTAAATCTAAGGTTGAACTACAGTGGGAACATGACCTTTCTTTGACTTGGTCGATTTCGCAATGGGATAAGTTTTGGCAGAAAATATTCAAGACTTCCAAAGCTGCTAATATCACACAGTCCCTGTACTTTATTTATAATAGAGTTGTCATTACTCCCCTTTTGTTACATAAGTTTAACCACTCTACTTCATCATTTTGTTGGTCTTGTCTTAATGCTGAAGGTTCTTTATTGCATTTATTGTTCTATTGTCCTAAGGTTTATGCATTCTGGACTGCTATATGGTCAAAGTGTACCCTGATTTTCTCTTACAAAATTCAACTTAGTATTCATAATGTATTTTTAGGCACCATGTCGCCCGATTTGGCTCAAGTTAATCCCACATCTCCTTTATTTGATTTATTTCTTGCGGTGGCTTTTAAAGTCATATTAACCTGCTGGAAAGACAATTCTAAATTATCCTTTTTACACTGGTGGAACTATATTTGTGATGAGCATAGAATTGCCTCTATTCCTCAATCTTCTATCCACCTTCAAATTAAATCTGATTTACTATGGCTCCCTTTAACGACTTATCTGTCATTATCATTATAATCCCTTTTCATCCTTACTACTGAGTTCTCATTCTCTTCCTTTCTTTCTTCTCTTTTCTTTACTCGTTTCCTTTCTTTCTTTTTCTCGCTTTCCTTTTTCCTTTTTCTTGCATCTTTCCTCTATAAAAATTACTCGTCCCCTTTAAATATTATATTCTTTCTAACATTCACACAGGTTCTTTGCATACCACTATAATATCCTAGTTTTATATATTTTTCCTTAGATATACTCTCTTTTTCCTTTTAGGCACGTTATTATAATTGTTTATATACTTTGTAACCTTTTCTGTGGAATTATCCTATTATACAGTTACTATTTTTTAGAACGCTTGTATACTTACATTTTGAACATTATTGATTAGTTATTACTTGTAATCCTGTGCTTTCTTTTTTTCAATAAAAACTATGTAACAAAAAAAAAAGAAAAACACTCCAATCAAGCCTTCTCCTAAACTTTGTAACTTTCTCACTATATATGTTAGGAAACCATAATCTGTTTGCCCTGATAACCAATTTCTCTTTCAGTGCCAAGTCACTCTTCATCTCTTTCTCTCTTTTTCTTTTTTCACGAATGCAAGTTCTGTAAGTGCAAGGGACACATATTTTATTATAAGCAACTAGGATAGGTCTAACAGGTAAATCTTTGTTAGCAAACTTTCGCTACATTTTTTTTAAGTTGTCCCAAAATATGAGATGTTTTGCAAAATATACTTGTCGGCAGCCGGAAGCATTTAATGTAATAGTATGTATACCTTTCATTCAAAAGTCACAAGAGTTAATTGCAGGAGACATGTTTCAGGAGAAAATATATTTCTGTTTTGGTTTTACTGTTCTGGTGATGATATGGTACAAGACTACTGTTGTCCGACTATCATCTGGCCTAAACATCATAGGCCTGAATTAGAGTTTGGTGGGCAGGTTAATCCATCATAAAAGTGACATATATTCAATACTCTGTATTACAAGTGCATTATACCCTATGACATTTGTGATATTGCTGGTGAGAGTAAACAATATGAGAAACTCTAAATGAGGCCTAATGTCTTAAATACAGGTTACAAAAATATCACCTTATTGGAGTTATTGACAATAAAAGAAAATCTACACCCAAAGGGATGATATTTTTGCAAACGATATTCCCGACACAATAGTTATGTGACACAATAATTCTTTAGACAATATTCTGACATACAACTTCCTGTGACATATTTACTACTTGCTGCAGCATGCTGAAGATGGAAATAAAGTGCAATTTCAAACCTGAGAAAACTCATGAAGTTTAATAAAATCATTCCACATAAAAAAATGTTTCCACACTTAGGGGCATATTTACAATCGAAGAAGTGTTAGCTTCCTTGGCTTAACGCCATGCTCTGCTGCTTCTGAAATGCAGGGCTGCACCATATTTACAACAATATGGTGCAGCCCTGCGTGCAGCCCTGCGTTTCCCCCTGCACTGGCGCTGAATGGAGCTGTCAAGCGCCAAGCAGGCACTCTTGTACCATAGTGCAAGGGTGTCTGCGTTGCAGGGGAAGATTGTTTAAGTGCAGGAAGGTGTCCGTTCCTGCACATATAAATCTTTAAATGGCATTCTGTAACTTCTATGTGTGCGGCTTAATGAAGCACACAGAAGTTGTAAAACCTCATTTGTGTTAATGATTGTCTTCCACATAAAAAATTGTGTTTTGCTGTTTCCATGTGCAGCGCACATGAAAACAGCAAAAACGAGGAGAAATTGAACATTTCTCCTCGTTGCACCAGGTTAAGACCAGGTTCTCCCTGTTCTTAATTTTGGCGCTGTCCCATATTTACACCACCCTTGTAAATATGGGGCAGCGTCAAAATCAATGGGTGTTGCGGTGGAACGCCCACAGCAACACCTGTTGCCCTTCCCTTTCACGCGAAGTGTAACGTGAAATAGAGCCTTATTTACAAGGCAGCGTTAAGCCACATTAAGTGGCTTAACACTGCCTTGTAAATAAGGCGAAGACCCTATTGCCACCACAACATCGTGAAAAGTAATGTTGTGGTGGCTATAGGGGCTTGTAAAAAATGCCCCTTATTTGTGATTTACCCTATCACTGATATTTATAAAGCACTAAGGTACCGGTTTCGTAAATCATGTCTACAAAAATATTGAAAATTATTTCTTTAAATATAGTGATTACTGCTGAATATTCAAAGGTTTATGTCAGGCTCACCATGCTTGCATTGTGTAATATTAGCCAATCATTAACTCTGCCCTTCAGAATTCGAGACTGACTCATTTTAAATAAAAGAATTCTTCAGACTCCATCTACATGCCTTGTAAAAATATATTTCCTGGTACAATGCCTGCCAACATTTTGCTCTCACCTAATGTTGACCTTACCTCAAGTAAAAAAAGTTCTCGTTTCGTTGTACATTTGAAGAGAGGGAATGGAAACTGGTATGTGTCTCTGACAGGCATTTCTACAGTTGACTTAAAAACACTCACTGTTTCTGCAGAGGCAACTTGGACAGCATTTTTATGTGAAATTAAGTATACTACAATCAGAAACATATAAAACTAATAGGCAAATTCAGCCGGACCATTTTTATAACCCTTAATTAGACAAAGTGAAATCAGCTTGAAAGAAAGTCTTATCTGCTTACAAGCGATGTCTAAGCCGAATGCAAGGGTTCACTGAGTCTTTTTGTTTCAACAAAATCAAATGAGTAGCAAGAGTGACCTCATGCATCATATGACCCCCTCAATGACACCACAGGAAATGACAGTACAGGGTCTTTGAGCCTGATGACTACTTTCCTTTTTTTTAAAGTCAATAAAAATCAAACTAGCACACACAACCGGCGTTTAAAATGAGCAAAATCAATTGTGACTTCTTTTAAAAGATAAGTAGTCATTTGGGTTAATTCACATGGTCAGGAAGCAGTACACAGAGATTTATAAAAAAAAATCATAGGAGTTTAACAGTTGTTATCCCTAAATCATGTGCCTTCCTAATGTACACAGATATTGGTATGCTAATCCTCATTTTCATCCGCACTAAAATGGAGGGTTTATTATAAAAGGATTCTTTCTGCTATGTCAGAAAGAGATAACATGGGGCGTGGCTTACACGCCAAACAAGATGGCCGCGTAGCTCCGGAGCTCCGCAACATCGATCCAATGCGATTTCTTTTCGGGAGGGAAACCCCTCAACTACAAATTATGGGTGCTGGAATTGTCCCTGCACACTGCGGTGAGCCCTTCAACCACTTCAAATGCTGTCTCCACCCAATTTTAAGCATTTTTGACGGCGCGATCCGAGTCGGACTTTGACGGCCGCCATTTTGTATTTTCTCCTCATCGCACTCAACATACTTCAAGATGCCTCTCCGTGGCTTGGCTCTCCCCTCATGAGCTATAATTGCCATTTTATTTCCTTGTGCACATTGAATGAGCCTCTATATTATGGAAGCACTGTTTTGCTTTTGTTACTTCTCCTGGCATGTACAAATGCGGTTTGCCTAATCTGAGTACAGCCGCCATTTTGTAATCTCTTCAATGTATCCCTGAGGTGAATTCTCAACCAATATATTGTTGCTTGTTTTGGTTCTTTCAAGATATACCACACATTTATGAGGGAAACTTTCTAAGTTTCAAGGTTTGGAGCTTGTGCATAGTCTCAATTGCACAGCTATTTAAGATTTGTTTAAAGTTTGGTCTTAAGAGTTTAATTGTTCCACTAAACTCCAACGTACTTTTATGGGGAGATTGAAGAATCTAAAGCTCTCTGCCTCTACTAAATTTACTGCGTGTTCAGATTCGGACTCTAATTCTAATTTTAAAGCAATGGAAGACCTTACCTCTCACTCTTCATGCACCATTGCAAAAACGCAGCTTACAAAGTACCTATAATCTCTACTAAACGGCCAAAGACAGACCCACCATCTCAAGGGAATCCTTCCTCAACCTCCAGGGATATAATCCTTGAGGAGATTCGTGCCTTGAAACTTTTCATTGAGGAAACTAATAAGACTCTACAATTTCTAGATGATAAACAGTCTTCCTTGGATTCACAAGTGCTTATTGTGGGACAACAGAAAGAGTCTCTCCAAGCCTCTTGTTGTCGTATTTCAAGTTTGGAGTCTGAAGTAGCTTTACTCAAGAAACAGGCAGAGGAGTTGGAAAACCGAAATCGCAGGAATAATCTTAGACTTTATGGTCTCCCTGAAAATATTGAAGGCTCCAACCCTACCGTAATTTTTCAGTCCTTTTTGCCTAAGCTCCTGGATTTGCCTGCTACTCCTTCACTTAACATTCAAAAGGCTCATAGACTGGGACCAAAAGTTTCTGTCAAACCACGTGGTTTCATCAAGCTTTTTCTGTAATACACAGACCTTCCTCAAGTTCTGTCTGCTGTCAAATGCAAAAAGCAAATTTTTTGGGAAGGTAATCATCTATTTTTCTTTCAAGATGTAGCTAAGATTACAGCAGAACGTCAAAAGAAATTTCTCGATTTACGCCCTCAATTACGTTCAATTAACGCAGGATTTAGACTCCTTTATCTTTGTCTCGTCAAGGTCACATATAAAGAGAAGAATACAACATTTGAAGATCCTGCGGTGCTGCGAGAGTTCCTCGTCTTCATGGAGCTGATGTTATGGACACTTCAAAGCCTGCTTGATTAACATATTTGCCTCGTTTTATGTAGTTGTTCTCTTGTCCTGACTACTCATTGAGTGTTGTTTTGCTTATGTTTTTGTAATGTTCTAATATTGTTGTTTTTTGTTATATATATATTTCTCTTACCTTTCTCTCCCTAACGCCATTATTCTTTTCATGTTTAATTTTTCTTCCTTTCATACACAGGTGTTTTATTCCTTCAATTTCTGTTACCTGTTGATCCTCCTGTTGCGTTGACATTTTTGATTGTGATCCCTCGGGATTCGGTGGAGCTTCGCTGCTGTCGTCGTCATCTTTTGGTGAATTCACTCCCCTTTCGCTTTGTATCTGTAGGTATGTTTTTCAGTTGTCTTTCGTATGACTTGTACTGTCTCTTTGTTCTATACCTTCTTTCTTCTTATGTCTTCTCCTACATGTTTCCTTTACTTCCTCTTCTCTTTTTTTATTTTTCTTTCCCACCTCTCTCATCTCTCATGTCCTTTTTTCTAAAACAATTACCCTTTACTCTTCTTTTTCTTTTCATACATATTTCTCTCTTAATTCTAATCTCTGCTTTTGTAAGCATAATGCCTGTTCATACTTGTCTTATTAAATTACATTCAGGGTCACAAGCTTGAACATTAGAGGATTAAACAATCCTATTAAAAGGCAACAGGTACTATCTCACCTAGCTAAACTAAAAAGCGATATTGCTTTACTCCAAGAATCTCATATTACCGAAGATGAAGCATCAAAATTGAAGAGATGTTGGGTGGGACATGTGTTTAATTCTCCGGCAATGGGTAAGAAAAACGGTGTCTTGATTTTATGTCACACAAAACTGCATGTTTCCATTATTCAACAAGAGGCTGATACTGAGGGTCATTGGGTTATTGTTAAACTTCTTATAGATAAGATTCCTTTAGTTATATTTAATGTTTATGCCCCCATTTGGTCGATAAGGTTTTTTGGACTAATGTATCTGAGAAATTACTTACCTATGATGATGATTATATCATGTTTGGTGGTGACTGTAATCAAGTTTTTGATTCTATTTTAGATAGGCGTTCCAGAAATAAGTTTCTTCCCTCTTAAATGCATTCACAATTTACTTCCATAATTCCTCGTAATGCGTTGGTAGATATTTGGAGACTATGTCACCCTGATCTTAGAGAATATAGCTTTTACTCGGCACCACATAATTCACAATCCTGTATTGATTACCTTTTCCTGAGTAAATCCCTAGCCTAGCATGCCGTTCAATCTGAAATTAGTTTTATCTTAATCTCAGATCATGCTCCTGTACTTGTAGATATTGTTTCTAATTCCTTTTTCTCCTTATTCAGGAAGATGGCGTTTTAATAATTCCTTGCTCCTTGATCCTATTTTTTGTCAAAAATTCTATTTGTTTCTTTCTGTGTTTTTTACAACTAAAAATACCCCCGTAATCTCCCTTTGTTGTGGTTTGGGATTCCTTTAAGGCTGCTGCTAGATGTTTTACCATAAATTTTGTTTCTCAAAAGAAAAAATCTGCAGAAGCCCAATCTATTCAATTACTTAATGAAATGAAACATTTAGAATATACTTATTATCATTCGAACAACAAGTCCTCTCTATAAAATCTCATTGACGCTAAACTTACCTGTAATAGACTATCTACTGATGCCGCCTCTAAATACTTATTGAAAAGTAACTCTCGCTACTATGGAGGTCAAAACAAAATGTGGGAAATTATTGGCCAATTATTTAAAAGTGAGAGAAGAAAGAACAAAAATAGAATCTCTACAAGGTCCCGCCGGTACTTCTATTTTTAAAGATAAAGACATTTTAAATGAATTTGTATAATTTTATATGTAACACCAACAGAACAACTGGATCTTCTTTCCTATTTTCAATCTCTTCCCTCTTCTTCTTCAAGTCACATTGATTTTAAGTCTTTGGAAACTGATATTTCTTTAGTGGACATCTCTCATGCTGTTTCGGTCTTGCGTCGTGGGAAAGCACCTGGCCCTGATGGCTTTACCATTGAATTTTACAATCATTTTGCCAAAATCCTTTTGCCAAATCTTTTACTTCTTTTTCAATCTTTTGCTGTGGATGGGTCTTCCCGGGGCATTTTTCAGGAGGCTTTAATTGCTTGATTCCTAAGCTCTCTTTGTAAGAACTATCGACCTATTTCTTTGGTCAACACAGACTACAAGATTTTCACCAAGATTCTACCTCTTCGTATTGATTCTATTCTACCCAATCTTATTGGCCCTCAACAATCTGGTTTTGTTAAAAGGGAGACTTGCATCTGACAACTCACAAGTTCTTTTTAATGTTTAAAGCAAAGCTTCTTCATTGGAACACCCTATTGCCGCGATTACCTTAGATGCAGAGAAGGCTTTTGATAGGATTGGTTGGGATTTTATGTTTCGTGCCTTAAAATGGGCTGGTCTTCCTCCTAAATTAATTGCTTTAATTTCTTTATTATACTCAGGTCACCGAGCTTCAATATTTGTCAATGGTATAACTTCTGACTATTTCTCATTGCATATAGGAGTGCGACAGGCATTGTCCCTTATCTCCTTTATTATTTGTTATAGCTTTAGAACCCTTTTTAACTAAAATTAGACAAGACGATCGTATCACTGGTTTTCATTTCGGTCCTCACTAGGTTAAAATGTCAGTCTATGCTGACGATATTCTTTTATACTGTTCTAATCCCGAATCCTCTCTTGCTCCTGTTTTTTCAACAGGTGACATCTTTCTCTAAAGTTTCTGGTTATTGCCTTAACGCTGAAAAATGCAAAATTCTACCCTTAAATATTTTATGTCAAAAACATCTTTTTGACCAATCTGGGTTTTCTTGGTAACCACACAAAATCAAATACCTGGGTTTATGGTTCGCTCCTTTATTATCTGATACGTTAAAACTACATTTTGATTATATTATTAAAAAATTGAATGACTCTATTGCTTGTTGGGATCCCCTCTTTTTATTGTGATGGGGTCGTCTCGACTCGAATTAAGATGATGCTCTCTCTCTCGTATTATATATTATTTCCATGATTCCTATTCGAATTCCTGAATATTATTTTAAGAAAATTATTCTATTTTAATAAAATTCTTATGGAAGGGTAAGTCTTCTCGTATAGCCTTGTCCTCTCTAAAAAAAGATAGACCTAATGGAGGTCTTAAATTTCCTGACTTTAAAACGTATCATACCGCTTTTTCTTTAAAACAAACTGCTGGATGGATTGCTACAGAGCTTCCTTTATATCCACCTCTTTGGTTAAAAATGGAGAACTCCTTTATTGCTCCTTTTAACTTTCAGGAGATATTAACCTTCACTTTCCACATTGCTTCGCTACGTTCTCCTATCATTTCCCATTCTCGTAAAATGTTGGTCCCTATACTATCTTCATCATATTCCTCTAATAGCTCTATTCATCAACTACCCATTTGGAAAACTAAATCATTACGAATTCGTAATCGTTCTATATACTGGACAGCTTGGTATTCTAGAGGTTTAAGTTGGATTTCCCAACTTATATCAACCCCTTACTTTTTCGGATCTCCAAGCTCAATTTTCTTTACCTTCATCCTCTAAAGCACAATACACTCTCCCATATCTTTCTCTCATTCTACATCTTCAAAATCTACCTAGCACTAATGACCTTCCTATTTTGAACAGAAACTTATTCTCAATATTGGACAATTCCCCCTCAGCGTCTACTATATACAAGTCTTTGTGTCTTCCCCCAGACAGATGCAAAACAAAGGTTGAACTGGCATAGGAGAAGGACTTTTCACAGGAGTCGCCAATTACTACTTGGGATAAAGTATGGTCTAAAATTCATAAGACTTCTCGAGCTGCAAACAACACGCAAACCCTTTTTTTTCATTTATCATCAAGTGCTATTTTCCCCAATGTCTTTGGCATCTTTTTCATCAGAAACACCCTCTACTTGCTGGTCCTGCCCTTACCCCATGGCTGAGTTAAAACATATGTTGTTTGAATGTCCTCCAATTCAACATTTTTGGAAACTAGTTTGGTTCCAAATTCAAAATATATTTAATGTCCAGATCTTCTTTTCTTACACGCACATTTTCCTTGGTACTCTCTCCTCCCAATGGTCTCAGTCACCACTCAGTTTTAAGCTTCTAGATTAATTATTAGCTATCGCATTTCATTTAATAACTTCTACTTGGAAACAAGCTGATAAAGTCACTTTTAGATCTTGGTGGAATGCAGTCTGTTTTCACCATGGACTTTTATACAAATTACGTCTCTACCAATTAAAAGAGATCTCCTATGGCTCCCTCTGACAACTTATTTATCCCTAACTGCCTCTTTAAATGTTACTTCTTAGAATAGATCAGATGATGTATGGATTCCACCTTAATTTCTCCCTTTTCCTCCTCATTTTCAGATAATTAATTAGTTACTTACTATTGAATGTTTATTATTCTGTTTTCCTTGTTTTTTTTATCTTATTCACTGTTCTGCTTACAATGATGCTTATTTTATATAGTTGCCTGTTATCCTTAATGGTTCTATAATATTTGCATTTTGCCTTATCTCTCCCCCTTTCTTTTTCTTCTTCCCCATTTCTTTATATGATGCATTTTCTTTGTACACAGCGTGAGATTTATATCATTATATATTTCTACCTTATCTATTCATTTATGTAAAATAGGTTTCATTATATCATTATATTGCTGCTGCTTCTTTCTTTTTTGTTTTGTTTCTTCTTTAATAAAATCAAACTTTAAAAAAAAGAAAGAGATAACATCAGGCAAATGTTTACTAGCAGGGCAGGCAGAGATATGAGTTATAAAACCAGTTTTAACACCGGGGTCAAGATTCATAAAGGGTTAGCCTTGTGTTAGAGTTACTTTTTTAACACTAAACCAAGGGTAAACCTTTTTGGGGATTAACAAACCAATGCAAATTGGCATTCGCGTTGGTTTGTATGGAAAAGTAGCATGAAACGCTGCTTCGCATTACTTTGCGTGAAGGGGTGTTACATGGGGTACATAGGCATTCCTTTGCAACCATTCATACTTTTTGACACTAAACGCAATCTGCTAACATTAGTAAATAAGGTTTAGCACCAAAATTAACCGCTGCTGAAAGGCAGCCATTAAATGGAGAAATATTTTAATTTCTCCTTGCTTTTTTGACTTTGCATGGGTGCTGCACTATACAGCACACATACAATGTAGGAAAAGGTTTTAAACTTGTCTAGCCATTGTATTTTGTACAGTAGTGTACCCTTCCTGTACAAAATCTATGTTAGATTCAGGCATGCACCCTAGCACTATGTGCCTGGTACACGGCTGCCGAAATCAGCGCTGTTGCTAGGAAGAGAGGAGGAGAGACCATATCTCTGTAGATGTGGCACTCTTGTGCTCCCTCCCTGTCCTGCAAGAGGATTGTAGCTGGTTTACCACATGCCCCAGCATCCAGTGGAGTCAACAAGAGCCACTGAAACCCCAGCAGACCTTTCAAGAATGAAAGGAGCCAAAGGACGGTCTTAGCTCACACTCTGCTGACTGTGCAGCTCGTTGATGGAATACTCTCCTGGAGGACTCAGTGTTTATCTTGCAATTGGCGGAGATGTAGATATGGAATATTGAGTAAGCAATATCGAGGTACCTTAATATCACAAACAAAGTATTGAGTACGAAATATAGACAGGAAAGTATTATAGGTGTTCTGTACCTAACTCCACATCTACGTACCTTGAAGCTAGGTACATATATTGAATGTGCATTAATCTAGGGTTAAGGAAAGTAAATCTCTACTTAACTACATGCACTTACCTCCTGCTTATTTTGGTACTCTGTATTTTGGCCAGGACACTAAAGTATCTCTTTATTGCCTACTTGATATTCCTGACTGCAACCTTGGGGGAACCTTCTATAGACAAGCTTACTGTATGCAAAAAATGTGCTCTTTCGGTAAACTTCCTTCTGCTAGGTTGTGGATAGTGTTACACAGCGGTTTGTGGCACTTCACTTTCAAAATCATCCAGAAACACAGTAACAATTTCTGTCCAAAAGCCTGCTAAACTTGACAGTTTTGTGGTCTACTTCTCTGTACATGTATCCGGCCATTCATTCATAAACTGAATGAAGTTACTGAAATTGACTCTAGATTGCTTTTTTTGAAAGTTTGGTTCTGTGCTTAGACTGATCAATATTTTATCTACTGATGGAAAATGGTTTGATTCAATGGTTATGCCTTGTGGCTACGTAAAGATTCATTTTCCTTGGTGCAAGGTATAACCAAGTATATCTTATTTCCCATCAAATTCCACAAGAGACAGAATGAGGAAGAGACAGTTCTTCAATAACTCTAGACACAAGACCAAAGATGGGATGCAATACAGGGATCTAGTAAGTGCTAGTGTAGACACTTGTTGTGACTGCAGAACTCTAACATTCTCAAGATAGAAATATTTGCCCATAGTATGATACCATACTAGCTTTCCATAGACAGGGTCAGAAAGGAATCAGAATATCTATATCTGGCATTTTTTTTATGTTCAGCTGCCCATTACTTTTTTTACAGTAGGGAGCAGAAAATGGGATCCCCATCATGACTCAGGAGACCCGGGTTCAGCATTTTTTCATAAAAACAAGGCCCAAACATCATAAAAGGGAATGCATCAGTGGCAAACGTCTATCTTTTCTTTGACAGTGTGTCAAAGATATCTCATGATACAACGCAGTGCCACTTTAAATATAGACTTTTCTATCTAGGGCATATTAAACAGATTGAATATATTGATAGTAATGTGTGTAAGAGAAACTAATAAAAACAATGGTGCTGTATTAGTGAAGAAGACTACTGGGCAAGTCAATAAAATCAGCCAGCTTAATATTGAACAGAATTGTAAAGTTTCAAAATGTCAGAGTTCCTGAATTAAATATTGGGCCATTTTTATCCAGATTATGACTAAGCAATCGCGTTTTCTCAATCACATTTGTTCCTTTCATGAACAGCTTCATATTTCCAATGAATAGATTAACTTTATTCAGAATCAATTTGTTTCAGTCCCAAATGTTTTCCCTTAGCGTTCTTGTTTCATTCCTATCACACACTGATTCATTTTTGTCATCAGCGTTTTAGTTGTATGCATAAATCCATTATTTTGTGCAAATTTGTTGGGTGAAAAGGTGAGATATTTGCATTTTAAGTCTAACCACATATTAAGTATAAAATTAAACATGTTGCTGCTTGGGGAACAAAAAAAGTGAGTATGCAACATGGGAAATATCATTCCTATGCAGTATAATCATAAGTTGGGGAAAAGTTCCCTTCTCAAAATACTGCTACTGGAACCTGACTCTTCTTTTCCTAAAATATAAATGCATTTGAATTCAACCTATGTCTCCGCAATGGTAGAAAAATAACTTCTGAGTGTTTGTGGAAAATGTTCTCTCAAGCTTAAGGACGTGCCTAGCCACATATGATATGAGAAAGCTGGACTTTTGAGTTTGAAAATTGAGGTGAATTTTTGTCTTTTCAAAGTGTCTTAAAAAGTGCCATTTCACAGAGTGGCTCAAGTTCATATTATCCCAACACAACTCACAAACACCCTGGTGTCTCAGTTTGAAGTCTGAACATGTTCCTCCACTTTTGCAGATATTGGTAGCAGAGTGTGCCATAATTGAAACTCATGTGTGTGTTTCAGTTTTCCTTAATTCTTGAATTTTTTTATTATGACTTTGATCTCATCATTCATCGGTTTGTTTTCTAATAAACAGAAAACAATTCAACCATACTTTCAATGAGGCCTGAACGTCCTTGAAATAATATGCAAACTTTATACGCCTATCATTTATTCATTGGCTTACTAGTTGTCAAAAGGCGTGCTCGGTGTTGTGTTAACATGTTTGGCACCAAGAAAGGAAAGCCCCAACCTTAACACTTTAGGCGAATAATGTGTGTTGACCTTGTTCTTGATATCTGGCAACAGAGAAACTTCTTAACATCCTGTATTTTGGTCTTGGAAACATGGAAATATATGAAAAATATGAAGGCTACTAGGGAATACACAGGGAGACATTTGGAGGCTAAAGAACATTCATTTAACATATTCAAGTTGGTCAGCTAGCACATTGCATTAAAATATCACTATCAATCAAAACAACATGAAAAACATTGCAATGAAGCTGATCTTTTATTTCAATTGGTCATGTGTAGAGCAGGTACACGTATCTTTTTCAGTGCAAGTAAAGACCTAGTCAATAAGGCAAGTATTGGTATATTTCAGAAGCAAATGTAAAGAATCATCATGAAGAATAAACATGAAACCATAATCAAATATAATTCAACCCCAAATAATCTTCATCCGCGGACATAAAAGAAAAACTTACACTGCAAGGGGAGTTAACAAAAGGCTAATGTAGAGAAGCGCTTTAAACTGCTGAAAATGGGGTTCTCCAACTCAAGAGTCCGACCATCAATGAGGACTGCTAAGCATCTTTTTGAGAGTGGTTATTCAATCAGGAGTCATAGCCAGTCTATCAATGTTCAAAATAGAGTTAAAAATAGCCATCAAAACATCGATCTTTGATTGCTTTGGCAAAATAATATCTCATCAATTGAAAAACAATTCTAGAAACTATGCTTAAGACAATGTTTGAAAATCTAGAAGCAGGTGTGACCTACACTTTTGTGCACGGTTTGAGACAGAACACAACCTTCGGTTTTCCAAAAGGCAGTAATGAAGAGCTACCTGAAGGACCCACTTAATTGTTTTTGTTCCATATCCTGAAGAATGGAGAAAAATGTATTTAAGGGGCAACACTGTTCTTGACTTAAAGGGGCAGTTTTGCAAAGTTTGCACCAGTGCATAAAATAAGGAAAATTATTTTGCCACTGGTTTGGCTGCTTGCGTAAGAGGTTCTTGAGAGCTCAGAGTTAATTCTATGAAAAATTGGAGAAGGAGGGGAATAGATGCTCATAAGGGCCCAGTGCCCATGCTCCAGAGATTAAACAAATCAAAAAATGGGGAGAAAGAAGAAGTAACTAGGTATTGGACGGAATGTGGGGGACAGTCAACAAGACTGCTTCTTGTTGCCCTCACCCATCCCAAGGGATGTCATGCTTCATTATCGGGGGTGCTCCTCGTTGAGCCGGCACTGCAGTGCACTATGGGTCAACCGAAGGGTCACTTTGGCTTAGACCTTTTTATTATTTACACCATTTGATGAGTGCGAGGGATGACCTGGTGGGGTGGTGTGAAGTGTTAGTGCTAGTGTAAGTTAAAATTGACTAGGGGATATCACTTAAACCTTTAATATATGGATTCCACTGTCAGGTCAAATAACCTTGATAGGTTGGATTACAATGTGCCCTCGTAGATTGGTTTGTTTTCCTTGTTAGGACCAAACATGGGTCAATATGTTTCGCGCCCCTATTGGTCAAAATGATCCGTGGTGCTTCTCCAGGACATCAAAGATGGGTGAGTTGATTATCCCAGACTATATTTATTACAAAGTAGTCCCCTGAATTCTGGTACCTACTTGCCTTGTTGCTCAAATTGGTTCTCCGACCCAAGGAGAGGTTATATTATATCTCATGGGATTAGGCAGAGGTTCCTCCCTTCGCTGAAGTTCCAGAGTGCAAGCTTTTCACTGCACCTACCCTTCACCTCAAGCCGGGAGAGCGGAAGTAAAGGGTAGGTCCAGCATGCAGCTTGCACTTTGGAACTCCCGCCATTGTGCGGAACCTCTGCCCCATCCCATCAGGTGCAATAGAACCTCTCAATAGGGGGCACAACCAATTTGAACGACAAGACTAGGAGGTACCACCATTTGGGGGACTACTTTCTAACAAATATTGTGTGGGGTAGGCAACTCACCTATGTTTGTGGTCTTGAACAAGCATCACAGATCATTTTTACCAATAGAAGCGTGAAACATGTTGAGCCATGTTTGGTCCTAACAAGAAAAACAAACCAAGCTATGAGGGCTCCTAGTAACACCCCTAGTAGCACCAACCTATCAAGGTTTTTAACCTGACTGGGGGATCCATATATTAAAGGTTAAAGCAATATCACCCAGTCAATTTAAACTCACTCTAGCACTAACACACACCACCCCACCAGGACATCCCTCACACTCACCAAACAGCATAAATAATTAAAACAAATCTCAGCCAAAGTGGCCCTTTGGGGGACCCGTAGGGCACTGCAGACCCGGCCCAATGAGGAGCACCTGCCCAATGATGAAGCATGACATCCCTTGGGATGTGTGAGGCCTGCAAGAAACAGTCTTGTTGACTGTCCCCCACGTTCCATCCAATACCTAGATACTCCTTCTTCCTCTTTATATCAGGAACAGTGAACTCCCCTTTTTGATTTGAGATCAGAATTCAGTCATGCTACATCAATATTTAAGAATCATGACAAAAAAGGAGCAAAGTTAACTTGCTTTATTTTTTCCAAAGTTTTCAAAATACAGATAAAGGACAAACTACTATGTCTCCTCTTTCAAATATTGAAATGTGAGCCTAAGCACCTTTCTTAGCGGAGTCTAGTAATGGGGTATGTGCTAAAAATGGCGGTTGTCCCAGCTGTCCACATCTCAGCTATGCCACCATAGTTGGAAGGAGGCTGTTACCAATATAAAATCTACCGAGTTCTCTACTTTTGGGAGCCCCCTTAATACTCAACTGGGAATATCTATAATAGCCTTGGAGAAGCTGTCCAATGAGGCGATGTCTGTCCAACAACAATATCGCTATGTCTCTACTCTCCTGGACTGTCAGTGATACCATGCAATTTTTCTGCAGAAAACATTTTAAAAGATCCCACAAGCACAGGGAGCAAACTTCCACCACTTGTGGAAAATCTTTCATATATGAGTCCAGAAAATGGACCCCCACTTTTGCAGTCCATCTTCAGGATTCTCATAATTAATAACGTTTATGCTATGCTACAGCATCTTTCTGTGGGCAGGCCAATGTATTTTTTTATTTTAAGTGACATCAACCATGCAGAGGGCAACTGTTTTAGGATGTGAGGGAGTCTGCTGCACTGACAGATATCTTGAACATTTAGCCGCATGCTCCATTCAGTATCGCAAAGACAACACCTCTGGCACAATTGCAGTTTGGCGAATGGCAGCCAAACTTATACTGAGTTAATATGTGTACAGAAATCTGCTCACTATGGGGAATATTATCAAGACAGGCGATAAAATTATCGCCGCTTTAGCGGCAGAAAACTGCCGCTAAAACGGCGATAATGGGCTTGACAATATGCTCTATGGAATTCCAATTGAAGCCCATGTTAGATGACCTTCACATCTAACATGGGCTTCAATTGGAATTCCATAGAGCATATTATCAAGCCCATTATCGCCGTTTTAGCGGCAGTTTTCTGCCGCTAAAGCGGCGATAATTTTATCGCCGTGCTTGATAATATGCCCCTCTGTTATTTGAGTGTGTGCAACTGAAACAGGACAAAAATCAGTCAGTTACATTTTTTTTAAATGTTATTCATGGATTTTTTTTTCATTTGCTAAAAATAGGTATTGTAAAAGAATGATTTATAAGCAGCAGTAGATATGTCATGTATATTTTTTCAATAGTCCCAAAAACATTTTCCTCCATTTCTGTACTGTTGCAAAAGTATTTATGCGACATGCACTTCTCCATTCTAAAGGAAACAAGTCATTAAAATGGTGCAATCTAGCACTGCTACTTGTTTTACAAAGTAGCAAACTTTACATAGTCATAAACATGATGTAAAAAGCTCCTTTGCAGTCACAAGCCATATCAATTGTAAACTCACAGGATCTGTGACCACAATAATGCTCTTTATAATGAAACAAAGGCCTAGTACGAGTTAAAAAAGTCCTTACAATGTGTTAAATGGGCTTCTGCTACCCTTTCCCAATAACAAATAGCTGGAGGTGTGAAAGAGGCATTACCTCACCGTAAGTCTTCCTCACCACATGATATACTCAGTGAGCTTCACCTTCCCAACAGAACCCTCTGAGCACTTTTGTGCTCTAGTACTCCTATCCCTCCCTAGCATGGCCAGCCTCCTTCACCCTTGACCCGGTAAAATAATAGGCACCATCCACCCCACTTCCTGTTTTTTTAGTTCTGTGTTTCAAACACTTCAAACAAGCTGCAGGTAAGTGGGGTGCAGTTGTACTTTATCAGGCCCATATTCCCAGTAGGAGGTCCTGCTATGCGGACTCACTTAATGTATGGCGCTTATATATTTTTGTATGCAGCACCGAGCATGTTTAAATATGCATTATTGCAGCCCCACTATAGCGGCCTCATACCGTAATGTTTTTTGAAGCCTTGCTTCAGCAGGCTCATGGTCTGGAATATGGGAGTGAGGGCTGTGCGCGGCTCCTGCACCATGTGCGGAGTCCGTTTACGGTATGGTTTTTGTCCTTCTCCAACTACACAGCATGTGTTGGGTCCACAGGATAGTGTCACTACTCTGTCTGAGCGGCTCTGGCCATTCTTTATTTTTTGCTGATCGATGTCCGCATGCTGGCAAGTCAGGTTATAGTTGGTCATGCCGCTGATAGAATGCGGCGTGTGGTGAAACCATTTGTAGTTGCAGATGCTACGGTATGGAAGGGTCCTGCAGCATATATAATTACCTTGGTGATAGCGGTAGTCGCCGGATCATGCATTTCGTGCAGCTATTTTAATATACTGGGGATTGTGGATGCACGAGGTGGATGTGCTGATAAGTGTGCACACTGGCCTGAGCTGCTCTCTCCAATCCTTGTGTGGTTCGAGTCATCAACCATGCTCCTGACTATCTGTGATGCTCCGAGGTGCTGGTTCTTGTTGGAGGAAGGTTCTCAAGGTTTCTAGAGACATGGCTCAGTTCAGTCTCTCTCTGATAGTTTTTTGGGGTTTATCACCCCTGAGTTATTTGTTCTCACTCCCCTTCCATCCTTTCCTGCAATGGGAGAGGCCCGGTGGCTGGTATTCATGACCAACTTGCGGGGTGGGCAATAAGCCTGTTCCTTCTATTAAGAGGGGTCAAGGAGTGTGTTCGCTCCTGTTCCTGGAGTGGAAGGCGTCATGGGTTTCTATGGTGGCCGAACAAGCGTTTAACTGCCCCTTAGCTGATATTGGGATATTTAGCCTGGTGGATTGTTTGTCGGATATTTGTTAGTGTGCATGATTGAGGTTTCAGGATATATATTCAGGATGAAGCATGCCCTAGCTGTGAGGGTCAGGGTCTGGCTATGACACCCTCTTTGCTGGCCATATAACTGATGATTCATGCTGCAGTGGATGCAGCATTATTGGGGCGTGTGGGTCCGTCCTCTCCTAGGAGACAGCTCCTTGTGCCTTCTACTTGTGTTGATGCAGAGGGGAAAGGGGATGTTCTCTGAGGCAGATAGGTGTGATTGAGCTGCCGCCTCAAGGGGTTGTAGTGTCTATGGATGAATCCACCTCAGTTCCGGCACCATGCGGGTGGAGTCGGCGGTCAAGTGCGCCTACGCCGCAGCCAATTTCTTCATTAGAGCGTCGGCCTATCTTTCATCACCTTCCGGTCCCTCTTGGAAGCCTTTCAGAGTCTGACAAGGCTGATGTAGCAAGGGGCGGATATCATGCCCACCCGGGCAGTGATGGTGCAAACAACCAGGATGTAGTCAGCCATTTCTTTTGATAGTTTGGGGGCAAGGCAGCATCTGCAAGTGCTGTCATTCAGTCTGGTTGACAGGTCCATTTGAAAAATTAAGGGGGATGAAGACTCTGCTCCTGATGGTCCCCTTTTTAGAGGTGAAGTTGACTCCTGAGGCATGAGCCGGGAGTAAGTTTAGCGCACTTTGCACATGCTGAGCATGTATTGTGACTACTTGTACAGTTTATGCTTTATTTTACGTTCGTTTTTGTGTAAGGATCAGCTGACTGTCTGCTGATAGCTGCGGACTGGGGGCATTGCGGGGGGAGTACTCGTGGTGGTGGTGGTGGGCTTGTGAAGGGGTGGCTGCATTCTCACTCCAGGTTCGGGCGGAGACGGGAGCGCAACCGCCATCTTGGGTTTGACTTTCGGTTAGCGGGCCAGTTGTTGGAGGATTGGACGCTACATATGGAGGCACTGACGCGACCACGCAGCAGACACTCGCAGCGGGCGTGCCGGCGGCGTGCCAAAGGCAAGCCCATCTGCGCCCGGCCGCGCCGGGTCGTCGACGGTCGCCAGAACCCTTGTCCATTTTTCTACTATATCTTGGAGTTATTCGCGTTCCGAGCTAGTGGGGCTGCAGTCTAAATGCCCTTCTTTAGCATGGCATCTGCTGGACAGCCCTTTTAAATGTAAGCTCTGCTCGTTCCAACTCCCAGGGGAGGAGTTGGAACCTTACCCTTCTGGCCATACGGACTTTAGGTTTCTGAGTTTGAACTGTCGGTGTCTGGTAAAACATCATGCAGAGGTTTTCGATCTTTTGGAGGATGAATCCCCTGATGTTCTCTTTTTGACAGAGACATGGCTTACACAAGACTCGACTGCAGAACTTTGGTTGGCTCTTATTATGTTATGAAGAGTCTAAACAGAGAGGGGCAACGGGGCGGCGGGATCGCAATTATCACGAAAGATACTTATTCCTGTAGCTTTACCAGGGAGAATGTAATGGACTGTGAGAGTGCGCTATTTAAAATCATGCTGAACCACAACCTCACCATCTCCGGCTTTCTCATCTATCGCTCCCGCTGGGCCATCAGGGGCGTTTAGGGAAGATTTAGTGAACAAAGCCATGTTTTATGCTAGCCAAGCGGCGAATTTCAGCATTCTAGGGGACTTATATCTTCATTGTGAGAACGCTGGGAAGGCGGAGATTGCCAGTTTTCTGGCCGACCTAGAAGCTCTCCAACTGACTCAGTGGGTGTGTGAGTGCACGCATGCCACTGGGCACTTATTAGACCCCTTATTTTCTAATCTTGCTGTGTTGAAGGTTCAACCTTCTGCTCCACAGTGCTGGACTGATCATTATTTGGTCTCGTTCTCACTGCGGTGGCAGGGTAAGCCGGGTGGTTATCGCTCTGCCTCGGTTCTGAAACGACCTTGGCATAAGCTAGATAGCAGCCGTCTATCCGTTTATTGGTCTAGCCCCAGGCCACAGCTGCCGCCGGTCATGGAGGTTGCGGATGCGCTTTTCCATGACTGGTTAACACTAGGCCCGGATAGCTGCATCCCGGCTAAACTGGGTGGGATTAATCGTGGGCAGTCTCAACCCTGGTTCACCGAATCTTTGTCCAAAGCTAAAAAACACTGTAAACAGCTTGAGCGAGTGTGGAGGCGCTCGTATGGCTTGGTAGAAAAAAATAACTATCGTGTTTCTATCAAACATTATCGTAAATTAATTCGGCGAGCGAGGGCTGAGTATGTTGCTAAAAAAATCTTAGATAGTTCAAACCCCTCCAAAACAATCTTCTCCTTGCTTAAGAGTATGAAGAACGGAGGTGTGTCTGGGAAATCCCCCATTTCATCCAACAGCCAGTGCAATGACCTGGCCAGGTATTTTGTGACCAAGGTTGAGAAGATTTATCAAAGCCTTCCCCCCGCGGTCAGGTCAGGCTGTAAGGACGGGTCAGGGGTTTCCGTACCCCAAGGGGCTAATAGTTTGTTATCTTTTCCTCTGCTATCCCTTGCTGATTTTGAGACCCTCTGTAAGAAGATTAAATCAGGTTCACCAATTGACCCATTGACACCCACTAATTTTCACAAGTTTTTTTCTATGATCTCTCCAGTTAGCTTGGATTTGGTTAATCTCTCCTTGTCCACAGCCGTGCTACCGGCAGCGTGGAAACACGCGAAAGTCACTCCTCTTTTAAAGAAACCATCTCTGGAGCCTGGTGAGCCGGGCAATTATCTCCCTTTCTCCCAACTTCCTTTCTTGGCAAACCTGTTGGAATCTCACGTGAATACTATTCTCACTGAGTTCACCGAGCACAATGCAATTCTTGACCCCTCACAGAATGGCTTCAGAGCACGCCACGGCACAGAATATGCTCTGTTGGCTGTGACGGAGGAAATCTGGGGGATTCTTGATGTGGGTGATTCTGTGGCCTTAATTCTTTTGGACCTAAGTGCCGCTTTCGACACTGTTTCTCATGAGATACTGCTGATGCGCTTGCAGGATATTGGAGTGAGGGATATGGCTCTGGACTGGTGTCTGTCGTTCTTGACGGGTAGATCTTTCCAGGTCTGGGTGCCACCATTTAAATCGCAGGAGTTTGCTTTGAAACAGGGGGTGCCTCAGGGCTCTATTTTGAGCCCCCTTCTGTTTAACATCTATATGCAACCTCTTGCATTGGTGGCCAAGGGTCGTGGGTTGTCTTTGGTGTCATACGCTGATGACACCCAATTGGTGATCGCCTTCTCCAAGAGAAATAGTGTTAGTTTGGGAAAGTTCAAGGAGGACCTGTTAGAGGTGGCGGGCTGGATGGCGGCCAACTGCTTGCAGTTAAATGCCAGTACGTCCGAGGTGCTGTTATTTCGGAAAGACTGGGACTTATGGTCCGAGCAGTGTTGGCCAGACAGCCTCAGACCGGCCCCTTCGCCTAAAGAGGCAGTTAAGAACCTGGGTGTGTGGATCGATAGTGGGCTCACTTTGATGCACAATCAAAAGCCGTGGCAGGGACCTGTTTTGGGCTGTTACGTGTCTTGAATCCTCTGCTTGGTTTTTTCCCCCCCAGGGTGCGTCAGACCATTATCCAAGCAACAATGATGTCTAGGCTGGATTATGGTAATTCTCTTTATCTTGGGTCCAATAAGTCTTGTATTAGGCGCTTGCAGAGAATCCAGAACTCTGCTGCACGTATTCTGGTGGCATTGCCAAGATCTTGTTCAGTCTCCCATGTCTTGTCCAAGCTACACTGGTTGCCTGTTGAAAAGCAAATCCAGTTTAAGACTCTCTGTGTTTCGCACAGGATTCTGACTCAACAGGCTCCTTTGGGGCTGTCCAACTTGTTACAGTTCTATGTGCTGCGGCGTTTTCCTCAGATCGGCTGACCAAGCTTTAGTGAGTATCCCGCGTGTTCTGAGAGCTAGAGCCGGAGGCCGCTCCTTCCACAGTCTTGCGGCGAAACTCTGGAATTTGCTTCCGGTTCCGATCAGAGGGATTCAGAATCATCTTGCTTTTCGTAAAGCCATTAAGACCTGGCTTTTTCCGGTATACGCCTAAACTGCTCCCTTCCGGTGACGCTCATTGTCTTTGGTTGTGCTGGGACGTCCCGTTGCTGGGGCAGCCATGCGCTATATAAATCTGACAAATAAAGAAATAAATACATTCTGTGCACTGTCGGGGTACTGGTGAAGGTGTCTGTGGAGGACTGGAGCTAGTGCCCTCAGCTGGTTCTCCTGCTGGAAGGTTCTTTCGGTAGCTGGAGAGCCTTTGGTCAGTCAACGGCTACCATGGGTAATCACCCTCTTTCGTGGAAGGAGACACGACCGGGGTGTCTCTTACCCAAATGGAAGCTAGCCTGTGCTGGACTTAGAGCAATTCGCCACATTTGTTCCTCATGTATGATTTAGAGTGTTGTGTTTGCAGGGGATTCATCCTTTTTCTGACTTAGTGGATGGTGTTGGCATCCTTGGATCTGTAAAATGGTTATCTCCATGAGCTGTTCCTGCCAAACTTCCAGATGTTTCTCAGGTTCTGCGTGGGTATGGAGCATTTTTGGTTCCAGGTTCTCCCTTTAGGGTTATATTCAGCCCCACGGGTTTTCACACCACTTTTGGCACCTTTGGTAGTGGACAGTCATAAGGTGGGGATTGAGGTGGTTCCATATCTGGCTGACTGGCTGTTTTCCACCTCTTCTGTTTCTGAGGATACCCTTTGCATTCCCAGAGGTATGCGGGATTCTGGAAGTCCATGGTTTCCTCATCTCCAGCTAGGAGTCTATGCTAGTCCCCACGCCATGCCTGCTGTTCAGTGGGCATCACCTGGACTTGGTCAAGGTCATCAGCCTTTTGTTTCCACTTTGAGAAGGTGGATTAAGCAGATGTTTCTTCTGGCCTACGGGTCCCAGGTGTTGGAGATGTTTGCCTGGATCCTGGGAAGGTATGCCTGTGGTATTCTATCTCCTGGGCTTCTTTCAAGGGTGTCTCAATTGAGGATATTTGTAGGCCGTGATGTGGGCCTCTTCTGACATGTTCATGGACCACTATTGGGTGGTGTTGGGTGGTCTAGCTGGTGGGGGCTTTGCTGCAGCTGTTGTGCAGGCTGGCTCTGCCTGCACTTGATTTTCGCTGCCCTGTTGGGCATCTAAATGTTTTTTCCTCTGTTTGATGTTTGGATTAAACTTGGATTTTGCCTCGCCCTTTGGTCCATGGTTTTCTTTTGGTGACCATGAAGCCGCTTGGCTTTGATATATGCTCACTGAGTACATCATGTGGCGAGGAAGACTTACAAGGAGGTAAGGCACCAGTTACTTGCTGGTAATCTTCATTACTCCGAGTATTCTTCCTCACCACATGAGTTCTAATCCCTCCCTCTCTGTTTGGTAATCAGCTTCATGTTGTTGTTGTATGCTGAGGCTTGGTAGTTGAACAGGAAGTGGGGTGGGTCATGCCTCCTCTTGTACTGGGTCAAGGGTGAAGGAGGTTGGCCATGTTAGGGAGGGATAGTAAGACTAGAGCGCCAAATTGCTTTGAGGGTTCTGTTAGGGAGCTGAAGCTCACTGAGTATATCATGTGGGGAGAAAGACTATACTCGGAGTAATGATGATTATCTGTAAGTAACCGGGCATTTCCTCCTATTCACAAGTCACCAAGATATGTATCATGTAATAAACAATTGATCACTTTTCGAACCCCTGAGTTGGGAAGTAACTAATTTGTAAAAGGATATCTTCCCTTTTTTGGGAAATGTGTCTGATGTCCTTATTAGGAGGATGCATTCTCACCTCAATACTTTCCCAAAAGGGTAACATTTTTTAAAAACTGCACCTTTAATGGACAGTGGCTAGTTAAAAAAAAAAATATTCTAGTTTGGGAATGAAAATGCAGGGATGGAGGGAGGTCTGCTGTCCCTTGATGGCCTCGACCCCTCCATTCACAGCCAGTCACCCACCAGAGGTCATTAACTGTGGCCTGCCTACTACTTAATTTTCATTAAGCAGTAGTGCTCTAGCACCAGCAGCGAATATGGCAGACTATCTAATCAGCGGCGGCATGGGCTACGTCCCTGAGGATGGTCTTACTGCCCAACAGCTATTTGCCATCGCAGACGGCCTCACTTACAATGATTTCTTGATTTTGCCTGGGCTTATTGACTTCACTGCGGACAAAGTGGATTTAACCTCGGCTCTTACTCGAAAGATTACCCTGAAAACCCCTCTAATCTCATCGCCCATGGACACTGTCACAGAATCTTATATGGCCATTGCAATGGCGCTAATGGGTGGAATTGGAATTATTCACCATAACTGTACCCCAGAGATCCAGGCCAATGAAGTCCGCAAAGCCAAGAAATTCGAGCAGGGATTCATCGCAGACCCAGTGGTGATGAGCCCTATGCACACAGTGGGAGATGTCTTTGAAGCAAAAATCCGCCATGGATTTTCAGGTATCCCAATCACAGAAACTGGGAAGATGGGAAGCAAACTAGTGGGAATCGTGACCTCGAGAGACATTGACTTCTTAACTGAAAAAGACTACACAACGTACCTGAGTGAGGTGATGACAAAACGAGATGACTTGGTTGTTGCTCTTGCCGGTATCACTTTGAACGAAGCCAACGAAATCCTACAACGCAGCAAGAAAGGAAAGCTCCCCGTCGTGAAGGACAGTGACGAGCTGATTGCCATCATTGCCAGGACAGATCTGAAAAAGAACCGCGACTTCCCACTTGCATCAAAGGACTCCCGAAAGCAGCTGCTATGCGGGGCAGCCATTGGGACTCGTGAGTATGACAACTATCGCCTTGACCTGATAGGGCAGGCTGGAGTGGATGTTGTGGTTCTGGACTCATCTCAGGGAAATTCAGTGTATCAGATTAACATGATCCATTACATCAAACAGAAATACCCTGAGCTACAGGTGGTTGGTGGGAATGTTGTAACTGCTGCTCAGGCCAAAAATCTTATTGATGCTGGTGTGGATGCCCTTCGTGTAGGGATGGGTTGTGGGTCTATTTGGAGTACGGCTAAAAAAAATACAGAGGTATGGGGTCCCTGGATGCTATGGAAAAGAGCACCGACAGCCAAAAGCGATACTTCAGTGAGGGAGATAAGGTCAGAGTAGCACAGGGTGTCTCTGGCTCCATACAAGACAAGGGCTCAATTCACAAGTTTGCTCCTTACCTGATAGCAGGTATTCAACATGGCTGCCAAGATATTGGGGCCAAGAGCCTGTCCATTTGACGCTCCATGATGTACTCCGGCGAATTGAAGCTGGAAAAGCGGACCATGTCAGCCCAGGTAGAAGGAGGTGTCCATGGGCTCCATATGGTCAGTGACTGGCTACCGCCCTCCCCCTATGACCTCACCACCCCCGGACACAGAACATAGACGTGGTATCTTTGGAAGGCGGGAGGTCGCGAGACCCCCCGGCCGTATTTATTAAGTTAAAAAACAATAAATTTTATAATTTGCATGATAAACAGTTATACAAAAATCAGCAGGACATTAGATACATTATTGTCAACAGGTGTGAGTGACTATCCTTAACAAAGACTCTAATACAGATTGTTTCCTAACCGAGTCTAACATCCTCCTCTGCATTTTTGTATACTAACATTTCTGGGCCATATGGCAAGGTCGCTAACCGGTGTCAGGTCCTACTAGCTGCGCCTCCCCTACAGGTGTGCGCATGCGCAGCCGGGCCCGGTAATTACCCGGTCCACGCCGTGAACTTCATTTACCCACTAAAGGAGGGCCCTTACTCTGCGCCATCCGGTGACGTCATGAGTATGTGCGCGCGGGGTGGCTACCAGCCTAAGGAAAGCGTGACTCCCCAACCCGCGCCCCTTTGAAGCACCAGTTACCTTGCCCCTGAAGTTCTAGGAGGGGCCAATGGCCCCTCCCCCTGGGCGGGCACCTCCGTAGGATGATGCCCGCCCCCTCAGACCTTCAAATAGTTGCTCACCGGTCATGACCTTACCGCATGCCCCATACCTAATAAATACGACGACCTATGGGAGAAAATTCTAAAGGACAACTACACTGACTAAAATCACACATCATGTATAACACCATAAAGCTACAAGGGAAAGAAAGGCCTAAACACGACTGCACCAGTTACACATAATACAGTATCATTCACTACCTTGGGAGAAAAAGGCCTACGAGAAAGCATAAACAAGAACATAACTTCACGATACAATATTGATCACTACAATGGGAGAAAAAGTCCTAAAAGAAAACCTCATCAGAAACTAACATTTCAGAACAGTTTACCGCGCCAAATGCCCGCTAGTCGGACTAGTAACGCATCAACCGCGTACTCCAGGGATGGAGGGTGGGGAAAATTGAAGCCCCGAACGCCGGGGCAAGTCCGTTGTGGGGGAGCGTCCAGGCAACAAGGGGGTCACCTGGGCGCTCCCCGCCACTTTATCCAACAGTGGCCCGCCCCCCTCCCCTCCGACCCGGACGTCGATTAACGACATCCGGGTCACGGTGGAAGCCAATCGGTGGTAGGGCGCGCCCCAGTGGACACGCCCCACCACCGAGAAGTCCGGAAGGACGGGGGAGGTCGCCGCACCACCATGCAGGCGGGGGGGCCAAGCGCCCCCCCTTTCCACATGGTCAGTGACTGGCTACCGCCCTCCCCCTATGACCTCACCACCCCCGGACACAGAACATAGACGTGGTATCTTTGGGAGGCGGGAGGTCGCGAGACCCCCCGGCCGTATTTATTAAGTTAAAAAACAATACATTTTATAATTTGCATGATAAACAGTTATACAAAAATCAGCAGGACATTAGATACATTATTGTCAACAGGTGTGAGTGACTATCCTTAACAAAGACTCTAATACAGATTGTTTCCTAACCGAGTCTAACATCCTCCTCTGCATTTTTGTATACTAAAATTTCTGGGCCATATGGCAAGGTCGCTAACCGGTGTCAGGTCCTACTAGCTGCGCCTCCCCTACAGGTGTGCGCATGCGCAGCCGGGCCCGGTAATTACCCGGTCCACGCCGTGAACTTCATTTACCCACTAAAGGAGGGCCCTTACTCTGCGCAATCCGGTGACGTCATGAGTATGCGCGCGCGGGGTGGCTACCAGCCTAACGAAAGTGTGACTCCCCAACCCGCGCCCCTTTGAAGCACCAGTTACCTTGCCCCTGAAGTTCTAGGAGGGGCCAATGGCCCCTCCCCCTGGGCGGGCACCTCCGTAGGATGATGCCCGCCCCCTCAGACCTTCAAATAGTTGCTCACCGGTCATGACCTTACCGCCACAGGCCAGCATTGTTAACCGACGATCTGGCCTCCCCCTTTACCTAGACCTAAACCAGGAGTGCGCTTACATTGCAAATCCCTCCAACCAGGCCCAGACATTATTAGACCACAAGACGTTCGCTGCCTCAGTCAAGTGCACCCCGTCCCTCAAGTAAAAATGCTCGCCCCAGATACACCCATGTGGAATCGTCTGCAACTGGGGGGTCCGAAATAATTTGTCCAACTGTGTGTTGACCCTCCGTACCGAGTGATTCAACGCCCTGACCGAGACCCCCCCTCGCCACTGCCACCGAGGGATAAGTTGAGACCAAACTACTGTGGAACCCGGGCAAGCCCTGGCCACCCACCCCGCAGTGGAAATGATCTCCTCAATAAGCACGCGCCTCCCCAATTTTGCCAAATCATTCTACCCCAGGTGAAGTATCACCACTGACGGGGGGGGCCGCTGCTGAGCTAAGAGTCCCTGGAAAAAATTCCGAAACTGGCTGAGGCATAAACCCCCCCTCTCGAAAAATGAGATATCAAACCCCTTTTGCGCTGCACTCGTCCTACGGTCTCCTGAAAGAAAAACATGTTCCGCACGCCTAACATAAGAGTGGCCCACAATCCAAGTCACCAATTTCTTGTGTCCTCCGTGCTGTGCCGATGTCGGTCGTTGGCGCCTGGTGGCGAGTTCCTCCCCTGCGTGACAGGTTTGAGAAACTGCAAAAAACCAGAAACATACCGGGCGTGAGCACCATCCTGTCACAACATGTCAATTCGTACATAACTCTTGTAACGTTCGGACGACCATCTCCCCAGTTTCTTCACATTCTCCACTGAGAGACCCCTCGCCACTGCCTCAGTTGCTGCCCCAATCCTAAATTAGTGGGTGCCGAATTCCCTTGGATCGAAACCTGCCAGTCTGACCGTTAGCTCCAAGACTCGCCTAAACTGGTACCTGGTCAATGGTGTACCATCGGCGTGACACAGCAGTGTGTCCCCCGCCGTGCCCTCCCGCTGCCTGCAGAAAGCCTCCACGTGAGAAACCGGGCAGCAAGGGTTGGCCCGCGCCCGGTGGAGCACTATGGTGTGACCCCGAGAGTCCTGATCAGTTTTCGATCTCTGAATTGTTATTCTCATAACGTCCTCCCTGATCTCCACACCGGCCCACCGTATTCCGCCCACTCTATCAGCTTTTGACCCAGCAACTAACTCCCCAACCCTCAAAGCCCCATAGAAGGCCAGGGAAAATGCAGCCTTGAACACGCCTAACATAAGAGTGGCCCACAATCCAAGTCACCAATTTCTTGTGTCCTCCGTGCTGTGCCGATGTCGGTCGTTGGCGCCCGGTGACGAGTTCCTCCCCTGCGTGACAGGTTTGAGAAACTGCAAAAAACCAGAAACATACCGGGCGTGAGCACCATCCTGTCACAACATGTCAATTCGTACATAACTCTTGTAACGTTCGGACGACCATCTCCCCAGTTTCTTCACATTTTTATCATTTTTATATAAATTTGCATGATAAACAGTTATACAAAAATCAGCAGGAGATTAGATACATTATTGTCAACAGGTGTGAGTGACTATCCTTAACAAAGACTCTAATACAGATTGTTTCCTAACCGAGTCTAACATCCTCCTCTGCATTTTTGTATACTAACATTTCTGGGCCATATGGCAAGGTCGCTAACCGGTGTCAGGTCCTACTAGCTGCGCCTCCCCTACAGGTGTGCGCATGCGCAGCCGGGCCCGGTAATTACCCGGTCCACGCCGTGAACTTCATTTACCCACTAAAGGAGGGCCCTTACTCTGCGCCATCCAGTGACGTCATGAGTATGCGCGCGCGGGGTGGCTACCAGCCTAAGGAAAGCGTGACTCCCCAACCCGCGCCCCTTTGAAGCACCAGTTACCTTGCCCCTGAAGTTCTAGGAGGGGCCAATGGCCCCTCCCCCTGGGCGGGCACCTCCATAGGATGATGCCCGCCCCCTCAGACCTTCAAATAGTTGCTCACCGGTCATGACCTTACCGCATGCCCCATACCTAATAAATACGACGACCTATGGGAGAAAATTCTAAAGGACAACTACACTGACTAAAATCACACATCATGTATAACACCATAAAGCTACAAGGGAAAGAAAGGCCTAAACACGACTGCACCAGTTACACATAATACAGTATCATTCACTACCTTGGGAGAAAAAGGCCTACGAGAAAGCATAAACAAGAACATAACTTCACGATACAATATTGATCACTACAATGGGAGAAAAAGTCCTAAAAGAAAACCTCATCAGAAACTAACATTTCAGAACAGTTTACCGCGCCAAATGCCCGCTAGTCGGACTAGTAACGCATCAACCGCATACTCCAGGGATAGTGGGTGGGGAAAATTGAAGCCCCGAACGCCGGGGCACGTCCGTTGTGGGGTAGCGTCCAGGCAACAAGGGGGTCACCTGGGCGCTCCCCACCTCTTTATCCCACAGTGGCCCGCCCCCCTCCCCTCCGACCCGGACGTCGATTAACGATATCCGGGTCACGGTGGCAGCCAATCGGTGGCAGGGCGCGCCCCAGTGGACACGCCCCACCACCGAGAAGTCCGGAAGGACGGGGGAGGTCGCCGCACCGCCATGCAGGCGGGGGGGCCAAGAGCCCTCCCTTTCCATTCTTATGAGAAGCGGCTATACTGAACCAGGGGGGAGAAGTAGCTTACGAGGACCGCTGAACATTCCAACTCCAGTAGCAACCAAACACACCTGACGGAAGTTGAAAGAGTGCATTCCACGCCCCGCCCGCCCCTCCTTTCAGGGAGCTTGCCCTAAAAAATTGTACTGACTCACAATGTGAATGGACTTGCACTAAGCAACACCACTGTGTTGGCGCAACAATATGGACGCTATAACTCTTGTCTCAGTGAAAATACTGCCATTGTTCTGTATACCTCCGTTATTGTAAAAAAACAACAGGAGCATACAAAAATGATGTATTCTGTTTTTTTAACTTTATTGTATATAGAGGAAAAGAAAAATCAATTCGTGTTTTGCAAGGATTGTGATTCAAACGGCTTGCTTAGAATAAACCAGGACAAATCTAATGCTCGCTCTTGATGGGAACGTTTGTAGCTGTAAACGTATTCATCTTCAAAGCAGTTTTAAGCAGGGTTGCTCTTCGTTTTCAACATGGTTACTATGATGGTTACTTACTTGATCATTCCTAAAATCTTGATTTCTCGAAGCTATCGGGAATTACTCCTCCAAGATGCACTTAAATGTTGCTCTAAAAATCAAAACTGCCTTGTCCCCTTCAGGATCTGCTTAAACAAATGTGTCTTGGGTGAAGTGTTGTTAGAGATTTTCAGCATCATTACTGCTAGGTGTATGGCACATGCAGACCCGTTCAGCTCCCTTTTTTAAGTGGATCTGTACAGTCAATTGCTTTTGCACCTTTTCTTTTATTCTGAAATTAGGCAGGTATTAGTGATTTTGAACAGCATACCTTCCACTGCCCTCTAACTACTTGTCTCTTGCTTCCCTAGTTTTGTTTTACTAAACATGCTGGGATTGATTTGAGTTATGCCTCAAGACATTCATCCAGGGCAGAGGAAATGGCAGCTGTTATCTGTCCGGCATGGGTGTGGGTAACTCTGTGGTTGGCACATCGATGGGGGCACAGCACGTTCACTGCTGCCCATTTAACTATGAAGAGCTGGAATTGCAAGATTTCTTGTCGTGTTTATGATGCTGCAATTTATGTGTACATTCTGCAATTGAGAAGTGGCATTGACAATTGTTGGGAGAGGATTATGGTGGGCTACTACTGTAAATCTGTAGCATCTTCTCCCAACATGAATTTTTCACTTTTTTGCACACGAATAAGACTTGAAATGCTTCAGGTTAGTTTCTGGTTTATTCCTCTTGTTCGCCACACACCCACACAGTGACTGTTGCCAAGAGTGCTCCATTGTATAGCAAGAATTTTATTCACCTATAGTTTTTGCAAAAACCTGCCTATCTCAGGCATTGTAATGAAATCCAGACATATGAATTTTCTTTTCAGAGTAGATTTCACAAGAATACCGCAAAAGTTTACCTTTTCAAGCAAAGTATTTTGTGTGCTGTAGATGAAGTTTATTATAAATATTACATGTGCTTTAACGTATTTTATAAAGTTGTATAGACTTTTACATCATACCATATTGGACATTGGTTGCTGCATAAACATTGGAGTAGTATGAGCGGTGCATCCGCTGTTATTGTATAGATAAAATTGGAACCACTGGTCATCTGGTGGCAGAATATTCCTTCCACGATGGTGTTAAGTAGCTTCCTTCAGTACCTCGTGGTCATGTTCTTTGTTGCCTGTAACCTATGGCCTTACTTGTGTCTAGACTCCCTTCACTTAGCTAGTTCCGTTGTTGCCCTAATAAGGCCCTTAAAGATTAAGACACAGAGGGCAACTCTGAACTGAATCACCATGGCTCTTGGGACTGAAGAAGAGATTGTTGCAGTAGTCACAACCAGCTGACAGTGGAACTGGATGTGGCCAAAGTAAAAGCTCCACGTCTTTGACGTGTTCCCTCAAGATGTTAGTGGCATTCTTTGACCTGGCCAGTGTGAGATATTCAGTCTGTTCATTGAAAGCGCAAACGTTTTGAATTACCAATGCTACAAACCCAAAACCTTTTTACCGGAAACACAACTCAGTAAATAATGTTGAAGATCATTTTATATATAGCATAAATATATATGTATTAGCATCTTGTTTTAACTGTTACCTTGAATAAAAAAAGCATTAGGCAGGTCATTTTTATAACCCCCTGCAATCAGACGATAGATGATGAGGCCTATTATTACCTAATGACACATCCCATTCATAATCCGGCCAATGTGCAATTTGCAAATCCCTCGTTTGCGAAAGGCCTTCAAGTGCCATGGTGGCACAGCGGTGGTCAGGTTTCCTAGTAAGCATTTTCTCTATTGAGACAGCAAGTGTGTGCAGTCTGTTTTGTGATCAAAGAAACTAAATTGAGAGGAAAGCATCTGTGGTTAAAAGTTGGCAAGCTTGAGTTACTGTTTTGCCTGGAGACCTTTCCGCAGAAAGGGAAGTGCCGTATAAAAATTATTTGCAGAAAGAGATGTTCGACTTCCAACCCTATCATGAAAAATTTCCATCTCACAAATAAGTGAAAAGCGGTGAACTCTGATGACAACATAATTAAATACATTTTCAGCAATTATGTTTATAATGGCCCATGATTTGGATTCTATTCCAGAGGGTAGGGGCTTAATGTGACAAGTATGTAACACAGTTCACATATATTAAACAAAAGACGTGCCACGTACTCATTAATATTAAACTAACAGAGATTAAAACATGAAGATATTTACACTTTTTTTTAATGAGCTGTATATAGCGCAAACTCAACCCGAAGGTATCAGAGCACTTAGGAGCATATTATCAAGCCAGGCGATAAAATTATCGCCGCTTTAGAGGCAGAAAACTGCCGCTAAAACGGCGATAATGGGCTTGATAATATGCTCTATGGCATTCCAATTGAAGCCCATGTTAGACGTCCTTCACATTTAACATGGGCTTCAATTGGAATTCCATAGAGCATATTATCAAGCCCATTATCGCCGTTTTTAGCGGCAGTTTACAGTTTACTGCCGCTAAAGCGGCGATAATTTTATCGCCTGGCTTGTTAATATGCCCCTAAGTGATTTGCCCAAAATCACAGGATTTTGAGCGTCCCTGCCGAGATTCGAACGCGGTTCCTCAGCTTTCTAGTCGACCGCTCTCGCTGTATCAGACTCTCTGTAAGCGGCAGGAGCTATATTCATGTACCACTATCCGTTGATAATGTTCTTTATTTTATTAGCCTGAAGAAGATGAAAGGTTTTGCAATGGCTTTAACAGGACTTCAACCTGTGTCGGATAGAGCTTGCTGCTTTTACCGCGTTTAAACTTTGTTTATTCCCTCGGATATTTTTCCCTCAAAAAGGAAATATTTCCTCACAGGCGGTACTAGACGCTGAAAATAGATGGATGGTTTTCTTCTGTATTAAGTATTAAAAAAAATTCTTGCAACTTTGAAACTAGATGGATGTTGGCAAACGTTTGGTCATACAACATTAAAGAGGTATGAAAGCCCTCATTGTGATATGAAACCTAGGGGTGAGAAAAAAATTCTTTGGAAGCTTGTGAAATACAATCTTTGCACAACTCTAGTTGCAAGCAAGCCTGACATAAAACAAACACCACCATTCAAATAAAAAAAGGTTTGTGAAGTGGTCCTAAAGAGATCTAGTTCTGGCTTGGCCATTTGATAAGTCAAAGTACTTGTTTACTAATTGGGGAGTGTGTGTGAGTGTTGTGTGGCTGAGTCAACATTTGGAGAAAAGAATGAGTGCACTTATGGATGAATGAACAAATGAATGGCAGTGCAGGCTAGGTGAGAGCATGAATGAATAAATATTGAGTTCAAAGATTGATGAAAGGGTGAGTTAGAGTATCAATGGACAGGCGCGGCCGGTACAAGAAAGAGCGGTTAGGCAGGGCAGGGCAGGGGCGGAGGGGAAGTTGAGAGACGGCGGAATAGATCAAATAAAATAAATAAATAAAACCACTTACCTTGCGCTTGCGATGCGGCGAGCTCAAGTTAAGGGTTTTTTTTTTTAAAATTTTATTTTCCGTATTCCCTTGTCTGTAGATTTCCCCCCCTGCCCTGCCCTGCCCTGCCCTGCCCTGTCCCGCCCCAACACTCGTACCTGTACCAATGGATGATCATAGGTTACATCAATCTTACAGATTGAGCTTCAGGCAGTGGTAGTGATATTGTTATAACAACAACAAGAAGCACTTATACAATGCCAATTCAAGCATTGCACCAACGTTTTGCACATCAAATCATATGGTTGCCCCAATTTAAACATCCACAAATGCAAAACAGAAAATGTCCTACTGATTCAATATCAGAGGAATGTCATTATAAACTGTGGAAAGTCAACCACACACTGATAATTCATTATTTCCACCACCCCACCCAAAAATGACTGTACTCGTCGCCACGGTAGCCTACAACTCTCTATGTGTTAAATGGAAGCCAAATGTTTATAATCAGCTCGGTCATTTTCCTTTAAAACAAAGCAGTAATAGAAAAGCATTTACTATTTTAGCAGATAATATTCACAGCGAGCTCTTAATTGCACATGGTACCATTGGTAATTTCAGAGAGAATTTTAAAAATATGCACTCATACACAATGTTGGAGTTGTTTGGAATTGGGGTACTGGTTGACTGAAGTGTGAGCCCTAATCAAGCAGCAACCACAATCCTAGTCAGGGTAAGGCTCAAGCAAACCCCCTAAAAACCTGTGCTCAACCCCCAGGTAGATTGGCACATAGCAGTCAGGGTTAACTTAGAGGCAATTTGTAAAGTATTTATGCAACACTTCAAACAGTACAGCAGTGAAAATCCCATACAGAAAAATGCCACGCAAGGTTAGAAAAATAGATCTTAGCTTAAAAAATAAAACATGAGCAAAACAACAAGTGTCCAGTCAGTAGAATCAGAGTTCTGAATTGTGGAGGAATAAACTGGGAACTAGCGCTTAAAAACATAAAACGCCAACCGTGGCTATCTGGTCCCGCAGGACCAGATCAAAGTCAAACGTTTGTGCAGACTGCGATGGAGCGTGGGTCAGATACATTCCCAGATTAGTCCAGTTGAAGGTTTACCTTCTCAAGTTTTGTGCTAAGAGTGCTGTTCGCATTGAATAAGGTCACGAGCAGCAAGGAGAGTGTCACAGGTGGCAGTTGGCTTGGAACCAAGAGCATGCCAGGTGTTGCAGACCGATGGACTAGAACTTTGCGCTGGCCGTCTCCCATTTGCTATCAATGCTGCTTTGCTAAAAGATGGGCTGGCGGTGGCTCGTGCTAAATTTTGGGGAGAGTGGCATGGTCTTGGTACAAAGAGACCCGTTTGGGTCACGAAGAGCCCTAAAGCTTGATTTGCAAAAGCTCATGAGCCACACCAAGGGTCCAGGAGCTGGGGGCCAAGAGCTAGTTGTGGACACTTATTTAGCCCTAAGGCTCAGATCAGGAGGCCAGCAGACTAGACCTGTGAGTCACTCTGATGGCCTAGGTTCAAGATGAAGTTACAGGGCCAGTTCTTCTTCCAGAGGCAAGAGGCGCAAAGCAGCAGGTCAGCACAGCAGGGCAGCAGTTCTTTTAGAGCAGCAGTCCAGCAGAAGGGCAGTCTTTGAAGCAGCAAAGCATTCCTTCTTCCTGGCAGAGTAACCACAAGTTCAGAAGTGTACTGAAGAGTTGGTGTCTGAGGTCCTTCTTTTACACACAGTGGTGCCTTTGAAGTGGGGAGAAGCTTCTAGAGCTATGCCTTTGAAGCGCACAGATGCCCTGCCTTCCCTGCCCTGGCTCCATACTAACTACAGGGCAAAGATAGGACACAGCCTATTTAAGTGTAAGTGGGGCTGTGCCCAGCACCTACCTCCCATCCTGCCAAGGATGGCTCATTCATTCATACCTAAGCTTCTATTATGTGTGGCTGTCTAGGAAGAATACACAAGGCCCAATGATCACCCACACCCAGTAATGTGAACAGACAGGCTGTAGGTACCAAATAGCTAAGGCAAGAAAATGCCAACTTTCTAAATGTGGCATTTTCAGAATTGCAATTTAAAATCCGACTTCTCCATATGTTAGGATTTTAAATTGTGATTCCAGAGACACCAAACATGAACTGATTATCTTTTCACATTTTGAAATTACATTTATTAAATTTAATTATACAACTCCAATGTTATCTTATTGTAGAGATAGGCCTTGCAGTATTGAAAACTAATTTGAGAGATTTTCACTACTGGGACATGGTAAACGTAAAAGTACATGTCAAACTTTTTAAATACGTTGCACCCTGCCCTTTGGGCTGGCCAGGGCTGGTTTATATGCATTAAAAAGAAAGGTTTGGGCTTGGCAAATGGTTTTCTTTGTCAGGTCAAAATGGCAGTTTAAAACTGCACACACAGAGGCTCTGCAATGGGAGGCCTGAGACATTTTGAAAGTCTACTTAAGTGGGTGGCACAATCAGTGCTGCAGACCCATCAGTAGCATTTAATTTACAGGCCCTGAGTACAGGTATTGCCACTTTACTACTGACTTACAAGTACATTAAATATGCCAATTGGGTATAAGCCAATTTGACCATGTTTTAGGGAGAGAGCACAAGCACTTTAGCACTGGTTAGCAGTGGGAAAGTGCACATACCCGAAGGCCAGCAAAATAAATTTAAATAGCAAGAGGAAGGCAATAAGTATGGGAATGAAACTGCAGAAAGGCCCAAGTCCAACACATTGAGAATGAAAGTCAGGGGCCCCTGTGAGCCAGAGGTTACTAGATTTACTGTCCATCTGTGTGCCTGCTATATTTAGCAAGGGGCAGTCTATTTGGAGGTGCTAGATGCCTAGACACCTATAGACATTTGCTACCCTTTAGAAATACTGGTCATTTCATATCATACCTGTCAAACTATTGAGTCTCTAATGAGGGTGATGGCAGTGTTTATGAGGATGATCCCATTGTCAATGGAGAAAGAACAGTTTTCCACGAGCAATAAAAGGTTGAAAAGAAAATGGCGGCACTGAAAATAATGGAGGCATATTATTTCTCCATAAGGGTATTATGACTGTAACAGGCTATACCACCCAAAGACATAGAGTTGAATGAATCTTCTTTAAGAGACATTCGGAAATTTAAAAAAACAACTATGTAAATGTTAGCAACATTGTAGCCATTTGAGGACAATGGCGATTCAACGCATTATCTTGTATCAGGCAGCCACTCCCTCAGACTATAACTGTCCTAAGAGGCCACCTTGAATAACAAGCATTGGAAAATCTAATCGGTCTAGCGTAAATGTGTTAACACATAAAAATACAGCCATTTGCAAATGCTGTGTACATGTCTTTCATTCACAAATTCTCTTTATCATATTAATGCCAGGATTATTAGATTTGCTAATAAGCTGGGGAATAGTAGCAACAATGTATTGTTCTCAGTATGGAATGCATATGGGGATCAGTCATTGAATGTGACAGACAGCATGATAAATCAATGACAGAGTGTACTTTTCAGATGTAAAATGCACTCAGGAAGCAGTTCTAGTTGGAGATAAAGTTCACCTAATATATATTTGAATGAATTTGCAGCAAGCCTGCAAAGCTAGACCTATTTAAAAGAGAAGATAGAACTTGTTTCTGAGAGAAGAGGCACCTCCACTCTGTTAGAAAACATGTTCGAATAGAATCAAGAAAATCTAGGAAGGAAAGGGAAATTTTGATACTCTTGTTATTTTTTAATTATATTGCTTCCATATATTTTGACCAGGGGTGATTTGCAAGCAGCTGTGTCTGGTGGTGAGGACTCTCAGGTAATGATAGATTGCAGGAGGTGAGGTTCTAAATATTGCGATATAAGGCACCCACTACTCCACGTAGGACCACTAGTAGATAAAAGAACCCCCTGTAAGTGGTAGCACAGGGTGTTTGGTGTAGTATGGGGGCGTAGGGTTTTTTTGTGCAGAGCTTCTCTGAAAGTGCAGGTAAATGGTTTGAGTGATGCAAAGGCAAAGCTGTGAAACTGTTTGGGTTTATAAACATCATTACTTACTGTGAGTTAGGAAGGATTATGTCTCAATCAAAAAGTAAATTTTGTAATGGGTCACAAAAGGAATATTAGCTCAAGGGAGGAAGCAATAGTGAGGGTGGACTAAAAGGAGACAATTGCAAGTGTTGATCACTTAGATAAAGCCAACCCTTTCGCCAGGCATAATCCTCAGCCAACTGAACCATGCAATAAATTCTGTATGGTAGTGCATCAAGGACTGACCAATTTGTGACAGATTTTAATCTAGCAAAACCCATCAAAATTGTAGAAGGAGTAGCAACTGATCATCTGCAAGATACTGCTTAAAACATCAGCTGCTTTACAATCCTCCAACTGAAATCTGATCTGCAAGAGCACAAAATCAACTATGACTGATGTCAGAGAGGCTTCCTTCACACTTTTGATTTCTTGAATAGTTACATCACCATTGATGTTCATGGCATACTGGTGTCCAGATTGCAAGAGAGTTTTGGTTTATCCCGAAATGCACTAAAGTAGATAGAGTCTTTCCTCTTTGGGCACACTTAACTAATATTCATGGGGTCCACAGAATGCTCCTGAAGATCCTTTCATGGAGTGTCCCAAGACTCTGCCACTTTTTGCTCATGTTTACATACTACATGAGTCCCCAGTATTAGCTGCTAGATCAGTATACGATCCATTTTCAGTTGTACAAAAATCTTCTTCTGCCTACAAAATCTCTTACCCCTCAAATCATTGTTAATGTTAAGGGTGTCTCTGTGCTTCTGAAACATTGTCTTCTGAAAACAACCTATGATGTTGAAGCAGTAAGATGTTGTGCCATGAGCATATAGACTTTTGCAATGTGACTGATTCAGACATAAATATCTCCAAATTCAGTTTGCTAAGATATGCCTGAACTTAAAAAAGCTTGACAAGGCCAAATTAGCCATGACTCCAAGTGCATTTTAGTATCGGAGTCAAGACTTTCAGTAGGTCAAGTGGATTTTCAAAAGCTGTCCCCAATACATCCCAGGTAGGAATATTTGATCTTTTGTGCAAGTGATCCCTCAAATCCCTTTCAAAGGGCAGAAACAGAGCAACGCTTATTGGCAGACCTATTGGTCCTGTTGAAAGCCTTGGATCCCCAAGACAAATCAGAGCCAAACTTCCTCTGTTTCATCAATCTCTTTGAAGCAAAACTGTTGGTACAAGCCCTTTCTACAAGATCAACCCCAAACACCTTGCCTTCCTCCTCCCCCTTTTTTCTAAATTTGTTTTTGTTGGCTTTAGGACTCCTGCTAACCAGTGCTCAAGTGCATATGCTCTCCACTTAAAACATGGCAACATTGGCTTATCCACAATTGGCACATTTAATTTACTTATTAATCCCTAGTAGAGAGCACTACATGTGCCCAGGGCCTGTAAATTAAATGCTACTAGTGGGCCTGCAGCACTAATTGAGCCACCCACTTAAGAAGACCTTTAAACATGTCTCAGGCCTGCCATTGCAGAGCCTGTGAGCGCAGTTTTAAACTGCCATGTAGACCTGGCAAGTTAACCCTCCTGCCAGCCCCTAACCTTCCCTTTTAATACATATACCTCACACCTAAGGTAGGTTCTGGACAGCCCAAGGGCAGGGTGCAGTGTAAGTATAAAGTAGGACATGTACTTTTAAAGTTTACATGTTTTGGTAATGAAAAACTCTTACTCTCGTTTTTCACAACAGCAAGGCCGAACTCTCCCATAGGATAACACTGAGATTACCTTATTATATTTTATAAGTATAATTTTTATCTGGGAAGAGATGGGACCCCAAGTTTGGTGTCTCTGGAATCACAATTTAGAATCACAATTTATGGTGAAGTTAGATTTTAAATAGGGGTTGGGCGGAATTTGCGAAAGTGACTTTCGCAAATTATCGCAAAAATGTAAAAAATCTCCGCAAACACGCGGAAATATCTCGAAGATGCGGAAGTTTTTTTCCCGCCCGTTTGCGGTATTTTCTGCGTGGTCGCGGCTCGCCAACTTACCCATGCGGTTGCTCGCGGGCGCGGCCATCTTGTTTTCACTCTTCTCGCGGTTCATGATCGCGAGAAGAAAGACGTGATCGCGCGACCAATGACATTACTGCGGGCGCGAACTGTCGCGAGACAGCGCAAATGGCTACCAACAATCCAACATCTCGTGGAGACCGCGACCGGATCGGGAAAACTTGTCGGCGAACGCGGGGATTCCGGTACGGCAATCGCGCGCGCGAGAGAATGTATTATTTTACAGCGCGAGCACGAAACAAATTATCGCTAAGCTGCGGAATGCGGAAATTTTGACATTTTCGCGCTCTCCGCGGAACGCGAAAATGTCAAATTATCGCAATTTCTGCAAGCGGAACGGAAATTTAGCCCAGGCCTAATTTTAAATTGTGATTCTGAAAATGCAACTTTTGGAAAGTTGTCATTTTCTTATTTTAGCCATTTGGTGCCTTCTGCCTGTCTGTCTGTGAATACACATCTGGGCTGCGTGACAGCTAGGCTTTGTGCATTCCCTCTAGACAGCCATACACAATTGGAGCTGAGGTGTGACTTGATGGGCCTTAATGTACCATTAACTGGCTTGATGGGGGGTGGAGCTTATCACTGCCTCACTTACATCTGAATAGGCTGACCACACACAAAGGGCTGCATATCCCCTGTAGTAAGTTTGGATACAGGACAGGAAGGGCAGGGATTCTGTGCTTCAAAGGCCTCTTTTGGAAGTCTACCCCACTTTAAAGGCACAACTGGGTAACAGTAGTGAACCCCTGACACCACCAAGTCAGTACACTTCTGGACCTAAGTATATTTTCCAGGAAGAAGGACTGCTGTGCAGCTGAAAGGACTGTCACTCTGCTGGACACTGCTGGACTCCTGTACTACTGTACTGACCTGCTGCCCTCCTTGCCTGGGAGTGAGAAGGATTGGACCTGCATCTCTATAACTCAGAACCAAAATGACTCCAAGGGCCTGCTGGCTTGCCTCTTGCTAGAAGTCTCAGGCACATCAGAGACTTCACTCCCCTCAACTACAGCACCTGGACTCTGCCATCTGAGAGTCTTACCCTGCCAAGTGGTGCCAATCAAGTCCTGGTCTCTTGGAAGTGGATAGGGAGTGCTGCAACTGCCAAAATCCACGTATAGCCATCATTGTGCTGATATCGACCTCCATGCCGATGCATAGCTGCTGCTGAAAGGACCGAAGACATTTTATCTCTGACTGCATGGTGCAATGCTTCCAGTTCCTGACACATCCTCGGCCTGTGCGGCTCGATGACAACAGCTTCCTACATCTTGGGGTTTGCCGAGGACGCATCTCCGACTTTATTGGCTTAGAGCCAGTGCATCACCTACATCTGAAGAAAGCATGCCATTGCATCGCCTTCTCTACTTCATGCATCAGGTCTTAATCGGTGAGGCAACAAGGTATTTTTCAGCGGGACAAGGTCTCTGTATCTGACTCATGCTCCATCGCTGTCGTACTGAAGTTTTTGATTTGACCCGGTCTAGTGCGACATGATAGCCCTGGTTGGTGCTTTATGCTTTTAAGCACTATATTTCAAGATATCCATCAGTTTGGTTGTACTTATAGGATTTTTTTCTCATTTTGATCTAGTTTTGTTCAATAAATGAAGCTCTGTTTTTCTAACTCGGTGTGGTATATTTTTGTCTGGAGTTTTCACAGTTTTATTGTTTGATGTGTTGCATACAAGCTTTACACATTGCCTCTTACGTTAAGCGTGACTGCTCTGTGCCAAACTACTAGAGGGTGAGCACAGGTTCATTTTGGGTGTGCATTTGACTTACCCTGACTAGGATTGTGGTTTCTGCTTGTACCGGGTGCATACCGCTGCCAACTGGAAACTCAATTTCTAACAAGAACTTTCAAGAAATGTTTGTCTGAAGGCTACTTTCCTAGACCCACGATCAAAAAATATAGGTTATGGTGTTGCTCTCATCACAACAGACTGTAACAGACAGAAACTTGCACTTTGTTGTTTTAATTTTAATTTTTGGATATACTAGCAATATCAAATTATCTCAGCATAACAGCAGAACTTATCTAATCAAATAAAAAAATGCATGTGGTTAAATTGTCACAAACTTGAATGTGTCATTGTGAACAACTTCACAACTTTGGTAAAAGTTGAAAATAACACTGCCCATTATACAACTTGCCATATCATCTAAATATTGGCTCTAATTCACAAAGGTAATTCTCTGAGTGCATAACTATGCATGCCTAGTGGTATGCTCACTAGATTGTATACTTCTCCGCTCTGATGGAAATAAAAAGAACATTTAAAAATATGCCTAGTGGGCAGCAATGCATCTAAACCCCCTCAAAAACATGTAAATGAAGGGGTGGGGTAATGGTTATATCAAAACAGGGGCTTTGTGAGCCCCCTCTTCATGAGCTACAGCAGGGGTTGAGTTCCTTATAGGCCTCATCTGCCTGCAACTCAGCAGACAAAGGATCATAAATGAAGTGCAAATGGGTGAGTGAGCGAAAGGACGAATGGATGGGGTGTGATTGAAAGGGTGGATGGGTGAGCGAAAGGGTAGAGGGGTAGAAGAATGGGTGAATACAATCATGAAAGGATGAATGTAAGGGTGGATGAGTGAAAGAATGGATGGATGAGTGAGAGAGGATGGATGGATGGATGAATGAAAGAGAGGGTGGATGGGTGGTTGAAAAGGTGAATGGGTGGATGAGTGAAATGGTGGATGGATGATAAGAAAGGATGAATTGATAAGTGAAAGGGTGGTTGGATGAATGGAATTAAAAGGATGGATAAATGGATGAGCGAAATGATGGATGGGTGAGTGAAATGATGGGTCCAGGCGTGTTGTGAATCCTAAACTTTAGCAGCTACAGCGGTGGGGGAGGTCTTCATGGGCCTCTCCTGTCTGCAACTTGGCAGCCAAAGGTGTGTGAGTGAGTAAAAGGATTGGTGGATGGGTGTGTGAGAGGAAGGGGGATGGATGGGTAGATGGCTAAATGGATGCATATGTGAAAGGATGGATGTAAGGATGTATGAGTGAAAGAATGGCTGGATGAGTGAAATGGTGGATGGATGATGAGAGACAGAATGGATGATGGATGAGTGAGTGAAAGGATGGAATGCTGAGCAAAAGGGAGGGTGGATGGGATGAGTGAAAGGTAGAGTGGACAGATGATGGATTGAACGGATAGATGAATGGATGTATGGATGGATGGGAGAAAGGATGGATGGATGAGTGAAAATATTAATGGAGGAGAGAAAGAATGGATGAGTGAAAAAATAGATGGAGGAGTGAAAGGAAGGATGAATGGATTGATGGAAGGGTGAGTGGATGGATGAGTGAAAGAATGGATGAGTGAAAGGGAGGGTGGATGGATGAAAGGGTGGATGGATGGATGAATGAAAGAATAGATGGGTGAGTAAAAGGGAATGTGAATGGATAGATGGATGAGTAAAAGCATGTACGAAAGAGTGAGTGGATGGATGAGTGAGGGGATAGATTGATGAGTGAAAGAATAAACAATGGATGTATGGATGTCTGAGTGAAAAGGTGGATGGATAGATGAGTGAATGACAAGATGGGTGGATGAGTGAAAGCGCAGAGGGATGGAGTGAAACTGTGGACGGGGAGGTTGATGAATGAAAGTGTGGCTGGAGAGATGGATGAATGAAAGGGTGGATAGATAGATAGATAGATAGATAGATAGATAGATAGATAGATAGATAGATAGATAGATAGATAGATAGATAGATAGATAGATAGATAGATAGATAGATAGATAGATAGATAGATAGATAGATAGATAGATAGATAGATAGATAGATAGATAGATAGATAGATAGATAGATAGATAGATAGATAGATAGATTTGGAGTTGGATGGATAGGGTTGGATAAGGATGGGCAGACAGGCAAAATGATGAAAGACTGAATGATAAATCAAAGAATAAATTGGATGCCAGAATGTTAAGGTGAAATTGTGGATATCAGGAGTTGGATAGAAAGATGAAAGGGTGAATGGATAGGTGCTTGGAAGGAAGAGAGAAGAAAGCTCTTGATGACTTGCTTTGTTTGCTTGGTGCTATAAGAGCTTTGGTTCGAAGTGGGGGGTATTTTACTTTTCTGGCTACTCCCTCGCCTCAAAATATGACTGTACTGTTACTGCTAGTAACTTTACACTCGTATTTTATCCTTGCTTACTGCACATAGGCAAAGTCGGCCTACACCACAGAACTAAAAATGATAAAGAATTGGGACGAAGCCAACACCTGAGCACGATAAAACACCAAGCATTTATTACAATTTAAAAACATAAATGTAGTCCACTCATTGGACTTTATGCTCTTCCATTTCTGCTGCATGACATCACAGTACCACTGCCCTGAAACAGTCCACAGGATGCAGACACTCTCACTCAAGAGAAAGTGGGACTTCACTGAGGAGGAAACAGATATCTTAGCCAACTTTGTAATTAACCACTATGAGGTAATGCATTGTTTCCTGCTGCACACCCTCAATGTGGTGGAAAGGTGGCCATGTGGCAGTAGGTTAGCAACGTAGTGAACACTTTAAGGATAGAGGGACGTTAAGAAAAATTGGCAAGGCGAGAGGAGGCATGTGAAGGATAATTTTGCCAAGCTACAGGTGGCAATAACTCTCCATGACAGTGTACCCAAATCACACCACCGTCTCTTTGCCCTCCAATGGTATAGCCTCAGCACCATGCAACCTGACCTACTATATTTGTAATTACATTTGTACAACACTTCATATTCCTTGCATGGCACCACAGAACTTGAATGGGTAGCAAGCTATATTGTGAGAGGTTTGAAAAGTGTTGTATTTGGATAGGGATCTATCTAGGAAGTGCCTTGTTTTCATGTATGAGGACAAGAGTGGAGATGTTATCCTTCCTTAGGTCACATCACTTAACAGTGTGATGGAGGAAATAGGAGGGAAAGATATAAGGCACACACTTTACATTAGCAAGCTGCTGTAAATTACTTTGCAGGAACAAGTGGATTATTTTGGCGACTACTCATATAGCAGTGAAGGGAGCTACTCTGGTTAAACTTGTGAAGAGCTAAGGTGGGGACAGAGGACAAAAATGGGAGAGAGACTCCTAGATGCTCTGTATTACACTAATCCCTGGTGCAAGTCACTACTGAATTATTAATGCTTAAGAGAGTCCAATCATAAAGCTGATTAGGGACGATCGTGGTCCTGCTTTTATGGGGTATGTTAAAGTCATCCAGGTTGCCTGCTGTTTATTTAAAATATAGTGTAATTATTATTTATTTTATTTTATTTTATTATGTGTAATTGCAACCCAAAATCATGATTAAAGCTTTAGTATAATCCCAAGCAAAATAGTAAAGGATTCCAATAGAAAGGCTTTAATAAATAATGAACTCAGCTAACTGGTTCCAAAACTCATGTAGATGCAATGCAATAACATGATGCCAATCCCCTTCTCCCTCAGGGTGGCATCCAGAACAATGACTATCAGCTGAAGGAAAGAAGATAGTTACACATTTGCGGATAAAGCATAGAAGCCAAGGAGAAAAAAGTCCCATAAGTCTAAAATTGACACCTCTACGTGAATTATAACTAAGTTGGCTCGATTCTTTTCATTCCTTAGGTGTCAATCTCAACTCAGTTCCCTTCTCTCTTTTCTAGGTTTGTTTAGCAAGCGAACCCGTCTGTCCCAGCTGCCACCACCTCTCAATGAAGGTTTGAACAACATTTTAGAAATAGAAAGAGCCCGCCATAAAAGAGATCAATCAATCAATCGTGCAATTGTAAATTGCAGCAAATCACCCGCTGTTTGCTGCTGTGTGGAGGTTGATCAGAGTTGTTTGGTGCATCCGGGAACCAGGGCTAGGAGGATGCTGAATACAGCTTGAAACAAAATTTATATTTTCAGAAAGCTGAACCATAGCTCCTTTAATGAACTATAATTTGTGATGCCTAATTGATCCCAAGACTTCCATGCATTATTAAACCTAAAATTAGCAACCTCTCGAAATCCGAGGCTTTCCCAGCAGTTCAAATCCTCACCAGAAATGTCCAGGCCCAAGCCAGTAAAATCTTTCTGCCAGAGACACTCAAGGCAGTCTGGAATTTTAAATTCTTTCAAAAGAGAATTTTTATGCCATACTAGGTCCTGAATCCCCGCATATATATTTGTTTTTGTAGATAATAATGTTTCATAAATACTAGCAAGGACACAAATGGATTCTCCAGCATAGCGTGGACTAAACTATTGTCAATGACCCAAAAAAAGGGTAAGATGTATTCTTTACGGTATCTAATCTTAGTGCTCATTGAGAGATCTTTTCATGTGTTGGATGCATGTCTTTTTGCCATTGAATTGATCACTTAAGTGTATTGATGATTATTGTTTTAAAATGTGTGCATATCCTATTGCTTTTTTTACAGTAGCTTGCCTTGGTAGGATTCATCTTGGGGTAGTGAGACAGGTTCCAGTCTACTTAGTAGGGATTGAAAATGTTATCAGTACCGCAAAGAGAAGTGTGAGTGTAGTCCAGGGACTGCACTGATTACACTGGGTATGGTAGTGCCCCACTGTTGTAGTTCCTGATTTTAGAAGGTGTTGACCGTGTTCCTGTGTCTGTCTCGGTGCACCCCTGGAAGCATTGTGCTGTACTGACTTTGTATGTCATTAGATTCTGTGGCCACAGCGCACAAGTTTAGCTCTGAATCCTAATTTCAGGGAGTCGGAGTTGTTTACTTTTTTCCTGAAGTTCAGATGGCCATGTATACAGTTCATCTTGAATGTAAAAAAGTTTCAAAGATTTGCGGTCTGTGCTGAGAATGCTTTTGGAGGTAACGGTAAGCCCAGGTACAATTGTGGCATTCCTATCACTGTATCTGCTGCCGACTGTGTTCCCTTGATTGTCTTTGTGCATCTTTGATGGAGTGTTCTATTATGACATTGCATATCACTGTGTGTGCCCAGGGCCTGTAAGTCAAAATCTGCTAGTCGGCCTGCAGCACTGATTGTGCCACCCACACAAGCAGCCTTGCAAAAGGTTCTCAGACCTGCCATTGCAGTGTGTGTGTGTAGTCTAGTACTGTCATGTCGACCTGGCAAGTGCACCCACTTGCCAGGCTCTAACCATCTCTTTTCTTACATGTGAGTCTTCCCTAAGGTAGGACCAAGGTACCCCTGCGGGCATGGTGCAGTGTTTGTGAAAGGTAGGACATGTCCTGATGTGTGTAGCATGTTCTGATAGTGAAATACAGTAAATTTTGTTTTTCACTATTGAACGGCTATCTGTCCCATAGGATAGACTGGGAGTTTATTTATAACATCGTATAAATATAAATTCCCACTGACACCAGATATTTAGGTTAGGTTTAGTATGCCTGAACTCAGAATATAAAGATGCATTTTTTAGTAAGGATGATTTTTACATTCTGTGCTTGAAAATATAACTTTTAGAAATTCGATATTTTCTTGCTTAGCCATCCTGTGTGCCTCTGCTGGTTTGTGTATTGACTGTCTGGCTTTGGAGTGACAGGGGCTTGGGATGTGCATTCACTGTAGGCAGCCACTGGGGGGGGGGGGGGTTACGGTGTGTCCTGCCTTTCCAGGGTGAGTCAGGACTGGGCTGAATGGACCTGGGCTGTATTTAGAGTAGGGGGGGAGATTTCCTTTCACCTGAATAGGCCTGGTCAGCCTCACACAATGCTGTCTCCACCTCCTGCTGGGCAAGAGAAGACAGAACTGGTTTTGCGGAGCACGGACACTCTCTGCCACAAGAGAACAAAGGAATTTTGACTAAAAAAGTGGGGCCCAGACATTTAGAATACTTCGGGACCAAAAAGGAACCTCTGCCAAGGAGAAGAGCTGAGAGAAACTGGAGGAGAAGTACTGCCCATTTGCTGTGTGCCATCTGGTGTTGGCCTACAGTGGTTGTTTCTGCCAAAGAGAAGGTAAAGACTTTGCTCTGTGCTGTGTCTCCAACTTGAGGAAGGTCTCCAAGGACTTGCGGTAGAGCTTGCCACATGTTCTGAAGTCTCAGGGACACAAAGACTTCAGCCCCTATGTCGTCCAGCAACTGGAACTGCTGTTTCAGCTGCCACAGTGGGAAATTGCAGCACCGACACTGGCGAGCGATGCTGTAACCTGCACCAAAGCCATGGGCACTGCTCATGAAGAGCACAACACTCCGCCCGACTCACACCTTAGGCCAGACGCCTGCCTGCGCCACGCCGCATCCACTCCAAAGCCGTCATGAAGTCCGCTGCCTGCACCAGAACCAAGGACACCACTTGTGTTGCTCACGACGCACTGTCCCGACTCGCACCGCTTCTCTGACCTCACTGACGCCGGTGCCTCATCAACACAGAGACAAAACTCAAACTGGGTGATTCCTGAATCCATCGACACCGCCCCATGGTGAGGAACCGATGCCTTGTTGCCACCGTGACATCACCTCGTCGGCAACAGTAATGAACCAATGCCTCACTTCCCTGACAACAGTAAGGAACTGACATCTCCTCTTCATCGCAGTAAGGAACTGAGGCCTCACCTCCCCTGAGGTCAAAAGGAACCAATACATCACCTCCCCTGGGGTTGTAAGAAACTGACACATCACCTCCCCATGGGTCGTAAGTAACCGACGCCACCCGGCACCAAAGAAGCATCACCTCCCTGACGCTGTGCACCGTCTTTGCTTTCATCATTTGCCAAGGTACTGTTCTTTGGGGGTCTATGTAACTCCATGCTCAACCCCGCACACCTCGCGGTTGGCCCCGTACTTTGAATTGTTATCTGTCACGATGTTGGGATAACTCCAGGGAGAGTAATTCATTGCTACAAACTTTCTTTTTGAGAATAGATTCTTTCTGAGGATATTTTGCTTACTGTATTGTGGGTTTTTGTTGTTTTACCAATTTTTCTAAGCTGGTGTGGAGTCCATTTGTAGTGTTATCACTATATTACTGTATTTCTGCACAAAATGCTTTACATACCGCCTCTGAGATAAGCCTGTCTGCTTGTGTCAAGCTACCAAGGGGGTGAGCAGGGAATATTTTAGAAGTGTATCCCCCTTACCCTGAATAGGAAGAAGGGTCCCTACTTGGACAAAGGTGCAAACCATTTCCAACTAGAGACCCCCATTTCTAACAATATGACTGTCAAGTTATTTCTGCACACTATGATGAAATGTTCCAGTGACAGTTATTTCCTATGTGGTTATTTTTACACTTCATGCATTTCATTAAACAGCATTCACATATAGACCCATCTGTCCAACATGAGAACATGGCAGTGCGTATTATCTGTAGTAGTGGTTCTGAACATTTTGACTTCTGTGGTCTACCATTAATCATTACTGGAATCTAGGGACACACAAGGAAACACTATTGGATTCCGAAAACCTCCCACTGAGTCAACTTCCCGAAATTGAATGCCTCAAAAACCGAGGTCATCATTTACGACAATAAACCCTTTTTTTGAACGACGGACTGGTCGCCTCCAGAGTTGGACTCACTGCCTACACCTTCAACTAAAGATAAGAACTTAGGATTCCTGGTAGACAGCGAAACTGAAATTCAAGGACCAAGTTAATACAATTACATCAGCCTCTTTCTGCTCCCTAAGGCTTATTAAAAAAATCGAAAAATTTCTGACTCCCGAACTTCTAAAAACAGTAACCATGGCTATGGTCCTCACAAGGATTGACTACTGCAATAGTCTCTACCTTGCTCTTGTATCAGGTCTTTTGAAAAGACTACAGATATTGCAAAACCCTGTTGCAAACACTATCGCAGCCTTAGTCCAACCTTTATAGCTCCAAGACACCCCCGGGCATGAGCTGCGCTTTATAAATTACATTTACATTACATGATATTCCTGGAAACCGGTGACTCTGACCTAAGCAATTAGATGATTTGAACTGTGAAACAATACAAAAATACAAAAACAGTCATTCAACCAATGCACAAATGATTGAATATTTTATTTAATTGATAAACAAATATTTTCTTTTTAATTTAATTTAATCCTAAAGGGCATTTTACAGCTTCTCTGAATTCAATTGAGGTCATCCATCGTCCATATTATATTATGTTTGTTTTACTTGCACTGTTCCCATGAATCAGTGTGAAGCTACCAACTTAATTTTGCCCTCCAAATCTAAATTCCGTGACGTGATGCATCTCCCAGATGCATCACGTTATGAATACCCCGCACCATGGCGCAGGATTTGCGCCGCCGCTGCGTCACAAAAGTGACGCAACGGCGGCGTAAATGAGGCGCAAGGGCCTCATAAATCTGCCCCACAGTTCCTACCAGGTCAAGGACAGTTTTCTGCAGTGCGGTGAGCTGGTTGGAGCTGCCTGGTGGGGGATTAAAGGACTTCCCCATAATGCATTTGGCCTTATTCTGGGACCAGTACCATAGATTCTCCCAGTGTTTGTGGCACTCCTGGGCCTTGCTGGGTGATAACACCCACCGTAATGCATCTCCTGGAAATGTCTCACTGTACTGGAAAGCAGTCATTCTGGGCCAGCTGTCCACATTGCCTTCCATGCATCTAAACATAATGTTTGAGAAAATCATGCCCTTGATCTTTATTTCGTCTCCTGCTAAATTGTGGAACATTTCACCTTTACTCTCAGCTGTGTCGGAGGGATGGATGTAGTGGTGCTGGAATCTTTTTTGGAGTGTGGGAGCAGCCATCAATGCTACAACACAGAACTCACAGAGATTCTGAAAAATCCAAGCATCACATAAAGAACAAGTGTAGAAAATGAGCCACCCCCATTCAGCAAGAGAGTGGTAAGGGTGTAGTATGTAACTGGTGCTTCATTTAGAACACGCTGTCACAAATATATTACTTGGTGTTGTGTGGTAGCACACTGTCATATACAGACCACACATTTTCCTTTGACATGACCACAAATGGCCTAATTTTCAAAAAAATGGCACAGAGCTGCAAATCATTTTGCTGAGCTGAGCTACGTCATTTTAAAAGCCCAGGGATGCATCATAATAACAACAATACGATGCAGTTGTGTTCTTTCCCCTTCGCTGGTGCACAATTGGCAGCCATGCGCCAGTACAAGAACCCTTGCCTCATTTTGCAAGGGGTCCTGCGTTGAGGGGGGTGATTGTTTTTTTTTTGTTGCAGGAAGAAACATCTTCCTGCACAAAAACAATCATTTATGGTATTTTCCTCTTTCTATGTTTGCTGCAGAATGCATGCAGCATGCATAGAAAGAGGGAAAAACGAGGAGAAATAAAGGTATTTCTCCTTATTGCACCGCTCCTATGCCTCCACATTGCTGTATGTGCTGTTATATTTTGACATATTTGCGCAGTTAATTTTGAAGGTATTTTGTTGTATGTTATGGAAAAAAGACATCCAACAGCCTTTCCTTTCACAGTCCCTGATCCCTAGCTAGACTGCTTTACACAATGCTCTCAATTTGCAGAAAAAAGTGAACATCATTATTTATGTCGAAAGAATAGCAGCAATTTTGTCAGAAGTCTTGCCTGGCCTTTGACCTCTGTCTTTGAACGCACATTATGTCTTTTTCACCTTTGGAACTCCAGCATGGTTATTTTGATGTGCTGCAGCGCCCTACGTCTAGTGCCTATGCTTGGATAGCTTTTTTAGCAGTAGAAAGGAGGCTGATTCTTCTCCCATCAATAATGGCCCAGAAACCACCATTTTCAACCTTCCGCTACCTATCTTCGCATGGTTGGTGGCGAATTGAACTTACATTATGTACACCTTCACAGCATATATTTAAAACAAACGTGGAAATGGAGGGGGGAGGGTACGAGAGCACTGTAGTGATGGCTGGTGCTTTAGTAGTGCCATACATCATTTACTGGGTAAATGGCACCCTGGAAATTGAAAACAAATGTTGTAAGAAGTGTAAATCAAAGGCATGCAATGTATGTGTACGTACATGCAGAGTATTTCACCTAATACAACTAGTAGAGGGGGCGATGTTTGTGGGCAGACGGTTTGGTATGCGAATTGTGTGGATTTCAATAAGTGAGGATGTTTTATTTTGCCTTGAGTGGACAAATTGTACTTTTCATTTATGTTCCTTCAGTTACGTCAATGAGTGCGTGTGGTTTTGGTTGGAACATTTAACTGTCCTTTTGGGTGTGATTTGTTTGGATTGATGTTACACAGGCCTTGTGTCCACTAGCATTTATTTTTATAATGTACATGCTCCATTTTGCTGTATTTGGCATCTGTTTTTTCAAATGTGACAATGTATTATGCAAAAGAGTGGTTTTTTTTCCAGTGGAGAGGTGTTTATTTTGAGCTGATATTGTTATTCCGTGACTCCACTGATTTTTATGTGATTTTGTTGCTGTGGCTTTTGAGTGTCCATGTGTGGTATGTGAGTTCAAGGCGGGGCTGGAGAATACTTGAACCTGTTTAGTAGGCAGTATTTCTTGAGTTGATATGGGTGTATTTTTGTGAACTGCAATTAATTCAGCCTTTTGTTAGTGTGTTTTATATTTGTATGGCTTTCCCTGTGCCCTTTCTTGATTTACCCTTGACCTTCAATTTAGTAGTAGATATTCCTAATTTCCCAGCTGCTCCCCCTTGCCACTTTAAAATTACACGCTGTGGTGAGCTACATAGATGAAATATTGTACAGGTGTATCTTGAATAGTCCTTCTGAATCTTTGCAAATTCTGATTTTGAGTTTTAGCAGTAGTTCTGGAAGAGTATTTCTTATAGCGTAAATGCCTTTGTGAATTGGGCTCATTGTGCGCAGGTTGCAGTCTGCGGGGATATTTACAATATATAGATTCTGGGGTCCGCCATCGTGGGTAATGCTAAAGCATTGAATTGTTGAAACATTTTTTATTAGTTTCCAAATCAACAACAACTGTTCATTACATCACTGGTTCCCACGTGCCGTAAAAGCAGCCCCCCTCCCAATCCCAACTCGTCCCCCCCCCCCCTCCCCCCCCTATGTCAGTGCGCCCCTGTCCCCCATTTCACCCTTGATGTGCCCCCCCGACCCTGGAGTTCAATTGCAGTCGCTCACCTCCTCTCTATGTAAGCAAATCATCCCTTGTGTCCAAGCCTCTGGTATGTGTCTGGGGGCCGCCCCCATCCCCTTCCCAACTCAATCCCCAGGTCCCCTCGCCTCTTGCCGATCCGAAGCGCTCCCTTCTTCCTCTACCTCAGACATCAGCCCCTGGAGCTCCACTACCAACGCTTCCCATGCCCTTGCCGTCGCTAATGCTAAAGCATTGAAGTACTAAAATATCAATCTATTCTGAATTATCCGATGTCTGTGTTTTTTTTCATTCGTTTGATTAATTTATCAATGTGGATGCAAAGACCAACTCACAACAGTGGAGGTCTCCTAAAAACAAGGGAAGCTGTCACAGCCGGTACTAGTACATTTGTAATTAAGGGTCATTGATACATCTCAATGAAGCATGTACCTGTTCTCTGCTCTGTTTGATACTGTTTGATGGTGCCTTTGCCTTTGACGCAGAACAATGCTCGCAGCCAGCTCTGCTTGGCTTCCCCTGGCACAGTTCACCTGTTCAAGGGGAAGGCGAGCCCTGAGCCCCTAACGGATGCAATTGGCTGATGCTGCTTACCTGTTAAGCTCAGTTTTTGAGGTTGTTTCACAGCTTCAGTTAAAGCTCCCAAGCAAAGGGACTATTGTCTTCCCACCAGCCCTCCTGCCAAAAGGAGGGCAAGCGCCACAGACGCTGGAGGGCTTTGGAAATTACAAGCTTCCATTCTATCAGAAGTTTGTTCTTGAGGAAATGTCCTGTCCCAGATACTTGGGACAAGACTCTCAGGTCATAACAGGAGGAAGGAGGATGGTGGGTCCTACTTGGGGGGCGCTGGAACTGTTTTCAGAGTGTGGGTGGGAACATTTGGGGCTATCAAATAACCCAATGTCGCTAGAAACGTATTACAGTAGTTTAGAATTTTTCTTAAATAAGTCATTGTCTTTAGTAGTGTCTTATTTCAATAGGAACAACTAAATTGAACCAGGGTGCAAAGGGTTGTTAAGCAGAAATTCAGTACAGGAGCATTTTGTCCTTGTTTAAATGGTGTCATCTGGTAACCTTACTAGCATCATGATTTTAACTAGAGGTGTGTGAAATTATTTCACAAACTTCTGTTACTTCTCTGAAAAACAAGGATCAATGTGCACAGTTCATTCATGAAGTAACACACGAGCTGGGCTTTGGCGTGAAAACAAACTGTGAGTATTTTTTATAAGAGAATTAATTGTGTTGAGGTACATATCAGAAAAAGCTGAGCAAAGTACCCACTCTCATATGAATTCTCCAGTTACCTCAACCATTTACCACCTGCAAGAGAAAACTGCACACGTGTATAGACGTAGGAAAAAGGGGCAACTCCGAAAAACTATTGTAAAACCAAGTTCCGTGACGCAGGTGCATGTTCCTTATATACGAGGCAGCACTAAGCCACTTTTTTTGCTTAATGCTACCTCGTATATATATTTAAGCTCAGTTTTCTGCGCTAAAGGGGCGTGCAATGGGTGTTACTGGGAGCGTTTCCTGCAACATCCATGGCTTTTTGACACTGCCCCAGATTTACGAGAAAACGTAAATCTGAGGCAGTGCCAAAAACGTACACCTCCCTAGGGGAGACGTAAGGGAGGCACAGCGAGGAGAAATATCTTTATTTCTTCTCGTTGTTCTTTTTTTCTTTGTGTGCTGCATGCAGCAGCTGCACTCATATAAAGAGGAAAAAGCCTCTTGTGATTGTTTTTGTGAAGAAAGTTTTCCCTTCCTGCACAGAAATAATCATCCCCCAACACAGGCACCCTTATACCATGGTGCAGAGGTGCCTGCGTTTGTGAATGGCAGCCCATTGTGCTCCAGCACACAAGAAAAAGACAGGACTGCGCCGTATCAATAGATACGGCGCATTCCTGCCCTTTTCTTTTGCCATAGGGCAGCGACGGAGGAAGGCCTGCAGCGCTGCCCCACGGCAAAACCTCATGCCTAATTTATGAAAAGTGTCGCGTGAAAACAGTCTTACAACACTTTTCAGTGCACCTTCCTTGCGACTCCATGGATGCGCCATATTTACTGTATGGCGCTCCATGTTCCAAGGATTTAAGGTACATCAGTATTCCTGACGTATCTGTAGGTGCAAAAGTGGCGCATTGCTGGGATATGCCTAAAAACAGACCCAGCTCCTAGAACTCCCACCTCAAACGCCTGCCCTTATCCAGAGCTTCGTTCTCCGTGCACAGATCTGGTATATTTCCTCTACTTAGGACAGTACAAGGATGCTATTTGAATGTGCTATGAACCAAGCTGGTTATCTCAATTCACGGCAGCTCATCATACATCAGACACGAAATTCCCTCCAACTTAGTTGATGTTAATACTAGATTGTAAAAATGCCCATTTGTTTCATGTTGCTTATATTATATTTTAGTTCAGTGGTTAATTTTTGAAAGCATAAGTGCTGGTGCTCTCGCCAGGATGCAGCTTGCACCAGCCCCTTTCACCTAATAGCACCGCCTAAAACAGAACCAACTACTAACCATGAAAGTAGGGAGATGATGTGGCGTAATGGCCAGAGATGCCGAACTCGGAGCTGGGGAAACAGACTCGAGTCTCGGCATCCGCTCAACATCCTGTGATTCTGGGCAAATCACTTAAACTCCCCGTGCGTGTTGTGAAAAGCGCTGGTGTTGATGATTAAGTGCCGTGCTCACCGGAAAACACCAGCTCAAATTAAACATTGGTTTAGTTGTCATTCGAACGCATTAGACAGCATCGCTTCACATAGGTGCACTGTGTTAGTACACATCTAGATAAAGAACGGTACTGAATGTAAAAATGTCTACTTCATTTGTGCATTTTTCTCTCATAACGTTTGCTCCACAATGTAAATTACACAACGACCAAGCAATTTTGCACGAGTGTTTGCACCTACCTTTGCACAGAACAGCGGCTGCAAAATGTGTATTCGTGGGTCAGTGCTTGCAAATATTCGTTGTGCATTGGGCAGTGTGTGCAAAAGTGTGCACAAAGGGGGAGATTTCAATATTTAAAGTGCAATGCATCGCTGCAATCAAAGTTCCTGCACTGCATGGAGTTAGGAGGAGAGAGCAAGGCAGAAACATATCTACTGAGAGAAAATAAAACTACAATTACCAGAATGCATCTTGTTGCTGGCTACAGCTGAATACCATTGATTCTCAAATGGTATCGTTAACAGATACTATTAAAAACAATGAATATTCACAATGATCTACACCACAAATAGACACTAAAAAATCAGTCCTCCAGATGGAGCCCCTACTCCTTAACTGAAAAGGCCTTCACATTTGTTTTACTATCCTTGAGATCGAGTCTCATCAATCCTGAAGCCTATCTGCTGTCATGGCCTGCTTTTTGCATAAACATAGAAATAGGCTAAAGGCATCTCTACCTTTATTTGACTGATCTGTCAGATGACCTTTTGTTGCAAGGCGACGTTTAAAGTGACACTGACCTTAGAATGTGGCATTTGTGTGCACTTTGGCTTCGAACATGTAAAGTGAAAAGGTTAGTGACCCCATAATTCACAATGTCATAGCTACAGCTGCTAGTAATGTCAGACCTCCCACCTTCAAAAATATTTTCACACTGGGAGAGGGAAGGAGGGGACTTAGAGGGTGGCAGCCTGGATAGGGCTAGGACTTTTATCCTGGGAGTGACTGAGCATCATTGAACAGAACTTGGAGGGAGTGGGTTTTTGAGCCCATCACTGCCTGAGCAACCATTGCTAGACCTTGGACTGGGTGAGTCTTGGGTACTTTAATCCATCACTGCCTGAGAAGCCATTGCTAGACCTTGGACTGGGCTAGTCTTGGGTTGTTGAGCTCATCCCTGTCTGAGCAGCCATTGCTAGACCTTGGACTGGGCTAGTCCTCAGTTTCCAAGCCCATCACTGCCTGAGCACTAGTGCTAGACCTTGGACTGGGCTAGTCATGGGGTTTTGAGCCCATCACTGCCTGAGCAGCCAGTGCTAGACCTTGGACTGGGTTAGTCTTGGGCTGTTGAGCCCTTCACTGTCTGAGCAGCCATTGCTAGACCTTGGACTGGGCTAGTCTTGGGTTTCCAAGCTCATTACTGCCTGAGCACCATTGCTAGTCCTTGGCTGGGCTAGTCTTGGGTATTTGAGCCCATCACTGCGTGAGCACCGGCGCTAGACCTTGAACTGGGCTAGACTTGTATTGTTGAGCCCATCACTGCCTGAGCAACCATTGCTAGACCTTGGACTGGGCTGGTCTTGGGTTTTTGAGCCCATCACTGCCTGACCAGTCATTGCTAGACCTTGGACTGGGCTAGTCTTGGGTTTTTGAGCCCATGGCTGCCTGAGTAGCCTTTGCTAGACCTTAGACTGGGATAGTCTTGGGTTTTTGAGCCCATCTCGGATGAGCAGCCATTGCTAGACCTTGGACTGGGCTGGTCTTGGGTTTTTTGAGCCCGTCACTTCCTGAGCAGCCATTGCTAAACCTTGGACTGGGCTAGTCTTGGGTTTTTGCATCCTTCTCTGCCTGAGCAACCAGTGCTAGACCTTGGACAGGGCTGGTCTTGGGTTTTGAACCCATCACTGCCTGAGCAGCCATTGCTAGACCTTGCACTGGGATAGTGTAATGAAGTACAACCGTAGTACACTGGTTTAGGTTGAAGGAGGTCTTATTCAGGAACAGCAGGTGTCTACTTGTAAAACGTCCTATCCACACAGCGCCAGCAGCAACTGAATTCACAGAGTTCTAGAGGAACTCAAACCAGATAAAGGCTCTAGAATGAGGAACTCTAGACTCAATGAGAAGCATAGAACAGAATGACATGACATGCAGGTCATAGCATAGGGATACATGGAAAAGGATGACATGCAGGTCCTTACACACCTTCCCTCTTTACGTGAGAAAAGAAGAAAGAAGATACGCAGCAGGCTAAGGGGTAAAGAGGGAGGAAATGCAGGAACAAAGCAAGAGCAAAGAAAATATTTATTTAAAACAAAATCAAGCAATTTTGTTGGAACTTTCCCAGCGTGAGAACTCCTTTGCAAAGCAGGCAACCCATCGGTATTTTATTTTTAACAATCAACTCAGTTTGGATCTTGGTGCGCATGGGAGCAATCCTGTTTAAGTTCCAGATGCGACCATCATTCAATTTCACTGTATTTTGAAAGAGTTTTTAAACAACAAAAGGTGAGGAGAACTTTGAGACACCACATGATCTCTGAGGAAGACTTGCCCTCACTCTGTCACCCACTAGCACACGGGTGTGAGTGACAGCATGCCTGGCATCAACATATTCATTTCTTTTGGCAATTTTCAAATTCTAACTTTCTTACCAAGACACCACGCCAGGATCCGCGCTGAGGGGTACCACACTAGAGTCTGCACTAGGGGTCACCACACGAGAACTAGCATCCAATCCCACACTCATACTTTTGTACCTCATCCACGCTTGGAACATGTGAGCATTGGGACTTCGTCCCCGAAACAGCTTAAAGGGAACTTTACATGTGGTTGAATGAGGTGTGAGATGGTAAGTTGTTACTCATTCCACTACTTCCGACTTCCATTTTTTTTTTGATTTGGCCAGTTGGATGGATTCTTTTAAGACACAGTTAAATCTCTCCACCATTCCGTTGGTTTCGGGATGGTAGAGGGCGCAACGTTTGTGTCTGATCCCCCTTTCAGCTAAATATTCCTCCATCTCTCTCGAGACTTGTTGGACCCCGTTGTCGATTAGGAGACAGTCCTTCTCGGGAGAAGACTTCATCGAGGAACTTGGTGACGTCTTTAGTCTCAGTGTTGTGTGTGATCTTAATCTCCGGCCACCTGGAGAACATGCCTATTAGCTCTAGGACATAGGATTACCGGAGCTGCTTGTAATGGGACCCAGAAGATCCAGTGCCACTTCCTGCCAACAATGATCAGGGGCCTCCCGCACAACCACGTGTTGGACTCTGGTATTGTAGACCTTGTAACAGGCCTTAAATTCTGAGCAATCTCTCACCATGCACTCAACAAGGAGATTGATGCCAGGCCACTATAAGTGTAATCAAATTCTCTCTTAGGTTTTGGTGCCCCTGATGGGCTTGTTGAACAATTCTCTGCCTGACAAGCAGGGGAGGAACGAGTTTAGTACCCCTCCAAAGCAATCCAGAGGAGACAGACAACTCATGACGCACATTCCAAAACTTTTGTGTCTCCTCATTCAGATTTTTTATGCCCCCCCAACCTTCAGTCACCAACTTGCAAACTTCGAGAATCGTGGGGTCACTTTCCATGGATGACTTCCACTCTCCCTCACTCAAGACTCCTGTCATGACCTCACACACTTTACAATTGTCATCCTTCCACGAGTCTCTTGAGGTGTCAAGTGCGTGATTGGGGTTGTTCAGGCAATCCAAAACCTTGTTCTAAGCACCAGGTATGTGGTTTACAACAAAATCATAGTCTTAGAGTGCGACTATCCACCTGGCGATCCTTGAGGATATGGCATCTAAACTCTTCTTGGTGAGCAAGTATTTCAAAGGTTTATGGTCAGACTGTACTAGGAAAGAACTTCTCCAAAGAAACTTCTTTAGTTTCTTAAGTGCCCAAAAGATGCACATGGTTTCCTTCTCTATGACAGAGTACTGCATTTCTGGCCCCACCAGTGCCCGTGACAGGAACATAATAGTAATCTCCTTTCCATCCTTCACCTGCTTAAGAACAGCACAGAGACCCTTGGAGCTAGCATTGGTGATGAGGATCGAATGAGTGATGAGTGTCAAAACTGTGGAGAGAGGGCGCACCACTCGAAGCCCCTTTTATATCGTCAAATTCCACTTGGCACTCCGGTGACCAGGAAAATCTCACCCCTTTTTGGAGAAGTGCCCTTAGGGGGAAGGTGCGAGAAGCAAACTGTGGGACAAACTTATTATAATATTCAGCCATGCCAAGAAAGGTCACCAACTCGTCTCTGGATTGGGGTATGGGAAGGTTTTCAATGGTCTTCACTAAATGGTCTCTCGGTTTTACACCCTCCTTAGATAATTTATGTCCCAAAAAGTCAATTACAGTGAGGTTAAATTTACATTTGTTCTCACGTAAAGTTAAACCACGTGACTTAAACCGTTCCAGAACTGCCCTGAGCCTCTCATCAAGGAGCTTCTGAGAAGGGCCATGTACCAGAACATTGTCATGGTAAATTTTGATGCCAGGTAGCCAATGTAGGACATCTTCTATAGTTCTCTGAAAAGCAGAGGCTGCAGAATTTAGGTCGAAGGAAAGCCTTGTGAACTTATATGTGCCAACTGGTGTTATAAACGCAGGAAATTCATGGAATCAGGGTCAATCTTGATTTGGTGGTACGCAGCCCTGAGGTCTAATGTGGAGAAGACCTCAGCCCCACCTAGCTGGGTCAGCATCTCTGCAATATTGGGGAGAGGGTGCTTGTCGGCTATTACGGCTGGGTTGAGAGAATGCGAGTGCACACATAACCTCACCTCGCCTGAGGTTTTGCGGACAAATACCACAGGGGCCAGCCAATCACTCACCTCAGTTTCGACTATATTTCCTTCATTCCGTAACTTTTGCAGTACTTTTTACAGGGACTCGCTCAGGGCTAATACTACGCTACGCACCTTGTATGTGACAGGGGTGGCACCAGGCCTCAAGGTGATTCTATGTGTCTAGTCATACAAGCAACCTAGCTTCTCGCTGAAGACCTGCTCAAACTCTGTGAGCAAATCATCTACTTGGACAACGTTGGCAGACTCGGGTGGACCAGCAATGTCAGAATGTGACGGTCTCAGGTCTTCCTTCAGAACAATACATGGATCTCCACCCGGGACCAGCATCACATTGAGATCGGCCTGGTGAGTCCAACTTACCATGCTGTCACCTCTGGAGCAGATGTAGATTTTCCAAGCGGTAAGTTTGCCTTTGTATTCAATGTCACCCTCAAAGTAGCCAAATAACTTTATAGGTTGGCCACCATAAGCAAGCAGTCTGATATTCGGTTTAAAGAATTTCACCTTACCCAATAGAGATGTGTCGTAGAAGTTCTTTGGAATCAACTGGAGTTTTGCGCCGGAGTCTAAAAGCATTTTGACGGGATGGCCACTTACTCGAACACTGTCGATTGGGCTTTTGCGCTTACACTGAGTGACCTGAGCCAAGACCTCACCGCAATATAACTCATCAGGATCAGAGTCAGACTCGTTTTGTACCCAAAGTTCCTTCACACGCTTGTTCTTTTTAAACTTCAATACTCTGCAGGCTTTTGCCACATAGCCAACCTTCCCGCATTTAAGACATTTGGAGTTCAAAGCTGGGCAAGACTTGTCGCTGGCCAGGTGTCCAACCATGTCACAGCGGTAGCACCTACTAGAGAAGACCCTTTCAGGCTTCGAAGGCTGGGGTTAAATCTGTTAAATGTTTTCGTCTTGGTAACAGTTTGTACTTTATCACTAGTAGAGCTAGTGGTGCCGTTTTCCTTGATTATCACTTCAACACAAGCAAGCAAGTGTTCAATGCGCTTAGCAATAGAGATCACCTCATCTAATTTGGGGTCGTCTTTTTTCAAAAAGTTCGTCCTTGACTTTCTCTATGGTACATCCCAACATAAACTGGTCACGTATGCGTTCCTCAAGTGCGCCTTCAAATTTGCAAGTGGAAGCCAGTTTACTCAAATGAGTCACATTGGCTTCGACAGACTCTTTGGGTTGTTGTACACGTTTCCCAAAGTGGTAACGTTCCAAGATGGTGCTGACTTTGGGGAGGTAATGCTTGTCTAGTTTTTAAACAGATTTCAAATTCGTTGAGGCTGTCAGATTCAGTGTCATTGAGGTCTGGTAAATGTTCGAACACCTCTTGCACCTCCGATCCTAGACAGTGTAGGAGCAAGGCTGACTTCCTGTTGGCACTCCGTGACACACCACACACCCTCGCGTAGTTAAGAAATATCTTCTTCCACTTTGACCTGCGGATGGAGGGTTCACCTGGATTGGAGAGGAAGAAGGGAGGTGGCGTGACATTTTGCATTTTGAGAACACAGGTGTGCCCGTCACCGTAGATAGTAAGGTGGTGAAAGCACTTAGAGTGGGAGTGTGCTTATCACTGTGGTGTGCAGAGTGGAGACAAGCATGTGAAAAGAGGTGTGCCTGTCACCGAGATGAAGTGATTAGTAGAAGGAGCACGGCCACTTAGGTGTGGTGAAGTTGACCGTTGGTTGAAACTTTAAAGTGAAAATCAGTGCGTGCCAGTGAAGCAGGCGGAAAATGTTTGTGAGCATGTCAAACTTTCTTTTAGTAGCAAGCTGTGCCTGTCAGCAAAACAGGCAGGGAATGTGTTTGTAAGGACAGAATACAGCTGTGCCTGTCTGCGAAATACCGATGTCGGCATCAAAAGTGGATGAAGAATGCTGGCAGAATGAACCGCTGTGCCTACTAGTGAAGAAACAAAGAAACGGCGTTTGACTGAAGAAAGTAAGTAGAAAACAAAAAGGCTGTGCCTGCAGTGAGGATGAAGCGAGGCAGGCAAGAGGTTAATTGCACAAAGTGGTTGATGGTATGTATGAAACAGTGCAGCTGAGACACATTGAGGGCATGAGCAACCATTCGTTAAGGAGTGAGTCGCACATGAAGCGAACAAAGGCTTAGGTGTGTCTTTAATTGCTTGGCAACGACGTGTGCAGCTGCGTGTAGCCCGTATGTCCTTCAGGTAATGAAGAGTCATTGGCTGTTAGGCAACGTTATGTTGAAGCTGCGGACCGAAGGCTTGAGAGCGTGCTCAGTCGCTTGGCAACAACGCGCATGGCTGCGTATAGGCGTATATCTTTTAGGTAAAAGAGAGCCTATGGCTGTGTGGTAAATATTTCGTTACCGGTACTATTTTTTATGCGGTAAAGTCTATTAAGAATAACTCAGTAAAATGAGAGGCAGAATTCGTGGTATTAGAGGTTTAAAAAGGCTTTATTCCTATACAAAGGAATACAATTCGAATTGTAGGCGTTCTATTCCATCACCACGAAAGTTCAGGAAGGAAGGGCATATTTTATTGACAGATAGGCAGTTTTATAGAAAATACATTACAGTGAAACAGATGCAAGAGGCGTAACAGCTGATAGTGTAGAAAAAAAGGTGCATACGTAGCTAATAGAGGCGTATACATGGGCGTAATTTAATAAACGTCATCATATATGATGTCACAAGTGGGTGGATCCATAAGAGAATCTTGCAATGTCAGCAGAAATATTTGGCAGAGATGCGCGCGCAGCCGCATGACGTGTGATTGACGTGCAACTAGAGGGAGAAGGGGACTTGACATTTAGCTCTACATATGGAGACAGAAGTCTGGGGTTATGTCAACCTAATCCCAAATCATATCTAATATCCTATGTTTAAAGAACTGTGTTATCCAGAAAGAGAGGTCTCATTAGGATAGAATCTTATTCTATACTGACTATACTGACTGTTAGTGCGTGTACAAGCGTCTAAGTGTCTACACTAGATGCGAGGGGGTAGGAGTATTCCATGGTAACAGGGCTATGAATTACTTGCATGAGGACAGCGAGGCCTGGCCCTTTGCACGGTAGCTGGAGGAATGTTTACCTAAACTGCTAGACAGGAATGCATCGGATGAGGGGCGGAGGAGATAATCTTGAAGGTGAAATACAGTTTTTGGCAGGCGACGGGCTGGATCAGGCACCGTTAGCCGCGCAGGGAGTAAGACAAAGTTCATGGTCACAGATGCAGGCTCAGACTGGAGCTTTCAGAGGCAGAAGGCAGGAAAAGGCTTGATGACAGAATTCGGGCCTACTCGCCTGAGTCTGTAAAAATGTGGAAAGTGAACCACATAAAGTCGGTGGCCTTTCATACTTAGAAAAGGAATATCTGACCCATTCATGGTGGATCTGAAAGAGGACATGTTGACGGTGGACACACATATATTTGCGTCTTCAAAACTGGAGCAGGAGGGAACATACATGTACTTATAGCATGTACATGGAGCCGTTGGGGTCTACGATAGGGGACATAACTGATCACAAAATTCATATTTCCTCAGCTGCCAGGCAGCGGATTGTTGGAGCTGCGTAGCTCCGTAGAAGGTAAGACGCAGCAGGAAGACGTCAGCAAAGAGGTTGTGTAATCATCAAGGAAGGTTGCCAGGGAGATGACATGCTTGCGCGAGGGCTACTGTCGCGAGGAGTGCACATGCAAAAACGGCAAGTTTAAAAGTAAATTAGTCTTAAAACACGCATTTTGCAAGGAAACGCGGGGCTGACAGGGTGCGCACACAGTACCTTTGAAGCAGCAAGGTAGAGGTGGGATCGTCGTGCAAAAGGGTGAGTTCAATGCAATCTTGATTGATGTGTTAGGACATCTGTAGTTCAGTAGGGTAGACGACTGTGGGTCCGTTTCTAGGTCGTCGCCAGTGTAATGAAGTACAACCGTGGTACACTGGTCTAGGAAGAAGGAGGACTTCATTCAGAAACAGCAGGTGTCTACTTGTAAAACGTCCTATCCACACAGCGCTTGCAGCAACTGAATTCATTGAGTTCTAGAGCAACTCAAACCAGATGAAGGCTCTAGAATGAGGAACTCTAGACTCAATGAGAAGCATAGAACAGGATGACATGACACACAGGTCATAGTATAGGGATACATAGAAAGGGATGACACGCAGGTCATTACAGATAGTCTTCGCGCCGGCACTGCATAAGGAGCTGATTCTCCTTTACCCAGTAGCCGAAGGACTTCTGATGCCTCTCCCACATGCTGAGAAGCTTTCAAAACCAAAAATGAAATTAATATATGCAGATCATCTACAAACGAGCTAGAGATGTATCTCTTTTGGGTTTTCCAGCTTGCATTGAGTTCACCTTGTGATATCAACTCTTCACTGGATGAAGAGTGTCAATGTCATGTAACACAGCATGGGAAAGTGTGGGATGGTTGCTCTGCATTGTGGTTAATCAGGGGTAAGATGTTTATTAATTAGGTTCTAGTTAGTCAGGTAACTCAAACACCTTGAGGTTACCATTAGCCCTTAGCTTTAGTTCCACTTCCTCTGGGCATGGGCTTCCACGTTAAATCTATTTGTTTTCTTGTTCAAGGGGAACTTTTTTCCCATTAGAAAAATCCCTTCCCCTTCTTTTACTCAGTGTAGTTATGTTCCCCTACAGCACCCACAATAAATTATGTGATTGTCTTTCAAGGATGGGAAACTATATACAACAATGTCGATGAGTCCCCAATACCCTCCATGTTTGTGGGTGTTCTCCCCAATTTTTACAGGTGTGCCCTTCCAGAACTCCCAGAAGCTACTCCCTATTATTATATTTGAAAAAAGGAAAGGCCCAACACGCATGTGTAATTTGCGTATTTGCAAGTGCAGACTGTGAATAAAGAGTGCATCTGGACCAGAAGTGAAAAAAATGTGCTCTCAACTCTAAATTGAATGTGCATCATCATTTGAGAAATGGGCCATATCCACAATTCACCTGGAGCAACGTGTCTTCCCTACTCCAGCCTTATCATTAACGCATGAAACCATATGTACTAATACCTAATCAATTCTATAACGCTGTCAGTTACGGTAATATACATTTTCTGAATTTACTCTACTATTTCAACTGTCTTCGATCTATATGCACCCCATCTCGAGCAATGACAAATTTTCTGCTCATAATGATGCAATTCAAGGGAAAGAGATGCACTCCGTGTACTCAATATTGTAATCCTTTCTTTTCGTTATGCTAATAATGGCGTGCCACCTGCTTCGCGCTTCGTCTCTTTACGCTGTGACATGATATCTTCACTATTGGAATCAAGTGTCAGATTCCATCAGGCTGCACTGCCTTGTTGCACCTTGGGTTTAAATCCAATGGATCAATTTCTTATATTTATTTTCTTCACTTTTATCTTTGTTTAAACATGCAATTTTCACCATTTACTCTCCTTTTATCTTCAATTCATTTTATTTAAACAAAGGTATCTCACAAAATTTCAGGAGTCAGGAGTGGGTTCCACAAGCCGTGACATTTATTAAAACCGCCCAATGCATTTCGGGAAGTTAGTTCCCTTCTTCAGGGGCATCTATAATGTACAAAAATAGAATAATTTAGCTGTTTTCATCCTCTTTCATAAAGCACTTCATTAAAATTAAAAAGACAAGGTATTTCAATCATAAATCAGCAACATAATAACCACTCGATTTACGCATTGCATTTAGCCCTGTTTAGGCCCTAATAGCATTCTCATATCATTCATATGCCCTGGTTTCTTCACAATGTTTCCCACAAGGTTCACCCATTGCACGGTAATTGTTATTATTAAGATATTTACGAATATACGCTGCTTTGTTCTTACCCGAGCTTGTAATTCACCCCATTCCGTGTAAAAACAAATCCACCCATCTTTCCTTTCAGCGCGTTGAAGCGCTCCTAATGTCGGTTAAACCAATGCTACAACAACATTCTCATTTAAATTGCCGCCCGTATTCTACGTCAGCCTGAAATTCGATGCACGTGTGTACCTCACATCTATGCACTGAACACTAACAAAGGACTACTTGAAAACATAAATTACTACAATTCCCAGAAATCATCCCACGAGTCTTTCTTTGTAATCCGGTCCTCGTTAAGAATTATTTGTATTCCCATTGAGTTCAGTAAATCCGTGCATAACTGATTTATATTAAATAATCCATTTCTTTATGATAGTTACTGAAATCTTAAAACGAGTGCTTGCTTTGTTCACATGTTCGACGTGAATGAGAGCCCAAATCCTGTGTTTTTCACCTTCTGTGTAAATCCGTGTTAACATATTCTTTCATCACATTGAAACCCCGAAACCGGTCCTAGGATGCTTGTTTCCGGTCCGGGGAAGACATGGCATGGCAGTTCGGGCTGGACTGTTCCCATGAGGCACAGGGTCAAGACTGATTTGCATATGGCCATGTCTCAAATGGGGGGGCGTGGTGAGCAAAATAACGATGGATTTAGGCCCAGATCTCTGTACTGGGGTGAATGTATGACATTGTTCTGCATTCTGTCCATCAACTGTTGTTTTTGCATTTGTCACCCCGAGTGGGACGGGTATGCTCAGACGTGAGTCCCGTGCTCTCCATGCCACTGGAATCAAGCTATCCTGGCTGAAGAGGAGTGAAACCCCGAAACCGGTCCTAGGATGCTTGGTTCCGGTCCGGGGAAGACATGGCTTGGCAGTTCGGGCTGGACTGCTCCCATGAGACACAGGGTCAAGACTGAATTGCATATGGCCATGTCTGAACTGGGGTGGCGTGGTGAGCAATGGATTTAGGCCCAGATCTCTGTACTGGGGTGAATGTATGACATTGTTCTGCATTCTGTCCATCAACTGTTGTTTTTGCAATTGAATTAATTTGGCACGCTGCGGGGCTTATTTACAAGCTCTTTGGGCCACCGATGCATCACATTATCCCAGAAGTAGACAATCAGTCCTGCGACGAGCCAGAGAAGCCCATCATGGTATGAAACTTGGGGGCATATTTACAAGCCCCTACTGCCACTTTTGAAGACGTTGTGGTGGCGATATGGGCTTTGCCTTATTTACAAGGCAGCGTTAAGCCACTTAACGAGGCTTAAGGCTGCCTTGTAAATAAGGCACCCTTTCACCCTATACTTAGCATGAAAGGGGAGGGCAATGGTGTTGTGGTGGGCATTCCGCCACAACACCCATTGATTTTGACGCTGCCTCATATTTAGAAGGGTGGCGTAAATATGGGGCGGTGCCAAAATTAAGACCAGGAAAAACCCGGTCTTACCCTGGCTCAACGAGGAATTTTTTTTAATTTCACCTAGTTTTTGGGGTTGCCATGTGTGTTGTGTTGTACAACACACATGGAAACAACAAAACACCGTTGATTGTTTATGTGCAGGAAGGGACACCAGAAAAAAGTGACATTTTGCAACTTCTATGTGGGCTGCATGAAGCAGTACACATAGAAGTTACAAAACCCCATTTAAAGATTGTTTGACAACTTGAGCTAAATTTAGCTAAATTTAGCACCAGCACAGGGGGGAATGCACGACAACACCATATTGCTGTAAATACGGTGCAGCCCTGCATTTCAGAAGTGGAAGAATTAACCCAAGAAGGCTAACACCGCGCTCCGTCACTTCTATTGTAAATATGCCCCTTGCAGTGGTAGATGCTATAAAAACTACCGCATGTTCATTTGTTAGGACTCATGCCTCTCCAAATGTAAGAATCATTGTAACTTTTGAATTTTAGAAGATATAGTCATAGTTGATCAATGGCCACTGGTGCCCAGTTAGTCTCGCCTTCTGCTGGTGGTTGATGAGACTGTACCCAGTCAAGGAAAATTGTAATCCAGAGAGGATTACAAGTGTTGCTTCCTTCTTCTTTTCAGGATGATGCTGAATGGGCTTTGTGATACTTCCCAGTTCCTATTCTTGTAAAATGGCATTTTGTGTTGCAATTGTATATTGCAAATCAAGTAGTATGGCATTACCTTTGAGATGTGCTGAAAGTTTGTTTGGGAATTGCAGGGTCAGGGACCTGCTAGGAAAAACACTCCACCATCCTTGCCTGGGTGATTGACGACCAAGTTTACACTATGCTTCAACTGCTCATTGTGACTTTGACATATTTTAAATCAAGCTCAGCGATGAGAGGACATACTTTCGAAAAAGGCTAGAGATGGCCTCGGGATTTTGAAGCTATTGGAATATAAAATGATTTTTGAGTCGGTTGCCAGAGTGTATAGCTGTTTTGGAAATATACACAATACATTCAGCAAAATAAAAGGTATGTTCAGAAATTATTATTTGCATTTGTTATGGTATCTCTAGAAATAATTAGGAATTGTAATAAACAGAGAGATATGAAAGTAAATTTGACCGTGAATGTCTAAAAAATCAGTTTATTCCCTGCAGTCTCATACAAAACCAACAACATTGCTGGTTATAAGAAGACAACAGCTGACCAAGGTCAAGCACCTCAATTCCAATAATAGCGTATATCAAAGGTCAAGTGCAACAACTCCCCGCATCCGCTGTTGGAAGATGCCAATCAATAGAGCAGTTCAAACAAAAAATGGAAGGTGCACTCTAATGGAAGTCAAAAGACAGAAAGTACACTTGAAGTCCAAAACGATTCTTCTTTTATTCGCAGTTGTTTTACTAAAAACGGCACACAGCCAACGCGTTTCGTTCCCTAGTGCCACGGGAACTTCGTCAGGGCTGTAACAATCACAAAGACATTTTTTATACATAAATATACATATATATACATTAAAAAAATATACAAAACAAATGACCAAACCACAATGCAACACGTAAAAAAAGATAAAGTAAAAAGATAACAGAAGTTCACAGACATATATATTTTAAAGAAAACACAACAGTTCCAAAAGAATGAGTGACCCAGAACCAAGATACAGTTTGATAATGGACAAAGCTGTATAATTGAAGTTCACGAAGAAAGAACATGTAATCATGAATATTTAATCCAAAGGTAACACTCGAGAAATAGTACAGGTGAAAGATAGAGAGGAAAGTGCTTATCACTGTGGTGTGCAGAGTGGAGACAAGCATGTGAAAAGAGGTGTGCCTGTCACCGAGATGAAGTGATTAGTAGAAGGAGCACGGCCACTTAGGTGTGGTGAAGTTGACCGTTGGTTGAAACTTTAAAGTGAAAATCAGTGCGTGCCAGTGAAGCAGGCGGAAAATGTTTGTGAGCATGTCAAACTTTCTTTTAGTAGCAAGCTGTGCCTGTCAGCAAAACAGGCAGGGAATGTGTTTGTAAGGACAGAATACAGCTGTGCCTGTCTGCGAAATACCGATGTCGGCATCAAAAGTGGATGAAGAATGCTGGCAGAATGAACCGCTGTGCCTACTAGTGAAGAAACAAAGAAACGGCGTTTGACTGAAGAAAGTAAGTAGAAAACAAAAAGGCTGTGCCTGCAGTGAGGATGAAGCGAGGCAGGCAAGAGGTTAATTGCACAAAGTGGTTGATGGTATGTATGAAACAGTGCAGCTGAGACACATTGAGGGCATGAGCAACCATTCGTTAAGGAGTGAGTCGCACATGAAGCGAACAAAGGCTTAGGTGTGTCTTTAATTGCTTGGCAACGACGTGTGCAGCTGCGTGTAGCCCGTATGTCCTTCAGGTAATGAAGAGTCATTGGCTGTTAGGCAACGTTATGTTGAAGCTGCGGACCGAAGGCTTGAGAGCGTGCTCAGTCGCTTGGCAACAACGCGCATGGCTGCGTATAGGCGTATATCTTTTAGGTAAAAGAGAGCCTATGGCTGTGTGGTAAATATTTCGTTACCGGTACTATTTTTTATGCGGTAAAGTCTATTAAGAATAACTCAGTAAAATGAGAGGCAGAATTCGTGGTATTAGAGGTTTAAAAAGGCTTTATTCCTATACAAAGGAATACAATTCGAATTGTAGGCGTTCTATTCCATCACCACGAAAGTTCAGGAAGGAAGGGCATATTTTATTGACAGATAGGCAGTTTTATAGAAAATACATTACAGTGAAACAGATGCAAGAGGCGTAACAGCTGATAGTGTAGATAAAAGGTGCATACGTAGCTAATAGAGGCGTATACATGGGCGTAATTTAATAAACGTCATCATATATGATGTCACAAGTGGGTGGATCCATAAGAGAATCTTGCAATGTCAGCAGAAATATTTGGCAGAGATGCGCGCGCAGCCGCATGACGTGTGATTGACGTGCAACTAGAGGGAGAAGGGGACTTGACATTTAGCTCTACATATGGAGACAGAAGTCTGGGGTTATGTCAACCTAATCCCAAATCATATCTAATATCCTATGTTTAAAGAACTGTGTTATCCAGAAAGAGAGGTCTCATTAGGATAGAATCTTATTCTATACTGACTATACTGACTGTTAGTGCGTGTACAAGCGTCTAAGTGTCTACACTAGATGCGAGGGGGTAGGAGTATTCCATGGTAACAGGGCTATGAATTACTTGCATGAGGACAGCGAGGCCTGGCCCTTTGCACGGTAGCTGGAGGAATGTTTACCTAAACTGCTAGACAGGAATGCATCGGATGAGGGGCGGAGGAGATAATCTTGAAGGTGAAATACAGTTTTTGGCAGGCGACGGGCTGGATCAGGCACCGTTAGCCGCGCAGGGAGTAAGACAAAGTTCATGGTCACAGATGCAGGCTCAGACTGGAGCTTTCAGAGGCAGAAGGCAGGAAAAGGCTTGATGACAGAATTCGGGCCTACTCGCCTGAGTCTGTAAAAATGTGGAAAGTGAACCACATAAAGTCGGTGGCCTTTCATACTTAGAAAAGGAATATCTGACCCATTCATGGTGGATCTGAAAGAGGACATGTTGACGGTGGACACACATATATTTGCGTCTTCAAAACTGGAGCAGGAGGGAACATACATGTACTTATAGCATGTACATGGAGCCGTTGGGGTCTACAATAGGGGACATAACTGATCACAAAATTCATATTTCCTCAGCTGCCAGGCAGCGGATTGTTGGAGCTGCGTAGCTCCGTAGAAGGTAAGACGCAGCAGGAAGACGTCAGCAAAGAGGTTGTGTAATCATCAAGGAAGGTTGCCAGGGAGATGACATGCTTGCGCGAGGGCTACTGTCGCGAGGAGTGCACATGCAAAAACGGCAAGTTTAAAAGTAAATTAGTCTTAAAACACGCATTTTGCAAGGAAACGCGGGGCTGACAGGGTGCGCACACAGTACCTTTGAAGCAGCAAGGTAGAGGTGGGATCGTCGTGCAAAAGGGTGAGTTCAATGCAATCTTGATTGATGTGTTAGGACATCTGTAGTTCAGTAGGGTAGACGACTGTGGGTCCGTTTCTAGGTCGTCGCCAGTGTAATGAAGTACAACCGTGGTACACTGGTCTAGGAAGAAGGAGGACTTCATTCAGAAACAGCAGGTGTCTACTTGTAAAACGTCCTATCCACACAGCGCTTGCAGCAACTGAATTCATTGAGTTCTAGAGCAACTCAAACCAGATGAAGGCTCTAGAATGAGGAACTCTAGACTCAATGAGAAGCATAGAACAGGATGACATGACACACAGGTCATAGTATAGGGATACATAGAAAGGGATGACACGCAGGTCATTACAGATAGTCTTCGCGCCGGCACTGCATAAGGAGCTGATTCTCCTTTACCCAGTAGCCGAAGGACTTCTGATGCCTCTCCCACATGCTGAGAAGCTTTCAAAACCAAAAATGAAATTAATATATGCAGATCATCTACAAACGAGCTAGAGATGTATCTCTTTTGGGTTTTCCAGCTTGCATTGAGTTCACCTTGTGATATCAACTCTTCACTGGATGAAGAGTGTCAATGTCATGTAACACAGCATGGAAAAGTGTGGGATGGTTGCTCTGCATTGTGGTTAATCAGGGGTAAGATGTTTATTAATTAGGTTCTAGTTAGTCAGGTAACTCAAACACCTTGAGGTTACCATTAGCCCTTAGCTTTAGTTCCACTTCCTCTGGGCATGGGCTTCCACGTTAAATCTATTTGTTTTCTTGTTCAAGGGGAACTTTTTTCCCATTAGAAAAATCCCTTCCCCTTCTTTTACTCAGTGTAGTTATGTTCCCCTACAGCACCCACAATAAATTATGTGATTGTCTTTCAAGGATGGGAAACTATATACAACAATGTCGATGAGTCCCCAATACCCTCCATGTTTGTGGGTGTTCTCCCCAATTTTTACAGGTGTGCCCTTCCAGAACTCCCAGAAGCTACTCCCTATTATTATATTTGAAAAAAGGAAAGGCCCAACACGCATGTGTAATTTGCGTATTTGCAAGTGCAGACTGTGAATAAAGAGTGCATCTGGACCAGAAGTGAAAAAAATGTGCTCTCAACTCTAAATTGAATGTGCATCATCATTTGAGAAATGGGCCATATCCACAATTCACCTGGAGCAACGTGTCTTCCCTACTCCAGCCTTATCATTAACGCATGAAACCATATGTACTAATACCTAATCAATTCTATAACGCTGTCAGTTACGGTAATATACATTTTCTGAATTTACTCTACTATTTCAACTGTCTTCGATCTATATGCACCCCATCTCGAGCAATGACAAATTTTCTGCTCATAATGATGCAATTCAAGGGAAAGAGATGCACTCCGTGTACTCAATATTGTAATCCTTTCTTTTCGTTATGCTAATAATGGCGTGCCACCTGCTTCGCGCTTCGTCTCTTTACGCTGTGACATGATATCTTCACTATTGGAATCAAGTGTCAGATTCCATCAGGCTGCACTGCCTTGTTGCACCTTGGGTTTAAATCCAATGGATCAATTTCTTATATTTATTTTCTTCACTTTTATCTTTGTTTAAACATGCAATTTTCACCATTTACTCTCCTTTTATCTTCAATTCATTTTATTTAAACAAAGGTATCTCACAAAATTTCAGGAGTCAGGAGTGGGTTCCACAAGCCGTGACATTTATTAAAACCGCCCAATGCATTTCGGGAAGTTAGTTCCCTTCTTCAGGGGCATCTATAATGTACAAAAATAGAATAATTTAGCTGTTTTCATCCTCTTTCATAAAGCACTTCATTAAAATTAAAAAGACAAGGTATTTCAATCATAAATCAGCAACATAATAACCACTCGATTTACGCATTGCATTTAGCCCTGTTTAGGCCCTAATGGCATTCTCATATCATTCATATGCCCTGGTTTCTTCACAATGTTTCCCACAAGGTTCACCCATTGCACGGTAATTGTTATTATTAAGATATTTACGAATATACGCTGCTTTGTTCTTACCCGAGCTTGTAATTCACCCCATTCCGTGTAAAAACAAATCCACCCATCTTTCCTTTCAGCGCGTTGAAGCGCTCCTAATGTCGGTTAAACCAATGCTACAACAACATTCTCATTTAAATTGCCGCCCGTATTCTACGTCAGCCTGAAATTCGATGCACGTGTGTACCTCACATCTATGCACTGAACACTAACAAAGGACTACTTGAAAACATAAATTACTACAATTCCCAGAAATCATCCCACGAGTCTTTCTTTGTAATCCGGTCCTCGTTAAGAATTATTTGTATTCCCATTGAGTTCAGTAAATCCGTGCATAACTGATTTATATTAAATAATCCATTTCTTTATGATAGTTACTGAAATCTTAAAACGAGTGCTTGCTTTGTTCACATGTTCGACGTGAATGAGAGCCCAAATCCTGTGTTTTTCACCTTCTGTGTAAATCCGTGTTAACATATTCTTTCATCACATTGAAACCCCGAAACCGGTCCTAGGATGCTTGTTTCCGGTCCGGGGAAGACATGGCATGGCAGTTCGGGCTGGACTGTTCCCATGAGGCACAGGGTCAAGACTGATTTGCATATGGCCATGTCTCAAATGGGGTGGCGTGGTGAGCAAAATAACGATGGATTTAGGCCCAGATCTCTGTACTGGGGTGAATGTATGACATTGTTCTGCATTCTGTCCATCAACTGTTGTTTTTGCATTTGTCACCCCGAGTGGGACGGGTATGCTCAGACGTGAGTCCCGTGCTCTCCATGCCACTGGAATCAAGCTATCCTGGCTGAAGAGGAGTGAAACCCCGAAACCGGTCCTAGGATGCTTGGTTCCGGTCCGGGGAAGACATGGCTTGGCAGTTCGGGCTGGACTGCTCCCATGAGACACAGGGTCAAGACTGAATTGCATATGGCCATGTCTGAACTGGGGTGGCGTGGTGAGCAATGGATTTAGGCCCAGATCTCTGTACTGGGGTGAATGTATGACATTGTTCTGCATTCTGTCCATCAACTGTTGTTTTTGCAATTGAATTAATTTGGCACGCTGCGGGGCTTATTTACAAGCTCTTTGGGCCACCGATGCATCACATTATCCCAGAAGTAGACAATCAGTCCTGCGACGAGCCAGAGAAGCCCATCATGGTATGAAACTTGGGGGCATATTTACAAGCCCCTACTGCCACTTTTGAAGACGTTGTGGTGGCGATATGGGCTTTGCCTTATTTACAAGGCAGCGTTAAGCCACTTAACGAGGCTTAAGGCTGCCTTGTAAATAAGGCACCCTTTCACCCTATACTTAGCATGAAAGGGGAGGGCAATGGTGTTGTGGTGGGCATTCCGCCACAACACCCATTGATTTTGACGCTGCCTCATATTTAGAAGGGTGGCGTAAATATGGGGCGGTGCCAAAATTAAGACCAGGAAAAACCTGGTCTTACCCTGGCTCAACGAGGAATTTTTTTTAATTTCACCTAGTTTTTGGGGTTGCCATGTGTGTTGTGTTGTACAACACACATGGAAACAACAAAACACCGTTGATTGTTTATGTGCAGGAAGGGACACCAGAAAAAAGTGACATTTTGCAACTTCTATGTGGGCTGCATGAAGCAGTACACATAGAAGTTACAAAACCCCATTTAAAGATTGTTTGACAACTTGAGCTAAATTTAGCTAAATTTAGCACCAGCACAGGGGGGAATGCACGACAACACCATATTGCTGTAAATACGGTGCAGCCCTGCATTTCAGAAGTGGAAGAATTAACCCAAGAAGGCTAACACCGCGCTCCGTCACTTCTATTGTAAATATGCCCCTTGCAGTGGTAGATGCTATAAAAACTACCTTCCCATCGCTTATTTATTGGTAAAAATGTGGGTAGGCTTGGGATCAGTGAGTATTGGTTCCAGAAACCTCCATATAGGTCCATGATGACCAATTCTACTACTAAGAAAATCATATTTCCAGGCGTGGAATTTCATTAAAAACAAATTCATCTTGGAATTTCATAAATCTTTCACTTTAGTTTCAATTTTAGCCTTCAGTACCATTGGGTTGATAAAACACAGGCAAGCACCAAACAATTATGTTACATACTTACATTTTACCTAAGAGTTTATTTTATTTTTATTCTCTTGGTATTTTGTGCCTGTTGCAAAGTCATCATGTGCCCTGAGCACCCCCCAACTTTTTGGTGAATGGTACTGGTGGTAACTGACTCTGACTGACCCTGGGCTCTGCCTAACCAGAAAAAAACACATTTAGAATACAGTGAAAACACCTACATACACTAGGGTACACTATGCTGTGGGGTACCCTTGTGATTGGCATGACCTACCCTATCAGACCCCATTAAATAATAGGGCAGGGGGATTAAAACTACGTAGACGTCCCTAGTCCACAATAGGGCATGGCAATTTAGAGGCCAACAGCTTTTTCTGCACTTGCATGTTTGCACTGCTGAAGCCTGAGGTCAGTTTAAAAGCAGTCCTGGGTGTGAGAACTGCTTTTAAAAAGTATATTGTGCCCAAACTCGACTTTGGTGTTTGGGGCACTTATAAATGAATAATCTACAATGTTTTGGCATATTAGGAACCCCCAGGGTCTCCCCTAGATGTCGCAGGGGTGGGTGTTAGGTATTTATAAGGTGGATCCTGATAAAATGAGTTTTATATGCCCTGGGTTAAGTGAGATTTCACATTTCACTCCCCACATTGTGATAAAGTGCTGCCCAAATTCGACTTTGATGCTAGGAGCACTGTGAAGGGAGGATCTGCATTATTTCTACAGATTCAGAACCCCTAAAGTCTCCCCTAGTTGTCCCATGGGGTGGGTGTCCTGTAGATATAAGTGGAGTACTTATAAAATATGTTTATATAAGCCCTAGTGCTGGAAAAATGGCCCAAGTCAGTTTTCCCATTGCAAATCCCATGCCACATAGGTTAACATGGCAAGAGGTTATTAACTAATAACTCCTGATAGGAGAATGATAGAACTTCCATTCAAGACTTCCCAGAATGGTAGTGATAATTCCAACAATATGATATTGTTGAATTTCTCATAAAATATACAGACACGAAGTTATAAGACTTTCTTGTTTGTAAGTCCAGATTCAGCCTTCCAGTGGTCGGTCCGGATTGGTCAGAGTTAAGTGGATTAGCCAGGCTGCTTTGAAGAGATGATAAATAGCCCGTGGGGTTAACCAGCTCTGCTGGGAGGGCAGTGTGCTGCTACACAGAATGCCAGAGCAGGGGGCGGAGTAGTAAACCATGGTCTTTAAAGGAAAGGGGAAGGCCTCACTGTCATTTACAACTCTAGTCTTTTGACCCAAAGCCAGAGCTAGAATTATGGAAGGAATGAGCAGATGCAGGAGGGAGAGTCTATGGAACGTAGCCATCCTAGGGGTGTGTTTAGCCAGCTCTTACCTCCCTGCTGGAAAATCAGCCATTATGAATTTGGAGTATTTGGTGCACTCTGGGACAAAATATTGCCACACTCTACAGGATGTGGCCATACCATTGGGGAGCTACCCTGCTCCCATTGGTCAGGAGTGACCTCCTGCTTAACCCAGAGAAGTTGGAATAAGTATCTGAGAGGGGAAGAGTCTCTCAGATCTGCTGCTTGAAACTTAAGAAAGTAAGACGTTGTCATGCTGAGAAGTTGGGGTCCAAATTCTAAGGCCTGCCCTCTGATTACTGCACCAGCTGAAACCACAGCCATGTTTCTTGCCTTTCTGTAAAAGAACTAAAGAGTGGACTCCCTGCAAGCTACAGAGCTGACCTGGAACATCACCACCAAGGATCCTCAACCTGGAGAACTACCAGTGGATTTGTAAGGGTTTTGTCCAAGTGGATTGTGGGAACTGAAGTCCTCAACTTTCAAGGACCATCTTGGAGCTTCCAGACCCTTGGAGTGAGTTTGAGACACTTTGGGACCCCTTGGGGAACTTTAGGAAGAAGTTCCAGAGGTTTGGAGAACTGTGGAACAACTTTGGAAAAAAGCTCTATAGGGCAACTGACTCAACCTGGCCAGCCAAGCTGCCTGCCTTCAATGGCGAGCCGGCCAAGCCATCCAGGTTCGTCCCACTGAAACCCCGTAGGTCCGACTTCCAGAGTTTGACTGGGAGTAGAAGAAATCCGGGGCTGGCGAACCCTCACCGAATCCAGCCTGTTGAAGAGCATTGAGGGACCCCCGCGAGAAAAAGCTCCAGAAAAGTTTCTAAGTCCGAAGGTAAAAACTGTGACCAGGACCTACCGCGAGGGGCAGCCACTCAGGGCTCCATCGGGGTTGGCCTGAAACTTTGACTTTGAGCCGGTCTATCGCGACCAGATGTTCCAATATGGTGCTATAGGTTTGCAAGTGCTATATAATGCTAAATCTTTGAAAATTCATATCAACGGTTCCCTACATTGGATTTTTGTTGTTTTGGTGTCATTTTAAAGATAAAAATATTTCCTATTTCTATAAATTGGTGTTAAATTTTTATTATGCATTGTATCTTAATTATTTACTGAATTTGTGTTTTTAAATGCTTTACAAACCTGTCTTTGAAGTTAAGCCTGCCTGCTCGCAGCCAAGCTACTAAGGTTGAGCATTGGAATGAATTTCTTAGACCTATTATGAGCCATATACTGTGTTAGTGGCCTTATTACCAGTGGCAGACCTACATTTGCCCCAACCAATAATCCACTTTCGAACAGTGCCAAACTGAAATAAGCTAATATTAAAGTTTTAATAAAAACTCATTATACCGGCTGCAAATTTTATTGTGGGTGTGCTCACGGTGCTAGGATCTCTGGGTACACTGCTAACCACCATCTATAGCTCCTAAAAAAGTGGATAGATAAAAGGTTCCAGTGTCCCCAATGCATGGGATGACAGGAGTCCGTTAGGGGGTGAGGTGCAGGTGACCTCAAAATACATTTTTTTTAAATTATCCTTAGAACCTCTGGCCAGAGTCAGAAATCCCAACAGTTCTGGGCTGCAGTGGGGCCCGCATGTTCATTTGTTAGGACTCATGCCTCTCCAAATGTAAGAATCATTGTAACTTTTGAATTTTAGAAGATATAGTCATAGTTGATCAATGGCCACTGGTGCCCAGTTAGTCTCGCCTTCTGCTGGTGGTTGATGAGACTGTACCCAGTCAAGGAAAATTGTAATCCAGAGAGGATTACAAGTGTTGCTTCCTTCTTCTTTTCAGGATGATGCTGAATGGGCTTTGTGATACTTCCCAGTTCCTATTCTTGTAAAATGGCATTTTGTGTTGCAATTGTATATTGCAAATCAAGTAGTATGGCATTACCTTTGAGATGTGCTGAAAGTTTGTTTGGGAATTGCAGGGTCAGGGACCTGCTAGGAAAAACACTCCACCATCCTTGCCTGGGTGATTGACGACCAAGTTTACACTATGCTTCAACTGCTCATTGTGACTTTGACATATTTTAAATCAAGCTCAGCGATGAGAGGACATACTTTCGAAAAAGGCTAGAGATGGCCTCGGGATTTTGAAGCTATTGGAATATAAAATGATTTTTGAGTCGGTTGCCAGAGTGTATAGCTGTTTTGGAAATATACACAATACAATCAGCAAAATAAAAGGTATGTTCAGAAATTATTATTTGCATTTGTTATGGTATCTCTAGAAATAATTAGGAATTGTAATAAACAGAGAGATATGAAAGTAAATTTGACCGTGAATGTCTAAAAAATCAGTTTATTCCCTGCAGTCTCATACAAAACCAACAACATTGCTGGTTATAAGAAGACAACAGCTGACCAAGGTCAAGCACCTCAATTCCAATAATAGCGTATATCAAAGGTCAAGTGCAACAACTCCCCGCATCCGCTGTTGGAAGATGCCAATCAATAGAGCAGTTCAAACAAAAAATGGAAGGTGCACTCTAATGGAAGTCAAAAGACAGAAAGTACACTTGAAGTCCAAAACGATTCTTCTTTTATTCGCAGTTGTTTTACTAAAAACGGCACACAGCCAACGCGTTTCGTTCCCTAGTGCCACGGGAACTTCGTCAGGGCTGTAACAATCACAAAGACATTTTTTATACATAAATATACATATATATACATTAAAAAAATATACAAAACAAATGACCAAACCACAATGCAACACGTAAAAAAAGATAAAGTAAAAAGATAACAGAAGTTCACAGACATATATATTTTAAAGAAAACACAACAGTTCCAAAAGAATGAGTGACCCAGAACCAAGATACAGTTTGATAATGGACAAAGCTGTATAATTGAAGTTCACGAAGAAAGAACATGTAATCATGAATATTTAATCCAAAGGTAACACTCGAGAAATAGTACAGGTGAAAGATAGAGAGGAAAGGAACATGATAGGAATAAAACAGAAAAGTAAGCAAAGAAAAAGTGAAAGATACAAATCAGCCCAAAAGTCAAAATAAGATTACACATCGAAAAATAACCAATACGTGAAAAAAAGAAAGGCAACAAACAAAAATAACACAAAAAACAACCAAGCCAGAGGGTCGTGACCCATACGACAGACCAGAGAGAGAGAAGTGACCAATCTCAAAAAAGAAAGGAAGAAGAATACAAGAAGAGAAAAGGAAAACCTAGAGTCATCTGAAAAAGATAGTGAAATGGATCTTTAAATACTGAACAAAATCAAGAATCTTCTAAAAGTAGTAAAGGAGGGCATCTCACCTTACTAAAAATATCAGAACACTTTCAGAATGTGCGTCAAAATTCAATTTCAGTGCTTATGGCGTATGGAAACACTCCTACGGATATTCCAATTCAACCAATCCAAGTTTTCCTAAGGAGATTTTTGTGGTAAGTTATCACGACAACAATAGTAATAAATGCAGAAAGGCACAAGTACCAATAACATAGAGAAACCCAATAAAATATGCCTCACCTGGAGAGTAAACCAGTGGAAGAAAATAGTCAACTCATATCACAAAAACTTTCCTAATAGTCAAAGGAGGCAGATGTGTATCTGACATTAGATGATCCCTGAAATGATTAAATTGAGTAATTACTCAAAAATCAACATATAATAAAGATAAAAAAATGCTAGTTTGATTCGCAGAGTGTCCATAAACCAAGCAGCAAAGATAAAACACCTGACCTTGATGAAGGGGGACTACAGTACAGAACAAGTCGCCGATACAGGAGCGGTAATATTCACTCAAGTAATAGTGATAGAGAACCATTCGTTCCCGCTATCAGATTTCTGAAAGATAGATAGGGTCAATTAATAAAAACCGAATCATCCAAATATGGACAATTCAAAAGTAAAAGAGATAATCAAAGGACCTTATTGAGGAAATTGGAAAAGTATTAAGTACTTAGTAAAACCTAATTCGTTAGCACCCCAAAGGTAATGTATAGAATAAAGTCCCATATCTAAGGTATACATTCACATGTGCTAATAACAACAGTAAAATTATGATCTCAGTATCCTAATTAGTAGCCAAGGTTTACATGTAACTTGTTATGAGTAAAAGTGCACGAGTGCGACAATCACATTCCTATTAAGCGAGGTTTGCATAGTAATTGTCCGCAATAAGACAGAATTGTTCTTCTAAGGAAGCAATTTAAAATCTGGCCAGAGTACTATAATGAGATAACAAAGGTCAGCTTAACAAAAGGAGCGAGTAGGGATATAAACGGGAAAACAACCCGTTTCTAAGTTACAAAAAATAAGGGAAACAGTATAGTATGTAACGCGCAATTTAGAAGGGCGACAATGGAGGCATTAACCAACAAATATTGCGAGGCAAAAAGACAGCGCGTCTATGTAAGCAAGCACAACTGACCCCGTCAATTAGCACAGGTCAGTTTAATGAAAGGAACAAGTAAGAATGTAAACGGGAAAGCAACCCGTTTTTAAGTGTACCACGCAAAATGCAAAAGATAAAAGAAACAAAAGAGTGTGTAACGTGTAATTTAAAAGGGGGGCAGTGAAGGCATTAAACAACAAATATTACGGAACAAAAGAATAACGCGTCTATGTAAATAACCACAACTAACCCTAGCAAATGTAGTTTACCTCGTCAGCAAAGGGAAGTTAAACAGCCTGATAACCGTGGACGGCGCGGATCGCTATAAAGGAACCCGCAACTTCACATCCAGTTTAAAAAGAACCCGCTGTCAGAATTTATGACGTAAACGCGCTACAGACAAGTATGACCATAAATGAAGGACCAAAAACCGGTAATGGAAGGTATCCATATCATGGCGGCCATATTAGAATGCCCAAATATTCCGTTCTCACTAGTGACAACCTGGTAACTGAGGACAGTACGAATTAATATAGGGAACGCCGCAACTTCACATTTAGTTTAAGGAGAACGCTCTTTCAAAATTCATGACAAAAACGCGCTGTAAACAAGTATGACCATGAACGAAGGACCAAAGATCGGTAACAGGAAGTGTCCATATCATGGCGGCCATATCGGAATGCCAAAAAAAATCCTTTCTCGTTAGTAACAACAGGGTAAAAGACTACCAATTAAGATTGAAGATCTGATATAGGAAAAAATCTTGCCAATTTGATAGGCAGAAAAATAAAGATTTGGTCATGAATATTCGGGAATTTATCCCAATGGTATAAGCAACAATGTATGTTAAAAGGACATAATGAAACGAACCTAGAAAAATGAAAATGTAGGTCCTGTGGGGGCCCTATTTGGAATGTGTAGATATTGAGTAGCATGAATCAAAAGGGTATGCTAGACTATGTTACAAAGCAAAAAGTCTCACCCATTACAGTATCTATTCAAAAAGTTGAATAGATGGACCATAACCATCTTCCGTCAGATAAGATACAGACAGTATACACTATAAAGATGTATCAGTAGTGTGTATATAATATAACCATAAGAAATGTAGTTACTAAATATGCTATCTCGCAATGGCCCAGATGAAAAAATATAGTAGAAAATTGCAGAAAAAGAGCCAGAATAGGGACAGAAGAACTACATTGAGATACTGTTAGTATACTTCATAGGATAACATCTGGTCTATAGTATGCAATTTTCCGATAACATTCCTTTTTATGTTGCTAAGTAAGGAAATAATGAAATTCAGTATCAGTGTTATGACCCATCTGGGTCGCTTTCAAGCGACAAATCCATTTTGCCTCCCTCTGTCTAACTTGTAGCTCCCGATATCCACCCCTAGCCCCAAGGGGTATATGGTCAATACCATGAAACCAAAAAGAGTTGTCCTTAGGATGGGTTCCCCTGTAATGTTTACTTACAGGGTTACGGCTATCTCCGTTGAGTATTGCCCTGCGATGTTCTTGAATTCGGATCTTTAGTGGGCGTACTGTACGTCCCACATAAATAATGTTGCAATTACATCCCAACACATATATTGTATGTGTCGTGTTGCAGTTGATAAAATGTGCAATATTGTGTGATTTAGTGGTTTTGTAAGTGAAATTGGTAGTTTTGCTTCTCCCAAACGGGCATACATTACAGGACCCACAGGTGAAAAAACCCATTGGTTTTGGAGGTAACCAGGTATGACTTTGGTTGGTCACATAGCTAGGGCACAGCGCGTCGCGCAGAGTTCTGCCCTTACGATAGGTTATGGAAGGTCTATTGGGTAGACATTCGTTGCAGCTAGGAATGTCTTTAAGGAGGCTCCAATTCTTTTTTAATGCCGTATAAATCTTATTGCTGTTGGTATTATATTGAGTGACAAACCTAACTGTCTTGTCTCTATGGGCAGTGACATTTATTTTAGGTTTGTCACGCAACGTGTCTTCCCTTTTGAGTTGTTGTGCCCTTTCAATTGCCCTGTCCAGTACTTTTTGATTGTAGCCTCTTTTCAGAAATCTCCTTTTTGAGTCAAGCACATTCTCATGGTAGGTATTTTCCTCACTGCAGTTCCTTCTTAACCGTATCAACTCCCCGTAGGGAATATTGTTAATAACTGACCGTGAGTGTGCACTTTCAGCATGCAGGACTGCATTGCAGGCAGTTTCTTTTCTGAAAAGAGTACTTTGTATAATCCCTTCTTTTACGTAAAACTGTATGTCAAGAAAATTGAGTTTCATTGTATCATGTGTCATAGTCAGTTTTATATTAAAAGTATTGTCATTTAGATAGATGAAATATTCATTTAGCAATGCAATGGATCCAGACCACAAAACGATGATATCGTCAATGTACCTCCCCCAGAACACGATATGTTCGGTCCAAGGGGAGGCACGTCTGTGCCAGGCATACTCCCTCTCAAACCACCCCATGAAGAGGCATGCGTAAGAGGGAGCAAATTTTGAACCCATGGCAGTCCTGAGTATCTGATGGAACCAAGAAGTACCATGTAAAAAGAAATTATTGCTTGAGATGATATCAATCATTTCTAACAACATTTCGTTGTAATCAACATGATCCACACCTTCTCTATCCAGAAAAGAGTGTACAGCCAATATTCCAAAGTCTTTAAGTATACATGTATACAAGCTTTCAACGTCAAAAGTGACAAAACAAAGTTCATCAGACCATTGAAAGTCGTTAAATTTGACCAGAATGTCTTTGCTGTCCCTGATGTATGAGGGAAGGTCTAAAACATGTTTTTGAAGTTTACGGTCAACAAATTCTGAGAGTTTTTCAGACGGAGAGTCAATTCCAGAAATGATAGGGCGGCCAGGTGGAAAAGTGCCGCCCTTATGAATTTTAGGTAGGGTGTAAATGCAAGGATATTTCGGATTTTCAATCCTAAAATATCTGAACTCATCTTCGGACAATAAGCCAACATCTCTCCATTCACATAATCTCATATTAATCATAGTTGTAACTTTCTTGATGGGATTACTGGCAATTTGCTCATAGCAAAGAGTATTACTCAACTGTCGGTCAATCTCAGACATGTAATCGCAATAATTCATGACCACAACATTACCGCCCTTGTCTGCTTCTTTTATAACAATCGATTTGTCTGATTGTAATCTATTGAGCGCTTTTCGTTCACTGGCAGTGATGTTGTGGCTGATACGTTGTATACGTCTAGCAGGTGTCTCCAGTTTGTACAAATCTTCACTTACTTTATTGTAGAACACGTCAATGTTTGGATGGTAATTAAAAGTGGGCACACATTTAGATCTTGGTTTCAGACCACTATCAATATTGGAATTTTGTTTGATTTCCAAGTCATTAAGTAAGGTCGGCACATCATAGTTATCATCATCCAAACTGAGCAAGAGTTGTATATTGCGTACATCCGCAATAGTGTGGGTGGAATGCTCTTGTCTGATCAAAGGTGTTGTCTTTGGTGTTTGTTTAGAAAAAAAATTTCTTAATTTCAAAGCTCTTACAAATTTGTACAGATCGATATGTACTTCAATTAAATCAAGTAGTATGGCATTGCCTTTGAGATGTGCTGAAAGTTTGTTGGATGAGATGGAGAAGTGTGTCCGGTTAAATATATCAATTCTTTGTACATAGCCGAGCACTGGCATCGGTATGCATTATACTATCAAACATAAACAAAAATACAGCTGATGGGAATTGCAGGGTCAGGGACCTGCTAGGAAAAACACTCCACCATCCTTGCCTGGGTGATTGACGACCAAGTTTACTCTATGCTTCAACTGCTCATTGTGACTTTGACATATTTTAAATCAAGCTCAGTGATGAGAGGACATACTTTCGAAAAAGGCTAGAGATGGCCTCTGGATTTTGAAGCTATTGGAATATAAAATGATTTTAGAGTTGGTTGCCAGAGTGTATAGCTGTTTTGGAAATATACACAATACATTTAGCAAAATAAAAGGTATGTTCAGAAATTATTCTTTGCATTTGGTACGGTATCTCTAGAAATATTTAGGAATTGTAATAAACAGAGAGATATGAAAGTAAATTTGACCGTGAATGTCTAAAAAATCAGTTTATTCTCTGCAGTCTCATACAAAACCAACAACATTGCTGGTTATGTGCACTTTCCATAATTTCACAGTAGGGATGCATGTGCTAATTACTTAGAGAGATCCTAGCAAGCAGGTAGTGGACTGCAATTCAGGCTCGAGGCAAGCATACAGTCAGCCAGGGAGTGTAGAGAGAGAGAAAGTTGCGTGGAGCAGAAGTTGACTGTTACTGCAAAGTATAGTGTTCTTTAAACAGGTGAGCCTGCAACCCTTTGTTAAATTGGGGCAGACCTGACTGTGTACATGTCGGGAGTGCAATCCCAGACTAAGCAAAATCAGAGTTATGCTGTGCCCTTAGTGCTGATCTCAGGCCTGCCAAGCAATTCTCCTGCGCAAATAATTGTACCAGATTTCTAGAAAAAAAATTACAAAATGAAGTAATAAAACAAATTTCTTGAGAGAGAAATACAACGGTGCAACTATATTTTCTAGTCATATAACTTAAAAGAAAGGGGGCTGTCATGATTGATAAGGCTTTTTTTTGCTTTTCTTCATTTTGAATGAGAAGTTGATGAAATATACTTTCTGATAATGTAAAAATCAGAAAAAAGGAACAGAAAGGAAGACCTTGTTTTTAGTGGTAGTGGGCAACAAGTGTTAGCTGTATTTGTTGGAGTTATGGTGATGGCCACTGGTAGAAATGCTGCTGAGAGCAATTAGACCCCAAACGCTGTTTCATAGTATTCTGGCACACTACCCAAATAAACATTTTCACATCTCTTATCTCTCCATTAGCAACAGTGAATATGAATTAAATGTTGCCCTTGAGGTGTGGGCACCGACGGCGATAGCCTTAAGTGCCCATTTAAGAAAAAGTTCATGAACAACCCAAGTCCCCCTGGGTGTTCCTAGAATCTTATCTCTCTAGTAACCTGAAACAACCTGACTCCACCTACATTCCATAGTGTGCTAACAGGGATCTGATTAACATCATAGGCAACTTGAGATTCACTCTCACGTTGTCTGTTTGATCTTCATCAAAAAACCTCTGTGAAAAATGTCCCTTCATTCACAGTTATCAATCTATAGTTCTATATATTATGTACAAATGTTCATGGATGGTCTAATATGTGCCGTGCTTAATTACCCACTATAAGAAATTGGATGCTAGTTTAGAGGGGTGAGAACCAACCTCAAATAATAATCACAATCCTTGTTTGGATGAGCCACAAAAGTCACTAAATAAACATGTGCTTAACCCTCTGGTAACTTGGCCCAAAAGCAGTCAGTCTGAACTAGTGCCAATGTGTAAAGTGTTTAGGCACTACTCAAACAGAAATAAAGTGAAAACAAACACAAGAAAAATCGCCAACCAATTTCGAAAAATGGAGTAGATTTTACTAAATGGCACCAAACAATAAAAATCTATGAGGTAGTACTCGAGTTATGATTTTTAAAATTTTAGGCTTCAAAATAGTGCCAAAAAGCATTAGGCATCCACAGCTGTCATCGAGTTGCGCTTGACTGAGACAAAGTCAAAAGTTAAGGCCAATCACAATGTTGCATGGGTCAGATACAGGGACGAGATTCATGCTGGTGAAAAGTTTTACCTTCGGACTTAGTCATTGAGATGAAAGTCAAAAAATCCTCAGTGGGGTAAGGCAGCAGGCTGTGGCCAAAGGAGACTCCATGTCATTGGATAGCCACTGGACAAGGTCTTAGTGAAGTCGTATACTTTTGACAAAAAAGATCAGAGCAGAGCGGGAGAAATTTGAATTTCATGCCCGAGAAGTTCCCTTGAAGGCCATAAAATTGTCACACATTTGCCTGCTGAAGATTGATATCTTTGGATTTAGTCAGTTTTTTGGAACTCAGATTTTTCGAGCAGCGCACAACCACAGTTCTGAGGAGGCCGTGGGCTGCGAGGGCAATGCAAAATCCTTGCGCGGGGAATGACCATGCAGCAGAAGCCATTCGTCAGTTCTGCTCAGGGTTGCACTGTGCAGCAGAGAGAATGCATTAGTTCTGCTTGATCCTCAGATGGACTGACAAAGCACCCCCAGGCCAACTTCAAAGGGTCCAGAATGCGTATGGCACGACTTGCCAGGGTAGGACTCACAGCTGCAGAGTCTAGGTGCTGGTTACAAGAGACTAGTCCTTGGGGTCACTCTGATGGTCCTGGGTACAGGTTGTGATCCAGCACAATACTGGAGAATGGGGAATAACATTTACCGATACCCTCCCTGCGTCACAGACCCGACATAACACTAGCTCATTTGCACACACAGTCATTGGTGGGGCACATAACACCAACACTCATACGTCTCTCTCACGAGTCTGCACACGCAGGAGGGATGAGTAATTCAAGCGCTGGACATTGGGGGAAAGTACCTTATAACCTATAGGGAGAGAAAAGTTATTTTACAAAATATACATTAACATCCTTCGCCTATAGATCCCTAGTCCCAAACATCAAGACACTCCACCCACTTGGTCAACGGACCAATTTAGTTGGATTGGTTGATGGTGATTTCGAACCAGCTAGAACACATTTAAGACTCAGAATCCTTATTTCCCTCAATGAAACCACAAACTCATATTTCTTGTTAATCAATATTTGTTTATCTAAATTTTCATAGTGATTATTATTTGCATTTGTCTCGTCAAAGTTTAGAGTTTTAGATCAATTCAAATAAATCGCAGAACATCATATTTACCTAATCTGGCTATTTGAAGTCCTCCAATTGATTGGCTCTGCATAACCAAAATTTGTCGTAAAATGTCCTCTGCTCAGCATGCTACAGTCCCAGTTTATCAAAGGACCAGAAATCGTGCAAGCATATATCATAGCCTGTGGATTTTTAGAAAAAGTTTGCAGTCATCAAGCGGTCGGGCAGCATCTGGATCTTCGTAAAAGGCGTCACAACGAACGTGGAAAAATTATGAATGAAAGAAAGAGAGATCACCATTCGTGCCTTCCCTATTCTACTACCCATTTTATAATAAAACAAGCCAAAGAAGACTAATATTCCAAGATTTTCAGTACAGTTCGAGGGGTGAGGTCATTGCTTAGCGAAGTATCGGCTTGTTCCGGTTTACTGTAAGGTTGATTGTTCCCGTGTCTTGGCAAGTGTCCCAATTCGTCTCCTTGACCAGGGACACTTTGTGCAAAGGTCGCTACGAGTTTTAGGAGATTTCTTGCACATGCGCAGCTCACTCCGCGCCTCATGAGACAGTGGCCACTTCTGCGTGTGTTGACAGCGGCCATATTGGATTTAGGCCCAAACGGCAACTTAAGCGAAACAAACACAAAAGAATAATTTATTCATAGAAATGGTGATCCTAATGTTAACCCCTTGCTAGTCCCTCTATGTGCTTGTATTTATCTAGCACATAGCAATATTTAAAGCAATTATATTCACCTTTTTTCGATCCTCCTCAAGGGTGCAACATCACAAAGCAACATATATCATGCAGTATTCTATTACCACATATACTATTGTTAATATGCATACAGATTTTAGTTATAAGAGTTATTTAGCCATGCAATTAGCAAATCCCATGTGTATTTTAGTATTAATAATGTTGATTAGTGTACATGCAAAACTTGTTTAATAATATTATAATTAATAGATTATATAATTAGTATTTTCATGCAAAAATAGAGGAGGTATTCAAAATTTTGCACTACCTGCTCCATCAATCCCCCCTTTGATGATTTTATCACCACAATACCTAACATTTTGTAAATTTATTATGAAAAGAAAATGAATTCATAGATTTTTAGTTCACATTTCTGTTTCCCCAATTTCTTTTTCTCTCACTTTTCTATACATACTATCTTTCATTTCTTCTAATTCTACTTCTTCAAATTCTCTTTCTCGTCTTTTATTCTCTTTCTTTTATAAAGTTTCCCTTTTTAAGTTTTTCTGTATTTTCTTTCTTTTGCAACAGAAACATCCTAGTCTTATACCTAATACTAGAAAAATTACACAGGTTAATGGAAATAAGATTTTACCTATAAATGTACTACCTAATTTTAATAAGAACTCTTTAATAGAAAATTTCTTTCCAATCTTTTCCCAAACACCTTCAACCTCCAGTGGTGCAATTTCCTCATGGAAATCAGTTATATTTTTAATGTATGATTTTAGATCTTGACTTTCGTCCGGAATATAAGTACAACAATGTTGAACTTTCAGCATTCCACAGACTCCACCCTCTTTTGCCAAAATTATATCAAGGGCAAGTCGATTTTGCATTATCATGGCGCGCATAGCAACCATTTCTGTGTTTACCAATAAAAACCCTCCAGCGGTGCTTGTCGACAAGCGATCCACTACTGTTGATAATTTTCTAATTTTATGTGCATTCAGAGATATTCTCCAAAAATGTCTCCCACTATTTCTGACCAAGATTCTCTCTTTCTACGTGTTAGTTGTCAACCTAACTCATGTACACCATCTCTTACTCTTCCCACATGGAATATCTTTGGGAAAACCAGGCCCACATAACATGTGCCAAACCAGCGATCTGGTAATCGATAAAATGCTTTGTTCCCGCAGATAAAATATAATCCAGAAAAAACTGGATAATTTCCTCCTTTAAATCCCCATCCACCCCTGATTCGATATGCATCGTGGCAATCGCTGTTACCTACAAAATAATTATCATATACAGTTTGATTCCTTCGAATACACAACTTTCCTTTCTGAGGCCAATCTAAAGCCATTGTTGGACTAGCTTCTCCTTTCAAATGTTTTTCCTTTTTAAAATCCCAGACTGTCCTTTCTTCTCTTCCCTCAGATGCTTTCTTTTGCATTTTTAATCTCCTTTCTTCAACCATATCCAAGAACACTTTCTCCTCCTTCTTTAAACTACAAGTTAGATTATTTCTAAATATAGACTCTAATGTTAATTCTTTAGTATCTAAGAAAAATTCACCTAATTCCTTTGCAGGTTTTACTTTATTCAATTTGTTAGTTACAGGTACTTGTGAAAATATGTTATCGACATCTGAAAAGTAATATTCTAATTTCCCTATTTTGTAAAACAAACTTGCTATTACACTTCATGTTATTCCATACGTTACTGGGAGGTGATGATAGGTCACTTCCTCAGATACAGATGCAGGTAACTGAATGCAGACCTAGCAGTCCCTGAAGTCCATTGTCTTTACATATTTATAAAGTAATTTTGAAAATACATTGTTAGAGAAATCATTTATAGACCTGTCTTTATGTAAATAATTTCCATCTATATTAGTCGGATATACTTTCTGAAACGTTTCTACATTAGTTTTATTCTCACTACGTCCTTCTATTGTATCTAGTTTAATTTCAAATGAGATCATCAAAGCCAAAGCACTCCATAGAAGCATTAGTAATCCTGTACAAAAACAACACATTTTTAACCACCTTCTAAGAAATATACATTTAGTTTTTCTATTCTCTGTGTTTGCCATTTCGAAAAATGATCAGTGTCTTTTGACTTATCCTCTTCTACTTCACAACTAGTTTTGTCTAACCCAAGGCTCTAAGCACCTACTTGGTTCTATCAGTTATGTCTCTTCCAGTAATTTTATTATCTTTCCATTGATATCACTTTTGGTCTTTTCAGTTTGGCATATCATCGTCTTTCACTTTTCTTTCACAATCTTGATACAGAACTTCCTGTTTCTTCTCCAATGTCGGACAAGATAACTCTCAGGATTTCTTTTCTTTCCACCACTTCTTTTATTTTCTCTACTTCTGTCCCTCCTCGTGTTTCTTGCACACAATCTTTCTGCTGATTAACTGTCCCTTCTTCTAACTGGATGTTTGAATTCCCTACAACTCCTCAGGGGTCTTCCCCAAAAACCTTTTCCTCACTTTCTGTATCTGTCACCTTACCATCTGCTTTTGTTACTTAAGGTGGAATTTCTCTCAACTTTCCATCAGGAATTTTTTTATCGAGAACTTCTTTAATTGTCTCTTCACTGTTTTTCTCTTTTCCTGTATGTACTTGGGCTTGTTCAGTTTCCGAGTCTGAGCTGGTGTCTGAGATCTGCAACTTCCTCCTCAAGGGAATGTGCTCTGGGGCAATGGTCAAATTTGGTTCTGACTCCCCCCTTTCAGAGTTTTGTCCTGTTCTAGTGTCTTCAGTATCAGATTCAGAGCTGGATTCTGATTCTTCAAAATACTCTCCTTCCTTGTTATCTACTGGATTTGGAATTCGCAAGGTATGACTAGCATGGATCCAGTTCTTTATTCCGGCACATTTTACAGCTGTTGTTGTAGTTAAAATCACTTGTCGTGGTTTTCCCCAACGTGGGACCAAACAGTTCCTTCTTCTGTGCACTTTAATTCTCACCCAGTCACCTGGGCTCAGATCATGAGCTGGCTTCTTTTCAAGGGTGGTGGCATCCGATCCAACCTGATGAAATACAGAATGCACGGCGTCAGCCAGCCCCTTACAGTAATCCAACACCAAGTCATCAGAGATAGGCAATAACTTGTTGACTGGTATGAATACATGCCTCATTGCTCTCCCCATCACAATTTCATGGGGACTCAAACCTGTGTTCCTATCTGGAATTGATCTAATAGTCATGAGTACCAGAGACAAGACATCAGGCCATTTCAGTCCTGTGGCTAAACACATCTTTCCTAATCTGTTTTTAATAGTGCCATTTACCTGTTCTACCACACCAGAAGCCTCGGGCCAATAGGCACAATGCTATTTTTGTTGTACATTCAATGCCTCACAAATTAACTTCATGATTTCATTATGGAAATGTTTTCCTCTATCTGACTCAATTGTGACTGGAAACCTAAATCTTGGGATTAACTCCCTCAAAAGCAGTTTTGCTACTGTTATTCCATCACTTCTTCTTGTGGGATATGCTAGAAAATAGGCAGACCATCACTAAAACATACCTCAACCTGTTACAGGGAGACATCTCAATGAAATCGATTTGCATTCTGGTGAAAGGCCCTCCTTCTCGACCTATCGTTCCTAGACTTACCACTGTTTTTCTTCCAGGATTGAACTGCTGACTTATAAGGCATCGTTGACAAAGACTCTCAGCTACAAGTCTGAATTTTGCATTGTACCATGTCTGTTTAAATAGTCTAAGCATTGCATCTCTACCTACATGTGCTTGTCCATGATACATCCGGGCCATGGCTGACACCATGCTATCAGGCATAACTGGTCCTCCATCCCGATAGACCCACACATGATCTGTTTCCCTTGGTGCACATCCTGCCTTGACCCAATGTCTCATTTCCTCATCTCCTGCTTCTTCCTGTAACTGTTTCACTTCTTCCCATATATTCACAATGTTAGTAAACAACAAGGACCATGAACTCATTTCCTTCTCTTTTGCCCTGTTTACCGAATTCTGGTTTCGCGCACAATATTGAGCCATATCGTTTGCATACTGATTCCCAGCTACAATGTAATCTCTGGTCTTGCAGTGGGCAGCACACTTCACAACAGCCAATTGCTTAGGCAGCTGTATCGCCTCAAGTAATTTCCCAACCACTTCAGCATTCTTTATAGGGGTTCCACTTGAAGTCAAAAATCCTCTCTGTGATCAAATTTGGCCAAAATCATGCACAACACCAAAGCCATACTGACTATCAGTTATCACAGTCAATCTCACATTCTTCCCCAACTTACATGCTCTGGTTATAGCAAATAGCTCAGCAACTTGGGCTGAATTTACTCCCTTTAGATAAGATGCTTCCATTACTGCTGCTACTGTGCACACTGCATATGCTGCACTCAGATTTCCTTTGTCTGTTCTCAAGCATGACCCGTCCACAAACATCACATAGTCACTTTCTGACAAAGGTACATCTTTTATATCAGGACGTGATTTGGTACAGAAATCAAGTACATCCAAACAGTCATGATCCACATCGTCTCTGACTTCCACATTCTCAGTATCCGGCAATAACGTTAAAGGATTCACTTCCAGACATCTTACAAGGCTCACATTTGTTGCACCTAGTATGAATTTTTCATATTTAGTCAGCCGACTATGTGTCATGAACTGAGTGTGGCTCCTTGTTAAAAAGGATTGCCACATCATGAGGTACAAATACTCGCACAGGGCATCCCATCACAATTCCCTCGCTCTGTTCCAGACTCTTACAAGTGGCAGCCACTGCTTTCAGACAACCAGGTAACGCTACAGCTACTGGGTCAAGTATAGCTGAAAAATATGCAATTGGTCTTCTCAGTTTTCCATGTTTCTGTATTAATACAGAAAGTGCACATCCATTCCTCTCGCTGCAGTATAGTTCAAACTCCTTTTCATAATCAGGCATACCAAGTGCGGGTGCCTCACACAAACTGTCTCTCAATTGTTTAAAGGCTGTTAACTCTTCTTCATTCAATTCAATGGAATCTTTTACATCACTTCTTGTCAGGCGTACCAAAGGTTTTGCAATCAGGGAAAAGTTACTTATCCACTGACGACAATATCCTACCATTCCAAGAAACATTCTCACTTCTCTTTGCATCATTGGTGCTCTCATTCCTTTTATTATTTTGATTCTTTCTGCTGTTATTTTCCTCAGTCCTTTTTCAATTTTATGTCCTAAATGTTGTACTTCTTTCTGGCAGAATTACAATTTCGATGGGGATACTTTAAGTCCTTCATCTGCTAGATGATTTAGCAATGCTATGGTATCCACTACACAAGATTCTCGTGTTTTTGACGCCACAAGCAGGTCGTCAATGTATTGGACTAGTACTGAGCTCTCTGACATCTCTAGATCTTCTAAGGACTTTTTCAATATCTGGTTAAATATTGAGGGGCTCTCTGTATACCCCTGTGGGATTCGGCACCATGCCAAAATACGTTCGCCAAACCGGAACGCAAAACTGTCTTGGAACTGTCTTGATGCAATGGGATGGAAAAGAAAGCATGACACAGGTAAATCACTGTGTACCATTCTGCATCATGTGGAATCTGATACAAAATCACTGATGGATTTGGTACAATAGGACAACATGACACAACTATTTTGTTTATTTTTCTCAAATCTTGCACTATTCTGAACGTTCCATTAGACTTTTTCAGGCCCATAATTGGTGAATTACATGGACTACTCATTATTTCTCTCAAAATACCTTGTTTAATCATTTTCTCTATTATAGGAGTAACTCCTTCAATTATTTCGGGTGTCAATTTATACTGAGGAATATTTGGGTAACTTATTCCTTCTTTTATAGTCACTTTGATAGGATCCACATTTTTCATTAAACCTACATCTTCTCCTGTGAAATCCCAGACCTCTGCCTTTACTGTCTTTTTCAGTTCCTTCGGTAGTTCTTCAGGGTAAAACACAGCAAATGCCCCAGTAATCTCAGGTTCCATATTAGCCATAGTCATTTTATATAGTACATCTTCATCAGGGGTCTCAAATGCTATACCATCGGGAGTGCAAAATATGGTGCAATTAATTTTGCACAATAAATCTCTTCCTAACAAATTTACAGGGCTTGAATCACACACGACAAAGCGGTGCATTTCAGAAAATGTCCCTATGTTAACTTTTACTGGTTCAGTGAGATATGTTTTAATCTGTCTGTTGGATACCCCAACTACTTGGATTGTTTCATCCGAGAGAGGAAGGTTTTTAACATCAGCTGACCTGGCAGTTGAACGAGTAGCACCAGTATCTACTAGGAAAGTAATATTTTCATCATTTACCTTTCCATCGACAAAAGGGCCTGTCTGGTCTACTTCTAGAGTTGAGCCAAGTACGCACTCTTCTTCCTCCCCTCGGCACCATCAATAGCTTTCTTCTGGCTCACTCTCATCGCGTTGTAGCCAATACTGCGAAACAGCACTGGCGCGTGGCAGCTTAGTTACCTGTTCTTTGTTGTAGAATCCTGTCTCATTACTGTATTTCTGTGGATTTACATACTGTGGAAATGGCGGTTTTGGCACCTGATCCTGTTGGGCAACAACCTGCTGCTGTCGCTGTGGTTGACAACTCACCTCTTTCTGCACCTGCAAATTCAATGATGCATTATCACCATTAATACTCGGGGGAAATTTACACTCGGATTTCCAGTGCCCTATTCTTCCGCAATTATGACATGGCCACTTCTTTTGGCTTCTTCTATATTAAATTGTCCCTTTCCCTTTCCAACATTAAATTTAGGTTTCATACTCGCACCATTTGCCTGTTCAATTAATTGAGCTTCCTGTCTTTCTGCCACCTTTACCTCCGCCCACATAGCTTTTTCTTTTAACTTACGCTGTTTGGCTTCAATTTCATCACTAAAATATTTGGCATGTCTCAGTACTTCATCTATTTTCTTATTTTGCCAGTCCACTGTATGCTGCTTAATCATTTCACTTATTTCTGGACGCAGCCCATACACAAATCGGTATACAAAGTGACTTAAATCCTTTTCACTCAAATTTTCATCACCACTGAACTGCTTAAAGGCGAGGATCAACCTCTCATAATAAGCGTGTACTGATTCCTTAGCTTCCTGATGAGTCCTGTCAATTTTACCCCAATCAGTCTCCTTGGGAGGTACTTTGTTTTTCAGAAATGTAATTACTTGTTCATATTTTTTCATCACTTCTGGATCAGGGGCACCTGTTTTTGGGTCTCTAGGGTATACTTGTGTAGCCTAAATTATCATTATTTTACACTCTGTCCATAAATCTGCTGGTACTATTATGTCAAAAAGACTATTTAAATCAATCCATAAAACTTTTGATAACTTTACAAACCTATCCACTTGCCTATACCACTCGACTGGCTTTTCGCGTAGTCGAGGGAAATCATTGGTAAATGACAAAATATCTTGTCTAGTCCAAGGGACATGTACATATCCTCCCCCTGGAATTTCTCTCATGGGACATTCTCTTACTACCTTTTCTTTTTCTCTTACGGGGAAAGCTGCAAACGTTTTGTCCGAGGCATCATCTCGTTTTCGGAACCACCTACTCTTCCATTTATCTACATCTCCCCATTTTACCTTTTCGAAGTCTATACCCATTTCATTTGCCACTTCTTCTAGTCTCTCATGAAGATTTCTTGCTCTCCAGGTTATACTTTTACCTAAAAATAGTAATCCTTCATCCTGATAGGCTTTTAACTTTTCCGAGCAGATAGTCCCTACTATTAATTCTTCCAAAACAATCTTCAGCTTGGCCACATCTATAGATTGGGATTCTTTATCTTTCTGCTGCAAACTCCTTAGCCATTCACTTAATTCATCCGAAGTAGGCCCTACACTATCTTTCTCAGTAGTTTGTTGTGCTAATCTCTCTGGTGATCCTGGGACTGATTCTGTCGTCATTATTATTCTATCCACTAGACTTTGATTTACTGTCAAATTTTTAGGCGTACTTTGTTCTGGAATACCTGTTGTTTTTTCTCCATGGGTTCTCGTCTGCAATTTTCTCTGGTCTCCCATTTTGTTTATTACTGTTATAAGGAATCGTCAGACAATGCTCACTATCCTTCTGTTTATCAAAAATAGGCATTACAGGTCCTATAGTTACTGGAACGGTTACGGCTTCCAAATTTTTTGTTAATTCCCTAATTTTCTCAGTTAATTCTAAAGTGGTCTTTGCTAGTTCAGCTGAATTTTCATTACCTATTTTACCATGTTGTGTTTGTTCTATTTCTTTAAAGGGATTGTTTCTTTCTGTTTCTTGTGATACTGATTCAAATTTTATATTTCGTGGAGTCTCTCTCATTGGGGCACTTGGTGTCAATAATGTGGAATCTGATTGATAAGGGGGTGGATTTTTATAAAACATGTCGTCAAGAACATCATCCTCCGATTCATGCACACCATACCCTCTTGACTTTTTTGAATATTATTTCTCTTTTCCATACTTTTTCTATTGCTAATTTCTTCAGCATTCCTTACGGGAAACAAACCCTCAGTCATATTTGCGCTTCGCCATCTCCTCATTCTATCATCATGATTCTCCTGTCCATATGATCTACCAAACATATATTTGTACCTTCCGCCACTCCTGTCGTTCTCTGTCATGCATCTCATCTTCCCATTCTGTCAATGCCTCAAACTGTGTTGGTCTAGGTCTCGGTTCTAGATTCATCATTTTTTCTTTCAAATTTCTCAAAAACCGCTAAATTAAATGAACCATGTTCTGGAAATGCTAAAACTCCATCATCTTTTGTATACTTTGCCCAATTATCCAACCAGATACAAGTATGGTATCCGTATTTCGAAACCATATAGGAAGCAGGCGATTTTGGTGGGGGAAGCAACTGTCCCTCTCTAGTCACAATCGGTTTATCTTTTGAAATAAGCTCTTTATTTTTCCAAACCAGAACTTTTTCTCTTTTTCTGGTGGATCGTAATACATAATTTTCTCTTCCGTGTATCGCTAGATTTCCCTACGACTATTCTGTTGTTTTAACCAATCGTAGCGCGACTCACACTAACGCACCAATCCGGAGCGTCTATGTCACTTCTCTAATTCTCCATCTCAGCGCGACTCACACTAACGCACCAATCAGGAGCGTCTATGTTTCTTACTGACTGGCCAATCCCAGCGCGGTCTTTCTGATGTCAGCTTTTCTCGCTACTCCTGCTTCTGCTGACCTCTCCTTTACAAATTTATCTGCAAACTTTCTTACGTTCTTCTAACTTACAGATCTGTTAGTAACGACATAAAAACGCCACCATTATCTGTTTCGCTAACCAAAGTATAGTTAATGACCTTACTTACAAGAATTCCGTCTTTTCCGAGAGCAGCGCTTACCTCTGTCTTACTACGGAATCGTTACTTCCGTTGATAAAGTAGCACATCCCTCTACTTTACCCTTCTAACAAGCATTAGCTAATTGTTTCTCCAGAATGAAGACACCTAGGGGCATATCAGAAACAACCGGCGATAATTATCGCTAAGCGCACTTAGAGCTAGAATAATTATCGCCGGCTAACGTGGATTTTTATGGCTGAGATAGCGTGCTATTAGCAACGCTTATCTCAAAAGCGATAAAAATCCTAGCGCTAACTGCCTAACGTGAGATTATCGCTGGAAACCCACATATAATCTCACGAAATGTGGCGTTAGCTTGTTGATAGGGCCTCACAAACTTAGCCATGATATAGGATATCATGGCTAAGTCAATCCTGAAACAGGCGTAAGGAAAGTAGCGATAACAGGGGTTATCACTACTTTACCTGCCGCTATGCTTCATAGCGTGGGGCTTGATGATAGGAGAAATGTCGCTTAGCGACATTTCTCCTGTCATGTTAGGTCAGGAACGCCCATTTTGCATCTCATTAGAGATGCAAAGCTGGGAATTAAGATTTTGTGCGCTAATGCAAGGTTTCACGCGTTAGCGTGATCTTGCTAATTAGGCGATAAAATTATCGCCGCTTTTCGGCCGAGAACGGCCGCAAAAGCGGCGATAATTTTCTATCGCCGCCTTGCTGATATGCCCCCTAGTTGGAGATGCTCTGCTCCTGAGAAATAACACCAGAGTTTCACAATTAACCTGAATGCTATTTCATTCACGTACTTTCATACGGAAAATGTAGTTCATTCACACAGAATCCTGCGTTTCCCGACAGCAGTGAACAGTCTGCCCTACTACAGAATTATTACACTTGTTAATAAAGTTGCACTTCCCTCTACTTTATCCTTCTAACAAGCTTAGGGAACACCTATTACATTTCCAGTGATAAGCGTAATCAGAGTGCCTTTTGGACTCCTGGTACCTAAGACCAAAATTTCACAGGTGACCTTCGCTACCCATACATTTCTCTCATACAGAAAATGTCTCTAATGGCAACACACGACGATGTTACCAAATCAAACCCAGACAATGCGTCGTGCAACTCCAATCGTCACACGTTTTCCCCGTGTACCTACAGGGCAACAACAATTCCGTCTTTCCCGAGAGCAGCGCTTACCTCTGCTCTACTACGGAACCGTTACAAACGTCCGACTTCCTACATCCCAGAAGCCGTCAAACAACATAGAACTTGACGCGACCCAACATAGAGTGTTAATACATAAACCAATACTTTCCACAATCAGTAATCAATAAGCAATTTACAAGCAAAAAAAATCACCAAACCGAAACAATACAAACCATCATACTGCTACCAGAAAAACTGATCCAGCGCAATACTGGAGAATGGGGAATAACATTTACCGATACCCTCCCTGCGTCACAGACCCGACGTCACACTAGCTCATTTGCACACACAGTCATTGGTGGGGCCCATAACACCAACACTCATACGTCTCTCTCACGAGTCTGCACACACAGGAGGGATGAGTAATTCAAGCGCTGGACATGTGGGGGAAAGTACCTTATAACCTATAGGGAGAGAAAAGTTATTGTACAAAATATACATTAACATCCTTCACCTATAGATCCCTAGTCCCAAACATCAAGGCCCTCCACCCACTTGGTCAACGGACCAATTTAGTTGGATTGGTTGATGGTGATTTAGAACCAGCTAAAACACATTTAAGACTCAGAATCCTTATTTCCCTCAATGAAACCACAAACTCATATTTCTTGTTAATCAATATTTGTTTATCTAAATTTCATAGTGATTATTATTTGCATTTGTCTCGTCAAAGTTTAGAGTTTTAGATCAATTCAAATAAATCGCAGAACTTCATATTTACCTAATCTGGCTATTTGAAGTTCTTTAATTCATTGGCTCTGCATAACCAACATTTGTCGTAAATTGTCTGAAAAGCAGGCCAAAGCTCAAAGTCCTCTGCTCAGCACGCTACAGTCCCAGTTTATCAAAGGACCAGAAATCGTGCAAGCATATATCATAGCCTGTGGATTTTTAGAAAAAGTTTGCAGTCATCAAGTGGTCAGGCAGCATCTGGATCTTCGGAAAAGGCGTCACAACGAACGTGGAAAAATTATGAATGAAAGAAAGAGAGATCCTCATTCGCGCCCTCCCTATTCTACTACCCTTTTTATAATAAAACAAGCCATAGAAGATACAATTTTGAACTTTAGAACAGTCGTGATTGGCTGGTTGAGATCGTACGACTAATATTCCAAGATTTTCAGTACAGTTCGAGGGTTGAGGTCATTGGTTAGCGAAGTATCGGCTTGTTCCGGTTTACTGTAAGGTTGATTGTTCCCGTGTCTTGGCGAGTGTCCCGTTTCATCTTCTTGACCAGGAACACTTTGTGCAAAGGTCGCTACGAGGTTTAGGAGATTTCTTGCACATGCGCAGCTCACTCCATGTCTCATGAGACAGTGGGCACTTCTACGTGTGGCGACAGCGGCCATATTGGATTTAGGCCCAAACGCCAACTTAAGCGAAACAAACACAAAATAATAATTAATTCATAGAAATGGTGATCCTAATGTTAACCCCTTGGTAATCCCTCTATGTGCTTGTATTTATTTAGCACATAGCGACATTTAAAGCAATTATATTCACCTTTTTCAATCCTCCTCAAGGGTGCAACATCACAAAGCAACATATATCATGCAGTATTCTATTACCACATATACTATTGTTAATATGCGTACAGATTTTAGTTATAAGAGTTATTTAGCCATGCAATTAGCAAATCCCATGTGTATTTTGGTATTAATAATGTTGATTAGTGTACATGCAACACTTGCAAAAACCCATGAAACTCAATTTCAGAAAATTGTAGGGGAATTGCAAGAGATCAGGGGCCTAATGTCAACAGTAGTGAGACCGGTCCAGGTCCCCGACTCCCCGATGCAGGGTGGTGCCAGGGACTCTGAGAAAATGATTTACCCACAGGAGGTATATATTTCTAGATGCCCGATGCTGGTAAAGAGATGGAGGGATCAAATGAGGTATAGGTGCTATAACCTGCGGAGATTTACAAGAAGATTGGTGGCACTAAAGGGAAAGCCTAAGGTTGTGAAAAAAGGAAGGGGGTAAAAGAAGCCCAAAGGAAATTAGGGGTAAAGGGGGCAGAGAAGAAGTAACGAATCAAGTGTGCAGCACCATACTAAGAAATAGGAGGTCAATGGGGGACCCTAAGAGTGCTCCAAGGGTGGGGGATGTGGCAATGGGGGAAAGAAAGGTCCAATTAAAATCACGCCGTTGAATAGGATGGAGGTCAAAGTGGCCAATCCCTGTGAAAAACCCAAGGGCGAAGAGATAAGAACAGAATTCTAGCTGAGGGGGTGGGATCATTAAAAATATCCAGGGAAAGGAATTCGAAGGGGAGTTATCTGGTGCAATACCAGCAGAAGATACAGGGAATCTGTGGTTATATTTTGAACCAGTTGAAATAGGGAAGGGGAGGAAAAAAGGAAGAAAGGTAATTCCCCTAAATAGTTCCCAGCTTTTATTCTCCTTCCCTAAATGCCCAAGTTTGATGGAAATTGGCACGAAGGCCCAAGACAAGTAGGATTTAGCTATAATAATAAAGGGAAAGAAATCAACAAGGTATTAGTATATTTAGGTCTGGTAAAACAGCCATTGTAAAAGCCAAAAAAGAGATAGCCAAAGAAGGGATAAGGTCAATACTGGATAATACTGGTGGGGAGGAAGCAGCATGACAGGGCCTTTGTGTCCTGTCATTTAGGCTTGGGGAAAAGGCAGATAAGGCTGATTGTAGGTGAAGGAAGGGTAAGAGAAAGCATGAAAATTGCTGTTGAGAATCATGAGTTTTGTAAACCCTGGGGTGATTGGATCCCTGATGATAGTTGGCTAAGCTCTCCCCACTGGAATCATACTGTTGCTGACCATCTCAGTGATATTGATTAGGGAATGGGGGTGTCGCATAGCATGAATTTTATATTTTGGAATATAAATGGGCTAGGAGGGGAGGGGAGACAAAAGTCGAAAGTATACAACATCTAGCCCAGGGAGCAGAGATAATCGCTAACAGGAAACTTGGCTATGCAACAACACCCCTGTTTTTGACGGCTTTGCACAACTGCATAGGCCCGCAAGGAGAAAAAGGTTTGAGCGTCCAGCCGGGGGGATCATGACTCTCATCTTAACTAGGATCACGAAAAAGGTGTTGCCAGTAAAAGTCACATGTAAATGGTTGTTGGTCTGTAAGGTATCCCTGCTGGTTACAGATAGGTTGTGTGAACACTTGGTAATCATGAATGTTTACGTACAATGGGGGACTAATGAGGAGTATGAGGTGGAAATGAGACATTTCAAAGATGATTTGGATACATTGTGTGAAAATTTAGAGAATGACATGATCATTGTAATGGGAGATTTTAATCATAAACTGAACCCAATAAGACAAGATCCTTGGTGTAAAGACCTCTTGAGCTCAAATAATATAGCGCCAGCTGTCTTCCCAAATTGCACTACTTCCAGACAAGATGGAAATACTTGGGGTTAAAAGGGCTGTTCTGCTTAAACGGTATGTAGGAAACAGACTGCCAGGCCAAACAGACCTTCAGGTTAGGTACCCAACTTTGCCCCATTGACTATGTGTTTATTCATGCTTGGAATTCTGCCCTTATAAAAGGGTTCCAGGTAACTCAGAGTGAAGGTAGTGATCATAAACCACTTGTGCTTCGAATTAGCCTGGGGGCCGTTTAGCCCTAGCGAAATAGTTCTCTCCCAACAATTAGAGTATCCCAAACGTTTGACAACAAGATTGACAGAGGAATATATTGAAAAGTTGGCCAGCTTTTAACAGAAATTAATATTGGGAAATGCAAAGGCTAAGAAAGTGGCTTGGTTTGAAGAAACGAAAGAAGAAATGGTACAATTCCTTAGCGTAGAATTAAAAAGTAAGAATCTTCGCTCAAATAACATGCAAACAATGCAAGGCAGACAATTAAGATGGTTTAACGAGGAATGTATAATTAGGAAAAGATTAATAAGGAGTGAAGAAAGAAGTTTAAGAATTAAATACGATCAAGGAAGCCAGCAAAAACTGGCTAAATTGAGGAAGGAATATAAAACGCTAGTTAGGAACCAGAAGAGGGCTTTTAAATAGAAATGTTGGGTAAATTTGCTGGAAATATTCAAAGCAAAAAATATCCGTAAGTTTTGGAATCTGATACAGGAAGCATTTGGACAGTCCCCGGGGGCTATAACCTGTGTAGTGGAAGAATCAGCATGGGAAGAGTATCTAGGCGAACTATACGGGACAGGTGTTGTGGCTGTTGGAGGTAATATTCATCCCTGGAGAGGCACTGAGGAAGATCTAAAAACTCATTTTACAGTAGAGAAGCTAAAAGACACTATAAGAAACTTAAACTTAACCCGTGCAGCGGGACCAGATAATCTCCAGGCCATTATAATAAAATCTAAGCTAATTTGGTGGGCGGAATTTTTATCCTCTATGTTCTTGGCCATACTGGACACTGGGTAAATCCCAGAGAAGTGGAGGGGGGCAGTAATCAGACCTATCCATAAGAAGGGAGATGGGAAAGCCCCAAAGAATTATAGACTGAATAATCTACTGGATATTGGGGAAAACGTTTTCGCCAAAATAATCCTGGGCAGCCTAAAGGACTGGGTGGAACAGCGGTCGATCGTGTTGGTGGAACAGGGGGGCTTTAAGGAGGGGCACTCCACGGTTGACCACTGTTTTGCACTTTGAGAGCTGGCACAGAAGTCTATGGAACAGCAAGGGAAGTTGTGCTGCTGCTTCATTGACTTCCATGCAGCATTTGACCTGGTGGAAAGGAGATGCGTCTGGGATATCCTAAGGAAATACGATGTCCCGGATGGGCTCCTTGCTGTGATCCAGGAGTTACATAGCCATAACTGGGCGGAAGTTATTAAGGATACGGCCGGGGCCTTGACACCGAAAATAATGATCAATAATGTTCTAAGGCAGGGCTATGTATTAGCCACCCCCCTACTCTTCACCATATACCTGGCTGATCTGCCATCTATCTTGGCGCTGGATAGAAGTGCTAGACCAAAAATGATTGGGAAACAATTTTCCTGCCTACTGTATGCCGATGATTTGGTAATCCTCAACCAGTCAGAGATGGGCTTACAGAGGAAGTTGACTGCTTTTAATGAATATTGTTTGGCTAAGCATCTGATTGTAAATATGGACAAAACCAAAATCCTGTGCTTTGGGGAAAAAGTCCAGAGATTTAACTGATATCCTGGCCCAACCAAATTGGAAAATGTGAACGAGTACAGATATCTCAGTATCTGGTATGATGAGTCTCTAATATGGGACACACATTTGGAGGCTCAGAAAGCTAAAGCTCTGACATCAGTGTATGGGTTGAGAAAATGTAACCATATCTATGGGGATATGTCCCACAGACCACTGTTGAAAGCGTATAATGCAATGATACCCCCACAGTTACAGTACGGAGCAGAAGTCTTGTGCCTAAGTGGGAAGTCTAGCTGGGACATCGAGGAAGGGAAATGTCTAAAACCATTGCTGTCATTACCAGGCTCCTCTATGATTCAGGCAATCAGATTGGAGCTGGGCTTGACATCATGGAACGTACAGGTGCAAGTGGCCCTTTTAAGATTCTGGAAAACATTGGGCTCAGGAGAAGTCATGAAAGTATCAAAATGGTGCAAGAACGAAGCTCTGCATATTGACCTAAAATGGGCCAAAGAGGTCAGAAAGAAACTGCTCTCTGTTTGTAAAAATCTAAAAGTGAAAACTGATCAGCTGTTTCTCCTATTAGAATCAACAAAGGGCGAACTTAGAACATTAGGGAAGAAATCATCTAGGATAGAAGATATGGGATACCTGAGAAAGTAAAAATCTGTAAATTTCATGATGAATAGTTGGGAGAATGAAATTTGGTACCCCTATCTGGAGACATTACCCAACCTACGCCTTAGAGCCGAAGTTCTAAGATGGAGAATGGGCATTAATCACTGTGTATCACATTAGAGTAGAAAATCAGTAATGTTACCACCTGATGGTAAATGTTTATGTAGGTTGGGAACAAAATGTGATAATTTACATATTATAATGAACTGTCAAAGATTTTTACCTCAGCGGAAATTGTTTTTACGCCCCATCTTTTTAAAATATGGTGTTACCAAGTGTCTATTAGCGATCAAACTTCTTACAGATATGCCAAACCTCAATATGGCATTTGCCATTGCAAAATAGATGAAGGCGGTAAAAAGGTCTTTTTGCTGGAAATAGAAATGGTTGGTTGAAAATTAGCCCAGAAGCGAGGATGGTTATTGCACTAAATAATTTTTTTGTAGCATTAGTTTTAAGACATATTTTTAGATAGACTTTTATCCTCTAGAATATTATGGGTGTTTTTTTTTATATATGTCGTACTGTGTAAGCTGTAGGATCTGGGCAGGAATTAGTCCATTACAATGGTGTCGCCTAAGCTTTGTATTGCATATTTTTAAAATATTTATTGTACCATGTTTTTATCTTGTTTAAAGACCTATGGTCTAAATAAACGTATTTCTAAACTGAAACTGAAGAACTATGTACAGTGGACTTATGTGTGCATCACAGAAGTGCCCCCCCTTAGGCCTCACACACCGTAAACCAAGCCACATTTACAGCTGTCCACATCGGGGTAGCCCGTGACCATAAGCAGCGGCAGATGTTGTGCCCGACCTGGACACGAGCATCAGCAGTACATGCTAAGTATCCTGCACTGCTTCTGCTGTCTGCTCTCGACCCAGGCTAACTTAAAAAGGAGACGGCTAGCACGTAGAGTCAAACAACATTGTCTTTGCCCAAGTTGCCTTCCTGAAGGGTCAGCTCTTGCTATTTGTTTTATAAAATTAACAAGAACCAGCGTTGGATAGAAGACACACACCTAATAAATGAACGCAGACAGGTTAAAAACCCAACGGGGAAAGTGATGTACAATCACTCCATAACACTCAGTTCAACTTCAACTGCAAGGAGAGAACATGTTAGATCACCCCAAATGCACTGGTTCCTTCTGCTACTCAACACAGACTGTAATGTTTTCAGGAAATAGAGGGTCTTCAGTGATGCTATATTTGCTGTTGACCCCCAGAGCAGGATGCAAACCTTTGTCTTAACCGGGTCTGCAAGGTCTCCTTTCATATAATTTCACCCTTATATCTCATAAGACAAGGAGTATAGTGAGCGCAACCAACATCAATGAACAGAAGTGTTTCCAAAGCTTGGGCCTAGAAGGTAATACTTGACCATGACCCTGGCTACGCTAAGACAGTCCCATTTCAACACGCCCCACCATCAACCGTGCTCACCTCGAAAACGCATCCCAAAAGTTAGTACTTGCACTGGTGTTGCAGCCGATAGACCTCAACTCCGGCGCTGCTCAAATCTAGTCCACCTTAATTTCCATTTCTGTAAGTCAGTCGATTCAGGGTGTTTATCATCAAAACTTTTATGTCGATCGTTTCTAGGTGCCAATCAAAACCAAACGTTTGGTCCAAACTGTTGGATCCCTCAATTCTTAGCATGACAAATCCAAAGCAACGATCTGCAGAATAGCACCTTGTTGTGATTCAGTTTTATCTTAGACCTTTAAAGATAACTATATAAACACAGTGCTTTCTGTACTTTTCTCCCTCTTTTTTGCCACCAGAAGGCAAGCATAGACGGATAGCATCCTATGTGTACAATGAAGGTGCAGGGTGAATACTTACATTCACTGCTTCCCTTCTTTAGTGGCATTGGGCTTCAGCCTTCCCAGATAGACGGTGGGAGAGCACAAGCTGCTTAGCTGAATAATTTTGCTACGACTCAGGCTAATAGCTAAGCCCATAAAGTTCAACCAATTCAATTAAACAAAACCGATGTACCAATGAAAAAAACAGTAAGTGATTGTCTCTGTCTGCTCAGCTTCTGCAAAATGGGGTGAGCGTTGTGAGTCTTCTGAAGTGCCAATCTGGAGCATCCCATGTTTTCTATGCTTTAGACTTCTTCTGTTCTCAATACAATGGCTTTTAATTTGTTCTAATGTCAGATATTGCTGTGACTATTCCATGTTCACTAATTGGATTTTTTCCCAGCTCTTCCTATTAGAAATTTTCGCACTGGTACTAGTGTGCACTCTACCATGCTTACTCACAAGTTACCATGGCTGTCTTTTTTTATTACTTCATCAGGCATGCCACTCGAAATTGTACGCTCATATGTTTTCTCCTATTATAAATACTGTGAAGATCTTATGATCCCATTATGATTTAATGGTTTTGAGCTGAATCACTTTGATCATCACATCTGTCCTGTAAGTGAACAGCTGATCAGTATTTTTTATCAACTCTAGGCATGAATCTTATAGCCCATATTTCATTATCCCCTGTTGTCCGACTCAATGGCAGCACATTCCTCATATCAGAAAGTGAATCTTTTGTCCAAGTGCTGATGGAGACCCAGTCATCAAGACATCCCAATTCCTTTGTTCTTGGGGTCGAAAAGTCGATGATATACATTTTGGAGCTGTATGCATATGATTTGTGAACTGCAGATAAATGTGTCTTCATACAATGGTGTCTTATAGGCAAGGCAGCACACAACCACTCTTTTCATGATCTAAGTAGTCACTTTATTATATAACGTTTGTCACCATTTTCTGTACAGCCTCCGCTAAGGCTAAGTCCATAAGAACCACTGCTGATCACACAGCCCCTACAAATTAACAAATCAGGCTAGCCCTTCATTCATTTGGGAAAATCCCCTAAAAATAAGATCAACCGTGTCACCTAGTGAACCCTTACTACAAAAAAGGACCACTTTTAGTGTTGAAAAGGTTATTTATGTTACTTGCTATACCTGCATAATTTCTCATTTTCCCATTCAAAGATAAGCCTGCATTCTCCAAAAGAAAGATCTCCGATTTATTTGCTTTTCACTGGTTATTGAAATGAACAACTACATATTTTTCCAAAGAGAATGAAAAATGTCCTCGCTTTCGTAACGGAAAGTTTCAATTTTATTAAGGACTCGAAGGCGAGGATTAGGCGATTCTTTCTTCCATTTATTGATACAGCAGCCATTTTAACACTTCAACTTTGCAAGAAAAACTTAATTTCCCAGAACCACAGGGAACATGGAGTGTAACAGTCATAACAACAGTCCACCAATCAGTAGTCAGCCATGCCGATAACCAATCTTGTCCATCGTCGGAATACCTCCTTCTTCCTGCGACCATGCCGACAGTCGAAGATCTTTACTCTGGTTTTGCGGACTACGATCCTGAAAAAAGAGAGACTTGTGATTGCCAGGGAATTCAAGGAAATAAATCCCTGAAAGCAATCATATCAACATTATCTTTCGATACAGAAGGAAAAAAACAACTTGAAATTCAGTTACTTACATTAATACGTTGATCCGATAACCCGGGTGGGTCATTCTTGATCTCAGGGTGGGCTAATAGAATTGAAACTTTCGGTTACGAAAGCTAGGAAATTTTTCATTCTATGCCAGGACCCGTAGGTGAGGATTAGGCAAGTTCAAAGTTTGTCAACTACCAGAGCCACAATGGAGGAGGCTGGTTTGAAATAGAACCTTTTGAAGGTTGATTCAGATGACCAGTCTGCCACAATTAGGATTTCCTCCAAGTGAGCTCCCAAGACAAATGCTTTTGAAGCCATCGCACCCCTTGTTGAGTGCGCCCCAAAGACCTTGGTATTGATAAAAGCCTCTGACATCAGCCATCAAACCCACCTGGCGATAGTCGGGGATGGCACAGCTTTGAAAGGCTTTCTCAAAGCCATTAACAACTGGCGTTCCCCTTGGGGATGTAATTCTTCCGTCAGGCATTCATAAGCCTTAATACATCACACTGCAGACAATTTAGGTACCTCCGGAAAGGCTGGGTAAGAAATCACCTGGGATTAGCATTTAGTTCTGCGTGAAACATGGAAGGTGACTCCATCAGTTGGAAAGGAACAACCTGTGACATTGAGAGCTCGAACATCAGAAACTCGTCTACATGATATTAAGTATGGAAGCATCGCCAGTTTCGCAGACAATTGCTTGCGAGAAAGATTCTTGTTGCTCGGCCAACCAGTCAGAAAGTTTAGGACCTTGTTCACGTCCCAACGGACCAAATACTGTGGCGAGGGTGGAAGCGATAACCGAATCCCCAGAAGGAGTTTTCTGACTAGCGGATGCTCACCCACCGGAAGGTTCGCCACATTGGCCAGACTCTCTGAGGCCAGATACGCCAGAAAATTCAAGATATGGACCACGCCTGCCCCCACGGGATCCAAGTTTTGTTGCAGTCACCTACCCATCCAGGGGGCTCAGGCTGAAACCTATCTCTTGATGGTTCCCTCTGACCACGCACGAGAGAGGAGGTCTGCAACATTTCTCGAAAGGCCAGGGACTTGCCATTGAGTCCAGTAATCCTACACGCCATGAGAGGCAGTGAACCGGACATCACCAGTGGGTGAGGATTGCCCGCTGGATCGCTCAGGGGATGAGGCAGCTAGGGTACACTACACCTAGGAGAACCTAGGGAAAGTTCCATCAGAACTGGAAACCACACTTGCGACTTCCACACTGGGGTGACCACCATTAGATATGCCTCTTGCCTGTGAACCTAACTCGTCAATCTCATGGCGAAGGGGGAAAAGGTATACCCTAGTTCCGCCGTCCAATTCTGGAGGAAGGCATCCATGGCCATTGCCCCTGGATCCGGTCTTCAATTGAAGTATCTGGGGAGTTGGTGGTCTAGTCGAGATGCAAAGAGGTCGATCAGAAAGGGCACCAAAGCGCCGACAGGGTCTGAAAAACCGGGAGAAACAGTTTCCACTGACTGGAGTCTCGCAGGTAACAGGAATGCCAATCTGCCACCTGACTGGCCAGACCCAGAAGGTGTTCCACTGTCACTGAGATCTGGTGTTCGAGACCGTACTCCCAGAAGTTCTTGGCCAGATCTGCCAAAGCCTTAAAGCGCGTGCCTCTCAGGTGGTTGATGTAGTGCACCGCCACTACATTGTCCATCCTGAGAAGGACACAGGCCTGTGCCCGGTCTCTGGCCCAACAGCGAACCGCGTAAGAGCCTGCCATTAATTCCAGGCAGTTTATGTGCAGGGATTGTTCCGGGGCAGGCCATGCGCCTCCGGTGGTGAATTCTCCACAGCGAGCTCACCAACCGGAGCCACTGGCCTCTGACTCTATTACGAGATCCGGTTGGGAACTGAAGATGGCACGGCCATTTCATACCTCCATGTGGGCCAGCCACCAATTGAGTTCCTCCTTGGCCTCCTCTGACAATGGTACTTGCTGGGCGTACGAGAGACCCCTCCGCAAGTGAGATGCTTTGAGCCTCTTGGGTGCTCAAAAGTGAAGGGGGCCCAGGAATATAGCCTGAATCAAGGCAGATAAGAGGCCGACCACTCTGGCAATACTGCGCAGGGAGGTATGAGGTTTCTTTCGCAGTTGTCAAACCTTGTGTCAAATCTTCGTCACCTTCCTGGTCGGGAGACTTAACGTTGCCCTTACCGAGTCTATGACAAAACCCAGGAATGTGATCGTGGAGGAAGGGGGGAGGCTGGACTTGGTCTGGTTGATCATGAATCCCAGCGATTGGAGAAGAGACACAGCGGAGGGCACGTGTCAGCAGAGAGCCTGAGAGCATTGATTCATGAACAGCATATTGTCTAGGTAGACGATCATCCAAATTTCCTGCTCCCTGAGATGTTCTACCATGGGAGGCAGAACCTTGGTGAAGTACCAAGGTGCCAAGGAGAGACCGAAGGGCAGAGAAGTAAACTCGAAAGTCTAGTCCCTCCATTGGAACTGCAGGAAGCGATGGTGAGGTGGAAAGATCGAAATCGTCAGGTACGCGTCCTTGAGATCCAATCTAACCATCCAATTGTTGGGGCGAAGGAAGTCTCACAAGAGATGGATAACCTCCATCTTGAAGTGGCGATAAACCAAAGGTTTATAACTGGGCCATAGCCCCCATCCTGCTTATGAACAAAAAACAGATTGCTCAAAAACACTGCTGGATGAGGGAAAAACCTGCAAATTGCCTCTCTTTTCAGTAACTCTTCGACCTCCCGCTGAATCAGGCAAGCCTCCTGTCCTGAGAAGCAAAGCTACCTGGGAGGTACACGGTTGAACTGGCGGCCCATAAAATTCTGTGTGGAAGCCTTGTACTGTCTGTAAAACACATAGATTGGTGGTAAGGGACCACCAACTGTCGAAGAACTGAGCCAATCACCCCCCCAAGCAAACACATGAGAGAATTAAAGAACTAGCCGTGAGAAGAGTTGTTGCCGCCCCTATGGGGGCCGTTTTGCTGTCCCCTATGTCGACCACATCCCCTGGTTGGATAGAAGCCATCCGAATCACGAGGAGTCCTGCCATTGCCCTCTCTGAGATTGTTGTCCTCTGTCAGAGGCACCTTGAAAGGAACGGCCAGCCGAGCGTCCCCTGCCGTGGTCAGCCCCGGATGAAAAACGCATGTTAAATATGCGCTTGACCGTCGATTGGGCCTTATCGAATGATTTAAACGTGGAAACAAATTTACTGAGTTCCTTACCAAAAGGAAGTGGCTAACTCGCCCAATTTTGGGTCCAATTTGATCATCAAGGACCTGTGCCTTTCGTGGAAATAGCGCAATTGGCGTTTCCCAGAAATATAATTGGTCTCTGGGCCCAGCTGGATAGGATTTCAGGTTGAATCAGTGCACCAGACGCCTGGCATCTTCGGCCATGTCAAATATCTTGACTAACGGGCCTGTAATATCAAGGGGCTTGTCTTGTCAGGCCTGCCAAGACCGATTAATGCCCTTCTTGGGATCCTTGATGTATTTAGTCAAGATGGTCGCCATCCTGGCATCGATTTCCGGTGTAACTGCCACCTTGCCCTCCAAAGAGGGATGAGGGCACTCCGTGGTCTAAAGGCTTGCAGAGTCTACTGGCCACATACTTTGCCACCTTATCAGGAGAGACCCACTCCGAAGAGTGGGGGTACAGAAGCTCTTATGGATCCAGAAGATCTCGATTGGCCCTCACAGGGGGTCTCTGGAGTGGAAGCGGGAGAAGGGCGCCATGCCCGCTGATTGCCAGACTCTCCGTCCGACCCGGAGGTGAGTGGTTGGAAGGTTGGGGGAGGCTCCCTGGTCCACACTATCCAACACAGAAGGTTCTGCCTGTACGTCCACCTAGGGGGAGGGATTCTGGTGTCAAGATATGCTTGGTTAAGTCTGACGAATGGGTTCGCTTGCAGGGTTTCGCTGAGGGAGTATCAGTGGCCCGCTCCTGAGGTTTTGGGGCAGAAGGCCCGGGAAGATTTTCCCTCAGAGGGAGGGGTGGAAGGCAGCTCAATAAGCCACTTCTCTAGGGGGGCCACTGCCTCCGAAACTGCCCTCACTATAGAGGCGTCCACGATGTCACAGAAGTCATCTGTGACAGGGAAATACTGGACACCCTCCTCCTTGTAATAATCCTCCTCCTCCATGGGCAGGTTAGGCAGAACTTAGGAGGGTAAGGTAGGGGTGGACACCAACCAGGTAAGAAGAAGCTAACAACACTGGACGAAGCCCAACCAATATGGGTACCCCAAGGGGTGAAGAAGGCTTGGCTGCAGGCAAGGTAAAGGAGGCCTTTATGACATGGAAAAACCCCAGATCAAAACGAATTAGCTGAAGCAGACAAGCACCCTTATCTCAACACGGGTCGAAATCCAGCCTGGGCGTGTCTGCCAAAGAATATGCAGCTTCCTCTCTGCAGTCTTACCCCGCGGGGTGTAAAGCTCCAGGCCGGCCAGGACTCAGAGATAGAACACGGGTAGAGGTGCTCGGCAACAGGCTGTAACTGATGCGTTCTCTGCCCGCGTCTCTGAAGGAATTTGACAGCAGGGAGGCGCACCCTCTAGCGGTCGGCAGACCACTGCGCCTCCCGGTCCCTGTCACAGAATCGTAAAAGAGACGGCTGGGATGGGACAGCAGAGCGTTCCCGCAGCCGTTAAAACAAAGCATAAGCTTTGATCATCATAAATAGCACATTCTTCAAGAAAACACCCATAGCAGTAACAATCAACAACAGGAGGAGTGAACTCCACACTTAACTGAAGGCTGCAGCTGCGAAGAAAGATGAATTCCGACGAGATACAAGATTGGTAATCGGCATGGCTGACTCCTGATTGGTGGACTGTTGTTGTGACTGTTACACTCCACGTTTCCTGTGGTTCTGGGAAATGAAGTTTTTCTTGCAAAGTTGAAGTGTTAAAATGTCGGCTGTATAAATCAATGGAAGAAAGAATTGCCTAATCCTCGCCTCCGGGTCCTGACATAGAATTCCTTTCACAAAGTTTAATACATAGGAACCCAAGTAAAACTTGTTTACAAGTGTGAGCTTTCTCCTTACTTGAAGTATTTTTGGCCAAAGCAATTGATAGGACTACTTTTGGATTGGCTATTCCATGTTGAGGAGGGTTTAACTTCATCCTGCCATCAAGGAGCCAAGGTGATTCTAATATCAGTTTGAATTTAAGATCCAGGTGCTTGGTTTACAGCAAAAGGGGCACAATTAATTGTTCTTTTTTTCTTGCATTTCTTTGTTGCAAACCTGCAGATGTTCTGGCTGCATGTGGTGTGTTCACAATGGAGATCTTGATGTTTCCTGATAGATATGGTGGTATTTTAGGGTAAAGCTTGAATATTGTTCGGCTGAGTAGGGCTTGCAAGGGGAGCTGTATAGTTCCTGGGTTGTTGTGAGCCAGTCATATGTTCCAATGACTCCTGTTTCTGCTGTACAGAGGATGCTATGTTGTGGTATGGAATAGATGAAAGCAGAACCTGGAAGTGAATTATGGAATTGTGCTCTTAAATTTATGTATTGAATTTACAGAGAAGTGAGTGCTGGCGCCAGTGGAAGCAGTCACAATCTTTGTAGGAATGCAGCACTTGAGGCTTAGGCAGTCGTATATGTTAACTCATTTTTTATTGCACTTAACGATTTTGTATTTGAGCTTATTTGTTGTTGCTGATCAAGCCGTATTCTGTTTTTAGGGGATTCAGCTTCAAGAAGTTTTTTACATACTGGCTTTGGTCGAGGAGAGGCAGATTTTTTGTAGATCATTATTGATGTCAGATAAAATCAAGTAGAGCTGAGTGTGATTTTCATGCTAGTAAATCTTGATGTTTTTGACAACCATGTTTAGTACACATTGAAGATGACAGTTCTGGAGCCTTAATGAGCCTCACAGACCATTGGGATGTGTGTTGATGTTCAGGACCTCAACTTTTGTAGTGGTATTTCTTGGCCATTTAGAAAGAGAACCATTTGATGATGGAGCCCTTAAAGTCAGTATGGGACGTTACAGTTTTCGGCAGTGGTAAGTGTTTAACTGTATTTAATACTGCAGAAAGGTTGAAGAGGAGAGGGAAAGGGAGATGGGCACTAATGTGTAATGGGGATGGCATGATCCACCACCTGGATGTGTCTATATCTCTTTGCTGCACTGTGGTCAGAATCTTACTTCCACTGTTGGAGTAGGTTGTTCTTGATTTGCTTGTGTGCTGGTTTGCAACTATCTTTTTATTATCTTGCTGAGGAAGGGTTGGTGAATGAGTGGCCAGTTGATGGACTATTTGTCAGGGTTGAGGTTTCTTCAACAGAAGAAGGATCTGTCTGGTCCTTATTATGTCAAACATTATACGTTCCATAGTATAGTGTTGCTGATGGTCAACAGAGGAACTATGCACTTCATTAGTGATGGACTTAATTGTTTAAGATGTGATTCTCTCATTTCAAAGTATGAGGCCTTTAAGGAGTTGAGGAGCATTTTGAGATATTAACGAGGTAAAGCTTTGCTTTTTGGATATGCTGTAGAGTGGTATGGCCAGGGGGCTCTTGATGGCTGAGTGTCCTGAGTGAACCTGCTTTCTCCCTGAGAAAGAGGTTGGTCACAATGCACATGTTTGTTGAATATACTCTTAGAAGATCTAAGATTGACACAGTGCTTTATGACCGTCAACATCTCGCTGCTTCAATTAATGGAGGCATTGATGGTGCTGTTGTATCAAATTGTAGTTGCTTCACAGATGAATTTCAGCACATAGAGCTGAATGTTGTCATGACCCTAGGGACTTGCTTAACAGTGATCTTTGTATACTCCCTTTTAGATTTTTCCGAACTTTTAGAAAAATCATTCAAAAGAGGGTCCATGACTGATGATTAAGAAGTTACCGTCAGCAAGAAGAGGGAGCCCCGGGATGCCGCGCTGAAGGTAAGAGGTTTATATTTACTTTAACCTTATTTTAATTATTTTTAAATTAGGGCGGGCGGGAGGCGGGTGGCGGGCAGCTCTGCTTCTCTACGGTGTGTGCGTAGCGCTGCCTGCTTCGCCTACTTCGTAAATGGTGAAGCAGGCAGCACTACGTGCACTCCGTGGGCGAAGCGGAGCACGACGCCCAGGGTTACTCTTGACAGCCTCAAGCCCAACAATATCCCTCTTGGCTCATCTAGTATAAGATAGTCCAACACATTTCTAAGGTTTTCCAATACCTCTTTCAAGAGGGGCACAAACAATGTGTATGTCCACCATGTGTGATCTGTCACATTTTTGACAATACAATCTCCAACAATTACGGTGAACACTCAAAAATATCCGATGGAATCTATTCAGCATGTAATACCCATTTTATATTATTTTCTAACGGACCTTTCTCTTTAGTACACACATAATTATTTTATCAATATCCTTCCATAATGTTCCCGATTCTTTATTAGAAATCCCTGTATTCAGTTATGTAACCATCTGAGTTTGGAGTGAAGAATCCTATATAAATGGGATATAACCTCTACTTAGTTGGTGTGAGTGCAAAGTAACATTTCTGAAATAGTGTTCAATCTCCAAGTGCTATTTCACATATAGGCAGTTGCATGATCCAATTACTTATTTAGGCACGTTGACGGCATTCTGATTCATGAATATTGAAATTTGCCTTAATTGGCATAAATGACAATCTTACTACTACTGAACATTTTCATGGGGAATCTACAGGCCCCTGCCTCCAACTGTTGAAGGGGCCATAATCTAAGAGCCGGTAAAATATCCAAGATAAATGAATCAGGGTGTACAGTGGAGGAAGGTGCTAAAATTTAGTTTTGATGCAATTGTGTCCCATTTTAGCGATGAGGTGTCCATGGAAATTATAAGATGTGCATTACTCAGTCTTAATACTTTTTCAAATCCGCACACACTCCAAAAAGCTCCCCCTATTAGGGCATTTTCCACATGAGTACACATTTTATCAGTTCCCCATTTTGATCATTCAATAAGTATCTTCAGTTGTATCACCTGAAAATAAGGCTGAATGTCTGGCATGGCTAACCCTGCCTTAAACTTATTACAGAATTTTGTAGGGATGCTAGATCGTGAGTCCAGCCGTATAAAGCTGGAGACAGCCTGTTCAAAGGAACTGAAAACAGCAGTTCTAGATGCAGGCAGACAGAAGGGGTGAAGTCTTTGTGTTCCTGAGACTTTAGAATAGGAGGAAGCTCAGTTTCAAGCCCTTGGAGATCTTTTCTTCAACAGGTGACAAAGCAAACAGCAGATCCTTTTTCCCCTTTCCTTGGCAGCAAGTAGCCACTGAAGGCTAACCCCAGACAGCAAACAGCACAGGGGCAGTATTCCTCCTCAGCTTCTCCGGCTCTTCTCCTTGGCAAATGTTTTCCTCTTGATTTCCCAAAAGTTATCTAAAGTTCTAGGGTCTGGGCCCCAATATTTATACTACAAAAGCCTTTGTCTCTGAAGGCAGAGAGTATCTGTGCCCAGCCAAAACCAGTTCTGTCCTCACTGGTGCAGCTTCCTGGCAGGAGGTGGGGGCCGCATTGTTGAAGGCAGACCAGGCCCATTCAGGTGAAAAGAAAATCTCCTCCCCTACTCTAAATGCAACCCAGGTCTATTTAGCCCAGCCCTGACTCATCAGATGTCTGGACCCACAACCCTCTCCAGCCCCATGTCATCCAAAAGCCAGACATGCAATACACAAACCTAGCAGAAGCACACTGGATGGTTAGGCAAGAAAATACCCACTTTCTAAAAGTGGTATTTTCAAACACAGAATGTAAAAATCACCCTCACTAAAAGATGCATCTTAACATTCTGAGTTCAGGCATACTAAACGTTCTTTTCCCTTCTTGTTCCTGGGGTCAGTTATGTTTATAAGATGTTATAAACGAATTCCTCATTCTGGCCTATGGGAACAGATAGCCTTGCAATAATGAAAAACGAAATTGGCAGTATTTCACTATCAGGACATGCCACAAACATCAGGGCATGTCCTACCTTTCACATACAATGCACCCTGCCCACAGGGGTACCTTGGGCCTACCTTAGGGGTGACTAACATGTAGAAAAGGGAGGTTTTGGGAACTGGCAAGTGTGTGTACTTGCCAAGACGACATGGCAGTCCCAGGCTCTGCAATGGCAGGCCTGAATCACATTTTATAAGCTGCTTCTGTGGGTGGCACAATCAGTGCTGCAAGCCCATCAGCAGCATTTGATTTACAGGCCCTGGGCACACTTAATGCACTGTCCTAGGGTCTGACAAGTAAATCAAATAGACGATCATGGAAACACTAATCCCTAACACAATTTACAAAAGAGAGCATATGCACTTTAGCACTGATCAGCAGTGGTGAAGTGCCCAGAGTCATAAAACCACCAACAACAAGTCAGAAAAAATACAGGAGGAAGGCAAAAAGTTCTGGGATGACCCTGCAAAAAGGGCCAAGTCCAACACTTAGATAGTCAAAGATTGAGTATGGGAGCAATATAGCCAGATCTCCTAATATCAAAAGTACATTGTTAGCAAAGAGAAATAGTTCATGCCCAAAATGTCCCGGGATTAGTGTACATGACATGCAAATGGTTCAATCAATCAATCAATCAATCAAGCATTTGTAGGGCGCGCTACTAACCCGTGAGGGTCTCAAGGCACTGAGGGTAGGCAGCTACTGGTCGAACAGCCTGGTCTTGAGGAATCTCCTGAAGGTCAGCAGGTCCTGGGTCTGCCGCAGGTGGGCGGGGAGCGTGTTCCAGGTCTTAGCAGCGAGGTGGGATAAGGATCTTCCGCCTGCGGTTGTTCGGCAGATGCGTGGGACGGTGGCGAGGGTGCGGTCGGAGGAGAGAAGCTGGTGGCGAGGGGTGTAAAAGGACAGTCGTTCGTTGAGGTATGCTGGTCTGATGTTGTGGAGTGCTTTGTGAGCGTGGGTGAGGAGTTTGAAGGTGATCCTCTTGTTGACCGGGAGCCAGTGCAGATCTCTAAGGCCAGTGCAGATCTCTAAGGTGGGCGGTGATGTGGCTGTGGCGAGGGAGTTCGAGGATGAGGCGAGCGGAGGCGTTTTGTATGCATTGGAGTCTCTTCTGGAGTGTAGCCATCGTTCCTGCGTAGAGGGCGTTGCCATAGTCCAGCCTGCTGCTGCTTTTTTCAGTGGGGATCCATCTGTAGATCTTGCTGAGCATGGGGAGGGTGTTGAAGCAGAAGGAGGAGACAGCATTGACTTGCTGGCTCATGGAGAGCGTTGAGTCCAGGATGAACCCCAGATTGCGTGCTTAGTTAGTGGGTGTTGGGGCAGCTCCCAGCGTGGTCGGCCACCAGGAGTCGTCCCATACACAGGGGGTAGAGCCAAGGATGAGGACCTCCGTCTTGTCAGAGTTCAGTTTAAGGCGGCTGGTCTTCATCCAATCTGCGACGGCCTTCATTCCCTCATGGAGGTTGGACTTGGCGGTGTTCGGGTCCTTGGTGAGGGAGAGGATCAGCTGGGTGTCGTTGGCGTACGACACGATGTTGAGGTGGTGTGCTCTGACGATGTTGGCGAGCGGTGTCATGTAGATGTTGAAGAGTGTCGGGCTGAGGAATGATCCTTGGGGTATGCCTCAGGTGATCGTGATTCAATGCTCAGAGCAAATAAGGTGGTGGAAAAAGGTTCTCTTGCCTAAAGAGTCCGCATCCCTTTTCAGCGTCTCCATCTTGAGGACCAATTCATCTTGAGGTTCCTGGAGCTCTTTAGAAAGATTATCATTCAGCCACTAAAGGCTCCTAGTAGATTCCTTCTATATAGGACTGCTCATAAAAATCTCCATTCTGGATGTCACACAGTGCATTCACTGATTGTGGAACACATGTCAAATCAGGGTTGCAGATGAAAGGCTGAAAGCAGGGGCAGAGAGACACCAAACACAACATGGACTTATCTTATTAACAAATAGGTAATACAGAGTCAGAGTCTCCTCCCAAAGGCAGCACCTCACCATAACTGAAAGAGATGATCATCTTCCTCCATGTCATTAGAGCACAGCCTCGCTCCCACCTTGAGAACACAGCTTCTGACATTGGGGTCCTCTGAATGCCACTCTGATCATTGACCTAAAATATGATTTGTAGCTTGAACATGGTGCCCATTTGCTGCCTCAACATCCTGTTTTGTGGTCTTTGGTTTTTGTGGATATTCTCTAAGTTGTGGGGTGTCAGATAGATCACTCCCCGGCAATACGCACCCAAGCAAGCAGCCTGCTGATTGCAAATGGTAAGCTGCGGTTGCCTAGGGATGCTCCAGGCCCTCTTTTGTGGGAAGCATTTCACTTTTGGCCTTCCAAGAGGAACTCAAGTGGCCCTCAACAAGATGTGAAGCAGATGCTATGTCTGTCACAGCCCGAGCAATCATTCAAGCAGTCCTGTGCTGTCCAGCATTAGGAGTGGATCCTGATGTGTGTTATCTTGAAACTGTACAGCCCAATGTGTGGGCTTCTTCTTTGGCAATGAGTTTCTCACCAGCCACAGACTTACTGATCCTATCACTGTGCCTCCTAGAAACATGACCCATTTATTAGTAGGTGCCCTTCATTGATGACAAAAGTTACCCAGCTCAGTGGTGTTAGCACAGTCACTCAGACCGGAGCACAGTGCAGCTGAGATGCATCTCACACTGTCTGAGTCAGGTTCTACCCTTTGAATATTCTTTTGACTGCTGATGCTATGTTTACTCTCTTAGATCACAGTGTGGCGGGCTTGGGTTTTGTAGTGCAGATCATACTGCAAGGGAGGATATCTATGTTGGCGAGAAGCAAGTGGTTCAGGGCATTAAGTTAGCACCTGACATCTGTGGAGTAACTATTCTGGCCAGGTCTTGCTGTAGAGTATCTATAATAAAGCCTCCAAAAGAACAAAACTGCTATGTTAGGGGGTTTTACTCTCTGGCTTTAATACACAGGTCTAGGAGGGGTGGGGTAGGCCATGCGGCCAGTCAATGTCAAGAGATGGGTTGAATAGAAGTAGAGTGTGGACATGGCGAAGACAACAGCAATGTTTAGAAATAACTTAACAACAAATGATTACCCTTGTCAATGACATATACTAAGGAATCAAGACACAAATGGCTGAGTGGCCTGTGGGAGAAATCAAAGTACAGTGACAACTGGCCCCACTTAGCCCTCATTACGAATTAAAGGCGACATTTCAATGCCTTTGCATAAACAAGTTTGAAATGGGATCAGAATTACGAATTGTGTGACAATAATCACACTCTCACAGTTTTCCCCTGATACATTTTGGTAAGACCAAACCTGATTACATTAATCGGGGGAAAAGGCCTGGAAAAACAGCAAAACATGCAGAATTTGGTGTGTTAAAAACGATTTTGCATGTTAAGCCTCATTTTCATGTAGAAAACTCAGAATAGGAGGTATTTTCCACAGATTTTAAATACCTCACCAAGGTATATGGTATTTACCATGTTGGTAAATACCTCACTGTTGGAAAGTGGTTTATTAATTATTAGGGGTAGGTATGCACCTACCACAAGCAATAGGGCCACCAACACAATAGAAGTCCAGACAAGGTCTCAATAAATTTTTCCCTAGCTCAACCCTTGGTAGCTGGCCACGAGTAGGCAAGCTTAGCTTAGGAGATAGGTGTGGAAAGCATTTCAAAACAACAATACATGAAATAAATAAGGCAAAACACACAAGAAAACTTCAAAAGCAATTTTCAAAAATTGGAAATATCTTCATTTTACAAAGGACCACGCAGGCAGGGAGACGGACGCTCAGTGCTCTTCGCAACCCACAAAAACTCAGTCATCTAATCAATACAAAGTGGAGGACATCATTGCCAACACAAAGAGAAAACCTCCAGTGAAGGATCTCAACACCCTCACACATTATTGTGGAAATATTGAGATATAAAAACATAAACTCCTCATCAATACCAAGAAGGAGTTCTCCAGCAGAAAGTGTATAATATCTACACCAGTGGGTATACATATGTCTTCATACTATCCGTCAAGTTAAGAGTCCTGTAACAGAGGGGACCTAGTTACAATAAATAAGAGGACCCCGTCCACTCACCCGAGAAAATATATAAAAAAGATTGGTCCTCATGAAGGTGGTAGTCATGTACATCCACCAAAATGTATGTTGACCAGATTATGGGAAACCTCTCAAGGATAACATCAAAGTGGATCACACTGTGATTTATTCAATCCGCTTCACTGACATTGGTATATATCATATAAAAGAACAGAGGCCCTTTTTCCCTACCTATTTTTAGGTTGAGCCTAGCGTTGCAGTGCATGTGCTGCTCGCTCTGCGAGGCATGCTGTAGTAGAGTATGTTTTAGAAAGGATGTGGAAGCCCCGCCCATATTTTTTATTTGGCTTGTGTCATTGTCCTTCCTAAATGCTGGCTTCCGATTCATTCAAGGCTTGTTAGTCCCACCTTGGTACCGCCCTGTCTCCATTTGTTACCTCCCATTTTACTTCAGATCGAGACACGGTATGGCTAATTTAGTCTGCAAGCACTATTTTCATTATTTTGTCCTGCAGACAAGTCATGCTTTCATGCGTGAGGCACCTTCAGGTTCCAGAACGGCAGCCGCTCATTTCTTGTTCCACGCCGCTTCCAAAATTAACACAAAATCATGAATGGTGCCTGCTGCTTGCAGCACCTCATCTCCGTCCCGCCCATGTTGTTCATGCTTACATTTCACATGCTTCACTTAATTTTGTTTTTAACAGAAGTCCACGCTGCTCCGAGGGCTCGGACATGATGCAATGCTGAGCGCATTATCTCTGAACCCGTCCTTGCATAAATGTGGCAGACGTCCAATTTTGTTTGGTTCGGCATACAAGCGCGGCAGCTGCCCCCCCAACCTCAACTGGGTAATTAGGTTACTTGCTGCTCAGTGCCTGGTGCTTCTTGGACGCATCTCTTGGCACTATAGAAGTGTAGACGCTTCATCTCGAGTGCACAGTTCCATGATAAATAAAATGTTTGAAATGTAGTAATATCCTTATAGAGTATGGCAGTAATTTATGTGCTAATGATTTTTAATAAAAAAACTGAGTTCTACCCTTAGTTTTCTTGTAAAGCTCTTTAGAGGGGCAGGGGGTAACGTAAAAGGGTTTCTTTACTTCCTCGGGCAGCCGTGAATGAACGGAGCTTGTTTTCTCATGTTCTCTGTTTGAAACAAATGTTTTGTTCTGCTTTGGACTTCTGTACAGGAAACTTGACTTTTGACTTGTTCTCAATGGCTGTGGCAGAGGTTATTGTAATAGAAAGTCCCTTTCGGGCTGTAATCTTTGGATTAATATGATGTATTTGCTGCTAGCAGCAGAGGGCTGAAGGGGACACTGCTTCGAATAATTACAACAATCACGTGGACGATTTTAATTTGTAAAATAGGAGCTCGGCCTCTGTAAGTTGTTATTTTGCTTATTATCTATGCGAATATGTATAAAACCTCTGCTTTTGTGAGTGAGGCAGAACCTTTGATTGCCTACCAAGACTGCCCATTTGAAAAGAGACTTCCTGAGATCACGCTGATGCTCTCAGAATGTTTCCGCACTCGCCCTTCCCTTTGGACATAATGTTAATGGCTCCTTTTTGGAACACCTAATTTTCTAATTGCTGATTCATGCCCATCTCAATAATGCACTTGAAATTTGTTGTATTCATGGGATATTGGGAATATTCTGATTTGGTGTTTCATGCTACATTATTGACTTTGTGACAAAATAATATTTCTTTACCGCATTTAATATTTATGTAATAAAGCTTTTAAAATTCCTTCTGCACTACAACTCAGTTACTGATTGTCCTGACCCAGTCATGATCTACTCATATTGTTTGGGGCACCTTTGTATTGGGGTGGGGCTGCAGTATTCTACGTCCAGATCAAGGAGTGTGGAGTGGGTTCAATTAGATTTTGGGGTGTGGTGGATTTTGGGCTCCCACAGAAGTAGTATTTCATTCTTTCATTCATTCAGAAGCACATTCTCCTCCAAGACTGCATTGGCTTCGCTGCAGTCAGGTCTGTGGGAGTTCTCAAGTAGCTCCAGTGCTCCAGGGAGAGCGCATAAAAAAAACAAGCATTTGCAATGCAATAGGTCTCGCATTTACGCGAGTTTAAGCTATTAGCATTGTAAATGACAATGCCTTTTATTTATGTTTTAAAAATCATAACATAAATAAAAGGCATTGTAATTTACAATGCCAATAGCTCAAGCTCGCGTAAATGCGAGACCTATTGAATTGCAAATTATTGTTCTTGTGTGTGATTGTTTCAATTGTGAGAATGTGATGTGTTTGGTGATATTGGCAGGTTTGTCCCCATTGGGGGTTACAGGTATGAATCGACATAATGTACATTTATGTCTTCTCATGTATCTTATTTGTAAATAATATATTTTGCACATGTCAAAAATTAAATGTTCAAATTGAGACTTCACAAAAAGAAAAATGTATTAAAAAATTACAAAATGATCAATATGCCTAGAATGATATAAAAAGAATTTAATAATAAATTGTATTACCTTTTGTACAACTTGGTATGGAAAGACTGATCATTGTGGAATAGTCCCATTGTTGAGTCCTTGCAGGCTACTAGTGAAATGATATAGGTCGGACAGGATTATTCACATATGTGATTTTGTTTTTCTTCCCCCTGACTCTTGGACCTAGAAGTATCTATAGGGGGTACCTTTCTGTGATATTTATCTTACAGAGGACACCAAAATGACAAAAATTCAATGCAGGGTAATCGCGAAATGAATTTTTAAAGAATAAACACGTTCTAGTGCTTAAAAACAAATTGCACCAAATTGGGACATCTGGTCGTGCTTGACTGGGACAAAACCAAAGTTTGAAGCCGACCGTGATGGAGACCTGGTCAGATACACTAAGTGGGAGGCCTTGGTCAAAAGTTTACCTTTGCACTTAAAATCTTATCTTGGGGATTACCACTTAACTTCGAGCTGGCCTCTCCAGCAGGCCAGATTTGCAGCGGCTTTGTCAACTTGGTTCCGTTGGTGACCCCGGTCAACTCCAGCTTGACTCTTGACGTTTGGTCGGTCATGTTATGGAAGCTTTTTCCAAAAGTTGCTCCAAACTTTACCAAACTTCTGCAACTTCTTCCTGAAGTTCCTCTTGAGAATTCAAAGTGTCCCAAACCCAAATACAAGATTCCAGAGTCTGGATTTTTCTTGCTGGAGATGATGCAGGTGGAGCTCTTTTAACCTGTGGCTTTCAGGGAGTTCACTCCTTCTCTTTTTTAAGCAAGGCAAAGTTCTTAGGGATGTAGCTTCTTAGTGTGCAGCAATCATTCAAAGTGCAGTCCTCTTGGTTACAGGGCAGGATTCCAGCAGGGCAGTCCTTCTTCTTCTTGGAATTTCAGGCAGCAAAGTTGAGTTGCTAAGCCGATCTCACATAATTATCCAATGTTCTGGGGTGACAGGTAAGGGGGGCACCCCTGACCAATGAGGTGCAGGGTGTCACTCAAAATCATGACAGCTTCCTCCAAATTTTGACATGTTCTTGTCCCCCAAAGCACTGCATGTTAAATTGAAGATGGAGAATTTCTCTCCTTGGGAGTAAGACCTGGCTAATCCAACCCACTGGTGTGGTTCACTCCCCTTATCACTCCCGGTCAAGACCTTCTGCAAATTCCATTCCTGGGGCTCCCATCTGGCTAGAGGGTACAGGAGAGGGGGTGGGCCTCCAGATTAGGGGTGGGCGGAATATGCGTAATCGCGTTACGCAAATCCCCGCGAAACGGTAAAAAATCTCCGCGAACATGCAGAAATTCCGCAAAAACGCGGAATTGCTTGTTCGCAATACTTTTTTCCTGTTCGCGATCGCTGTTTGCGTGCTCGGGGTAAAATATCTCATGAACACGCATATTGAGAACGCGAACAAGCAAAAAATTTCGCGAAGTTGCGGAACGTAGATTTTTTTGCAATTTTGCGTTCTCCGCGGAACGCGAAATTACCCAAATTTCGGAAATTCCACCAACGGAACGGAATTTGCCGCCCAGGCCTACTCCAGATAACCTCTGTCTATATGAAGGCCACTTATCACCTCATCAAAGCAGTTTGGGTTGGCCTGGCAAGGCTGGCTAATCAGGAGTAAATGCTATAGGGCTGAATTTTGGCTTATTGAAAAGGAAGTTCTATAAATTATTTTCTTTACCAGTTATGATAAATTCAACAATGGCAAGTTGTTGAATTTATCATAACTAACCTTTTAAGTCCTTGAAATTCGATTTGAGCTCACTCCAGTCAATAGTTATACTTTATTAAAGTATTCTCATGTTAGCATGTGGAGTGTCACGGTGCTAAAAAGTGGACCCAGGTGCACAGCCCCATACCAGAAGATCTAATACTCACCCAAAAAACATATTTGACGTTTTTTACAGAAGACGGACTCAGAAGCAGTCATGTGCAGGTCACAGGGGAGCTCATTACATGCCTTGGAAGCCAAAAATGAAAAGACCTTACCACCCCTTCGAACTCGCTTAAAGCATGGAATAACCATCAGAGAAGTGGAGGTGGAGTGCAGTGCCCTTTAGGGAATATACTGACTGAATCTATCAGCCAGATATTGAGGGCTAAAAGAACACATGGCTCCATGGGCCATCACTAGTTCTTTGAAGAGGATGCGTTTCTTAGTGGGCAACCAATGCAAAACCTTGAGAGAGGCTGCTGTTGAGGAATGCCTAGGCAGACGGAGAAGTTTCTTGGCAGCTGTATTTTGAACAGGGCTGGACTGGGAATGCAAACCAGCCCTGGAATTTATGTCGGACCAGCCGTGTGGGGGGGGTCGGGGGAGGGGCCTGTGGTGCTGGTGATAACACTGCTGCTGCTACTTTTGGTAAAGGGGCCCGCAAATGCAGCACTGCTGCAAAACCGCTCCCCTGTACCAAAAACAGCCCCCATCAGTCCAAAACGCCCCCACCCTTGCGGCCCACATGAAAAACGTCCGGTGCCCACTACGGCTAGTCCGGCCCTGATTTTGAACCACCTGCAGGTGCTTCACCTGGGCTTCAGCAGCCCCCAAAACAAGAATTTGCGTAGTCGAGATGCGAAGTGATCACTACTCTTCTTGCCTCCAGAGGCAGGAGGGGAAGAAAGTTTGTGACGGAACGGAGCAGCACAAAGCATTGACCTACTACTGCAGAGATCTGAGACTTCATAAAAAGGGTATTGTCCAGTTTTACTCCTAGGTTTTTACCACTGGAGAAGGGGGTGGGGGGCTGGCAATGCAGAGGGCAACATATCTTCACACCAGTTGGATACATGACCCGAACGAGATAATTTAAGTCTTCTCTGCATTACATTTCAGTTGGCTGCTCTCCATCCAATTGAAGACAGAAGACATGCAGTCTGAAAAAAGAGCTGTGATAGAAGCACTCGAAGGAAAAGAGAAGCTGTGTCATCCGCATAAGAAATGATTTTACAACCGAATGACTCCACAGCAGACGCCAAAGGGGCCGTGAAGATGTTAAAGAGGGTAGGGCTAAGTAAAGAGCTGTGTGAGACCCATTGGTTAGCTCACTTGACCTCTGAGGAGAAAAGAGCAAGCCAAACCAGTTGGCCTCTAGCAGTCAAAAATTACTTGCACTAGTCCCACACAGAATTTTCCACACCCAAAGTGGAAAGACAGTGCCGGAGGATAGAGTGTGGGATGTTGTCGAAAGCACAGACAAGTCAAGAAGGATCAAGACCTCATTTTCCCTGAATCCAACAACCTTTTGATATGGTCAGAAGTTTCCAGCACTGCTGATTCTGTGTTATGATGAGGATGAAAACCAGATTGGCTGGATGTAATAAATTCCCTCTCTCAAGATATTCCAAAAGCTGAGTGTTAACAAGCTTTTTTGGCATTTTTGTCAAGGCCGGCAACAAAGAAATGGGCCTAAAGTTGGAGAAAATGCTTGGGTCCAATGTAGGGTGCTTGAGCAGAGGGACCACTTTGGCGAGCTTCCAGGAGATGGGCACAACCCCAAAGGAAATAGAAAGATTGAAGTTAGGGTTAATCACAGGGTTGATAATGTCCCCAGCTTCTGCAAGCAATGTCGGTGGCCATGCATCAAGAGGAGGCCCAGACTTGCATTTTAAGATGACATCCCTAGACTGTTCCAAGGATATAACCCTAAACTGAGTGAACCTATGGCTGAGCTGATCATAATGACTGGCAGGCGGGGAGAGTGCAACCGTGGCTTGCAATGATTTCTGGATATCAGAGATTTTTTTATGGCAGTTTTTCCCTCACTAGTGCATATAAAACATCTTTTAAAATGTCCATGCTTATTTTGCATGGCACCCTAACCTGGGGACCGCTTTGGTGGACCTTAGGGGTGACTTATATGTAAAAATAATGTTTTTTTATACTTTGGAAGTACCTTTACATCCAAGGTCGAATTTGCACATAATTTCAGTTTGAAAGCATCTTGCAAAGCAGGCTGAATATTAAAATAACCGAAGGCAACCCAGCAGTGCACATTTAAGTGCATGAAATCTTCTGGGCCTCTAAACCTACATGCCCTACCACATATTGGGGACTTACAGGTAGGTTATCAGTGGCAATTTTAAATATGCCTAAATACCATATACTGTGCTGATCAGAGCACTGGCCCTTGGACTGGTTAGCAGGGCTCAGGGTGCATGAAGTCAGAGTCAGTTACCACTAGTATCAGTCACAAAATAGGGGTGATGATACCCATCTACTCCAAACAAGTTGTAATGAAGGAAATAGTGTCTAACACATAATGAGCAAACAGGACTCTGGCTCAATGTGTCATATGACAAACAAGTTTGATATGTGTCTGCATGTGTCCAAGCCCCATAGTCCTTTCAGTACCTCTGGTTTACCTTTAAAAATCTTTATTTTCCAGCCTGCCTCCAATCTTTAAGTGCCTGAGCACCAGTAGTCTTCTGACAGTGTAACGTGTTGTTTTCTTCTGTTTGGTTGTTGGTTGTTGGATGTATTCACAATTAACCTTGCCATTTTGATATGCAGCAATTTATCAGTTCTGCACACAAACTAGAATAGACTGGGGTTGTTGGTAGTCTTATGTGAGAATCTAGCCAACACTAGTTTTGTAGCTTTCAACAGAAACCAAAGACACAGTTATCTGGGCATAAAATCAATGGCACTGAATAGATAATAGCTGTCTATTCCTTTTCCTGTGTTGGGTGATTTCCTGTCCAGGTCCTTGTGCTTAGAAGGTTTTTCTGTTGCCTAGAGCATGGTAAAAACTGGCATTATGTAACTGCATTTCCCATTACCACATTTCATTTTCTATTTTGTTGCGGCAGCTTCCCAGCCTAATTAACCACAGAATCTCATCTTCCTGCTATACTTGCCCGAGGGAATGGCAAGCTCAGCTTGTTGTTAGCCTCTGACAACGTTTGCAAGCTGTGCCGGGTGGGGACTAGTCTCTTGGTGCAGGTTTCACCTCCAGTGCTCTCTTCCTGATAGAAAAGAGGGCACATGTTTTACATCCCAGGGAAGAGCAGGAGGCGCAACGAGAGCCTCACCCCCCTCATCTCTCCCAGTCCTAACCTTAGACATAGCATTGTTCTTCTCGCTTTTTGGGGGAGATGACAGCCTCTATCTACCATAGGAGATATTGAAAGAAGGTTTAAACATGAAGGGCCCAGTGTCCTAAGCTCCAGTTGCAAACCAGGATGTGAAATTTGTATACTAACCAGTTATCAGTAAATGGTCAGGCAGTTTTCGAAGCAACCTATGAAACAATACAATGCATTGCACATTGAACATTTGCAGGGGGCGGCAAAACGAACTGCCTAATAAATATGCATTAGACAGGTCGCAATGTCTTTGCCTCTCTGCAAATGTATGAAAATTCAGGGGTGTTGGGCTGGACGGAACACCGTCCTCGCATTTGCTTTCCCAGATGTCAACTATTTTTTTTAAATAGCTGTTGTCCATTGAAAGGCGCGTGCTGCTTTAAACCCCTGTCTCCCATGTGGAAACACGCCAGGGAAATATGCCATGGCCAGGTTAGATTACCTCTCCTTAGATTCTTGGTTAGTTTAGTTTTTGATGGTGACTATTGATACATCCATTGCGAATTGCCAAAACTCTTATGCAAGTCACATAGGTATTTTCAGCTTGTTCAGTATATAACCCAAAACATTTTGCGAGCACAAACCCAGTGATATTGCAAATGGCAGGTTTTGTTGCTGAAAAATGTTTTTGTGCATCTGACGCATTGTCCCTTACAGACCTTGTCCTAAATTGCTATCATGTTGTAAAACAGAACAGTTTAATTCCATTATAGAGAGACAGACGAGATTACTGAAAGAAATGTAGAGTAAACATGGTCGTGAATAATTAGCCATGTACCTGTTATGGATTACAACGATTTGTACATGAAGATAAAAAAGGGACTAGCTGAATAGTTAAGTAGGCAGCTTTGCAAATCTCACTATTGCTTTGTTACAAGTTTGCACGATCTGTTTGTTATTTATTTCATCTGAAGACATTGTTGTGCATTTGCAACAGAAAGCTGAGAATGGGAATTGTGGGACTAAAGTCCTCTAGTTTGTCATATGTGATGCAAAGTGTAATATCGTCAGGAATGCACTCCAGGAATTAAGGTTGTACAAATTGTTAATAGTGCCATTTCAGGACTAATGATTCAGGCCGAAATAATGATTTTCATGAACATGGGCCTGATTCAAATATATTAAGAAATCTTCTCCTTGTAGATGTCCACCTCGGATTTGTGCATGGTTCTACTTCCTTTCAAGATTTAAAAGAAAATCTTAGGAACACCCCAGAAATCTGAGAATATCCTAGATTTTCAAATATACTCTTTCTCATCAAAACATACTTTAGTGATTAATATGCACGGAGGACAAACCACAAGAGTCATTATGGCAGATATGTTCTATTGTACATTTGCTTCTTCCTGTAATTTTGCCATGTGAAAACATGTTTGAAGGTGGAGAAAAAAACTTCTTCTTCAACTCTGAAATGGTGGATATCTTTAGGCCACGTTCTCACACTGAGTGCATAATAGGTGCAAACTTTTGAAGGTGAAAGCTAAGGGACATATTGAGTGGGGTTGTATCATGCTTGCACCACGCAACATGGTGCATGTGCAACGCAAGCCCAAACTGCGATTTATGAAGCCACACAAGGCCACCTTGCATGGCCTTGAGTGGCTTCATAAATCGAGAGTAACGCAACATCGCACAAATCGCTGTGTTGTGTTACTCTGCAATAGAGACAATGATGGTTCCTCCACTGAGCAGATCAAAGAGGAAAATATAAGATGACTATAACTCATTGTTATTATCATTTTATTTTTCACCTTCCTCAGCTGGGTAGGGGTGAAGCTGCTCTGCTCACAGAGCAGGGCAGGGGGGGAGTGGTTTGCCACTCCAAGTGTGCAAGACGCTTTGTCCAGTTGGCTTGGGCCCGTCAAACAGTCATGCGCACTTTGCATGCTCACCTTTACAGCACTACAGCCTGCATGGAGAACATGCTCAGCCTCCCATTGTCTGGCTGGGTTCCGATTCCCAGCGCTAAGACCAATTACAGTGTTGTGATTGGCTATCAGAGGCTGGGAGCCGGTTGCTTCCCACTTCCTGTCCTGAAAGCAGGTGAGAGGGAGAGGATGAGGCGGCAGACAGGTAAGTGTTTATAATTTTCTCTTCTTCATTCCCTCCCTCCTCTCCAACCTGCCCCCTACCGCTGTTAAATCCCAGCAGCGACTGACTAGGAAGCAGCTCCATGGGTGTTGTTTGTGTGTTCCCACGCAACAGCCATAAATTTGGATGCATTTCCATATTTATCAAAAGTGGTAGACCTGGGAAGGCTACAAAATGCTACGCCTTCCCAGGTAAGTTGTAATGAGGAGAAATATCTTTATTTCTCCTTTTTACTTCCATGCAGAAAACTTAGAAAGAGGAAAATGCCTCAGGGGATTGTTTTTGTGCAGGAAGATGCCCCTTCCTGCACAAAAACAATCCTTCTTATAACGCAGACACCCTTGCACAATGGTGCAAGGATGCCTACGTAGGCGCTGGGCAACCAAAGTGGCACCAGTTCAGATACAAAGGCATTGCAGCAAGGAACATATTTATGGCAAAGTCACGCAGCAAGTCATCTTTCTGTGACACGTAAAGGGCAGGTATGCGCAGTATTGAACAAATATGGCTCATTCCTGCCTTTGTCCTGCCCTGGTGCCATTTTGGCTGCCTAGCACCAAGCAGGCACCCTTGCACCATGGTGCAAGGGTGCCTGTGTTGCAAGGGGGATTGTTTTTGTGCAGGAAGGGGGAATCTTCCTGCACACAGACAATCCCCTGAGGCATTTTCCTCTTTCTTTGTGTTTTGCAGAAAGCAACACATATAGAAAGGCGAAGTAACAAGGAGAAATAAAGATATTTCTCCTCGTTACGCTGCACCTGGGAAGGCATAACATTTTGGCGTATTCCCAGATCTACCACTTTTGGTAAATCTGGGAATGCTTCAAAATCCATGAATGTTTCTTGAGAACACCCACGCAATACCCAAGGAACACCTTCCTGGCGCAGAGTCATGCAACCCAGTGATTTATGCTGCATTGCATAAAAATGGATTTATGAATGCACTAAGGGCCAAGCAAAGTGGCTTTGCATGGATTCATAAATCACATTATGGGATTGTGTCGCGCATGCACTACATTGCATGGTGCAAGCACGACCCAGCCCTACTCATAAATATGCCCCTTAGAGTGCAAATCAGGTGGGAAAAGTCAACGGGAATGTCTGAGTACAGAATTCCCACAAAGTCACATCCTAGTGACTTTTCCCACTATTCAAAATCAAACACTCAAAATCATTCTGCTCTTCTCCAGCGAAGTTTGGTTTCCCACCATTTACCATATTGACAAAGATGGATATTTTCTGAAAAATGAATGATGTTTTGCCAATCGAGCCCCGTATCTCTCTGCATCTATTAAAAGCATCTGTATCTATATATTTCTTACCACTGATTTCTAAAAATCTTTGGAAAAATGCATAAGTTATGTGATGAAAGCAAGTTTGCAAAGTAGCAGAAAACGATCAATCTATCATGGCAGTAAAACATTTAGGACCTGATTATGAGCACTGGCGGTCCACGGATCGCCAGACTCATGGGGGCATGGCGGAGGCGGTCTTCCGACTGCCCTAATATGGCTGAGGTGGTCAGACTGCCAGTGCACTGCCACAACTGCCAGCGATGAGAGATCCCTGTGGTGGTGCGGCAGTCTTGAGGCCAAAATGTGATTAATGGAACCGCGTCGGTCCCTCCAAGCATATTAAGAGTTTCCTCTCCATCATGGTTTTCATTGTGGTTCCTCTTCCATGAAAACTGTGCTGGAGGGAAAACAAAGGGGACCCTACAGGGCCCCCTGTTGCCTCTGAGCCATGGGGTGCATATGCATCCTTATGTGCATGCATCCCAGTATCTGCAAGGCAGGTACTGCCTTTGACCTTCCCATTGAAATGCCTATTTGATAGGCACCGCCTTGGGAATGGCAAAGAACTGCCCGCCAGTGACTAAAAAAGTCAAAATATGGTGGGCGGTGCGCACACAGGTTTGGCGGGGTGGACCCGCACCCGCACCACTAAACTCGTAATCAGCCCCTTAGTGGGGACCATATGGATTTTTTGCCTCTTAATAGTTATACATTTTGAGTGGGTGGAAGCACTTTTTTACAGCTTTTCCACCCTTAAATATAAAAGTCTTTGAATTAAAAAATAGAAGGAGTAAACTCATGCACCTGGATCAATGAAAAGGCTTTTACACTCACAAAATTGATTTGCCAATATGGAAATTTCCCACTAGGGTGGTATTACTACATCAACAAATCTAGGTTCTGGGTTTGGGGGCCTTTCTGGCTCAGTATACACTTACATGTGAGTATGTTTGTTGATACACCCCTATGAATTGTTGGCAATTTCTCACACAGGAAACGGTTGCTGATATATTTCTGCAACGGACAGTAGTAATATCTTCAAGGGTGAGAATAGGCAGGCACCATCCCGAAAAATGATGAGGATATAGGAGAAGGGTTTTCTTGGCATGGGAAAAAATATTTTTCCCCATGGAGGGATAGAAAAAAAAAGTTGGAAAGGTTATGGCTAATTGTAAACTAGGTCACTATTCCACATTTGCAAATATGTAAACCATTGACTAATACTGGAAATCTGCAAGTGTGACAGAGTTCTGGGATTAATCTGGGTGTTCTTTGTGATTGTCTAAAAGAATTGCAAATTCCATATATTGTTAGGCGTAATCCTGTGGTACAACAGTTTTTCACACACGAAGGAGATGATTCACAAACGCATTTATACGTACCGAAAGCAATTCTACACAGGAGTATTCTTTATTTTACTTTTACATGCCTTTGTGAATCGGACCCTTTTCCCTATTAGTAAAAGTGCAAAGAGAACACATTCCTTTCTATTTGTACTAGTTCTATATGAATAGTGCCAATTTAGAAGTTTTGGTGCTTATTCACGAAGACTTGTTAGAGTACACAAAAAGTATTATAGGACTCCTACTTCACGTACTCCTAAGTGCCTTTATAAAAAGGACCCTTTTTGTGTTGCAGTTTTATATAGCGTGAGCCGAAGGTACTGGAGCACTTTACATGAGCACATCCATTTTTTAGGTCGAGCCTATAGCGGCAGTGCACATAAGCTGCTCGCTCTGTGAGGCATGCAGTAATGGAGTATGGAGTGGAAGCCCCGCCCATCTTTTTTGTTGGCTTGTGTCTTTGTCCTTTCTAAATGCTGCCTTCCGATTGGTTTATAGGCTGTTAGTCTCTCCTTATGACGGACATGTCGTCATTTGTATCCTTCCATGGTTACTGGCCCTTTTACTTCGAGTGTTGCATGGTATGTGTTATTTAGATTGTGAGCCCTATTTTCTTCTCATACCTTCCAGCCCACGCACCCGCCCGCACTCCCGCTGTTCGTGCCTTTCCGCCCTCCTGCCCCCAAACGCCCGCACTATCGTTTGCAATGCAATAGGTCTCACGTAAATGCGAGCCCTATTGCATTGCAAATGCTTGTTATATTTCTTCCGTTGCTGACATCTCACTACGCTTGCCTGCCCGGAGCAGGATCCATTGCACCCCCTCTGCTTTGGTAAATAATGGCTGGTGTGATTATGAAATCACACGTGGAGTCTGGTCCAAAACGAGCATGCTTTTCTTTTAAACAAACTGGAGCTGGAAATCAGTTTGTAATCTCTTGGCGCTGATATTTTTTTCAGCTTAGCTTTAACCTATCGTTCAAGCGATATCTCTTACCACAGTTCTGTTATGTAGACGGCCTGACGCCTCTACTTTTTGCTACCTGGACCTCATGAAGTGAAGTGTTTTGCAGAAGATCACACAAGCAAGTGCAAATGCTGGGATTGGAATTCGGGTCCCCCGGTGACACGATCGATAATTTAGCCACTATCACACATATGCCACCTCCCTAAGACCCCCGCATTGCTTATGTATAAACTGGTATAATGCAGTGATGGAAGCACAACATTTCACTGGACGTGGATGCTTTTCAGAACATTCTGGAAAATATTGCGCTTTGCCTCTCAGAATCCCAGACTGGAACAAGATTTATAGACATTGGCAACGGGGCCTGCCACACTCAGTGCACCTGCCGGAGAAGCAGGACACGCAGCTCTGCTCTTTGTTTTCATGCTAATTAATGCAGTCCTGAACAGCAAATAACCATCGCAGTGCGCCGTCAGGAGAAGCGGGACACACAGCTCCGCTCTTCGCTTTCAGGCTTACTAATGCAGTCCTGATCAGCAAATAACCGGCCATGCAGCTTCTCAATTCGCATGGCAGCCTTGACCAGCTGCAACACATCGAGTGTTCGGATGACGCCCCACTAAGCGCCCCCAGCTCTTACTGTTCCTAATTATTGTTCCAATTAGGCGCTTCTACATTTCACAGCACCATCATAATTGGAATAGCCCCACGCTCTCCGCACCCACCTTTGGTGGTTCATGCCCCAGCGGTGGCTTTTGCTTCAATCTTCAATACCTTCCCCCGGCTCTGTCCTGTTTTGAATTCAGCCTGCTCACAATTGCTATGTCCTGAAGATGATCTCAAATAGCTGCGATTGAAACATCGTCGACCCCCTACAACAAGAACTTCTTACACTTCGTATAATTTCTAGAGGAGTTCTTCTATAAGTTGTCAATACAATGGTTAGGTTTTAAAGTCACCCCCACTTATCACATCACGCTCGTTGTCACTTACTTATGTGAGCACCTGAATCTTTTTCTTGCATAATCTGCATAGTCTTCATGAAATAAATAACAGACAATATTTTGCACTTTACTTAGCGCTCCTGGAGACATTGATTATCAATTACGATTCTAGTACTTTGTCCCCACATTGGTGACTCCTTTCCTTGGACCTTTTTGTGGCCATATCAGAACCATTGTTTTCTAAAACATTAATCTACCCCAGGTTCACGTATCGGGGTCCCCTTGTTTTCCTTACTAAACGTTAGCCAGGCATCGTGAATTTAAGTAACTTCATGTTTTGGGGATTATGCTGGAGAAAATAAAGTATTCACTTGGAAACTGACATCAGCAGAAGCAAAAAATAGTCATAACAACTGACAGAAGTTTCTCAGGATATCCTTTTTTTTTTTTTTTTTACTTTTTTAAAAAGTTTTATTAGCATGTTTTAACCAAAAGTAAGCAAAACATACAATGGCAACATGTAAACAAATTACAGGTCATGGCACAACAACATCCTTCATCCAGCATGCTACAACATGCCATTATACTGACATTTCATCATACCCGGTGTTGCGTTGCAAAGGATGGCTAATCAACTTGATGCGATTGTAAATATTGAATTAAGTATATCCAGTAGTCCCTAGGCTTGGACCTTGTGGGCAACTCCTCCTCGTAAGTTTGCAGCATGTCTCTGCAATAAGTCAGATCTTGAAGCCAGTGTTTGACCCTGGGCACCATGCTCCCACCCCAACACAATGACACTCGCCTCTTGGCAAATAGCAATGCAATCAGATAGAATTTGCGTTTGTTAGCTCTAATCCCGGGCAGTAAGCCCAACAGACATGTACGTGCAGTGCATTCAAGGTTTGTATCCACCATTTCACCCAATACATGTACCACCCTTTGCCAATATTCAGCCACCGCTCCACAGTGCCACACCAGGTGTATAGAATCTGCCGGATCTGTCCCGCAGCGACAACATTTAGCGTCCGCCCTCAACCCATACTTATAAAGCCGTGCAGGGGTGCAGGGGTATAATAAGTCTGATGGAGGTATTCATAGTGCAGCATTCGCAAGTTCCCATTCGGCGTCAACATTCCAGTGATCGCACAGGCCACACCCCAGTCCTCCTCAGTCAAGGGGTCCAGCAGGCTACCGTTCCAGCGCTCCATTGCCTTGTGCGTTGTGTCACAAAAGGGGTGGTGATGGACGGAGCATCAGAACCAATCAAACTCTCACACCCAGTCAACAGATCTGGGTTTGATCCATCACCGTTCTTTAGCCCACTCTGCCACCCCAGTTCAGACATGGCCATATGCAAATCAGTCTGACCCTGTGCCTCATGGGAACAGTCCAGCCTGAACTGCCAAGCCATGCCTTCCCTGGACCGGAAACAAGCTTCCTAGGACCGGTTTCTGGCATTTCAGCCGTCTTCAGCCAGGCTTGCTTGAATCCAGTGGCAAAGTGAGCAAGGGACTCACGTCTGAGCATACCCTGCCAATTTATGGCGAACAAAGCGGTACAAAAGGGGTGGTGATGGACGGAGCATCAGAACCAATCAAACACTCACACCCAGTCAACAGATCTGGGTTTGATCCATCACCGTTCTTTAGCCCACTCTGCCACCCCAGTTCAGACATGGCCATATGCAAATCAGTCTGACCCCGTGCCTCATGGGAACAGTCCAGCCCGAACTGCCAAGCCATGCCTTCCCTGGACCGGAAACAAGCTTCCTAGGACCGGTTTCTGGCATTTCAGCCGTCTTCAGCCAGGCTTGTTCGAATCCAGTGGCAAAGTGAGCAAGGGACTCACGTCTGAGCATACCCTGCCAGCTTATGGCGAACAAAGGGGTACAAAAGGGGTGGTGATGGACGGAGCATCAGAACCAATCAAACACTCACACCCAGTCAACAGATCTGGGTTTGATCCATCACCGTTATTTAGCCCACTCTGCCACCCCAGTTCAGACATGGCCATATGCAAATCAGTCTGACCCCGTGCCTCATGGGAACAGTCCTGCCCGAACTGCCAAGCCATGCCTTCCCTGGACCGGAAACAAGCTTCCTAGGACCGGTTTCTGGTATTTCAGCCGTCTTCAGCCAGGCTTGCTTGAATCCAGTGGCAAAGTGAGCAAGGGACTCACGTCTGAGCATACCCTGCCAACTTATGGCGAACAAAGCGGTACAAAAGGGGTGGTGATGGACGGAGCATCAGAACCAATCAAACACTCACACCCAGTCAACAGATCTGGGTTTGATCCATCACCGTTCTTTAGCCCACTCTGCCACCCCAGTTCAGACATGGCCATATGCAAATCAGTCTGACCCTGTGCCTCATGGGAACAGTCCAGCCCGAATTGCCAAGCCATGCCTTCCCTGGACCGGAAATAAGCTTCCTAGGACCGGTTTCTGTCATTTCAGCCGTCTTCAGCCAGGCTTGCTTGAATTCAGTGGCAAAGTGAGCAAGGGACTCACGTCTGAGCATACCCTGCCAACTTATGGCGAACAAAGCTGTACAAAAGGGGTGGTGATGGACGGACCATCAGAACCAATCAAACACTCACACCCAGTCAACAGATCTGGGTTTGATCCATCACCGTTCTTTAGCCCACTCTGCCACCCCAGTTCAGACATGGCCATATGCAAATCAGTCTGACCCTGTGCCTCATGGGAACAGTCCAGCCCGAACTGCCAAGCCATGCCTTCCCTGGACTGGAAACAAGCTTCCTAGGACCGGTTTCTGGCATTTCAGCCGTCTTCAACCAGGCTTGCTTGAATCCAGTGGCAAAGTGAGCAAGGGACTGGATCAAACCCAGATCTGTTGATTGGGTGTGAGTGTTTGATTGGTTCTGATGCTCCGTCCATCACCACCCCCTTTTGTACCGTTTTGTTCGCCATAAGTTGGCAGGGTATGCTCAGACGTGAGTCCCTTGCTCACTTTGTCACTGGATTCAAGCAAGCCTGGCTGAAGACGGCTGAAATGCCAGAAACCGGTCCTAGGAAGCTTGTTTCCGGTCCAGGGAAGGCATGGCTTGGCAGTTCGGGCTGGACTGTTCCCATGAGGCACAGGGTCAGACTGATTTGTATATGGCCATGTCTGAACTGGGGTGGCAGAGTGGGCTAAAGAACGGTGATGGATCAAACCCAGATCTGTTGACTGGGTGTGAGTGTTTGATTGGTTCTGATGCTCCGTCCATCACCACCCCCTTTTGTACCGTTTTGTGCGTTGTGTCGGCAATGTCAGTCTGTAGCGCTGCATATAGTCTGGACACCAACTTGTTTGCAGTAGGGGTTGTGATCAGCAACTGCAAAGCAGACAATTGAGGCGGTTCCGCAGGATGCGTTGGATACAATTTCTGCAACGCCCTCTGTAGCCTATAGTATGTGAACTTAAACAACAATGTTGGGTTACTAATGAACGTCAGTTCCTCGTGTGTTTTGGGAAAGTTCCGCTTTCATACAAGTCACCCATGGTGACCAGGCCTATCTGCTTGAGCAAATCCATACAAACCTTCTCCTGAGTAACTGAGAGCTCAGGATGATGCTGTAGCGGCAGTGCTGGAGCTTACAGTGGCAGCCTGTGCGCTTTCCCTCCCATAGTTTGCGAGGCTTTATTTGTCGTGTCAATAGTATTTATGTCCCGATTATGCAATGGGGGTCGTTTGTGCGTTATGATAGCACTCAGTGGGACAGGGTGTGCGTCCCCCTCTTCAATTGCAGCATGTGTCAGAAATGGAACCGGGTGGTACCAAAAATGCGCATATTGCGCTTGTGCGCAGAGATAGTAGAGTAAAAAGTCTGGGACCCTGAATCCTCCCTGGACGTACGGTAGTGTGAGGGAACGCAATTCTATCCTAGCGTGCTTTCCCCCCCCCCCATATAAGGCGGAGGACCATGGCTGAGATTCTGCGAAACACCTCTGCCGGAGGCTTAATCGGAATATTGTTAAAAGGTACAATAGCTTTGGGAGGATAACCATTTTGACTATGGCTATGCGATCGGCCAGCGATAATGGCAGCTGGATCCATCGCCCTATTTTACCTTCCAGAGTCTCAATCACACGTCCATAGTTCGTGCGTATCACCACCTCAGGGTCTCGGTGGTACCAGACACCCAAGTATCTCACAGGTTCCGACTGCCATTCCAGCGGAAACTCCACTGAACAGGGGTCAGTGGTGTCCGTCAAGGGTAGAATCACCGATTTAGCCCAATTAATAGTGAGACCAGAGTGTTGACCGAACTTTATATATTCACGCAATAGTGGGTTCAAATTTACCTCAGGATCTCGCACATACAGTGTCATGTCATCGGCATATAGCGAAATGTGCAATGGTCTTTGCGGGAATGGGAGCGCCGAGTAAAGGTGTTTTTGTCTAATTTTGCAAGCCAACGGCTCCAGTGCAATTGCGAATAATAATGGAGACAGCGGGCATCCCTGCCTCATGCCTCTCGCGATTTTGATCGGGTCGGAAACGTACTTATTAACCTTTATTCGTGCCGTCGGCTCCGTGTAGAGAAGAGTCACCCATTGCAGGAAAAGCGGGGGAAAGCCCATACGTTGCAATATGGTATATAGATAAGGCCACTCAATCGAATCAAATGCTTTTGCAGCATCTAGTAATACCGCCGCCGCCTTAGTAGTAGGTAGCAAGTAATGTGATAAGGCGAAAATTGTCCTAGTGTTGTGGGTGGTCGATCTAGAGGGGATAAACCCCGATTGATCCGGTAATATCAATTTAGGTATCAGCGGCTGTAGCCGTCTGGCGAGAAGCTTAGCCAGGATCTTGGTGTCCACATTGATAAGGGACAATGGGCGATACGAATCACATTGCTCTGGGTCTTTGTTCGGTTTTAATAATGCAACCAGCATGGCCTCACGCAATGTAGGTGGCAGTCTCTGTTTTTCATGGGCATCCCCATACATTGCAACTAGATGCGGAGCCAACTGGTCCACAAATGCCTTGTAGAATTCACAAGTGAACCCATCTGGGCCCGGGGCTTTCCCATTGGGCAGGGATTTGATCACCTCCGTCACCTCCTCCACCGTGACTGGAAGCGATAAATATTCCCGCTGTCTGTCCGACATCCACGCTATTGCTACGTCCTCTAAGTAATCCCTAATCACCTCCGGAGGTTCTGTAGGGCGTGAGGCATACAATGTTTCATATGTAGTCATGAATTCCCCCAGAATGCCCTGTGTGTCGTGCTTTAGCGTCCCCATGGGGTCCCTTACCGCATGCACAGTGTGTGGCCGAGAGCCCGAGCAGATCTTACCTGCCAAACACCTGCCATGTCTACCGCCTTCACCATACTGTCGTGCCGTCGTACGTTTGGTTATATATTTAAGCTCATCTTCAGCATAGGATTGACACTCAGATAGTACTTCCCTAATGTTGCCCAGTATTTTTGTGTTGTGTGTCCGCTCATATTCCGTCTCTAGGTCTCGTAATTTATCCTCACGTTGTGTCAGTTGGCGCCTAATGTCTTTGAGAATACCTGCAGTAGTGCCCAGGCACCCCCCCCGGTTAGTAGCTTTAAATGCCTCCCACAGAAGCCCCGGATCATCCACCGCAGGAGCGTTGATGTCAAAATATTCCTTAATGGCCTGATGTATGGTGTACGTATAAACAGAATCCAATAGCGCCCTCGCGTTAAACCTCCAGCTATATGGTGGTGGCGTGTAGTGCGGTATATGTAAGGACAGAAGCACCGGGCTATGGTCCGATAGAGTTCTGGGGAGATGAGTAATGGAGCTCGTCCACAACAACATCTCGTTCGAACCCACCCAATAATCTAGACGAGACCAACTACCATGCGCTGCCGAGACGTGTGTGGCTTCTCTGAGCCCAGTGTGTCTGGCCCTCCAAATATCTGTCAAGTGTCTGTCCACCAAGATATCCCTCAGCTTACCCAGCGCCTTCTTGTGTGGTTCCGCCGATCCCTCCGATCTGTCAAGCTGATCATTGAGTGCGAGATTAAAATCACCCCCCCCAGAGCACAGGAATATCAGGGAGTTCACTTAGTGTACGCCATATTGTGTGGTAAAAGTCAGGGTCATCAACATTCGGACCATATGTGTTCAATAGCGCTATTTTCTGCCCCCTTATCACACCCTTTATAATAACAAATCTCCCGGCGTCATCCGTAATAGTGTCTTCCACACTGAACTGTACACCCTTTTTAATTAGGATCATGACTCCTCTGGAATAGGACGAATATGAGGAGCTTTTTATGACCTCTGCCCATCTTTTCCCTACGTGACCAGGGGAGGCCGGCGTGAGTTGCGTTTCCTGTAATAGGGCAATTTCGATGTGGTGCCTGTCTAAATATGCAAATATCTGCCTAATCTTTCTAGGGTTGTTAAGACCTCTTACATTCCAGATCAAATTTAAGGGTGTAGCGCGCGCTTTCACCTCAGCCATCGGGCACAATGCACTCTCCAAATTACAGACGGATAATCTGGCACACCATAGCAATCAGAAATAATCAGAAGCATAAAATTGTACATCCTTATGCAATACTGGAGTGCAGCCATGTTTCTCATGCACCATAACCTGCTTAACATGCCCCAACATTTGTGAACCCGCCCCCCGCCCACTTCAGCAACCCAACCATGCCAAAGCCATACCCCACCCCTACAAAACAACATAGTGTAACTGAAAGTGGGGAGCACCTGCTGCGGGGATCCACCGAGAACTCACCACTCCATCCATAAGAATGGATGTGACCAGGCAGTCGTTATCTATGCGAGGCATCGCAATCACCACCCCTCACGCCCGCTCCACATGTCATAATCTTAAGAAATCTCAACAAGCCCATGCCAGGAGTTAACCGCCACTATGTCCACTCCCAGGGCCAACCATCGCACTTCCCCAATGTAATTTAAGGATAAGCCAACAGCCCACTCCACCCTGCCCTCAAGGGCCGCCCCATAATTATCTTTGCAAGTTACATCCAGACATCAATGCAGACAGCCTGACAATCAGGTATCGTGGCCTAATGTAACGATCATCCCCACCACCCAAGCCCCCAACTCCCGAATACAGTTCACAAATCAGTCATCCCCAGCTCAACCTTCGCAGTTCAGGGAGTCCAAAATAGGAGGGCTCGACACAGCCCGGGCTACCTCCTCTATGTACACTATTGTCATTTCACGCCAGCCATGTCCGGTCTTCGCTGGAGCACATCGTACGCCAGCGGAGCGGTCCCCCGCTACAGGGCATGCACAGATCTTACCAGTTCTGGACCACCAGTGCGCAGCAATCACCTCAGCCCAGATCAGTATTCATATCAGACTCCTGGCGCTGCTCCACCTGTCGCCGCTCCTTTCGCTTCCCTCCGAGCTTCTTGAGGAACTCCTGTGCCGCCTTCGGCGTCGGAAGGATCGTCTGCCGGCCGTCATGTGTCACTCGGAGTCTCGCCTGATAGAGCATGGCGTAATCAATATTCAAATCGTGTAGCCTCTTCGCCGGGTTGAAGTCCTTGCGCGCCATTTGAACTGCCATCGTGAAATCCGGGAAGAACTCCAGCGTATTACCCTGGTAGGTGATTTGCCGTTTCTCGCGAGCCAGCCTCAGAATGGTATCGCGGTCACGATAGTTCAGAATCCGGGCGACAATCACACGGGGAGTAGCCCCTGGCTTCTGGCGCGGGGCAATAGTTCTGTGTGCGCGTTCCACCACAAAGATAGCCGAGAGATGCTCCACACCAAACACACTTCGAACCAGCTCCTCGATATATGTTTCCATTTTGCCTGTATTTCTGGATTCCGGAATGCCCGCGATGCGGATGTTATTGCGCCTCGAGCACGCTTCCAAATCCTCCGCCTTGTTTCGAATAACGTCAGGCAACTTCTCCATCTCAGTGCATTGCTGCTTTGTGCCATGTGCCTCGTCCTCCACCGCTGATATACGGGATTCCGCCTCATCCAGTCACAGACCGTGGCTGTCCAGCTTAGCCGACAAGTTGTCCACCCGCAGGGTTATGGTGTCTAACTTGCCGTTAATGTCCTGCAAACTTTGCTGTATTGCCTGCAATACTCCCTCCATGCCCGCACACGCCTCCGCAGGCAGCACCGGCATCGTCACCGGGGTCGTTGTCGCTTCTTTCGTGGGTTTTTTGGCGTCAAACGGCAACTTGGACTGTGTTTTGTCCGGTTTCCCCATCGCACTGCCTCACAAGTATCGCCTCCCGCAGCAGCCGACAGGCCCGAGACCTCGCACCAGACGCCAGCCACCAGGAGCTCACCACGCCGATAGGAACATCATCCAGCTCGGATCCTCAGTGAAGCAGTCCCCAATAGGTGCGGTAGGATTGACGGCCGACCACCAGAGATTGAGGGAGCACAGGCCCGGCAGCAACAGGGCACAGCAGAAGAGCTCCAGTAGTCTCAGCAAGCAGTCCACATGTGCGCACTACGCGTGATCTGAACGGGTCCACAAGTGCCACCATGCGACAGGTTCCCCGCACTCCATTCGCGATCTACATCGCGCTGAACTCGCCAGGAAGCAGGACGCATGCACGGGGCAGTTCTCACATGGACGATCTCACTGAAGCCCGTGCCCCGCCGGGCCCCGAAACCACCTCCGCAGGCAGCCAACAGCAATAGGCGGTACGGTCGCCGCCGGCCAGATGCGACCCCCAGCCGCCAGCCGCCAACCGCCCACAGCAATCCAGTGCGGCATAAATGGCTGTAGGTGGCCTCAGCTCACAATCAGCACGCGGGGAACCGCACTAGAGGTAGTCTGCACGCATGGGCGTATCCGCATGGCCCGCTTATAACATAACCGTCAGGCTCGCCCGGGGGCATTAGTGATCCAATTCCAGGTGGTTACCTCCCGCGCCTGCATCATTGTCAGTTGGGCGCTACGCCGGCATCAGGCTCCGTTATTTTAATCCGATGAAACTTTTTTTGGCAGCCGCGCCGGTCGTTGGGTTCCACCAGTACAGCCCCAACATGTGAGCCCACTGTACCTCGCAGCCCATCGGTCGCCGATTCATGATCCGGCAGGGTCGAGTCCGCCCATTCAACTCCCGGGCCGCTACATGCCAGCGAGTCCGCAGCCGCAGGGCGCCGCCATCTTGGATACACCGGGCGCCGAATCCGCTTCACAGCTTCGAATGCAATTTACGGGACAAACGCTCGTTGAAGGCAATCCTCTGGTCACCGCACACTTAGCCCAGTGCTTCCGACATCAGGCTTCGCTGGCTGAAGGGAGATACTAGCCCGCCATGCCACATATCAGGCCGTTATTTGCGCCTGGTCGGCGGAGCTGTCTCACGAGGCAGCCATTCCGCTGTGGGCTCTCTAGCGCCCCCCTTCTCAGGATATTCTTGAAAGCGCATTATGGATCCACTGTTCTAGGAGTCTGATTCTAGAGCAACAAATTACATCAAACAGATTTATAGTACTGTTAGTGCCAAAGTCTAAAAAAGGAGGAAGTTGACCCTGGTGGAAATTCCAGTTCACCAGTTCCTACCGGACCCAACTCTTTAACCAATATCGAACTGCTATTTGGAAAATTTTAGTTGATTGCTTTTGCTTTTTACAACTGGTTTTTGGAGTCGGATGATATTAGCAGCCCCAGTCGCTATTTTCTTTAAATTTATGAATTTTTGTTGTATTTTCCTCTTGAATATATAGTCTAATGTTCAAAATTCCATGTACTGCAACATCATCAATCATAATTCATTTGTAATTGGCGAACTGGCACCCCCTCCGTGCTAGAACTAACCGTTAACAGATAGGTTGATGGAAAACGTAGGGGGCATGTTTCTTCTGTAGAGTCATCTGGCTCTAGAACTAACAGCATTGATATGCTACACCCTCCAGAGTTGCCCTTGCATTGTAAGGGCCTGTTGGAGTAGCCACATTGGGTTCTTGTTTTCAATGTCTTTAGCCAGGGTTCTGCTTTCATAATAATCTGTCACTTTAAATGTTTTCGCATGGGCAAGATGCAGGTCACCCAAGATGCCACCGAACACACCAGGGAATGATGAGTTCATATATTTAAATTCTTAATGGCTCTACATGTTTTAGTTGATTATCTATGATCTTAAAAGAACATGAACACAAATACAAGTTTGAAATAAAATCAGAACACAGAAAAGTGTCTTTGGGGACAATAAACCATAATATGCCCTGACCTCCAAGATGCCCATCTCACCTCTCGCGACTTTTTGAAGTCTAGAGATGAATGCACCTAGTTTCACAACTACACAACGTTTATGTTAAGTTACTCCTATTAGTATAGCGAATGTGTGTTTCTGGTAAGCCCACTCAGACTTTGCACTGCTTGTAGTGTGAAAGCTGAAAATTGAATACCGTTCCAACTAAAACGGTAATAACTGTTGCCTCAAGACCCACTATAAAAGGGGAGTTGGTACCGAAGTGACCCCGGCCTACTCCCTTAGGTAATCCTGTACCCTAGAGTGGGAGTGGTGAAGTTACATCCTCCTCTGTAATTGTGGTGTGGTAATTCCATATTTGACACTACTCATAAGAGGGGTATTAGTAATTACAAAAAGAGTAATTTATTTTTTAGATTTATATAGCACAAACTCAACCCAAAGGTATCTTAACACCGGTCCTGACAGATAGGTTTCACCCAAATCCATATTAAGAGGTCACTCATAATGAGGTTCTCAGTTGTTGTCCCAATTAAATGTTGTAGGTACGACATGCATGGTTTCATTGAAATGTAGCTAGGTGCAACTGTTGCTACCCCTGTCTTGCTGCTTGCAGCCTCTGTTGATTGGTTTGAGATACCTGTGTTTTCAAACGGTTTCACGGTAAGGATAACTTTTTTTGCTACTTATAGTAGCTAGTTCTTAGTGCTTGCTATCTCACACTGTTTATATGCAGACTAAAACTCACTTGAGTTTTCATTGAAGAATGTTTTAAACAAGCATTTGCAATGCAATAGGTCTCGCATTTGCGAGAGTTTATGCTATTGGCATTGTAATGCCTTTTATTGATCTGTTTTGATAATTAACACATACATAAAAGGCATTGTCATTTACAATCCCAATAGCTCAAACTCTTGTAAATGCGAGACCTATTTCGCTTCAGAGATGCGGCCGCCATTGTCCCGTACTGCCTAGATAGCGAAAGCGTGCATGGAGGCTGAATGTCGTGCCTGCAATAGGAGAAACTCATGAAAGAAAATAGTGCTTACAGACTAATTAAGACATACTGTGCAGCAATAGAAGTAAACATTATTCATGGTAATATCTGGTACCATGGCAAGCAGATTAATATGTCCACAGACACACACACATACACACACACACTATTAAATTACGCCCACATGTAGTGTTGTGGTAAAATCTAAAAGATAATGGGGCATATCCACAAGGAACTATCGCCGAGTTAGTGGAACTTTATCGCAGCCAAAGTTGCGATAAATTTATCGCCCCATTCACAAGCTGGTATTAACAGCCCACAGCACCAGTTTACCTGCAATAGCAGCCGCAAAAAACATCGCCACAGAGGACCCGCGCAGCTATCGCTAATGAGATGCAGAGTGGGCTACACCAGCTACATCGGCGATAAAAACACAAAACAGGCGATAAGGAGCATTAGCACCAGGAAATCTACACCTCATCTGGCCTGGTGTAAAGTCGAACGGCAGCCTGCACCACAAAAGGGAGACCAGTCCAGGGCCAAATCGGAAGGGCAACAGATGCCATGGAGCCACCCATCATGTGGCCCGGACACCCAAGAGTGCCACAACACCCACCAACACCACCCCAGGACCACAACCCACACCTGGAACACCCCCCTCCGGACCCCCAGAGACGCTGCGCACACAAAGACAGGGGACCCCCAGGAAGCGTACCAGCCACACAGACCCAACCTCTGACAATGTCACCGTCCACCACAGGCTGAAAGGGACAACCACCCCGCGCATCCTGACCATCATCGCCCAACAGGGCCTACGGCACCAACACAGCGGACAACCAACATCCCACCCCACACCAAGCTGCTGGCTTGGCTGCACCTGTTGGCCCCTGGCACCCCCAACCAATACCCACCAGAGTCGAAAGAGACTCACTGCCAACCACATCCAAGTCCCTCACACCTGTCCTGGACATCACCATCACCCTGGTACCCCGTCCCCATATGTCCAACACAATGCGCACATCACGCTGGGGACCAAGCAAGGATCATACGCCATAGCAGGATGCACGCACGTGTTGGGGGCAATCCACAGCACACATGTCCCACCTGTGCTCCCTGGTGACACAGCACACAATCACCGCAACAGAAAGCACACGTCCCACCCCGATGTGCAGGCAACAACAGAACACCGTGGGACCTCCAACAATGTCGCTTTCAAATACACAGCCAGTGTGCATGATTCCTTCATCCTCCGACCGTCCATCATCAACCAGTGTACCCAGGATGGCAACAAGGGAAATGCACAGCCCCTTGGCAAGTTCCAAATGAACACCCCACTCACCTCAACTCCACAACCATGCAAATCACAACTCTGGCAATGCACACGTCACAAAATCACAACCAACATGCACAACAACATACCCACCCACCAGACACGACAGAACAACTCACAATGGTTACATGGTCAAGCCGTGAACATGAGCCGTCAATGGCATGGCACCTCAGCCACACAACAGCCGAATGTACGGATAGGGGGCAAACAGGCATGTGTGAAGTACCATGATTGGGAAAGTACACAATGCGAAGAGTGGCGGAGATGTGCTGGACAGACCGCAGTAAGCAGCACACACCCATATCCATGGCGACATACACCTCTGGTGTATGCAGTGTAGTGGACACAACCATGTCACCACAGCCAGTGGGGGACCTTGCGGAAATCTTGCCTGTTACGCCCCCCTAATCATGACCAGAGTGGAATGGCCCAGCGTACGCCACACCAGCATAGGGGTGTGAATAAGTAGCACGTAGCCCTGGGCGTGGTCCTCTTCCGGAAAGCTCAACGTCTCTGCCAGGGCGGTGCCTCTCACCCCGCCACAAGGCCGACACCATCCTCTAGAGTGGAGTTGCCTGTGACACTGTGCGCCTGCTGGACCACAAACCCATCAGGCCCTGCGCAGCCAGGCCTCACTGATCACCTGCCGACACCGGCGTGTGTCAAGGAGGGCCCACCACATTCCGGCTCAAGCTCCAGACCCACTTCAGTCCTTTTTCGTTGACGTACTCTACTGTCGCCTCAGGCCTACTCCTCGGCCCAGTAGGTCCCATGTGTGAAACTATATCCTGAGTCATGAATGGCAGTGACCCCAAATCCGGGCAACCGGCAACAGCACCAGACTCCCTTCGATCAGTGAGGCATAGTTCAATATGGGCTTCTTGAGACACGTTGTGCCACTAACCCTGTTCAACGCCAGCCGACGACACGTAGTGCCACTGACACTGTTCAACGCCAGACGGCGATACGTGGATGAGGGACCAGGACTACCCTGCGGACCAGTAGGTCCCACATCCAGCACCTAGGCGCAAATCACGAATGGCAGAGGCCACACCAGTGGTCGCACGGAGAGGAGTAAAAGGAAGATGCGGCTCATTCCGAACGAAACCCCGGTCACATACATGGAGGTGTCCCAACACGTGGTGCCACTGAACCTGAACTACGCAGGCCGGTGGGGCCATCCAACCTATGCCGGCGACACTCGGTGAATGGACCATGCTCACCGCTGCCTCAGCCTACACCACGGTCAGGTAGGTCACACATTTGAAACTGAGTCTTAATTACACTATGGCAGTGAACACCATTTAAGGCATAAGACAAGTCACTATACTTACTTCGATGTGGTGCCAACAAGTCTGTGCATGGCATCACAACCACACATGTCTGTGCCCCTAAGCGGACTACTGCCATCGGCCTACGCTGCGCACGAGTGGGTCATAGATTTGTAACTGAACATAGGTTATTCAAAAGGCAGAATACATGTCATCACACGCACGGAGAGGCGTAAGAGGATGACGCGTTGCAGTCCGGAGGGATCAAGATCATCGTTACGGAGCCGATCGAACACTACCGACAACTGCCCTTGTGTCACTAACTCTGTGCCTCACCAGCCAACGACACATGGCTGTGGGCCACTGCTGACCGCTGCCTCCGGCCTACACTGCGGTCCAGTAGGTCACAGAGTCTTGATTTAGCAATGGCTGAGTTCATATCAGCGTACCGGCATCATCGCAGACAGCATCCCCTCTTAGCCCCGGTGCCACTAAGTCTGTTACCCGACAATCATGGACACTCTCTGGTCGAACTTTGGTGGCGTCTGAGTCTATGGACTAGGGGGCAGTTTTCATCCTCATGTAGCTGATACCTAATTGGTGGTGGCAACGAGGCTGTCGCATTCCACTCCTCCATTTTCTGCTTCCGGATAATATCAAACCTTTCGGCATCGTGCCATGGAGGACACCTTCCACTGTCCCGTGATACCCCTCCGCAACATACACCTCAGACATTGATGGTGACCCGCTCAGGTTGCATGGCCCATCTGACTGCACCGCAAGTCACTGTCCCGTGGCTGGGTGCCTGTGCCAGCCGCTGTGAATCCAGGGCCACTAACTCTGTACTGGTCAGGTCCAGGACCCCTTCTTCTGAAATTTTGGATGGCCCCTAAAGCATTGGCCTTGGGGTCATCAACACCATTTCTCTGTGGCCCTGCTCGGTACGCAGCCTCTGGGCCCAACAGCGTCCCACCAGGGCTCACACACCAAATCGAATCCTGACCGGCCCTGATGTGGCATCACCGCAGGAGGCACATGCCACCAACGCAAGGACCACCTCCAACAGCCATCTGCCAGAGTCGAAACGTTGGTCCTCGAAGACTTACGGAGTTGCTCAGACCTGTCGTGGATGCCATCATCAGCCTGATAAACTGCTCAGCACTCCAGGTGCCAGTGACTCAGTGCACCGCAAGCCATTGTCTGTTACTGATTGAGTTTTGAGCTGTGGAGAGGTTGCGCAGCTATGTCACCTCAAACAGTGTGGGGGCCCTGAGATGTTGATGGGGAAGATGATGCAGGTATGACACACCCCACTGCATCTGCATCAGGTGTCTGTCAGAGGGACACGATCCGAGACTTTTTCTTCACATGGGCGTGCTCATCTATAGTGTCCCATCCCCAGTGCACTGCAAATCACGGACACTTTTGTTTGCATGTTGGCTGTTGTTAGATCTGGGGGTCTCTAGTTGGCTGAGGTAGGTACCACTGTCCAAATAGGGACCCTTGCTTCAGGGTAAGGGGGATACACTCTTTAGATAACCCCTGCTCACCCCCTTGGTAGCTTCGCACGAGCAGACAGGCTTATCAAAGGCAATGTGTAAAGTATTTGTATCGACACTCACAGTAATACAGTGAAAACACCACAAATGGACTCCACACCAGTTTAGAAAAATAAAAGTATTTAATCTAAACTAAACAAGGCCAAAATGACAAAAATCCAACATACACAGTTCAGGAATATGATTTTTAAAGAGTTCTAGGGTTTGCGTCAAAATAATCCACAGTTGCGTCACGTTTAGCCCAAAGTACCTGTAGATGCGACAAAAGTTCCAAATGGAAGCTGCAGCGTTGAAAAACAAGTGATGCATCACTCCTGAGACCCTGGGGAGGCGATGTGACAGCCCCGCTGCACGCAGGGGGCGTGTTGCGATGAATCCAGTCTGTATGGGGAGGGATGCGATACCTTGTATGGATTCCGATGCGCAGGTTCGGCAGGAAGCTTCTCGCACAAGCACGATGCGACGATCTTCGGGGTGGCGATGATCTCCGGTGCGGCAGCAATGCGCGGCGCAGTATCGATCTTCTCCTCTCGCGGCCCCTCAATGCGATGGCTCTGCGACGATGTTCGCAGCGATGTGATGCGGTCCGCAAGCAAGCAGTGCGACGATCTCACCCAGCGACGACAGGCTCTGTGACGATTCTCGCAGCGACAGGAATCTTCCCGCACCGGGCGATGCGCTCCAGAAGTGAACGATGCGTCGGTTCTTGCAGCGGCAACAGGTGCTGCGACGATCTTCGCAGCGACGGGAATTTTCTTGCACTGTCGATGATGCGCTTCGTAACCGAGCGATGCGTGAAAATTGCAGATCTTCTTTTCTAGCTCCCCAAACAGAAGGCACAACTTCCAGAGGCCCCACAATTGGATCAAGCACTCTAGGAAGGACAGAACACCCTCAGCAGAGTTCAGGGGGGAAGCTGGGGGTGAAGTCCTTTTGTTCTTGGGACTTCTTAACAGGAGGCCAGCTCTCCTCAGGCCCTTGGAGATCTCTTCAAGCAAGGGGACACAGCAACAGCAAAGTCCTTCCCCTCTCCTTGGCAGCCAAGCAACTGCAGGTCAGCCCACAAACACACAGCAGGAAAGTCCTTCCTCTTCAGTCTTCCAGCTTTCTCCTTGGCAGAGGTTCCTTCTTGATTCCAGTATGATCTAATTTTCTGAAGTCTGCGTAGCCCTTTTTATACCAATATTCCCTTTGTTCTCTGAGGGCAGAGAGGCCTTTGCCTAGTCAGAACCAGTTCTGGTCAGTCCTGGAGCACTTTGTTTACTTGACTTCTTCTTTCCTTTGAGAGAGAGGGGCAGGGTCATCAGCTGCCCAGCAGGAGGTGGAGCCAGCATTGTGTAAGGCAGGCACTGCCCTATTTAGGCCCAGGTGCTATCCCCTCCCACCACTCAAGATGCGGATGGAGCCATTCAGCCTAGGGCTGACTCACTCAGCCTCTGGGAGCCACCCCAGCCCCTGTCACTCACAAACCAGACAGTCAATTCCCAAACAGGCCAAGGCATACAAAAAGGTCAGACAAGAAAACAGACACTTTCTAAAAGTGCTGTTTTCAAACACAGGATTTAAAAAACATCCTTCCTAAAAGATGTGTTATTAAATTCTGAGTTCAGGGATAACAGACTTTAACTTTCTATCTTGCTCGTATGGGAAGATATGCAGGTAAACCTTATACTCAGCATTCCCCAGTATAGCCTATGGGCAAGATAGCCTTTCAAAAGTGAAAAACGAAAAGGGCTGTAATTCACCACCAGAGCATGTCACCCACACTAGTATATGCTCTACCTTTCACATACACTGAACCCTGCCCAGGGGGGTACCTAGGGCCTTCCATAGGGGTGTCCAATGTGTATGGAAAGAGAAGGGTTAGGCCTGGCCAGTGTGGACACTGGTCAGGGCAGCATGGCAGTTAGCAACTGCACCCAGGCACCATGGTGGCAGGCCTGAGTCATCATTTTAGGGCTCCTCATGTGGGTGGCACAATCAGTGCTGCAGGCCCACTAGCAGCATTTGAATCACCAGCCCTGGCACACTTGGTGCACTTTACTAGGGACTTCCTGGTAACACAAATATGCCAATCATGGATAACCAATTACAATAACAATTTACCTAGGGAGCACTTGTACTTTGACACTGATCAGCAGTGGCAAAGTGCCCAAAGCATCTAAACCAGCAAAAACGAAATCCAGCACAGTGTCAAAAATACAGGAGGTAGAGGAAAAAAGTCAGGGCAAACCACGCTGAAGATGCCAGGTCTAACAGCTGTCCTCTGGACTTTCTCCGGCTCCCTCCATGTTGTTCAGCAGTTGACTCTTTTATGCATGTGTTTTCTGTTTCCGTTGCACTGGTGTCTAATGTTCAAGTGGTTGCCAGCACCAGACATTCTGTGTGGAATAACTTACACTCACCCCACACACATCCAGCACAGGCCTCACTGTACATGTTGCCCTACCACTAAAGGGGCCGGGCGCATGTGCCTGTAGCCAGTTCAACATGATATCTGCATGTGTCTCTGTGGTCTTGTTGTATGCATGAGGGCCCTGGGCCCGACGCCATTACATTGTGCCGTGTTCATCGGATGTAGACGTGTCACCGCAGGCAGCGGGTTGGAGCTTGGACATGTAGCTTTTTTGTCACCCACTCAATTCATAAGGGGAGTTGCCAGAGCCATCGTACGCAGAGCCAACATGGGTGTGTGACTGCAATTTGAGCGCCCCTGCCCGTTGTTCTGTACTGTGAATGTGCAATTGCATATGTCTCTATGGCAGTGTGGGTCTCCTAAGTGGGGTGTTGGTGGCCCCTGAAGGGTGATGGACACCTATGTATGTGTCCTGGTTCACATTCCATGGGTTCGGCCCCCACCCACATCTGTTGGGCCACCTCCTTTTGGCGTGCAGGAACATGGCATTGGGGTGCGATGTGTGGGTGGGTGAAGTGTCGTGAGATAGCTGTGCTTGCGGGTGCTTCCTTCTGTGTGGTCTGTTGCAGGCTGGGTGTTCTCCTCTGAGTAGCTTGGCTGTCTGGGTCCTGGTGGGGGGTTGCTGTTGTAGGGCGTCGATGTCAACGGTGTGGTGGTCCTCTCCGGCATCACTGATTTGTTGTATTCTGTGCTCTGCTGAAGGTGTTGTGTGCCCCTCTGCGATGTGAAGGGGAGATGTGTATTGACTTTGCATTGACATATATGTTGGCACATTGTGCAGGTTTGCATGCAGACTGTATGGCAATATTCATTGTGACTGTTTGGGGGTGCTGGATTCTTCTGCGGGACAGTGTACATTTGGTCTACATGACTTATGTGATGTTGCACGCGTGCATTTCCATTTCACAGTTTCCGACTCCGTTAGATGTAGTAGGCATGTTTCTGTGCATGTGCGGAGCCAGTTGTGTCCTCTGTTCTGCAGTGTCGGCTATGCACGTTGTTCCTCGTTGTCGTCAATGTGGGTGTGCTGTTCGTGCTATGTGTGTGTGCTGCAGTGTGCCAAGGGAATCGGGCCCATGGACCTGGGTGATTGTGGGTGTGCAGTGTGCTACACCTCATTGTGCATGTATGCCATTCTGCCCACTTTCCCCAGCCCCCCAGTCCCTGTTCGTTGCACTCCCTGTTGATGTTGTGTCAGGTCCTCTCGAGCTGTGTCCATACTCCCTACTCCTTGCACCGTGATGACTCTGGCCTGGGTTTCCTTCAGCTCCTCCGGTGGCGCTGGACTGCCACCTCCTGTCACCGTTGCTGCCATCCTGTTGGCAGCGGGTTCGTGCCTGGTTTAGGTAGTCACTTCATGCCAGCTCCTATTGGCCTCCTGGATTGGCCTCCTGGGCACTCCGACTGCAATCCAGGTTGTCTGCTAGTGGGTCAGTTGCTGGTAGTGTTCTGTCACCTCCGTGACGTTGGTCTTGTTTTCCTGCGGTCTGCACCCCGTCTTCCTCTCCCTCTTCTCCTTGGCCTTCCCCGGTGTTCCTTGCTTTTAGTCTGTGGGGGTTTTGGGGTTTGAGTTGCCCCTGCGCTATGTCAGGGTGCATCCATGTTGCTACGCGCTTTGGATTGTTTTTGGTGTATTTTTTCTGTGGTTTTTATGGTGCATTGTTCCACCAGACGCGTGGGATTTGCAGGCCTGTGGCTGGTTTTTGCTACTTTTTGTACCGCGGTTGACCCCATCGCATGTTTTTTTGCATTCGCGTATCGCATTTATGCGGCATGGCGTTGATTTTCACGCGGGGACTTGGCGGGTTATCTGGTGACTATCGCATGGTACCGCCTTGTTGTGAATTCCACGTTGGCACAGGGTTATTTTCCCACGATAGGCTGAGATATTGAAAGTTGCGTTACGCTACTCTTGCGGTAGTTATCACACGTTCTTGTGAATATACCCCAATGTTTTGTAGCGAAAAATGTAACAATTCTTTCACCAGTAAATTTTATAAAGTGGATTCTATTCTAGAAAAACGTGGATCAGAAGCGTCTTACATGCCATTGCAACAAAATAAATGCACAGGCTGCAGGAACCAGGTGGGATAAGAAATACTGACCAAAGAGTCAAATTGATTATGCTTCCACAATATTTTAGTTCTCAAATGCAGTGAAACCAAGCAACGTCCAATTAAAGTAATCTGGTCTTTGCAGCTAAAAACTAGCGTGAGTTCCTCCAACAAAACAAGTTAGCAAAGGAAGTGCAAAAAGGCTCTTAGATATCGCTACTCAGTTTAGACACAACGAACATGTCACACATGAAGCAAGAGTATTGAACCAAGTATTAATTTACCGAAGCAATAGTCAATATTTTATCGCCACCACAGTTACATACGAATTCCTTACATTTCACTAAATCACTTCAATTTTAACTCTCCATTCAGCTCAACGACGAATTATCCACATGCAAGACTACCATAACAACAAAACAATGTTTTCTTTTGGGAAAGAGGGACCTGTTGGTAACCCATGCAGAGGAAAATTCTTCAGGACAACAACCACAATACAGAACTTTGGGCTTCGTAAGTAACGATGCGCAGTAACCAACTGTTTGGAAAAAAAAGCAGTGATGGTACCAGCCGCCCCCATCCCACCCACCACAACCCCTTACCAGTGTCCCCCAAGAGATGCCCTGCGACAGTGTCATTTGTCAACGCCGCTCTGCTGATGGTGACACTGGCGTCGGCGGGAGCGCAGGGTGGGTTCGGGGGCATGGTCCAGGCATCGAAGATTGGGGCCTAGAAGGAAGAGGGTAGAGCCTTGCGTCACCTTCCTCAGTAATACTATCCAGTAGACACAGAGTCTGTTGCAAACGCGGGTGAAATTGATTGCAATGGTTTTCTTAGCTGTGTGGTAAAGAAGTGGCTTATTTCTCGCCTCAGCTGTCTTCTCTAATCACACAGGAGTGGTAAGTGGAGGAGAGTGCCAGAGTACAGTGAAAGATGGGGTGCGGAGGGAAGGGCCGTGGAGGTAACTACAGGAAGAATCGCTAAACAAGCCTGGCAGACACTAGTAAATGCAACTGTACATCACGTTAAAAAAAACGCTGCTGTAACGCTGTACTTAACGCTTACCCAAACCGTGTTGAAGTACACGTAGTCAGCCATTCCCTGTGTGTTTGTGATAAATGTGACGACATCGCGAGTGCTGCGCCGGGCTACTCCATTTGGCAGTTGTCTGCAAAGCAACGCATTGGGAATGGAGCAACGCGCGCTTGTGGGATTTTCGCGCCATGGTCTTCTTTAAAAGCTGTACTGCTGCAAGCAAAAGATCCAATCCGAGTGGGCGGGGCCTAAAGGAGACAAAGCGGACACCAAAAAGCCTCACTTTTATTCGGAGGCCAGCGTTTACCATAGAGGATGACGCACGCCAATCGAAAGCATGGGCGGAGCTTCGACTCCACTTCCGAAAGCAACCTGACGACAAAAGATCTCGCAGTGCGGTTAGCGCATGCACTGCGACGCTAGGCGAGACCTAAAAATGTGCAGTGGCCCTCAGAGTTAGAGGTCATGTTATGCCACATCTTGTAATTAAGTTGGGTGTCCAAGGTGATGTCACTTCCGCCATATATTATTTTGCTGCAATGTATCCACAGAAAGATGTTTGTAGTTTTTTTGAACCTCCTATCGTAGGTGTATCCAAGTGCTAAGCAAACACACCAAACAATTACCCTGGGGGAAATTGAAATTGAATAGTTATCCTTCGTTTCTACTTGCTCTGGTCACAGTTTATATTTTTAGAAATTGAACTATGCCTGTGAAAAAATAATGGAATATTCCGAAGGTTCAATCAGAAAACCAACCCTACTTGATAGACATTGTTAGGCACCAAGAACCAGTCCCAGAATGTAACTGCAACTCACTGAAATTTTCTCCAGATCAGTTTAACAGAGCCACAAACCCACCTGGTCGCGTTTAAGCAGATCCTGTGATACCCATTTGTAACTGGTCGTATAGCATGTCTACAATTTGGAGTTCGGCGCAGCAAATCCCTCTTTTTCTCTGAAGGGAAGTTCTCACTGGTTTTTTGGTGATGAAATCATCTTCAGTGGTGAGAAGAGGTTGACTGGTGGCAGGGATTTTCACAACCCCTGTCATCTGCATATATCCCCTTTAAAGCTATCTAAAAAGTGTGAATCTTTTTTTGTCCAAATAAAACTAACAAAGACCGGCCGTTGTTTGAAAACCCGTTATGGCTGGAAATTACAGTTGAACCCAGAAAACCGCACTCCTTCCCCCAATTTTCAAACTGATAAATACTTTCACAGCCCTGCTCTAGGAATGCACTGTCTTCCCATTTTAGTCCACTTAATTCAACGCAAAGATCATCCTCAATAGTCAGGAGGTTTCATCAATGAATGCACTGTCCAGAGAGAGACAGATATCAAAGCCGAAACACGTCTCCAACAGCGGGGGTCGAGGGTGACCCGAGATAATAAAAAAGCCTATACTTACAGCCTTGAGTACGTGCCTTCTTCTCTTCTGGAGCAGGATTGTGTGTTTGTATATATATATACATTCACCGGGCACATGCAGCGCTCCTCGTGGGTGCAATCTACGTGTTTCAGTATACGATCGTGAGCAAGGTATCGTGGTATACCGAAATGCGTTGATCTATTCTTACCAACATCCCGCTATTGAAGGATTTATGAAATAAAAAAAGTGCTAAAGGACTAAGAGAGTGCGTCTCGTTTATCTCTCCAGCTGGAGGGATTGTGTTTGTATATATATATATATATATATAAAAATTGCGCGAAGATTCGTCAACCGGCGCCAGACTTATTGGGAATAGAATTTTGTGGATTTCCTATTCAAAATAGGTCTTAACTATAACTACCTACTGGCGACCGCCAGTAGGTAATATATATATATATAGAGAGAGAGAGAGACAAAGATAGTGTGTGTCTTATTGATGCTTTCTCTCAATGCATTGTGATATCGACGTCACGTGGTCAGAGCTATACTTTCCAGTTTTATTGTATATATAGGCATATATTTCATATCAAATTATTTCTCACAAAGCTTGTTTCCTCTGCCAGTTGTAATGCACTATGATATCGACTTGAACTCTCTCCATACAAAGACGTAGTACATACATGCAGTACAACCCCTCTACAAAAATATGCAATCAACATTTAAAGTGTGGGAGGCAGATGTATCAAATAGCTCATTTGAATCAAGCAATACTTTCTGCAGCTTGAAAACAGCTTGATGGTTTCATGTGCGTGATACATGACTAAGTATGCACGTCATGAGCTCCAACCATGGCCGCCACTTCAGAGCTTTCCTGTAATGCAACGAGTAGAATGTGTGTTGCATAACCGTATTTCACGTATAGACAGGTCATGATGTTTTGCCCTTGAGACTGCTCAGTGGACTAGCTACTTTCTATACTTTATAGGTGCTCTCTCATTGGGGCTAAGAGGATGATGGTAGACTCTACTTACCATCATTCATGCTCTGGGCTCAGCACCAGAAACATTTACAAGGGTTAATGGATCTCTGATTGGATCCTTTCCATCCTGATCTTTTGCTGAGTTGGCAGATCTTGTTAGTGGCCGAAGTATGCACAAATATCCTCCTTTCCGATGTATTTTGCATTTTCTTGAGGTTCAAGCCCACTTGTCATTTTATAGTAGGCTGCATTAGGGTAATTTGCGTGCATGCCAACTCTTTGTAGTTCCAGACTATGCTTGGCCAGATTGCGTAGAATGTACAACCAGCCAGTATGAGCAATATTTAGTATCTTCCACTTGGCACGTCACAGCCCAAAGAAGGGAAACTTTCTTGGCTCATAGTGGGAACATGATTGATGTTTGAAGTTTTAACACTGTTCCGTAAGGCCATTACGGGCAAATGATCTTTGTACCCTATTAGAACTTGTTGCAGATATGTTACATATACTCGACCAAGGCCCCCTCAGTTTCTCAATTTGGCCACTGAAATTAAAGAAAGTGAAATTCAGGATTCATTCCCATTGGCACATGTGGTGGCAGTTTAAACGGCTTTCTGTGCAGAGATCTATGAAATAAACCAGACCAGTATAAATCCAGGAACACTCCCCATAATTTGATGTTAAGGCACATTTTTGCCTGTATATGCAGGAAGTGGTCTGGGATGGCCAAGGTTCTCCTAGCCTTCCAGGGCTCGTTTTCGGGTCGAGCCTGGGCAGCGCATGCATTGCACTGCGAGGCATGCTGTAATTGAGTAAGGGTTTGACGTTCCGCCCCCTCTCCGCCCATAATTTTAATTGGCTTGTGCCATTGTCCTTTGTAAATGCTAGCTTCTGATTTGTTAATAGGCTTGTTAGTCCCTCCTTAGTACCGCATTGTCTTCATTTGTACCCTCCCATGAGGACTGGGTCTTTTACTTCTGTTGTTACTCAATATGTCTTATTTAATCGCTAAGCACTATTTTCTTTAAAGAGTTTCTCCTACTGCAGGCACGTCATGCTTTCTTGCAACATTCAGCGCCACATGAGCGCTTTCACTTTCCAAGCAGCCCGGAACAATGGAGGCCGCTTCTTTGAAATGAAATAGGTCTCGCATTTACAAGAGTTTGAGCTATTGGCATTGTAAATGACAATGCCTTTTATTTATGTGTTGATTATTAAAACAGAAAAATAAAAGGCATTGTCATTTGCGATGCCGATAGCTTAAACTCTTGCAAATGCGAGACCTATTGTATTGCAAATGCTTGTTTTGTTAGGGACGGGGAGATTAAGGAATTTGCCTAGAATCACAGGATTTTGAGCTGATGCAGAGACTGGAACGTAGTTCCCTAGCTCCAAAGTCGGCAGCTCTGGCCGTTACATCATTTCGCACTCGCACCAACAAAGGTGCGCCCATCTCTAGTAAGGGCTTTGCGACATCAGTGGAGGGCACTGACTGGACAACTACGTCATTTTGAAGCCTTGCTTGGATAACATTTTGTTAACACTTTCCGTGACATGGCAGCGCTGCTCTGGTAGGCCTTGGGTTTGTTTGAATCGGATTTTCAAAGCCAGCTTGTGGCACTCCCACCTTGATCCTATTCTGGAACATGTCTTCTCTAGTTGACATTGACTAACTCCCTAAGATTACTGCAGATTCATTGTACTTTGTTTTTCTTCCTCCAGGACCCCAGGGGTGGTGGGAGACAACACTACAAATTAAGGGTCTTGTGCCAGTGAATGCGCATTACCGAATCATCAACAGGTAATTTTGCAAATTGTTGAGAAAAAGACAAAACTCGAGGAAAGGATTTCACAGAAATGTACACATGAAAAAAAAGGGGGGGGGGAGATATTGACAAAAGGTGAAGAGGGCGGAGAGGGTTTCAGGAGAAGAGAAAAAGGATTTTTCTTTTTTTCCTCAATAACTTAAATATGGAGTCCAGAATCAGGTAGCGCGCCAGTTTACTCCAAGTGTCAGGTCACATAAATCACATTAGTATTTGGCAATCTGCTACGTGTTCTGCAGAAATGTGCAATTGCGCGGAGCAATTTCCGCAGAAATGTGCAAATGTGTGGAGCAATTTCCGCAGAAATGTCACGTGCACTTGTGCGAAGCAATTTCCGCAGAAATGTGCAATTGTGCGGAGCAATTGAAGTGATATTTGCACTTATACCAGTACAAACCATTTCCACCGACTGCCCCCATAGAAACAGCATTTTCTTCCAGTCTGTTCAAATATTGACCCAAGACTAGAGCAACTACTCCCAATTAGTATAAAAAAAATTAGCACTAGAGCAAAATTAGAATGCACTGGTGTAATTCTTGTGATCCGGCCTTTTGGTGGTAGCAGGAAAAGTCCTGTGTTCTCATTTCCTGGTTCCAAAATGTTAACGCATTGAATATTGATCTGTGCAGCAGAAATACACTTTAAATAGAGCACATTTACAGCTAAACTATCTCAGCCATCATGTACTGTATGTATGTATGTGGTCCGTCGGCTGCGCTGCTGCCTCCGGTGCAGGAAACCAGGGTTCGAGCCTCGAGGTCGCGTCCACATCCTGTGATTCTGGGCAAATCACTTAGGGGCAGATTTATGACTTCTGGCGCATCTCTGCTAATCAGCAGAGATGTGCCAGAAGAGTTGCGACGCATCTGCCCACCCGTGCACCACCATTGATGCGCTGCATTTATAATGCGGCGCACCGTGGCACTCGGATGGGCAGATGCGTGACGCATCCCCTGTCAGAAAGGCGGCGCCTTGCTGGAGTTGCGTCGCAAGCGCGACGCAGCTCCAGCAAGGCTTGGGGGTGCCCTATCCCTAACATGCTGCGTCAATCCTTACGCCTGCTTCAAGCAGGCGCAGGTTTGGACGCAGCATGGCCTTAAAAGTGACTGAGTGAAATCTTGTAGATTTCACTCAGCCACTTTTAGGAGGCGACCCTGCGCCGGAATGCCCCCCCCCTGCGCCAGAACGCCTGCTTCTGGCGCAGGGCTTTACAACGTGACGCATCTCCCAGATGCGTCACGTTGTAAATACCCCGCAGCATGGCGTTGGTTTTGCGCCACCGCTGCGTCACAAAAGTGACGCAACAGCGGCGTAAAACAGGCGCAAGGGGCTTGTAAATCTGCCCCAATATCTCCCCGTGCCTGGATGTGTAATGTAAATACGATGCTATGTAAAGCGCTCCAATACCTTCGGGTCGAGTTCGCGATATATAAATATGCAAAAAAACAAATAAATACATTGGGGAATATTTACAATAACTGGCACATTCCTGCATATCAGCAGGGATGCGCCAGTTATTGTGTGTCACAGTTCCGCCACCACGGATGCGCCGCATTTACAATGCGGTGCACCATGGGGCAAAAACGGCACAGATGCGTGACGCATCTGTGCCGTAAAAGTGGCGCATTGCTGAAGTTGCGCCGCAAGCGCGTCGCAGCTCCAGCAATGCTCTGGGGGGCCCTATCTTGATAATGCTGCATCAATCCCTACGCCTGCTTCAGGCAGGCGCAGGGTTTTGACGCAGCATGGGTCTAAAAGTGACTGAGTGAAATCTTGTAGATTTCACTCAGCCGCTTTTAGGAGGCGTTCCTGCGCCGGAACACCCTCCCCTGCACAGGAACGCCTACATGTGGCGCAGGGCTTTACAACGTGACGCATCTCCCAGATGCGTCACGTTGTAAGTACCCCGCACCATGGTGCAGGATTTGCGCCGCTGCTGCGTCACAAAAGTGACGCAACAGTGGTGTAAATGAGCCGCAAGGGCCTTGTAATTCTGCCCCTTTGTGTTCGTGTGTAGTAGAATTCGGTTCATGTTATGAAAGAACGAGATAAGGTTGGTGGAAAAATGTAATTTACATTGCTCGTGTTAGCAGTTCGAAACACGGTGAGCAGAATGGGTTTTCCGAGAATCGCACAATTTTTGATCAGGTATCAAACCCGGAATTCAAAATCCAATTCACAGACTCCAAAGTGAGCAAGGGAGTCCCTAGACCACAACCCCTCCCTTAAAAGACGAAAACAAGATCCGTGGTTTAGCCCTGAGAATAGCCCCGTGACATTAATGTGAATGTCTTCCTTCATACAGTACACAGGTTGTTCATTCGTGAGAGGAAATCTTTTTTTGCACAAAAGCAGAACACATTGTTGAACAAAAGGGGGAAAACAAACTTGAGTCGCTGGCCAAGCGGCGCGCGTAATAACAAACCCTGCCGTCCAACTGGCACCCCGTGCTCAGGAAGTTGCCAGATATGTGACACCAGCAAAACAAAACGTTTTTGTTCCGCGTTTCAACTTTGAGCCACAAGAAATGAACGCGCCAATAAATGGTCTGTGCTGCAGAACCAAATAAGACATGCCTTGGGCCTCAAACGGGCTTACTGTGTGGCACTTTTTCACATGCACCTTGAGAGACCCCGAGATTGAAGGAGCTAGTAAAGAACAAAAGACATCTCAAGCAACCTTATAAGATTTGGGGGTGAGATGACGTTCTTGCAACAAATATTAATGTTAGGGCTTGCTTTTAGGTGTTTGAGTTTGACATTGGGCCACTCTAGCTCGAAGGAACACCAGAGGACTTTACAAGAAGCCATTGTATCATAGCAGCAGTATCCTGAACATGAAAAGTATGGTGCGGGGGCAGTGCCTAACACAAAGTGATGGGGCCCCCAGCAGAGTGTGAAGAGTGGCCCATGGGTCTCCCATAACACACAGATATTCATTGGCCTTGGGATGAATGATTTAATCAAGCTAGCACCATTTTTTTCCTCAAGGTTCTAGAAACTGAGGGACTCAGTTATGAAAAGTGGTGCATCGCTGCGTGAAACTTTTTATAGCACCATCCTTGCGACACTATGGATGCGCCGTGTTTACACTACGGCGCTCCAAATCGCAAGTATTGCACAGATAACCAGGAATCCTGACTTATCTGGTGACGCAGTAATAACGCATTGCTGGAGCTTGTCAGTAAACTGACGCAACTCCAGCAATGTGTCGCTACACATGGGGTGAGTCCCATGTGAAAGGCCTTGTGTCACTCCTTATGCCTGCTTGAAGCAGGCATAAGGATTTGACGCAGTCAAGTCATGGAAGTGGCGCAGTGAAATCTCATAGATTTCACTGCGCCACTTCTACGAGCCTTTTTTACGTGGGAATGCCCACTCTGCATACATTATACGTGACGCAGGTATAATATAGCGTGGGCATTTACAAAGTGACGATTTGTAAACAGGGCGCAGTATGGCACATTGATTACGTGCCCGCAGAGTCACATAAAAGTGATGCAACGGCAGCGTAAGGCCTTCATAAATCGTAATGCTGCAGCGGTCTAAGGCTTTCATTTTACTGCATCACTTCTATGACTTGACTGCATCAAATCCTTACACCTGCTTAAAGCAAGCGTAAGGAGGGACCCAGGGCCTTTCACATAGGACTCGCCCCATGTGTAATGACACATTGCTGGAGTTGCGTCAGTTTACCAACACACTCCAGCAATGCTTCATTACTGCACCACCAGATATGTCAGGATTCCTGACATATCTGTGCATTCCTTGTGACTGGGGTGCCGTAATGTAAATACAGCGCATCCATTGTGTCGCAAGGATGGCGCTATTCAAAGTGCTGCATCTGTGTTTGTCCCTAGCGATGTGACCTTTCACAAAATGAAGCCCTCAGGGTTATAACACAGAATCCTTTCAATATGTTTTTTTTTAAGTAAGAAATCCGCGTGTTTTACGTTTCCTCCAACAAATAATTTTATATTAAAAGTAGTAGCAAAAAGGCAGTTTAAAAATAAAAAGCAAATATTATCAAATATATGATATATCAGACGGTAACTCTGGGGGGATGGAAATAACGCCATAGCTCCTGACCACTGCTAATGAGACCCTTAAAATATATAGGGGCATATTATCAAGACAGGCGATATAATTATCGCCGCTTTAGCGGCAGAAAAGTGCCTTTTATTTTTCCAGGTGCAGAAATCTCGTACTCCAAAACCCCACTAAAAATGGAGAGTTATAAACCATTTCCTATTCTTGGAAAAAACGTTCTTCTATGTTTTTTAGGAGTAGATTTCTGAGTACATCAAGGACTAAAGGGCTAAGTGAATTGTTTTAGAATGCTCTAAAATGTCTAAACTTTAGGTCGTTCCGACAAAGATCAGCCCGCACAGAGACACTCCCTAAACTCTCCCTTTTCCTGCTACTAATCCTACATTTTTGATTGGAGAATATACACCATACTGGCCACTTTTTCCCAGTTGTATTTGTAGTTTGTGATCAGAAAACATGCAAATCATTCTGCAATGCAGGTTTTGGGATGTCTGTCTGCAGTTTAAACATAGTGCACATGGAATGCTTTGTGAATTTTCCCTCAGCCACTAGACACCATCTTCTACAATAGACAACTAATATAAAGTTATATTTAGAATTACTTATGTTCCGTCCATGTGATCTGGGCTTCCGGGCAGCAGGATTACTTTTGGTTGAGTGAACAACCATGCTTTTATTCCATTAGAGTGACCAGCTGTTTAGGAGAGAGGTGAAGAAAGGAAGGCCTACATTGCCACGGTGGTGGAGATGTTGTGGAGACACTTAATGGCGATACCTACAGTCAACTGTCGTAGACAGAATACTAAGAGGACTTGAAAAATGGCTGGGGGTATTGTTTAGGGTGTTAGGGCAGTTATGAATAGAGTTAAATATGAACCATGTGGTAAGATTGAGGACCAACTCCTCGACCATCGACTACCGGACACTCGAGCACAGCTGAAGACCAGCTCTCTGGCTATCCTGACCATATTGGTGGTGGTGGTGTTGCCAACGGCTGTAGCACTATGGAGCAAAATTTGTGACAAGTGTCTTATTGCGCATGTCACAGAACATGTAGTATCTCAACATGTCAGTGATATTTTGATTTTTTCCAAAGACTCATTTGAGGCAGTATTCATGCTCCTATTATTGTTGGAAAAATGATGATAGCAGCTGGATTACAGATGAGCAGAGACAACTCTACTCTCTTTCCCTTGGTCACACTACAGGAACACGATTGATGCTGCTCACTGGTTCTGCTTTTACTTGGGCGGTGGGCTGATTTCGATGCCTCCTAATAGTGTTCACTGCCAATGCGTTTCATAGATACATCGTAACCGAGCAGAGAGTAACCATTAATCTTCCATACTCAGTCGGCCTCTTGACATCATTCCCTCTATGAATTATTTGCATAACTTCTCTAGCCAAAATATTGGCCCCTCCTCAGTTCCTGTATCTTTTGAAGGCTTCTTTGCACATTTATCCCATGAAGGTCTTTAGAAGTATTGGGGGGGGGGGCTTGCAATAACTATCTTGGAGGCAGAAAAAGAGGCAGAGTAGAGCTAACCATATTGAACCTAATATATACTGAAGGTGGCCTAGATCCTCTGAACACGGAGACCTACTACTTGCTGGTATAGTAACAACTTGTCAACAACTTGTCGGGCATGGACAGGCTTTGTAAGGATCTACTCACGCCATTGGAATTGTGAGTCAACCTGAACAATTGCCTGTTTAAACCAAACACATCAATGACTGGGGAAATGCTCCTGGTGCATTTGGCCACATCAGTATGGCAGCAGATGCTACACAATGCTACTCTGAGTGGGTCTAGCCCTCTCTGTGGGGGCTTGCTAAATCCAACAAGGCAGCTAGAGATCTGAATGTTACGAAATGGAAGACAAAGTCTGGCAATCAAATGGCGGTCTGCACCCTGATGGAAAGTTTAGAAGTTTTAGGAGAGCACAGGAGACCTCTGGTACTTTGCAAGGCCATTTCCTACAGCACAGTATTGCAGGCTTTGTAAGGCACGGAGTTGCCTGAGATATGTTTCCAGACGCACAGATTACAGATAGTATGTTGACTACAGGGCATCGAGGAATTACAAAGCTCTGGCATGCTAGGTAAATGTATTGCTAACTGCTTAGAAAAACTCTTCCCATAGGAATGGAACAAAGCGTTCAGATTTCAAATGAAACCACTGTCGATGCCAGAGTTACACTGTCCTGCTTCAAGGTGCTACCCGCACATACATGACCCTAAGGCCACTGTGCAATATAGAGGGACATAGAAGTAACAACTGTCCCAAGAGTGGTGACCTTAACTTCACGTTTCTTCATCTATTTTGGACATGCTTTAAGACGGCAAAGCCCTGGGATCAAGTCACTGATGGATACTCGGTATACACAGATCTCCAGCTCAGTCCCTGAAGACGCCTGCTGTGTATATAGCCACATCCCACACCAAAGAGAGGCTGCACAAGCAAGCCTCACAGCTGACTCTACTGTGGACCAAAGGAAGAGCAGCCATTAAGTGGATGAGACAAGAGGCAGGGTCACAATGCAAGCCCCTGCAGCCCCTCTGATGCAGGGAGGTCCCTGACCCTTCAGAGGCCCCTCAAATTTGAGGGTGGCCCTCATTCGGCTCGAGGCCAATGGATAGCTCTAAAGTATGGTAGATTCCTGGGCTCCTCTTCACATTACACAGGAGGGGCCCATTATTCTTTGTTAAATCACTGCCAGTATGAACAGTGCGTGTGGACTGACCATGAGAGGTGGGAGAGTTGGCGAATGCCGAGGAGTTTATATGAAAATCTCAGGAAATGATGACAGACTGGAAGACGGTCTAAAGGGGTTGAGAATGCATGTGCTTCTTGACTCTGCCTTAGAAGGTCTGCCTAACTGTGAGAGAACAAAAACACAGGTATTCTATTAGGTGTCATTCAAAATTCAAATCATTGCATAGCTTGATAGATAGTAACAAATCCTATCTAAAGCAACTAAATTATACAATGAAAGCACAACTGCTTTAGATATCTACATGTTTATTCAAATAATATGAATAAATGCTGTACAAGTAGTTTTCGAGTGCATACGCAAGGTCTACAAGAAGAAAGGGAAAGTGCTGAGTGAAAAAGGGATCACAAGGTGCAAGTGAGAGAAACCAAAACCCAAAGCAAAGCCTAGAAGCAGGATCCTAACTAAAACGGCGGTAGACTCAAATGGGCTCAATTAGAGTATAAATTATTAAAAGAGAATCTTAAGAACGTCCATTCCTTAGTCAATTGATTATACATTACTATATGAGCCTGAAGAATTAACCCATTAGTTGTTGCACCATATCTGAATGGTTCTGGTTCTAAGTTCATCGTCAGGAAAAAAGCAGGGCTACCCAGAGCGGAAATTATATCCTATATGACGTAAAATTACATACATTGAAGTACATCAGAATAACCTTAATGGCTAGTGTATCGGTCTCCACGCAACAAAAAGTTACCAAGGTGCCCAGCATTAGCAAACACCTATAAAATATGTTTGCATGAAATAATTAGGACCAATGTCAGCTGGACTGAGTGGGAAGTGGAAAAGTGCAATGCAGGGTACCCATACAAGAGACTAAGCAAACACAAGGAGATGATTGACGGAGTGCTGAAAATGTTCAGACACTCACCCTCAGTCACAGATCTCGGTTGAATCCATCATCATTCTTTAGCTCACTTCGCCACCTCATTTCAGGCCCAGCTATATGCAAATCAGTCTTGACCCTGTGCCTCATGGGAACAGTCCAGCCCGAACTGCCAAGCCAGGTCTTCCCTGAACCGGAAACAAGCATCCTGGGACCGATTTCTGGGTAACCCATACAAGAGACTTACAGATATAAGTAAACCTGGCTTCAGGGGAAAATGAAGCCAATTCTTAGTGAATATACAGATATATCATTATACTACAATATAGTGAATCATAAAATGGGAATGGAATATATGACTTACATTTCAGGGTATGGCAGTCCCCAGGAGTCGGCATAGGGCTCGTGTGGAAGATGTATTACACTTCAAGAGACGAAATGTAACATATCTGTACCCTATACGGCCTGAGGGTCTTCCCAAATGTTTAGTAGAACATTGTAATGTTTACATATGTGTAGGATGTCATATTTCTTTTTTTTATATATTATATCACTGGCTATTGGCCCCACCTGCATCTATTTAAGGATCAAAATACTGTATGCATGAATATGTGAAACTTTTGGGTTTATTTGATTTAAACAAATACATATAATAATATGTAGAGCTTATGTATTTAGTGTGTGGCTTGATGCTCCTTCCTTGGTATGCTCTCTTCCCTCAGTGATACGTGCTTTGTCCTACCGGACATCTTCTGTATCACCCAGCCACCCCAAGAAAATGCATCCACAACTCCATAAAGGTGACACGTTCACCAAATATAACAACAGCCCCATTCTCAGTTCTGACAGCACTTATTCAGAAGCTGTGTTAAACTGTGACCTGCAATGGAAACCACAGAACCTTGGGAAGGTCCCCCTGTACTGCCAAACGCAAAGCTGTACCAATGTGCACTGTACAAATGCCAATGTATGTGTGGCATGGCTCTTCATATGTTTTATAAACGATACAAACAAACCACGCCTTGCATGGTCACTGTTTGTGCATTGAATCATCGCAGTGCCATTCAGGTGTGCCAGCTGACAAACTACACTCTCACTTGCCCCTCTTGTCGGGGATCAGGTTAACAAAGGATGCGATGTGATAACATTGTAAATAAGAAGAATAGCGTAGTATATCTAATGATACATTATAAAATACCAATACTTGTGCGTCTGTTCTTTTTTACGTGATTTAGGTAATATTATCTGTATATAAAATATTCTCTGACAGATTTTGTCCGTCTCCTAATCCCAGTACCGACATGAGCATAACTCTCAAGTGTTTGTGACACCTCTAGACTTCCTTTTCTCCCAAAAGATTTCAGTTTGTTTTGGGGTCTTGGGAAACCTATCTGTTGTGACTCCCAATAATTTTGGAGTTTTTTTTACATTTTCAAGTATTCCAGATTGGAAATTGAAACTTATTCTCATTCTACCTGCAACAGGACATTCCAGTTCATCCAACACAAATATATAAGAGCAGGTTCATCCCCTAAGACTCGTTGCTGTGTAGTTCCCTCTAGAAACCTCTAGCAAAGACCATATTCAGTAACCACTAACATTGAGTTTGTTTACTGTGTTGAATATGTTTTTTGTTATGTCTTTATCTACTTAATTATACAATGCCTTCATGCTTTCTCTTTCCAGGTGCACGTTTTAGAAAACTATATATACACACAGGAATGTATGGACAAATAGGAAAACAATCAAAAGCTGGGGTTCTCAAAAGAATACCATTTCCTAATTCATGTTGCCCTAATATGCACCCGACAGTTCATTATAACTTCTTTGAGAACCCCCGCTTTTGATTGTTTCCCTATTTGTCCCCTTTATTGATGTTTACATAAACACATGTACTATGTTTTTTACATGTTCTAAGATGGCCGCAGCAAAAACCTGAAAAACAGGATCATATTGTGGCCTTCCCTAGTTTTGATGAATTTATATCCTGCATTTTTTGCTTTCTATTTGCTTTGTACATAGTTTTTAACTGACATTAAAAAAGGCGTTGTGCCGAAATGCGTCTGTCAGTGCTTTGTGAGGCCTGCACATTAAAGCATTTTGCTAACTATTTTCCTGTGAGTGCACTTGTTTCTGGCGGTCGACTTAACTCCCTGTGTATATATATTGTTGTTTTTTTCACTGATAAAAAACAAAGGTTACACACAGGGACATTATAGCTAGGCTCACATTTCACTCATGCAAAACCAGTGAAATTCAACAGATTTAGTTAGCTGAGCTAACTCTAATTTACGACCCTGTAATACACTGCTGATGACCTCACATATTACTTCACTCATAACCTGGTCAGTGACATCACTGATGAGACAGCCACAGAGGAACTGCACCAGCCCTTTTATCCAGCAAGAGTCCACAGTTTTGCACACACTTTATACCAAGTGCAGTTCTTTCTACTGGTTAATTACTGACTGCTACCTCATTGGGTAAATGTCCAGTACGCATTATACACTACAGCTGCATAATGGAGCAAATAGATCAACATTGCAGTCACCTCCACGAAAGATTTCAGATAGATTTTCAATATGTAATTGCTGAGAAAACACACTAACTGTGCCTTCCCCAAGCCCAAGAGTCCTTTACAGAAGTGGAGCTTCAGTGGGGGCATCTGCTATGTTTATATTTGTAGGTGCTTCCTTTTGAGTTTTAATTTCTGCATCAGGACCAAATCAGCACAAGGGACCTCTTCCCCTGGGTCCCAGCCACAACTTAATAGGAGAGGTGGGCTGCCCCACTTCCTGGGGCCCAGCTGGAATTTAATGGGAGAGGGGGGCCATGCGGACCCCATTCCCAGACCAATTTTCGGCCCGGGGATCCCATCCATCGGGCCTGGCCTTAACTCAAAGGGGGAGGGGAGCTGCGCACACCCCCTCCCCGGGCAGATTCCAGCCCCAGGGACCTCATCCCCGGTGCCCAGCCATGTATCCCTGGTTGTCCAGTCTGTGCACGGACCAGTCCCGGGGAGGTTGTTGTCCCCATGTCCGTATATGGCCACGGAGGTGGGCCACGTGGCCTCCCTCTTTATTGTTTATTTTAGCCTCGGGGAAGTGATGGTCCCCGTGGTTTGGGGGTCCATGTGGCCCCCCATATAATATTTTTAATATGTAGCCCCAGGGAGGAGGTAGTCCCCGGGTTGGGGGATCTGCCCAGTCCCCCATATATCATTTTTAATATGTAGCCCCTGGGAGGTGGTGGTCTCTGGGGAGCTACATGGCCCCTCCATATCATCCCCGGGGACTGGTGGGGGGTCTGCATAGCACCCCTGCTTATTATTAAAATTAGCCCCAGGTTGGTAGTGGTCCCTGGGGCCTTTTCATGCCCTTGTAGGGGGGTCTCATGCCATTTCTCATTGAAGACCGCATGCCCCCGGGACCTGGCCCACCCGGGGGCTATGATGAAAAAAAGCATGGGAGTACACATTTTTTTTTCAATTCACTTCAATATTCAAGAATATTTCATGAAAATCGCGGTGAATAAAAACAAGAATTAAGTGGGGGTAGGAGCACATTGCCTCACATACCAGCACCATTATCTCTTTGCATCATGGTTAGTGTAGTACAGGATTTTGCGCTTGCATCAAAGTTAATCATAATTTTTTCCAAAGCTGGTGCATTCATTGCCGTATCTCTAGACACGTATTTCTGGATTATTCTGTCACCCGTAGAGAATTATTCTGGGGTTGCTGGACATGCTGCCACAAATTTCCTCTTGTCAATACCACTCCGGGCATGCAGGAGCTCTGAAGTGTTTCAGCTTGTAAACTCACGGGAGCACTTTTAAAGAGTAAGAAGGGGTAGGAGCACACTGCCTCATATCCCAGCGCCATTACCCCTTTGCATCCTGGTTAGTGTATTACAGGCTTTCACGCTTGCATCAAAGTTCGTCATAATTTCTGCACATGTATCTAGAGATACTGCAATGTCGGCACTAGCTTTAGTAAAAAGTATGATGAACCTTGATGCAAGTGCAAAATCCTGTACTACACTGTCCAGAAGGGAAAGAGGTAATTGCACTGGGATTTGAGGCAATGTACTCCTACCCCCACCAACAGAAGGGAAATCATTGAACTTTAGAGAGGTAAGAATTACTATTCCCACTCCAGTCTGTGCAACAGTACTGAATGCATTGGACTTCAACACGGTTAAGATTTACTATTCCCACTCCATTGTGAACAGTATGGAAAGTGTTGGACGTCAGCAGGATAAGATTTACTATTCCCACTCCAGGCTGTGCAACAATAGGGAACCCGTTGGACTTTGGAGGTGGAATAGACACTATTTTACTATTCCCACTCCAGTCTTTGCAACAGTACAGAAAGCCTTGGACTTCGAAAGAGTAAGATTTATTATTCCCACAGCAGTTTGTGCAACAGTAGTTAAAGCATTGGACTTTGGAAGGGTAAGATTTACTATTCCCACTCTAGTCTGTGCGACAGTAGGGACAGCAAAGGACTTCAAAGTGGTAAGATTTACTATTCCCACTCCAGTCTGTGCAACAGTAGGGAAAGTGTTGGACTTCAGAGGGGTAAGATTTACTATTCCCAATCCAGTCTATGAAACAATAGTGAAAGCGTTGTACATCGAAGGGGTTAAATGTACTATTCCCACTCCAGTCTGTGCTACAGAAGGGAAAACATTCACTATTCCCACCCCAGTCTGTGAAACAGTAGGGAAAGCATTGGACTCTGGTGGGGTTAAGATTTACTATTCCCACTCCAGTCTGTGCAACAGTAGGGAAAGCGTTGGACTTTGGAGGGATAATATTAATTGCTCCCACTCTAGTCCGTGCAACAATACGGAATGTACTTCACTTGAAACACATCACATATTTGAAAAACCCTGTTAATTTAGAAGAAATATAAAATTCTAAATAGGAACATGATTAATTAACCAAAAAAATATGGATGTAAAAATAAAAAGCAATTAATTTTCATGACTATTACATAATTTGATATTTAATTATCAATTAATTATTTTCAAAATATATTTATAACTTAGTTACTTTCCCCCACTATACTCCCACAAACCTAGTGCCCCACACTTGAAATATAACTAAAAGAAATAAGTATAACACAAATAATATAATTAATTATAAATGAAATAATTGTCAATAAATTAATAATGATTTATTAGTTAATTACTACTTAATTAACTTATAACTCTATACTCCTACAAACCCAGCAGCCTGCACATAAAATATAATTTAAAAATATATAATTAATAAACAATTTACTTAAAAAATAATCAATTTGCTAATAGATAATACATGAATCAGTAATTGTTAAATATGTATTTCTTAAATAACATACTATCCTATACCCTACAAACCCAGCAGCCCACATCTATAGAATCTTTTGTAACTTCCCGCCCTATAACCCTACAAACCCAGCAGCCCGTACCTAATATATAACTTACAAAATATAATTATTACACAATGTACATAATTAATCATCAGTTAAATAATTAATAATAAATTGATTGTTAATTAATTATACATAATTTACTTCTGACCCTGTACCCCTACACACATAGCAACCCACTACAACAAAATAAATTACTATTAGCAATTAAATAAAAATTTATAACTCACTTATAATTACAATCTATGTTTAAAAATATGATTAACAATTATACAAACAATAATACCACTTAAAATTAACATCTGAACTAAAACACATAACAATAATTAAAATAGTACATTTTTTACAAAGCGGTTATTGAAAACAATATTAACAAAACAATTTTCTTGACAACGATATTACCTGAAAAAAAACGATATTCTTGACAACGATATTTCTGCATCATGATATTTTTGTATCACAATAATTCTGATATTAAAAACTCAATTTTTGGCCAAATACCACTCCATCCATGCTTGCAGGTATCAGGCCAGGTCTGTTTGATGAAGGAAAGAACCACCATCCCCCGAAAGTGGGTGAACCACCTGCATGGAGGTTCCTAAGTGAACAGTTGGATTTCAATGATCTTTCCCAAAGCCTGCCAAGGGAAAGCTTATAAAATGTACACTGAAGGGGCACAAGGAGTATGCAAGAAGATGGTATGTGCAAGATAAGGAGTAATAGTTAACTTGGGATTGAAACTGCTACCCTTGATTTGCCTTTTGGTTTCACCACTGACACTCCCCTTTACTGCTATTAGAGGTCAAAAGGTATCTTAGTTTAGTGCCACCAAGCTTTCCATGTTTGTGGACCAATGTCCTTTGGAATGTCTGAAAAGAAAAAATGAGGGTACAGTTGGCGGGAGTTAGGACTGTTTCAAAGGACTGGCAGGAGTAATGTTGGAGATATAGGTGAAGGCTAATATTTCAAGTACTGGAGGTGGGCAACGGTCCAGAGTCTGTTCTACAGTCTATTTCAGGGAAAGACCAATGGGTGCCAAGAATTAAATGGGTGGACCTTCCACCTGACCAAAAATCCATTGCAGTGCAGTGACTGAGCATTGGGGATAAAAAAATACAATTTGACATGAGCAACAACTTATTCACTCTTTGCCAATATGTTTCCTGGACATGCAATAAGACACCACCTTGGCAGGATAAAATCTGGGCAAAGTAACAATATCTTTCAGGATTAAAAACGGAAAGGTGTGGTTCACAGATGGCTCCCAAGATAAAGGTCAGCAGTCAGTGTCATGAGAACCTCAGACTTAAGCAGAATGTCAATCAGTGCTAAGTCCACCAGAGCAGAAAAGAAAGGAGCAAACCTAAAAATAATTTTGAGTTTCTTCCTGGTTACTAGCTACTTTTACTTTTTGTCACATGCTTTTTTACACACCTGGTGCCAGTTCGAGTAAAACGAAAACACCTATTTTGATCTATGCCAACTTTACGTCAACTGACATTCTGATATGTTATTTTATTTCGTGGTACAATGACTCACAATAGTTCGAAGGTAATCTCAATGATTCTAAATGATTACTTGTTTCATGACGCAAGGACATTCACTGTTTGGTGGGCTCCTAATTTTGTAGAATGAGCTCCTCTCAAAAGAATATAGTCACCTGCCCTGCCGCCCTCAAAAATGTTGCTTCAGTTCCATAGTCCACGGAAATAGAAAAAGGCTTTGACACAAGCAATATGTCTCTCCTTTATAATGTGAGTGCCAATCTGTTTGCCTTACCAGTATTTGTCTGTAAAGTATAGTTTAAACAAAAGGAAAAGAATAAAATCAAAATGCTGGTGGAAAAGCAAAGAGGTCTTATGGCATGTCAGAACAGAACACTGAAATACATTTTTTGGGCCTATATTGAAGCAAAGTTTATGTTTCAAATACTTATCACCTAACAAACTCTGAACAGGTTTTAAAAAGAATAAGAAAGAGCCAGAAAATAAAGGGAAGCACTGGCCAGGCCTAAACTACTTTACACCGGATTCAGCCATTTGGTCCTCTGCAGTACCCAAGGAGGCAGATTTATTGGCCTCCATGAGAAGTGTCATACTAATTGCACCTACTGCTCACATGCTGACTGAGTGAGCGCAGCAGATGGCCCTTCCCCCAGCACCATAAAAGCCTTCATGTGCCAATGCTTGTGTTTTCTTGAAGTATGTAGAATAAAGGAGATGAGACATGATAACCCTTAAATCTTCTCTGCAGCCATATCCCAGCAAAAATATCGCTGCTGTGTGTTTTTTTACCAAAAAGGTAGGAGGGCTAGGAAGCAGCACAGCATGGGCAGTGGTATTTAACCCTTTCGCAGCCAGGTCTCCCCCTATTACCCCCTCTGTGTCAAGCCTATTTTGGCTATTTGGGGCAGGCCTCCATAATTTTTTGTACATAAGGTATTCATGCCAAATGTACACCCTTTGTTTTCAACACTCAGGGGATTCTAAAGGTGCCCAGGGTTTGTGGATTGCCCTAGAGGGGACCGAGAAATTAGCCAAAATACAGATAGTTTGGGGGTTTTGTGGGAAAAAAGTTCTGCAGAAGAAAGCATCTGTCTTTTTGCCTGCAAACACATGGGATCAATGAAGGGTGTGCAATACTAAAACCATCATCTTCCCAGTTTTCAGGAACAAGCAGACTTTTGTCAGAAAACCAATTTTTTCAACACAATTTTGACATTTTACTGGGACATAGGCCATTTCTCCTATTTTTTGTGCGTTCAACCTCCTTCCAGTTAGTGGCAGAAATGGGTATGAAAACAATGGTGGATTCCGGAAAGCTAAACATTTCTGAACAATTGGCAAAATTCTGAATTCAGCAAGGGGTCATTTGTGTAGATCCTTTGTGGTTTTGAAAGTAACAGTTGAAAGAAAAATAAATTGAAATTGAGTTGAAAAAACCCAGCAATTTCTTGTGCCTACGTTTTCACCTGTAACTTCTAACTATGGTAGATTTTCAAAAGAAATATACCGTTACATCCTCTGAACCTGCGATACCCAGAGCCGATAACTGAGCTGCACCTTGCAATGGTATCTTATTGTGTGCTATCTATGCAGCAATTCATTTGGTAAGAGTGAAAAATAGGTATCAAGGAATTAGAGGGCATTTTTCAAAATCACCTATTTTTAAACACTGCCTTACATTTGGAAGGCACAAATTCAGAAAAAGACAATTGGTAATAACATTTGTTCTACTATTCTGTGTTCCCCTAAGTTTACAGATAAAAATGGTACCTCACTTGTGAGGGTAGGCCTAGTGTTCGTGACAGTAAATGGCCCAAAATGCAATGTGGACACATCACATTTTTCCACTGAAAACTGACCCTTTTTTGCAATGTGCCTAGCTGTTAATTTTGGGTCCAAGCTCAGCCGGCACCTAGGAAAACCTAGCAAACCTGTACATTTTTTAAAACTATATGCCCAGGAGAATCTATGATATGGTGACTTGTGTGGCTCCTACAATGTTCTGTTACCCAGAATCCTTTGCAAACCTCAAAATTTGTCTGAAAAAAAACACATTTTCCTCATTTCTGTAATGAAAAGCTCTGGAATCTGAGGGGAGCCACAAACGTCCTTCTACCCAGCATTTCTGCAAGTCTCTTGATAAAAATGGTGCCTCACTAGTGTGGGTAGACCTAGTGCCCGCTCTTAACCTTCCATTTAGATAACGGTTCTACTTCGCCTCTCTTCCCTCTCTGAGGCCTCCTCAGACCCTTGGACCCCTGACCAAGGGTCAGGCTCCCGTGCCAGCTCCCGGGAATCATAGAGCTCGCACCCTAACACGGGTTGGCGCAATCCTGGAAAACAATTACTGAGCCTAGGCTCCCTAGGGGCAAAGTTGAGCAACCCCTTCAAATCATTTGACATGCTAACCATCACCCAATCATCCAGTGCATGCATGAACTGATCCACATTTGGCCCTGGCTGTACGCTGCCACCATTCAAACTGGACGGTTTAACCTTAATGTCCACCTCCCTCATGCTTAACTCATGAGCTAAGAGAATCTTTTTCTCTTCCAAGGTGAGAGTGTTCCTGCTCTCCTCTTCTCGCTGTTCACTTTCAATTAGCAGCTTTTTCTCTTCCGCTTGAGTTTTAACTTTAAAAACTTCCAACTCATTCTCTCTGACCCTTTGGTTTTCCTCCAGCTCCTCTGGTGAAAAACTCCTCCCTGAAGGGTTACTACCAGCCCTAAGGCTGGTCCTTCCACTGGCAAATCCTGTGGATCAAATCCATTCCCTGGGTCATCCTCATCCACCTCAACATCATCCGTCTCCTGAGCCCCTTTGGCTTCCCACCAGGCCCTGAAGACCATTTGCAGCTACTCCTTCTTGGCACTGCTTTTCATGGGACATCCCAAAGCTCTGCAGAATTGCCTTAATTGTTCAACTTTGTAGGTAAGCAATGCCTCAATGTCGAACTCTAATTCTGCAGCCTCACTGGCTACTTCGCTCCTCTGAGACATGATGTGTGGCTTTAAGGTCGCTCAAAAATAGAACCAATAAAATAAAAAAACACAATATGTGGTTGCGTCGTGGTCTGCGCTACTTGTGGTGTACACCAATTACTGTGAGTGAATTAGCAAATACGCGTTCAATGCTAAACCGCTGACTACCAACGGTCGGTCCCAACCGCTGCCTCCAATGTTAGAATCCCACACCGCTGCCACCAATGTTAGACCTGGGGGTCGCTAGTTGGCTGAGTTGGCAGAGGTAGGTACCTTAGGCCAAATAGAGACCCTTGCTACCATGTCAGGGAAAGGACGCCTTCTCAGATAGCCCCCTCTTACCCCCTTGGTAGCTTGGCACGAGCAGCCAGGCTTATCTTCAAGGCAATTGTGTAAAGTATTTGCAACCATGCTCTCAGTAACCCAAAGATGACACCACAGATGGATTCCACACGAGTTTCATAAAAACGAGTATACATTTCTATAAAAGGATATACGATGAGACCACATGATATAAATTCAACATATGCGTATTTGTAATATTCCTCCTGGCCGGTTGTTAGGCCAGCCAGCTCTTGTAAGTTATGGCGATATTAATGAGCAATTCTAAAGGATCCACTGCAGTCCTAATGCACTGCTATGCATTTCGTAATGCTAGAATCAGGCACTTTGCAATGTAAAAATAATGCAGTTCGTTATCAACAATCAAGCAGTTCGTAATGCCAAAACAATGCAATGCGTAATGCAACAATCAGGTAGTTCGTTATGCAACCTAACGCAATGCGTAATGCAACAATCAGGTAGTTCATTATGCAAAAATAGAGCAATGCGTAATGCAACAATCAGGCAGTTCGGAAGGCAGAAATAATGCAATGTGTAATGCAACTGTCAGGTAGTTCGGAATGCAGAAATAATGCAATGCGTAATACACTAATCAGGTAGTTCGTAATGCAGAAATAATGCAATGAGTAATACGACAATCAGGTAGTTCGTAATGCAGAAATAATGCAATGCGTAATACGACAATCAGGTAGTTCGTAATGCAGAAATAATGCAATGCGTAATACACTCCAGCACCGATCACGGTGCCTTAGGTGGTCTCTCCACCACTCGTACTGACTCGCGGTCAGCTCTTGTCAACAGATGCCCCCACACAGGTATGGTGTAAACCAAAATGCAGGTCCGCACTCCGGCCCCGGTACTAACACTCCTTGCTCACACTGCAGGAATGGGAGAGGCCGAGAGCGTCCCTCTCTGAGCCCGCAGACCCCAGGCGGCGACACAAGTCACCTGGGGGTGCGACCTCACTCTCCTCTCCTCTTCCCGTGACTTGGGCCTTCGTGCAATCTTTGTGGATTGCGGGCAGTGGAACTCAGGCCCTCCCTCGACGGGTTGGCTCGAGGTCCCGCTCTAGCAACGGCGGGCTCAGGCCGGCGGTTCAGCTCCTCTGGGGCTGCTGTTCCCGGCTCCTGGTGCTACAAAGATTTCAGGCTTCAACAGGGCACACGCACACAGCGTCACTGAGACTCACTTGAGCTTCAGGTGTGCACGATCACAGGGCACTCATCACGATGGTCTCAGGCTGCACGAAGCACAAACACACAGCTTCGCTGAGACTCACTTGAACTCCGGGTGCATGATAACAGGGCAATCCTCATGTAGGTGTCAGGCTGTACAAAGCACACAACCACAGCGTTGCTGAGACTCACTTGGACTCCGGGTGTGCACAATAACAGGGCAATCCTCACGAAGGGCTCAGGCTGCAAAAAGCACAAGCACACAGCGTCGCTGAGACTCGCTTGGACTCCAGGTCCCCACGATCAAAGGGCAATTCTTACGAGGGTCTCAGGCTGCAAACAGCACATGCACACAGCGTCGCTGAGACTCTCCTGGAAACTTTTGTGTTCCTGAGTTTACACAACAGGGAGCCAGCTCACCTCGGACCCTTGGGGATAAGTTACTTCTGGACACAGCACACAGAAAAGTCCTTTCAAGCAGGGGGACAGAGCACACGCCTTTGTTAAAGCAGCAAACTGCAAGCCAGCCCCAGAACACACAACAAGGGTCAGTCCTTTCCTTCAGTCTCCTCAGCTGTTTTTTCCTTGGCAGAGGTTCCTCTTGACCACGAAGTAGCTTCAGTCTTTTTCAATCTTGATCAATCCATTTCTTCAAAGTTCAGGGGCTTCAGCTCTCATAGTTATACCCCTAAACGTATTTGAAGTCTTTGTGTTCAGGGGGGCACTGACCTCTGTTCAAACCAGTTTTTGGTGCCTTCCTGCCAGTGACACCTCCTTCCATTGATTAGTGGGGGTCTGGATTCTCAATTACTCAGAAGGAGATGGGACCATTGTTTATGGCAGCAACCCAGGCCTCTTCACCTCTAGGGGCTACTCCTCCCCCCTCCAGTCCAGATGCAGGTCAGCCTGTTGCTGTCTCACCTCCTCCCCTGGGTCAAGACATTTCCCAGATCCTATCACTTTCAAATCCAGACAGTTAATCGACAACCAGGCAGAGACACACAGAAATGTTAAAGCACAAAACCCAGCCACTTCTAAAAGAATGGTTTCTAAACACACAATGTAAGAAACACCCTCATAAAAATATGTGTTATTATATTGTGAGCTCGGGCATACTAAACTTCACCTCTCCATCTTAAGCCTTTGGGAAGATAGGCTTGAAAACATATTCCACAGCCTCCCCATTCTATCCTATGGGCAAGATGGCCTTTCAACAGTGAAAAACAAAATGGAGATTATTTCACTGTCAGGACATGGTACACACCTTAGTACATGTCCTACCTTTCACATGCACTGCACTCTGCCCAGGGGGTACCTTGGACCTACCATAGGGGTGTCTGATGTGCATAGAAATGGAAGGGTAAGGCCTGGAAAGTGGGTGCACTTGTCAGGACAACATGGCAGCTTAAAAAACTGCGTGCAGGCACTGCAGTGGCAGGCCTGAGTTCTCTCTTTAAGGCTACTTGTGTGGGTGGCACAATTAGTGCTGCAGGCCCACTAGTAGCATTTGCATTACCAGCCCTGGTATACATAGTGCACTTTACAAGGGACTTTACTGGTAAGGCAAGCATACCAATCATGGACAACCAACTACCATTACACTTTACACAGGAAGCACTTGCACTTTGACACTGATCAGCAGTGGCAAAGTGACCAAAGCATCAAAGTTGGCAACACCATGTCAGAAAAAAGGTCTAGGGGGAAAGCACAAAATGTAGGGAACTTTAGCCGAAAAGGGCCAAGTCCAACAGGGGTCACCTGAATTTTTTACAATCCTCAAGAGAAACCTACCAAACCCAGACATTTTATGAAAACTAGACATCCGTTGAGTGCAGATCGGCCTACAAATGTGGCTGATCTGCCCCCTAGTGGGGCAGAAACAGTCAAAATATGTGTCCCCTAATAAAGGGATGTAACACTTGCCCAAGGGGCCGTCCCAACATGGCCAAATCAATTATTCCCAGGTGACTAGTGGCTTCTGCTCCCCTACAAATAAGGCAAATCTGCCCCCAAGGGGGGGGCAGAAATGGCCAAAATATATAGCTGCCCAAGAGGCTGCTCCTCAAAACAACAATGTTCATGTAGAAAAAATCCCCAGTGACTTCTGCCTCCCTTGAGGGCAGATCGGCCTAAAAATATATGGCCGATCTGCCCCCAAGGGGGGCAAAAACGACAAAAACAATTACTCCTTAAAGGGTAGCATCACTTGCCCAAGGGGTCGCTCCCCAAAAACAGCAATCAGTAATAAAAAGATCCCTGGTGGTCTGGTGAGCATAACTGCTGCATTAGCATGGTCCCATCCAGGATCGTGCAGCAAGAATGTACTACAAAGAGACATCAGGGGGAAAGGAAAAGCTCTTTCCTTTCCCCTTATGCCTCTGTGCACTCCCCAATGCCTCCGCCTCTCTCAGGAAGAGAAACTTACCTCTGTCTACATTCATTGGAAGCAAATGGCTGTCAGCTCATTCCAGGCAGCTTCTAATGACGAGGGGGAAATAGGGGGGTGGCAGCTGAAGCGTTTTCATTGCCCTCGCTGCTTGGGGGGTAAAAATGCGCAGCCCACGGGGGAGCACCAGCCGCCACAGCCGAGGACAGAACCGTTCTTCCTCAGCACTGAACTGAACAGTGGGTAAGCAGCACACAAGGGAGAGAGCTATAAAACACATGCACTGTCATGGAGTGCTGAATGAAAAATAAAAAAAGTAGTTCCCTAAATGTGAGAAGAAGAATGATATAAGCCAATCAAAAGGATCATAAAGATGGCATTCCCTTGGTGAGGGACAAGCACAAGAAGAGGAAGGAAAGCCATTGATTAAACAACTTATGCTGTCTGGTAAGAGTGAACTAAAACATTCTAGAACCTGTAAACAAAGTGGATGCCAGCGTTCTTCTCCGATAACTGGCATGTGGCTGTGTTCACTCGTTGAAGTCAAGCAGGATAGAAGAGCTTGCGCTGACCACTAAAGTTTGCTTTTTTCCTAATATCTTGTCTGTTTTTATGATATATTAAAACAAATGTGTTTTCAGAATGCATTGAATCTCAAGATCTGTGAAAAAAACAATCTTAATTGATACCAGTACTATGAGTGTTTTTTCATTTGAGGGTATTTCCATAAATGTCACAAAACATTTTTAAATGATTTGGACTCTCTTATACTGTATTCTTATAAATGTTTTTCTGTTATAACACTAACTAAACTATATTCTCAAAACAAACAGCTTTGCTAACATCCTAGACTATAACAATACTTTCCTGAAGAGTTCCACTTTGATAATTGGTCAGAAGCTCCCTTAAGATGGAAGCACAACCTAGCACCTTAACCTTAAATTGAACGAGGAACAAGCACCCTTTAGAGGCATTGCCAGTATGTTGGACCCCACAAACTGACCTGTAGCTGGTAAAACATCTTTTAGATACTGCCTCCATTGTTTCATACTGCTTGATTGGGTTAGTAAAGTGTTGGGTAGGGAATATCACCTCCCTTGGGTACAGTCATGTTTTTCTTCCATGAGTGGCATTGTGTGTATCTGATTTTCTGGTATTGATTTTGGCCCAGCCTCACGCTAATCTAGTATGTGTGTGTGTGTGTGTGTGCAGAGGTCTAGGCCTTTCCTTTGACATGTGTTTGCTCCTGGACCTATCCAGGACCTGAGGTGAGCACCAATCGTGGCCTCATTTCACTAACAGTGGACTACGGTCCCTGTGATGGGCTTAGAATGTTTGTTAATCCACAGTAGTGACCTGATCTTTTTAGCTGTGTCAATGGAGCACAGGCCTTCTGTCCTACTTGTGTAAACTTAGGTTCAGCTTCTAAACGCTAACCCAGGTCCTAGCATTAATATCCCAATGGTTAATTGTGCATGTTTGTGCATGGAACCAACATGGTACATTCATTGTGTGTAAGAGTAAACCAGAGTAATGGATTTCTGAGGGATCCTGTTCAGGTGCCCGGGCTGAGCTTGTGCTCACGATGCAGATTTTGGGCCTGATTACAATTAAGCCCAGGTGGGAAATTACGGTCTGCCAACAGAGTTTATGTAGTTTTGCATACTCCACGTTCGCAGGCAAAACTACGACAGCGTAGTTAACCGGATCCTTCACCCTCCCAAACTAATTATGAAGTTAAAAAAAGGCACTTACCCACAGGAACTGCCTCCACCTCACCATGGCCGCTCTCCTTTCTCGTCCTTGGCGTCCTTCTTCTTTGAAAACCCCTATGTTATACGTCTTGCGAGTGCGCAAGGCACTACGCCTGCTCCGACCCGGGTTAATTACGATATCGGTTGGAAAGCCTCCAGCCGGCAGTCGGATTCCACTGGACCGTGTCGGAACCCATCAGCCTGACTCAGTTGAAACAATTCTGACCGACCCATTACGATGCTCGCGGTCAGAAGGGGAACAGTTTGGTCATTCGAATCGGTCCAGAGCGGCATTCGGAGAATCCGAGTTGGTCGAAGCCGATTCGTACAGGTCAATGGACAGCGTTACTGACTGACTTATTACGATGTTAGATTCCAACAGCCTTTTCGACTTGATCTATCCAACACAAAAATGCTGTCGAAAACTGACTTTGGGGGCCTCTAGCAGGCCCCCCTTTACCCTGAGTCTTCTGGTTTGGGGATGAGTTGGCACCCAAGGGACCCCCTCCGTAAAACCATGCACAGTGTAGCAGGCATAATAGGGTGCCAGTGACAGGGTGCAAGGCTTTCCGCAGACACCCATTTTCCCCATAGGAGCCTGTGTTGTCGGTCAGAACACAGGCTCCCTTTGAAGTCAATGGGAGTCCTTCCGAATGGTGTTCAGAAGCATCATAATCAGAACCAAATCCGACAAGAAGTCAGTAGTTTAGTTTCTGACCGACGTCATAATGAGGCCCCAAGTTGTTTTCCCAAACAATGGAAGTATATTCCTGAAAACCTAGAAACTGAAGGCTCCCTTCAAAAATGGAATTACTCCTTCTACTGGGTTGGCTGCTCATTAGTCTCACTGTAGCTCCGCCATTTGGTAGATGGTGGGGAGGAAGGATAGCATTGCAGTTTCTGTTGTTAATGTGAAAGGGACCCTCAGGTGAAACCAGCCTTTTGTCTTTTTCCTTATCAGAGTTCAGTATGGCTCATGGCATACAGGCACAGAAAGCCCACTTCTATGTTTGCCTCTCTTGTTGGTGCTCAAGGCTGGAAATTACCCTGCTGTCAGGACCTTCATACTACACAAAGGCTCTGTCTAGAGAGCAGCCTTGAGATGACCCGGAAAGGAAAGTCACATCAAACCATTTAAGAAAGTGCATACAGTGTTTGCTTTTACTGTATGAAAGTGGGACCCTCTGACTCACTTGTTCCAGTTCCATGTTCTCTATGACCAGTGAGGGGAGCCCTCAACAGAATACTCAGAGGACTGTTGCACAACCAGGGTTATTATGGGCCTAACAGCCAGATTCCAAGGAGTGAGGTGACAACACCTGAAGGTGTGCCTTGCTAGTAGCCGCTGTTCATCTGCCCTCAGTGCTTACAAGTCAGCCTGAAAGAAAAAAAAGGAGCTTACCACCCTGTAGGAGGTGTGACTGTCTAGGGAGAGCCAGAAGCACTGACACCCTAGTACTAAACAATTTGTAAAGAGGAAAGAGGTCAGAGGAGAGTGATTTGCTTGACTCAGATATCAGTGGGCATCAGGCTCTTTATTCTAGGCAGGAACTGCGAAATCAGGGCTACTCAGTGGCACAGCACTAAAAACAACAACAATGCCTGAGCTACTGCAACTGTGACATAACAAAGTGTAACTGTGCCCCGTGCCATGAAACTGTGGCTCAAAGAAGTGACCCCAAGGCTCATCCATGCAACTGTGACCTAGAGATTGACACACCTACCCTGTGCTGCTACACTATGACTTGGCATCCTGAAGTGTAGTCCAAGAGAAAGCCTAGAACCCAGAAGCAGGTAGCAGTGCAATATGGATGCAATCTGCTTCCTGGTGCAACGACAATTCCAGGTTTCTTGAATCTTTGACCCCACTCACATTGACTTCAGCTCCTGCTACCACTTAGAACAAAGACCTTTCTGCTGCAGGAGGCTACGTCTGACCCAATGCGTGCAGTCTCAACCAAAATTGGAAGACAGGCTGCGGGCTACTACTGGCTTGATACTGGCTTAAGCCATACGTTTCTTGGACATAGACTGTGTTGAGAATTCAGAGATTATTTTTGAACTGTGGTAAACCTAGCTTACCAGAGGGGGTTAACTTGCAAGCTACCATAGAAATTCCCAACATGAGGGGAGAACCCCTTGGACTGGGGGAGAGGCACCTCGTGGGGATATAAGATAGAGCCATGAAGGTATATTTAGCCAAGTGCTAAATTCTACCTGCTCATTATTACTTGTATAACTTATTTAGTTTTGTTGTGCACTAAATTACTTTTCTTTTTCGAAGTAAAGCACTGGGTTGGACAATCAGTTACTGGGTTGCTGTGTGATTGTCTAGTTGTGAGCCATACAAATAGAGACAGAGGACAAGCCACTGCATCCTGTAAGAGAATTTCCGGCACTGATCTCTGTGATCTTACACATCAAGCAAAAAATCAATAAGACAGTCATGGATCCACTTTACACATCTCTACTCACCTTCAAATTTTACCATGAACTGGGTATCATCAGTATATATGTGGTAAGCCATTTTGTATGCCTCCACAACTAGACATAAAGGTGCATTGTATCTGTTAAATGGAAAGGGGACAGGGTGGATCTGAATGGGTCACCACAAGCCAGTTGTTTCACCTTCGAAGAGAATGCCCTGAGCCTGATGACACTTCCCTAATCAGAAGACAGTTAGACAACATCCCGCTTAGGGCAGGTCTATGGACAATTTAGTCCATAAGCTGTTGAATGGTTTAATAATATTGAAATATCAAACACTCATTGTTGATAAGTGAAGCTGATATTGTACTTGTATCACTCCCTTCTAACTTATGCCAATATGATGGCTAAAAGACATCATTATCAAGCCGCCATTTTGGAAAATGGTGGAAGGGTTGCTCTGTTTACAATTAGTCTATCATCAGATGGCACGTCAGCAAGCAATGCAGGTATTTAAAAGAGCAGGAATTCTACATGTTTTAGAGATGAAGGGAAACAGTTTTTACAAAACATTATTGAACATATTACCAATTAAGTGGGGGTTGTGGACTGTGACAGTTACGTTAACCAAAACAGTCTGAAGTCCATGGATGAGCTTGACCAGAATTCCTAATTCAGTCTTCAATCTAAGCATTTGAGAATAGTTCTAATGGTTTGAAGGATGCTTATTTTCAGGATACTGGCTAGGCAGAACAAGACAATAGCTTAGCTGTCCTCTCAAATCTTAGCTATCTTTTTGACAATTGCATTTTCGGTGTGCATAGTTAGGTCGGCAAATTGTTTTCCTTGGCATCATACTGGTTGGATACATTTCCTGAGCATCTTAATGACTACCATTCACCAGTCAGATTTATAAGTGCACAGCTGTATTTGTTTTGCTTTTCCTGGTCATTTTTCACAACTTGAATTGGTAGACATGTAGGGGCAGATTTATGAGCCCCTTGCGCCACTTTTGCGTCACTTTTAACATGGGAAAAGTGACGCAAAAGTGGCGCAAGGGGCTCATAAATCTGCCCCGTAATGTTTAATTTCTTCCAAGACATCTATAGCCTTGAATACAGTGCCTGGTTCGAGTCGATTACCAGCTGTTTAGGCTCTTTTATGCAATTGTTATACAATGGCCCAATCAAATCAAATGTCTCTTCAGGAATGTTTAAAATGTAGAATGCATTAATGTATCCAATTCAAATGCCTTTAACATGCAGAACCCATTTTCTTAGTTTTGCTGTTGACCCTGTGCCTATTCCTGACAGGGTTTTATCATTTGAAACTCAGTAACTGATGTGCAGACCTGGGGAGTAGGGGGTGGGTGAAATTCTTGTGAGGATAGCTAAACACAGGATTTTTGCCCATTCATTTTTCTGCAAGTAGAGAGGAATTGAACCTGATCCTACTTGCTGGGTGTAAAAAATAAACTAACAAGCATTTGCAATGCAATCGGAACACATGGAGAGAAATATTGTCTTTCAGAGGGAAATGGTATAGTCCAAAGCTCTCTTTTTAATATAAAATCAGGGCCTTCGGTGGTCATATCACTGAAATACAAGATTTGAAAAAAAATATTATTGTCTACGGTTGCTCGTGGAAGACAATTTCTATGGACTGAAATTTAGAGAATGCTAAAGTGATTCTTCTACATTACTGACCTCTGCTGGCCGTTTTCTATCAAGAAAGGTAAATAGAGGAAGTTGCCAGAATGTTTTTTAAAAGAAAGTCCCTCAGCAGAAAGCAATTCTAGTATTTTACTGACCTATACCAGTCGTTTTCTATCGAGACAGTTAAATAGAGGCAGTTGACAAGCAGAAAGCAATTCTGGTATTTTACTGACCTCTACTGGTCGTTTTCTATTGAGACAGTTAAATAGAATCAGTTGAACAGAAAAAAAACCCTAAGTGGAAGCAGACAAGTCCTAGGGCTGATCTCCAGAGCCCACAAAGTGCATACACATATTATATAGATCTTACAGTATATACAAGACTTCTCAAATGCTCGACCTTAAAAGCACAGTTGAATTATGAAACAGTGTGAGGAATGGGACAATGTTTTTACCTTAACACTACCTGAATTAAGGTAAATACATCGCCCAGTCCATCACAATTCACTTAAAGCAACTTCCCTACAAGGAAATAGAGTTCAGCACCTACCTTCAGGGTCGTCCGGCTGGCATCACACTCAAGCACTCCTGCTTGGGAAGTTGTTTTGAATGCTCAAAATGAGGAATTTTAGTTTGCAGGGTTATTCTCCTTCATTTATCCCTATTTCCAAACCCCGGTAGGCAGAACCAGAAACAACGAAATTGCCAGAAGTTTTGCATCCACTTTCCTGGATGAGAAATAGGTAATTTTATCCAGGACTACGAAGAAATGCAACTGAGGCACTGGGGAGGAACCCAACTCATGTCCTCAACCTTAATTCACTGATGGCCTTAATTGCACATTCTTTACTATACAAGAGTGATGCAATCATGCTTCTTCAACAATGAATTTGTCTTTATTGTATACGATTTCAAATCCTCTTCCCCAACCCCACCACAACAGGCTATATATAGACTTAGTGGATAGGGATATACTTGAAGTGGTGTCACTTTTTTAAAAAGAAGGCAAACAACTGATTACCAATTACAATAAGAAATAAACGTTGTGAATCCTCAAAAGTATTAATAATTGGCTAATACGTTAATGTTTCCTGCTTGTATCTCTTGTGACTTTTTGTGTTTGATAAACGTTCACAGAGAAACAATGTATCGAGATACCAGCAAAATGTATTTTCATAATTCATTTAACCTCTTCTGTGCCCATGACGAGATAGTCTCGTCATGGAGCACGGTCGCGCTGTGCCCATGACGAGACTATCTCGTCATGAACCCCACCCACTAATTAAACGCCCGGCACAGGAGGGGGAAAGGGCATGGCACAGAAGGGGTTAATTCAAACACAATTATGCATATTTCACAGAAAAACAATTACAAAATTCACACACTCCTTATTGCTTACCAGGAACAGGGATATAGAGAGATCGGTTCTCAATGTCACCATCTCATGGTCCCACCTCTTCTATTTTGTTGAGTCAGCAGTTGAGAGTCCATTCCCTCAATAGTGCTTTAGTTATGGATTTTGAAAATACCAGAATCCCTTTGTGTCATCTTGGGGTGTCTGAAAATGGGGAATCGGATCCCCTGCTTTATGTCTAGCAGCAAATCTCCTAGAGTGATGCTGGAGGCAATAACCACATGTTTGTGATCTACATAATTTTTCATTTTGCCTATGTATTACAACTGGTGGCAGCAAAGGCATCGCATTCTTCAGGTGGGTCATCTGTCAGCTGAAAGATTCATGTTTATCCTGCTGTTTTAAAGTCTGTTCCAGAGGGGGCAGCTTTGGGGAGCATACAGATTTGTACACCTTCTTGAAATCATATTCCATGAGATTCATCCTCCACCTTTCTTCTCTTGGTGGTGTCTTTGCACAAGGCTTGAATGATGAAAAAATGCAGTTAGGGGAGGGGGGGTCCTAGGGAATTTAAAGACCAGCGAGAATTGGTTCCCTATATAATACCGATTCAACACACGAAATGTGTTTTGCACAAGGGTTGCCTTAGATGCTCAGTAGTTCCTGATAATCCATTAGAATGGAGAGCGATTTTACACAGAGCAGCATATGATGATTCTTGAATGCCAATTAAAAAGCCTGCTTCCCTTTAGGACTTTATTTGTCGTTCAGACACCTGCTGGTGTACAATATTATTTTACAGTTTACTTCCATTTCGACTTGGCATTTAAAACTACTTGAAAATATCAATGGAGGGAGAGAAAAGCAAGGGATATCAGTCTCCCACTCAGCTTCCCCCAACAATGTGTCAAAACTCAAAAGGAGTCTCTTTGAAAAAGGTTATTGGGAACCTCAATGGCTACTTCCGATCAATGGCATGTTATCCCCACTGATGGACTAGTAACCGGCAGCATCATCATCGGGTCTACATTCCACCAGGAGAGATTCTTTCAAGACAAAGCGATAGTGTGGGATCCATTACAACTAGGTAGTGATATAAAATTACCTCCTGTCCAAGGCAAAAGGAATGATTAAAATATGGGCAGGGGTAAGGTTAAAAAGGAGAAAATATGTTTCAGCCTTCCTGCACCCAAACAGGTCGATGGCTTTCGTCCGGACCATTAGATTGAATTGATCCCTGTTCTGCACCAGTCAAGACTCTATCCCAGGCTTGGAATGTATCAGATATTTTCACTCTGTGGGAGTACTGGAGAAGACACTGTTCCCTTCTATAAAAAGAGTGAACAATAAAGCATACATATATTCACATATAACCTATTCTTATTTTCCAATATTAGTTAGTTACCGATTAATGGTCTACTAAGTTGTGCTAAAGAACATCAGCATTCGTTTGTGTCAGTGGCACACTGTGTGGTGAAAGCTCGATGAGAAGAAACAAGAAAATCTGTTTTCATTTTTGAACTCTAAAAGAGCACTGACAAAGTGTCTTTTGAGGTTATGAAATATAAAAACCAAATACTCAGGTTGTTGATTATGTGAAGGGAGGACATCCAACGTGGCTTCACCCGGAGTAAGGTTTGTCACAGACACATGTATTACATATGGTGCACAAATATCAGATAATTGAAAAGCCCAGTTACTTGTATCATTTGTCATGGGCATTCTGAATTGCGAAAACAGGAAAAAATATCTGCTCCCTCTAGAGATGCGAAGGCCTTAACTCACAATCTCTATTAAGTAAGCTAATAAAATATGTTTATCAAACATATCCTTAGCAAGAAAATGTGTAGGCTTATGAGGAAAATAAATGCAGCATTCTTATACCGTATTGTTCTATCGGTAGGACCCAGAGGTTGCGAGGGGGAGGCAGACTGGCTGACCTTCTTAGAAAAGCAAATTAGAATGGGTATTCAGTAAAACCAACAAGAGAAAACACTTGTGTGACCGCTTAAAGCGGGGACACACAGTGCAATGTAGAGCCTCGGTGGATTGTACAACTCACTCGTATTGCAGACTGGCTCAGTCCCTCTCATCTTGAATATTACTGGGTGGGACGGTGGGAGCTCCTTTTATAATCAAGCCGTATGGGGATGTGACCTTCTCCATTCAGGATCTGACTACATTCCCTTGTTGAAAAAATATGAGACTAAGAAATTAGTTTATTTTTCTCTAAAATGCACTTGTCTTTTTGTCAAGCGTGATATTCTATGTCTCCAGGATTGTACTTACCACTGACCGTGTTTGTCTTTGGTGCAGCCAAAGACCAGAATGCCATTACTGTGCATTAAGCTTTTTCATATAGGGTGAATGACCTTCCTAACAGCCGCTAGCAATAGCTCATGGAACAAAATCATCCAGGGTCTCATCAGGACCTCGACATGTGTGTTGAAGGTGTATCTTTCGATTAAAGTTATCTACTGTGGATCACAGGTTTCATTCAGCCACTTCAGGTATTGTTCAGATCATCAGTCCCATTTTCCCCTCCTGGGGCTCAGTGATCAAGAATTAATCATATCAAAGAACGCGTACAAAGGAATATGAAAATGGAGATTACTAATCAATTGAGATTGCACATTTTCACAGAAGGCAATTCAAAAGAGGTTTTGGTTCCTTCCTAATTAAATATTTCATATTTTCATATTCAAGTGGCCACATTAGAAACAGCGCCTCTTATAAATTGGCCTCTCCATAGTCGTAGGTTCATGTGAGAGTTAAGGCTAGGCAGCATGGGTGGGTGACATGGCCAAGACTGCTATCTTTGCATTGTCTCTGGTCTGCACCACTGCTAAGAAAGATTGATGGGGGCCAGGGTGCAGGCAGTCATGTATGCGCACACTTACACTCTTACGATGCACTCCAGGGTCACCACACCACTTTCATCTAGTGGTTTGCAGGTCACAACAGAAGATGCCGGCATGACGGTCAGATTCAAATATGGACCAGTTGCACCCTCTGATGCAAGCATCATGAAGGAGACCTAGGAGCATGCACAAACATGGTTTGGAGTTACATACACTGCAGCCTGGGGGTCAGTGTTTCAATTGTAACCACGGCAATGACGAGGGACAGTGGAACCATCTACACGATATCAACCTGTTTGGGGGACAGAGCTTGACATTTCACAGGGGACTGGAAAACGGCAGCCCTATTGAAGGTACTGTGGGAGAGGAAATCTCGTTTTTCCCTTTATGCAAAATACATCCTGCACTGACTATTAGAGACCATATGAAATTGATGATTGTGGAAAAACAAACAGCTCCTGTTGTATTTACATAAAGGATATATGCATACAGACATGGCTGCCATAATATCGCCAATAATAGCATCATTTGTGTGAGTTCTTTGTTGCTGTCATTCTTCTTGAGTCCCCCAATGAAATCGCTTGCTGAGTGATTTAACCCCTTCAGTGCCACGCCCTTTCCCCCTCCTGTGCCGAGCGTTGCACTAGTGGGTGGGGTTCATGACGAGATAGTCTCGTCATGGGCACAGCGCAACCGTGCTCCATGACGAGACTATCTCGTCATGGGCACTGAAGAGGTTAAGCACATGTGCATGATGGTGTTTTAAAGAGCACTGATGAAGGCATAGTGCCGAAATGCATTTGCTGAAAATAAAATGAACCAAAGTCCTGTGAGTGCTGAGGTCCTGCTTTTTGGAGCGTCTCTCTCTCTCACTCTATATATAGATATATATATATTCACTTAAAAAACCATAGGTTTCACACATGTTATAGTTAGCTGGACATTTCACTCGTAAAAAACCAATGAAATTCCCCTGTTATAGTTAGTGCAGGCAACTATAACTCACGCGACCGCAATCCTCTGCTGATGACGTCATATATTACATCACTGTATTTAGACACTTATTTACCCATGTCTTCTTCCATTAATCTTTAGCTATACATATATTACAAATATTTATTTTTCATAAAGACACATATGTCATCAGTGATGTACTATCTGACGTCATCAGCAGAGGATTGCGGTCGCGTGAGTTATAGTTGCCTGCACTAACTATAACGGGGGAATTTCATTGTTTTTTTACGAGTGAAATGTCCAGCTAACTATAACATGTGTGAAACCTTTGGTTTTTTCAGTGAATTTGCAAGGTTTTTTAAATGCTAATTTCTAACTATAACGTGTGTGAAACCTATGTTTTTTTTAGTGAATTTGTAAGGTTTTTTAAATACTAATTTATGTATGTATTATTATATTTTTTATATATTTTTTTTACAATAAACTACCTATGTATATAGTTATAGATTGACTGTATCCTGTAATATGGAATGGCTCAGCTCTTTTTTTTTGAATTTGGATAAAGTTGAACAGCATAGTTAATATCTTCTATAAACTTATAAACAGTTTAAAATGTTTTTTTTTTTTAAAGGTTTTTCACCGCGCGCACCCCGCAATTTTTTTGAAAAAATAATAATGTTTTTTTCACCCTTCGGGGTCCTTCAGGGACCCCCTGACAAAGGCTAGGGGGTCAGGAACTCTCTACCCTGCCCCTTTTTCACGTTCTCCACCTTTCTTTTTCACTGTCACACACAAAATGGCGTCCGACACTTACTGATTTCGACTGATTGGAATGTTGACTTACATCTAACCACCTATCAGAATTACGCTCACAGACATTTGGTGCGCGCCCCGTGCGAGCACGGTGCGCGCATATAGATATTTATGTACATTTAACTGCAATTTTCTCAGGAACTACTGAACAGATTGACACCATATATGCAAAAGGCACATGCCTGACCTGAGGACTACCTCTTTGCCAAATTTCAAGTAATTCTGTTCAGCCGTTCGGGCTGTACCTTCGACTTAAGGTCCTATGGGAAAATGCATGGGGAAAACGCGTTTTGGGACCCCCCTTTTTTCTCAGCCCCCGCTTGACGAATCACCCCGAGACTTTCAGGCTAGGAGCTGAGCAGAGCGCCCCATTAGTTTTGAAAATTTCATGAAGATAAGTCAACCGGCGCCAAAGTTATTCAAAATTCTCTATGGGAACTCGGTCCTAACTATAACTATCTACTGGCAATCACCAGTAGATAATATATATATATATATATATATATATATATATATATATATATATATATATATATATATATATATATATATATATATATATATATATATATAGATGTGACCAAGAGCTTGTTTGCTCGAAACGCGTCTTTTTGCCCTGTGATTAAAAAAGACTATCGGAAACTGGATTCGTGTGGCTCCTTTCTTGCATCAAGTGAAGGATTTGCGAGTTGTTTTGGAATATATATATATATATATATATACATACATATATATACATATATATGTATAGACACTTTTACATGCTCCTACCCGCTGGGGGTGGACTTAGTTTTTGCTGTAGCGTGGTGGTAGCTTTAAAATTGCACCTGCCATGCGATAGCAAACACGCAATGTCCTGAGAGTGGGCAGCCCGGGACATAACAGGTGCCCAGGTCTGGGAAATGGGTTCCCCAGGGCATTTTATGTCTCCAGAAGAGGAGCAACGCAGCCCACCTCCCTTTCCTATCCAAGGCTGAGCCCTGGGGGATGGGGTCCCTGAGTCCAAATGCTACATGGGAAGAAGGCTGCGTGCCCACCTTCCCCATTACTTTAAAGGGCGGGCCCCAGGAGATGGAGCCCCTGGGGCTGGAATCATTCTTTGATTCTTCATTGAGCTGTGACAGCACTGCCCCGATGCCATGCTCCGACGCATCCGTTTGGACGATGAATTCTTTGGAGAAGTCAGGGGCCCTGAGGACAGGCGCCACACACATTGCTTGTTTCAGGGTGTCAAAGGCTCGTTGACACACCTCGGTCCAGATTACCTGTCGAGGGTGCTTCTTTGATGTAAGCTCAGTCAAGGGAGCCACGACAGTACCATACCCCTTGACGAAGCCTCGGTAGTAACCGGTGAGGCCCAGAAAGGCTCAGACGCCCGTCTGAGTCTTGGGGGTTCCCAGGCCATGATGGTTTCAATCTTGGCCTGTAGCGGTTGCACCTTGCCCCGACCACCAAGTGACCGAGGTACACTACCGACCCCTGCCTGATCTGGCACTTACTGGCCTTAATCGTCAGACCCACCTGCTGCAGGACCTGAAGGACAGCCTGAAGGTGACACAAATGGTCCTCCCAGCTGCTGCTGAAGACGGCAATGTCATCCAGGTAAACAGCCGAGAAAGCCTCCATCCCGGAGAGGACCTGGTTCACCAGCTGCTGAAAAACGGCAGGGGCGTTCTTGAGCCCAAAGGGCATCACGCAGAACTGGTAGTGACCCTCAGGTGTGGAGAAGGCTGACCTTTCCTTTGCTCCATCTGTCAGGGAGATCTGCCAGTACCCGGATGTAAGGTCGAAGGTACTCAGATATTGGGCAGCTCCCAACCAGTCAATGAGCTCATCCGCCCTCGGGATAGGATGAGCATCGGTCTTCGTCACAGAGTTCAGTCCCATGTAATCCACACAGAACCTGAGTTCTGGGGTGGTGCCCGGCGGGGCAGCTTTAGGTACCAGTACCACCGGACTGGACCAGGGACTGCTTGAAGGTTCAATTACTTAGTGACTTCACCATGGATGCTAGCCTTCACCTTATCCGACAAGCGGTAGGACTTGGACTTCACAGGTGGGCTGTCCCCTGTGTCCACATCATGGGTACACAGATGAGTCCTTCCCGGGATAAGTGAGAACAGTGAAGCGTACTGCTCCAGAACCTGGCGGCAGTCTCTCCGCTGTTCGGGAGTTAGAGATGGTGAGAGGATCACTCCCTCTACTGACCCATCCTTTTCTTGGGACGCAAAAAGATCAGGGAGAGGTTCACTTTCCTCTTCCTTTGACCCATCAGTCACCATCATCAAAGTGACCTCTGATCTCTCTTGGTGGGGCTTGAGGCATTTGACATGGAGCACCCGATGGGGCTGCCTGGGGGTCTTAAGATCCACCACATAGGTGACCTTGCCCTTCTTCTCAATCACCTCAAAGGGGCCTGACCAGCGATCCTGGAGGGTGCTAAGCTCTCCAGGCTCCATGACCCACACCTTCTGGCCAGGCTCCAGCTCCACCGGGTGAGCATTTTGGTCATACCACTCCTTCATGACCGTCTGGCTGGCTTCTAGGATTTCGGAAGCTTGCTTCCACAACCTATCCATTTGGCTACGAAAGGCCAGCATGTAGCTCACCACATCCGGGGGAAGTTTTCTGGGAGTCTTTTCCCATCCATCCTTCACCAGGCTGAGGGGTCCACGAACAGGGTGCCCATACAACAGCTTGAATGGGCTAAAGCCCACTCCCTTCTGCGGTACCTCCCTGTAGGAGAACAGCAAACAAGGCAGGAGGACATCCCATTTCCTCCGCAGGCTCTCGGGCAGACTCCTGATCATGCCCTTCAAGGTTTTATTAAACCTCTCCACCAGACGATTGGTCTGAGGGTGATAAGGGGTGGAGAACCGGTAGGTGACTCCACACTCCTTCCACATAGCCCACATGTATGCCGACATGAAGTTGGCACCTCTGTCAGACACAACTTCCTTGGGAAACCCATCCGGGTGAAAATCCCCATCAGGGCCCGTGCCACCGCAGGTGCAGTAATGGTCCTCAGAGGAATAGCCTCTGGGTACCGGGAGGCATGATCCACCAGAACCAGGATAAACCTGTGACCAGCAGACATTGGCGGATCCAATGGCCCAACAATGTCGATGCCCACCCTCTCAAAGGGGGTGCCAACGACAGGCAGTGGTTCCAGGGGAGCCTTCAGCTTCACCCCTGTTTTCCCACTAGCTTGGCAGGTGACACACGTCCTACAAAAAGTGTCGGACGTAATCCTCATCTGAGGCCAGTAGAAGTGAGGGACAAGCCGAGCAAAGGTCTTGTCCTGTCCCAAGTGTCCTGCCAAGGGTATCTCATGAGCCAATTCCAAAAGGAAGGCTCGGTAACGCTGGGGAACCACCAAGGCCCGGGATGATCCATGCACCGGAGCCTTGGGTTCGCTATAGAGGAGACCATCTTCCCAATATAGGTGGAAGTTCCCCGAGACGTTACCCGCTGCCTGGGCTTTCGGCCTGCTGCCGTAAGCCCTCAAGGGTGAGGCACTCATTCTCGGCCTGACAAAACTCCTCCCTGGTAGGTCCTCCCTCCACCTGCCATTCTGCAGGGGTAGGTAAGCCCTCCAGGGAAGTCATATCCCCCTCTGTGGACTCCGGGACCACCTCAGTTGCCCTATCCATCTTACGAGGTGCAGATGCTGGGGCAGGCTTCCCCTGTCCCCGTTTACCCTTTTTGGCAGCTGGTTGGGCTTTTGTCCCAGGCTCCAACCTCTGCGAACTCCCCCTCCGGGCAGTCGCGGACCGTGTGTTGGCACAAGTCCACTCAGGCGACCCCAACATCTCCATATGAGCCTTGAACTCGACCTCCTTCCAGGCCGTATGTTCAAGGTCATTTCCCAACAGACAGTCGACCGGCATGGCAGGGCTTACCGCAACTCGAAGAGGACCCGCAACCCCTCCCCACTCAAAGGGAATCTGAGCCACCGGATCGTGACCCTCTCGGTTGTCAGCCATCACAACCGGGTGGACTACTTTGGGAACCACTTGCTCTGGGGACACCAGCTGACTCCTTACCAAAGTCATGCTGGCTCCTGTGTCCATCAAAGCCTCCACCCTCTGGCCATTGATGGTGACCCATTGCCTGTACTTGGTAGTATTCGAGGGCACATGGGTCTTAGGAACCATCTCGCAGTCTCCCAGGGACACTAATGTTAGCCCTGCCCACTCACCTCCCTTATCTAGGGGCAACTCCTCCCCGAGCATTGCACTCGCCACCCCAGGGGTCTTTCCTCCAATGGGAGGGTGTGGTCTCTTGGGACACTTGGTATCCCCCTTGTAGTGCCCAATCTCGCCACACTCATAGCAACGGACAACCCTAGGCTGCTGAGCACGGTCAGGATAAGGGGGTATGTCGGGGCCAACCTTAGGAGGGAATCCTGATCCCTTTCCCTGCAAACTCTTTTGGGGGCCTTTAGGGAAATCCTTCTTTTTGTCTCCCCCCTCTTTCTTCTGGGGAGCGCCCTGTCCAGTCCTTTGGGAATCCCCCCCAGTTCCTTTTGAAGACACCCGGGTACTAGCCCAGATGTCCGCCTCTTCCGCAAGCTTCCTAGGATTAGTCAGCTTGCTGTCCACCAGGTGTTGACGCAGCTCCGGAAAACTTTTCTCGAGGAGATGCTCCCTCAAAAACAGGTTATACAACCCCTCGTAGTCTTTCACCTCACTGCCCTGCACCCAGCCCTCCAAAGCCTTTTTGGCGTATTCCAGGAAGTCCACCCAGTTCTGGGTGGCCAGCTTTTGGCTACCCCAGAATCTCTGCCTGTACTTCTCAGGGGTCAGCCCAAACTTCCTAATCAAGGCGACCCTCATGGTGGGGTAGTTGGTCTGCTCCCGTTGTTCTAGTGCTGGAAAGGGCATCCCTCCCCACCAGAGGCATGTACCTGTACAGACCACCCCCCCACTGGGCTTCCGGGATCCCATGGGCTCGCAAGGAGACCTCATAGGCAGCCAACCATTTGGCGATGTCGTCTCCAACACCGTAGCTGGCAACTACGTCCTTTGGTAAGTGGGGTCTAGGCTCCCTGGGAACTTCTTTCTGTACGCTGTCACCAACAGAACTACTGGGGGTCCCTAACTGAAGGGCCTGGAGATCCAATTCTTTCAAATGGAGCTCATGAAGGAACATCCGCTCTTCCCTTTCCTTCTCCAAGCGGGCTAATTCCATCCTGAATTGCCTCTCCTCCCTCCTGTCGGCTAAATCAGACGAAGACAGGCTTCCCCCTGAAGCGCTACTACTGGCCCTTGAAGGTGCCCTGGGTCCTGCAACCATATTGCTGCTCTCAGGGGGGAAAAGTGATTTTGCCCCTTCCATGGTGTCCGGTTCCAGTCCCTCCTCCTCCCGTTCCCCGCTATGGTGGGCCATCACCCAGGCTCTCAAGCTAGTCTGGAGCTCCACTTTCTTTGCTCCCTGCTTGAAAAATACCCCCCTCTCCTGGCAGAATTCCTTTAGCTGGGTTACAGTGTACTCCTCTAGCCTACCCAGCTCAAACTCCATCCTGCCAGGTGGGGCCCTAAACAATGCGGAAAAGAACTCACAAGGTAAGAAGAACCTTCTTTAAAAAGAAAACCACACCACAGGACAGGAATAAATTTGGAAAATCCAAAGAATCCAATCAGGGAGACAACCTGGAGAAAACTCCAATAAAAACAAAAATCAGGTGTAGGGTGCGTGGCGCACACTGAATTGCTGATGAGTGGTGCGCAAGCACAAGCTCAGAATCCCACCGCTGAACACCAACTTGTTGGACCTAGAGTCCTATGGTAGCTTGGCTCAGGTGGAAAGGCCTCGTTCCAGAGTAACATGTCGTGCTTGCATCACACTCACCTCAGCACTCCAGCGTACCACCACTAAAAACGATGCTACACCAAGAGATTAGAAAAGTTAGAAAAGCTTTATCTTTCCTTTTATCATGTTTCTCTTTTCTTTCAAATGAAACCAATCACTATTTATCTATATCACATTAGGGTCAGAACATTTAATTGTGACTAGATTGGCAGTACATAAATACCTTAGACCTGGTATGAAATCAAGCGCGCCACCTGGTGATCCTGGGGAGCGTCAAACACAGTATAACATAATCAATAGCGCTTTTAAACTTTGCTTTGAACATAGCGCTGCACTTAGCAATTTCATAGCGCTTTAAAGTAGGTCAGTGAACATAAGGCTACACATAGCAATTTCCTAGCGCTTTAGAATAGGTCAGTGAACATAGCGCTACACATAGCAATTTCCTAGCACTTTAGAATAGGTCATTGAACATAGCGCTACACATAGCAATTTCCTAGCGCTTTAAAATAGGTCAGTGAACATAGCGCTACACATAGCAATTTCCTAGCGCTTTAGAATAGGTCATTGAACATAGCGCTACACATAGCAATTTCCTCGCGCTTTAAAATAGGTCAGTGAACATACCGCTGCACTTCAGATATGGCCCTCAAGCAGAATGTAGTGCCTAGTGATTCAATAGCGCTAAACTTGGCGATTCCCTTGGGCCTTGACCTTGTCATACCCCTGGGCCAGACATCACAGCTCTACCCCTGGCACCCAAATGAAGTATCACGCATCGCCTCTCCTGGGAGCACTAGGCGGGGTACTGGGGACCCCTCATTCTCCGTCAAGCCGGAATATGTCTTCTCGCCCGGTAGGGGTGAAGGCGCTCTTTGTGGCCCCCTTTGTTCTCCCCCTCGAACTTTCAGTCAGACACCTAGTGAAGGGCCCGTGGCCCAGTTCCTTCCAGTTCTGTGTCAGTGGGGGTCTAGCGGCGCCGCGATGGATCTCCGCGGGGAAGGGGCTGCTCAGGGCCTCGTGGGCCTCCCGCCCTCCTCCCCGGGAGTTACCTGACTCTTCAGCCGTCTCTAGGCCCATGCGCTGGTTTCACTCCTCACGAGCCTCCCACCAGTCTGCGCTCTACGCAGCGCGGTCCGGAGCCGGCGGGGACCTCACGGCGGGCTCTCTGGCCTCCCGGCGATGTCCGGGCCGAGGGCCTTCCCCGCAGCAGTGGTCCGGCGGATTTTCCTTCAGCCTTCAGGGGCCCGTGCCCGCAGCCGCCAGGGGCAGCGCAGCCTGCGAGGGCGCGGCCCAGTCGGTGAATTGCACAGCGGCGGGTGCGGCGTCGCGCAGTCCGCCCCTGTCACGTGATGGTGGAGGGCAGCTTCACGGCCTACCAAGGCCTTTTTCCCCGCATTCCGCTGTGTTCCTCAGGCTGCGACGGCAGCAGCGGGGCCCCGGGCTTCTCCGCGGGCCCCGGCGACAACGGGGGCAATCCTTCCGGCCCTGGGCCGTAGTGGTGAGTAATTCATTGTGGTAACCCCGACGGGGGTGGTTAACATTAAGGGGGGGTGTCCTGCAGCTCGGGGGTGATGATTATTTCGGCGCCCAGCAGATTTCCTGGGTCTGTGGCAGTGATAACGTTTTATTCAGCCAAAGGAGGATGACAGTCAATTAGATCCCAATTATTCCAGGGCTCCGGCCAACAACAGGGAAGTAGAGGATAAGGTCGGAGATAGTAACTCTCTTCCCCGGTTCTCTTCAGTGGTCCTGGTTAGGCGGGGAGCACCAAAGGTTGATGTGATCCCAGGGTCAGAGGCTGAAGGCATGGCTAGGTCATGAGGTAGGGGGTAGTGTCAACCGAGGGGGGGAGAAAAAGCAGGCCCTTAGAACAGTCAGTTCCCCCCTCCAGCGCACCTACCTCCCCACTCAGGTGCCTTACTCCTGACTACCTCACTTCACACACAAAATGGCCGTCGCACCTCGCCTCTATATATAGCCTGGGCCTTGACTGTCTAGAGTGGCCCAGAAGGTTCTGGAAACCCTCATGCCAGCCTATGGCCCAGGCTCTGAGGTGACAGTTTAGGCCACCATTTTGTGGAGGAGCGCCCTCTCTCCCTCCATTTTAGGGAAGCACCTTGCGCCACACCATCAATTAGTGATAATGGGGCGCCCAGAACCTCTAAGTCAACACCAAAAAAAAACTAGTGGACAGAAAAATTAGAGGGTAAAGGAAGAAAAATGAAGAGGGGACAGCCAAAGGACTGGCAGGTCTAACAGGCCCTTCCCAGTATTCTTACTTGGCTGGGCCCCGGGGCAATGGAGACTACAGAGATGCAATCTTCTTAGGAGGGTGGCCTTTCTGCCCCCTTCGAGTTTATGAAACCGCACGGGCCCCAGGGATAAGGCAGCATAGCCGACTCAGCAATACTGCGAGTGCAAGGTATGGGATTTTTTTTTTTTACATTTCTTTTGACCTATCCCACCGTCTGTCGACTCCCCCTCACCCCTCCCCGCATCCCGCCCCATCCGCTCTTACCTGTGCCGGCCACTCCTGGAGAGGACAGCGAGTGAACAAAGCGAGGTGATCGTTCATCACAACTGGTCATTCCATTACATGACAGGTTTCTCAATAGTAACACTGACTTATGAATATTTTAAGACCCTTGAGTGACAGTCAGTACTGGCACAGAAAAGCCCCAAAAATACATGTGCTAGAGTAGTGATCAGAGGTTCCTAGTGATTCATATATTTTCGTCTATCACAGTCTTTCTTCCATTAGACGCTCACACCATTAGCTGTTAGAAAAGTTGTCTGCAGGAACAGGGAATCAATTGTACAGGCAGACAAATTTGATAAACATCGCTTGTGCTTTACATCTAATTACAAGAATAAAAACAACAATAAATTGTGGAGCGCACATGTTTATTGCAGTTTTAATTTCTCCCGTGGCTCGATAAGAATGGGACCGTCAAAGCAAGTCTGTAAACATCTTTCAGGAAAAACTCTATGTAATGCAAGTCTAATTGCCCTACCTATTTTTATTGCAGATACTATCTTCCCCTTTCTGTGTCATGGCCCAGTTTATTAGAAACAGCCATACAGGTACAGGGATTTTTCTAACACATAAGTAAAGATTGAAATGCAAATTCTGTTTGCCTTTGTAATGTATTTTTTGGCACCTTGGAGTTAATTTAATGCCTTTTGTGTATCCCAAATAGCAGCACACCTTTTGAGAGCGATGGGGACACGTAATCTCATTCAGTTTTGTGCTCAGGAGTCTGGTTACTCACCTTCTTTTCAAGACAAATGTGCCAATTCTAATCTTTCTAGATTGTTGCTCATCAAAACTTTAATTTAATTCACATATAAATTGAACCATTAATTGACCTACAAGCCTTATTACTACAAAGTTTATGCTATCCGTTTTGATTTTGACTGTCTTCATATTTCGTTCCAGTACCTCTTACTCGTCTGTGGAAGTCAGTCATTATTTGTAACTTCAGAAGCTGGTAATTAAGGGTCTAATTTAGAGTTCAGCTAAGGGCTGCTCAAACGTGCCGAATATCCCTTCTGCCTACTTACAAGTCTAATATATCCAATCGACACTTATAATACGGTGGCCGAGGTATCTCCGTCACGTTTGTGACAGAGTAACTCATCTGGAAAACTCTAACAAAAAAACTCTACATTAGACTCATAGTCTGATAGCCATTAAAATGGACCGAATTTGCAGTATCAGTAGACACAAAGGCTGCCTTGGATTTTCTAGTTTGATTCTCTGACTCGCCGTCCTTATGTTACATTGACTGCATATCTAATTGTCCCCGCGGCCAGTGTTTAATTTGTAAAACAGTTGAGGGACGGACCAAAGTTTTTCTAATGAGCCCCTTGCCAGTGTGGACGAGTGACTGAGTTGCTGAATATCACAGTTGCATGGGCTTTCTACATCGAGGGGCATATTTACAACGAAGTGGCGGAGCGCGGCGTTAGCCTCCTTGGCTTAACGCCGCGCTCCGCCACTTCTGAAACGCAGGGCTGCACCATATTTACAACAATATGGTGCAGCCCTGCGTTTCCCCCTGCGCTGGCACTAAACTTAGCAGGCTAGTTCCAACGCATGCCCCCTTGCACCATAGTGTAAGGGTGTCTCTGTCGAGGGGAAGATTGTTTATGTGCAGGAATGGTGTTTTGTAACTTGTATGTATGCTGCTTAATGCAGCACACATAGAAGTTACAAAATGTAATTTTATTTGGATTGTTTATGTGTAGGAAAGGTCACCTTCCTGCACATAAGCAATAAATTGCAATTTGCTGTTTCTGTGTGTGCTACACAACACTGCACACATGGAAACAGCAAAAACAAAGAGAAGTATAGCTTTTTTCCCCGTTATGCCTGTTTAAGACCAGGTTTTACCTGGTCTGAATTTTGGTGCTGCCTCCTATTTACACCACCCTTGTAAATAGGGGGAATCATCAAAATCAATGAGTGTTGTGGTGGAACACCCACCGCAGCACCCATTGCCCTCCTCTTTCACAATAAGTACAGCGTGAAAAGCTGCATTATTTACAATGCAGCGTTACGCCACGTTAAGTGGCTTAACGCTACCTTGTAAATAAGGCAAAGCCCCTATCGCCACTAAAACATCACTAAAAGTGACGTTGTGGTGGCAAGGGTGCAATGCTAGTGTCTTCAAGGGTGAAATGCTATTAAGCAGAGCTGAACAATCAATGTCAGCGGTGTGGCGACTGGAAGCATAGTGGCCGCTCTTTGCAGTTAGCATCTCTCCCATGCTTAACAGCATTACGCCCTTCAGAACATTTGATGTGGAAATTGAAGTCCACACGCACACACACACGAGAGAGGTCTGAGTAGATATAATTCGGTGGTGACTTTAGCTGGGCCACACTCCCATGTATAGTCCTGAAGAAGCCGGAAATTGATTGGACAAAACGCATAGACTATCACTCAAGAGGAGTCCATGTCGAGAACAGAGAAGGAGTATTGATGCAAGGATTACCAGTCTAATTACATTGGATGTTTGTGTGTGACTATTAGGCAACAGGTATGAAGAATGGAAAGTGGACTACCTCATGACGGACCCAACTAGGAATGATATTTTGGGTCATTCATTGATTGCTACATATTGTCTGGATGGTATAATAGGTTTAATGAATATGTTGATAAATGATGATATTATTTAATAATAATGAAAGAATTATTGTAGACTTAAATGCATAAATCAATCCTGCTAGAGTTATGTTTTTTTTGTGATTGTCTGTAATTCCCCAAAGCTCTAGAGGGTAAATTGAGCTAACCTTCCAGGATAAGTAGTTCTGGATTTTTGGAAGCATTTGACACTCTTTACTACCAGATGCTAATACAAAGCCTTTTTCATTGCGAAATACACACAAACACCCTAAAATGAATTATCTCATACTTCATTGACGGACAGCGATTGGTATTCCTACCCCTTTTCATTTTTGCACCTCACACCCAACATTGTGGCATCCGACAATGGTCAATTATCTCTTCTTCCCTATTTAATTCTTACCTAACTCTCTTAAAAAACCTGATCAAATCATTTAACCATACATGAAAAACGGTGCCGAGATTACACAAATCTTTATAACAATGGATGACTGAGAATACCTCTAAAAGTTAAAATCTGTTGTTAGACTGCTTGTCTTAGACACATGAACAATGATTCACCACTTGAAGTTCAACATTCTTCAGACAGAGATTATGACTTCTGGACAATAGCACAAACACCAAACTACAGCCATATGGTTCAAGGAAATTGATGCCCTATTAGCTACATAAAGAGCAATGAGAAATGTGTGTATAACCATGGACTCATATCTATCCATATTAGCAAATACCAATGTGGTCACAAGGAGCACTTTCTTCACATTGAAAATACATTGTGACTCATCTTTTGATAACTTGAAAGCCAATAAGAATCACAGACAATTCTCAGTCTTGCGATCGCCAAGCTTGACAAAGTCAATAGTCTGTTCATCGGAAAACTCTTTCATCGTAAGCAGAATTCAAACAATTCAAAATGCTGCACCAAGGCTCCTCTTCTACCTGAACCCAAGAAAACACATTGTGCCAGTCCTGCAAACACTCCACTGATTACCCGTAGCTAGTTGATCCATGTTCAAAGTAATTTGCATTGTCCACAGAGCTTCACATAATTGGACACTGTACTCCTGGCTATCAACTTGGATCATCGAGCTGCTTTACAATAAGACATACATAGGGGAATGTAGTTTCACGGGACAAGCCACCAAGCTCTGGAACTCCTTGCTACCCAAGATTCAAATTATAAAGGAACACTTAAAATTTAGAAGAAAGGATTAAATATGATTGTTCGCATCAGTTATGAACATTTTGATAGAACCCACTTATACCTGCATAGACTTTGTCCAGAGCTACGGGACAGTACTGACCAGTACACCATACCAAGAAAACAGACACATGCACCCAACACAAACTGGGGGGCTCAACATAATCTGAAATCGACCTTGTCATACAGATGAAATATAATGACTATGCCACCACAACCAAAGAATACGTCTCTCCAATCTGCATCAGAAGCTGTAGTCAACTGAATATTGCATAGACGACTCTAGCCATAGCCCATTCCATACTTCACAGACATAGTTAGCTCATGTCTATAATCACAAAGGAGAGGACATTAACTTTGCCTTTATGATGGTCCTTCCATTCTCAATTTGATATAATTCATTGCATTTCATATACAAATTCACTACCTGATTCCTCATCATCAATTGGGCAGGCATATAACATATAAAAGGGCCTATGACGTCTGCTGGCATTTGAATGTTGCAGATATAGGGCCTTTTTATGAGTTTGGTGATACTCCTGTAGGAGCGCCACCACTGCACCCACAGGAGGGCTGCCAAGCACGTGGTGCACCCGCCCACCGGATTCTGACGTGAATTCAGAGCGGGCGGTGCTGCCGCAGTCTCACGGCCGTGGCTGTGCTAGGCTCATAGGAGAGCCTCCTTCCTTGCATATCTGCCACCCTTTTCACAGCTGGCTCACTGCCATGAAATGGACGGTGAAGTTGCTGAGAAGTCTGCAACAAATTGCTTGTCCTCAGAGTACTCTAATGTAGCTCATGCTCCTCATCCCAAATAATCATCTACTTTAAGCACAGTCACCCTATAAAAAAGATGATGATCATGAAGTGCAATTTGGCAAATCTCTCTACTTGACATTTCATAATGGCAAACATGTTAAAGAGAACTGTAGCTTAATATTTCTTGGCATATATCTGATTATCTCCCACTATTTATCCACACCTGCTATCTCCCCCTTGATGCATAAGATCTCAGAATGCCCAACATCCCTTCACAGCCAACATATATGATAGAGAAGATAAAAAAACAAATATATAGAATCAGGAATAACTTTATCCATCAAATCACTAAGCACTGCATCCTATAACACGATAACAGCACCTTGTTGGGCATCTCAGAAGAAAAGGAAACACTTTACACAGACTCAAAGCAAAAACTACACACTTCTGTTAGATCTGGGGGTCTCAAGTTGGCAGAGGTAGGTACCACTGTCCAAATAGGGACCCTTGCTTCTAGTCAGGGTAAGGGGGATACACTCCTTAGATAACCCCTGCTCACCCCCTTGGTAGCTTGGCACAAGCAAACAGGCTTATCAAAGGCAATGTGTAAAGTATTTGTACCAACACTCACAGTAACACAGTGAAAACACCACAAATGGACTCCACACCAGTTTAGAAAAATAAAAGTATTTAATATAAACTAAACAAGACCAAAACGACAAAAATCCAACATACACAGTTCAAGAATATGATTTTTAAAGAGTTCTAGGGTTTGTGTCAAAATAATCCACAGTTGCGTTTAGCCCAAAGTACCTGTAGATGCGACAAAAGTTCCAAATGGAAGCTGCAGCGTTGAAAAACAAACGATGCGTCACTCCTGAGACCCTGGGGAGGCAATGCGACAGCCCCGCTGCACGCAGCGGGCGTGTTCGACAAATCTGGTCTGTATGGGGAGGGATGCGATATCTTGTATGGATTCCGGTGCGCAGGTTCGGTAGGAAGCATCTTGCACAAGCATGATGCGGCGATCTTCGGGGCGGCTACGATCTCAGGTGCGGCGGTGATGCGTGGCGCATTGTTGATCTTCTCCTCTCACGACCCCTCGACGATGTTCATTGCGACGTGATGCGGTCCGCAAGCAAGCGGGGCGATGATCTCACCCAGCGGCGACGGCTCTGCGACGATATTCACAGCGACAGGATTCTTCCCGCACCGGGGCGATGCTCTCCGCAAGCGAGCGATGCGTTGGCTCTTGCAGCAGCAACAGGCGCTGCGACGATCTCCGCGGCGGCGGGAATTTTCTCGCACTTTCTCAATGCGCTCCGCAAGCGAGCGATGTGTGAAAGTTACAGATCTTCTTCTTTTCTTCTTGTCCAGCTCCCCAAACAGCAGGCACAACTTCCAGAGGCCCCACAATAGGATCAAGCACTCTAGTAAGGGCAGAACTCACTCAGCAGAGTTCAGGGGGGAAGCTGGGGGTGAAGTCCTTTTGTTCCTGGGACTTCTTAACAGGAGGCCAGCTCTCCTCAGGCCCTTGGAGATCTCTTCAAGCAAGGGGACACAGCAACAGTAAAGTCCTTCCCCTCTCCTTGGCAGCAAAGCAACTGCAGGTCAGCCCACAAACACACAGCAGGACACTCCTTCCTCTTCAGCCTTCCAGCTTTGTCCTTGGCAGAGGTTCCTTCTTGATTCCAGGATGATCTAAATTCTTGGGATCAGGGTCCCACTACTTATACCCCAAAATCCTTTGTCCTCTGAGGGCAGAGGGGCCTTTGCCTAGTCCAAACTAGTTCTGGTCAGTCCTGGAGCACTTTGTTTACATGACTCCTTCTCTCCTTTCAGAGTGCAGGGCAGAGACATCAGATGCCCCACAGGAGGTGGAGCCAGCATTGTGGAGGAAAGGCACAGCCCTGGAGCACTCTGTTGACATGATTCCTTCTCTCCTTTCACAGTGCAGGGCAGAAACATCAGACGCACCACAGGGGGTGGAGCCAGCACTGTGGGGGGCAGGCACAGTCCTATTCAGGTCTCAACTCCTCCCTCCCATCTAGATGTAGATCGCTCTATTCACCACTGGGCGGACTCACCCTGTCTCCCGGAATTCCCCAGCCCTGTCACTCAAACTCCAGACGGGTAATACACAACCTAGCAGAGGCAGGTATGGATGGTTAGGCAAGAAAATACCTCTAACAATCTTAATGCTAAACTCCTGAAACTACTCCAATTTGGCCAGAGCCAATTGTTAGTATTATGCACAAGTTTTAATACAGTACAATACAATAGTCTTATTTATTTATATATTTATGGCTCTTATGTATTTGTAATGATAGAAGCAACTTAAACAGCAATAAAATGGAAGTTGTCCAAGGTAATTATCATCTGTTCAGATTTCTTTAAGGATTTTATTTATTACATTTTTGCTTTTCTCGCCTAACACTGTAAAAGATACAGGTATGCCCATAGGAGGATCTCCACCCCACTGTGTCACTGTGACCCAGCTATACTTAAAAAATGATAAATGATAACTCCCGATGAAGACAAAATATCTCAGGGGTTTCTTCTTTTCCTGTTAAGAGGTGACATAATTGTTTTGAATATAGTTGGTCAATGTTTGCAATAATCCAGATGTGCAAAAGAATGATCAAACTGAATATGCCTAGGTTAATTGATGGTTATTCAATGAATGAATTCGTGAAAAACATTTGCATCTGTCACTTTTTGCTCCCACTGCCCTTCCGGAGACATCAGCTTCTACAAATTACTTTTTAGAGCTGTCAAGATGGCTTGAAATCGGAGCTTGAGCTTGTGCAAGCATTTATTTGAATGTATTAACTGCGAGTTCAAGCATTCCAATGAAGACCTTCATGTTTTCTTTTTTGTCAGGACTTTCTTATGCACATTTGTAGTTCTTGGAATATTATTTAATTATTTAATGAGCCCGGGCAGGATTAGTGTTAAATATTTTATATATTTAGTTGATAGCATTAATAAAAAAAATCAAATGTTTTATTTGTAAATAAAATTAATTCAATTATATCAAAAATACCATCTACAGTAAAACTAATATTTTTATTATGTATGAAACATTATTAAAAGTGGGGGATAGAATCATTGAAAGTTATTTAAATTAAGTTTCGCAAAAAGTAATCTACATTCATTTTAACTTTTTAAAAGGTTATTACACTATGTCAAATTTAAATAAATGTATTATTTTTTGATAATTTTTAACACTAAATTACATCTAATTATATTTTGAAGTAACTTAAATGTTTACATTAGTTGAACTGTGTATCCTATGGGGTTTTATTTTACGCTCCTACTTCCATTTTGTTTTATGAAATGGTGTTGCAGCACCAGTAGTTGGCCATATGTGGAGCTGGGCCTACTACATCTCTGAGCTGAAGTATATTTACAGCTGCTTTGAGGTTTTTTTGGCTGTAGTAACTTTCAGTCCAGTTTGTGTTCAGAAATGCGCTTACTCTTTTGTGAATGGGTGCACACTCCTTTCTAAACTCCTCCTAAGTCCAACCTTAAACACCCATTTTGCAGTAAGTATTCATTATTTTCCAGCCACCCCTCTCTGTCCCTCCCACATTTACTACTCAAACATATATTATTACACCTTCCATTTGCATCAATTCACACAATGATGATCACACCTGGTGACCTGATTGAGCCTCCTCCTCATGCTGAAGTCAGATGCTTCTTGTGCACGCTCTGTGGCCATGCTCATGCCCACTCACTGTTTATCCACTTGTCAGATCGTTTGTTGGTGCGAATGCTTGTTTCTATTTTCTCTCCTGCTTTCATACACCGTTGCATATTGATCCCTCATTAATGTTGCATTACCGGTGGCTTGGAACGCCCCGCTAACAGGATGATTGCTTCTCACTTCACATGGAGCTGCCTTTAGGGGATCATGGGGGAGTGCTCTCAGGGGGTCTCCCTTCTGCTCCCAGCTTTGTAGCCCTGAGGGTAGCTGGTCTAGGAGCTCAAGGGGTATGCACCCAAAGACCAGCATTGGTGCGCAGTTGTACCCTGTTGCCAGTTGCGACAGACCGCTGTTTGGTTATTGGAGGCATTGGATTCTGTACCCCCTGTATTCTGTTTACTAGCTATTTTATCTGAGAGCTGGAGTTTTGCAATATATAGCTTCTAAGGGGAGAGAGTTTCCTTGTGTTGAATTAACGCCTTGCATGATATAACTCCTTCAAATATTGTGGATCTTGTGGAAGTTCTTCGGACATAGTACTTTGGGGTGGTGGCAGCAGCTTAATACGGCGGTCAAAGTGGTGTTTGGAGGAGGAGGGAAATGATTTTGGGGGCATGAAATTTATGGTGGTTCTTGCTTTTGTCCATTTCTATTCTGGTAAAGCCAATTAGAACTATTTTATAAGCATGTATCTGAGTTTATCGGGCGGTGAGTGAAGGAATGTCTCCCCAAAGGTAAAGAGGTTCTAAGACCCTAGCTCTATCCAAGCTAGTAAAAGGAGCAACATCTGTGCAGGAGACCGAAGATAATCAAAGGGTCTCTTCTGGGCTGGAGAACTCTATTCCCTTGGACGAGATGCATTCCAGTTCCCTGCAAGTAGATTGGGCTTCTGGTAACAGATCTACTACAATGCAACACTGGCTAAGACATTGGCCATTTCAATCAAGGAGGTTGTGAGGAAACACTTTAATAATATAGTTGTATAGGATCCTGCAAACACCGCCCCCTCAGCCTCCTCTTTATTTGGTCGTATGGAGTTGCAGACCTCGCAAGTGAGGGAGAGCTCTGACATGGCGGTGGGCAATGTGTTGATGGATCTCTGTCTATCTTCATCATGGTGCTTGGTCCCTCCTTCTCTTTTAAGTGTTGCGGTCTCCGAGGATGAGTCCGATGCAGTAGGGGGTATGAAGATTGTGAAGTGGACAGAGACATCAGTGGCCGGTGTGGATACTACTGTTGCAAAGGCAGCTACAAACATTGGTTGATCAGGTCAGTTTCCCCTTAGGGCAATGGGGTGTAATGTAATTTTGATGTGTCTATGTCAAATCTAGATTCCTCGCTCTCTGCTCCCTCCCCAATACTGGAATTTCTCTTACTTCTGCCAAAGATGCTACATGGCTTTCTGGAATTGTCAGTTACAGTAAACGAATATCTGAAATCTGAAGCTTGGATTTTACAGGAGATTCTACACAAAACTAAAATCAATCAATTCTTCAATGTCATCTCTTGTAAAGCCTGTGCCCCCCAAAATCACAAACCTCTGGAGGAGGGTTTGGTCAATCTAAGCAGAGGGTCAGGAAGTCCTTCAAATGTCTGTGTCTAATTGGCCATTGTTGGTAAAGGGATGGCATCATGGGTGGTTAGGGAACCAGAGCCTTCGGCACCCGAGGGCAAGGGAAATAAAATAAATATAAAAGGTGCTAGGAAGCTCCCCCGAGAGGATTGCAAGGCCCGCACAACCAAAACATTGGCAATGCCATTAAGATCAGAGTAAAAACAAGGAGATATACAAAAGTAAATTTAGGAATGGAGGGCAATAAGGTACAGAGGGAGAAGGCTCTAACAGTAGTGGACCTACACTTTCCAATGAGGCATTTTTAGAGGATTTCAACCCATTTAATGTCCTACAAGATCCCGTGGATGAAAATCTCTACAATTCTGTTGGTCCCAAAGGTTCTGCTTCACCGCAAAATAACTCATCAGGATCCGAGTCAGACTCATTTTGAACTCAAAGTTCCTTCACATGCTTGTTCTTTTTAAACTTCAATACTCTGCAAGCTTTTGGGTGACAGAGTGAGGGTACGTCTTCCTCAGAGATCATGTGGGGTCTCAAAGTTCTCCTCGCCTTTTGTTGTTAAAAAACTCTTTCAAAATGCAGTGAAATTGAATGATGGTGGCATCTGGAACTTAAACAGGATTGCTCCCATGCGCACCAAGATCCAAACTGAGTTGATTATTCAAAAAAAAAAATACCGATGGGTTGCCTGCTTTGTGTAGGAGTTCTCACGCAGGGAAAGTTCCAACAAAATTGCTTGATTTTGTTTTACATTAATATTTTCTTTGCTCTTGTTTTGTTCCTGCATTTCCTCCCTCTTTACCCCTCACCCTGCTGCGTACCATCTTTCTTCTTTTCTCGCGTAAAGAGGGAAGGTGTGTAAGGACCTGCGTGTCATCCTTTTCCGTGTATCCCTATGCTATAACCTGCATGTCATGTCATTCTGTTCTATGCTTCTCATTGAGTCTAGAGTTCCTCATTCTAGAGCCTTCATCTGGTTTGTGTTCCTCTAGAACTCAGTGAATTCAGTTGCTGCTGGCGTTGTGTGGATAGGACGTTTTACAAGTAGACACCTGCTGTTCCTGAATTCTCGCCTAGGTGCAAAACAAGGTTCCAAAATACCCTCTGCATCGTCGTCTACAACAGGCAAACGGGCGAAAGTGAATCCACCATCTCCTACTAACTCGTCATCTTTAATATCTATGGAACTCATCCTTGAAATTCGTGCTCTTAAACCACATATGGAGGAAACCAATACCCGACTGCAGAATCTGGAAGCTAATTGGTCGCTTACTGAACAGAGAGTTGGTGATCTAGAGAAACGTGTTGATTCTGTACAAGGACTTACAAATCAAGTTCCTCATATATCCAGGGAAATAGAGCATCTTAAACAGCAAATTGAAAATGTGGAAAATCGCAACAGGCGCAATAATTTACGCATTTATGGTCTGGCCGAAGGCCTTGAAGGCCCTAACCCAATCTCCTTTTTTCAATCTTTTTTGCCATCTCTTCTGGGCCTTCCGGATAATCCACCCTTGATTATTCAACGTGCACATCGTTTAGGTCATGCCTCTCGTTCCCTGTCACCCTCTACGAAGCCTAGAGGAGTTATTTTGTATTTTCTAGAGTACACTGACCTGCTTAAAGTCCTCCAGGCTGCCAAACAACGTGGAAAAATGTCTTGGAGTGGTTTTAACCTCTTTTTTGCTCAACACTATGCCAAAACAACTGGTGATCGGCGGAGAACATTTTTGGAAATGAAACCCGCGCTGCGTACTCTCAATGCTTGATACAGCTTGCTCCACCCTTGCCTCTTCAAAGTGACTTATAATAACATGACAACCAATTCTGAAGATCCTGCGCTCCTCCAACAATTTTTGGACATTTTTTGAGTGGAATCCATGAAAGTACCTCGGTCATGAAGTTTCACATATCCATTCTTGTTTCTGTTTGTTATTTGTTTTGTTCCTATGGGTGCTCCATCTCCCTCCTTCTGTAGTATGTAATCTTATGCTATATTGGTTGACTCTTTAACATTTTCTTTCTATTTTCTTTTTATTAGGTAACATTTTTTGTGGTCCATCAATGTTTTTTGCTCTCTGTCTCTGCACATTTCCTGGAAGTTGCTCCCTCTTCTTGCCGTCTCGTCCTGGAGTTTTTTCGTTCAGCGTTCCATCGCCCGTATGTGGCTCCACCATCCCCGTGTCCATCGTTTATCTGTGGTATGTTTTTGTTACAATACTTCTTCTTCAAACATTTCCCTCCTTTTACTCCTTTGTGTTATGTTCTTATCCTCTCTCTCTTTTCCTATATTCTCTCTTTTCACTCTATTTTTTGGTACATTTATCTATTTTCTATATTCTTCTGGCCCTATACCTCTCCTTCTCTATCTCACTGTTTTTTACTATTTCAAAATTTCTTGCTTCATTCTAACAACATTCCTCTATTTCTACTTTATTCTCCTCACTTACCATATGGTTTTTTATTCTTTTCCTAGGTATATACTCACTGTTTTTACAAAACTTTTTCGATATAAATTATAACTTTATATGTCATTAAATATATTAACTTGGAATGTTAAGGGTTTGGGTTCTCCCATTAAACGACAATGTGTTCTATCCCATCTAGCAAATTTAAAAGGAGATATTGTTTTATTGCAATAAATTCATATAAAGGATGCTGAAATTACTAAGCTACGTCGTAACTGGGTAGGCCATGTTTTTGCGTCTCCTGGCTTAGGGAATCATAACGGTGTTGCTATTCTCTGCCATAAGCGGTTGAATATCCAACTTATACACCGAGATAATGATTCTGATGGCAGATGGGTTGTAGTGTCTCTGTTAGTTAATAACATTCTTTCACTAATTTTCATTTGTATGCTCCTACTACACAAGACAAATTGTTTTGGCCTCAGATTCTCTCTTCAGTGAGGTAATGTACTGATGATTACCTTCTTCTAGGTGGTGACTGTAACATGATTTTGGATCCCATTTTAGATAGAAAGTCCAATTCCCGTTTCTCACCCTCCCCCATACACACTCAATTCACCTCCACTATATCTCAAAGATCTCTTGTTGACTCCTGGAGACTTTGCCACACTACAAGAATACACATACTACTCACCTGCTCACTCATCCCAATCCCAGATAGACTATCTCTTCATATCCAAAGTCTTGACTCAACACATTACCCACTCAGACATTGGCTCTATTTTAATCTCTGACCATGCCCCGGTTTCCTTAAGTTTGGACTTACTCCCCCGCATAAAGGGTGCTAGGAGGTGGAGATTTAACAATTCTCTCTATTAGACTCCAATTTCACATCAACCTTCCATGATTTTGCATCCCTATTTTTTATAAAGAATGAGTCTCCTCAGACTTCCCCTCAATTGTTATGAGACACCTTTAAAGCTGCTTCTAGAGATTTTATTATTTCATTTGTTGCTCAAAAGAGACGTGCTTACTCTCACTCCATACAATTACTTAATAAGCAAATTAAACAATTGGAACATTTGTATTATTTATCTAAATCTCAATTTGACTTAGATAGACTTCTTAAGGCCAAATTTTCTTTCAACAAACTTTCCACAGAATCAGCAAATTTATATCTCCTTAAATCTAGTGCTAAATATTATAGTGCGCAAAATAAAGCTGGCAATCTTCTTGCTAATTATCTTAAAGTCAAAAAAGAACGCACTAAAATTGAATCTATTGTAACTGCATCTAACACTATGATCCATAAAGATGAAGATATTCTCACTGAATTCACTGACTTTTATCAAAAGCTCTATACGCCAGAATCCCCTCCTCTATTATCTGACATCGATCATTACCTGTCATCCATTCCCTCACCTTCTTTACCAGAGGTAGATTTCTCCTCTTTTGAGGCTGACATCTCCCCTTAGATAGACTTCTTAAGGCCAAATTTTCTTTCAACAAACTTTCCACAGAATCAGCAAATTTATATCTCCTTAAATCTAGTGCTAAATATTATAGTGCGCAAAATAAAGCTGGCAATCTTCTTGCTAATTATCTTAAAGTCAAAAAAGAACGCACTAAAATTGAATCTATTGTAACTGCATCTAACACTATGATCCATAAAGATGAAGATATTCTCACTGAATTCACTGACTTTTATCAAAAGCTCTATACGCCAGAATCCCCTCCTCTATTATCTGACATCGATCATTACCTGTCATCCATTCCCTCACCTTCTTTACCAGAGGTAGATTTCTCCTCTTTTGAGGCTGACATCTCCCCTTACTCAAAAAAGGGAAAGCTCCCAGGCCGGATGGTTTCACAATAGAATTTTATTTACATTTTTCCAAATTACTCGTCCCTAAACTCCATCAATTATTTTCATTTTTTATTGCATCCAAGATATCTGAGGGCTCCTTTCAGGAAGCTTTGATTTGTCTCCTTCCCAAAGAAAACAAAGATCACTCTTTATGTAAGAATTATAGACCTATTTCTTTAATCAACCTGGATTATAACATTTTTGTGAAAATTCTTGCACTCCGTTTGGACAAAATTCTACCAAAACTGATTGGTAAAGAACAAAGTGGTTTTATCAAGGGCTGTCATCTTTCTGACAATACCTGACTCTTTTTTAATGTTCTCAGTAAATCCCATTCTTATCAACATTCATTAACTGCGGTTGCATTAGATGCCGAAAAGGCTTTTGACAGGGTTACCTGGCAATTTATATTCTCCACTCTTGTTTGGTTTGGTTTTGGTCCGAAATTTCTTTCTTATATCTCATTACTGTACTCTTTTCTTAGATCGTTTATCTTAGCCAACTGCCTTATTTCTTCCTCTTTTCCTCTTTTTAGAGGTGTCCGACAAGGTTGTCCTCTCTCTCCTCTCCTCTTTATTTTAGCATTGGAACCTTTCCTTACAAACATTTGAATGAATAAAGATATTACTGGTTTTCCTTATGGAGATAAGCATCTGAAACTCTCTGCTTATGCAGATGATATTCTCTTATTCATTTCTAATCCTCAGACTTCTATTCCAACTTTTCTATCAGAAGTCTCAGCTTTTGCATTGGTATCAGGTTATAAACTTAATGTTGATAAATGTGAAATTCTTCCTCTAAATAAGTTTTGTTTTCATACTGACTTCTTGGCTTCATCTTTTCATTGGAGCCCGACTAAGATTAAATACTTAGGATTATGGTTCACCCCCTCGATTAAAGACACTGGAACACTGAATCTAAAAAACCTGCAAACAACTTTGATTAACTCTACATCTCATTGGCATCCCTTGTTCTTATCCTGATGGGGAAGATTAGATTCTATTAAAATGATGTTAGTCCCAATAATTTAATTTTTCCTCACCAATCTCCCATTTAATATTCCTAAATCCTGTTATAAAAATATCTACTCTATTCTATCAAACTTTTTATGGCAAAACAAAAAAGCTAGGATGTCTTTCTCTAAACTTAAATGTCTTAAACACTTGGGTGGAGTCAGTTTTCCAGATTTCTCCTTATACCACACCTCATTTTTTCTCACACATTCTGTTTCTTTACTATCTGATCGAAGATCGGATCCTGCCCTCTGCCACTATGGGTAGAAGTCGAATCCTCCTTTTTCCACCCTTTCACTATTGAAGAATTTGTGACCTTATCCCATATTCCACACAAATGTTCTCTTCCCATTCTTAAAAATTCCCGCAAAACATTCTTTCCTCTTTTTCTAGCTGGTCTAGATGACCGCTCACGATTTTTACACTCCCCTATTTGGTATAATCCGCTTATTAAAATCAAGAATAAAACCCTTTTTTGGCAAGAGTGAATGAATGAATGAACTCAGATTTTTAAAGCGCACGTAGCTGCCCTGAGGCGTCCAAGCGCTAAGCATACCAACTGAGGTTAGGGTTAAGAGGAGGCAGATTCAGCTCCACAGTTATGTAGTGAACAGGAGTGTTTTAAGCTGTTTGCGGAAGGAGAGAATATCAGGATTAGATCTAAGATGCTGGGGCAGAGCGTTCCACCTCTTAGCTACATTGTAAGAGAAGGAGCGGCCTCCAGACCTAGATTTCATTATTGGCGGCACAATGGCTAGATTCGCAGTGGTGGAGCGCAACTGTCTTGTGGGGAGATAGGGTGTGATGAGAGGGAGATTAATTGCCGGGCCTAGAGACCAGAAAGTCTGGTGAGCAATGCAGAGTGATTTAAAGTTTACTCTTTCCTTTATAGGGAGCCAGTGCAGTGTCCTCAGTCCGGGTTTTACTGATGATCTGCGGGGGATTTGTAAGAGAGTTCTGGCTGCACAGTTCTGTATTAGTTGCAGTTTGCGCAAGGTGAAGTCAGGAGCTCCAAGATACAAGGCATTTCCGTAGTCCAGCCGCGATTGGATCAGGCCCAGAACCACGATTTTCCTTGCTTCAAAGGGGAGAAGAGGCAGGATCTTCCTGATAACTCTCAGGATGCCGAAGCAAGTGGCAGATAGTTTTGTTGCCTGTTGATCGAAAGACAGGGACCTGTCAAGCCAGACGCCCAGGCTCCTAATGGCGACTTTGGGAGCAGGGGCAGGACCTAAGCTGGGAGGCCAGAGAGTGTCTATGGTGGATGGTACGGTATGACCCAGGAGCATGAGCTCAGTCTTGTCTCCATTGAGTTTGAGACAAGACTTGGTCATCCAGCTCTTGACCATCTCCATACAGCCGGCGAGATCTACATTAGCTGAGGGTCCGCCTGCCTGTGCCAGGGAGATCACCAGCTGGGTATCGTCCGCGTAGGTAACGATCTTAATACCATATGGGCGGACGATCTCAGCCAGTGGCCTCATGTAGACGTTAAATAACGTCGGGCTTAACGATGATCCCTGCGGGACTCCACACCTCAGAGGCTTGCTAGAGGAGGTGACATTACCTTCATATACCTGGAAAGATCTGTCACTCAGGAAGGACCTGAACCACTTCAGAGCCTTGTCATATATTCCGATGTCCTGGAGGCGCTGCAGGAGGATACCGTGGTTCACGGTATCAAACGCCGCGCTCAGATCGAGGAGGATGATTGCCACAGATCCTCCCCGATCTAAGATTCTCCTGGACTCCTCTGTGACTGCCAGCAGTGCCGTCTCAGTCCCGTGCTTGGGGCGGAAACCAGTTTGGGAGGGATCGAGCAGATGGTGTTGCTCGAGAAAGGTTGTTAATATGCTGTTTATGTGTTTCTCCAGGATTTTGGCTGCCCAAGGCAGCAAGGAAATCGGGCGAAGGTTGTTAAGGTTCTTGGTGTCAAGGTTAGGTTTTTTGACCAGAGCCCTTACCATGGCCTGCTTCCACTTTACTGGTACTGTGCAGGTAGAGATCGAGGTATTAAGTACTCTAAGCAGTGTGGGAAGAATGGTTTGAATGGCAGAGACTAGGACATGTGGGGGTGCTGGATCTCTGGGGGAGCCTGACTTCACTTGGTGCATGAGGGAAGTAAGAAGACCCACCTGTAGCTGGGGGAATTCCGCCAGCACCGGAGGGTGGTTGGATGTATGTTCTTGAGGGGGACATGGGGCTGCTTTAGTCAGAGCGGTCTGTTCTGTAGATGGAAAGGAAGAGTAGATAAGATTGATTTTCTGGGAGAAAAAATTGGCCACATCTTCACAACGGAGCTGCGGATTCTCAGTTATAGGAGGGGGTGTGGGGAGGGTGGTGAGGCTTTTTACTATTTTATAGATCTCTTTCGAGCTGGAACTGGAGTGGAAAGTTCTTGGCCTTAATTGGTACTTGTCTCCCCTTTTCTGAACTTCAAACCCGCTTTTCTCTGCCCGTGTCATTTTACCACAAATATAAGTTATTGAGTACTGTTGTTCAAAACAGTTATGACGCCTGCACGCTTTCCATTTTGCATGACAATCCTTCTCCCCTTACTCTCCCCTTCTTACTCTCTTCAGTCTCTGCATCCCAAATTTACAAAAAATGACGTGACACCTCCAGTTCCCGGGATAAATCTAAAGTAGAAAAGGATTGGGAATTGGACTTAGAAGAGTCGTTTTCTATTTCTACCTGGCATAAAATTTGGTCCAAAATAAGGAAATATTCTAGAGCAGCAAACACAACTCAAACATTATTTTTTATATATAATAGGCTTTTGATTACTCCTGCCAAATTACATAAAATTGACTCCTCTATTCCCCCTACCTGCTGGTCCTGCTTGGCAGAGGTAGCAGATCTTAAACATATGCTTTTTACCTGCCCAAAGATTCACATTTTCTGGGCTAGAGTGTGGCAGCAAATTAATAAAATTTTCTCTACACAATTCCCTTTTTCTCTTTCACATATTTTTCTAGGCAGTCTTTCTGACATACGATCCTCCTCCGATATTAGTGCATCCATTGTTGATTTACTTATAGCTGTAGCGTTCCAACAAATTACTAAGTCTTGGAAAGATACCTCAAGAGTTTCCTTTCAAGCTTGGTGGTACGGTGTTTGTTATAATCATACATTAGACAGGGCTTACGTTTACCCTATTACGCTTGCTATTAAACAAGATTTATTATGGTTACCCATTACCAATTTCTTGACCATATCTGCTCAGTCTGTACCCTTACATACCCCTTGCATTGAAGAAGTTACCAAACCTCTTTGAAGTAAATAATGATTGTTCATTATCTATTATATTATATTTCTTGGTGATTGTATAGGTTTTTTAATAGAGGGTTTTCTGTCTATACCAATTTTTACATTTTAAATGACAAAATGTTGTTTTACCATTGTTGCATTCTTCCCTTCCCCTTTTCCTCCCCCTTTTCTTCATTTTTTGTCTCCTTCCCCTGTTTATGATATTTTTGCACTGCGTTCTATTTAGAGATTGTAATATTTTGTCAATATGTGCATTTTGACATTCAATAAATTATGTTTTCAAACTTAAAAAAGAATAGAAAGGTTGTTGAGAAAACTTCACGTTTGACTGGTAGAAATATTGTTCTGTCCTGTTTAGTTACCTCTCAGTATATAGCTCCACTAGCCTATACAGTGAGTACTCAAGCTGATCCGGAATTGGAGTAGAAGTCGTCCTATGACTGATATAGATATCTTAAATCCCCACATGTGTACCTGGGTGTTGTCTGTAAGAGGAAAAAGGCAAATAAAGGAAAAACCTTTGAATAGATCTAAGCTATTGAAGGCCATTTCAAATTGTAAGGTATTGGAGGTGATTACATCAAGAGATATATATCAAGAGGGTTTAAGGAAATCCGTATCTGTGGAATAAGCTGCGGAATATGGATATTCCATGGAGCCTTCTTGTTATCCTACAAGAACTACATCGTGAGATTTGGGCTCGAGTGGTATTAGATTTAAGTATGGCTTTATCAAAAAGAATCCCACTCGAAAATAGGCTGAGACAGGCTTGTAGCCTTGCTCCTATGCTGTTTTCTCTATTTCTTGCGAATTTGCATTAAGCTCTCTCTGATTCGAAATTATTCTTTCCAAAAATGGGGAGACATATCTCTTGTCTTCTCTATGCAGATGACCTGCCGATTTTTTACCTGACCCAGGTGGGATTCCAAAGGAAATTGCAGCCGTTCAGTTTGTTTTTAGTGGCAAATAAACTTAAGGTTAATTTGAATAAGATAAAAATAATACATTTTGGGATGAATTCCAAACCGAATGAGTGGCCACTGGGAGAAAATGTTGTGGAAGTGGTAACCTTCTATAAGTTTTTAGGGATGACGTTTAATAAGAATTTAAAATGGGCCCTCCATAGACAAATAACGGATGCATGGGCAGTATCCACAACCGGAGGGCTTGTAAAATTTACAAATGCTTTTGGAGGGCCGTCTATGACCCTGATAATAGCCTAGAAGGCATTTGTATCTACACGATGTCTATACGAAGCAGAAGTTTTGTGTCTCAGCTCCGATGTAAAGTGGGATAAATGTGAAGGTACATGTCTGAAAAAATTGCTAGGAGGGTGTTAGACCTGTCAGCCCTTTGGGTGGTCCCTCCTCATCATTATTTATTTTGTCCCACTTCTGCCTCAAACCCTGTTATAATTTTTCCTTTTTGGGAACCACCAGACTTTTTAGTGTTGATGCAGGGTCAGGGAGCCATTTTCCATACCCTTGGAACTTCTGTCTGAGGGCCTGAGACACAAAATGGTGGCCACCCATTGTCACCTGTGACATCACCAGAACCCACTGGAGGTTTCCAGAACATTCTAGAACCCTGTGACAGAGGGAGGCAGTTTAGAATGTTGGGAGGCCATCTCAGAGTGGCAGTTGGCAACTGACTGGAGAAGAGAGAGGACAGAAAAAGAAGGAGGTCGGAGTAAGGCAGCAGGGGTGGAAACCAGTGCTTGGAGTGGGGTCCAGAAACCCACCCTTGATGCTAGTCCCTACTGACCAAGCCCAGCCTAGAGCCCTGTGTGGGACCAAGTACAGAAAAACCATCTTAAGGAACTGAACATTTGGAACAGGCCTTAAAGAAGAAGAACAGCAAGCTACTGACCTGTTCAGCAGTGTCCTCCTGGAGTCCTGACGTCGAGAAGCCTGGAGACCTGGGGCCGGAGGTAGAGAAGCGGCGCTGACAGAAAGCAGACGTCGTACCCGGAGCCGCCAGAGGTCGAGTGAGGGCGCCGACGGAGGTCGTGGAGAGTCACCGGAGGTCGAGTAAGGAGTAACCCGAGGTCGAGTGAGGGCGCCGACGGAGGTCGTGGAGAGGCGCCGGAGGTCGAGTCGGGAGTCACCTGAGGTCGAGGTGAGGCGTCGACGGGAGAGTGAAGTCCGCCCACCGGAGTCGCCGGAAACTGAGGTGAAGCGCGCCGGAGGTCGGGAGTGGAGATCGCACTCCGGAGACACCAGGAAGTGAGGAGTCCGAGTCCCTGCGACGCCGGAAGGCGACATCGAGACGAGGCCATCCAGCGACATCGAGCCGAGGCCGCCCAGCGACATCGAGTCGAGACCGCCCAGCCACATCGAGTCGAGACCGCCCAGCAACATCGAGTCGAGACCGCCCAGCGACGTCGAGCCGAGACCGCCCAACGACATCGAGTCGAGACCGCCCAGCGACATCGAGTCGAGGCCGTCCAACGACATCGATCCGGAGCCGCCTCACGGCGTCGACACGGTGCCGAGCGGAGCCGATCATCGTGATAAGGGCAGTAAGTGGTAGAGGGGGTTTTTAAGGTCCCGTGGAGCCCTAAAAGACCTTTCTAGGGGCTAGAGGGGTGTTAGAACCAGCCTGGGAGTGCCAGGGGTGAACTAAGACTGGTGCAGTGACATCTGTGAGGGGCTGTGTAGTTTGGAGGGCCAGATCTTTAGATTACTCTTGTTCTGCCTCAGCGTAGGCCCCAGCCTTGACCAATCTAGGTGGGGCACCCCCATGCCATCCAAGTGTCCTGAAGTTGGGTATGGGCAAAGTAAGACCAAGTGACCTCATGAAAATGTTTTGAACTGTAACTGTCATTGATTGTTTTACCTTATTTATTGAAGGTGCTTTATTTATTGTCATCCACTAATTTATCCTGCACTATATTTATTGTCTGACTGTATTTATTTGCCATCTGTATTTATTGCACATCTATTTATTCTTTGCTTAATGAGGACCTGAACCTATTTATTGAAATCCCAATGTAGTATTATTTATTTGACCTGCTCTTTTAAGGAAAATCTTATTGTATTGTATTTATGTAATTAAACCTGCAACTAAGAGAAAATAAGATAAAGACATATATATTTTCAACTTGACTTGCATTATTTTTACGGTGTAGTGTCGTTTTTGGAACGGATGAACGCATGGTTATTGTGTGGGTATGACGTGCGCTTAACACGGTGCCTGACCCCCAACCGCTCGAGCCAAGCTACCACTGTGCTGGGAACCTGGTGACTGCTAACCCGGTTGCCCGGTTTCCAACAGAGGGGATCTGCAGGCATGGAATTTCCACGCTTATAAACTTGCCATACGCATCTGGAATAAACTTTGGATTGTGGAGGAACAAAAAAATTCAGTCCTCTGTGCCAACGAAGTAGTTACTAGCAAATTAAAATGGGCATGGGAGGTTAAAAATAGATTAGACCGTGAGGTATTTCGCACCCTTTTAGAAATTGCAAATAACTGTACTTGGGGGGTATGGTATATTAATTGTATGTTTATCTTTTACTTGACTGTCTGCATTTTTGCAGTATCAGATGTCAGATTCTTAAACCACTCTTTTTATAATACAGCATTTACCATGGTAACGAGGCGCTTTCTCTTCTTTCTTCTTTCAAACATGGATTTTTTAAATGTAACATGTGCTTTGGCAGCATTTTTAAAAACAACTTTGGGGAAGGAAACTCTATGATCTTCAAGATCATTCTAACTTCTATTGATATGCCTGTTGGTAGAATGCTCGCTCATGTACAGCAGTAGAAATAGTTTTCATTTTTTGCTTTTGGGCTGCTTTGTCTAAAGGGTTGTGTTTTAAAATGTGTTGTTTAGCATGGGGAAGGGTGGGGGATCATTGGGTTTCAACATAGTATATCATGTGTATGTATTGTTTTATAGACAAATGTCTAAATAATAAAGATTTTCTGATGATGATGATATTAAAACATATACCTATATGCGCTTTCATGATGGAGATCTCTGCACAGAAAAAGATATAAGAGACAGGGGAGGAACCTTCACACATTGTTTTTTTAATCTAAATTTTAGTTGTACAATTATAGTACTACTAAATGTACTACGAAATGCAGTTTGTTAATAGCCCCTTTATAGTCTTTCCTTCTTCAAATTATAGACTCGACAAACAGTTGTCTATCTGAGCAATTCATGGAATATCCAATAAAAGGGAGCCAATGCACGACGTCCCAAATCTCCTTCTCAGATACATGATTCTTACTCTAATTTTGAGGGTGGGTGGGACACGCTAGGATTGTGCTGCTGCCCTGTGGAATTAATTTTAAAGATGACTTGTTTTAAACACTGTATTGAATTTGTTGTGTTTTTAAATCTTACTGCCTAAATCCAAGAATCTGCTTGTCGTGGTTGCCGGCTCAGGCTCTACAGCTACTTCCTGGTTTGATGCCCATCAGGGGCGACCAATCACTGAGGGCGGTGGGAGGAGCCAAGGCTGCAACCGGCCATTCGGGCCCTCTAGGATTGTGCTGCTGCCCCGTGGAATTAATTTTATAGATTACTTGTTTTAAACACGGTATTGAATTTGTTGTATTTTTAAATCTTACTGCCTAGATCCAAGAACCTGCGCGCTGCGGTTGCTGGCTCAGGCTCCACAGTTACTTCCTGGTTTGATGCCCATCAGGGGCGCCATTATACGCCATGACCTAAAATTCACTGCACTAACTCCGTCAGGTCTAACTTCAGTAGACAATCTTGTAATTAAACTAGAATCGGTCGCGGCCCCCCTAATCTGTGTATTACTTTACAGGCCCCCCAGAGCATGCCCCTATTTTCCTAATCACTGGATGAACAGGTAGCCCACCTAAGAACCAACCATGATAACATCCTGCTGATTGGCGATTTTGACTACTGGGCAAATGACACACTGGGTGGGCCCCATTCTGCTGAGCTAACTGATCTACTCACTGGGTTAAACTTCAATCAGCAGGTATCCTCTGCCACACATATCAAAGGGTACACACTTGTTCAGGTATGGACAGCCAATCTTGTTGTGTCCGCATTTTCGGTCTCTCCCTGCACATGGTCTGACCACTATTTGATAAAGTTCACCATCAATAATATTAGTACGGCCAAAATCCCCACTATTGAAGGAGGGATGGCAAGGAGCTGGAATGGCAATAATAAAAATCTTTTCCACAACACACTGGCCAACTCAGCCCCGTCCAATCAATCATCCATTAATCTCAGTGAGGAAAATCTTACAGCTTGGCTACTAGCAGCTAGTAATAAACTTGCAACTCTTAGGAAAATAAATCTAGTCTGTCGCCACAAAGCACAGAGATGGTTCTCTACAGACCTAAAAGCTCAAAAATAGCCCTATGACAATCTGAAAGGAAGTGGAGACGTAGTTACTTGTCTGAGGAAAAACTGACCTGCTTAGCTGCGACCAGAGATTACCAAAAATTTATTTTGACCTCCAAAGCTGCTTATTTCTCTTCAAAAACTCTGACTTCCCATAACAGATCTAAGGAAATCTTCTCGATCATTAACAAACTGTCCAGCCCTGACAGAGTCACAATAAAACCTACGCCCTCTCAAACACTATGCAACTCCTGGAATCCCTTTTTCATTGATAAGATCACTACTATTAAAGCTAGGATCCCCATGTCCTCCACCCCTAACGTATTTCCTATAACGCTGAAAAACCCTCTCTCGAGCAATTCCCGGCAATAAGTAAATAGGCATTCCTGGACCTATTGTCCAAGGTAAAATCTGGATCACCCATGGACTGCTGTCCGTCTCACATTTTAAAGGAAGCTTTTACTGCTCTCCCCAGGCCAGCCCTCTCCCTGTTGAATGGGCCACTATTTCAGGGTTGTGCCCCCAGGGCCTTTAAAGAGGCAATTGTTGTCCCCTTTTTGAAGAAACCAGGGGCGGATCCCCAGATTCTGACGAATTATAGTCCCTATCTCCTTGCTCCCATTCTTGGCCAAGGTATTAGAAGCTCATGTGGCTAAATGCCTCTCTGCTTTCATTGAACAGTCCGAATATCTTGACCCTCATCAAGCAGGTTCTGCCCTGCACACTCAACAGAGGCTGTGATATTGACGCTGCTAGACTCTCTCCGGGAGAAGGCCGACAGTGGATACCCCCGCAGGCCTTGGTACTGCTGGATCTCTCTGCGGCTTTTGATACGGTCGACCATGGCATCTTTGTCGACTGTGTCAGGGATGCAGGCATCCAGGGATTGGCTCTAAGCTGGACTAGTTCATTCCTGGAAGACCGCTTCCAGTCGGTCAGTATAGCCCAGTTCACAGCACCAAAGTTAAGGATCACATTTGGAGTCCCGCAGGGTTCTTAACTATCACCTCATTTGTTGAACCTCTAGCTCCTCTCATTGATCCGGTCCTTGAAAGAGAGGAAGGTGTGCACCTTCAACTATGCAGATGACCTTCAACTTATGTTCACCAACTCTTCTGAATCAGTCCTCAAATTTCAGACTACTATCCTGCACATCCACCACTGGATGGACAGCAACCATTTAAAGCTCAACCCAGACAAAACTGAACTGGTCCTAACAGGGGGCACCCATAATCCCTGGAGCCCACACTTTTGGCCAACTGAACTGGGGTCCTCCCCCACCCCATCCCCCTCTGCTAAAAGTCTTGGGGTAACAATTAATAGTGACATCACAATGAAGACTCAAATTGGCTCAGTAATTTCAACTTGCTTCTTCCAGTTAAGGAAGATTAGAAAGGTCAGCAGATTTATCACTCAGGAAGCACTGATACTGGTTGTTCTAGCCATGGTCATGTCTCATATAGACTATGCCAACTCCCTATACTTTGGCATCCCACTATATTTAACCAAACGATTATAACTGGTGCAGAACCAGGCAGCTAGACTGATCTTTCAGCAACCTAGGTGGCAACATGCCACCCCTCTAATGAGGAAGCTGCATTGGCTCCCCATCCTACAGCAATGCGCCTTTAAGGTAGGCTGCCTTATTTTTTAATCTTTGAATGGCAGGAGTCCCAAATGAATCGATAGCCTTCTTTAAAAGAACACACCCTTGCGCAACCTGCGCTCTGCTTATATGCTCCTCCTGACAATACACTCCTTCAAACTGAAGCGTCAGGTCGGCTTTAGGTTTGCAATACTGGCACCCTGATACTAGCATGCCCTTCATTCCGAAATTAGATCCTGCACTGACCTCCTGAGCTTCAGGAAACTCCTCAAGACTTGGCTGTTTAGACAAGCATACGAGTAATTCAACAGTGATCCGGCACCTCCTGGAGAACTGCCATGAAACCAATCGGTGTACGTGTACTTTACAAGAACCTTTGAACATAACATAACATAACATAACATGGGACACTCAGAAATCGTATGCGCAGAATCACCACTATATAAACATAGGCCAGCCTTTCTTTGGTGTTCCTTTTTGTCCTCTGTCAAAGAACCTCTGGTAAATCTCTTTTGCAATGATCTTCTTGGAATGAAAAACCCTCATGATTATCTTCATAAAGGATGGGTCTTTGTCAAACAACCCACTAATGATTTCTTTCTTTCATTAAGTCATTCCTGTAATCTGTATTAAAAAAACAAGGCCCCATGAATAATTTTATCTTAGAACATGGAACCTAGTTTAAAAAGGCTGCTTCCTTCACTAAGGCTCCTGTGCAGACATTACAAATTTGAATGCATGGACCAGGTTCTATTGCCTCTAGCAAGCTTCCATCCCTGCATTCATTGCTATTTACAGGTTTATACTGATCCTCACAGGCATTGATGGATTTATATCAGATGTTGTTGCTGGAAATGAAGGAGTGGGCATGTGTGGCATGTGCGAAGCCAGAGCAGGAAGCACGGTATGTGGAGTAGGCTGACAATGAGGCCGAAGCTGAGCTGAGACAAGCTCAGCCCAGGAGGCCAGGTGATTTGGAGGAACTGTGGCAGCAATTGTGGGGGAAAGGCAAGACATCCTGTTGTTGGGTGCAAAGGGTGGACAGCCCATCATCCCACTCACTGCAGCGCACTGCCACTTATTGCCACCCAGGCCACCTGCTGCCCCTCAATGAATTTTTAAACGCCTACATCTCCCCACAACTGGCCCAAGAGATACCGCTAGGTACAAAGAAGCATGCCTCATACCATCCCACATCTCAAGGACAAGTAACAGCTCTGAAGAAAGCATTGAGGTGAGTTGTGGCTGCATTGCTACCACTGCGGCTGGAGTGTTGAGACAGAGAGTGATGGAGATGGTCAGAGTAGGTTGCAATTTGGTTTGTCATTCTCTGTGTCTTCCTCCACCATCACTACCTGCTTCACCAGTCACAACATTGACTAAAGCAAAGATTTTCAATCTTTAAAAAACAATGCTTGATTAAGAGAGGACACCGTAAACACAGCTGCGAGCCTTGTGGCCGGCTACAGAACTGGGCAGAGTATCCATCCTCTGGGTCACCTCCACAGAGAGTTGCAGGAGCACAAACCTAGGACAAAGTAACTGCCGAGTGTCGACCATTGGGACTGGTAGCGCCACTACACGTTACGGGCATCCCCCTAACAAGCAACCCCTGTGCTGCGAGGAGATACAATATTAATGTCGCTACACAGTTGCTTGCCTGTGGGCTGGGGAGTAGCTACCTGGCCAGCCAAGCGATTATTGCCAGTGACGACCTGCGGAGCAGGTGCTGGGCAGGAAAGAAGCATATAGCGGCTGGCGCTACGCTTGTGTCTTGCCTTTCGAAGCCTTTTGTGCTGCCTTTTTGTTTGAGTCTTTGCTAAGTCTGTTGATTGGGAAGTGGGCGAAGCCCTCTTGTAGAAAAGACCATTCTTGCTAATTCGTGGATTAGGAGGGACAACTCCAGGGGTACCCACATTGCTGGATAGAGAGCCTAGCAGCTCCGTTTCCGATGCTCTGGGTTGTTCAAGAGCAGGGCCGTGGGTACCTTGGCATGATCGGGGTTCGGAGCAGGGAGAAGAAAACTGTAAATTGGTGAATTTGCAGGCATGCCCTTAGAGAGTGCAGGAGCCATGCTAGTGTCCATGATGTTTTGTTGCTTCAGGGTTAAACTTGTCTGTTGGGGGATGATGAGGGAATCCAATCAAGAACAGCGTCCAGCTTTTGAGGTATCCTAGTAAAGGCGTTGATGGTAGTTGTGCAAGGGCAAGAATGGTACAAGGCAGCTGGATCTGACTGGACCTGGTGATCAAATAATTCATATCAGAGAGTTTGGCATCTACTTCCATGATGTGGTCTGCTAGTGTACTAAGGACGTCCAATTGCATATCGAGCTTCTTAGAGTAGTCGGAGAGGGATGCTGAAACTGCATCCAAATTATTGAGCAAAGCGTTCCAGAGATTAGTACTGGAGTAATTCTGGTTTGTCCCATAATTGTGAGGAAAGGGCCGGGCTCTGATATTGATTATATTCTACTACCTCCCATCGTAGCTGCTAGGGCGAGGGACTATGTGGTACATATTTTTGCCTTCAGCAGCTATCTTCGTCAAAGTCTCGTTGACCTCTGTAAGTAGCAGGTGTTCGTAGGTAGCTCTAGGAGAACCACTGGTATCAAGAGCAAGGTCACTCACATTAAATGGGAGTTTGTTAACATTGAAACCTTTACATTTCATCTGGATAAGGGCAATTTTGGTTTGTTCGAGACCTGTCTAGATAGCAGAGGCTTTCAGAAGCAGTGCCACATGCATTACACAGGGCGACCCATGCTAGGCCTGGCAGGAAAAGGGGCTGATTTGATGCAGCTTGTTCCAAGTCCCATAAACAGTTGAAGACCTTGCTCCATACCCAGCGCAGGTCTGCCACTTAGGATGCACGCTGTAGGAAGCTATGCAAAAGGACGATCATTGCAAGGAAAATTCCCCTTAGATTAAAGGCTTGGGAGTCTTTTCAAGAAACATCACTTAGGAAAGACCAGAAGGCCTTCTTGACCATCATTAACTAACCAATTCTCAAAGATAACGATTCACCTCTGATCGATTCTGAGACACTTTTGGGCCACCTTCTTTGGGGAGGGATTCCTCCAGTAGCGACAAACCAGGCATATCTTCCCCACACTTTCAGAGGGATGCTTCCTCCCCAAGTATTGCCCCTCTCTCGAAGAGGTGATTAAGGCTAGTAAGGCCAGTCACAGTGGCATAGCCACTGGTCTGGACGGGGTCCCTCAGGACATATTTAGGAGCAATCTGAACATGTGGGTCCCTCTTGTAGCCAACGTCCTCACAGCACCGAGTTCCTCTACCAAGATGGTTTCTTGGTCTAACACGCACATCATCCTGAATTTTAAAAAGGGCAACTGGGAGGATCCGAGCTGCTATTTCCCTCCTGTACTCCACTGTGAAGGTGTTGGGCTGCATCATGCTATCCCAGTGGCGGCAGGGGCTGAGGAGAGAGGCTCTCTGTCGGATATTCAGTATGGGGACGGGAGATCAATGCATTAATCCCAGTCTCTTTCTGGGGAAATATGCAATTGCCAAGTGTGGCGCCCTCCATCTGGGCTTCATGGATCTGTTCAGTGCCTTTGATCACTCGAAACTGTGGTGTATCATGGAAGCCTAGGCTTAGATAGATCAGTCATCAACATCATCAGGGAGTTTTACTGCAACTCTAGTGCTGCCGCTAGGTTTGGGCTGGGGGGGAGTGCTCCGAAGTGTTTAGGGTGCACAAGGGCGTCAGGCAAGGGTGCGTCCTCGCACCTTTCTTATTCTCCCTCTACATAAACCATCTGTAGAGGGATTTAGTTCTAAGGTGTGGGGACATACCCCAGTTTGGAAATCGCCCAATAACAGCTATTTTGTACATTGACAATGCAGTCATCATGGGTTGCACACTCGTAGCACTGCAGCGTGTTTTGGATGCCTCTGCATCCTTCAAGGAGGGGCAGGACATTAAGATCAACACTCCCAAATCTTATGTAATTTCTTTCAGCTATAGACCGGGCCTGAGGCCTGTTTCTGAGCTCAAGCTCACGCAGGTTAAACATGTGACTAACTTTAACAATCTGGACAATAGAAACAACCAGCTAGCAAGAATGACCAATTCCGTTTTTTCCTTCACTACCAAACTGGGCAAAAGATTGCTTATCCATATGTTGGCTATATATTGTGCTAAATATGTAGGGGTGGCCACCTATGGTGCAGGGGTCTGGGGCTCTCAAGTGTTACCGCCACTAGAGATTACCAAAAATAAATTCACACATCACCTATTGAGTTTACCACCGTCTATCACCTCTTTCATCACTCATAGGGAGCTAGGGCTTACCCATCTCGAGGATTTTTTAAGAACCTGCCCACTGCTATCATGGCATAGGATTTTTGCTAATGAGGCCTTCTCCCTAAATAGACTACTAATTAAGGACTGTCTGACCCTCTCACGGTCCCTAGATAATCCCTAGCCGAGGGGCGTTAGGGTCATGGCAGTGCTCATGAGCATGCGGGATTTATTTGACGATCCTTTACGATCACTGCCCATAATACCCCCCAAAACATTGAGGGACACATGCATTTATTTTGGGAGAAAGAGTGATGGGTTAAGGTATCCACACTCCCTTCTGTTATCCGTTATTTGTAGCTTGACCCCCCCCCCGCCCCCCCCAGGAGCATGCAGCCATTTCTATTATATGATGTACAGCACCATCAGCACTTTATTTTGCTCAGGCATGGTTACCATTCCTCGGTGTAATGACTGGTCACGTACACACATGCCCTATCCACGTGATCAGGTGTCAGCACAAAGCACTTTCCATGTAAAGGTTTTCTGCACCTTTTAATCTGTGTATAGGTCCATGGTTCTCAAACCATTGTTAATTAAGCACTCCCTGCGGCCTTGCACAGAAGCCTTGCACTTTTTAATTTCACTGGAAACAGAGGATATTGCCTTTACTGTTTATGCCTTCTTGAGGTTGGTGCTCAAGGCAAACAAACCCATGGGTAGTTCTATCCATAAGGATGACACCTTTGAGCAATGCGGTTTTAGACTCATGTTTTTCATGTTTCATATACTGGCCAAATAATGTTTATTGCGGTGTTGTAGTTTTAATCTTTGTATTTCTAGCACTTAAATGACAGATGTTTTATTATCGCAGCACTACATCATGTATTGAACTCAGTGTTTGTACCTTGTGTGCACTTTGATTTTATCGTGTGGGTGTTGCTTTAACTTACCTTGTTTTAATTCATTATATATTACTTTTGTATTTTACATTTGTGATTATTTTAATACGACCAAATAGGCTGATTTGACTTCACTTGACCTTTTACAGGTAATTGAAAAAAGATTTCTGCTTTATAAATACCAATGAAGCAGAGGTTTTAACAACTCTGTGAATGGGCATGTTGCCTGATTAGCACATTAGCAGCATCACAAGATGAAGGTAGGGTTGAAAACTGGTTGGAATGCAAAGAAACATCAACGGGTTTTCGACCTGTCTTTTTGTACGTAAGGCCCTTAGACCTATGACATGAAAACAAGACAAGAAACGATGCTTGCTTAATATACAATCCCATCCTAAAACCTCAAAACAATAATATTAAAACATCAGTAACATGTCTTAAGAATTCTCTATACTTCTACCTGCTGTTTTCATACCTGGTTTATCTAGTGTTTCCAATCGTTTTGGGGTTAAATTGCTGTGTAGACCAATATAGTTATTTATTTGTAGATTTTCTAGAGCTCTACAGGCCTAGACCGTGGCAAAGCACTAGAAAAAAAGATAAAGAAAGCAGGAGGACTGAGATGTCCTGAATAATTTTCCAGTCAGATACATAGGAAAGGACCTAGGTTCAGTATTCTACAACCATTCAATTGCAGTGGTTCAGAATGCAATTGAAAGCCAGTTTGAAGAGCTTGTTTTCAGGAGTTTCATGAATCGAAGTTAGCGAGTTTCTGTTTGAAGATACGCACTAAGGGACTGATTATGATGGCGGACGGACTTCTGTCCTTCTGCCATTGTTCCGGGGGTGGGGACTGCCCGCCTATAAGGCGGAGGTCCTGCATATGGCATTACAATGTGGCCAGCACCACGGCGGCTGCAAGTGCCATGTTTTCCATTTTGGTAGGTGCTGCTGCCTGCAGCACCAGCTGCAATGGAAAAATTGCAAGTTTTGCATTTCCCTGCACTATGTGACAGACACCCTGCAGTGCCTGCCTGCCACAGGGTGCAGGGAAATGCGTGGGCCACCATAGGTGTCTCTATTGCTCCACCTTTCAGATAATACAGAATCTCCCAAACGGTGGCTCAAACATGGCGAAGAAAAGCTCAGCAACCAGGGTTCTGCTGTACCGAAGTAGACGCGTCCGTCCCCATCCGGATTCCAAAATCCCGGTTTCTAAGTCAACAACCCTAAGCTTTATAATCTCAAAACACACACTAGAAAGTTTGAGAGTCTTCCCCTCTGCGCTAAGGAAACTTACTGGAACTGGCCAACTTCACGGCAATCATTCCACAGCAGGAAGGAGTTCCCACATTCCCTCTACATTCTCACATATTCCAGTCTTTATCTTGACAAAGCTTACGAAAGCCTTCCAGGACACATTAAACAATCTCTCACAAAACAATCATTGAACGTGATTAACCCAAACAACTTGCAAGCCTGTCTGTGCGCGCAGAAAAGCTCAACCAAGGCATAGTCAGAATTCAGGTTGACATGAGGCCATGTCAAAGCTAGTAGTATGAAATGAATAATACTTACCAATGTACAACACAATGCACATTTGTGCACCACTGCTTATAGCATGACATACTTCATCTCTCAATGTACAATACAGTGCACATTTGGGCAACACTGCTTATAGCATCACACACTTCATCTCTCAATGTACAACACAGTGCACATATATACACCACTACTCAGAACACTTCACTTCGAAACCAAAAAGTACATTCCACACCTGTCTCTCTCAAGCTTTCAAATGCACATCCCACACATTCTATTCTTGGAAATCTGTTCTTCTGTGACAGTTCCTACTTCAAAACTACGAGAAGAGAAACAAGGCATATGCAGGATGGCGTACATTCAGGCTAGGATAAAATAACACACCAAAGTCAACCAAAATGATGGCAGTCAAAGGTCATCACATGGTGTCAGACCACAAGAGTGCCTCTAGCACTACAGTGCCCCCAAATACCAAAACCAAAGTGCCTGGGGGCAAGGGGGCCCGCCAGCTTTTCCATGTGTGGTGAACCACCATGAAAAGGCTGTCGGGGAGGCACAACACAATCATAACGGTGGTGCCTGGTAGGCACCGAACCATTTTTGGGATGGGAAGGCCTCCGTCGCACCAGTGGGTTCAAAGAGCACTTCGGATGCATGGTGGTTGGATTTTCCAACCGCCACGGACCCGCCCGCCATTATAATACTGCAGGCGGGAAATGGCCTCATGATGGCAGTGAACCCTCCACTGACAGCATGTCGCCGGTGGGTTTACAGCCATTGTAATGACCCCCTATGGGCTGTGAATCCTCACTAATCTTATTGTGCATCTTAGCCACTTGACGGGTCATTTTTGATCAGAGGAGCCAAGGTAGACTGTAGGTCATTGGCTGGTCCACAGTTTTCTGAAGATAACAAGGGTCTTTTTCCATTGTGCCCCTTTTTTCGTGGGGAAACCCATAATTGGCATTAGGTATTACTTCTGAAAAAAAATGTCCCAGGTCTCTCGTTATTTATTGGGCACAATAAATTACATACCAATAAAGCAGGATTCATAGCCAAGGCCTAAATATTAATTGTTGTTTATTGAATCTTGCTCCGTGGTAGGCCCACAGTTGGATGATTATGATGGAAACTGCATTGTTCATATGTTAACATCTCTAGAAAGAACCATGTTGATCCATGCCTGATGTGAATTAATTGAACTCTTTCTTGAGATCAAGGTATTTCAACTCCTTGGATTCCACGGATGGAACAGTTACGTCCTCAGCTGTGGCACTCATGTGCAGAGGGAGGAACGCTTGCATCCTGGCACCCACCTACGGGGAAAGCGCTGGCGCTCCCCCTGTTGTGTGCTAAATTATGGGCCCCACCTGGGACGACAGCAGAGGTGCTTCCACTGCCACATCTGGCCCACCCCTTGGTGATCTGCGTGCACCGTCCTCATCACACCAGGCTCTGGAAGGTACGTTTTCTGGACCAACGATGCAGGTGACCCCCTTGCAAAATTAGGTCGCTTTGTGATAGATAATTTTGATGTCTCCACAATAAGTTTTGGCCCTTCTCTATTTAGGACACTTGGCCCACCTACGTAAGTGATGTTGCATTTTTATTGGGGGCACGATGGGTAGTAGGAAATTTGTGCCAGGCCAGTGATCTCACAACTTTCCCACAGAGAAATGTGAGAAAAGCGTGATTTTGTTGGCTAAATTTGAGGTTTGCGGAGGATCCTGATTAAGAAAACATTGGGGGATCCACGCAAGCCACACCTACCAAGACTTCGACGTGGATATAGTTTTCATAAAAGCCGGGTTATTTTGTGATAGATAGTTTTAATGTCTCCACAATACATTTTTAGCCATCTCCTGTCGAGGGCACTAGACCTACCCACATCAGTGAGGTACCATTTTTATCGAGAGACTTGAGGGAATTCCAGGTGGTTGAAAGTTTGTGGCTTCCCACAGATTCCAAAACTTTCCATCACAGAAATGTAAGGAAAATGTGTTTTTTAGACACATTTTGAGGTTTACAAGCTATAGCAGAACCTAGTGAGAGCCTCACACGGCAGCCCATCCTGGATTTTCCCGGGTGTCTAGTTTACAAAAATTCACAGATTAGCTCAGATTCCCTAGATGCTGGTTGAGCTAGGGCCCGAAATCCACAGCTAGGCACATTGCAAAAAATTGGTCCAATTTCAGTGGAAACGTGGTGTCTACATTTACTTTTGGGCCATTTCCTGTTTCAGGCACTAGGCCTACCCACACAAGTGAGGTGCCATTTTTATCAGGAGACTTGGCGGGATGCTGGGTGGGTAGATGTTTATGACGTCCCTCAGATTCCAAAACAGTCCATCACACAAATGTGAGGAAAATGTGTTTTTCTAGACATATTTTGAGGTTTGCATTGGATTTTGGGTGTCTAGCTTTCAAAAATATACAGTTTTGCTAGGTTTCTCAAGGATACGGCTGACATAAGGCCTAAAATCCACAGCTGGTAGATTGGCAACATTTGGTGTGTCCACGTTCTGTTTTCAGCAGCTTCTTGTTGCAGGCACTAGTCCTACCCACACAAGTGAGGTACCATATTTATTGGGTGACTGGAAAATCCAAGAAAATCACTTAAATTGATACATTAAGTTGATTTGATGAACTAGGTTTATTCCACATAGAAAATCTCACGCATCACACATAGATCTTGAGGGCAACTGTTACAGTCCTAACAATGCTTCATCAGCTCCCCTGTGCCATAGCTCATGACATACAGAGAGTTCCATTTGAAGGAAGCCTTATGACATTTTAGGCGTTCTGAGTAACCAAGCTCAGGTGCCACAGACACTTAGAGGAATACAGAATAGTACAAGTGTTATTACTAATTTTCTTACTCTGCATTTGTGCCTTCCAAATGCAAGACAGTGTGCAAAAAAGAAGTCATTTTGAAAAATGTCCTCTAATTCACATGCTAATATGCATACCACAAATTCCAAGATGTGCAAATAACCACTGCTTCTAAACTCCATATCTTGTTCCCATTTCAGAAATACATAGGTTTGCTTGATACCTATATGTCATTCTTTATATTTTACCAAATTAATTGCTGTATCCCCTGTACACAATGAAAAAACATTGCAAGATGCAGCTCAGTAATTGGCTCTGGGTACCTCGGGTTCTTTGTGAACCTGCTAGCCCTATATATCTCCTCAAATATTTGGGTCCAGAAGATGTAACAGTATATTGCTTGTGAAAATCTGCCATAGTTAGAAAGAAGTTAGAGGTGAAAATTTAGGCACAAATGGCTGTTTTTTTCAATTCAATTGCAATATTTGTTTTATTTCAACTGTTACTTTCTATAAAGAACACCTTGATGGATCTATACAAATGACCCCTATGCTGAATTCAGAATTGTGTCTACTTTTCAGAAATGCATAGCTTTCCAGGATCCACCATTGGTTCATATCCATTCCTACCACTAACTGGAAGGAGTTTGAAAGCACAAAAAGTAGGGAAAATGTACTATGTTCAAGAAAAATTCTAAAATTGTGTCAACAAATTTGGTTTTCTTATAAAAGTCTGCCTGCTCCTGAAAGCCGGGAAGATGGTGATTTTAGCACCACAAACTCTTTATTGATACCATTTGCAGGGAGAAAAACATACACTTTCTTCTGCAGCACTTTTTCCCCCAAAAAACAAAAAGTAGCTGTATTTTAGATAATCTCACGGTCCCCTCCAGGGAAACCCCAAACCCTGGATATATTTAGAAATCTTAAGATGCTGGAATAAAGGAAGCAAATTTGGCGTGGATACCTTATGTGAACAAAATGTTATGGGGGCCTAAGTACGAACTACCCCAAATAGCCCCAAATTGGCTTGACACAGAATGGGTAAAGGCCTGGCAGCGAAAGGGTTAAATGCCCAACTTCCCGCCTATAGGTGAACAATTGCTAGTTTACATATATTTTGAAGAGAACGAAGCACACCAAGGGTACGCCCACATTTGCTGGACAGGAAACAGTCACATTTACAATTAGATCATGACTGAAGCAGCCTGAAAAAGGGCCCCCTTTGTTTTCTCTCTGAATGGGTTTTCATGGCGGTGGAACTGCCATGAAAACCCTGGCAGAGAGAAAACTAGTAATATGCTTGACAGTGGTGTTCCCGCCAAGTATATTGCGGCCTCTGACTACCACTCATACAACAGTTCCCTGGCAGAGCCGGCGGTCTTCAGGGTAGTCCCACTGCCTGAGTCGTATTCGGGCAGCGGACCACCCGTGCGGCAGTGGCTGAATCTGCCACCCCCCTGCCACCACGAGTCTGGTAGTCCTCGGACCTCCAGACTCATAATAGGGCCCATAGTGTAGCAGTTAAAAATATATAGTTTGCTGGATTTTCCAAATACAACAAAATCCCTATTTATTATGTGGAAATAGCATGATAAGTTATAATATTATATAAAAGTGCTTGATTGCTTATCACCTGCTTCTGTGATCTCTCAGTACTTGCAGGTCAGATGATTGGACCTTGACTGAGCAGAGCTAGCTTACCATCCCTGCAAGGGTCATAAAATGAGTCCCAATACATGTGTTAATTATAGCCTTGGTTCATCATAGGCATCCGCGGTCTGTGCAGGCAACAGCAGTGGGTCGGTGGGGCCACGTGTGGGGGGATTTCGAGGGACGATTCAGAGGGAAAATAATTTTTTTATTTTCATTTTCCCTCAGCATTGTCCCTCGAAATCCCCCCCCCCCCCCCCCCCACGTGGCCCCACCGCCCTACCGCTGTTACCTGCACGGACCCCAGCTGATCATAGGTCTGGAAAGTTACAAGGCTCCAGCATTATATTATGTATATACACTTTTTACAATTACAGACAGTGAAGCAGGGGGTGATTTTTTTCTACGTTTTCAAAACAAGCATTGTCTAAGCCAGTAAGTCTGGCATTGACTGACAGCCTTTTCTCTTTGATAATATGCATTTTTTTTGTCATGATTTTCCTAAAATTTTACCATTGCTGAACCCTCACTAACATAAAAGAATAATTGGCTAAAAGCAAGAATATTTTGGTCTCAAAAAGAGCACACCACTGCAGTCCCTGCCACTGAAGAAGTCTACTTTGTGTGTGGATGTGATCTTTGTGGAAGAGGAGCAGATTGGCATCACTCGCAGTGAGGTTTGCCAGTGGCTGAAGTGAGCTGATCCACTGCCTCATGCTGTATGTTGTAGTGAGCTGAAGAAAAAATGTGAATAACATAATACAAGGCCAATGGTTGAAGAGGGCTAGAGGAAAGCCCCTTCAGTAATTTACTAAATACCAAAAAGTGTTAGCTAACACTATATCTAAAAATAATAATCATCTTGGCACAACATATTTGAGCAGTGCCAGCTGGTAGGGAATGGGGGTGGCGAGGCAGAGGGTTGAAAAAATATAACACTTACCTGCCGTGCCCCCTCCATCGTCTCTCCTCTGCTTCTCCTCCTGACTCCCGGAAGCAGGAGGCACACAGGCTTCCCTAAGCCAATCACGATGCTGCTGTCACCAGCATGACAGCATTGTTGTGATTGGCCGGAGTGGCCTGGTTTGTGCTCAGACAGGGAGTATGAGCCTCCGCATGTCCTCCACCCAGGCTGTGCAATACAGCCAGGTGGAGAACAAGCTGAGTGCGCATGACTGATTTGCCGGCCCAGGACAGCTGACAAACCGCCAAGCGCACTTAAGTACACATATTTGCTCCCCCCTGCCCTGACAGCCCAGCCCTGCCCTGCCTTAACCTGGCTCGCACTGAAAAATAAAATGATAAATACATTGTTTTTATTATCATTTTTTTTCTTTTTTGCACTGCTGATAAGCAGTGAGGCGACGCTCCTCCACCTTAGTGGAGGAACCGCCGTAATTGTTGAGAGACTAGGTAAATGTGATAACTCAAATAACTAGGAAATTGATATACATTTTTTCAGCTTTGGAAATCTGAGGAAATCCATTCTCTTTATATGGTCTCTTATTGCTAAATAGATTGACGGTAAATTTGGAAGTCTTTCAATAAATTTCTCGAGCCAATTGATTATATTCAATTGCTTTGTGATCAATACTTGTTGGATGTATGATAGCCAACTGGCCTTGAATCACTAGAAACCATGAATCTTGAGTGATTTGGAGCTGGACAAAGCCCTTTTCCATGGATTAACGGCTGCTGTAGGTGCTTAAAAAAAGTATTTGGTGGCTGGTGATCTTTCAAAGTGGTCGGGCACAAAACTTGACCAGAATTCCTGCAAGACAGCGTGTGAAGTGAATGAGCCCAACTTCTTAAGGGAGGGTTTAGATAGGTTTGGGAAAAATGGATTTAATTAGTTCTTTTTACTGTGTAAATGTTCACATACATTTTTAAACAGCAGCTCTGAAAGGGCACTTATTAAATATTCAAGTACTTCATGGGAGACCAAACAATAAAGCCTGACACTCCTGATGATTTGACCCCACATCTTTCAGCATGTGCTGCGGATGCCCACATATGTTAATAATTATTTCCTTTGTACCAGGACAAACATTTTGTCATGGGTGCCCCCAATATGCCATGGGTGTCACCTATATGCCAAGAATTACTTATAATATGCCCATGCCAGAGCTTTGCCATTTTGTGCCATCCAAATGTCATGGGTGACATAAATAGCCAATATTTTCTCCAGTATTTCAGTGTTACCATTTTAACATGTTAATCATCCAATATGCACACATTTAAGACCATTTTAAAACTGATTTACAGCTTTGAGAACGACCGTGTTTCTGCTCCTCAAATGCTGGTACTCCATTTGGAGTCTGCGACTCTAGCACCGAAGAAGGAATCTGAGAGCTGAAGGCTGGCAGTGTATCTACATAGACCCACTGTCACAGGGTCCATGCTGATACACTGAGCAAGCACCACAGCCAGACTGGGAACCAAAACCAGCCCTGGCAGTTTGCTCGATCTGCCCGGTGGAGGGGGGTGGGGGTAGTATGAGGGTGCTACTGAGAACCCCAGGTTGCTAGTGTCAAGCACAAGCACCACTGCTGCTTTTGTTACAAGGGGCCGATATTTCAGCACTGTTGCAAAACCGGCCTCCACCCTTCCAGTCCACCGGGAAAATGCCCGGGGCCCGCTACGGCCAGTTCCGCCCTGGCAACCACCACTTTACTGCCTCGCACCTTTTCACCTGACCTTTTCCAAAATCTGTGGCAAGATGGGAGATGGTGAGGTGACAGATTGAGTCACATGTATCTCTGAGCATAGTGGGCTGAAGCGTAAATTGCTCACTTTTTATTAGTGACACTGTTGTGCATCACAGAGTGGGGGGGTACTGAGGCATGACAGGCCACTGAGGCCAGGCTAGCCCTGGACAACCTGTCTGTTGGTTGTTACAGGTGGCTTCATGTCCCTGTGAAGTCATCCGACACATGTCACAGACTGCCTCAAACTGCTTGCTCAATCGAGGGTCAGCTGTAAAGACCACACGAACATACGAAGGTGAGTGAAGCAGCCTTTATTGTGTACAAGCCTTGACACCTAAAGGTGTCTCATCTGAATGACAGTCTTCCTCCAACTGCCCTCCAACAGCCACTCTCGCCCAAGGTTCTACAATAGAACAAAGGGACATCATAGAACCATGGGCGAGGGCTCGCGACCAGGGGACAGCGCGAGGCAGGTCGCAAGACCTGTACAAGGCAAATGAGCACATGCCAATACAAAGGTACAATAGTAACCACAACATCAGCATGTTTTCTACTATATAAACAATGAATAACAGCTGGATATTCACTGGTAGTATAATAGAAAAATGTGTTGTAAAGCAAGGAAGCTGAGCCCCACATCCATAAGGACAAGCCAGGTTTGTTGAGGAAGAGTCTTCATTTGGTAGTGAGACTATTGCAGAGAAGCACCTTCCGAAATCTACCCTTCTCAATGGAAGCCTTAGGTCGACAACTGTGCTACATCACTCGGCTTCTTTCAGAAACTTGACCCATTTTTAATCCACCAATAATTCCACATGCAGATGTACACATGCTTGGCAAAAATCTGGCAAGATTTGTCGATGGTTTTCCCAGCCCACCAACAAAGCTCCAGTCTGAAGCAAATCTTAGGAGGCATTCCCTGCCTGTCCTCTAACACCCATAAGTCCATTGAAACAGGTATCAGTCACTTTAGCTCAAAACAAAAGGAATAAGAAAATGAGTAGTAATTATCATTTAATGAATTTATTTTCGTGACTTTTCACAGACATATGGAAATCAGCAAAGGGGCTCTTAAAAGTGTATGTTTGTGACTTGGCAATCCAGGTTATTTAACAAAAGTTCACTTTAATTAAGCAAACCTGGGCTCGTGTTCAAGTCCTGTGTGGGATCTGTGGTCAGGGCACAGTCGTCATTTTGGTGAACCAGTGCAGCACAGCGGTTTAGCTAGCGCCCATAAATAAATGTGTTTGGAGAACAACCAAATTATAATAGAAGATTTAAGTCACACTATTTTCAATCCAGTCTGTGAGTAGCAGAGACAGACAGATTTACATGGAAATTTGGTTTGATTTCGTGGATGGACAGCTTGGTAAAAAGGCCAGAATGTCTTGGGGCATGTTTGTTACAGGTATCTGACTGCAACAGTGCATTTTTTATTTCAAAATATTTTATACATTTTTATGGGATGCAAAAAAAAAAAAGGGAAATGATAAAGAGGGGTAATGAACGTTCATAGTGAGGGGGGCGTGGCCTGACGCCGATGTAGGGAGCAGAGGACCTCGGAGCTCCTCCGTGACCTCCTTCCACAGCAATTACTCCTGGAAAGCTGACCCCTGACACCGTAGAGGGTGGTGGAATACCTAGTGCCCACTCGGACTCAATCTTGAGGTGCTGAGGAGCCGTGGTACAGAGAAACTGGCGATTCTCCTCTCTGCCCGCGTTCCGCCTCGATCGTGAACAAAATGGCGACCTGACGGGCTGGTTGTGCCTGCTGACCAGCGGAGAAGTGTACGAGGCCAGCACAATAGCGGGGCCCACCTGTGAGGTGGCAGAAGGGCTGGGGGCAGAAGTGGGGTGAGACGCGCTCCGCTGAGACTGCCTGACCTCAAGATGGCGGCATCGCCCTGCAAACTGTGCCCAGCTCCAGATATACTCCCCTGCAAGAGGAGGACTGATCCAGGTCGGGGACCACAGGAGCAGAAGGGGCGGGAGACTCGGGAGAGCGCGAAACTGCGGCGAACCAAAGGGGGAGGAACTCGTGGAGCCCAGAGGCTGTTACTGCTTCTGAGAGACCCCGGGAGAGACGCAGAGAGCCTACGCTCTGAGGGGACCAAGAGGCGCATCAGCCCGCCTGAGACACATGTCATGTAATGCCCCAAAACTGCTAGTTGGGGTGCCTCAGACCTTGCCCACGATTAATTCATAGATAGGTGCCCACCAGAGTCGGGAGCTGTTGTGGGGAGAAGCTACGGGAGCGGTGATGTGCTGCTGGCTGACCGCTGACCTCAGGCAGGGAACTGGATCTACACTGCCGCCTTGGGTGATGCTGTGGACACACTGGATGACTGTTGTCTGTCCCTCTGAGAGCTGGGGTGACCGCCTGGAGACCTACCGGGCCGAAGGCATCCCTCTGACCCGTACACGAGAGATTTCCTACTGCTCACTGTATGCAGGTGCATATACGCTACCTATAGGGAACCACAGGCACTAGAACACTCACAGCATCACACCCAGTGAAGGGCGCCCAACTATACCCTACCTTGAGGAGCTGGACTTTGTGAGATTACCGATCCATCCCTCTACTGCTTTCGACAAGCCTCAAGATGGGAAGAACGACCAAGAGAAAAGGATTCGAGGTCCTACGGGTGGAAGAGCACGAGCGCCCCACTGACAACGATGAGGGAGCGCCTGGTGACCCTACCCTGGCCAACATTATGCAGGCCATCACCTCCTCGAGGAAAGCGCTGGAGACGAAGATTGACACTATAGGAACGGAGCTCACCCTGTTAAAGGACGATCACCACAAACTTAAGGAGAAGGTGGCTGCTAATTAGAACACCATGAAGGATATTCTAGACACAGTGGGTGCACTGCAGCATGCCCTGAAAGTGGTGGAAACCAGGATCAAGGTGCTGGAGATGAGGGCTGAGGACAGTGAGGGACGCTCATGTAGAAATAACGTCCGCATAGTGGGAGTTCTGGAACGGGAGGAGGGGGCGGATGCTGTCCAGTTCCTGAAGACTTGGCTTAAGGCACAGGTGGCCCCGGGGGGCTTCTCCCCCTTCTATGCCTTGGAACGTGCCCATAGAGGTCTGGCGAGACCCCCTAAGCCTGGTGCCCCGCCCCGCCCGCTGGTGGTGCGGTTACTACATTATCGGGATCGAGGTTTCCTCCTACCGCGAGCCCGCGAAAAGCAGGTCCTACAGATCGGAAACAGCAGGGTGATGATCTTCCCAGACTATACTAGGGAGGTGCAACCGCAAAGATCTTCCTTCCTTCCTTCCTGGCTGTCAACCGAAAATTACGCCAGCTTCAACTCCCTTATGCCATGTTGTTCCCGGCTCGTCTCTGACTGTGGTGCAGATCAGAGCTTCCGAATCCCCTCTACTTCCACGGACGGAATGATTTCACAGTCACACACGCATACACACATCACACACTGGTGGGGCCCATTACACCAACATTCACCCTAAATCACTCTATCCGTGCCCTGTAAAGGAGAAAAACCTTCCACATATGCTCTGTCTAATCTGCCTATACTTTGAGGTCAATGCGACCAGCTAGTTGCTGAAGATCTAGAGAAATACATTTCAAAGAATACACAATAAAATCAAATAAACATGACCAGAAATAATCACCCGAGACAGGAATTCAAACAGATTGTTCATTCATCTAATATTTCAAGAACAGCCAATTAAATGCAAATTCAATTTTCTCATATTTACCTATTCTGTCTAAATGTCAGATCCTAAGTCAGAACCGGTCCTCTGGAGAAAAATTAGAGTCTTCTGTTGTCAGGTAGAGTCATCGTCCTCTCCGTCAGCATAGGGACCTCGCATCATCAGCTCGGGAAGAAGTGGCGCTAGACCTCTCTAGTCTACTTACTTTTATACTAAAATTCTACATTCAAAAGTTACAAAAAGAACATTAAAACATCCGTTGAACAGGAAAAGCTGTCGTCTTGTAACATTCAAGAATTTTCCCATTATTGATAATTCTAAGTTTCTGAATAAAAAGTTAGATGTCCATAATTTTGTTACTTCTATGGAAGTTTCTTTCGGATTAAAAATGTATCATCTTATGAGACCACCAAAAGTTCATGTAGTCAGATTATTCAGTTGCTACAAATTTTCACATCCAGGGGTTTTTGGCTGCTATCCTGGATTTGTCGTCATGTTCATGGTCAGAAGTCAAGGTCGCAGTCCGTGCAAAGCCTTTTTCATTATTTGCATCTACTCGACTGCAGGCTGCAGATGGTGGCCATCTTTCAGTAGGCCACAATTGTCAATTTAAGAGCAAAGAAACACAAAACATAATTACTGCACAGAAATGATGATACAGTGTTATTCCCCAGCTAATACCCTTATGTGTGTGTATTTATCTAGCCATTTGTGACATCAGAAGCCATTAATGCCTATTAATTATAAGCGCAAAACACCATAACATTACATAAGCAACATCGTTTTCTGTCAGTTTGCTCACCAACTTAGTTCACTTGTTATTTAGCCATGCAATAGCATTCCCACGTGTAATTCTCTTGTTAATAAGGTTGATTAGTCAAATTTCGACAAACTTTTAATCATTAATAATTAATCTGTAGTACTTTTAGTTAAAACATGCAAAAATGAAACAGATATTCGGTTTTAGAGAAAAAACCCTGCTCCATCAACTGCGGATGCGAAGACACATTTTTTTCTAACTCCACATGAAGCTTGGGACTGGCTAGAAACTCAACGCAGCAAGGAGGTGCGCTCACCGAGCTTGGAATCGCCCCGACGGGGGCCCCCTCGCCTGCTGGAAGGCATCAAGAACGAGACAAGGTGGTGCGAGCAGTGGCGGAAATCAGTCAAGGAGATGCAAGCCCAACCAGCGACACCACAGATCCTGATCGGGACAGATCTGGGAGCTCAAGATGTGCAGGGGCTCTCGGACACTGATCTCCCAGACGTCACACCACAAACGGCGGATGGCGTATTCGGTTGACAAGAAGACAGGTTGTATGTGCAGAAGCTTGCCCGATGATGAATGTTGGCCCTTGGTTATAGCGGCTTAGATTAAGGACTGCCGATGGACACATTTACATTACTGGGGCTCACCGAGTGCCATATGTCTGTGGAGGGGGGGAACTGGGGGGGCTCTGGGTCAACCGATGTCGGACACGTTTTGCCACTACCATGGTCCACAGTTTGAGTGCCTTAGTTTGGATGGGGACATGTTTGTGTAAGCCTGTCCTGGGGAAAGGGAGTTGGGTTGTTCTTAACGTTGGGGGAACTTGGCTCGGGCCAGGCATGTCGCATGGGGAGAGTTGAATCGAGCAGGACTGGGGATCGTCTTATGGATTCCACCATAGGTTTCAAATGCATAACCTTGAATGTTAGGGGGATGCAAACTATGAGCCGACGACACAAAATCCATGCTTATCTGATTAGAAGAGGGGTGCACATCGCACTCTTACAAGAAACACACCTCACACAGAAAGAAGGGACGGCACTACAGTGCCGCTGGAGGGGGCCGGTCTTCCACACCACATACTCAGCGTTCGCCAGAGGGACCCTAATATGGGTGTGTGCGGGAGTCACCTTCCAATGTGTTCAACAAATAATCAACCCAGGGGGCAGGTTTGTGGTGGTGCTAGGGCACCTAGATGGTCGGGATATAACCATAGGGAGTATCTACGCCCCTAACATTGATCAGCCCGCATCCTTCGCTCAGCTTTCACAGACACTGGGGAAGGCTCTGACTGGCTCAGTACTTTTGGGGGGAGACTTCAATAGTGTTGCTGACGTAAACATAGACCGTTCCCACCCACCACTGCCTGACGCTCTCCCACACAGAATAGCGGAAGCCCGGAGGGCCTGGCAACAACATTGGGGTCTAACAGACACTTGGTGGGCCCATCATCTGACGGAGAGGGACTACTCTTATTTTTCGGCACTGCATGAGCTGCATGTTCGGCTGGATTCCATTCTCTGCTCTCCAGACGTACACGTAGGGATCGCCTTGAGTGAGTATTTAGCTAGGACAATATCTGACCATAACCCCTTACTGGTATCCTTGCATTGGGTGTGCACTAGGCTAGGCTAGGCCTGGGTGAAAATTTTGTTCCGTCCGCGGAAATTGCGATAATTTGACATTTTCGCGTTCCGCGGAGAGCGCGAAAATGTAAACATTTCCGCATTCCGCAGCTTGGCGATAATTTGTTTCTTGCTCGCGCTGTAAAATAATACATTCTCGCGCGCGCGCGATCGCCTTACCTGAATCTCTGCGTTCGCCAACAAGTTTTCTTGATCCGGTCGCGTTCTCCATGAGATGTTGTATTGTTTTTAGCCATTTGCGCTGTCCCGCAACAGTTCGCGCCCGCAGTGACGTCATGCGTCGCGCGATTATGTCTTTCTTCTCGCGATCATGCACCGCGAGACAACTGAAAACAAGATGGCCGCGCCCGCGAGCAACCACATGGGTAAGTTGGCGAGCCGCAACCATGCAGAAAATCTCGCGAACATGCGGGAAAAAAACTTCCGCATCTTCGCGATATTTCCACGTGTTTGCGATAATTTTTAACATTTTCGCGATAATTTGCGAAAGTGGATTTTGCAAATTCCGCCCACCCCTAAACTAAGGCCCACCATTCCCAGCTGGCGTCTCAGACCAGAAGCGCTAGAGGACCAGGTATTCCGAACCACAATTGACACTGCGATAGAAGAATATTTCCAGAACAATGATAATACGGCTACCAACCCCCGCATCGAATGGGATGCCTTTAAAGTTGTCATAAGGAGTCGGTGCATCAGTGAAGCAGTGGGGGTATGACGGGTTCTTCTACAAGATGTGTAGAAAGCCAAAAAAGAGCTCCGAGATGCTGAAAAAATTAGACCGGGAAGAGCGGACAGACAAGCAGACCTGCTAGAGGCCAGAGAAACACTAGCGACGCAGGTGGAACAGCTGCGATGGTTTGACCACAGGGCCTATGCGACTCGGGCCCACTCTGAGAGAGATAAATCTGGGGCGTTGTTGGCTTGGCTGGCCAATCCAGCATGCAGAGGGTCGCCGATCCTAGAGTTACGAGAGAGGGATGGCGTGACTCATTACGGCCAACAGGATATCAATACACAGTTCTTGGAATACTACACTACCCTCTATCAGAGCAAGTTGGACCCTAGGGTGTTAGAAGGCGGGGAATTTTTGGAGGATATTGAACTTCCTCAAATTGATGCAGATGCAGCGGAAACCCTAGGATGAAACATAGAGCTAGGTGAGATTAGGGGGGCCATCAAACACATGGTCAGAAATATAACCCCCAGCACAGATGGGAACCCGGTTGAGTTCTACGCTACTTATGTGGATGTCTTGGCCCCTCGATTGCTGGCCCTGTACAATGGGTCAAGGCACGATGGGTGCTTACCTGTGTCAACGAGGGAAGCAGTAATTACACCGCTCTTAAAACCAGACAAGCCAGCCTGGGATCGAACTGCGTACCGCCCCCTCGCCATGCGCAACCTTGACTACAAGATCCTGAGCCGTATCTTAGCTAGCCGTCTGATGATTCACATGACGGCGCTGGTGCATACAGATCAGGCGGGTTTCATTCCTTCCCGGAATACGGCTATGAATATAAGGCGACTGCTCCGATTGTTGGACGCCCCCATCCATGACAATGGAGAGGCGTGTATCCTATCGATCGACATTGAGAAAGCTTTCGACAGTCTTGAATGGCCATATCTTTTTAAAGTGTTGAGAGCATTTGGCCTAGGAGAAGGCTTTGTGGCCTGGACAGCAATACTGTATAAGAACTCCACTGCCAGAGTACATATGGGATGGGTGATTTCAGAGGCCTGCGCCATAGGCAGGGGCACGAGACAGGGATGCCCACTGTCTCCCCTCCTGTTTGCGCTGGCAGTGGAACCCTTGGCTGTTCACGTGCGGTCGGGGCGGTACTACCGGGGACTGGGCGGGATGGGCCAAGTCCACTTTATTGCATTATACGCAGATGATCTTCTAATGTTCCTCGCCCACGCTGCAGAAGAACTACAGGGTGCCAAGAGTCTACTGGCCAGATTGGGGAGAGTGGCGGGCATTCAAAATCAAAAGGAATGGATCACTTGTACCTGCAACCAGGGTTCAATGTGTTCTATCCATCTGTACTCAACAGAGTACTCAAAAAACCCTCATTCACGTAGGCAGGACGTATGGCGGTTTATCTTGATTCTCCGCCTTTGTTATTTACGTGACAGCATCATCATTGGGTCTCTTTCTGAATGCTTCCTCCACCTGGAGGGAACCACTGGTTTTGACAGTAGTGATCAGAAATTTGTAACAAGTGAAAGGTGCTCAAGTGAGGTGTGATTTTTAAAAAAAGATCATCCTCATACTGCCATAAAAAGTCTTCTTTATTCCATCTGGTGTATGGGAGGATAGTACTAAAAACTGGTGTAATTTCGTGCAGCGATGAATTGATTATGAATCCTCCGCACTAACTAACATCTTCATGACTCCACTGGCGGTACTTGCGGAGTCCATGGGTGCCCAGATCATATCATACGCTGACGACACCCAGCTTCTCTTCACCTGCAAGAAGGGCATGGAGTTTGACGGGGAGAGCATCCGTGGTTGCCTGGGGGCTGTTTTCGACTGGTTTCAGCGAAGCAGCCTCAAATGCAACCCTGATAAATCTGAGGTGCTTTTCTTTGGCTGTCAAGCAGATCCACCGTGGCAGGAGTGGTGGCCGGTGTGTATGTCACCCCCCTCCTCTTCCTCTGTGGTTGCAAAAAACTTGGGGATCAAAATCGACAACACCCTTTCGCTGAAAACACAGATCACAGGGCTCTCCAGCACCTGTTTTGGTCTGTTAAAAATGCTGCGAAAATTTCTTCCTCTGCTCCCTTTAATCCACAGGAAGCTGACGGTACAAGCTTTGATTTGCTCCAGGATTGATTACTCAAATGTCCTCTACCTGGGTTTACCGGACTACCTCCTGCACCAACTTCAGGTAGTTCATAACTCCGCATCAAGGGCGATTTTTGGCCTACCTCGACAAGCTCGGGCCTCAGAGCTGCTTTCTTCCCTCCATTGGCTCCCAGTTAAGAAGCGGATTACTTTCAAGGCTCTCACTTTAGCCCACAAGGCACTCCATTTGGTTGGGGCCTCTTACATTCAGAAACGGCTTCTTTTTTATAAACCCACCAGATCTCTCCGATCTGAATGTCTGGGCCTGGCAACGGTTCCTCCCATTAGAAGGGTCAGGATAGGTGGTCGTTCCTTTACACATCTTGCCCCAAAACTATGGAACTCCTTGCCTGTGGATCTGCGCCGTACTTCTAATCTGCTTGCCTTTAGAAAGGCCCTGAAAACTTGGCTTTACAAGCAGTAACTTGTTATGTTAGTGTTTTCCTCCATCTTCTTTCTCAGTTTGGGGTCAGAAAGCGCCGGGACACTCCCTGGAGTAGCCGTGCGCTATATAAGCAACCCCAATAACATAACATAACATAACATAACTATGTCCAATACAATGGGCAACATGTTTCAGCCCTTTTCCAGTGCCCCTAATGGGTCATCGGGCTTTCTTCAGGACCTAAGGTGTGTGGGAATTGGATTTTTACCAATTCCATGTAATATGTATCAGAGTAGATACTCTGAGCTTAAGGTCAATTGTACCTAAAAAGAAAGAGAGTGAATAAAGTAAAATAAACAAGTGTATTTAAAATGATGGTGAAGTCTACCTATGTTCAACTTGAACATATGACTCAAGTAATAAGCAGAATAGAGAAAATGGCAATACTTTATATTTTCAAGCAAATGCTCAAAATGGCAAATCTTTAAATGCTGTTTATCAGTCTGAGGTAAAACGGTATACAGACAAGGGGAGACGGAGATTGGGGAGTGCTGTCCTTCTTGGTTGGAGTAAGTCTGTATTATTCAGATAGTCCAAAGATTCAATTGTTGGTTCTAAGATCTTCCGTGATATCATTGGCTGCGAAGGGAAGGAGCAGCGATAGCTCTAATCAGATGTCTGGACAAGAGGAGGTACGTGTCTACCGTATTTTTCAGTCCGCTTCGCAGTGGTTGTGTTTATTAATACATTTTGCAATTTCACGCAAGGTTAGTTATAGTGTCAAGTGCCAATGGTGTATCCTAAATTATCGGCATTACTCAAGCATCAGATTTGGGGGTCTCGTAATGGTGGTTGTTAGTAATAGACTGCGCTTAGTTAGAGTGTGTCTGACTACAGCTACTAATAGCGTCAATGTCATGTGGTAGCGGTATTTATTAAAACCGGTTATACCGTAAATTGTAGCCGTGTCTATATAAAGGCATTTCGGTGTAGAATTACGGTATACACAATCGCGGTAAAAATATGGCATACATAATCACGGTAAAAATATTTACGAACTTGGTACCTGCTAAAGTCCCCAGTCAGGCTTTGGCGGACTGCTGGCAGCTCAGTCCCTGCTGTGAAATGAAAGAAGGTTCTGGTTAAAGCAATCATTATCGTGTACATTACGTGTCTTCAGTATGCGGCGTCCCGCGCTGGTTCTACCTCGTGTGCAGGGTGCACAATTTGTGCTGATGCTGCTCTCAGCGTCCCAGGTCAAGCGGGATCTTGTGTGTGTTCGTTGGGAAAAAGCCTCGATCTCAATAAACAGTGAGAAAACACTTACTGAGGTCTCTGTGTTAAAAAAAAAATCATTGGTTTGATTTCCTCACTTCGGTTACCTAATTAAATTATATCCACAGCATAATTTTATTTGTTACCTGAAACCGCTTTAAGAATGTAGTTTTGTATTCTTTATGAGGATTGGAATCACGCAAATCTCATAATTTTCACGGTGTTAAAATCCTGTTTTGTGATTGCATATTTTGAAGATCCCAAGGCCAGACAGTTGGATGCTCAAACTAGTATGTCATTTGATGCTGAGCCATGGAATGTTATCGTTTAGACCTAATGAGTCTGTCTTCAAACGGTGCACCCATCGCTGCTCTTTTTCGAAAAGGATATTCTCGGCATTAAGGCTTGTCTTAGTTAATGTCTCTATAATGACCCAATTGAGGTTATTGATGGAATGTTCCAGTTCAATATAGTGTGCACTCATTTTGGTCGTTTCACGTTTGCATTTAACATTGCTTCTATGTTCACCGATCCTCTGTTTTACTTTTCTGCAGGTCATTCCTATGTACCTAAGGTTACAAGGACAGGTGATCATATAAATAGCATGAGTAGTATTGCAGTTAGTATGGTGTCTTATCGTCCAGTTCAGTTCTGGAATTAGTTGTATGTCCTTAGTAGCTGTTGTGAGTTTGCACACTGAACAGTTACCACAGGGGTAATGACCTGTAACTGGTGGCATGTTCCATAGTGTACTTGTGTTGTTGTTGATTTTGGGAACTTGAGGTCGTGTGTGTACTAGCATGTCTGTTAGGTTCCTTGTTCTTTGGTTCGCGAACCTCGGTTTTGGCCAGTCCAGATTTCCAGATGTTACAGTGCGCCAGTTTTATTTATTATTTTTTTTAGTGCATTGCTGGCTGTGCTGTATGTTGTAATGCAAGTCATGGTATTTTGTGAGGGAGTTTTCGATATTGTCTCATCATGCAAGATCGCGACGGGACAGGAGCTCAATAGGTGAGCTCCGCGATCTACTTTCGTATTATCCTTGTCTTTTAGCCCCATTAGATGCCACAACGTACTAAATATTATAAAGGAGAACTACAACCGAGTAACTGGATTATTTGCACTTCTTCCGCTTACCGCTTCAGGAAAGATTACACGGTCATCGACGGCGGACGCGACAACGGAACATCGGCATCATCGGACCCGGACGTATCAGCAGACACAGCTGATCCCTGTGCCTTCAATGATCCACGGACCGTCTGCCTAGGCGGCAACTGGAGCACACTGGAGGGCAGAGCACATCCAGGGATCGAGCGGAGAGCCCGGACGCTACCGGAGAAGGCGGAAGAGCATCGGAACACGCAACGGATTCCTGGTTTCTTCGTGCAGATTACAAGCTTCGGAGCGCGAGTCTGCCAGTTCGTTCGAGGAAGTGCGGGGGGCAGGCGAGTGAACGTCCGCCTTATCCTTAAGGTACAGAGAGAACTTGCCCTATACCCCCCCACCCCCCCTTTTTTTCCTTCTGGTACACTCGGTTCGTTGGAACATCCCTTCCCTCATTTCACGCTTGCAACGCGGAGCGGATGTCTTTATGCCCCTTCGGGATGAAAACTCCATGATAGGGAAAGTCTTTTGTTTACTTTGCCAGACCTCACAAAATGGCCACTAAATGTCCGCATAGAAAAAGGACTGCCTCCACCTCAACTACTCAACAGTAATAGAAAGAGGACCCTCATGCCAGCAATCACTTATCCCAAAATGGCCAAAGTTAGTTAATACTGAAAAAAGACAACTGCCATGGAGTCTCTTACACAGAAATAGAAAGAGGACTATTTTGCCTACTCTACAGCTAACACATATTGTTCACCCCAGACTTCTCAGTACGTAAACTCCTCCCGGGTTATTCCTTAAGAGAAACTAAAATAGGCCTTAAGCTGAATCAGACTAAGTCCTTCCTTGCTAGCCCCCTCAATATGCTCACATATTAGCAATCGTAGCCTAATTTTTCCCCCACACTTGACTGTCTCTCTCTTCCCCGATAGGGCAGAAATGCTCTCAACTGGTCACCCTCCGCCCCTCTAGGTCCACGTTTTCTCTGCCACCCCCAAATGATGGAACACTCCAGTCACTTCACCTACGCCATCATTTACCCCCCTAACCTATCAAAAAAAGCAGCGAAAAGCTTAAAACACAACTTTTTAAAAGCCCATCCTGAAACCCCTATAACTGACCCTTACTTCTCAATGAACAATGGGCTCATTAAGAACGATATCATCCTTTACACCAAAAGAAGAGCTCAATGGAGAAAGGCCGTTCTCGCTCTCTTCAGGGTATCGCGCATGAAGAAAACCGCGCACGGATTCACAATATCCATCCTTCCCTCCCTATTTTTTAACGCGGTAGCCACTATCAATATCTATCATAACGGTATCATCCTCATCCAAGCTTCAGACCACAACCTCAACCTGTTTGATCACATTTTCCCTCGCATCAAGGAGAGAGTCACTCTTTCGCTCCCCTCCTCTCCTTCCAATCGCTCCGATCATGTCAGCCCCCAGCTGGATCCCGAGATTAGACAGAATGCCCACCCGTCCCCATCAGCGCCCACATTAGGTCCAGATCCCAACGACTCGCCATCTAACGACACAATCCTACTTTTAACCCCCTCTCAACTCATCTCCATTTACCCCCTCACCACCCCTCAGCTCCCCACTACTCCTCCCCCACCATTCCACCCCACACCCAATTCCTGTTATCACCCTGTCATCCCCTCCCACTCCATCACTGACCCAGACAGTAACATAGCTCAATCACCTCTCCTTGCTCGTCTTCCCCCACCCTCCCACCCTCCCACCCTCCCTATTCTCCCAGCTCCCTCCTTACGCATGTCAGCCCCTCCTTTACCCTGACTGTTCCTAGCCCTACTGTCTCTCTCCCCCCCTCACATCGTATCATCTCCCCCATCTCCACCCCTCAACATCAACTCCAGCTCCTCCACTCAGTCCGTCAGCCCCTCCTACACTATCATAGACTCCGGCACGGCCAAATCTCAAAATCCACACCCTATGCCATCTTTCCCTCCCTCTCCCCTCTCTGATACTTCTAACACTCTCCTTTTGCACGTCAGCCCCACCTCTTCTCCGACTGATCAGTGCGTAACCATACCTCTCGCCCCCCATTTTAAGACCCCCTCACTCCTCCTTCCCGCCGACACCCATTCAGATAGAGCTTTATACCTCGTCCCCAACCTCAACCCCCCCTTTCAGGACACTGCTGAGGCCACTACCCAGTGTTCCGACACGGCACACCCCTCCAATAAGGAAACTTTCTCACCTGTCCTGAATCTTGACAAACTACTCTCAGCCCTCCTACAAATCAAATCTGACATTCGTTCATTGCACGACCTTATGGTACAACAACCTAGACCCTTTCGTTATCCTCAGGAACTCAGCTCCTCCACACCCCCCAAGACCGTAAGACGCACACACCATCTGCGTGCATTCTCCCAGGCTAGGGGACCTCCAAGCTGGAGCACTGTCCCGTTCCCGAATGACATCTCACGCCCATTCAGGATGTTAAACCATCTATCCGACTCTGAATTATAAGCGCTCCTTTACTCTTATGAGCCACCACACCCCTCACATAATGCTGGACCTCCAGCTACGGCTCACACAGACTCCAGAATACCTGCTATACCTACCAACTCACACAGACCCACCAGACACAACCCCAGAGGTATTGTTGCAAATAACCTTACTAGAATACCCCTCAGAAGTGAACCATCCATAGCATCCATCAAGCAAAATCTAAGCTGTATCCTGCTGAACTGCAGATCTGCGTCTAGACACGCTGCGGATATAGCTGACCTACTTATTCCTAATGAACCTGACATTCTGATCCTGACAGAAACTTGGCTAAAGGAAACGTCTACCCCCATCATGGACATCCTGCTTCCCCCTAACTATGACATCACCAGACTAGACAGAGCTGACAGACAAGGAGGGGGGTTAGCCTGCATTCACCAGATTAGCCTTACAGTTTCCATCTCTAATGCCCCTTCGGTACCCTCATGCGAATATCTTTGCTTAAACATAGCCAATAACAACAAACAAATTTGCTCTCTACACACCTTCTACCACCCTCCCGGTGACAACCTAACATTCATAGAACACCTCATGGATATTATAACATCTAATGACAACCATCAATATAAGCAAATCTTCTTGGGTGACTTCAACCTACACTGGGATGACGAGAACGACCCTGGGGTAAACAGCCTCAAAGCTTTCCTTGCTGACCTCAATCTTATCCAAATATGTAACAGCCCGACACACGACAAAGGTGCCATTCTAGACCTAATAATTTCCAAAGCGGGCGCCACACAACTTGTCTCGATTCTCCCCTGCGACTGGTCTGACCATCATGTCATTTCTTTCCAAATCTTGGAAACGATTAAACGACGCCCAACTCAACCCTTGAGAACTAAGACCTGGAAGAGAAACTTGAAATTCGCTGGCTCTAACGTCTTATCATTAGTTAATCCTAACCATCTCCACCCACCTGAAGACCTCAAGGATGCTCAGGAGCTGACCAGTCACTACTTCCGTTCCATGAACAACCTACTTGACAATATTGCCCCGCTTCAGCTAAAAAGTACTTCTACAAAAGAGTCAAAACCCTGGTACGATGGGAGACTAAATGATGACAGACGTTCTCTCAGATTACTGGAACGTCGTTGGAGAGCTGACCCCTCTACTCATCACCTCAAGCTTGTCAGATTCTCCAGAAACGCTTACTTTAGGAAGATCAGAAAAGCGAAAACTGTCTTCTTCAGATCACAATTAGACGGGGCCAGGAACCGCCCCAAAAAGCTTTTCGATCTTATCAAAGCTCAGACCAATAACCCTCCCAATCTCCCTAACCTGATCCCACCCTCTCTTCCCAAGTGTGACGAATTTGCCACCTTCTTCGCGACCAATACGGAATCTATTAAATCAGACCTAAGAAAAGACCTCTCAGACATTGCTGACCAGAGTAAGAACCCAGCTCTACCCTTAGCAGAGGCTCAAGAAAATGACCTCCCAAAATTTAAACTAAAAAACAACGCAACATGGTCCCACTTTAACACTTACAGTGAAGACCACATATTAAAGACGCTAACTTCTCTGAAACCCTCCAATCATTTCTTAGACCCGCTTCCGGCCAATTACCTAAAAGACTTAATTCCCCTAGTCCTACCCCTCTGGACTAAGACCATCAACTCGTCCCTTCTTCAAGGATCCATCCCATACAGCCTGAAAACAGGTCAGGTCTCTCCAATCCTTAAGAAACCTTCAGCTGACCCTTCGGACCCAAACAACTATCGCCCGATCTCCCACATCCCAATGCTGGCCAAACTCCTGGAAAAATGCGTTAATTCACAGCTGAACAACCACATTGCTCAATTCAACCTACTTAACCAGTTTCAATCAGGCTTCCCAGCAGATCATAGCACTGAATCGGCTATGACACATATTCTTGACGACGCGCTAAAAATCCTAGACCAAAACGAAGCCTGTTTACTAATTCTACTCGATCTATCCTCAGCTTTTGACACCGTCAAACACGACAACCTGCTCACTCTCCTGAAAAATAGAATGGGAATTTCGGGTTCTGTTTTTAACTGGTTCACCTCCTTCCTGCAAAATAGATCCCAAAGCTTCAAGGTCAACCAATCTCTGTCCAACCCCATGCCAGTCACGCTAGGAGTTCCACAAGGCTCTTCTCTCTCTCCCACCCTTTTCAACCTCTTTATGGAACCACTCACCGATCTTCTCAGCCTTGCCGAAATTCACTTTCACATGTACGCTGACGATACCCAAATATACATCAAGATCCATTCTCTGGAAGATATCAAATCACTCAACTCCACACTACAAAAAACCCAAACCTGGCTGGCCGAAAACCACTTGAAACTAAACTCCCTCAAAACTGAATTCCTCCTAATCGCTCCCCCCAACAAATCTCCAATCATACTGGAATGGATGAAACACCTTACAGCTCTTAATGGTCATCCGCTAGTCGTGGACTCTGCAAAATCTCTGGGGGTCACGCTTGACAGCAACCTGAAGATGCAGAAACATATCAGCGCCGCCACAAAAGGAGCTAACTTCCATCTGAAGACTCTTCGTAAACTAAAACCCTTTTTACCGGCCCAAGATCTCAAACTAGCGGTCCAAGCACTAGTAATCTCTCGTGTGGAATACGGGGCAGTTACCCTTTGCGGTCTTCCGAGGGCATCGACAGCCCTTTTAAGAGCCACGATCAACTCTGCTGCGAGACTTATCACGGGCTCAAAGAGAAACTCCCACATTTCACCAGACTTGAGAACACTCAACTGGCTTCCGTTTGAAGCCAGAATCCATCTGAAAATCGCTTGTATGACCCACAAGGCCCTCCACCACAATGCCCCCCACTACCTAGCTCAGAAATTGGTGCGCTCTTCGGGCAACAGAGCCTCCAGGAGTGCCAAGACTCTTCTTCTGAAACCACAAAGATTTGCCAAAAAAAAACCTATCACCGATCCTTCTCTGGCATGGCTCCTAGGATCTGGAATGCCTAACCCAGTGAAACAAGAATGAACCCTTCTTCTGCCGCATTAAAAAAAGAAGTGAAGGCGATCCTCATGGCTAAATTCACATGAACTTTGTTGTGGTTTTCTGTATATTATGTTTGGTGTTTGTTTGTTTGTTACTCTTCAGTTGTCACTATGTATAGCTTAAGCTTTATGACTGTCAGAACTGCACCTTTAACCTGTTAAGCGCTCTGTTACTCGCAAGAGTCTTGTCCGCGCTATATAAAACTTTCAAAATTAAATAAATAAATAAAATAGGCTTTCTCGCGGTTGGTTCCTTGCCCTCTTCTGACACTTTGCCACTGTTTTTGCTGGGTAGTCTCTTTTCGATAGTTTACAACACAGATCTTTACCTTGTGTCTTGTATTCTGTAAGTTCACCGAAATTTCTCTTTAGGCGTAGCAACTGGCTGTATGGTAGATTCTCTCTGAGGGGGCGGGTGGTGGAAGCTGTTATATGAGAGAAGATTGTTCCTTGCCGTGGGTTTGAAGAAGGTCTTTATTCTAATGATTTTTCCTTCAATGTAGATGGTTAGATCTAGGAAGTCCAGTTGTTTTTTATCAGCAGTGTAAGTACATTTTAGGCATTCATCTTATGTATTCAACCATTTGTGAAAGTGGCACAGGCTGAATTGGTCGCCCTCCCAAATAACCATCCAAAAGCAGATTCTAGACAGGTAGGGGTTGTGTTCATTATGTACGTATGTTTTTCGAAATTACTTACATAAAGTCCAGCCACGCTTGGAGCAAATGTGCTTCCCATTGATGTACCATGGCGTTGTTGGTATATCGTCCCATTGTACTCAAAATAATTTTCAGTAAGGGCGAGTTTGCAACATTCCAGGATGAAGTGTCTTGGTGTTTGATAAGACCAGTTTTGTTCAAAAAGTAGTTCTTCGAGAGTCTCCATTGTTTTTTGTTGGGGTAGACTAGTATATAAACTCTCAACGTCAAATCCGACCAGGAGCATGGTGTCATTACAGAATATCTCTTCTTTGAGCAGATTGAGTAAATCTCGGGTATCTTTTAGATAGGTTGGTGTTTTTTGCACCAAAGGTCTTAGATATTGATCTGCGAACTGGGAGAGAGGTTCAAGAACCGACCCTATGCCTGACACTATAGGGCGGCCCGGTGGTGGTCTCCTTTCTTTGTGTGAGAGTGGCGGGCCTCAAGGTCAACTGGGGCAAAACGTGCCTGTTCCCTGTAGTAAGTGGAAGGAATGACCCACCGGATGGGCTAGATGTAGCATGGGAAAGCAGATGTCTGACTTATCTAGGTGTGCGCATTTATCACACAGCTACCGACTTACTGGAAGGTAATGTTGGACGAGCGATGCGAGCCACCAAGAGTAATCTTGAATTTTGGGGGACTCTCCCGCTTTCAGTGGCAGGAAGGGTGGCACTATTAAAGATGGTCACATTACCGTGCCTGCTTTATTACTTTGGGTCGTTACCACTATGGATTCCGCAAAAGGTCTTTACCCACCTTAACACCATGATTACGGGATTCCTATGGGAGTCTGGGAGATGCAGAGTAGCGCTCGCCACCATGATGAGGCCTAGACGGGAGGGGGGCTTTACAGTGCCTGATTTTGAGGCCTACTACCATGCAGCTCAACTGCAGTGGTTCACAAAATGGATGGCGGGGAGACTTCGCAATGGAGAGGCTCAGGGAGGTACAAACCCGGACCTGAGACAGCGCTCAAGTGTTGCTGCAAATCCCATTGAGCGAAAGAAACACGCCGAGAGATATGTGGGCGATGCGCCAGTGCTGGAATAGGGCTAGCAGGAGAGCTCAGCAGGTGCCCCCGTTTGCGCCTGAGATACCGCTGCTGGTGTGTGAGGCATTACCCCATGGGGGAGACTGGCAGGGATTGTGGGCCTGGGAAGAGGCGGGGATTTCCACTATTGGGGATCTCTGCGAGGATAATACCCTGATACCCTTTAACGACTTAATAGAGCACTACGAGCTCCCCAGGAGGGACTTTCTCCTTCATGCCGCGCTGACAACGGCCATCCGTAAGCATTGGAAGAAGGGGATGGTAGAGCCGACGGTCTCCCTGCCATGCCAATATGTAGTATCGGCGGCCGGGTCGATCAAGGCAGTCACTTGCCTTAATAGGCGGATCACCCAGGAGACGAGACGCCCCTTAGAGAACCTGCGCCTTAAATGGGAGACAGACCACGGGATGCCCATAGATAAGAAACCATGGGAGGCATTAGTGGGAAGAGCATGGAAAAGCTCCAGAAATGTGCGATTCCAGCTAATCCATTTCTATGTCCTCCTCAGAGCATATCTCACCCCGCACAAGATTAATGAGTATTTCGGGGTCCAATCGGCCTGCCCGCGATGTAAATTAGAGAATGCTGAATTTTTACACATGTTCTGGGAGTGTCCACTACTAGAGGGGTTTTGGAGGGCGATATTGGCTACCCTGAGCGGTGTGACAGAAAGGGACACAATGCTGACCCCGGGGTATTGCTTACTGCACTGGTTTCCTCACACTGCCCGGAATAAAGTTAGAAGCAAATTTATAGACCTAGGGTTAGTTCTGGCTAAGCGGGAACTTACCAGTCACTGGAAGGCGGCTAGTGCTCCTAGTGTCTCGAGGTGGCTGCGGGAATTTATAAAATGGGCGGATTGTGAGGGGATCCTTCAGCTGCAAATGGCTCAGAGAATAGGAAATGACAAAATTCTAGACATGGCGAGAGCATGGGAGGCGCTAGTAGAGTTGTTCAAGCGCCCAGCGGCTGGCACCGAACTGCCCCCTGGGTGAGTAGAAATGTATGTAGAGGATACAACATCCCCCTATCAGGGTAGGTAATTTGGGGGATTGAAAATGATCAACACATAACGACATCCCCTTATCAGACTCATTCCTGCTGGACTTACTGTGTCTGTTGTCTTGTACAACTGGGTGTACTGCTCCACAATGCTATGGATGACTGTCGACATGCCTGGGGGGTGGGGGTAGGGGGAGTTGCACAAGGGGGGGGTAGTTTCGTTATTTTTATTATATGTTATGCTCCTAAAGAGTCTGAATCGGGGCAGACTGTCGAGATATTGGTCTCCTGCTGTAAGGACGCAGAGCCTAGCTACCCTGAGAACTCTGTATCGACCGCCAGACTCCGTTCACATTCTGTACCTGGGTCGCATATAGAGGGATCCTGCACCAGGAATAGATGTCCAGCAGCCATAAATGTAGATATCTGATATTTGGACACATGATGTATGCTCTAAACCCCATTGTATTACTTGTGCACTTGAAACTTGCTGAATAAAATCTGTTTACAAAAAAATGAACGTTCATAGTGAGGGGAATGCTTGTAGTCTATGAATACATCAATGAGTTGAACAAAGTACAATCAGATGGATACAAATCTATACCACAGATGTGAATTCTGAGGTATTGATTGTTGTAGACCCAAAACGGTAAACTCGGGAAAGGGTGTGAGGGGGGGAATAGATGTAAGAGTGCCCCAGAAAGAGAAAGGGATAGGAGAAAGAGAGAGAGAGATAGGAGGAAAGAGTGATGTCAAGGGTAGTGCAATGGAGGTGATGTGATGGTAGATATTATTACTGGCATCCGAAAAGGAAGGTGGATTAGCTCCAATGTTGGGAGTGGGGTAGTGTTGTGTTCTCAAGGGATCTCGTTCCAGAAATGGTGAAGCTTTCTGAAGTTGAATAGCATGTGGGTAAGGGTGCCTGGGGAGTTTTGGAAAATCCAGTATTTGTCTGACTCCAAGTGTTCTAATCTAGAGAGTTTTTGAAGGAGTCCCTTATAATTTATTTATCCAATATTTGCATTGTGAGTGAGTGGTAGATATTTTATTTTTGAGGGTATATGACTAGATCTTTTTCCATGATTCATCGTTTAAGGTTGAGAGGGTGGAATTAGGGGCAGATTCTATTCTATGACTGGAACATCGCATTAATGAAATATCCTCATTTCATTCTAAACCAGAAGTCCTTCAGTCTAACTTTGCAAACTGGATTCTTCTCCATTCCCTGTCGTTCGAGCCCAGTTATTCCAGGTCAAATCCCTTCTAAAGGAAAACACTTCCTGTGTCCTAGCCTTCTATTACTTTTCAAGAGCTGTCCAATCCTCAAATACTCCAGTGCTCAGCACACTGCATTTCTCTGCTGTCTTCAGTAGCCCTCCTATCAATTTTAAACCTTTCCATTTAAAATCCAACACTTATCTTTTGTTCTACTTATTGTACTGAACTTACACAAAACTCGAAGATTAGCTCAGCATCAATTTTTCTGGTTCAGACTCCTGCCTGAGTGTTGACATGTGGAACTGAGGTTCGATGCTCTGGGCAGCATGCTTCTACGCATCAATGGCTTCCAGAAATAACACGGCCCGAGGGCTCATTTCCTAACCACGTGTCTACTTGTCATCTGGCAGCGAGTTATCAACGCTCATCTGTCGGTTATCCTCAGCCCAGTCATGTTCTACATATTATATCGAACAGTAATGCCTTAAAGTACATTATCATGTTTGGCTGCGTCTATGGAATTTCTTAATTGATATTGTAGTTCTCAATGTGTTGGCCTAAGTTGTGTTTCAAAAAGCAGAAGCTACAACACTGTTTTCTTTTGTTTAATTTTTTTTTCCTAAAGAAAGGCATACTTGTTCCAGCTGTCTGCTGACATAGGCAGCTGGTTGTCAGAGTAGACAAGGAGGAAAACTAGGGCACACTGTGTGCTAAAGACAATGACAAGAGTACTCTGGACATTAAGGCCCATGTTTATGAAAAGCTTGCGCCGTTCGTTGCGTCAATTATTAGAGATGCAGCAGCAGCGTAAACAATGCGCCACACTGCCCCTTATTTACAGAGTGACGCATCTGGCAGATGCGCAACTTTTAAAAGGCCTGCACTACATTATACCTGCGTCAGGTATAATGCATGCAGGGTGATCGGTCCCCCATAAAAAAGCCTCGTAGACATGGCGCAGTGAAATCTATGCAATTTCACTGTGCCACTTCTACGACTTGACTGCGTCACAATTCTTACGCCTGCTTCAAGCAGGCGTAAGCAGGCATAAGGAGTGACGCAATGCTTTTCACATGGGTCTTGCCCATGTGTAATGACACATTGCTGGAGTTGCGTCAGTTATCTGACACACTCCAGCAATGCGTAATTTTTGGGCCACCATATACGTCAGGATTCCTGACGTATCAGTAAATCCTGTGCCATGGGGCACCGTATTGTAAATACAGCGCATCCATGGTGTCGTAAGGATGGTGCTATGAAAAGTGACGCATCGATGTTTTTGCACAGCGATGCGCCACTTTTCATAAATGAAGCCCTGGTTAAACCAGCCCATAGCCATTGGTATTATGTGCACAGAAAGCCAAGCATTTTGCTCTGGCTAATAGGCTGTAAAGCTTTATCAAGGCTGGTGAAAGCAATTGTCGAAAATGAGACAATGGATGACAGATATAACAGTGGCACAACCTACACCACACCCACGATAAAGGTGAGGGGGCAGATTTATGTTTCCTGGCGCATCCCCGCAAATCAGCAGGGATGCGCCAGGAAAGATGCGTCACAAAAGTTTACCCTTGCGCCACAATACATGCGCCGCATTTACAATGCAGCGCATCGTGGTGCAAGGATAAACAGATGCGTGACGCATCTGATGGCGGAAGGTTGGCGCATTGCTGGAGTTGCGTCGCAAGTGCGACGCAGCTCCAGCAAGGCTCGGGGGTGCCCTATTGTTACAATGCTGCGTCAATTATTACGCCTGCTTCAAGCAGGCGCAGGGTTTAGACGCACCATGGCCAGAAAAGTGACTGAGTGAAATCTTGTAGATTTCACTCAGCCACTTTTCGGAGGCGTTCCTGCGCCGGAACGCCCCCCCCCCCTGTGCAGGTACGCCCACATGTGGAGCAAGCTTTATAACGTGACGCATCTCCCTAGATGCGTCACGTTGTAAATGGGGCGCAACATGGCGCAGGGTTTACGCCGCCGCTGCGTCACAAAAGTGACGCAACGGCGGCGTAAAAGTGGCTTAAGTCCGTTATAAATCTGCCCCGAGGTATTTTTTTTTTTTATATGTGTTCTGAAAAGTTTCCACATATTTCATCTAGCTTCGTCATAAGAAACCTATGTTATGTCTAACAAAAATACAACATGCAAATTCTTAAAGTGCTTTAAAGAAGTGGGGCTGCGCTGCATTGCAATGTGCTGCTGTGTCTTCGTGGACCGCTCGAATATTGTAATATTATGTTACCAATGCAATGGTGGTTCTTTTGCTGATTAATGAAAGTGGAAGTCAATTCGGCCCAGATGAAATGTTTGTTAGACTGGCGGCCCTTGCACAGATCTGCCTCAAGAACCTCTCACTGCCTAGGACACCTAAAAACGAAAACGCTCAATATCCTCTGACAACCAAATACACCTTTAGTTTAACACGAGCTGACTGGGGAGCAGGGCTCATTCCTGCCACTAATAACATGCAAAACAGTAATCACGACACGGAGAATTGAACTCTCGAGGGATGTCCAAACATGAAGTCACAGGCTCGAAATGAACCTTTACCCTTGAGGGCTGATAGGAGATGCTTCCCAGAACCTGCCCTCCAGCGCATGACCTGGTTTACTGCCTCATTCCGCCTATGCAAAAATGGAGTTTAACCTGTGTGACACCAATCAAAGATAGTGTTTAAACAACCCAGGCGCACTGTCTCTGTCCATGCACTTCTTGCTGTGTCCCCGAGCTCTGCAACTGATATTGCCTCTCTAGCTCTTAACAATGGAGACGACCTCAGTGTCAGTTTCAGAATGAGGATCAACATTGTGGGAAACGCTCTTGGGCTGACTTCTGGCTCCAATTTTCCCAAATCTACTCTAAAGCGTTTTTTTTTAAAAAAAACCTGTACAATACTTATTTTATTATTCAAACTGTTACTGTGCACCTGATGGCAGGATTGTCCTTCCCAAATGGAGCGCCTTTCAAAGATAAGATGGTAGCCTGTGTTTTTAAAGACCTGAATGGGTCCAAATGCCCTCTTTTCAAGTACTGGATACATCGAATGATAAAAAAAATGCACCTATGAAAAAGATACAAAATGGATGAATGGACAGATCTATTTAAACTGTGAACCTATCTGATCATACGACTGAGCAAATATAAACAGATAGAATTCAACATAAATTTGTGATGGTTAGGGGAACTTCTCGTCTAATTAAACGTAAAAGTGACTGTGATTACACTATTAACTGTAATATTTAAGGAAAGGAGTGTGAACTTAAGTTAGTCACTATAAACACCTAGAGGCTCATTTAGATTTTGGTAGACGTCTGGAGTATCCTGTCTGCCAAACTGTCCATATACCTGCCCTATCTAGAGTAGGACAAACCATCAGATTTCAATCAGAGGTGGCACCGTTGGCTCAGTTGACAGAAAGCTTCTGAAGATGACCTGATGAAGTGCTGGTCATTGGAGTTAAAATATCTACCACCTGCCTTATTTAGGGTGAATCGTGTGAAGTCATTTTTTTCTGACCATTAGCTCCAGAGAAAACCTGGCAGTAATGAACAGAAACATTTGAATAATGACCACCACACTCAGCAAAAAAAGCCTCTCTTAGTAGGAGAGTCTCTAGTTATTTGTTTTTCATAAACTCCTACTTTGTAAGTTTATTTTTGAAAAACCAAAAGTTTGGTGGATGGTCATCAAAACCAATGGTGGCCATCCACCAAACATTTGGTGCGTTGAGGAGAGCGAGAGTGATGGTGGTTCTTCAAAAGGTGCAGAGATCACTGCTGAATCACTGCTGGGCTGGCAATGTTCTCAAAATATGCGGTCTTCTTCTGTCCATCAGTGCGGGGACTTAATGACCTCTGCCACCCTGATAGAGTAAAGACTGCCATAGTCTAAATCAGGCCCTTAGTGTAAAACTGTAGTCCTAATAATGCAACAAAAATTCTATTATGTGCCTATTCATTCCTTTGGAGCTGCTAATGTCGTAGAGTTGTAAATCCATGGACCTGGTAAGTGTCACTCAAGGACTCCTACTGCTGAAAGTAGCCGAAATCTGAGGGGGCAAATCAGGGGGAAAAGAGCAATAACTATTGCAATTGGATCTGCAATTACCGATTACCCTGGGATTTCTCATTTTCCAGGTGAACTTTACAGTTCCAAATCCATGTAAATTCAACAAAGTCCCAGTATCTACAGTATTGCTACCTCTTGAAGGGTGGGAAGGGCTGAAGTGGGGAAGTTGGAGGTGCGGAAAAGTTCAGAGCACTCAAAGTGAGCTTTTTAAATTTTGCCTTTATTTCACAATAGGGAGACTCCAGAGTCGGCAGGAGATCTTTGCATGGTAATGTATGCGGAAAATCAAAATGTTTGTTAAATTTTATATGTGTATTTAAATATAGACCTAAATAAAAAATGCTACAGCATATATAACTTAATTTTGAATTAAATAGTTATTAAAATATAATGAATTAAATTAAAATTATTTTTCTGAAGTTTAAACTCAGAAATAAATTCTCTTCTAAATAAAAAATACACTGTTTGTAAAATGCATTAATAATTATTAAAAGCAAGGTATAATTTATTAAAAGTACTTTAATTTAATGCCATTTATTGATACATACAATACGAAGAAGGTTATTAAATATTTTCTAATTAAATAACAAATATGTACTATTTTCATTTAATAAAGCCTAATTGAATTGTATTTTTTTTATATCTTTAACTATTTACAACATTTTTCTAAAAAAACACATTTTAATTTAGGGGCTGATTGCGATGTGGCCGTAAAAGGCTCTGACCCTCGGTCAGAGACTCTACGGCCGCATCGTAATGGGCCGGTCGATGTACTTTACGACCGCCTCATTATGATTGAGGCAGTGGTAAACTAAACATGCCAGTCATTCCGGCTCGCTTCTGACGGGCTCTCCACCCTTGAGATTACAAGTCAGGTTTGGGCAGCCTTTCCGTGCTGGCCTTTCCGACACAGAATGTCTGTCGGAACTCGACTTTAGGGGCCACAAGCAGGTCCTCCATGGGTGCACGCCTCCGACTGGAGGCAGAGGGGGCACCTATGGTGCCCCTCTGTTGATACCTGCACCTTGTGGTGCCGCCACAGGGTGCAGGGATGAACTGCACCCCCCTTTTCTCAATGAGAGCTTTTGTTACAGCCGGTTTCCGTTATGAAACCATTGACGATAATGAAGGTTTTGCAGAGAATCTACACATTGTTGGCTGAGAACCTGTTGGTCAGGCCATACATAAAGGTACCACCCGGCCACGCAAGATAAAATCATATGTTATATGGAGTGTCTAAGCTGAAGGCAGATACAACCTGCAAAGCGATGAAAAACCAGGTGTCAGAAAGTGCAACTTGACATTTAGAAAAGAAGAAATAATTAAGCTACCTAAACCATTCAAGAGAGTCTTTGGACCGTGGTACTCAGTGAAGTTGCTAAGGGAGACGTGCCCAAGGTTGTGCTTATTCAGCCATCCATACTCAAAGTGACAAGCGATCAAAACTGCCGAGTGGGGTTTCAAATCAACTTTACAGGTCCTTGAAGAATAAAGAGGTTAAGAAAGACTTTTGAAATAGCTACATTTTTCAGATGACAGCAGAGAAAGTCCAGTTTCCAGCTATCCTAAAAGACGATCCAGCGGCCAGCCCATCGCAAGGTCTCACAAATGAGTTGTCTAAATCAAGTCACAGTGATCTACCAGTGGTGTCAGTGGTGGTTCTGCACTGGTTTATAATGCTGAAACAACAGCCACCTTTTGACACTGTCAAAAAGCAAAATATTAGTGATATATGGCTTGTTTGGATAGGGACATTTGAAGATTTCATTGATGCACTTGAAGAGACTGATAACAAAAAGATGATCAAATACCTGGTGATGGTATAAATGAGGCCATAAGGAAAATGCCATGAACTGATGAAGAAAGCACATATTCTCAGAAACTTTACATTCCAAGTTCAATTCAATGCTTAATGTATATTATGAAAGATAGATTTTCAGTCAAGAATGAATGAAAGTTGGTGAATCCATCGATGAATTTGTTAAGGGACTTAACACTCTCATCAAACACTGTAAATTCAATTAATTTATTGATGAATAAGCTATACGTTTTAGAGCTATTGATGGATGCTTGTCAGATTCATTTAGATGATGAATGCTGAGAGAAGCTCTTAGTCTTGAACGAGCATTGACGGTTGCCAGAGCTGAAGAGCGTGACGATCGACAAGCTGCTGACATGGAGGCCGGAGGTGCTCTGAATGAATCAGTCATCAGTATGAAAAGTAAACCAGACCCAAGTCAGAAAGACACAAGGTAATGTCTACATGTAAAAAGAAGTTGTGTTTGAGATGTGAATTTTAGGTTCCACATGAAGGTAAATGTCCCGCCATTGGACTGTTATGTAAAGGCTGTGCGGAAGAGAATCATTTTGTGATGGTTTGCAGAGCAAAGGAAAAAGCAAGTGTGTCACAAAATGGCCTCCTGAACGTTCCAGAAGCAACGTTCTATGAGCACCCACAAGGCCAAGCGGCGACATCTGTTAAGACAAATTGACACTGAACGAAGTTGATTGTTATCTAATTATCATCAAGCTGTTCTTCTAAATCAATATGAAATCGAAGTGAAGAAGAGGGTTCTGCCATGTCGATGTTTACCTCCGAAAAGCATGCGCATGTTGGACTGGCCGCATGTGAAGAAAAATGCCAGTCAAAGAAAAGTCGACATGCTAAAGCACCAAAGTCATTCAAACATTGTCCAAAGATTACACTAAAAGTAAATGGTGTTCAATACCTTTCATCATCGATAGTGGTGTCTTGATAAAAATTATGCCAGAGGAGATATATAATGAATTGTCTCCATTTCCTCGATTGTTGCCATCGAAAACCAAAGTGTATATATGGGCTGCATCAGCATCCTTAAAAACTCAAGGTTCATTTGCAGCGACGATGAAACACAAGAAAACGAAGGTGCATGCACCCATCCATGAGCTTCAAGGTACAGCATCAAGTGCCTATCTGCTCAGTTTTAGCCCAGCTGCTGATATGGAACTGATTACCGTAAACTACAACATGAATGCTCACCATGAAATGGTAAGTCCATTCCCTTCATTGTTTCATGGTTTTGGAAAGCTTAAGACTATGAAAGTAAAGCTGCATATTAATGAGGCTGTCCGACCTGTTGCTCAAAGACATAGAAGAATTGCTTTTCATTTACAAGATGCTATTGAAAAAGAACTCAAATTGTTACTTAAGTCTGATATCATTAAACGCTCTACTGGTCCCACACCATGAGTTCCTCCCATATTGGTAGTGTCAAAAAAAGACAGTGAAGGAGCTGAATGCATATGCTTTGACACGCGTCAGGCAAGAAAAGCAATTGAATGAGAGCGACATCCAGGTCCACACATTGCTGACATGATAACACAATTAAAGACTATCATCAGCTGAAACTCAAAGCAAATTGCAGGTACATTACAATATTTTCTGTACACATTGGTCTGCTTCAAAACAAAAGACTAAGGGTCTGATGTAGAAATCGGCAACGGATATCCAGTCTGCCGAAATATAAATCCCATTACATCCTATAGGATTTATATTTCGGCAGACGGGGTATCTGTCACTGTTGTGATGGAGTGACCCATGCGCCGAGTTCCAGATCAGGCCCTACGTATTGGTGTGTCATCAGCTGCAGAACTTTTTTAAGAGGGCATTCGACATATCGTAAAGCCTTTTATGAGTGCATTCAATTATAGCGATTACATATTGGTTTTTGGAAATACACAAAAGGAGCACGATAAAGCTCTCACATGAGTATGTCGATTACTTGCAGATACAGGTTTGACTTTGAATACAGATACATGTGAGATCCATAAGACAAAGTTAAAATTCTTTGGCCATATATTTTCTGATGGGAGTCTGACACCTGATCCTGCTAAAGTATAAACGCTGTCAAATGCAGATTCCCATAGTAGGCTTCTATGGTGCATTCCTTTCTTTGAATCGCAAGCTATTGTTCCAGATATATACAAGACTTTGTCACTGTGAGTGCTCCATTGAGAGAGTTGATGAAAAATAATATTTCATTTAATTGGTTTTAAGAAACCCAAACAAGTCATTGAGAAGGCTACTAAAATGGCATATTTCAATCCAAAGCTTTATACAGAGGTTGTTGTTGATGCTAGCCCAGTCGGATTGGTAGCCAACCTTTCATAACACAGCTGGCATCTGAATGCTCAGAGGCATATTGTGGCATATGCAAGTAGTAGTTTGTCCCAAACTTATTTAGAATCTGAAAAAGAAAGTTTAGCAATAGTATGGGCTTGTGAACATTTCCATGACTTCCTGTAGAGAAAGTCTTTCATGTTGGTAACGGATCGGCAAGCTTTATTAACTATATTTGGCAATCCAACGGTGAAGGTTCCTCCTTGCATTGAATGATGGGGATTACGACTACAAGAGTACAATTATAACTTTGTGCATTGTCCAGGGAAGGATCAGAACCCCGCTGACTATTTTCTGAGAGCGACTATAACAGGTGAAGTTACTCCAACCAAGACGGCTGAAGCCTATATCAATTTCATTGTGAAGTCAAATACACCAGCTGCCATTTTGTTAGCCCAGATTATCACTACCACAAGCCATGATAGTGACATGCTACAGTTTAAAGATATAATCACACTTCAGTCATGGAATCAACACCCTTGACCTCTCACAAGTGAGGGCGAATATCAAAAATGGAAAAATGCTAAAAACGAACTGTCCATAACTCAGGAAGGAGTTAAATAGCGAGGGATGAGAATCTTGATTCCAGAGAGTCTGAGGCAGAAGATGGTTGAAGTGGCCCATGAAGGACATCATGAAATCATTGCCGCAAATGATTTCTCTGAGACCAAGTCGAGTTTTTGTATCTCAATGACCAGGTTGAGACGGAATTAAAGGCCTGTCTGCAACTGCCTTTCTACTAAAGTTACTCCACGCACCTTAAACATGTCAAGACCCCTGAACCATGCCTGGGAGACAGTAGCAATTGACATCTTCAGTCCACTTGACAATGGACATCACCTGATCGTGACTGTGGGTGAACGCTCTCAAAGTCCCTTAATTGAGGCTCTCTCATCTACCCCTCAAGATCGATTCATTGAGATATTAGATGGCATCTTTGTGACATGGGGTGTTCCACTAGTTTTGAAATCTGACAGTGGACCTCCATTTAACAGTCATGAGTTTAATGATTTCTTAGAGCATCTGAGTATAAATCATCAGAAGAGCACACCTCTGGACAGACTAGTAGAGCATTTATGAGTACACTCACGAAAGCCATGCAGCGTGCTACTCTTGAAAAGCTTGACTTAAAAACTGTGTTAAATTGTACCGTAAGAGCTTATTCTTCAGCACCTCATTCAACCCCTGGTGAAAGTCCAGTGGTATTGCTTTTTGGGAGAGCAATCAAGATACTTCTGTGGACCAATCAGAGAGAGAAAAACGAGAACCCAACCCATGAGAAGTACTTGGTTTAGAGACAAAATATGAAAGCTTTTGCTTACAAAGTACGGCATGCAAAGAACATTGCTTTTAGGAGAAGAGATCGAGTGCTCGCAAACCAGACTGAGGGACGGGGCCCTCTAGGGCCTCGCGGGTACTTATGACAACCTGCTATGCCTCCCCAAATGACGAGTCAATCAGAGAGTAGAGAGTGAAAACTTACGTATTTATTGCTATTCTCAGCAGAGGAGCCCAGTCAGACCATCACCATAAGATGTTTGTCGAGGGGACTGACTCCCCAACAGTCGCTAATAGATGAGAAACCCTTCAGGAGACTTCGGCCACGCCTCTGGTGGAAAAGTACCGGTCTGAGCCGGACACGAACAAAGGAGGCACTGAGAGATGAGCTAACACCTGCCAGATGGGCATGCTATCAGCGGCCCAAGGCCACTGTGCCGAGTCTCAGCATCTCCTAACGTGGGAGCAGAGCTACATGTATACAATGGAATGCAAAAGCAGAATAATTGTCTTGTTAGCAAGTCGAGTTGCAGCCTTGGGCAGAGAAAGGAAATATAACGAAATACAGTATTATGCTGAGGCAAGCTAGTCTGAGTTCTAAGGCCTAACATGGACTCAGCAGAGGCAGTCTAATAAGGATTACGAAATACAATATGGAGTCACAATGGTTAACGAAAGCTTGCATGTTACTGGGATGTATAACCCAGCGGGTTGCATAACGTGAGCATAATTATATGTACTTTAGTCACACATTGCTAACCTAATATAACATGCTGAATGCGAAATGGGAAGAAGGAATTTTAAATCTGACAAGACGCGGAAAAGAAAATCTGATGCTCCATTTGATGCAGAACCTTTCCAAGTGATGGATACCAAGAGACACACATGGTGGTTGCCCAGTGCCCTGGGAAGTCTATTACAGGCTCTTCTTTCTCACTTTAGGCATTTACCTCCTCGTTCATTAGAATCTACATGTTGACCGGATTTGATGCACCAGTGACAGCTGTTGCTTCTCTAACATCAACGCAGATCGTGGACATTGATGTTGATAGTTGATAGTTCCCAGTTACAAGATTTATGTATGTATATATATATTATCTACTGGCGGTCGCCAGTAGATAGTTATAGTCAGGACCGAGTTCCCATAGGAAATCTGAAAATTCTATTTTGAATAACTTTGGCGCCGGTTGACGAATCCTCGCGAAATTTTCCAAACTAATGGGGTGCTCCGCTCAGCTCCTACCCTGAAAGTCTCGGGGTGATTCGGCAAGCGGGGGCTGAGAAAAAAGGGGGTCCCAAAACGCGTTTTCCCCATGCATTTTACCGTAGGACCTTTAGTCGAAGGTACAGCCCGAACGGCTGAACAGAATTACTTGAAATTTGGCAAAGAGGTAGTCCTCAGGTCAGGCATGTGCCTTTTGCATATATGGTGTCAATCTGTTCAGTAGTTCCTGAGAAAATTGCAGTTAAAAGTACCTAAATATCTATAGGCGCGCACCGTGCGCGCACCGTGCGCGCACCGTAACGTGCGCGAGCGTAATTCTGATTGGTGGTTAGATGTCAGTCAACATTCGAATCGGTCGAAATCAGGAAGTGTCGGACGCCATTTTGTGCGTGGCAGTGAAAAACAAAGGTGGAGAATGTGAAAAGGGTGCAGTGTAGAGAGTTCCTGACCCCCTAGCCTTTGTCAGGGGATCCCTGAAGGACCCCGAAGGGTGAAAAAAACATTATTTTATTTTTTCAAAAAATCGCGGGTTGCGCGCACGGTGCGCGCACGGCGGCAAAAAATTCATTAAAAAAATAGAATTAAAATCAAGTTTAAGTGTTTAGATGTTGGTTGGCTCTAAAAAGAGCCGTTGTGTTCATTGAGTGTTTTTTGGTACCTATAAGTAAGTATCGATGCAGAGTCTTTAGTTCAAGAGGAAGACTCTGTTCCCTTCATCTGTGAAATGTACACCGTCTCCTCTATAAATGCCTTGCCACTCCCCTCACTATTTCTTCTTATTTTCTGGGAAAAGGAGCTGAACAGGTATCAATTTTACTTGAAAATGGCAGAACCTCAGTCTACTTCAGGGAGTGAGGAGGAGATCTGGATGCACTCAGAAGCATTGGTTCATAGTAGTTTCTGTTCCAGAATCTTCAAACACCACACCCACTCCCCTCACTATTTCCTCTTATTTCCTGGGACAAAGAGCTGAACAGCTATCAATTTTACTTGAAAATGGCAGAACAGCAGTCTACTTCAGGGAGTGAGGAGGAGACCTGGATGCACTCAGAAGGTGTCTTTCAGTAGAATGGCAATATGAAAAGAAAGATAGTTGTAAAATGGAGGCTTACATACTTTTTTTTAATAAAAAGAACTCATTGGATGTTTCAGACCATTCAACACTAAAAACTAGGCTGTATGTTTACATTTTTAAAAGCATGTTTTGTATTGGTTCAGAAAAATGTGTTCCCACAGAACATTACTTTGGATTTGCTGTTAGGTTTGAAAAGTCAAGCAATCTTGCTCTTTGGATTAGAAACATTGTGTGCTGAACTTCTGACCTCTCTGCTCACACCAGTGTTCCATGACATGTTGCTATGCTAGCAGGCAGAAGTCATGTTGGGGGTAGGAATCATTTGGAAAGGGTTGAAATTTGCAAGCAATAGAAATGTGTGTTTCCGTTTGAAAAAATGTGGGAAGCAATGTGATTTGAAGTTAACATGTATATGTGTGAAAAAAGAGAGGGAAAGTTTGCCATTTACTGGTTCTGGTGAGAGGTGTACAGCTCAGAGATTCTGGCTCTGATAATCTGCTGTGTGAGTGCCACATTTCTTTCTCAACTAACTACTTTTAAAGGTGAGTTATGAATTTGAGAGGGGATGTATGTGGTGCATTTTGATATAAATAATAGAAATGTGTTTCTTCTTTTAAAGTTGTGTTTAAATTGTATGTTTTGGAAGATATTTAACTGCCTTGAACTTGTAAGATATTATGGAGTATGTCTTCACCATAAGTTAAGGTGTACTGGTACCACTCAGGAATACTGTTTTGTGCCTAGAATCACATCATGAGTCTGTGTGCACACAGGAATTGTTGTCAGAGATTTAATTTGTGTTGCTCTTGTTCTGTAAGACTTGCAATCACAGTAAACTGGGGCAGCTTGTTTTCTGGAATTGTGATGGTTAGCATTCAGCACAAATCAATATCTCACAAATGAGAGGCAAATGCTAACACATTTGAAATCAACATGGTAGATTTTCCTTCCACTCCTGCAATGGGTGAGGTAGTTCCTACATGTTCAAAACTCCAATTAACCCTTACCACACATGTACTCTTACATACATCTCTGCAGTCTTCATGCAGTTATGCAAGCGTCCATGCAGATCTCTCTTGCAGCTGACAATAAACAGTCTCCAGAAGCACACACTTAGCACACAGGCAGCTGATTTTCCTGCACTCCCATGCTTACTATTCAGCACTGTGTGGTATTTCAGATAGCTGTGTGTAACGCTAACACATTCAACGTCACCAAGGCTCATTTCCTTTGCTCTAGTCTAATCACTCACCCAGGTTCCACATGCTCATGGTCTCAAGAAGCTGTTAGGACATGTGCTCTTTTCTGCCTCTCTAAACTATAAGGAAAATGTGTCAGGCTGTTACAGTAATTATCACTTGCTCTACCACAGTAGTAAATGTGCTTTGAAATTGCCAATCAAATATCGTTTTCTGCCTAGAATCACACCATGAGTCTGTCTGCACACAGGAATTGTTGTCAGAGATTTAATTCGTGTTGCTCTTGTTCTGTAAGACTTGCACTCGCAGGAAAGGGGCAACTTGTTTTCTTGAACTGTGATGGTTAGCATTCAGCACAAATCACTATCTCACAAATGAGAGGCAAATGCTAACACATTTGAAATCAACATGGTAGATTTTCCTTCCACTCCTGCAATGGGTGAGGTAGTTCCTACATGTTCAAAACTCCAATTAACCCTTACCACACATGTACTCTAGCATACATCTCTGCAGTCTTCATGAAGTTGTGCAAGCGTCCATGCAGATCTCTCTTGCAGCTGACAATAAACAGTCTCCAGAAGCACACTCTTAGCACACAGGCAGCTGATTTTCCTGCACTCCCATGCTTACTATTCAGCACTGTGTGGTATTTCAGATAGCAGTGTGCAACGCTAACACATTCAACATCACCAAGGCTCCTTTCCTTTGCTCTAGTCAAATCACTCACCCAGGTTCCACATGCTCATGGTCTCAAGTAGCTGTTAGGACATGTGCTCTTTTCTGCCTCTCTAAACTATAGGGAAAATGTGTCAGGCTGTTACAGTAATTATCACTTGCTCTACCACAGTAGTAAATGTGCTTTGAAATTGCCAATCAAATATCGTTTTCTGCCTAAAATCACACCATGAGTCTGTCTGCACACAGGAATTGTTGTCAGAGATTTAATTCGTGTTGCTCTTGTTCTGTAAGACTTGCACTCGCAGGAAAGGGGCAGCTTGTTTTCTTGAACTGTGATGGTTAGCATTCAGCACAAATCACTATCTCACAAATGAGAGGCAAATGCTAACACATTTGAAATCAACATGGTAGATTTTCCTCCACTCCTGCAATGGGTGAGGTAGTTCCTACATGTTCAAAACTCCAATTAACCCTTACCACATATGTACTCTTACATACATCTCTGCAGTCTTCATGCAGTTGTGCAAGCGTCCATGCAGATCTCGCTTGCGCCTGACGATACACAGTCTCCAGAAGCACACTCTTAGCAGACAGGCAGCTGATTTTCCTGCACTCCCATGTTTACTATTCAGCACTGTGTGGTATTTCAGATAGCAGTGTGTAATGCTAACACATTCAACGTCACCAAGGCTCATTTCCTTTGCTCTAGTCTAATCACTCACCCAGGTTCCACATGCTCATGGTCTCAAGTAGCTGTTAGGACATGTGCTCTTTTCTGCCTCTCTAAACTATAGGGAAAATGTGTCAGGCTGTTACAGTAATTATCACTTGCTCTACCACAGTAGTAAATGTGCTTTGAAATTGCCAATCAAATATCGTTTTCTGCCTAGAATCACACCATGAGTCTGTGTGCACACAGGAGTTGTTGTCAGAGATTTAATTCATGTTGCTCTTGTTCTGTAAGACTTGCACTCGCAGGAAAGGGGCAGCTTGTTTTCTTGAACTGTGATGGTTAGCATTCAGCACAAATCAATATCTCACAAATGAGAGGCAAATGCTAACACATTTGAAATCAACATGGTAGATTTTTCTTCCACTCCTGCAATGGGTGAGGTAGTTCCTACATGTTCAAAACTCCAATTAACCCTTACGACACATGTACTCTTACATACATCTCTGCAGTCTTCATGCAGTTGTGCAAGCGTCCATGCAGATCTCTCTTGCACCTGACAATACACAGTCTCCAGAAGCACACTCTAAGCACACAGGCAGCTCATTTTCCTGCACTCCCATGCATACTATTCAGCACTGTGTGGTATTTCAGATAGCAGTGTGTAACGCTAACACATTCAACGTCACCAAGGCTCATTTCCTTTGCTCTAGTCTAATCACTCACCCAGGTTCCACATGCTCATGGTCTGAAGTAGCTGTTAGGACATGTGCTCTTTTCTGCCTCTCTAAACTATAAGGAAAATGTGTCAGGCTGCTACAGTAATTATCACTTGCTCTATCACAGTAGTAAATGTGCTTTGAAATTGCCAATCAAATATCGTTTTCTGCCTAGAATCACACCATGAGTCTGTCTGCACACAGGAATTGTTGTCAGAGATTTAATTTGTGTTGCTCTTGTTCTGTAAGACTTGCACTCGCAGGAAAGGGGCAACTTGTTTTCTTGAACTGTGATGGTTAGCATTCAGCACAAATCACTATCTCACAAATGAGAGGCAAATGCTAACACATTTGAAATCAACATGGTAGATTTTCCTTCCACTCCTGCAATGGGTGAGGTAGTTCCTACATGTTCAAAACTCCAATTAACCCTTACCACACATGTACTCTAACATACATCTCTGCAGTCTTCATGCAGTTGTGCAAGCGTCCATGCAGATCTCTCTTGCAGCTGACAATACACAGTCTCCAGAAGCACACTCTTAGCACACAGGCAGCTGATTTTCCTGCACTCCCATGCTTACTATTCAGCACTGTGTGGTATTTCAGATAGCAGTGTGCAACGCTAACACATTCAACATCACCAAGGCTCCTTTCCTTTGCTCTAGTCCAATCACTCACCCAGGTTCCACATGCTCATGGTCTCAAGTAGCTGTTAGGACATGTGCTCTTTTCTGCCTCTCTAAACTATAAGGAAAATGTGTCAGGCTGTTACAGTAATTATCACTTGCTTTACCACAGTAGTAAATGTGCTTTGAAATTGCCAATCAAATATCGTTTTCTGCCTAGAATCACACCATGAGTCTGTGTGCACACAGGAATTGTTGTCAGAGATTTAATTTGTGTTGCTCCTATTGTGTAAGACTTGCACTCGTAGGAAAGGGGCAGCTCATATGATAGGATTTGAAAAGCTCAAAAAAAATATAGTAATATATTTAAATTACATAAAGGTATTTTTTTTTTCTGTTTCCTTTAGGTATTGCTGAACAACACTGAAATAAATCAAACATGCCTATAAAATCAAGAAAGAGAAAAGAACAGCAAAAACATCTATATTTGAAGACAACTGGACAACACAAATTAGTTGAAGAACCTCATGTTGGAAAAAAGAAAAAGTCTTCTGGTAAGGAGACTAAGGAATTTTTAAAAAAATATCCTCAAAAATAGAAAAAATTTAAAAAATATATTCACTGCAAATAGTGTTTCAAGTAGAAAACAACAAGACAATACACAGAAAATACTAAATGCTAATGTACAATCAAAAGCAAGAAAGAATGACTTAAAAAGAAAAACAGAATTTCAAAACATTCGTAGAAAAATGTTTCAGAGAAGAGTGATGTTCAATTTGCTAATGGATGTGAAAAAATATAGGAAGAAATCAACATTTTATAAGAAAAAGAAACATATTGAATCAATTGTTGCAAAGGCTTTGGAATTAAAAAGAAAACTATTCATTTTAATTTTGAACAGGATCCGTACATTAGATAAAATTGTCAATGTAATGAAGTCAAAAAGCAAAAGGAAAAGAGTAGTGAAAAAAATAACTTTTGTAAAGTGTTCTTAGGAGAATGGAAGCATAGTTCAAGTACTGAACCATTTTTTAATGAAGAGAGTTATCTTCAAAGTAATAGTTTGCTGCATGCAGTTGACACCAGTGGTCGAGCTTATGAAGTTAAAGATGGTTGTGTAATGGAAAAGGAGAAAATGGTTCCAAGAAATAAGGAAGAAGTGTTAGCTGATGAGGTTATGGTGAAACGTCCTAAAGCCCCAGTGTACACTTGGAATTGTAGTAGTATTTGTACTGTACAATAAGAATCTATTGATAAATTACGTGACTTTCTAAGAGAATATAGTAAAAAAAAGTGTTAAACAGAAGATTAAGGTGCTTCAAAGACTAGATCCATGCAGAGTGAGAAAGAATACTGGTTTGCAAGGACATTCTCTGGCTTGTCTTTCTAGGAAAGTTTGTCAAAGTGTTTTTCACCATTTTAGGATGCTGGCAGTACATCATACTGAAATGAGAAAGTTTGTGAGAAGATTGTATTTTGCTAAAAGTCCAGCACTAAAGTTAAATGAGTTGAATAATGCTCTGTTCCGTGGATCTGTTTCAGATGTAGAGAAGGTTACTGATGATATTCAGTTTTGTTACTTTGGTCCAGAGCAAGAAAGTGCAGGAATTGACACAGTTATTGAGGAAAATGTGGAAGAGAATGTAGAACTCACTGTTAGTAAAAATTTTGAAGATCAAATGACAACATTTACTATCATCTCTAATGAAAGACCAAATATTACTTGTATTTGTTGCCGGAGAAGCCATTAAAAAACTCAAACAAGGAATGTTGATCTCTATAAAAAAAGAATAAAAGAAAATAATTATGAGTGGAAGGATTTTGCTACATATTTACTTCTGGAAAATTGTTTTGGTTTGGGTGAAGATCAGCGTATTTGTAAATACTGTTATAACAAGTTAGAAGAAAATAAAATGCCAGCTAGAGCTGCACATAATAATTTAGAATTGGTTGATATTCCTGCATAACTTAGTGATTTAAATACATATGAGTCTAACCTCATTCAATGTGTCCATCCATTTCAGACTATAGTTCGTATGGAGCCCAAAACAGGTAAATTACCTCCTTCCGATTTACAAAGAGGTTTAAAAGGAAGAGTTGTCTATTTGCCATTAGATTTGAAAAAAAATATTGAAACAATTGATGCAGATAGTTTGGAAACTGAACCATTAGTTATTCTGGTTAATGGTGTACCTAACCTACACAGAATAAGAAAACTTGGCAGGAGCTAGTAGATGTACGAGAAGTACAAAGAGCAAATTTATATTTGAAAAGAAATAATAAGTACTATGAATCAATTTATACGGATGAAGATGAAGAAGTTTTACTAGCAGACACAGGAATACCAACTGGGCAAATTGAAAAAGTGGATAAGTCAAAAGAAGAAGAAATTTATGAACATTTCAGCATACATCCTCTTCATTCTAAAGAAGTTATGGGAAACACTATTGAGCTGTTTCAGATGAAAAAAGCAAAAGGAACTCCTGTGAGTGTATGGGAGGAGAGCTTGGAAGCTCGTTGTTTTCCCCAGCTGTTTCCTACAGGAAAAGGTGGACAATATGATGAACGTCCAGTACAGATTCCTGCTTCTTAGTATCGGACTACAAGATTATATGCAGAAGATCCAAGATTTCGTCAAAGTATTCCTTATTTGTTCCATATTTTATTTGAAAGTGACTTGTCTGCACTATCTTATGCAGTAAATCACATTTTAAAAACTGGAGTACATCTACATAATGTGTCTGCAAAGGATTTTATGAACAAAGTGCAACAGCGAGGTGATCATTTGGAATCTCAATTGATTAATCTGATGGCTTGTTAGCATGGAACTAATGAAAATTGGTACCGACGCCATGGAGAATTGAAATGTATGTTACGGAATTTAGGAACTCCTACATGGTTCCTTACCCTAAGCTGTGCTGAGTACGCTTGGGATGATTAACTGGATTTTCTTCGAGAGGCAAATTCAAATATTGAAAACATCCAATACAAGACAGCAGGAGAATTGTGCTCATTGGATCCGGTTAATGTTTGCAGATATTTCAATCATGGATTTGAGGCTATGATGTCCTTCATCTGCAATAAAAAAAATCCACCTCTTGGAGAAGTTGTGGATTTCTTTTGGAGAAAAGAGTACCAAGCAAGAGGTGCTCCTCATATTCATATGCTGTTGTGGATCAAGGATGCCCCAAAATTTGGAACAGATTCTGATGATGCAGTTTTATCTTTCATTGAAGAATATGCAACATGTGCTATACCTAAAAGCACAGAAGAAAAAAACTTAAAAGAGCAAGTTTTACATTTCCAAAGTCATCGGTGTGGAAAATACTGTCGACGAAAGTACAAGAGTAAAGATAAATTCTACACAAAATGTCGATTTGGATTTCCACGACCTGTTCTTTCAAAAGGAAGAGTAAACAGTTTTATGTCAGCTGTGCGACATACCATTACAAGAAAATCTCCGAAAAATACCTACAACCTAAGAAGAAAAGAAGAGTCAAAATATATAAATGACTACAACCCAGTCATTTTATCCATGTGGAATGCTAACATGGATATTCAGTATGTAGCTGACAATTCTATTGCTGTTGCTCGGTATGTCACATCTTACATCACTAAATCTGAGAAAACGGAATTGAAAGAAATGTGGGAAGAGATTTCTCACGAGAAGACTGTCAGTAAAAAGCTATACAGTTTCAGTTTAAAGATGTTATCGCATTGAGAAATAGGGTCATACGAATGCTCAGATAGGTTATCATCTGCAAGTCTGTACTCCAAATCCAGAAGAATAATTTGGGTAAGTTTAGGCCTTCTAGGAATGCGAAATCGGGTACTGAAATCTATTCGAGAAATTGAATGTTTAGCAGAGAACGAACCAGAAAGTACAGACATTTTGAAAACAAATATGTTGGACACATATTACCCAAATAGAAGCCATCATCTTGAGAACATGTGTCTCTATGAAGTGCTGCAGAACTACATTTATAAACGGAATGCCACAGAAGACATCAACAATGGAAAATATAAAGTCATTGGTGAGGAAGGATGTTTGGTGAAACAAACAAAAGGACGTTTGATTAATCACAAGAAGCTGAGTTGCGACACTACTGACAAAAAGGAATTTTACTACTTAGCACTTTTACAGCTGTTTAAACCATGGCGTTCAGAGGATGAAGTACTTGGAGATTTTCAGAGCTATGAAGATTCCTTTAATGCATGCAAAGATAACATAGAATGCAGTACTTTCTCAAATTATGTACAAATGTTAAATGGAGAAATTGAACAAGAAGCTACAATTGCAGCTGAAGTAGCTAGAGACAGTTCTCAAGACAGTCAAAGTTTTGGTACGCTCAGTCAAGATCCCCTAGGACCACCAATCGTAGAAAATGAAGCTGCAATAGCCATGACTGAAGTGGAAACAGCTATGAATCAAGCTCAGGAAGATTTAATAGACTTACCAAATTTGGAACAACAACTGAATGATGAACAACAACAAATTTATGAAGAAGTCACCAAACAAATTGATCATGGATTACTACATGAAAATAAAGAGTGCTCATGCACATCATTTGAACCAATCAGAATGTATGTGAGTGGACAAGCTGGAACTGGAAACAGTTTCTTAATTAAAGTAATTAGAAGCTACCTACAGAAAAAAACTGATTCAACTTTGTCTTGTGTTGTTACTGCTCCAACTGGGTTAGCAGCATATAACATAAAAGGAATTAACTTACATCGTTTGCTAATATTACCAGTAGAGCATGAGAACAAAATAGAATACCACAAGCTAACAGGAGAAGCATGTTTTGAAGTTTAAAGAGTGTTGAAGAAAATGAAAGTTCTCATTATTGATGAGGTAATCATGGTATCAAACTTAATGCTTGCCTTTGTGCATTTAAGAATGCAGCAAATTCTAAAGACAGACTATGACATGTTATTTGGAGGAAAACATGTTATAGTTTTTGGGGATCTACTGCAGCTCACTCCAGTTAAAGGACAACCAGTATTTAATACTCTTACACATGAAGACACGAAAAAGTCGTTAGGAAGTATTGGTAATGTGAATATTTGGTCATACTTTGAGTACAAAGAACTCATTGCCAATATGCGGCAAGCAAATGATGATGATTATGCAAGTATTCTCAAAGATATCAGAATTGGACTACTCACAGAAAATTTCAGAAAAGCTTTACAGAGTCGATTGCTATGTAATTTGTTTCCAACAGAACAAATAGTTCCAGAGAAAATATACAAGAAAATTGCAGAAAAAAATACTGTAATCTGCTTAATGCCAACACTACATTCATGCTCTATATTCAATGAAGAACTTTTGAAATTGGAAATTGAAGAGATTATGAAAATGGAAGCCGTGGATAAAATACAGCATGAAGGAATAACTATTACATTGACAGGCAAATTGAAAAGTAAATTGGATTCTCTAGAGAAAAACATATCGAAAACAGCTGGTTTAGAAAATAATCTTTATGTATGTATGAACTGTCGAGTAATTTTAAGACTTAATTTGGATGTAGAAAAAGGTTTAGTGAATGGAGCCATGGGTAAAGTTGTGGGTTTTGTTAACTACCAGAAAAAAGATGGAATTGAATTTTTAAAAATAAAATTTGATCAGATTGAAGAGGTTAAAGACATTAGTCGTTGTTCAGTTCGTTTCTTGCTTGTGAAAGACTTATATGTATGTAGGAAGCAGTTTCAGTTTTCTCTAGCATATGCTGTAACTATTCACAAATCTCATGGATTAACTGTAGATAGTGCTTTTGTAAACATTGGATCTAGTGTGTTTAAAGAAGGTATGGCATATGTTACTTTGTCACGAGTGAAAAAATTATCTGGTTTCTTCATGATAGACTTTGATGACTCAAAAGTTAGTGCTGATGCAAATTGTGTAAAGGAGTATAATAGATTAAGAAGAAGCTATGCTCCTCATTTAGGTCAGTATCCTGTGTTTGAAAAACGTGTTGTTTGTCGGAAAAGGAGAATTGAGAATATCTGTAATGAGGATGTACAGAAGAGAAAACAAAAGGAGAGTGATGTGATTGCAAGCAAAAAGAAAAAGAACAATGTTGAAGAGGTTGTTGGTTGTCATTTTGAAAATAGCTCTGGTGTCAACTGCTACGCTAATGTAGTGCTGAATGTTGTATTTTATCTTGAAAGCTTGCAAGAGCAGATAATACTAAATCATGAAAAAAGATTTTGTTCTCTGCTGAGTTTCCTTTATGAGAAGATGAGTAATGATAAAACTAAAATAGAAAGTGCTTCTGATGTTAGAAATCTTTTAGATGTATGTTCTGGATGTACACAGTTTACTGAAAATGTCCAGCAAAATGCACAGGAATTGTTAATGTATATGCTTATGGTACTGGAAGATGAAGGGGTAGAAATAAAAAATATGTTTGGTCTCTCTTATAAATGGGAACATTGATGTGAAAACTGTATGAACACATGCAGCATTAATGTTGATTCTGAAAGGTTCGTACATTTAACATTACCAGAGAGTAAATAAGTGACTTTTAGTAAATTAGTTAAAGATGCAAATCACAACATGGAATGTTCTCAATGTAAATCAGAAATGTTATCAACGTTATTTTTAAATAAATATGGACAGTATATAATTTTAATGATGCAACGTTGTAGAGCTGATGGAACAAAATTGGGCACTTTAATAAAGAAGTTTATAGGAAATCAATTATCAATATCAGGAAAGACTTTTGTTGCAGTTGCAATAATTTTCCATGATGGACCTTCTATAACTTCTGGTCATTACACAGTTTATCTAAAATGTGAAAAAGGCTGGACACTGTGTAATGATTCTCAATTGATTTTCAAGCAACGTTTGCCTGCAGAATTACCAAATTCGTACTTAATTTTTCTAAAACCAAAATTTTAGATACAAATTGCAGCATCTGAAGAAACCATTATTTCGATTTTATAGGATTACCATTGGATATTTCACCTAAAAAGGGTTTAAAAATTACCATTTGGCCTCATGGAAAGGTAAATGTTTCTATTGTGGACTTCTTTGACAGTTATCATTTTGGTGTATGTGCTTAAGCAACAAGATTTACAGACGTTATTTATTGCAAAACGTTATTGTTCTTAGAAGATATTTTTAATATATATGTTACATTTCTATCAAGGTATGTTTTACTGAGGATAGATTCAGGGCTTTTTTAAACAATCTTTCAGATTGTTTATTTTTTTGCCCGCTGTTAAGTGATGAATGCAATTGATATCACTATTTTCAGTGAAATTCAATATATTCTAAAAACAGCAAAAAACAGGGCAAAAAATTACTTTGTTAAATATGAAAATATGTGTACTGTATTCTAAAATGTATTGTTAAATATTACTACTTTTTTCTTTTTTTTCAGATCGAGAAAGAAAATTTAGGAAATTGAATCCTTTTTATTTGCAATTAAAAAAAACATTTATTTCTAATTAAGTTATTTTGTTGGTCAGGTAAGTTTAAAATATCTGTATTTATCACCCCTTCACTTTTATGCTCCCTTTTGTTCACTTCTCCTCACTCTGCTTTTCTCCTTCCCCTTCTCTCTCTCTTCTTCCTTTACTGCTCTTTCGTAACTCCCTCACTCCTTCTCTACTACTTCCCTAGGTTTACTGCCTCATCACTATTTTTTCAACCATGTTTCTCTCCCTGTCTCCATATGTCATTCTAACTGCCTTACTCCTTCTCAGCTCCTTGCTCTCTGTCTCTGTTTCTGTCTCTCTCCCTTTGTCTGTCTTACCCTTAATTTCCTTAACATCTCTGGGGCAGATTTACAAGCCCCCTGCGCCACCACTACGTCACTTTTCATGACGTACTGGTGGCGCATGGGGCTCCTCCCTATTTACAAGGAGAGGAAAAGCCACCCTGCGTGACTTTTCCTCTCCTCGTAAATACAGCCACTTCACACGCAGCACTGTGCGGTGAAGGGGTGTTCAATGGGTGTTGTTGTGGGTGTTCCCACGCAACACCCATAGAACTAGACACATCTCCAGATTTATGAGAAATCGTAACTCTGGAGATGCGTGTGAATGCTACGCCACCCTAGAGGTGGCGTAGCGAGGCACAACGAGGAGAAATGTTTTCATTTCTCCTCGTTTTTTCCTCTTTTAATGCATGCTGCATGCTACAGCACGCATTGAAAGAGGAAAAAGCCTCTTGTGATTGTTTTTGAGCAGGAAGGTGTCCCTTCCTGCAGAAGAACATTCTCCACACCACGCAGGCATCCTTGCAGCATGGTGCAAGGGAGCCTGCACCGGCGCACGGCTGCAGTTTGTGCGCCAGCGCAGGGGAAGCATAGAGATGCGATATATTCTTGTAAATATGTCGCATCTCTGTGCTTCGAAAATAACGCAGCACGGCGCAGCAAAATTACTTGCTGCACCGTGCTGCGTTAGTTTGTTATAAATCTGCCCCTCTGTTTCTACCACTCCTCCTCTCTCTATCACTCATTTTCCATCTATTTTAACCTTCTCCGTCATTCTCCTTCCCTCACCTTCCCTAACTGTCACTATCCTTTACTCATAGTCACTCCTATTCTCCTACTTCACTTCCTCCTGTCTGTATCTCACACCCCTTCACCTTTTCGCATTCTTTCCTTCACTCTCCCTCACTCTGCTTTGCTCATTGAAATCCTGACTCCCTTTCTCTCACTCCAGTTTCCTATATCCCTCCATCCCCTCACTCCCCATCTCTCACTTTCTCTTACCCCCTTTTTAGTCCTCATACCTGTTATCTCACCATCACTCCACTTCTCTCACTTTCAATCCCTTTACCCTGCTGTACTTCATCCGCTTTGTCTGTTGTTTGTCTCCCTTTTCCTATCTCTGTCCCTTACTCCCCTTTTCTCACTCCCCCCTCCCTCTCTCTCCATTACTCACTGCCATTCCCTTACTCATTCACTCTTCTTACCTGTATCCTCTACCCTTAGTCCTTTTGTTGCAGTCAGTCTTTCACTTCCCTTTCATGACTGATTTTACTTTCCTTTTCTTACTCATTCTGTCAGTCCTTTCCTCCTCTTCACTCAGTCATTTCAATCATTTCAATCATTCATGTATACACTACACATTCATTCAATAACATTACAACACAGTATATTAGGAATATTCTTGGAGAAGTGAAGTGAGTTCTGAAAAGAACTGTTTTTTTTGTCTTTTTTGTTTTGTATTTTTTTTTAGTTTTTTTAAAATGTTTGTATTTTTTTTGTTTTTTTAGAGCAGCAAAAAAAAACAGGGAATGAAAAACTGTTCAACAGGAACAAAAAAAAATTGAAAAAATTATAGGGTGGAGCATGTGTGCTGCAGGATTTTGTTCTCTATTAAGTTGATGCTGCTCTCACCATAACAGATAGCAACATTGCACACATTGCACCGTATATGAACCTTCTGGAACAGAGGGTGGATATTAAGGGTGGGCGTAGTTCGCGAAGTAGCACTTCGCGAAGCTACGCAAAGTGAAGTTCGCACTACGCGAGCTACGCGTAGCACTTCGCGAACTGCGTAGTAACATGTTCGCACTGTGCAAGATGTTGTTTTCAATGATTGCACAGTGCGGACAAGCAACCGGCACTGTGCAATCATTGAAAATGGCATCTTGCACAGTGCGAGCTGTAGTTTTCTGCTGCTCGAGTAGATTTTTACTCGAGCAGCAGCTTTCTCAACGCGAACTGGTAGTTTCTCATCACGAGCGGTCGCGAGCATACGCGACCCCTCACAATGAGAAACCTGACCTCCTCGCGTTGGGAATCTCACCGGGAGGTTTATTTTCCATGCTCGCGATCGCCAACTTGATGTTGCTGATCGCGAACAAGGAAAAAGTCTCGCCGGGATGTCATTTCGCTTGCTCGCGGTCGCCAACTTGACGTTGAGGACCGCGAGCAAGCAAAGAATGACCGCAGCACTACGCAACACTACGCTACGCGTGTTCGCACTGTGCTACGTGCAGTTCGCGTAGTGCGAAGTAGCGCGAACTTTGCAAACTACGCGAGCGTAGCGTAGTGCTTCGCCCAGGCCTAGTGGATATCCAGAGGTCTTGAAGCAAGTGAATCTGTGGCCGCAGATGATGTGCTCGGCTGAGCTCCTGGAGGGTTGGCTCTTGTGGCTCTTGTAGATTCACGAGCATAAGCCACTGGATGCACTTTTTGGAAATGCCTTAACATAGAATAAATACTAAAGGAGTATTTTTTTTTTGGATCTCATCTAGATAGGACAGCTCCACAAACAGTGCAGGTGACTTTTGGGGCATTCACCTTCTTCTGCCCCTCTGGAAAAGTAAAGAACTTCCATATGAATGAGTCCTTTTGTTTCCTCTGGGTTGGTGGCACAAAGGTCTCCTCTTCACTCTCTGTAGAAGATTGCTGCTCTGCCATTTTCACGTAGTGGAAAAGCTGTTCAGCTCCTTCTCCCAGGAAATAAGAGGAAATAATGAGGGGAGTGGGTGTGGTGTTTGAAGATTCTGGAACTGAGACTACTATGAACCAATGAAAAGTGTTGTTTCGTAATCACATGACTAGCCGTGCGCGCACCGTGCGCGCACGGAGCGCGCATGCTTGCGCACACGGAGCATGTACGCATGCGCGCACGCAGCACGCAAGGAGCACGCATGCATGCGAGCATGGAGCACGCACGGAGCATGCACGCATATGCACACGGAGCACGCACGCATGCGCACACGGAGACGGTGCGCGCATGGTGAGCGCACCGTGAAAAACCCTAAAAAATGTTTAAAATGTTTATACGTTTATGGAAGATATTAACTATGCTGTTCAACTTTATCCAAATAAAAAAAAAAAGAGCTGAGCCATTCCATATTACAGGATACAGTCAATCTATAACTATATATATATAGGTAGTTTATTGTAAAATAAATATATTAAAAAATATAATAATACATACATAAATTAGCATTTAAAAAAACGTGCAAATTCAGTAAAAAAAACATAGGTTTCACACACATTATAGTTAGGAATTAGCATTTAAAAAACCTTTGAAATTTACTGAAAAAAAGGTTTCACACACGTTATAGTTAGGAATAAGCATTTAAAAAACCTTTGAAATTCTCTGAAAAAACCATAGGTTTCACACACGTTATAGTTAGGAATTAGCATTTAAAAAACCTTGCAAATTCACTGAAAAAACCATAGGTTTCACACATGTTATAGTTAGCTGGACATTTCACTCGTACAAAACCATTGAAATTCCGTCACATATTACATCACTCATGACATGGTCAGTGACATCACTCATGACATCACTGATGACATCTCAAATGACATCACTGATGACATCACTGATGACGTCATCCATGTGATAAATTACCACATCTTCTCACACCCTAATATAACCTTTGATACACCGACTCAAAATTTCAGAGTTCCATTCTCAAAACAATACATACTCCAATACCAATAACTACATACCCACTTATTAACTCTTAGGTCTACACACACCTCCACTCATTCACCTGTACAGTCACTCATACTTACAGTCACTCCATACAAGACTATCATATGCATTTAGGACCTATATAGACACTCACACACCACCAATCATCCATTGAGGTACTCTCACACCTAGTCAGTCATGCAAATAATCACACTCCCATTTACTCACCCATGCGGTTATACACACTCAAGTTCACTTACTCATCAAAATAGTACCACATTCTTACGCTCTTATAGAATCATTGATACAAGCACACACTCATCCATACAGTCACTCTCACAATCACACACTCTCACATCTACCCACTTATATACTCTTACACGCATATATACTGCCTTTCACATATGTAGTTAGTCACAAATGTACCACTGAGATATACATTCAATCCCTAATACACCCATACATACACTCACTCAACCATACAGTTCATAACAGATGTATTCTTAAAACCATGCACCCACTGAATCACCCACTCACACATCTAGTCACAGAGTAACACACACCCTACCCACACAAACACTCAGGAACCCATACAGATACTCAGACAAGCAATCAATAACTCCTATAGACACTCATATAGCTATTCACAAAACCATGCAGCCACTTATACACCAACATACAGACACATACAGACATTTACACAGTTTAGTCACTAGTCTGCAGTAAGATACATTTAATGACTCACTTATAGAGTCAGTTACACGCCACAGAAAATCATCCATTTACACACTTGTACACCCACTTAATCTTCAACAGGCCTTTCCCTATATATATTAAACATATTAAAATTGTTCAGAAACACATACTCAATGGATGATGTCATCAGTGATGTCATCAGTGATGTCATTTGAGATGTCATGAGTTATGTCACTGACCATGTCATGAGTGATGTAATATGTGACGTCATCAGCAGTGGATTGCGGTTGCGCGAGTTATAGTTAGCTGAACTAACTATAACGGGGGAATTTCAATGGTTTTGAACGAGTGAAATGTCCAGCTAACTATAACATGTGTAAAACCTATGGTTTTTTCAGTGAATTTTCAAGGTTTCTTAAATGCTAATTCCTAACTATAACGTGTGTGAAACCTATGTATTTTTCAGTGAATATATATATATATATATTACCTACTGGCGGTCGCCAGTAGGTAGTTATAGTTAGGACCCCTTTTCCATAGGAAATCCGCAACATTCTATTTTGAATAACTTTGGCGACGGTCGATGAATCCTCGCGAATTTCTCAAAATAGGTGGGGCGCTACGCTCCGCTCCTACCCTGAAAGTCTCGGGGGGATTCGTCAAGCGGGGGCTGAGATAAAAGGGGGGTCCCAAAACGCGTTTTTCCCATGCATTTTTCCATAGGACCTTTAGAACGAGCTACAGCCCGAACGGCTGAACAGAATTACTAGAAATTTGGCAGAGAGGTAGCCATAAGGTCAAGGAAGTGCCTTTTGCAGGTCTGGTGTAAATCTGTTCAGTATTTCCTGAGTAAATAGCATTTAAAAGCATATATATATGTGGGCGGAGCCTAACCACACATCTCATCCTGAGATCTGATTGGCTGTCAGCACTTCATCCAAGAAGTGTTGGCAGCCATCTTGGGACAAATATACATGATAGCACCTCATTAAAAAGCATTGCAGTTAATAGAAGGTTTTAAGACTTTAGTTACATTATAAATCATTTGTTGATGGTACCATACTCATTTTAGGAATTGTGGTATGTTCTAAGGTGATTTCACCATGTGAAAAAGCCTTCTGCTGGGATATCATGATTGAGAGAAACATATTTTCTCATGCTTTTACCACAGAGGTTTGGAAGGTGATCTATAGGCTAAACTGAGAGCTTATTTTCTGTAAATTCACATTATCTTTCTCAGTCATGTGAGAATGAAGTCTGATATTCTCAGTAAAACATGTACATCCAACAAGGGCAGAGACTGTCAGTTGATTCCTTTGTGTTCTACTGCAGCTTCCCAGAGTGTTCCAAAGAACTACTAGAGCGCTAACAGTCCTACTTATGATAAACGTATGGCACACCTGAAGCCATCTTGCTTGGATTAAAGTGGTAACTCTTAAAACATTTAATTTAAAAAGGAACAAAATGAGGGGGTTCATTTTTCCATAAAAAGTATGATTAGTGCTGCAGAAAGAAAAATTAGGGCACATTTTGAGTGACTTCTCAAATCCTCTTCTATTTCATTAAAAAATTCTGACATGCAGACTGAAACATGCACTTTCAATACCAGCAGCAGTTTTCCCTGGTGAGCAGTAGCTTTACTACAGTGATCTAATGAGCAAAAAGAGTGCTAACATTCTGAATTTATGGCAAATGTGTGACACATCTGAATGCCTTCTTGATGGAATCAAAGTAAAAAACTGAAAGTATTTCCTACTGAGGAGACTGCAGTAAATGAGGAAATTAGGAAACTTCATAACAAATAAGTCTCCCAAGATGGCCACCAGAGACAAAAGAGCCCAAATGTAGCCCAAATATCACCCAGATGTAGCCCAAGTATAGCCCAATGAAAGAATGTCCCAGAATGTTCTTAAAAACAACTAGAGCGCTTACTGTCTTCATTATGACAAAAGAATGGCACACCTGAAGCCATCTTGATTGGAATAAACTGGTAACACTTAAAACATTTAATTTAAAAAGGAACACAATGAGGAGGTTCATTTTGCCATAGAAATTATGATTAATACTGAAGAAAGAAAATGAGGGCACATTTTGAGTGACTTCTCAAATCCTCTTCTATTTCATTAAAAAATTCTGACATGCAGACTGAAACATGCACTTTTAATACCAGGAGCAGACTTCCATGGTGGAGTAGTTTTACTACAGTGATCTAATGAGCAACTAGAGTGCTAACATTCAGAATTTATGGCAAATGTGTGACATATCTGAATACCTTCATGATGGAATCAAAGTAAAACACTGAAAGCATTTCCTACTGAGGAGACTGCAGTACATGAGGAAATTAGGAAACTTCATAACAAATAAATCTCCCAAGATGGCCACCGGAGACAAAAGAGCCCAAATGTAGCCCAAAATCAACCAGATGTAGCCCAAATATAGCCCAATGACAGAAGTGTGCAAAACACTTATTATTTTGTGTTTTTGCAGTGTTATATAGTGCAGACTTGTCAGGTATTGGAGTGCTTTACATGAGCATTGGTTACATCACACAAGAACAAATTCATTTTGGTTGTAGACATGGGGAGACTAAGTGATTTGACCAGAATCACAGAATGTCGAGCTGAAGCAGAAACTTCAACCTGGTTCCCCAGTTGCAAAGTCTGCAGTTCTGGAAGTAACACCACATCCTCTCCCCTAAGTGCAACATTTAATCAAGTGGTCAACTGGATAAAAAAACATAAAGATAACAAATAATTTAAAAGTGCTTTGTCGCTATTTGAAAACTCAGAAAATATGTCCTTATTTTAGTCTTTTAGAGCACTAACCATAATTTTGATGCCAATAAGACCCTCTCATATATGTAATTTCTAAAGGAAATGCTCTAGGTATTACAGTTTTGATTACATCAAGATGATGTCAGGCGTTCCACACTTTTGTAATAAATATAGAATGTTAGCAATCTAGTTGTTCATTAGGATACTGTTGAGAGGCAGAGGCCAGGGGCACGGACTCTGAAAATTGAAGGCAGGTAGGAGGGTGCAAAGGCAACAATTTAACCACACTGAGCAGGCAGGAAGGGCCGTGGAAGCACAACAGACTATGGAGGGCAGTGGAAAGGGGGGCAGGGGCAACAAACCAACAATACAGGACTTGCAAGAGAGGCTGTTGGAGGGAAGATCTATTACGGGTCAAGGAAGCTAGGGGCGGTCCCCAGATCCCCGGGAGCCACCACAGAACTGAGCAGGAGAGTGAGTCAGGGACAAAAGGGGCACCTTAATTTGAGCCGGGGTGCCTAGGAACGCTTGCTCCAAAAATGAAGAAAACAGACATATGAGACATGGAATTGGAGGCAGAATACAATGGCAGTTTAATGAGAAGATGCAACTTCAAAGAAACCGCAGAATAGAGACATAGTACAAAAAACAGAATCCAGATAATCATACAGCTGTCATAATATTCTCTGTATCTCAATTAATGTACTGACAGAGAGAGAGAGAAAACACATCTATAAATGCATCATGAGAAACAAGTTACACCAAGGAAAATGTTACCTAGGAACACTCACGTTTACTCTTAGAGCAAGCATTCCTGCAATTACAATACAAAATCTTTTAAATGCAAAAGTAAAGAGAACAATGGTTAAACATAACATGACATTTCATATAGGTAAAATAGAATAAGATACTTCAAGCAAAGCAGAGCAAGACATTTTAAGCAAAGGAAGACAAGAGCTCCCAGCTCTTGGGGAAAACCTGCACTGCCTGTTAACCTACATACAGACGGCGAGGTAGTCCGTCGATATCTGTGGGTGCTCCCTTTTTATATCATTTTGTGGGCTCCTTTGCACGCTACATCTACCTACGTATGCTACCCAAAAGCTTCGACTGCAGATTTTACCAGACATTTCGTCATTTACCCACTTAATGCTGACAATGGACTGGGTGAAAAGGTCAGTCTCTCAGGCCAATCGCTTATCGTAAGTTCCATAGAGCAAGCAGAAAATAATGGGTATTGTACGGGAATTCAATATATTCATGTATAAAATCTCCTCAGTTCTCCTAACTTGACGCTCTGCGGTTGCCACTTCCTTAAAAGCGGGAAACCTGCCCAGGAAGCAAGTACCAGTCCAGGATGCAGCCTACTGTATGTCGACAGCTTCAGGGGGATGTTGAACTTTGATACCGAGCACGGAGCACTCGGGTAGGGTGGGGGCTACTAGTTTGGATCAGAAGGCCTCGCAGACCTGCCTTCAGACTGCTATACACTAAAATTGCAGAGCTATGGTCAATTTAACAAAGAGGCCTACATATTGAACAGAAGGGCCTACACAGGGGTTTTATGCTGGCTGAGTGGTAAGGATGTCTCAGGATAATTATATAGCAATACAGGACCCGCTGGTCAATTTAATACGGCCTACAAATGCAGCTGGCAGGGCAAGGACAAGGGTCTCATACTTCAGGTGTGGACAGAACGGGCCAGGGGCCCCCTGTGATACAAAATCTACCCTCCTTCAAGGCTGTGGCAATGTAATAGACCATTGTGGGCAGAAGGAAGAGGCAATGGTAGTACAACCATACATGCCAACAGACCCGATTCAGCCAGGAAACGTCCAATGTTTTTAAGCTCAAATGGGCTTTATTTGATCTGTCTCCTGTCTACAATATCCTCTTTTTCAATGTAACTCAAAGGGGAAAATCAATACCCCAGTTTTTTTTCAAAATCTCCCTCTTACCAAGTTCAAAATGTTCGCAAGTATGGTACATTGGATCATGGAAGGAAATGGGATAGGGACATGGACTTGGATAACAGAGGACAGGAGGGACATGGAGAGGTGCACCAAACTGACCCTGCAGGGCAGGCATCAGGGTTTGCAGCAGCACAATACACCACACAGGGCATGCAGGACGGGAGTGCAGCACAACAATCCATAGAAAGCAAGAGGGAGGGGACAGGACCATGCACATGGACAACAGAGAACAGAGGGGCAAGAGGCAATGGTAGCTAGCTGACCATAATGGACAGACAGGAGAGAAAGCTGCAGCATAACAGACCATAAAGGGCAGGAGGGACGGATCAGGGGCATTACAATGGAACAGACAAGCCAGGAGGGAGGGAGTAGGGCTGGGGGCAAGGGGGCAGGGCAGGAGCAGCAAGATAGCCATGGAGGTCAGGCAGGATGGGCACTAGAAGCAAGACACACCATGAAGAGCAACAGTGAGACTGTGATGGCATACACACAGACCATGGAGGGAAGGTGGGAGGGGGTCAGGGGCAGCTAACTGACCACACAGGGAAGGTGGGAGGGGCCATGGCAGCACAGAAGACCATGCATGGCAAGTGGGAGGGTTAGTGGCAGCACAATGGCTATGATGGGCAAGAAGGAGGGTGGAGGGGCATGCACAAAGGACAATGGAGGATAGAAGGGAGGGTCAGGACCTGTGCACAGACAAGAAAGTTCAGGGGAAGGGACCTCACAACAGACCACACGGGGCAGGCAGGAGGAGCAGTTGCAGCACAACAGACCAGGGAGGGCAGAAGGGTGTGGCAGTACAATGGACCATGTAGGACAGGAGGAAGAGGATAGGGGCATGGCATGTGGACAGGCAGGGTGGAGGTGGCAGGGACAGGTTACAGTCATCTGACAATGCTAGGCAGGTGGGAGGGGAGTGGCAGCTCAACAGAACACTCAGAGTAGATAGGAGTGGCAGGTCCATGGGACATGGTGGGCAAAAAGGATGGAGCAGGGGCATGCACAAAGACATCGGAGGGCAGGGGGAAGGAGAATAGGGGCAGCAAGCTAAGCACAGAGTTTAAGCAGGAGGTCAATGATGGGGCATAGAATTGGGCAATGGAGGGCAGGAGGACTGGACTGGTACATCATACTAAATTGAGGGCAGTGGCAGCACATCAGACCATGCATGGCAGGAGGGAGGAGCCTAGTCCATGGATTCACACAACAGAGGATAGGGAGGAAGGGGATGGGGCAGCAAGCTAACTGTTCAGAGAAGGCGGGTATTAGGAACTTTATTGTTTTTAAAACATTGTGTCTGTGCGAACTACTTAAAATATGAACAAGTATGCAGCATAATCTCACTTTTATTCAGGAAGAAGAGGACGTTTGTGACTGTGACTCCGGGCTCACTTGGCAGAAACACCCCCTGACCCTCCACCCCCTATCGCAAAATGTAATGCCCGTGAAAAGGGTAGGTGAACACAGTGTTATATAGAACATAGTCCTGAGAGCACGATTGAAAATGAAAACTAGATATAGTGTATGGTATAAACTATGCACCAAAAAGTGTGATATAAGATGAACCGGGCGTGAAATATAATTTGCAATACATTGTGCGCAATGACAGATTCATTGGAGAGCGCGAGATAGCACAGGCACTAGCGCGTGCTATGCGATATGCGCCTTGGAGTGTAATATGCACAGGGCAGTGTTGTGTAACCTAACTAGTCTCTAAAGTTGTAATATAAAATATGTGCTGGGGAGTGTAATGTTGCATATGCACTGTGACAAATATATGGATCCCAGATTGTAATATGTATGGCATAGCACTGTGCGTTATAACATAGGCATCGAGAAAGGCACGTTAGATGGGGCAATATAACCCGTGCGAAGACAAGTGTGGCATGACATATTCACGGGGTGGTGTTACAGTGCACATGGGCTAGAGAGTGTCATAGCATATGCACTAGCTAGTGGAATACAACACAGAGGTGTGTGGCACTCGGCAGGCAATGGTGGGTGTAACACAGCATTGGGCTCTGTCAGGAGCACGCTGTGACTCTCAAGTGATGTTCGTCCCCTTTCCAGAGAGTAAAATAAAAAGTATTACACATCCGGCAGTGGATGTGTGTTTTATTAACCGTGAGGGGGGTTTCTTGCATAGTTTTGGTCGAATTTTTGTCGTATCCCTTTTGAATGGCTTGGTGTGCATGTGTATTAAATGTGCCCGTCAATAGCTACCCATGTTTGTATAAATAAACGACAAGGGTGTCTACCAGGATTAGGCACGGTAGGGCATCAGACATGTCAGAGCTTCACTAGTGGTGTAAATACATTCCACGTGGATTCATTGCATGCATAGTCGCCTTTTAATGAATATCACGCAAATCGTCATGGTGATAGGTACGTACGGTTTGTCCAGCATGTCCTAGGTGTGTCTATAAATATATATTTTTTAAAAATAATAAAAAACAGTGGCCGGCCCTGGGGATTGGGGTCAAAAAAATATAATTAGGAGACTGGCCCTGGGGGATGGGGTCATCAGGGCCAATAAATTAGAATAAGAAGGGGAACCAAACAGCCCCCCTTCTTAAAAAACTAAAATAAATAAAAGACTGGCATCGTGCCGGAGGCCATGCCCCCTCCGTGCAGCACTCTGCAAACGCGCCCCCAACAGGCATCTCCAGTATGCGCCAGGGAGCTGCGCTGCAGCCAGGTGTTCTGAGGCCAAGCCCCTTTTTACACCTCTCTGCAACGCAGCTCTGTGGCGCTTACTGGAGGTACCTAGTGGTCTAGTTTGACCCTAGGGACCCTTAGGATTCAGGGGGACTCTCAACTTAGAACAGCCACAGGGCGCGTTTACACAGTGGTGAAGGGAGGGGACGGGGCCTGAGGTGACGTGTGCAAACACGCACTATGGCATGTTTTAAATTGGGGATATAATTTCCCTTCAATACTGAGGGCCCCTGGGGGCTAACTAGCCCACCAAGTGCTTCCAGTAAGCGCCACTGAGCTGCATTGCAGAGAGGTGGTCCAGGCCGTGCCACTTTTTACACCTCTCTGCAACGCAGCTCTGTGGCACTTACTGGAGGTACCTAGTGGGCTAGTTGGACCCTAGGGACCCTCAGGATTCAAATGAACTTAATCTCCCAACTAAAAATGGACACAGGGCGTGTTTACACAGTGGTGAAGGGAGGGGACGGGGCCTGAGTTAATGTGTGCAAAAACGCCCTGTGGCCTGTTTTAAGAGGTAGTTTTAATCCCCATGCCCTATTATACACTAGGGGCTTACAGAGGAGGTCATGCTAATCACAGGGGGACCCCAACGCATAATGTTCCCTAGTGTATGTAGGTGTTTTCACTGTATTCTAAGTGTCTTTTAACATAGCACTGGCTCTAGGACTGGTTAGTCAGACTCAGTTACCACCAGTATCCGTCTGAAAAAGTTGAGGGTACAGGATGATTTTGCAACAAGGCTTCTTTCTGCTCTTCTTTTTGTTCTTTCTGCACGTTATCCTTCTTCCTGCACTTATCTTCGTATTTGAGGACTTCTGTTGCTTCTTTCTGCACTTCTTTTGTTTCTTTCTGTGCATTTTTTCTTCTTTCTTCACATGTCCTATCTCTGTAGGCATAGTTAGAAATTAGCATTTAAAAAACCTTTGAAATTCACTGAAAAAACCATGGGTTTCACACACGTTATAGTTAGGAATTAGCATTTAAAAAACCTTAGAAATTCAATGAAAAAACCAAAGGTTTCACACATGTTATAGTTAGCTGGACATTTCACTCGTAAAAAACCATTGAAATTCCCCCGTTATAGTTAGTTCAGCTAACTATAACTCGCGCGCCCGCAATGCACTACTGATGACGTCACATATTACATCACTCATGACATGGTCACTGACATCACTCATGACATCACTGATGACATCTCAAATGACATCACTGATGACATCACTGATGACATCATCCAGTGATTGTGTGTTTTTATGAAAATTATATATTTTTTATATTTATGTATATCTCAAGGTCAAAGGAAGAATAAATGGGTATATAAGTGTCTAAATGGATACTTTTTTTTGGAATTTTTTTTGTGTAACTGACTGTTTAAGTGTATCATAGTGAATACATGGCTTACTGAGTAATCTTTAAATATTTAAATATCTGTATCAGTTTCTTACTTTGTGTATAAGTGGCTGCATGGGTTGGTGAGTAGCTACATGAGTGTCTATATAGGTTATTAGTTGGTTTTTTATCACTATGAGTGTCTGAGTTTCTGTATGGTTCGGTGGGGGGTATTACTTAGTGCATAGGTGCATGAATGAGTGACTCACTGTTTGTATGTGTTGAATACAGCATGTGTGCAGGACTGTATGGGTGGATGAGTGTGTGCATGGGTGTGTTAGTGAGTGAATGACTGTCTCAATAGTGTCTTTATGAGTAACTACATATGTTTTAAACTAGTATATGTGACTATTGGTGTATATAAGTGAGTATATGTGAGAGTGAGAGATTGGAAGAGTTCCTGTATGAATAAGTATGTGTTTCTATAAGTGATTGTTTAAAAGAGTAAGTATATGTAAATTTCTGTAGAAGTAAGTGTGGTGGTGTGTGTATAACTGTATATGCAAGTAAATGGATGATTGATTCTTTATTAGCATGAGTGACTATGTGTGTGAGTTACTCTATGGATGAGTGGCATTGTGTAACGGGATGTACAGGTGTATGAGTACATATGATGAGTGAGTACATGTATGAGTGACTGTAGAGGACTGTTGGTGAATTACTGTATGTGTATGTGGTTCTTAGAATTACTGAATAGGTTGTTGTAACTGATATTGATATGTTCATTATTTTGAACATTTTAGTTTCTATTTTTGAATGTGTGTTTCAATGGTTATATTAGGGGGAGAGGAGGTCTGCCACTCTATCACAAGGATGATGTCATCAGTGATGTCATCAGTGATGTCATTTGAGATGTCATCAGTGATGTCATGAGTGATGTCAGTGACCATGTCATGAGTGATGTAATATGTGACGTCATCAGTAGTGCATTGCGGGCGCGCGAGTTATAGTTAGCTGAACTAACTATAACGGGGGAATTTCAATGGTTTTTTACGAGTGAAATGTCCAGCTAACTATAACATGTGTGAAACCTTTGGTTTTTTCATTGAATTTCTAAGGTTTTTTAAATGCTAATTCCTAACTATAACGTGTGTGAAACCCATGGTTTTTTCAGTGAATATATATATATATATATATATATATATATATATATATAACGACCAACGCTTGTTCCCAATGAAAAACAAGCACGGCACACTCCAGAATCTTGTGAGGGCTTTATTGAGGTCACAATTCACATTGCGGGCAGTCCATGAGAAACAGGCATATCGACATGCTGGCAGTTCGTGAAGCAATGGCATACGCGTTTCGGCGATGAGTCGCCTTCGTCAGTGCCGGTTTCACAGTGTCCATCGAGTGTCAGCACACAGTACAGCCGCTGTTGCTTCTGATCCTGTTTTAAAAATTACAACATGCCCCTCTGTTCTGCTTGGGTTTTCAGATCGGATGGAACCCGCTCAACAGAGCCCTTCTAACCCAACCCAGAACGTTACCCCCCCCCCCCCCTAGGGCCTTTTTACACCTAAATAACCACATATATGTACCACCTAAGGACAGGGAATTCCTATTATATATATATATATATATATCAAGACCTCACAGCCTCGCGGTCTCAGGCAGACCCAGAACTCCTACCCAGACGGCAGCCACACACAGTCTCGCGGTCTCAGGCAGACCCAGAATCTCCTACCCAGACGGCAGCCACATACAGTCTCGCGGTCTTAGACAGACCCAGAATCTCCTACCCAGACGGCAGCCACGCACAGTCTCGCGGTCTCAGGCAGACCCAGAATCTCCTACCTAGACGGCAGCCACGCACAGTCTCGCGGTCTCAGACAGACCCAGAATCTCCTACCCAGACGGCAGCCACACACAGTCTCGCGGTCTCAGGCAGACCCAGAATCTCCTACCCAGACGGCAGCCACGCACAGTCTCGCGGTCTCAGACAGACCCAGAATCTCCTACCCAGACGGCAGCCACACACAGTCTCGCGGTCTCAGGCAGACCCAGAATCTCCTACCCAGACGGCAGCCACACACAGTCTCGCGGTCTCAGGCAGACCCAGAATCTCCTACCCAGACGGCAGCCTTAGCACGAGCTCATCCTATTATTACCGTAGTACACGACCGGGGAATCGGGATTACTATATATCAGATCACACAAAGACTATTAGTTGAGCACAACCTGTTCTTTAGGTCGAGGGGCTCATTTCCCCCTCATTCAGTTACCACTTACCTGATCAGGATTAACATCTGTTCATGTCAAGTCATATCTGACTAGAGGAATAGGCTATCCTCCTATACAAGGATACACAACACATGCTAACTCACGACAAGCTAAATACTTTATTTAAATGCCACATGCACATTCACAGAATACATCATATATACAACCTGCAAGGAAAGTAGAAGGTTAAATTACACACTTCAATAGAAAGGGGTCGACATCACCTTAGTCGTATGTAGCCTGTGCTCAATGGTCATCTAGGTTCCCTTCTCGTCTGTGCCTCGGCTTCGCCTGGAAGTCACACCTCCGCAGTCGCGGATCTACTCCCTTCTCCCTCTCCGAGTCACTGGAACCTCTTCCTCATCGGCTACTCTCTCCTCCTCCTTAAATTCAAGTTCGTCATCTGTCTTCCCTGGAATAAGTAGTAGCTTTTCTGCTAACGGCCAGATGCCGCCTATGGTCTAGAAGCAAGTGCCCATATCCAACTCAGACTTTCACTAATATAGAGGTGCATTCTCTCATGGAAATTTCCAGCTCGAAACCTGCCGCCCACCAAATTCCTGTACCTCCCCGTGCCAAGGACACGTTCCCAGCCGGCCGGCCTGATGTAGTGTCTTCGGCAGGGGAAAAAATACACTCCTTCGATAAGGGCCGGCCTGAACCGGTTCTCTCCGAGCGAATAACACCTCATAACTAAAATATCACCCTTCGCCTAGAAATGTCCCAAGCTGCCGGAGCAGAAAGAAAGATGGAGTCTCTCCTGTCTGAGGCCTACCAGGCCTGAATTCAGCACGACTCCATGAAATACCCTCACTATAGGGCAGGTTATCCTTAATGCTAACGAATCTATCCCCTAGGCTATGTATGTAGGCCCTGATCTATGGGTAGGAGCACGGGATCGTGTCAAAGTGTCTAATAAATAGGCCCTATTCACTACTCTAGTCCTTAGACTTGGATGGAAAGAGACTGAAGTCATATTGATCGCTCTACAACACAAGAAGGCCGGGAAAATCAAGCAGTACACCCTCTTCCACATCATGTGCTGTGCAAAGCGATGACACTCCCACAGGTGAAGGGATGCTGGGACTTGAAGTCCGAGTGGGCGAATGAATATATTTCAAAGATGCTCCAAACATCAGGTGATGCTCCCAAATTCATGAGCCCAGTCCACAAACCAGCTCGAGTGCCCGCGGGGGTGTGAAAAAGACCTCACTGGTTCCTTCCTCAGGCACACCATAGTGCCTCCTCTCTCCCCATTACAGCCCGTGAAGCCAGATGGCGATACAACTGTTAGGGGGGGCGCCTTGTTTTGCCACGAAACAAAGTTACCAAAAGTGCTGGTTTATCCAAGGTGCTCCAGATCGAGAGGGTGTGCCGTTTTGTCCGCCTCCAGCCTGCGGACTAAACACAATGACCAACGCTTGTTCCCAATGAAAAACAAGCACGGCACACTCCGGAATCTTGTGAGGGCTTTATTGAGGTCACAATTCACATTGCGGGCAGTCCATGAGAAACAGGCATATCGACATGCTGGCAGTTCGTGAAGCAATGGCATACGCGTTTCGGCGATGAGTCGCCTTCCTCAGTGCCGGTTTCAGTGTCCATCGAGTGTCAGCACACAGTACAGCCGCTGTTGCTTCTGATCCTGTTTTAAAAATTATAACATGCCCCTCCTCCACATCATGTGCTGTGCAAAGCGATGACACTCCCACAGGCGAAGGGATGCTGGGACTTGAAGTCCGAGTGGGCGAATTAATATATTTCAAAGACGCTCCAAACATCAGGTGATGCTCCCAAATTCATGAGCCCGGTCCACAAACCAGCTCGAGTGCCCGCGGGGGTGTGAAAAAGACCTCACTGGTTCCTTCCTCAGGCACACCATAGTGCCTCCTCTCTCCCCATTACAGCCCGTGAAGCCAGATGGCGATACATCTGTTAGGGGGGGCGCCTTGTTTTGCCACAAAACAAAGTTACCAAAAGTGCTGGTTTATCCAAGGTGCTCCAGATCGATATATATATATTACCTACTAGGGGTCACCATTAGGTAGTTATAGTTACAACGTAGTTTCCATAGGAAAAGCATTTTTTGATTTGCTAATAACTTTGGCGTCGTTTGACGAATCTTTGCTAAATTCTCCCAAAAAAAAGTCTATACAGGTCAGCTCCTATCCTGAAAGGTTGGGGGTGATTCGTCAAGGGGGAGGTGAGAAAAAAGGGGGGTCCCAAAACACATTTTCCCCATGTTAATTTCCATAGGAAAATTTGCGACGAGCTACAGCCCCAACTGCCAAACGGAATTACCCCAAATTTGGCAGAAAGGTAGAGCTTGGTTCAGAAAACGACCTTTTTTTTTAAATGGTGTAAATCCGTTCAGTAGTTTTTTGAGAAATTCAAAAAATAAGAGTAAAAAAATAAATTTCCCATAGGAAACTTTGTGCAAGGCTACAGCTGAAACTACTGAACGGAATTACCCCAAATTTGGCACAAAAGTAGTGAGTGGGTCATAAAGCGACCTTTTTGTTAAATGGTGTAAATCCGTTCAGTAGTTGCTGAGAAATGAGAAAAATAAAAGTTTTTATATCTGGGCGGAGCCTAAGTCCCGTGCACGAGCTTCACTGTGATTGGCTGTCAACACTCCAAACCAGGAAGTGTTGGCAGCCATATATTCATTCGCCCACTCGGTAGAAGCGGGACGCTAGAAAACAGAGAAACAAAGGTATAAAAGAAGAGAAGGGGTCAGGGTAGAAACACCCTGACCCCCTACGCCTGCTCAGGGAGTCCCAGAAGGACCCCAGGGTAAAAACAATTTAAAAAAAAAAAAATTGCCGCAATTCGCGCTGGGGTCGCGGGTTCCCATGTTTTATTTTAATGAGACCCCGGGGTGGGCTAGGTCCCGGGGGCGTTTCTTAAAAAAACACAGCAGGGGCTCGCTGGGGCTGCAGGGGCCCGCTGGGGTCCCCGCAGTCTTGGGGCTTCACTCATGTTGGGAGGGGGGTTGCGTGGCCCCCTCCTGGAGCCCTCCATCTGCTTATAACTTTCGCGTTGTTTGATGATTCTTTACAAAATTTTCCAAAAAGTTTCACTTTTTTGATCAGTTCCTATCTTGAAATATTAGGGGTAATTGGTGGAGGGGGGGCTGAGAAAAAATGGGGATGTCAAAATGTGTTTTCTCAATGCATTTTCCATAGGAAACTTTAGACAAGGCTACAGGTTAAACTGCTGAACGGAATTATGCCAAATTTGGCAGGGAGAAAGGTCTTGGTCCAGAAAGGACGGTTTTGTAGAAATGGTATAAATCCGTTCAGTAGTTTTTGAGATATTAAAGTAAAAATGTATATATATCTATCTGGTCGGTGCCTAACTCCCGAGCACAAGCTTGCCTCTGATTGGCTGCTAACACTTCAAAGCAGGAAGTGTCCTCTGATTGGCTGCTAACACTTCAAACCAGGAACTGTTAGCAGCCATCGTGTGCCTCGCATTGAGTGAAAATATAAAAGAAAGGTTCCGGGGCAATTTAATATAGCGGAGCTCTGTGTAATGATGATTTGGATGCAGTGAAGGTTTAAGATTTATTAACAATAAAGGAGAAACAGGTGAGCGCCAGGCAGCACGACTTCCACTCCAGGACACCAGTAGGAAGATAACCCTTTCACGCTCCCTGTGCCCAACATCACCACTTCGCAGCTATGCCATTAGAAGCCAGTCTGTCAGCTCGCAGCTGTCTACCTGTATGAGCTAGTATGCTGCTGTGCCTCTACCTCTGTGAGCTACTACGCTGCTGTTCCTTTGGGAGCGGACGGCTCATAATTCACCCTATGTGAGTCGAGCGGACGGGCCGCAGTTGTCTCTCTGCAAGCCTGGGTACGAACTGTTCATAAGTCACACTATATGAGCGTTGAAAACCCATTTTGTGATTCAGTCCGTCCGCTGGCATCTGTCAGAGTCATTTCTGAAAACATATCGGAGCTCTTTCTGTGAGAGATACCCCTTTCACGCTGCATCTCCCCACATTAGCAGGTAACGCACCCTCTTCCCACATCACCAGCATACCCCCAACAACCTTCTTGGGCCTTGAAGTGTCCCTCTACGAACTATTAATGAAAAGATGCTTGTGAGGTTGGAGAAATAAGAATCTTAGTCATGTATAGATTTACATATAAAACATATTATTAAAACAAAACAACAACAAATAAAACTTTGTACAGCCGTGGCGTGTCATCTCTGGTCCATTTGTAATTCACAGCCTGCAAGACAAAAAGAAAGATAAGATGGTGCGTCATGCGTCCGGCAAAGGAGAGAGAGAGAGAGAGAGAAAGAGTGAGAGAGAGGAAGAGAGAGAGAGGAAGAGAGAAAGAGTGAGAGAGAGAGGAAGACAGAGAAAGAGAGAGAGAGTAAGAGAGACAAAGAGAGCAAGGGTAAGATACAAGGAAGAGAGAAAGAGAAACAGTGTGAGAGAGAGGAAGACAGGGAGAGAAAGAGTGAGCGAGAGGAAGAGAGAGAGAGAAAGAGTAAGAGAGAGGAAGAGAGAAAGAATGAGCTACAAGGAAGAGAGAAACAGTGTGAGAGAGAGGAAGACAGAGAAAGAGATGGAAAGAGAGAAAGAGTGAGATACGAGGATGAGAGAAAGAGAGAATCAGTGTGAGAGAGAGGAAGAGAGAGAGAAAGAGTGAGAGAGGAAGAGAGAAAGAGTGAGAGAGAGGAAGCCAGACAAAGAGAGAAAGAGTGAGACAGAGAGGAAGACAACGAGAGAAACGGTGTGAGAGAGATAAAGAGAGAAACAGTGTGAGAGAGAGGAAGAGAGAGAGATATAGAGAGAGAGAGGAAGAGAGATAGAGAAAGTGAGAGAGGGAGAGAGAGAGAGAGAAAGAGTGAGAAAGAGGAAGAGAGAAAGAAAGAATGAGAGAGAGGAAGAGAGAGAAAGTGTGAGAGAGAGAAAGGAAGAGATGGAGAGGGAGTGTTGACACTGGAGAAAATCTTCGCAGCTCACCTTTGTGTCACCGGTGTGTCTCCAACCACGTACGAGGCATAGTTCAACCTCAAGTTTAGTGATCTGAAAGATAGTATAGATTTAGTTATTGCAGAGTACATACAACTGCACATGTGTAATTCTCTGTTTCAAGGAAGAGAGAAAGAGAGAAACAGTGTGGGAGAGTGAGGAAGTGAGAGAGAAAGTGAGAGAGGAAGAGAGAAAGAGTGAGAGAGAGGAAGACAGACAAAGAGAGAAAGAGAGAGAGGAGGAGAAAGAGTGAGAGAAAAAAAGAGAAAAAGTAAGATACAAGGAAGATAGAAAGAGAGAAACAGTGTGAGAGAGAGGAAGAGAGAGAGATAAAGAGTGAGAGAGAGGAAGAGAGAAAGAAAGAATGAGAGAAGCCATTCCCACCACCCAGAGGTGACTGCCCGCTGCTGTGGAAAGAAGTCTCTCTGCTCACCTTCCGCCACCGGTGTGTGTGTAACTTGGTCATGTGTTCAGGATGGCTACAAATCATCGCAGATTTTTCGCGAGTTCAGTTTTGGTGGGGTTGGGGGGGTGGTGAACGTCGATTTGTGATTCACAGCCTGTTAGATAAAAAGCAAGATAATATTGTGCGTCATACGTCCATCAAAGGAGAGAGGTAGAGAGAGAGAAAGAAAGAAAGAGTGAGCAGAAGACAGAGAGAAAGAGACAAACAGTGAGAGTGAGAGAAAGAGAGAGAAAAAGAAAGAAAGTGAGAAGACAGAGAGAAAGTGTGAGAAAGACAAAGAGAGAGAGAGAAACAGTGAGAGAGAGGAAGAGAGAGAGAAAGAGTGTGAGAAAGAAGAACAGAGAAACAGGGAGAGTGAGAGAGAGAGAAACAGAGAGAGAGGAAGAGAGAGAGAAAGAGACAAAGTGTAAGAGGAAGAGGGAGATAGAAAGAGTATGAGGGAGAGAAATGAAGAGATGAGGAGGGACACTGAGTGCCCACACTGTGTACAATACCGTCACAGCTTACCTTTATGCCACTGCTCTGTCTCCAACCACGTGCCGCAACCTAGTAGAACTCTCAAGCTCCCACATCTGAAAGATGGTACAGAATTAGTAATGGCAGAGCAGCATTGGATTAGAATTTAAAATCGGCCCAGGCACGCTAAAAAAAAAAGTGGCCCACATCTGCATATTGCCTTTCCTCCAAACACTGCTTCGGCGAAATTTTATTTAAAAAGGGGGGGGGGGGAGATACAAAAAAATGCACGGATTTGTTAACACTGGTGACTTAAAAACAAGTGAGGCCACTTCTGCTCAGGCCCCCTGCCCTGCTAGGTATGCATACATTAATGGGCAGTCCTGCGAGAGAAAGAAAGTGACACCCCTGCCTGTTGCTAAACTTGAGGTAATGACGCCCATCTGCCTCCAGAAAGGCCATACAGAGACCCACTGGGCCGCTGGCTGTATCCAAACAACAGCCACACTGCCCAAATCTGCCCCCAGACTGCTCCAAAAAGCAGCCCACCGTTGGAACTCGGCACCGGCTCCTCGGGCATTGCACCAGTGCCCGCGTTACCAATCCGACGCTGTGGCAGAGTATATATGAGTGCGTACGCCTAAATCGCTCTGCCGTCTTTCTGCATTCAGGCTGCTGTACCCCATCCACTCCCGCCGCCCAGAGGTAACTGCCCAACGCTGCGCCCCAAGGCCTCACTGCTCACCTTTTTGCGGTCACGGCACCCTCCACATCATGCAGCTCTGTTCTGCAAGCTTATAGGTCTCACATTTGGAATTGTCTTGATATCACCATGGCAGAGGACATGCTAGTGCACCTATCATCATCGCAGGTTGTACACCCACTCAGTGCTTGAGGTGCTACTAACTCAGTGAGAAGTGAGGCCACGCACGTGGCGGTAGGCCCTCGCTGTTTGGCTCAGGCCTACACTGCGGTGCAGCAGAGCACACAAAACATCAACTGTCCGGACCACCGGGACAAGCCATAACCGTGGCAGTGTGACTGTGCCGGCCGCAGTGCATGTGTTGCGAGCAACTCTAAAATGGTGTAGAGCATGTATGCCTGGTCTTTTTTATTAGTAGGGTCATGTGTCCTGTGATGCCTGTGCTGGATGGGTGTACTGTGGGTGTATACCAGCCATGAGGGAGTGGCTGTGGCATCAGTGTTTCCAGATTGGGCAAGATCACGCACAATTGGGCTATATTTTGCCGGTTGTGAGGTAAAATTTTGGTTTGTGCTAGATGCCAGATTATAAATATATATACAGCGCTCCAGCAAAGTAGTATGTTAAAGCGCTTTATTAGACAAATATTTACTTGGCATCCTGCTGCAACATCAATTCCAATGCATTCATCGCGTGCTTGATGCTGTCCCTACCCCTCTTTCCCTAAAGCAGCAATATTGGGCTACTTTTTGGTTGGCTTTGGGCTATAGAAAGCTTAAAAAAATCTGACAACACTGGATGCGGGTGTCGTGTTGGAGTGCTACCGTCACTCAAGTTGCAAAAGCCAAAGTGTCACTCTGAGAGCCAAGTCCATCAATATGGCCAACATGGAAGGTATGGGGAATTGCTGACCCTATATTCATCCATTGTTCCACACAAGAAAGATGGTGGACATGAGACATCTGTGTGTATATGAATGTTTATTGCAAATTCAGTGGAGTGTTGCAGCTGTAGCAATACAGGGCCATGGAAAGTTGAAGTTTCAGTTTTTGGCACATGGAGGGCAGCCAATTAGAGATAAGCTCGTTGTCGGATTTAGACTGCGCCAACATATGTACTTATACAATCACTGCGACGATCCTCACGCACTTATAAATTCACTATACACTCTGCAGTACTCTAATGATGCAGTCTCTACGTACGTACTTGTACAATGACCGAGACAAAGTTACATAACTAAAGTTTTCCCCCACTGTCGAAGGTAAGATGGTTGCATACGCTGTCCAGAGCACTGTGTAATGTGGTAGGGCCTAGGGGCAGCATGTTGCATACATAATGAACACACGGACACAGATAGATAGTGGAACTGGGTACTTGCACGTGCGCTCAACTCCTTTTTATTACCAGGGTCACATGTCTAGTGACGTCTGTGGTGGAGCCAACCCCATGGGAATGGTTGGTGCTGGCACCAAGTACAACAGTAATAATTGGATCAGACACAGAGATTCAATCATACAGGGTCAATGATTTGTGCTGCACTAAGGTACGGGTACCAGATATGAAATCATACAGAAAAGATTTTATTGTAAAGGGTTCATGACTTGTGATACATTGAGGTAGGACAGCAGATGTGACATTATACACAAAATATTGTATCAGAAAGGGTGCATGAGTTGTGCTGCACTGAGATAGGGGCATCAGAAGCATTTAGCGTTTGCGCAGTCAGCGATGATGCGTGGTGCAGGCGAGCCACACAATCGCAACTCGATGTGAATTGTGAGCCCTGCTATCGCTAGTGTACATTGAAAGCAGTAGTCAGCACAGACATCGAGGAATGTTTTTAGTCACTTTCTCTTGACTAAATTCGAGGACATAGAGTACAATGCTTTCTAATAAATAAATCATGTTTCAATTTAAATTGTGAGCTCTGCTGACCGCAGTGTAGGTGTATTGAACAAAAGATGAAACATTTATGGAATACACTGTGGAAATCTTGGTTGTTCTGAGTACAGTTGTAAAGTACGGTATTCTGAAGCTAGAATCTGAACTGGTCGTTCATCATATAGTCTACCTTTTTCAGTAAGGAAGAGCTGTGGAAAAGAACGAGCTTCCAAGTTTGTTTCCCACACACTCTTGGGAGTTTGTTTTGCTTTTTTCATCTGGAACAATTCAATAGTGTGTCCTATCAGTTCCTTTGAATGTAGAGGATGTATAGTATAATGTTCATAAATTTCTTCTTTTCTTGAATTGTCCACTTGAAATTTGTGTTTCATCTTCTAAAGTCATTTCTTCTCCTTCTACATTTACAATTTTATAGTAAATATTGTTTTGCACCAGATATAATGTAGACTTTTGGGCTTTCTTGAGATGTACTAACTCTTGCCATATTTCCCGACTCTTTGTGGGTACACCAGTAACAAGAATGACTACAGGTTCAGTATCGTCTCTTTCTACACTAACAGTTTCAACATTTGTCTTAAAATCTAAAGGTAAATACACAACTATTCCTTTTAAACCTCTTTATAAATCTGTTGAAGGCAGCTTACCTGTTTTAGGCTGCATACGAATTATAGCCTGAAAAGAGTGCACAGACTGTATAAGGATGGCCTTATATGTATTTAAATCTGTAAGTTTAGGAGGTATAGCAACTAATTCTAAGTCATAATGGATAGCTCTAGCTGGCATTTTGTTTTCTTCTAATTTATTGTAACAATATTTAGAAATACATTGTACAGTACCTAACTCAAAACGACCTTCCACAAACAGATAAGCAGCAAATTCTTTCCATTTGTGAACTATCTCTAGCAATTTGAGCTGCAATAGTTTTTTCTTGATTAATCTCTTCATTCAACATTTGAAGATAATTTGGAAAAATTATACATTTAATGCTATCTTTACATGCATTGAAAGAATCTTCATAGCAGTCAAAATTTCCAAGTAATTCCATTTCAGTCCGCCAAGGTTTGAAGAATTCCAGAAGAGCTAAATAGAAAAACTCTCTCTTATCTAGAGTATCACAACTTAATTTCCTGTGATTAATCAAATTTCCTTTGGCATGCTTTACCAAACATCCATCAGATCCAATTACAGCATATTTTCATTCATTTATTTTTTCTGTAACTTTTTTATAAAACTATAATGTTGCAGTATTTCATATAGACATATGTTTTCCAGGTATGGACTTCTATTTGGATAGTATGCAAGGAACAGCAATTGAGTTATCTGCAACGTATTGTATGTCCAAATTAGCATTTCACATCTTCAAAATCACCGGAGTGTACTTCGATTCTTCTGTTCTTTTTATATTATAAGCATTTTTGGGTGATTTTCGAGTGATAGTATGCCTCACTGCTGACATAAAACTGTTCACTCTGCCTTGCGATGAGTTATGGTGCACTGAGTTAGTAGTTCCTTTGGCGCTCAGCGTGTAAGTACCCTGCGATGATGCGTGGTCCAGGAGGGCCACACTAGGACCAATGTCTTTTGTCTATTGAATTCTGCCTCAATAAGGCCACGTGCGATGAATTATGGTGCACTGAGTTAGTATTACCTTTGGCGCTCAGCGTGGACATACCCTGCGATGATGCGTGGTCCAGGGGGGCCACATTCGGAGCAATGTCTTTTGTCTATTGAATTCTGCCTCAGTAAGGCCACGTGGCGATGACTTATGGTGCACTGAGTTAGTAGTACCTTTGCCACTGAGTGTGTAAGTACCCTGCGATGATGCATGGTCCGGGGGGGCCGCACTCGGACCAATGTCTTTTGCCTATTGAATTCTGCCTTAATAAGGCCACGTGGTGATGACTTATGGTGCACTGAGTTAGTAGTTACTTTGGCGCTCAGCGTGAACGTACCCTGCGATGATGCGTAGTCCGGGTTGACCACATTCGGAGCAATGTCTTTTGTTTATTGAATTCTGCCTCAATAAGGCCACGTGGCGATGACTTGTGGTGCACTGAGTTAGTGGCACCTGAAGCACCCTGCGATGATGCGAGGTCCGAGAGGGCCGTACTGATAGCAATGTATCTTGCATACTGGACTGCGTCATCTGCAATCGCTACTCCATCTGAATTGTGATGCCTGCTGTCCGCAGTGTAGATCGAAGGCAGTAGTCTGTACAGACATAAGTCTGTAGTGCAGTGCCGCTGGGTTCACAGGGGGCCTGTGTCGAGGAGACCTGCAGTCATGGCGGCAGCCACGTGGCAGGGTGAGGCCCGCTGCTCTGGCAGACTCGTTGGTCTTCACAGTTCACAGGTGAACCACGCCCAGAGACCCGATTTATTTATTCATACTCCTATGCTGGAGTGGCGTACGTTGGACCAGCCCACTGCGCTTCCTCTTCCAGGGGAGGACAACACAGCTACATGTCCAAGATCTTCCCCACTGCCTGAGGTAACATGGTTGCGTCTATTGGGCCCAACACTACAAGCACCAGCAGTATATGTACAGATGGAGAGGTTTATGATGTATATAGTGAGGTCTGTCCAGCACATCACCGCTACACTTGGTATTGTGTGCATTATTATTATTGATGGATGAGTTGCGTACTTCACACATATTTGCTTTCCACATCTGCCAACAGTCAAGTATTGTGTGGCTGAGGGACCATGCCATTTTTAGAAGGTCCGCTGTCCTGCGCTGCCTCTGTGGTAGTAGGGAGGGGGTGGTCCAGGGGAACGTCCTGAGGCTGGTGGCAGTGAGTGTTGGGGCCTTCATGGGTGTTTGAGCTGCGTGAACAGTAACTCTATGACATATGTTGCGCTTCAGATGTGATTCTGGGCTGTGATCAATTTCACATTGTAGGTAGTCATCCTGGTTTACACCAGTAAAATGCAGATGTTAGATACCTACTGCAAACGTGGCTTATTCCCTGATTTTGGATTGCACCCCAGATTTCGCTGCTCGTTGAAAATATCGGGAACTGGTGCTTTTGTGTTAATTTTTGCATGGGGACGTTTACTGTATATTATCACCGTTAGTTGTTGTTCTCATTTGTGGAAAATTTGTTTTGTGGAATCTATTGCTGGAAAACTGGGGATATTGGCTGTTTTCACTAGGTTGACAATGAAGTGATAATTTAAAATCAATGAAAAAATTATAGGTTTAAAGAAGAAAATAATTAGAAATTAACATTTAAAAAATCTTTGAAATTCACAGAAAAAAACATAGGTTTCAGGGACGTAATAGTTACAAATAACATTTAAAAAACCTTTGAAATTCACTGAAAAATCCATAGGGTTCAGGGACGTTGTAGTTACAAATTAGCTTTTAAAAAACCTTTGAAATTCACAGAAAAAAACATAGGTTTCAGGGACGTTATCGTTAGTTGGACATTTCACTCATACAAAACCATAGAAATTCCGCCGCTATAGTTAGTTCAGCTAACTATAACTCGCGCCCCCACAATGAACTGCTGATGACGTCACATATTACATCATTCATGACATGGTCAGTGACATCACTGATGACATCTCAAATGACATCACTGATTACATCACTGATGACATCATCCAGTGAATGTGTTTTTCTTTAAAATGTATTTTTATTTTTATTTATTTTGATTTCTTTATTTAAAATTTCTATTTAATGGTGAATTGTACCACCAAATATGTGGTACTGCAATGGGCACCTGCCTCGCACCCCAGCTATGCAAATTTGCATTTGAGCTGGTGGGAGGAGCAGGTGATCCAGACGCAGCATCAGGTGGAATGGGAAGAGCACATCATGCACTGGAGTCAATTTATCGGCGATCTATTCTTGGCATGGAAGTGTACTGAGGAACAGGGGAAGAATTGTATCTGTAAGATTCAAAAGAACGAATGAAACCTAAGTTTTACCAGTGATGTAAGTAGAATGAATGTGAATTTTCTTGACCTTACAGTGTACATCAAAGGAGGCAGGATAGAAAGAAAGTTGTATAGAAAGCCTTCTTCAGGGAACACGTTGTTTCATACAACACGTTTCAATCCTTTTAATCTAAAGAGAAGCATACCATTTGGCGAATGTTTGCGAACCAAACGGAACTGCAGTGAAGAGACAGAAGTGAGGAAAGAACTCAACCTTCTAAAGAAAAGGTTTTTAAGTCTGAGGTACCCGGATGATTGGGTCAATACCTCAGTGTGCAGGGCATCCAAATGGAAGAGAGAGGAAATTTTATTTGAGAAAGATACAAAAAGAACAAAGGAAAAAGAAAAAAATCAGTACCGAATGTTAACTTTTAGCAAACAACAAGAAAAGCTAAAAAGCATCCTGAATAAACACTGGCATGTAATCAATAATGATCTAGTGTTGGGGAAAGTGGTGCCACATAGACCACAGGTGAGTTCTAGACGGGTTAGATTGTTTAAACAGCCATTAGTCAGGAATACTCTGAGGAAAGCACAACCAAAAACCACATGGTTAAATAAGAAGCAGGGATTCCTGAAGTGTTCAAAGTGTAAAGCTTGTTTACATGGAATCAATACTGATCATTACAAACCAGGATTGTCGATTAATATGAAGAAAATCAAAGGAACATTTCGTTGCAAGACAGAGTTTGCTGTGTACCTGCTGCAATGCCCTTGTGGACTGCGGTACGTGGGCAGCACAATTCTGGAAGTACACAAAAGGAACTTGCAGCACTTGAGGGTAATCAATAATGGCGATCAACTTATCCAGTGGCACGACATTTTGAGAGATACCATAATAAAGATGTCAAGGGTTTGACTTACTTTGTGATCGATGCAGTGGCAGCAGATGTACAGTGGGAACAGGGAGAAGAAATTGAGGACGCTTGAATCCCAGTACCTCACTGAATTAAATTCTAAACAGCCAGAAGGCCTCAATGTGGAGGAAGATTTATGTACGCACTTGTAAAAAAAGTAATCAAGAATTGTTTGCCCATTCAGTGATGAATAGAAAGAAACTGTGGTTTTAAATTGTATTATAAAGGTTTTAATTTTTCATGAGTAGAGACAGACGTGAGTGAAGGAATTAAACTCTGAATGAAATTAAGTGGCAATGCAATTGGCCCTCTTGGTCAGTGATTGGATAATGGAATATATGCAATAAGGACAAAGCCGTCTGGGGCATGACAGAAAGATATAGTTTATGATTTGATGATGTGAACAAAAATAGCATGGTTTGTTATGCCCACAGTGGCAAAAGGGCAAGCAGAGAAGATACAAGGTTATCTCTAAATTTGACGAATTTTAAAATGTTGATTTTCGTATGAATTGCTATTTTACTAAATATGCATATATTGCGCCATGAGATAGGCAAAGTGAAGAAATGAATATGGGGCACATGCATCAACAATGCCATTTGCGATTCCTTATTAGCGAAAAATAAGGAATCGCTAATAAGGAATAGCAAAAGGCTATGCATGTAGGAATCGCTATTCAAATAGCGATTCCTTAACTTTCCTTAATTGCGACTAGCAAATTGCGAGTAGCAATTAAGGAATGCCGTCCCAATCATTCCTATGGGCCTCCAGGCCCATAGGAACTAATTGGAGATTGCATGAGCAAATTGCGAGTACCAGTAGGTTCTCGCAAATTGCTCATGCAATTGCAAGGGTGCAAGGGTGTCAAAATGACACCCTATTGCACCCCTGAAATTGATATGTGCACATATGTTGCACACACACATGCTCTAAGGGCATGTGTGTGCGCAACATGAAACTTTGAAAAATGCACAAAAGTGCATTTTTCAAACTTTTAGCAAATTACCATGCTGTTCATCTTCATGGTAATTTGCTCCCCCTATTAGCGAATTCGCTAATTTTTTAACTTTCATGCATTGCATTTAAGGAATCTCAATTTGGGATTCCTTAAATGCAATCGCAATTTAAGGAATCGCTATTTAAGGAATCGCTATTTAAGGAATCGCTATTTAAGGATTCCTTAAATAGCGATTTTTGTATTTGGGTTGATGCATTGGGATTAGGTTTTATTTACTCGCTAACGGGTGTTATTAGCGATTCGGTATTTTACCGACTGGATTTTGGCTTGATGCATGAGGCTGTATGTCGTTTAAGACGGTTATTGCAATGTTAATGTTGTGTTTCTAAAACTACGAGTCTGTCTTCACTATCACTAGTTGTAGTTTGCTTAAAGAACGTAATAAGCACGATTTGCACTTTAAAAAATGGCCCCTTTAATTACTTCGCTATCGGTGAGCAAGGCCGAAATGCGTTCGATAGTGGCTGATTAAATACATTTTCCAACTGCACACGGCGTCATCATCCTTGCTTGGAGAGGAAAAGTCAAAAATTGTATGGACCCGCTCTTGTGAGGTCCCCAGAGGCGACGCGACTGTCTATTAGGTGGTCAAAAACCAAAGAAAATGATGGACGGAGTGTTGAACATTGCAAGCACTCACCCCCAGTCAACTGATATGGGTTTAATCCATCACCGTTCTTTAGCCCACTCTGCCACCCCAGTTCAGACATGGCCATATGCAAATCAGTTTGACCCTGTGCCTCATGGGAACAGTCCAGCCCGAACTGCCAAGCCATGTCTTCCCTGGACCGGAAACAAGCTTCCATTCCTGTCTATTAGGTGGTAGCAGTATACACACAAGAAGGAGTGTGGAGAATATATTTATTTGTGATCAAGGGCTTGTGGGCCCGAAATGCGTCATGGCGGCATTTCTTGCATCTAAATAAACAGCAACAGCACTAACTGGTGTCCGTTTCCTGCTTAAGAAGCTTCAGCATACTTTGAAACTTTTTGACAAGTTGGAGTTATTTTCATATATATATATATATATATATATATGAATGCTCGATTGCCATACCCCAAAATTGAGCTGCACTCGAATGCTGGACTTAAGGTGGCAAGCCTTTAATAAACAGTACAGGCAAGATGCTGCTGGTGGATAAAATGTGACAGCTGCAGACGCGATACACCTGACGCGTTTCGAAGGCAAAATCCTTCTTCTTCAGAGGCAGTCGCAGTCACAAATGCGTGCTCGGTTCTCCGTCCATTAATGCTCATAGTACGCCCCCAGATGGGCGGGTCCAATGCCCCAAAGCATTCTGGATATCGAAGTCCCGAAATCAAACCACTGATGGTGCACTAATTTCTGTCCTTTTCAAGCCCGCAGATGGGCCCCCACCAACAGTTTGCCTTAATCCGAAGTCAGCATTCCACAAGCACGGCTATGCATATATCAAGCCGCGTGGCCCCCTCTCTTCCCGGGGTGGTGCAACTCGACGGCGGGCCGCCGCCAAAAATGAATGCTCGATTGCCATACACCAAAATTGAGCTGCACTCGAATGCTGGACTTAAGGTGGCAAGCCTTTAATAAACAGTACAGGCAAGATGCTGCTGGTGGATAAAATTTGACAGCTGCAGACGCGATACACCTGACGCGTTTCGAAGGCAAAATCCTTCTTCTTCAGAGGCAGTCGCAGTCACAAATGCGTGCTCGGTTCTCCGTCCATTAATGCTCATAGTACGCCCCCAGATGGGCGGGTCCAATGCCCCAAAGCATTCTGGATATCGAAGTCCCGAAATCAAACCACTGATGGTGCACTAATTTCTGTCCTTTTCAAGCCCGCAGATGGGCCCCCACCAACAGTTTGCCTTAATCCGAAGTCAGCATTCCACAAGCACGGCTATGCATATATCAAGCCGCGTGGCCCCCTCTCTTCCCGGGGTGGTGCAACTCGATGGCGGGCCGCCGCCAAAAATTAATGCTCGATTGCCATACCCCGAAATTGAGCTGCACTCGAATGCTGGACTTAAGGTGGCAAGCCTTTAATAAACAGTACAGGCAAGATGCTGCTGGTGGATAAAATTTGACAGCTGCAGACGCGATACACCTGACGCGTTTCAAAGGCAAAATCTTTCTTCTTCAGAGGCAGTCGCAGTCACAAATGTATGTCAATTTTGGGGTATGGCAATCGAGCATTCATATATATATATATATATATATCAGCAGAACGCTCGCTCCACTTCTCCTTGCTGGACTGCTGGAAAAAGCGAGAATGGACCCAATTTGGTGCTTATTAGGTTTTATTTCGCAAGCACAAGCACACCTTCCACCATGACGCGTTTCGGCAGCTCCTCTGCCTTGATCACATGACAGCGCTTACACGGGGAGGATACGTTTTTAAAGTGAAATTACATGGTCACATGATGAGTAAACATGGAAAACATTGAAACGTTACTGCAATGTCTAATTTAAAAGACAGACCTATAGGTTTCACAATTTCTATCACTGACAAACCTTTTGTAAGAATACGTTTTTGACATGTCAATTATTGATAAACTCATACAACTTTGTGTTCATAGAGTCATATCAAACAATTAAATAATGGCTTAAATGCCTAGTGACTGTATGTTTTCCGATTGTTTGCTTAGATTGTTTTACATGGGACCTGTGTGAAACTAAAATAAACCCGTGTAATAATTATTTTAAAAATATTAGTGAAGGAACCGGTGTATAAAAGAAATAATTTAAGTGAAAATATGTGCAAAAAGTGCTAAAAAACTTGTGCTGAGGGGCTGTGAAACTATATGACCTCCCTCAGTCTTTAATTGTAATAACGATAACAAGGATTATTTACTTATGTCCCAGACTATTCAATGTCTGAGCTGGATCTTCTGATAGAATGTATCATGGACTGGAGATATTCATGTGCCATGCGTTTGCTAGTTGAGACCGGTGTGGTATTATGGACAGACAACGTATGTAATGCGGGAGATTAAATGACTGCCAAATGCATCAGATCTCTGTTTGGGTATACTTTGCCAAAGAGCAGTCAAAATCACACATGTGTGGAATTTAGAAATATACAAATATATACATAATTAAATAAGAGTATAATAAATAAATAAATTCCAAAATATAAACATGTGATCCGTTTAAAAAAACACACCTTCTCCTTGCATAATAGGTAAAATACCAGCATTGCCAATCCATCATTGTTGTTTGTACCGATTTAAATGAATCAACCAACATTAAGACATAAACTCTAAAATCAATGAGGTAAAAAGGAGAGACATAGATTCCTGTGCTGGTGGTAAAATATGCAGAACATAAAATGTAGGTATTTAAAAAGAGTATCTTTCATATAAATATTAAATATTAAATAAAATACAATAAATATTAAATATTAAATGTTTAAATATTAAATATTAAATATTAATTACCAATTACTACACAATCATGATGTATAAAATCAATGGTTCATACCTACAATTCCATATTCTAACAGATGTCACCACCTACCCACTAGTTAATATTCATTTCTTAATATTACCTGCAGAAGCAACTAGAGCACCAATATCTGAATAATGCGCACTTTCTAGTCAAGGTATGTGTGTAGATCCTCACTAGTATTCAGACCCCCTGGAAATTTGGTATCTAGCTCCAAAATATAGCGTGTTTCAAGGCGCCTGAGTTTTTGTTCCCGATCCCCCCCTCTGCCGAGTGGGGGTATCGCATCTATCACAAAATATTGAAGATGTTTTAAGTTGTTTTCATGATGCGCCTTGAAATGTCTAGCTACAGGGTAGCTCGTGTCACTGTTGGTGATGGCTCTAATGTGCTGCAATATGCGCTTGTGGACTTGTAACTTCGTGCTACCTATATATAGTAGGTTGCAGGTGCACTGTAACACATATACTGCAAACTCAGTGCGACAAGTCAAATGTTGTCTGATCGCTCTTGTCGCACCACTAAATGCTGTCTGATAGGTGGTTCTATTTAAAGCATAGTTACATGCTTTGCATACAGAACATTTAAAAAAGCCCTTCCTTGCCACCAACCATCCCACTTTCTCACTTTCCTCAGGGTTTTTCTTAACTAGAACATTGGCCATTGTAGCCGCTCTTCTATATGTAATGGCCGGCTGTTTAGGCAATAGTGTACCAATTATGGGGTCATCGTGAACTATTGGCCAATTTCTTCTTATTATTGTTCTTATTTGCTGCTCCTGCTTTGAATAAGTTAGAATAAGTCTAGTGGGTTCAGTATGCGTCTGTTCCTCTTTCTTGCTTGCTTTCACGTTTTGTGTGAGCTCATATCTAGCAAGCCTGTTAGTTTTATCAATCGCATTTTTAATTGATGTATTCGTGTATCCTCTATCGAGGAATCGCTGTCTGCATTCCTGTTGCTTAATGTAGCAGTCTTCTTTCTCACTACAAATTCTCTGTATTCGAAGCATTTCCCCGTAGGGAATGCTGTGTATTAGATGAGGGGGATGGGCGCTGGAAGCATGAAGCAGAGTATTCCCTGCTGTTTCCTTACGATGTAGTGAAGTGTTCATACAGTTGTTTGTTATATTCACTTGAACATCTAGGAAAGTTATGTTTTTGTTACTTATAGTAGATGTAAACTGCAAATTTACATCGTTGTCATTTAATGACTTAACAAATTCAGTTGCTATGTCTTGGGTTCCCTTCCAAACAATAAAGAGATCATCTATATAACGTAACCAGCATACGATATTTTCTTTATAAGTCTGCTCATATGTTTTCATGAGGACCAGCTCCTCCCACCAGCCCATGAACAGGCATGCGTAGCTAGGGGAGAAGCTGGCCCCCATAGCTACACCTTGAATTTGCTGGAACATTTGATGTTTAAACATGAAAAAATTATTCTCTAGGCAGAACCCCAACATATCCATTATCATCTTATTGTGTTGTACATAATGCAATGGTCTGTTTGTCAAAAAATGATCAACTGCTTTTAGCCCATCCTGATTCCTAATGCATGTATACAGTGAGGATACGTCTAAGGCCAAAAGAAAATACCCTTCCTGCCATTGGATGTTAGCGATTTTCTTGATAAAATCCCCAGTGTCCTGCACAAATGATTTTAGTGTCTTCACATGGTCTTGGAGAAAAAAGTCAATATAGCGGGACATATGTTCGAGTGGCCCATTGATAGCTGATATTATCGGTCTTCCGGGGGGCTTCTGAATATTCTTATGGACTTTAGGGATAAAATACATGGATGGAGTCTGTGGGTGTTCTGTCTTTAAATATTTAAACTCATCCATGGATAGCAGTCCCACACTTTTCCAGGCCAATAGCTTTGAATGAAGTTGATTTATCATGGCCTTATATTTCGCCGTTGTACTTCTGCGATAACATTGCACGTCATTCAACTGAAAATAGGCTTCTTCCAAATATTTATCCATAGGCCAAAGTACAATATTTCCCCCTTTATCGGAGTTTCTGATAACTATTTTATTTTCTTTTTTTAGTTTTGTCATAAGTTTGTTGTATTGCCGTTCATGGTTGGTCATTTTCCTTTTTTGCTTATTGATGTCAATGTTCAGTTTCTTGATTTGAGCCACGACTTGTTCATTAAAGACGTCAATGGAATCACGAGACATAATGGGCATGAATTTTGACTTTACTTTGAAAGGAGTAGTAGGTTTTAAATTTGTGTCGGTTTCCAATGATCGATCCATTTCGTAGTGTTCAGCCGAAATACTTTGGCTTGATGTGCCCGCAGATATGTTCGATTCCTTTGCCAAATCCCTCAGATTTTCAAGGGTCTCCAAGTCTGCGACCAAGAGTCCACAAGTTTCGTTAGTGTCGAATGTCACATCTGTGGTTTCCGTTCTGGACCGGGATTTGAGTTCATGGAATTTTTTAAGTTTCAACTTCCGAATGAATTTATACACATCCACGCGAGTCGTCGGGTAATCAAAATCAGATTGCGGACAATAAGATAACCCTAGGGATAGTAACTGTTTTTCTGCCTGGGTTAAGTTGATATCTGCCAGATTGATTATAGTTTTGGCTGTTGATGAGGTAGGAGGGGAATTATTTACTGCCTGTTCCTCCATGTTCCTCGCCGTCCTCTCCCCCTGTTTGGATGCTTGTTGTAGGCGGCGTTGCCTTGCTTTTCTCCTTTGCCTTCTGGATATTGTTCGTCGTTTTTTGCCGGTTGACTGCGAGGTCTTAATGTTTCACGTCTACTCCTTCTCATATAATCAAGTTCCTCCCCCAGAGTTGGTTTAATGGTATTCAATTGCATACGATCTGTTCTTCCTTCCGCTTCTGACTCGCTTTCCAATGCTGAGCTCAAATCAGAAGCTGTTTCATCTTGCACATTAGGTGCAGGGGCATTTTTGTGTAATTGCCCTTGTTGGCCTCCAGCCTTTGATCTGTACACATCGAATTTGCGGGAGAAAGTAAAGATCTGCCCACTCGCATAATCCTCTTTATCCCTTTGAAATTTGAAAGCCTTACGGTGTTTGATTTTTTCTTCCTCTTTGAATAGTCGGTTGACCATCTCCTCATGCAGTTTATTTTGTTGGGGATCATCCAATGCCTTTATTTCAGCTTCCAGGGCATCTATTTTTAGTTGTAGAGCATCGCGGTCTATGGCAGCATATTTGACCAATATCTGGACCAACCTTCTTGATGATTCCAGGTTGGTTTCTGCCCACTCAGCCATCATTAAGGGATTCGGGGTGTCATAACTAGGGGCTATCATAATTCGCAGTCCCCTCGGTATTATATATATACATTACCTACTGGCAGTCACCAGTAGGGGTGGGCGGAATTTGCGAAAGTGACTTTCGCAAATTATCGCGAAAATGTTAAAAATCTCCACAAACACGCGGAAATATCGCGAAGATGTGGAAGCTTTTTTCCCGCCCGTTTGCGGTATTTTCTGCGTGATCGTGGCTCGCCAACTTACCCATGCGGTTGCTCGCGGGCGCGGCCATCTTGTTTAAACTCTTCTCGCGGTGTATGATCGCGAGAAGAAAGACGTGATCGCGCGACCAATGACATTACTGCGGGCGCGAACTGTCGCGAGACAGCGCAAATGGCTACCAACAATCCAACATCTCGTGGAGAACGCGACCGGATCGGGAAAACTTGTCGGCGAACGCGGGGATTCAGGTCAGGCTATCGCGCGCGCGCGAGAATGTATTATTTTACAGCGCGTGCAAGAAACAAATTATCGCTAAGCTGTGGAATGCGGAAATTTTGACATTTTCGCGCTCTCCGCGGAACGCAAAAATGTCAAATTATCGCAATTTCCGCGAGCGGAACGGAAATTTAGCCCAGGCCTAGTCACCAGTAGGTAGATATAGTTAGGACCTATTTTCCATAGGAAATCCGCAACATTCTATTTGGAATAACATTGGCGCCAATTGACGAATCTTCGCGAAATTTTCCAAACTTTTGGCCAGCTCCGGTCCGCTCTTATCCTGAAAATTTCACGGTGATTCGTCAAGCGGGGGCCGAGGAAAAAGGGGGGTCCCAAAACACGTTTTCCCCATATATTTTCCCGTAGGACCTTTTGACGCAGCTACAGCCCGAACTGCTGAACGGAATTACACCAAATTTGGCAAAGAAGTAGTCCTCTGTTCAGACTCGTGCCTTTTGCTTAAATGTTGTAAATACGTTCAGTAGTTCCTGAGAAAATTAGTAAAAGTACATATATATCTATGGCCTCGGAGGATCTGCGCACCCTCCCCGCACCCAGCGCGCACCCTGCCGTGCACGAGCTGTATTCTAATTGGCTGTCAACACTCCAGATCAGGAAGTGTTGGCAGCCATTTTGTGCCTCGGTAGAACCGAGGCACAAGAAACCTAAAAACCAAACAAGAAAAACGCAAAAAGGGGGCAGGGTAGAAACTCCCTGACCCCCTAGGCCTGCTCAGGGGGTCCCACAAGGACCCCCAGGGCCCAAAAAATATTTTTTTTTCTTTAAAATCGGCGAGATTCGTGCACCCAGCGCGAATTTCGGCCGAAAATTAAAAAAAAATCAGCGCGTGCTCCCGCGCTGAATATGATAATTTGCCCCGGGGGCCAAATCCCGGGGGCATAATAAAAGAAAATAGTGTGGGGGGTCCCAATCCCCCCCACACTGCCCCGGGGACCCCCACCCCCCGGGGCTCAAAGATTGTATATGCGGGGGGGGCTCACGGCCCCCCCGCAGCCCCGGGGACCGCCACCCCCGGGGCTTCGTTAACATGGGTGGGGGGGCTCACAGCCCCCCCAGCGCCGGGGACCGCCACCCCTGGGGCTTAAAACTATTTTATGTGGGGGGGGGGGCTCTCAGGCCCCCCCAGCCCCGGGGACTGCCACCCCCGGGGCAGCTTGTACATGTGGGAGGGGGGCCACGAAGCCCCTCTCCTGGATCCTTGTATTTGCCCTGGGGACCGCCACCCCCCATGGCCGGCTCCTGCAGTGTCCTGGAGTCCCCAACCCAAGACACTGTTGTTTGCAATGGCAGGGCGAGAGCCTCACGGCTCCCGCCCTGCCATTGCAAACTGCTTTGCTTCATTGAAGCGAGAGCAGGGTAACCTGCTCTCGCTTCAATGAAGCAAAGCAGATTGCTTTTCCACATGGGGAGCAGCATGTTAGTTGCTCCCCATGTGGAAAAGCAATGCCGGCTCCCGCAGGAGGCGGGGAGCCGGCTGGGACCATGGGGGAATTGGGGACACCCACACGGTCTCCAACGAGAGGCCAGGCCCTGGTGTCCCCGGGGCCAGAAGTGGCCCGGGAGGGGGGGCCACACAGCCACCCTCCCCCATTAAATAAAAAAAATATATATATAACAATGGCCGGCCCCGCGGGATGGGGTCCCCGGGGCCTTAAGTGGCCACAGGAAGGGGACTATGCAGCCCCCCTGCATACATTTTTTTTTTAAACAAAAGGGCAATGCCCCGGGTGATGGGGTCCCCGGGGCAAATTATGGCCTCGGGAGGGGGGCCACGCGGCCCCCTTCCCGATTTTTTTTTTAATAAATAAAAATTGGGGGCAGGCCCTGGGGGATGGGGTCCCCAGGGCCAAAAAAATGGAAGAAGAAGGGGGGCTACACAGCCCCGCTTCTAAAACAAAGAAGAACCAAAACAACGAGATAGGGCTGGAGGCCACGCCCCCTTCTTACACCACTCTGCAAACGCGCCCCCTGGTGAGTTTGCAGGTGGGGAACTAATCCTCCTTGAATACTGGGGGTCCCTGGGGGCCTACTAGCCCACCAGGAACCTCCAGTATGCGCCAGGGGGCTGTGTTGCAGAGAGGTGTAATTAATCCCCCAACTTAAAACGCGCCACGGGGCGCGTTTGCACAGTGGTGAAGGTATGGGGTGGGGCCTGAGGTGATACTGTGCAAACACGCCCTGTGGCGCGTTTTAAGTTGGGGAATTCATTCATCTTCAATTCAGAGGACCCCAAGGGGCCAACTAGCCCTCAGGTACCTCCAGTAAGCGCCACGGAGCTGCATTGCAGAGTGTTGTAAAAAGGGCCGTGGCCTCTGAACACCTCTCTGCAACGAAGCTCCCTGGCGCATAGTGGAGGTACCTGGTGGGCTAGTTGGCCGCCAGGGGACCTTAGGATTCAAGGGGACTTAATCCCCCAACTTACAACACGCGACGGGGCGCGTTTGCACAGTGGTGAAGGTAGGGGGCGGGGCCTGAGGTGATATGTGTGCAAACACGCCCTGTGGAGCATTTTAAGTTGGGGAATTGATTCCTCTTCAATCCAGAGGTCCCCTAGGGGCCAACTAGCCGACCAGGTACCGCCAGTAAGCGCCACGGAGCTGCGTTGCAGAGTGTTGTAAAAAGGGGCATGGCCTCTGAACACCTCTCTGCAACGCAGCTCCCTGGCGCATACTGGAGGTACCTTGTGGGCTAGTTGGCCCCCAGGGGACTGCAGGATTGAAGAGGAATTAATTCCCCAACTTAAAACGCGCCACAGGGCTTGTTTGCACACGTCACCTCAGGCCCCGCCCCCTTCCTTCACCATTGTACAAATATTCCGCTAAAATCAGCCGAACTACGAATTCCGATTTACTCACCTGTTATCAGGAGAGAACCCAGGGCTGCATCTTTTAGCCAAGCACTGACCCTGAAAAGTATTTCTAAGCATACTTACCAGTAACTTGTATTTCCTTCCATAGGAATCCATTGTGTGGTTTTCAGGAGAAAAGTTTCTAAGTGTCCATTTTTTAAACTTACAAATATTCCTCTAAAATCAGTCGAACTACGAAGTCCGATTTACTCACCTGTTATCAGGAGAGAACCCAGGGCTGCATCTTTTAGCCCAGCACTGACCCTGAAAAGTAATTCTAAGCGTACTTACCAGTAACTTGTATTTCCTTTCATAGGAATCCATTGTGTGGTTTTCATCAGAAAAGTTTCTAAGTGTCCATTTTTGAAACGTATAAATATTCCTCTAAAATCAGCCGAACTACGAATTCCGATTTACTCACCTGTTATCAGGAGAGAACCCAGTGCTGCATCTTTTAGACCAGCACTGACCCTGAAAAGTAATTGTAAGAGTACTTAACAGTAACTTGTATTTCCTTCCATAGGAATCCATTGTGTGGTTATCACTATAAAAGTTTCTAAGTGTCCATTTTTTAAACGTACATATATTCCTCTTAAATCAGCCAAACTACGAATTCCGATTTACTCACCTGTTATCAGGATAGAACCCAGGGCTGCATCTTTTAGCCCAGCACTGACTCTGAAAAGTAATTCTAAGCGTGCTTACCAGTAACTTGTATTTCCTTCCATAGGAATCCATTGTGTGGTTTTCAGCAGAAAAGTTTCGAAGTGTCCATTTTTGAAACTTACAAATATTCCTCTAAAATCAGCCAAACTACGAATTCCGATTTACTCACCTGTTATCAGGAGACAACCCAGCGCTGCATCTATTAGACCAGCACTGACCCTGAAAAGTAATTCTAAGCGTACTTACCACTAACTTGTATTTCTTTCCATTGAAGTACTGGGTATTTTAGACCCAGCGGTGCAGGGGCACACACCCTATGACTTCGGGGTTTCACCCTGTTCCGGACCTACAGAAACACAGAGTCTTCTGGGTGAAGTCAAAGAATCGTTTATTGGCTGCAGACCAATGACAGGTATCCTAGAAGTACAACAGCGTGTATGTTCTCAGGAGACTGCCGAAAATCATAGGAACGGACTACATCTTAAATAGGCCTTTTTCGGCCTCAAGCATACATTCCTGAGTTTTATGAAACGGCAATATAACAGTGTACATTACAAAGAAAAGGCAGAGTCATGATGACCATCCCACATTCCAGTTCGGCCAACTCACAATGATTTACACAATAAGGTTGCGATCCCACGTTAGATGTCAGTAGACCCCCCAATAAACATGAGCATCTCCTGTTTTGGGAAACAAGTCATAAAGCAGGAACAAGCAGGTGTGGAAGAGATTAGCCGGGGGTTTGTGTAGGATGAGAAGGGTTTTATGATGGGTCGAGCCCTGATGCTAATCACAGGTGGACGGAGGAAGGGGAGCTCGTGAGACCGGTTTGACCCGGGGCAGCAGAGCCAGCTGCCCAGGTCACCGAGAAGTCACGGGAAAGCACATGTACTGAGAGGTCCGTATTTGCTCCATTATAGCCTATGTGAGGGCAATGACAAGATGGCCACTGCTTCCAAAATGGAACCCGCGTAGTGCAGCAAGATAACGTGTACGCAGTGCATTCAGGGCCAGAACGACGAGTAAAGCACTCGTACATGCCGCATGTACCATTTGCGGTTCGCTAATACCACATAGACAGGGGTAGGGCCCTGTCCCCTACGGGGTCCCGAATATTAAAGTACGACAGACCCTCCTTTTGCCCTTACATAGGCAATTACTATACTCATCTTAATCCGAGTCTAGGTCAATGTTCGCAAAGTCATGGAGATGTTGCTGTAGCATCATCCTATTACTTAGCTCGTCTCTCGATACAGGTTTCCTTACACATGAGGTAGCACAGAGACCACATATCGCAGGAGCACACTGTATACACAGGCAGAGCAGGAAAAGAATGGCTAAGATCATTCCAATGACCATCAGAACTTTCCAACCCCAGGCAGATATCAGTTCCCAGAACCATCCCATCAATGACCAATCTCCCTTATCCACGTGTATGGCTTCAGATATTTTATGGAGTTTGGAGATGGCTTGATACACCGTTGGAGCATTGTCTGGAATGAAAATGCAGCAACTGGATTGGATGACCTTGCATACCCCACCGCGGTCTGCAAGAATAACGTCTAGGACCATGCGGTTCTGTAGAGTCATAAGGCGGTCCGCTTGGAGCTCAGCTGTCAGATTACTAAGGGCACCAGCCGTTACATTGATAGTGGATTCAACCACACGCGTCAGCTGTCTCAGGTTCCTACTATTGACCATAGGTCCCCAAAACGGCAGGAAACCCAAGAAGAAGTCTCCTGCTTCCTGACCGGCAGTGTCCTCCTTACTAATTACACCTCTCACAACTCTGGTCTTGTGATAATCAGAGGCAGCAGTGAAGGTAGGCGGTAGCAGATTCGCAATATAACATGTGCCCGAGAAATCAGGGGGCAACCATGTATATGCTCGGTTATTACAGATGAAATAGGTACCCTGGGCAGCTAGAAACGCTGGGGAAAACTGTGACGGGAAAGTGTACGTTTCGGTACAGTCACTTCTACCCAGTTGAGCCCTAGGGTTCTGACCATTACCCTGTAAGCAGAACCGACCCATGTGGGGTACGACCCAGATTGGGGATGAGATTTGTCGCTGTCTTTCACCCAGACTAATACTATACCCTGTCGCGTTCCATCCTACATAAGGTCTCAACTCTTCTTTGGGAATGGACGAGTATGCATTGATATCCCTACTCATATCGGCAACTCCTTTCATCAAAGCCTTATTATTGGTGATGGGTCTGATGGAACGCGGTTGGCGAGGGGAGTACGTCTCCAGAGCATAGAGAAACATGGTCTGGAATGCCCATGATGATCCATTTGAACTATACGGCAACACCAGGTAGGGAATACCCTTGTTAATGGTATGTGGCATTAACCCACAGACCCAGCAATTGGTCGTATTCACTACTAGCTGGTGCTGGTGCAAGAGCTGGATAAACGAGTTATTTACGAATTCCGATCGTCTGGTCTGTTCGTGCTCAGGCAGGGGGTGAAAAGAGTGAGAGGAGGCAGTAGAAAGGAATATAGGCTGTTGAGTGGGTGCAATAGGCTTTTGAGCGGAGAGGAACACAAGTCCTACAATAAACATCATAACACTACACAGTATAAAAAGGCACAAAAAGACAAAACATTTACTTTTTACAATTCCACACATCCTGGTTTTAGAGCTCATTTCCTCGATCGGTCTCTCCATCTTAAAAAAACTCCATCCTCTACTCGGGCCGCTCGCGGCGGGTGAGTTTCTTCTGCTGAGGAGTACGCCTGCCAGTCCAGGGAAATGCCCTAGACCAACCAGAACCGTCGACCTAACGTCTTCGGCCTGTACCCCAAAGTCTTGACACCGCGACCCTGCGGCAGAACCCGGATGGTGGTTCGAAAAACAAAAAATCAAGAAAGTCTTTCAGATAGGAGAGTAAAAAATGTCAAAAAGGAAATAGTGAGGAAATCTTTATTTGTCCATGGGCCTAGGTCTCAAATTATAACGTAGACGGCAAGGTGCCGTTTGGTCTCGAAACAAAAGTTCAGGCTCAGTGGTGTCCAATCGATTCGATGGTGGCACAGCTTCCTGCAGAATATCGTCACTCTCTTGGTCTGAAACTGTGCCTCTTAGGCGTGCATCACTGAATGGTGTGAAACGGAGTACAGTGTCTGTCTCAGAGTCGGTGATACCCTCTTTGACCCACCGGTCATATGGCAAAGGCAAGGGGACTACCTTGCAGTGGGTACCATGAACCCAGTGCTTCTTCCCTTTCACTCGCACCGCTGACCTTGTCGATAGTAGAACAAGATGAGGGCCAAGCCAGCGGGGCTCGTTGTTGCTCTTGCGCTGGAAGTTCCGCACTAGCACCCACGTACCAGGGTTGATAGGGTGTCCAGGAGGTTCAGAGGCTTGGGGAAGAGTATCATGTACCTGTTGGTGCAAAACACGCAGTTTAACAGTCAAATCATACAGGTAATCAAGCAGCACTGGATGCTCTATCTCACTGAATTTCGTGGGCCTTGGCACACCCCATACATTAGCCGGGCGGCCAAAGACCACCTCGTAGGGGCTAAGTCCCACTCGTGAGTGTATTGTCATTCTGGTGGACAGGAGTGCTAGAGGCAGGGCATCAGGCCATTTAAGACCAGTGCTAGCCTGAATTTTAGCCAACTTGAGCTTTAAGGCTCCATTGTAGCGCTCTACCAATCCAGCTGATTGGGGGTGATTTGCAGCGTGGAACTTCTGCTGGATGCCTAAACCTTCACATACATTCTTCATCACTTTACCCACGAACTCACTCCCATTATCACACCAGACCACTCTCGGCATTCCAAACCTGGGGAAAAACTCCTTCACAAGGGCTTTGGCTGTGGATAGGGCAGTGTTATCTTTTAGAGGATAAGCCTCAATCCATTTTGAGAAAGCACAAACAATCACTAGTACATATTTCAGGTTGTTGCATCTTTCCATGTGAATAAAGTCCAGCTGCAAAACTTCGAATGGACATGATGGGGGCGCAAAGTGACCGGCCGGAGTTGGGGTTCCCCTACCAGGGTTGTACTTCAAGCATACCATACAATTCTTGACCACGTTCTCTGCACACTTGGGAATTTTATTTTATTTATTTATTTTGTCAATTTGTAGGGCGCGACAGCTACCCAAGAAGGGTTTCCCGGCGCCTAGACACAGCTAGAAAAGAAAAGGCAAAAGACGGAGGGGGGATTTTGAGTGGTTACTGTTCATATAGCCAGGTCTTCACAAGCTTTCTGAAGCTAAGGTGGTTATCTTCCTTCCGAATGTTTGGAGGAAGAGAGTTCCATAGGGTCGGTCCAAGATAGGCAAAGGATCTGCCCCCTGATCTTGCACGTTTGAACCTAGGTATACAGAACCGTGCTGCTGTCTGGGACCGGAGGTTTCTCTTTGGTGTGTAGAGGCAGGCAAGGGATTGGAGGTATTTTGGGGCTCCACCAGTTTTTATTTTGAACATATAGTTCAAAGCCTTGAAACGAACTCTGTTCTCAATCCTGAGCCAATGGAGGTCCCGGCGGTGGTTCGAGACTCCAGCGTTCCTGGGAATCTTGCATAGGAGTCTGACTGCGGCATTTTGTGCCACTTGCAGGCGTCCAATGACTGATTTATTTGCGCCTAAGTAAAGGATGTTGCCGTAGTCAAGCCTGGATGTGATAAGGGCATTGACTACGGTCTTCTGTGTTGACGAAGGCAACATCCACAGGATTTTCCTCAGCCATCTGATTATGGTGAGGCACAATCCGGTAACTTTGCTGGCCTGCTTATCCATGGATAAGGCGTTGTCTAGTAGAAAGCCCAGATTACGAGCATGGGGCACCGGGGTAGGAAAGGTGCCCATCTGTTCTGGCCAATGCGCGGGGTTCCAGAGTTCGTTGTCTTTTCCCAAAATCAGAATTTCCGTCTTGTCCCCGTTCAGTTTTAACTGGTTTGCTGTCATCCCAGCATTCTGCCATACTGGAGCCAACAACTTGCATATACCTTTCGTACTGATGTGTGCCATTCCATGCGCCATAGTAACTACTGGAAGCACATACGCGTCAGGCAACAACCATCGCCTATGTTCTGTCAGATCAGTCCAGCAACCATTCTCATCCAACTTACCCATACTCTCTCTCCACTTGCTTAACTCTTCCTCTGTGGCTTCAGCTTGAAGCGACTTCACACTCTCTATTGTGTTCTCACACATTCCTACATCATTAACCCATCTTGCGGGGCCTGCAACATACATCCTAGTCTTCACATTCTGTGCGGTTTCTCTCGCGGTCTCATCAGCAAACGCATTCCCACGACCAACATCGTCTGTGACTTTCCTGTGCGCACTGCATTTCATGATCGCAACTTGCAACGGTAGGGTCAGTGACTCAAGGAGATCATTCACCAACTTTCCATTCTGAATTTTAGCTCCATGTGACGTCAGGAACCCACGCTCCTTCCACAAACGTCCAAAATTATGAGCCACGCCAAAGGCGTACTGGCTATCTGTATATATATTCACTCTCATTCCTTCAGATAACACACATGCTCTCGTGAGGGCGATTAATTCTGCTGCTTGGGCCGAATTATGTGGCACTCGTGCAGTTTCCACAACCGTATGTAAAGTCGTGATAGCATATGCAGCAGTCGTGTCACCATTAGGGAGCTTAAAACATGAACCATCTACCCACAAAGTACCATCACACTCAGTCAGGGGAGTATCTTTCAGATCCACTCTTCCTTTCGTCTCTTCTTCCGTTCTAAACAAACAGTCATGTTGCTCAATCTCATCTGAGTCTGCTGGAATCGGCAACAACGTAGCTGGATTCAGCGTATTGCATCGTTTTATGTGTATGTGATTCGCTAACAGTGTAAGTTCGTAACCCGATAGGCGTGCACTAGTCAAGTGTTGTGTCTTGGTTCTATTCAATAATGTGTCTACAGCATGTGGAACCATAACGATCAATGTGTTGTCCATTACCAGACCAGCAGATTGTCGGATAGACATCGCTGCAGCAGCTGTCGCTCTCAGACAGCTTGGCAATGCCCTCGCTACAGGGTCCAAAGTGGATGAGAAATACGCGCATGGGCGCGGTCTGTCGCCAAAAGGCTGTGTTAACACTGACAACGCACATCCATCTTTCTCGTGCACATACAATGTAAAAGGTTTACTGTAGTCGGGAGTACCCAACACAGGTGCTGAACATAATGCATTACGCAATTCCACAAAACTTTTCTGGCACTCTTCAGACCATGGGATAGGATTCGGTGTGTCTTTGCATGTTAAGGCTAACAAAGGTTTTGCCAGCAAGGAGAAACTAGGGATCCAATGCCTACAGTATGAGGTAATGCCCAAGAAAGCACGTACTTCTCTCTGTGTCTTTGGCACACTCAACTGTGCAATGGCTTGAATTCTCTCTGGGGTCAGTCTCCTTCCCTCCTTCGATAAGAGATGACCTAAGTAGGTCACTTCTTGTCGACAATATTGCAGCTTAGATAAGGACACCTTGTGATGAAAAACGGATAAATGGTGCAACAATGACAATGTGGCTTCTTTGCAGATCTTTTCAGTATCCGCAGCGATCAGTAAATCGTCTACGTACTGAATCAGGATAGCGCCACTAGGTAAAACAAGTGCATCAAGCTGTGCTTTCAAAGCTTGACTGTATATAGATGGACTCTCACAGTAGCCCTGGGGAGCGCGTTTGAAGCGGAAGCTTCGGCCTCCCAGACTGAACCCGAAAATGTCTCTACTCTCTTCTGCAATTGGAATGCTAAAGAAAGCATTCTTTAAATCGATCACTGAAAACCATTCAGCAGAGGCTGGAATCATCGTTAACAAAGCAGTTATATCAGGGACAACTGGAAACTGTGGCACAACAATCTTATTAACCTCTCTAAGATCAATCACAAATCTGTAAACAGGTGGCTGTGAAGGATCCGTTCGTTTCAAGACAGGTAAAATCGGGCTATTGCAAACGTTGCCTCTTGTTTCTTCAATCACACCCTTATCAATAAAGTCGTGGACAATGTCTAACAATGCTTTCTGGCCTTCATTAGAGATCTTGTACTGGGGAATACGTGGCAGTCTGACATTAGCCTTTAAAGTCACCACGTATGGCGGTATCTCCAAGAGGCCCACATCATTGGGACCAGTAGCCCAAAGGGCATCCGGAAAGGATGACAGTTCAGGCGGCATTGTATTTTTGGACAAGTACATTGGGGAAATTACTTTCTTGCCTAATGTAAGTTGTACTCCCGAAGGAGAACAATACAACGTGGCATGCAATCTTTTCAACAAATCCAGTCCCAGCAAATTCTCACCACAACCTGTCGTCAGAATCAGAGGTGCTTTCAGCTCACAAGGTCCAACAGAAAGTGACACAGGACTAGAAATCGGGTTCCTAACTGGGGCGCCAGAAAAACCTACCGAAACATTTATATCACCAGACAAAGGTGCGCCAGGGAGTTTGGAATGCATAATTGAACTCTTTGCAGCACCAGTGTCTAGCAGAAAAGGCTCCGTTACATTTGCTGTAGTCACCTCAACATACGGTCCACTCTGATCCACTGGCACTGAAACAACTCCCTCTCTCTGTCTACGGCTGTCCTAGTAATCATTATTTTCTGCATCACCATCTTCTGCATAATAATCATTATTATAATACTGTGCCGTATTACCAATCGCGTTAGCTTGCTGATCAAAGCTATTAATGGTATTCTGAGGCGGCAGAGGACGCGCATTTTGGGGAACACTTCCACGCCCTCTACCTCTAGGAGCTTGCTGACCACCTCTACCTCTTGCGCCATACATATTACCATTCCGCTGCATTAACTTAGGGCAACTATATTTAAAATGACCTTCCTCTTTGCAGTATGAACATTGGTTGGGACCTACCGGGACACGTGGTTGATAATACCCATTCATTTGCTGATTGTTCTGAAATTGTTGGGGTTGGTGATAGACACCTTGGGGTTGCCTATAATTATTTTGACCTCCACGTGGCGGATAGGCCTGCTGCAAAAGGACCTTTGTCTTTAATTCCTTCGTTTTCTTCTCTGTTCTATCTTTCTCGTCTTTATCTCTATTTTCATAATACTGTGCGGTAGCCAGTATTTGCGCTGAAGAGGAAACGGCCCAAGAACTCTCTGAATCTTTCAACTTTTTACACAGGTCAGGGAGTAAATTCTGCACAAACTTATCCACAAACAACCGTTGGCCACCCTCCGTACTCATATCCTGCCCACTGTGATCAATGAACGTTTCCTCAAACCTAGTAAAGAAGTCTGACACTGTCTCATCCTTTTTCTGCTTGCATGCAGATAACTTGTCCCAATTTACGCGCATTGCTGGCATTAGTGTCTTCATATACGTGATGATTCTACCAGGGAGTTCAGCCACTAAAGGCTCAGGTTTCGCGCCACCAGTTTGTCTTGCATCGGCAGCAATAATGTTAGCCCATGTATCCCCTAGCTCTTGGTCATGATCCGCATTACGGATTGACCCCCATAGGGGCTGTGGAACAACATTACCAAACAACATGTCTATGTCGGCCAGATTCATAATACATGATCCTGCCGTTTGTGACAATTCTTTATAATAACCTGCCGGATTTTTACGGGGATCAGGTAAGGACTGTTTAAGCGCTAACACCTCAGAGCGCTTCCATGGAACATGCACCCAAACACGCTGGAAATGCGCTGCCACAGCGGGGTTAGCACCGACAGCTGCAACCGCTTCCTTCCATACCGGGGGAACTTCTCTCATGGGGTATTGTCGCACTTTCTCCTTTCTCCCCACAGGGACATCCTGTTCGAACAATGACTGTTGACATTCATCATTCCTGAAGGACAGTACAACCGCAACTGCTTTATCTATATCGCGGTCCACAATCATACCAGCTCCAAAATCGGACCTTACTCTACACAATTCTCGTGGCCTCGGATTTCTACCATTATCCTCCAATTCCTCACAGAGAATTTCGCACATCTTCTCAAACACATATCTCTGCTTCGGGGCATCCCACTGATGGAAGACATTAACAATTGATTCCACATCATACAATGAAGGGAAAACAATCCATCTGCGCGCCATGCTGTCTATTACGTTCTTCTCGTCAGAGGTAGGCAACTGACTACGCAATTGCTTACGCTGCAAACCAGGAGTCGCACCAGACAACTCAAAGAGAGGCGACATTAATGAAGTAACCACATTAGCTAAACGCTGTCGCGCTGAAGGAGAAGCTGAGGCAGAAACGGGGGGGAAAACAGAGGGAAGAAAAGAGGACGTAGAAACAGGTACCGAAGTGGTACAAGGAAAAGTGTTGGGAGAGGCCGCTGGTGAATTAGGCAAGGTTACAGGAAGCGCGGGGGCAGTTGGAAGCACAACTGGCGGCCCTTGAGGGGGCTGCGTTACATTAATAAGAGCCGGTTGTGCGGCAGCTGGTGGTTGCGGCAAAGCCTGCAATACATTAACTGGAGGTGGCATATTCACAAGCTGAGGAGGCGCCGTAGCATTTTGCGCATATGGGGGTGGCGAACTCAACAAGTGTGACATTAGGGGATCTTTCTCCTTGTCTTCGGACTCATTTTGCTTAGAGTGCGGTAAAGCCGGGTAACATTTGTCAATCCCTAACTTACGCTGCCTGTGCAATTGCTCGCTCATCTGCTCCTCCTCATTGTCTCTAAATTGTACAGCTGCTTGCATTACTGACATACCTTTCTCTCTTTTATTCTTTTTCGCTAGCTTAATTTCCTTCTGTTTGGCTTCCTTCCGCCATAAGCGGAAAGAGTCAAACATCGCCGGCCGGGCTTTCTTCTTAAACAATTTAATTTCCAAATTATCTAGAATATCGGTATCGAAACTACCATTTTGGGGCCATTTTAAAACACCGTCCTTCCTGGTGTAGTGGATCCACACTTCGTTATATGCAATGGGGCCTACGCCATGTTTTACATAGAGCTCATAAGTTGGAGTTCCAACCGGAGGAACCGGACATGATTCTTCCAACTGGAAATCTTTTCCACAACCCAAACAGAATAATCTACCAAATATTCTAGAACCAGGCATCTTCGCTCACTAGTCTAGATCCAAACATCAAAGGATTATCGATTACGATAGTCTCGTGAATACACGAATCCTCTGGCTTTGGGGTTTGCAAACACCAAATCACCAATTACCAAATCAACCAAACGATCCCGAGGGATACCAAAACAAATGGGAGACGCTCCACTTATACTTAACTGAATATTGCTGATCGATGACGTCACCAAAAGACTCTCTCGATTGTTTCGCTTTCTCAAACTCGTCAAGGGTCCAAAACAGGTCGATTAATCAGGGCAGCAGTCCTTCGTAGCCGTCGGGACGCGGAGAACCTCGCAGAAAAGACTTTCGGACCACGTCGACATGCAGGGGTCAATGAAGTGGCGGCCTTCCTCCGGAATTTCCACACGAAGCTCCTCACGAACCTCTGGCTTGGACTGGTACCGCTGAAATCGGCCCGAGTTGGGCGCCAAACTGAAGTACTGGGTATTTTAGACCCAGCGGTGCAGGGGCACACACCCTATGACTTCGGGGTTTCACCCTGTTCCGGACCTACAGAAACACAGAGTCTTCTGGGTGAAGTCAAAGAATCGTTTATTGGCTGCAGACCAATGACAGGTATCCTAGAAGTACAACAGCGTGTATGTTCTCAGGAGACTGCCGAAAATCATAGGAACGGACTACATCTTAAATAGGCCTTTTTCGGCCTCAAGCATACATTCCTGAGTTTTATGAAACGGCAATATAACAATGTACATTACAAAGAAAAGGCAGAGTCATGATGACCATCCCACATTCCAGTTCGGCCAACTCACAATGATTTACACAATAAGGTTGCGATCCCACGTTAGATGTCAGTAGACCCCCCAATAAACATGAGCATCTCCTATTTTGGGAAACAAGTCATAAAGCAGGAACAAGCAGGTGTGGAAGAGATTAGCCGGGGGTTTGTGTAGGATGAGAAGGGTTTTATGATGGGTCGAGCCCTGATGCTAATCACAGGTGGACGGAGGAAGGGGAGCTCGTGAGACCGGTTTGACCCGGGGCAGCAGAGCCAGCTGCCCAGGTCACCGAGAAGTCACGGGAAAGCACATGTACTGAGAGGTCCGTATTTGCTCCATTATAGCCTATGTGAGGGCAATGACAAGATGGCCACTGCTTCCAAAATGGAACCCGCGTAGTGCAGCAAGATAACGTGTACGCAGTGCATTCAGGGCCAGAACGACGAGTAAAGCACTCGTACATGCCGCATTTACCATTTGCGGTTCGCTAATACCACATAGACAGGGGTAGGGCCCTGTCCCCTACGCGGTCCCGAATATTAAAGTACGACACCATTGGAATCCATTGTGTGCTTTTAAGTAGAAAAGTTTCTAAGTGTCTATTTTCACAAACTAAAAATATTCCTAAAAAATCGTCTGTATGACTTAAACACATTCTTTCAACTGTTTATAGGAGATGTCATCAGTGATGTCACTGACCATGTCATGAATGATGTAATATGTGACATCATCAACAGTGGATTGCGGGTGCGGAGATGTAGTTAGTACAACTAACTATATCGGAGGAATTTCAATGGTTTTGTTCGAGTGAAATGTCCAGCCAACTATAACACCCCTAAAACCTATTGTTTTTTCAGTGAATTTCTAAGGTTTTTTAAATGCTAATTCCTAACTATATCAGGCCTGAAACCTATGGTTTTTTCAGTGAATTTCAAAGGTTTTTTAAATGCTAATTCCAAACTATATCAGGCCTGAAACCTATGGTTTTTTCAGTGAATATATATATATATATATATACATATATATATATATATATATATATATATATATATCAAAAGCCAGTCCCGATAAAGACGAAGGCTGTCTGTTAGGACGGTCCGTGTCGGGGTAATCGGCAACCCCAATTATGAAACTCCTCACACTTCTTCTCCAGAAAGTATACACGGACACCAGGGAGATTTGCAGTTTTCAAAATCGGTTTAATGGACTGCACACACAACGCGTTTCAGCCTTCGCCTTGTTCACGCTAGATCAAAGTTTTTTTTTGTGTAAAGTTAAATACAATTCATAAACACAAAATAGACAACAGACTCTTTGCACCAAAAAAAATGTAATGCAAAGGATTGGTAAAGTGGCGGCCATCTTAGCCTAGTGCAAAATTCACTCAGAGAGTATAAATTACCCAATAGCATATCTAAGAATACAATGCACGATTGTTGAAAATGGTGGTGATTGATGCTGTCATTGACACTGTACGTGGGGGTAATAGATTGCTCCATCTTAGACAATTGGAGTCTAGATACATCGTGGACTTCGATACAATGTTCCCTAAAGGGTTGAATTCTAGTGAAGAATTATCTGTACATTTGCATAAGTAAAATGTGGAATTGTCATTATTTATATACTGTGGTCCTATCTGTGATATACTAAAACTTATCTTATTTCATTTCGTTTTTTCAGAGATTGGTATTGAATCTTGCTGTAGCCCTTCATGAACTTCGAGTTATATTTATATTTTCAACATCAATTTACTCTTTCATTATGCCCACTGGGGCGGTATTGTGGCATATCCATGATAAGGCTATCAATTTGGTTGGGGTGTATACTAATAATATCAGTTGGAACATCATTGTAGGTTTGCCCACTGGGGCCAAATGTTTGTATATCACTTTATGTTGTATTGAGGATTGCCAATACGGCAGCGCGATTTAGTCTGCACCCTTTTCCAATATTGTACTGGATATACAGTTATTTTGATAATTTGATGCAATTTAATACATACTACTATGCGTGCATTGTATTCTTAGATATGCTATTGGGTAATTTATACTCTCTGAGTGAATTTTGCACTAGGCTAAGATGGCCGCCACTTTACCAATCCTTTGCATTACATTTTTTTTGGTGCGAAGAGTCTGTTGTCTATTTTGTGTTTATGAATTGTATTTAACTTTACACAAAAAACTTTGATCTAGCGTGAACAAGGCGAAAGCTGAAACACGTTGTGTGTGCAGTCCATTAAACCGATTTTGAAAACTGCAAATCTCCCTGGTGTCCGTGTATACTTTCTAGAGAAGAAGTGTGAGGAGTCTCATATATATATATATATATATATATATATATATATATATATATATTTTACCTACTGGTAGTCACCAGTAGGTAGTTATAGTTAGGACCAAGTTTCCATAGGAAGAACATTTTTTAATTTGCTTATAACTTTGGCGTTGTTTGATGAATCTTCATGAAATTTTCCAAACTAATTATTTGTTCATATCAGCTCCTATGTGGGAAGTTTGGGGGTGACTCATCAAGGGGGGGGGCGAGAAAAAAGGGGGTCCCAAAACATGTTTTCTCCATGTTAATTTCCATAGGAAACTTTAGACAAGGCTACAGGTCGAACGGGTGAACGGAATAACCCCATATTTGGCAGGGAGAAGGGTCTTGGTCTAAAAAGCATGCTCTTGTTTATTTGGTGCAAATCCGTTCAGTAGTTTTTGAGAAATATCGGAATTTACAGATATTGATATTTGGGAATTCTGCCATCTGATTGACTGAGGCGTTATGAGCACGAGTTTGCTGCTTATTGGTTGGGAGCGCTGTGAGTGGTTGCAACTAGGAAGTGTTGGCCGCCATTTAGTGATTCCGTCAAAGCGAGTAAGGGGAAAAAAGGTCGAAAAAAGTAGGAAAGAGGATGGTAGGAGCACTGTAACCTTTGTGGGGGTGTTTAGGGTGTGCTATAGAGGGGGCGCGAAGCGAACTACTCATAGCTACCAGTCTGAAAGTGCTGGGTACGGAAATTAAGTGAGGTATTGCGTAGAGTCTGATGCTGCTAAGGTTAGCTGGTGCGGGAGTCGGGGATGAAAGCGTGAGCCTAAACTGTGTGTCTTATGGTGTGCCCTGGCCGCTGCGCCACACCTGTCTAAGTAGTGTCAGTAATATTTTATATGTAGTAAGAGGAAGTTTTGTTTGGAACACGGTAATTTGTATATGGTGCTTAGGTGGTGTTATACAGGGAGTGCGAAGGTAAATCAATACGGTATTTGTAATGTGCAAACTACACAGAAAATGATAATTGATTGGAAGATAAGAAGCATTGGGTGCTAAAAACTAGGGTGCATATTAGTTGCGAGAAAAAGCATGTTTGTCATTGGTTAATAAGGAGCAGTCTAAATGTGGAGTACATTCGATAGGATGAATTGTGCAAAGCTCAACCAGACGTGCTACTTGCATTTGGATGGTACATTTGGAACTTAAAACAATGGTGAACTTTTAACCCACAGGTGCTGTTAAATGTTCGAGAATATGCTGAAAATTTTAACCTACAGGTGTCGTAGAATGTTCCAGAAACTGTGGTGATAAAATAGGTTGAAATTCTGACCTGTATGTGGCGCGGAATATTAAGTCGCTTTTCAGATGGAAAATTCAAAAATAACCAATGGAGATAAGTTTTGGAATGTCGATGAAGGAATGAAATATTCTGATTTGTTCTTTGTACGTATTTATATGTGGAGCGACAGAGAAATTGTGCCATTACTGGTTCCATTCTTGATGAAAGCGGTGCATTACATGTATTGTGTGACAAAGAAAGAATTGCATGCGTGTGTGACATTTGAAATCTGCATACTAACTACAAAGGTGAGGTAGAACTGAACAAGGTGTGTTATGTGTTCTGTAGTAGTGATTAAGTATTTGAGGTGATATTTTTAAGTTTGAAAGTATTTTTTATTTCAAAATAATATCCTGTTAGTAAAGTGTGGTGTTTCATATTGGTTATAAAATATGCATAAAGTTTAACCTGTTGTTATATAAGTACTTTATATATGTTTAGGAATTTTTCACAAAGAAGAAATGTAGTTTGTCATCTTTAAAGGACTGTATGGTTTTGAAAATGAGTTATAGCGTTCATTTTGGTTGTTAATGTATTCAGTGAGATAAACAAAATGTCCCACGTTTGCAAATTATACTTTTAGTGGAAATAGTGGGGAAGGGGGTAGGAGATGTATGTGTTATTAAGTTAAAAGTGATAAAACCAAAGCCAGAAATGTTATGTGGACAGGTTGTGGTCTCATTTTTAACAGTGAGAGATAGATTTGAATATAAGTCTAGGTAGGTTGTTGTACTGTGAGGCCGTCTACAGTGTTTGGAGATTACATGGAGAGGAGATGGAGATAGTAAAAGTGATACGTTCCTTTTATATGTACGCATAGTTTGAATCATTTGAATATAGGTTGAGATATAATATGAACATGGTTTCTGGTTTGCATTTGGGTATAGTTAATAGTTTTAGTAGTTTGTGACTAGTGAATAATAAAAAGATAGATATACTAAAATATATGATAGTAAACGTATTAATTATTGTCTGCTCTTATGAAATAGAAGTGGTTGGGGAGTGTTTCTTTAGAAGAGATGTTTTATAAATGTATGAGAGATAAAAAAAGAAATGAAAATGTTCGGTATATTTTCTGTAAGACCTTCTTGACATTAGTAAAGTACATGTCATTACAAGTGATAGTAATTGTCAGGCTGTGTTCCTGTGCTGAATATACGTAGGTGTTTAAGTGGTCCGGGTTTTACCGGTGCTCAGTTTCACTATCTCTTTTGAGACACTCGTCAATTTTTTCATTCAATTTAATGTCCTTAATATACATACAGTAAAGGGACGGTATATCAAAAGTTTAGGAATTACAACTTTGTTTACTCTCCCCATCCTCTGCTATACACTGTACAGAGTGTTTAAATGACTTTATTAACATACAGACGTATAGCTAGTAAAGGTGGTTTAGGGCCACTGGGCCCGTTTATAAACCGTGCTATGGGATGGTTTATGTTTTACCTGCCAATTTGCATGTTTGAATACTTTTGGATGATAAGCATTACGGAAGACACCTTTAAAAATTAAGCCAGAGTATGGGTATAGTTCCGCTACTAGGAATGGTGGCGGTTTCTCTTTGACTTCGTACGGTCAAGCAATGGCGGGGGTGGGGTGGGGGAGGTGGGTATGTTGGTGATTAAAACACAGACTTTAGTAACGTGCAGATGTCTAGCTACTAAAGGTGATGTAGTACCACTGGGACCATTTATAAAGCACCCTATGCATGGTATATGTTTTACCCGCAAATTTGCATGTTTTAATACGTTTTGCTGATGAGTGTTTCGGGGGATATCTGTTGAAATTAGGCCTCTGTATGGCTATAGTGGTGCTTCCAGGTTTGCTGGGCCACTTTGTTTTATTGCGTAAAGTTAAGCAAGAGCTGGTGTGGAGGTGGTGTAGTGGTACTGGGACTATTTATAAACCGCCTTATGGTATGGTGTATGTTTTACTTGGAAAATTGCAGGTTTCAATACCTTTTGCTGATGAGCGTTCCAGCAGATACCTGTTGAAATTAAGGCTTTGTATGGCTATAGTTGCACTAACGGGAGTGCTTGTTGTTTTGATTTCGTAAGGTTCAGCAAAGGAAGGGGTGGGAGAGGTGGGCATGTTGCTGATTATAACACAGACATTTGTAACGTGCATATGTGTAGCTAGTAAAGGTGATGTAGTGCCACTGGGTCAATTTATAAAGCGCTGTATGGCATGGTATATGTTTTATACGGAAATTTGCATGTTTTAATACCTTTTGTTGCTGGGCGTTCCGGCAGAGACTTGTTCAAATTAAGTCCCTGTATTGCTATAATGGCTCTACCAGGTTTGCTGGGGTCTTTCTTTGATTTCGTAAGGTTAAGCAATAATGGGGATGAGGGCGGTGTAGTGGCACTGGGCCCATTTATGAAGTGGTCTATGGTATGGTATACGTTTTTCTCGCAAATTTGCATGTTTTAATACCTTTTGGTGATGAGTGTTCGAGCAGACAGCTTCGCAAATCACACAACATTTCTGTGGATAACAAATCTTCGTGCTGATAGATACTATTGCACTGTGGTAGAAGGCTGCCAGCATTGATGGCAAATTATGAAACTTGGTGCCATTGAACATTTAAATGGAAGATTGGATAATTTCTTTGTTACTATGGTGCAGTGAGGGCTTTAAGTGGGAAAAAACTGGGGGTGCTCTAAAAGGGGCAGGGCAAACCTGTTAAAGGGGTGTGGGCTATCCAAATAGGGGCGTGGTCTACGTGAAGATAACTAGCATTGTGTGCTTAAGAAAATCCCCTTGATTGATCCTACGTTCAGGAAACATGCTCTTTAAAGGATTGCCCTTCCTCCTACAACGTGGCTCACGTAGCATGATGTCTCCACTTCTCAGTAGTGAGCAAAATGAGAATGCGCACATCGATGTGCATGCTCTGACTGCAGTGCAATAAAAAAAAAGAAAACTTGACTACCTTTGCGAGAGCTGAAAATAGAGCCCGATAGATACCCGTTTCAAGTTTTTCTGAAAATAACTGCCAGTGCTCAGAGCCGGCCCACTTTAAAGCCCTGCATCCATTGATCCTAAGCACTGCGCCATCCAACCATCTTTTAATTCATTCAGACATTCCTACCTACATACATATATACATACATCTGTCCCTGCAGTTATTCTAAGTATCTATCAGCCCACTCGCCTATGGTAAGCACTGTGCCATCCATCCAGGTATACGCCCATATATTCATACATACATCTGTCCCAGAACCAATCCTACGCGTCTATCAGCCCACCCGTTACCCTAAGTACTGGTCCATGCATCCATTTATCCTTCCATTCATCCACCCATCCATCCATCTAGCTATCCATTCATCCATCTGGCCATCCATCCAGTCGCCCTTTATTCAACTATCCGTCCTTATTTTCGTGCACTCTCCGCCGCCGATCCTCAATACTGCGTATTATATTCATCCACCCAGCCTCTTAAGGGGCTGAAAAGGCTGGCGATAATCATTGAGAGGCAGATGAAGTTGCTGATAAAGAACAAGAAAGCTTTGAGTTGCTCTTTGTGGACCAGAGTTCACCACCCTTCTCTGATGGTGTTTTAAACAAAGGTTGATGTAGGGAAAGAAATGTAAAGCAGCTTTTCAGTGTAAGACGTTAATTTAGAAAGATAACGGAGCATATTATGAAGAACGGCATTAAAATTATTACCTCTTTAGCGGCAGGAAACTGCCACTAAAGCATCATTAATGGGCTTGATATTATGCCCTTGTCAATTCCCATAGCCGGCCAGGTTGTGGTGTGAAGCTGGGCTTCTCTGGGAATTTAGAAGGGCATATTATCAAGCTCATTATTGCCGCTTTAGTGGCAGTTTCCTGCCGCTAAAGCGGCGATAATTTTAATGCCGTTCTTGATAATATGCCCCTAAATGAGCCAGGCAAAGCGTGTGTTTTCGTAGCTCTACAACAACACCCTGTGAAAGGTGAGAGCAGGGTTGTGTTGGAGTTGGCTGCGTGTGGTCGTCTCCAAAGGCGCAACCAGAGCAACATTTTGGGGGAGGCTAGTTCTTTCAGCAAAAGGCAGAGTGGGGATGTAGGGGCTCTAAAAAGGGGTGGAAAAAAACAGAGCATCATTTACAAGCAAGTGGTCTTTTGAAGACCTGTGAAGTACTCGGGTGCGGCTCTGTGTGTGCTATTGGGAAGCTGTCTCAGGGAGTCCGGGGCAATGGGTGTTGTGCGCCTGGTGGTCTCTCTGCTAATCACGCCACGATGATGTTGCTCCTGCGCTGCAAAAAGGGAAGGGAAATCATGAGAGAAAATGGCTCTATTTAAAGGATTTCTTTTCTCCTACAACACGAATCACCTGGCATGATGTCTCCACTTTTTAGTAGTGAGCAATGTGCATGGTCTCACTGTCTCACTACAGTCCAAAAAAAAAAAACAACAGACTACCTTTGCAAAGCCCGAAAATAGAGCCCCATAGAGATCCGTTTTGAGGCCCCCAAATATAAACCTCCAATTAAAGCTTTGGGTGCAGTGTTATGTTTGCGAAGTTGTAGATAAAATTGTTAGGATAATAATGGTAATTTTGCTGTGTGCCGTTTGGTTGGTAATATTATCCTAAGTATATAGATTACAATTTTTAAAATTATTATCTATAAAGTTGTCTGCGGTGGGCTGCAGAGGGAGTGTGTGGGGTGGTGGGGTGCGGTGGAGAGGTGAAAAGTATGAGGTAGTGCAGTTACATGTAAATTGTAAAGGTGTATGTAAATGAATAAATAAATACTTGGTGTATGTTCTATGGCACTACCCGTCATCCTACTGTTCCCCTGCCGTGCTCCATCACGTTGCAGCACTGCCTCTGGAAGCCGTCAGTAGAATTTATGTAATTGTATGCTATTGTAATATATTGAACTGATGTAAAAAAATTATTGAATCTATTTTTTTTTTCAGAAAATTATTTAGTTTGGTTAAAAATTTGAAAATGCCTAGAAAAACTGAGAAAAAAAGACAAGAAAAGAAGCTGTTATATTTGCAGAGAAGAAAAGATTTTGAATTACAAAAAAATGAGAGCACTAGACAAAGTTTCTTTTGGTAAAAACACTAGACTAAAGAAAGTGCTGCAATTCAAACAGAAGCAGCGTATCGAAAGTATAGTGTATACTGCTTTACCTTTAAAACAGAAGTAATTCATTATGATTTTGAAGAGGATCAAAGTATTAGATAAAGTAATCAAAGTGTTGAAAGAGAAAAGTAGAAGAAAAAGACTTGTGATCAGAACCAACTTTTGCAAAATCTTTAGTGGACATTGGAAACATACTGCTACTAGTGAGCCTTTTTTTAATGAGGAAAGGTACTTCCAGGAAAATAGTTTACCATTTGCAGTTGATACTGGAGGTTGTTGCTACGAAGTTCAGGATGGTTGTCCCCTTCCAAAAGAGGAATTGGTTGGTAAAAGTGCAGAAGAGTTAATAGCAGAAGAAGTGCAAGGGAAAGGTAAACAAGCTCCTGTGTATAAGTGGGGTTGTAGCAGTATTTGTAGTATTCAACAGGAATCTATTGATATAATGCGAAATTTGCTACGAGAATATACACCGAAAAGTAATGAACAGAAGATTAAGTTGTTGCAAGGACTAGATCCATGTAATGTAAGAAAATATACTGAGAAACATGGCCATTCTCTGGCTTGTCTTTCAAGAAAAGTGTGTAAAAGTGTTTTTCATCACTTGAGGATGTTAGCAGTACACCATTCAGAAATGCGGAAGTTTTTAAGGAAACTGTACTATGTAAAAAGTCCTGCATTATGTTTAAGTGAACTGAATACAGCTCTCTTATATGGTTCTTTATCAGATGTTCAAAAAAAGTGTGATGATATTGAAATGCGATATTTTGGTTTAGAAGAGCAGTCAATAGAAAGTGAAAATTTGACAATTACAGGTGTTGAAGGAGATGGGAAAGTGATTAGCACTGATCAGTTTGAAGAAGAAATTGGAAGGTTTAATGTAGTGTGCTCTGAAATACCAAACTATGTTTGTGTTTGTTGTCGACGTACTCATTATAAAAGTCAAACTAGGAATGTTGATTTGTATTTGAAAAGTGAAAAGGAGAACAATAGTAAGTAGGAAGAATTTGCAACTTACTTGTTGGTGGAAGGTCGATTTGAGTTCGGTAGTGATCAACGTATATGTAAATATTGTTACAACAAACTATAAGAGACAAAATGCCTGCTAGAGCAGTACAAAATAACTTAGAATTAGTAGCTATTCCGGAGGAACTGGCAGAATTAAATACATATGAGTCGGTTCTAATTCAATCTGTTCATCCTTTTCAAACTATAATTCGGATGGAGCCTAAAACAGGTAAACTGCCACCAACAGACTTGAAAAGAGGGCTGAAAGGAAGAGTGGTGTACTTACCTTTGGATTTTAAGAAACATTTTGAAACTTTTGCTGGAGAGAAAGAGGAAAATGAGGCAGTAGTCATTCTAGTAAATGGTGTACCAACAAAGAGTCGGAAAATATGGCAAGAATTTGCGGATGTTAATAAAGTTGAAAAGGCTATCTTATATCTTATAGAGAACAATATTTATTACAAAACTGTAAATGTGGATGAACAGGTAATAAGTTTAGAAGATGAATGTGAAATTTCAAGTGGTCAAATACAGAAAGTGGACAAGTCAAGGACTGAACAGATTTATGAACATTACACAATATGTCCTTTGCATTCAAAAGAAGTAATAGGAAGCAGCATTGAGTTATTTCAAATGAAAAAAGCACAGGGAACTCCGACGAGTGTATGGGAGAAGAGCTTGGAAGCTCGTTGTTTTCCACAGCTGTTTCCTACTGGAGAAGGTGGACAATATGATGACCGACCTGTACGGATTCCAGCTTCAGAATATCGGTCAACAAGATTATATTCTGAAGATCCTAGTTTTCGACAGTGCATTCCATACATATTTCACCTTTTGTTTGAAAGTGATTTATCTTCTCTGTCATATGCAGTGAACCACATACTTAAAACTGGAGTTCATCAATCACTTCTTTCTGCGAAAGAATTTGTGGAGAAAGTTGAAAAACAGATGAAAATTTAGAAGCACAGTTAATCAATTTGATGACAAGTCAACGTGGAACAAATGAGTATTGGTATTGTCATCATGGAGAACTCAAGTGTATGTTACGGAACTTAGGTACAACAACATGGTTTGTCACACTTAGCTGTGCAGAGTATGCATGGGAAGATTTGCTTGAGTTTCTAAGACAAGTGAATTCCAATATTAAAAATGTTGAAATAAAGACTCCTGGTGAACTGTGTTCATTGGATCCTGTAAATGTGTGCAGATATTTTAATCATAGGTTTCAAGGTATGATGTCTTTTATCTGCAATAAAATTAATTCACCTCTTGGAGAAGTTACAGATTTCTTTTGGAGAAAGGTGTACCAAGCAAGAGGTGCACCTCATATACATATGCTACTATGGGTCAAGGATGCACCTACATTTGGAACTGATTCTGATGAAACAGTATTGTCTTTCATCGAACAGTATGTGACATGTGAGATTCCTAGAGAAGAAGGAGATAGAAGCTTGAGACAGCAAGTTTTACGTTTCCAAAGTCACCGTTGTGGAAAGCACTGCAGAAGAAACTACAAATCTAAATTTTACACCTAGGTGTCGATTCCAATCCTGTAAAACCCGTGTACGAATGGTCGGACGGAGCGTTTTTGCCGTCCGAATGGCACCCGGGAAAAACACCTTACAAACTCGCAAGTACGATTTGCACAGAAACACCATTACCGCCCGAGTCGGAAAAAACACAGAGCGGCAAAATTTGTACATACGAATCACTGTCGGGACAGCGCACATGCGACGTCCAGACAGAGTCGGGCAGCGTTTCACGGACCAGCAAGTACGATTCGTGCCGACGTCACTCCGCACGCTGCAGTTTTTACGGGAGCCAAAAACTGCCGGGAAAGTGAGGACGCCGCGAACAAGGAGCCCCGGCACGCCAGGGACAACGATGGACCCCAACCTACACGTCGTCCCGGCCCTCATAGCCCACCACCTCGTATACAGAAACCGACGCAGACGCCGCAGAAGGTCAGAACAACCCCCAGGGGCAAAGGGGGGTATGTGTGTGTGCAAGGGCCAGGAATCACAACCCACACCCCACAAATAACTACAACAGTATGCACAGCAATTGCCACCATGGACTTGTCACTTCGGGGGGCATGTCCACCAATCCCACGTCCCGCCACAACGGAAGTAGACGTGGACGCGTACCCATCACCACCACAATGGTGGCACGGCACATACCACGCCTACCCCTACGTCACATGAACTACGCCGGTACGGCCGCACCCACGTCCCAAAGGCATGTGAACGGGCCGCACCCCCAAAGTTGGGGCGCCCTAGGGGCACGGGCCCCACCCAGGCCATCAGCGCGTGGTTACGGCACATACCACGCCCACCCCTACGTCACACGAACTACGCCAGTACGGCCGCACCCACGTCCCAAAGGCATGTGAACGGGCCGCACCTCCAAAGTTGGGGCGCCCCAGGGGCACGGGCCCCACCCATGCCAGCAGCGCGTGGTTACGGCACATACCACGCCCACCCCTACGTCACACGAACTACGCCGGTACGGCCGCACCCACGTCCCAAGGGCATGTGAACGGGCCGCACCCCCAAAGTTGGGGCACCCCAGGGGCACGGGCCCCACCCAGGCCATCAGCGCGTGGTTACGGCACATACCACGCCCACACCTACGTCACACGAACTACGCCGGTAAGGCCGCACCCACGTCCCAAAGGCATGTGAACGGGCCGCACCCCCAAAGTTGGGGCACCCCAGGGGCACGGGCCCCACCCAGGCCATCAGCGCGTGGTTACGGCACATACCACGCCCACCCATACGTCACACAAACTACGCCGGTACGGCCGCACCCACGTCCCAAAGGCATGTGAACGGGCCGCACCCCCAAAGTTGGGGCGCCCCAGGGGCACGGGCCCCACCCAGGCCATCAGCGCGTGGTTACGGCACATACCACGACAGTGGACAGATACATAGGGGTGTGTGCCTATCACTCCCAGCAGTGCCCAGACACAGATGGGGTGGGTGCAGAGTCCTCCCAGCAGTGCCCAGACACAGGAGGGGTGGGTGCAGAGTCCTCCAGCAGTGCCCAGACATAGGAGGGGTGGGTGCAGAGTCCTCCCAGCAGTGCCCAGACACAGGAGGGGTGGGTGCAGAGTCCTCCCAGCAGTGCCCAGACACAGGAGGGGTGGGTGCCGAGGACCCCCAGCAGTGGACAGAGACATGGGGGGGCCAACATCATTATCAGATGACCACAGCTCCATGGGTGAATGTACTTATCCCTAACTCAGGACAATGACGATAGTGCAATAACAACACATCACTGACAGCACTCCCAGGAGGATGGTCGGCCTACCCCCACTGCATGACACACCACATGTGTGTGTGAGGACAAATTACACATGCATACCCACCCCTGGCTGAGGCAGCACAATACACACACTGAGATTTTGCCACAAGACTGCACCCTCATGTCAAACACCACTAAAAATGCGAGCCAAAGGGAACACACACTGTCACGCACAGTCCACGAATGAGAGAAATGCACAGGTGCCGGGGCAGCCAACAAGCAGATGCCCCCCATGGAAGTGAAAGGGTGGAGTACACACTGATACAATGCCCACAATTGTCAGGCAGGTGCCCAAATACTCTGCAGAACACGCAACACATGTGTGTGAGGCAGGGAGTGCACACATGCAAAGTGCGGAAAACGGAAAATGTCCACAAGAAGTCATGTCAATATACGCCATACACAAGTACAGTGACCAGCAAGGATGCCACAAACGATGCAGGTGGAGACATTGTAGAGCATGCATGGCCAAAGTCGAAGGGATGTGTCACACACTGAGGCAATGTTGACACAGCTCAGCACAACAATTGGGAAACACCATGCAGGGAAGATGACAGGTGCCACAGAGGAAGGAACACACCTTGGGACAATGTCACCATGCAGTAAGAGCCAACATGACCCACGAATATATGCAGACACCATGTGACGGCATGCAGATACCAGGGTCCACCCCATGAGCAGGACACAACAACATTTACCAGACACCCAACACATCATCACCACCCCAACCCAGGGAGCAGCAGCACCAGCAGCAACAGCAGAATAAAAATAGTGTGCAAACAAGAAAATAACAACCACATACAGCATCTCGAAGGAAAGTAGCCACAGTACACCATTCCACAAGCCCATAGGCCACACCAGATGCAAAGCACCGGGGGGGGACACGTAGGGATGCGTCTCCCCAGGCTCGCCTGCACAATACACTGTACCATATTATCCACAGAAGTGGGGGCATCATGTGGGGGAAGAACCAGGCACCGCAGGGACAGGAGGGGCACGGGTAGGTGTCGTGGCTGCAGGTACGGACGGCCCCACCACAGGGGGTGCGGTGCCTGGCACGAAGGAGACATGTTTGGCGTACCACAAACTCCCCTCAGAACCCAGAACCCAATATCCGACTAGCTAAGTGTCCCATTCGATATCCGAGGTTGGGCCCGGCAGTCCCAATGTATAGACAAGCCCGAACTAGCGACTTACAACATCCCCATGAATGGTGTGAATCATACATAGCTGTGCGTCATGATTCACAGATCAGTCCACAACAGAATAGACACAGACAAGGTAAAGTTTAATGAGTACAAACAATTAACCTCGCGTCCTAAGATGCAGGACTGTGGCCAACATAAGCAGACAAATGGTCAAGGCCAGAAACATCAGCATTGTTGCAATATCATAGACATTGAAAGGAGCAATCTTAAGAAACTGACAGTGGAAACAGCAATCTTCCTGTCGGCAGTAAACTAATAGTAGTATCATTCGACTAATAATAGGTCCCTAAGCTAGAGCGGGGGACCCCCCACCGTACAGATCAGCTCAGTGGAATCACATCACAGGATCATCTAGTCCCATCTCCTGCAAAAGTCCTCCATCCATTAGGGGCGCTAATTCGAGAACGCAGAGTTCAAGTTTGATAGAACGGAACCAAGGGCATGAACTGGAAGACCATAGAAGGGAAGCGAAAAAGTCATGAAAGAAATGCAAACCTGAACGATGTTGCAGGGAAATCAACCATGTAAAAGGGGAGGAAAATATCACATCGACGGATGCACCATGAAATGAGCAGGGCTACAGTTCATCCATCAAGGCATAGGCACTATAAGTTGCAACAGCTTCCAAGAGGAAATCATCTGCACGTTCCGAAAAATTGTCTGCCATCCAGTTAAGCAGGGGGAAAGAACACACGTGTTCCTCAACAATCGGGCCATCCAGCACAACTTGTGGACAACAGGTGGGTACATCAAGATAACTCCTGGTTAAGAACTCATTTGCTGCTGTACGGATGTCCCAATTCCCCAGGACTCCATGTGCAGCAGCACAGGCCATGACACTAACGCCAGAACAGTCCAACTCATGAGCCACTAAGGGGCACATCAGTCCATCCAAATCCGGGTCAGGAGGCACCGAGTTACACAGGCACACATCCAGAGCCCATTCGAATGGACAGTCTAGGCAATGAAAGACAGGTTGCATGCAGGTAAAGAAGGGAAACCGGAAGGACAATCCATAGGCACTGCTTAAGGTCGCCAGCGGCAGAGTGCCGTATAATTTAAGCATCATGTTCCGAAGATGGAGCAGCCGGTGCATGCTGTCTTGTAACGCAAGAGGTGAAGCCACAGCGTAGTACGCTGATCTATTATGGCACCCCAGCTACGAGGGCGACAACAAAGGGACACCTCCGCAGACGGTAGACAAAAGCGAATGATGAAATGCGGGGAGCACACCAAACAGAGTTTGAAAGGAGGTCACGAGGCAGGAGACCACAATGTAAAAAAAACAGCCAGGCCACCTGTTGACGAGGCATGAAAGATAGTCTGAATCTGAGTTCCAAATATGTAGTGGGAGATCAGTGTTAATAAGCCTCTTGCACCTCTGTGGGCGTGTGATCTTCGTGAAGGCCAAATGTTTCTCGGGAAGAAGTCAACACGACTTGTGTTTGAGACAATGGAGCCCTTATACTGCTCATCTTGTTGAACTCCGCTTTCAAGGTTGCAATAGGAGGCCAGATGGATACATCCAGCCGGACATGCGGGGGTGGGAAAAGCCGAAATGACAGAAAACCACTCGTAGTGATACAGTCACGATCTCAGGAATTGCCGGAAGCATCCCACAGCAAGCTACTGCATTGAATAGCACATAATTGCCGTTAGCAAGCAGCGCACAAGATGGGGTAATGACTGGCACACGCATCCACTTCAGTATACGAGCCACGTCATGAGCGTGCATGTAACAAGCACCATGCACTTGAATGTGCCTACACACCACAGAATAATCCGGAGTGGAAGTGCACCCTTCACCCCTTGAATACACCTCTTTGCCGTCTCTCACGCACCTGTTGTCGCCTAGCACGGACACAAGGGACCCGAGCAACTGGGGGGGCGGTGATGAGAATGGAGGGTGCGCCGAGGGATGGAGTGCTGCCTTCAGCACTGGGGGCAGCCTCCGCCCCCTCTGGGGGCTCAGCCTCGGACCGGTCAGCGTCATAGTCGGTGTTGGGACTGGACGGGTCTTCCACCTGACTCCCCTCGGCCTCCGTGCCACATGCTGCGCCAGACTCCCCAGCACTGGTGGCCCCGGTGCTGGCTACCTCCCCCACGTCCGTGCCAGTGACTCCCTCTGTTTCCCCCGACGATGCTGTGGCCAAGGTGAAGAGACAGGAAATGACCAGACACCTGTATACACATGACACATGAGTCCAATCTACATAGGACACAGCGCATAGCATTAACGTCAACATGGGTGACATCTACAAAACTACAAACATAAGTAGGCCCTGCACCACACAGTTGGTTTACCCACCATGCCACTGGGAAACAATGGGGAGCATGACACAACAGAAATTTACTTGTCCTAAATCGATACAGAGGAGCTACTCACTGGGGACAGTCGAGCACTGCATCACTGGCATGGCACGGTCACCTGCACCCGCAACTGTCGACCGATGCCAGGGACACGGTTAATGACACCTCAAATGTTACTACCGGCGTTGCACGTTGTGACTATGTCATGTGAGTGTCATGTGATCTCATGAGCTAGCTGTATGAGTTCTGTGACATGCATCTGCATTTGCTGCATCCAACATGTGTGTGCGTGTCGATGGGCATGGCACACTATTACGCACACCAGGCCACATGTGGAATCAAACGTAACCGGTGTATGTGTGCATTGCACATGCACTTGCGAGACAAGGACTATTCTGCGTAGTCTCAATGTATGTGTCATCATACCTGACATGTCCCCCTTCCTGCCAAGGTGTGTGGATTGTCCTGTTTCAAGGACATGCGACCTGTGCCTCTAGTGTCCCGCAACCGGTCTGTGTGATTATACATCCTTCTAATGCACATATGTGGATGTCTGTCACTCCTGTCATGCGTCAGCCTCTTCACTTACACTGGCCCACAGCTAGTTCCATGTCATGTCATGTTGTCCTTGCGCACCCACGTGTGTAGCTGACTGTTGTTAGGGGTGTTACCTGGCTGGCATACGTGTCCTGGATGCATTGCACAGTACAGACTCTGTATGTAGCATATGTGTATTAGCTGTTGAACATGTGCACAGTTCACTGACAGTGGTGTATTGCTGTACTCAATCTTCGTTATTCCTTCCAAATTTCTGCAGGGCACCGCCTTTCCCCCGACCAATGCCAGACTTGGCTGCCATGAGGGAACGTGACTGTATACGCCGCTACCGCTTCACCCAACCGTTGATTGACGACTTGACCACAAGGCTCGAGCAACACCTCCAACCGCGACACAGGTATCCTACTGCACTGACACCCAAGATGAAGGTGATGGCAGCCCTACATTTCTTTGCCACCGTTTCAATTGACTATAGCTGATGTAGGTGGCATGTCCCAGACCATGTTCAGCCGTGTCCTGCATGATGTGTTAGAGGCCATGTTGGTATACCTTGATGAATTCATTGCCTTTCCAACTCGTGAGCAGTTGACAGGTGTCAAGGGTGAGTTCTATGCCCTGGGAGGGATGCCCCATGTCATTGGGGCCATTGATGGGACACATGTGGCTTTGGTGCTACCACACGCACAGGAGGTAGCCTTCCGTAACCGCAAGCATTACCACTCCCATCAATGCCCTTGTGGTATGTCTTGCCAACATGATGATATCCCATGTCTGTTCACGTTTTCCAGGATCAGCACACGATGCCTACATCATGAGGCGTAGCAGGGTGCCCGAAATGATGCTGCAGCTGCGCAACGAACGTGCATGTCTTGTTGGTGAGTATGATCCGTTAGTCCTGTATTTAGCCGATTCTTCATGTCTTACTGCTTCGCCTGATCCACTTCTGTCCATGATGTTTCCATGTAGGGGACGCTGGCTATCCCAACATGCCATGGCTGATGACGCCTCTCCGCCACCCCAGAACAGCCGCAGAACACCGGTACAACGACACCCATGGGCAGACGAGGCACGTGATTGAGAGGACGTTTGGACTCCTGAAGAGCAGATTCAGGTGCCTCCACAAGACCGGCGGCGCCCTCCCATATGCCACGGTGAAGGTCTGCAAAATCTTCCTTGTGTGCTGCATGCTGCACAACATGGCAGTGGAGAAGGCTGTGCCACTCATCCTGGATCCTGATGAGCAAGATCATCCACCCGTGGAGGATGAAGGGCTTGGGCACGGGGCAAGTGAGGATGAGGATGAGGCCATCCGGAGTCAGCTGATCCGCAACTTCTTCTCATAATGGTGAGTTCCGGTGTCTGAGTGTGCACGCCTAGTGCCTTGTGTGGCATGTGTTGCAATGTGTGTGTCGAGGTGACTGTGTGCCAAGTTACTTGGAGGTGTGTTCTGATGTGTCATACAAGTGCAAATATCATTCCCCATATTTGCGCAGGTACACAAAAATCATTATTCCCATGGTGACAACATCAATCCTGTAGGGTGCATGTACATGTGTGCGGATTACTAGCTCCTCGCTGACTTGTTGTGTGTCTGTCCTCTGATGCTTACTTGGCTCCGGATTGGTCTTGTTGTGTCATATATCCATTGTGGGAGTGGGTATATCCGCTGCCTGCCCCGGGGGTGTGTGCTTGTGGCGGGGGGGGGTGACCTGGCGTGCTGTGTTGTGTTGTGTTGTGTGAGTCGTCATTGGGTCTCCCAGGTGATGTGTGTGTCCCCCTCATGGTGTGTGCTGGCATGACAGTGTGTGTGGGTTCCTGTGCTGGATGCCTGTGCTTGTGGATTTGGTGTTTGAGTGTACAGTGGTCCCAGGAGGGCCTTGTGCTGCATACAGCAGGGCCCAGTGTCAGCGACTTGTTAGTAGTTTGCCAGTCCCTGTGCATTGTGCATTGGTATGTCCCTATGCCCTATGGGCTGGGACATTGGTGTCTGCTTCTCATTTTCACGATGTGTTGTGTGGGGCCCACCCTCCCAGCCTCCCGGACATCCTGTCTTGTGTTTGTGGTTGTTGTGGCCTTGGACATGGCCTTGCCTTGATTTGTGAAGGGTGAATGGTGACGTTCGTGGCATGGCCATGGTTATTGAGTGTGGTTGTGTGCGGTGAGTGCTTGGGGGTGGGTGCGTGCATTTGTTGTGGTTGGCAGGCACGCAACACCCATTGGACTCACAGGGCTTCAGCCCCACCCCCGTCGTGTGTGGCGGCTCGGGATGAGACAGCTTCCCGGTGCACTCACAGCCGCACCTGAACACTTCACAGGTCTTTCAGAGGCCATTTGCGTGTTAATGAGGCCTCGCGGTTGTTTCACCCCTTTGACAGCCCCTGCAGCTCCACTCTGCCTATGGCTTACAAGATTCATCCCCCCACGGCAATTTTTCGTAGCCTCCCCCGAAATTTTGCTATAGTTGCGCCTCTGGTGGTTGGGGTGTGGATGCCATTCCCCCAAGTTACATGAGTTGTTTGTGTACTCACCAGGCTCTGCGACTCCGTCCACTCCGTGTACTCCCACCGTCGGTAGCATGGCCATCACCTTCTCCTCCCAGGGATGGTACTGTACGCGTCTGCGGGGCGGCCCACCTCCAGTGATGTTGGCCTGGGCATGTTCTTCATTCATCTTCATCTTGACCGCCCTGCGCAGATCGTACCACCTGGCTTGGCATTCATGCCTGGTCCTTCGAACGGGCGCAACAGCATTCACCTTGTCGACGATCCTCTGCCACATGGCAGATTTTTCAGATATGCTGGTCTGTCTGACCATTGTTCCAAACAGCTGTGGCTCGACTCTGATGCCTTCGTCAACGAGGAGCTCCAGCCCCGCCGTAGTGAACTTTGGATTCTTGTCTGTGGGCATGGTGTGGGGTGTGGGCAGTTGTGGGTGTGTGGGTGTGAATGTGTGTGTGTGTGACTGTGAAGAGGGGGATGTTTGTGGGGGAGGTTGTGTGAAGGTGTGTGAGTGGCGGGGTAGCAAAGGTATGAGTTCTGTGGGGTTGTTTGTGTGTGAGCTCTGTCCGCAGTGGGTCTGTTGCAAGGGCTCATGGTTTGTGTGTGTGGGCCCTTTTTATTGGTCCATTGTTGGGTGTGGCTGTGTTTGAATTTTGGTGGGTGTGTTATAAGAGGTGGTTGTGTTTGGGGCCTCTGTTGGCCAGTTTGGAAGTGTGAACGCGTTTTGTGTGTTTGTGCGAGTCGCTGTGGACATCCTTGTGCTGTTTTCCACTGTCCTGGTTCTGTATGTGTGATTTACGTGAAGGTAGGCGCTGTACATTCGTGATGGTGTGTGAGGGTGCTGGGGTTCGGTGTTGGTGTACGGCAAGTTTATGCGGTGGGGGGCTGGGGGTACAGTGCGGACAGGGTGGTGTACAGTGCAGACATATTGGGGGGGCTGTGCGGCACGTACACGGGCGTGAATTTACCCGTGTACTTGTGTGCTTCAGCGTTGGCTCCGTACGGGCCTTTTTCCGTGCGATTGGGTTTTCGGACGGGCGGTCGTGATTGTACTTGCGCGCTCGGACTTGTGTTTTACGATTTGTACGTGGAACTGTCCGGATCACTTTCGTACACTTTTCCAGACGATATTCGGACGTGGTCACTTTCTGACGCACGCTTGTAGACTTTTCCCAACACTATTCGTAGTTATTTTTCACGTCTCATTCGTACTTGCCAGTTTGTACGGTACTTGTGCGACTCGTACGTAAACAAATAAGGATACGAGTCGTACGGTATTTTTTTTAACCGGATCGGAATCGGCACCTTAATGTCGGTTTGGTTTTCCACGTCCAGTCATTTGCAAAGGAAGAGTAAATTCTTTTTTTTCTTCTGTAAGGCACACAATAACTCGGAAATCTCCAAAGAATACCTGCAACTTAAAAAGAACAGAAGTGTCAAAGTATGTCAATAACTACAATCCAGTCATTTTAAAAATGTGGAATGTGAACATGGACATCCAGTATGTTGCAGATAACTCAATTGCTGTTTCCCGTTATGTTACATCGTATATAACAAAATCAGAAAAAATAGAGATGAAACAAATGTGGGAAGAAATTGCCCAAAAGAAAATCATTAGCAAAAAATTGTACAGCTTTACTTTGAAAATGCTTTCCCACTGAGAAATTGGATCGTATGAATGTTCAGACCGCTTGTGCTCTTCAAGTTTATATTCAAAGTCTCTAGGAATCATTTGGGTAAGTTTAGGTCTTGCCTGCTCATGGAATAGAGTGTTGAAATCATTAGAAGAAATTGAATACTTAGCAGAAAATGAACCAGACAGTACAGACATTCTTAAAACAAATATGTTGGACACATACTATCCGAAAAGGAGTCGACATCTGGAACAGCTATGTCTGTATGAAGTACTTCAACATTACAGCTTCAAAAGAAATGTGAAACAGAATTTAAAAGAAGGAAAATATGCAATAGTTGGATGTCATAGTTGTTTAGTAAAACATGCAAAGGGTAATCTTATAAACCACAAGAAACTCAGTTGTGAAACTTCAGATAAGCGAGAATTTTACTATTTAGCACTTCTCCAACTCTTTAAACCATGGCGTAGCGAAAGTGAATTACTTAGAGATCTTGACTGCTACGAAGATTCTTTTAATGCATGTAAAGATAGCATTGCATGTACAATTTTCCCTACATATTTAAAAATGTTGAATGATGTAGTTGAAAAGGAAAAGACTATTACAGCTGAAATAGCTAATGAAAGTTCTCAAGATAGTCAAAGTAGTGGTCAATGTAGTCAAGATCCTTTTGGACAACCAATACTGGAAAATGAAGCAGCGATTGCCATGCATGAAGTCGAAATTGCAATGCAACAAGCACACAAGGAGAATATTACATTGGAAAAGTTAGAAGAACAACTAAATGTTGAACAGAAAGAAATATATGTACAAGTGAGAGAACAGATAGAATATTGTTTGTTGCATTAAAAAATAATGTGTGTGTTCATCTTTTAAACGTCTTCTGATGTACATCAGTAGTCTAGCTGGGACAGGTAAAAGTTTTTTAATTAAAGTTTTGACCAGTTATCTTAAAAAAACTACTGGTTCACATTTATGTTCTGTGGTAACAGCTCCAACTGGATTAGCTGCACACAATGTTAAAGGAGTTACTTTGCATAAATTACTGATGTTACCAGTTGAGCATGATAGTAAGTTACAATATCAGAAGTTGTCTGGAGAAGCTTCTCATGAAGTGTCAAGAGTGCTGAAGAAAATGAAACTATTAATTATTGATGAGGTGAGCTTGGGCTCAAACTTAATGCTTGCTTTTGTACACTTAAGATTGCAGCAGGTATTAAAAACAGATTATGACGTTCTCTTTGGAGAAAAACATTTTATTGTAGTTGGAGATCTGCTACAACTAACACCTGTAAAAGGAGAACCAGTGTTTAAAACTCTTCTACATGAAGACACAAAGAAATCTCTGGGAAGTATTGGAAATGTGAATCTATGGTTACATTTTGAATATAAAGAACTCACTCAGAATATGCGACAAGCAAGAGATGAAGATTATGGAAATATTCTAAAAGATGTAAGAATTGGTGTTCTAAGCAAACATGGTAAAGAAGCTTTTCTAAGTCGTCTACTAAAGAACTTGTTTACAAATGAAAACACACCAGCAGAAGTAATGTACAAGAAAATGAAAGAAAAAAAGTCTATAGTTTGCTTAATGCCTACAGTGGAAGAGTGTTATACATTTAATAGAGTGCTTATGAAATTGGAAAATGAAGAAATAGTTCACATTGAAGCTATTGATAAAATCGAGCATCAAGGAATATCAATTCTTCTTTCAGAAAAACTACAGACTAAATTGAATTCTTTAGAAAAGTCTGTATCAAAAACTGCTGGCTTAGAATTTTTTTTAGATGTATGTTTAAACTGTCGGGGGTCCTGTGGAACTTCTGCCACTTCTTCGCTGCTCTCAGGGGACTCCAGGTCCCAGAAACTACCGCTGCCTGGGGGAGGAGCTGGTTTTGCCGCTCGCGCTGAAAAGCGCGCAACGCCACCCGCAACGCGGGTCCTGTGGAACTTCTGCTGCTTCTTCGCTGCTCTCAGGGGACTCCAGGTCCCAGAAACTACCGCTGCCTGGGGGAGGAGCTGGTTTTGCCGCTCGCGCTGAAAAGCGCGCAACGCCACCTGCGACGCGGGTCCTGTGGAACTTCTGCTGCTTCTTCGCTGCTCTCAGGGGACTCCAGGTCCCAGAAACTACCACGGCCTGGGGGAGGAGCTGGTTTTGCCGCTCGCGCTGAAAAGCGCGCAACGCCACCCGCGACGCGGGTCCTGTGGAACTTCTGCTGCTTCTTCGCTGCTCTCAGGGGACTCCAGGTCCCAGAAACTACCACTGCCTGGGGGAGGAGCTGGTTTTGCCGCTCGCGCTGAAAAGCGCGCAATGCCACCCGCGACGCGGGTCCTGTGGAACTTCTGCTGCTTCTTCGCTGCTCTCAGGGGACTCCAGGTTCCAGAAACTACCGCTGCCTGGGGGAGGAGCTGGTTTTGCCGCTCGTGCTGAAAAGCACGCAACGCCACCCGCGACGTGGGTCCTGTGGAACTTCTGCTGCTTCTTTGCTGCTCTCAGGGGACTCCAGGTCCCAGAAACTACCGCTGCCTGGGGGAGGAGCTGGTTTTGCCGCTCGCGCTGAAAAGCGCGCAATGCCACCCGCGACGCGGGTCCTGTGGAACTTCTGCCACTTCTTAGCTGCTCTCAGGGACTCCAGGTCCGAGAAACTACCGCTGCCTGGGGGAGGAGCTGATTTTGCTGCTCGTGCTGAAAAGTGTGCAACGCCACCTGCAACGCCACCCGCAATGCGGGCGGCATCCGGGCAAAGCCCGGGCCCGTCCTTGCCCGTCCGTGGCAGGAAGAGGATGGGCTGGGCCACCCCGCCAATGTTTGTTTTGTCTTGCTGGCCAGAGCATGGAACTGGTGATCCAGCTATGATCGATACCGCCCACAGGTACTGTTGTTGCTACTTCTCGCGGTGAGGAGACTCTAATCCGTCATAGTAATCTGTAAAGTCTGGACTTGTTTCATCATCATACTGCCTAGCTAATAAGTGTCACAATATATCAAGTTGTGTTAAAGTGTTGTATATCGATCCCTGCCTGCCCAAGTCTGACAACATTCCAAATGGGTAAAAGAAAGTTGCTGGGTGTGGGGGAGGTTGGGGGGAAGACTGGAAGCACTAGCTCAAGTAGGAGTAGGGGAGGTAAAAGCGAAAGGGCATGGGATGGGGCTAAACCGCCATCTTTATTACATCTGCGTGCTGCCCCAAGTCCTATCCAGACTAACCTTATTAATAATAATATCGGATCCTATGTTTCAACAAACTTTGCCAGGGCTCTGGTACACCAGAAAGACACTAGGGCATTACACATCACCCAGCTAAGGCTTAGGGAGGAAAATATGCATTTGGCATGTAGTTCTACAAAAACACAAAGTCCATCAAAAATTGTCATGGTGAATGTTCATAAACTTCCCATGACCAGTAGGCCAGAGAGTGAGGATTCCCTAATAAATAAATAAATCCACTGGATAAGGCATGTGAGAGGGTGCCGGTCGGTGATTAGGGAAGATATAGCTCGAGCCCGTAGGCTAGTAGCAACAGCAAATTCCCTGGATAGCATCAAGCTTACAATGGCTAAGGCACATATCGCTGAAAATCTTTTTGCCCTAGAATTTCGCAGCACTGCACCAGGTCTACCAAATATACAGTTCAGGCGCCCACCAAGGGGAGGAGATAATGTTCAGCAACATGGGCTTGACCCCCCCAGGCTTAGGGGGGAATCAACATTGGAAACTATTGACTGACTTGCGGGTGATTTGGTAAAGGGTAAACAGGGCAAACTGGCCATGGAGGTGGCCCCCAAAACTGTTTCATTTGGGTTTGATTCCCAATTAGTAGAGCTGGAACAAGTTGTAGGAGTGGAACCCTTGATAATCAATCAAAACAGAGGGACTATACAAGAAGGTACCCTAAGCTTAAGCATACCAGTAGCAAACACCAAATCGGCGGATAAAGGGGCATTAGTAATGAATACCCTCATGACATGGAATATTGCAGGATTAGGATCTAAGGTGGGATCCCCCGAGTGGCATGCTTTCATTGAGAGGTTTGACGTCTGTCTGTTTCAAGAGACTTGGTCAGAGGCCCCCATATTTTGTGCTGGCTATCTGAATTTTTATATTCCAGCTATTAAAGGATTATGAGGGAGACCATCAGGAGGTCTGATAATGTGGGTGAAGGGGCTGAATATTCAAACTATCCCAACCCACAATCATGACATCCAGGCAGTCAGACTGTCTATGGGCCCTAAGGGGATTGCAGTAATATACAACATGTATGTGCGTGGCTCACGAGGGAAAAGGTCGAGTGTTTTAGCGGCACTTGACGATCTTCTGGGGAGTGATCAGTCATGCTTACCTTTGATTATTGCGGGAGATTTTAACACAACCTTTGAGCTACTCTTGAATGAGGAGGGCAGCAAAGTAGATGAGGAAGATCTAAGGTGGGGAGTCCCAAAGCTAGAGCCAATAAAAAGATGGACTGATGTGGCGATCCATATCAATTCCATATGTGTGGATAATGGGCTACGGGCACTTAATGGCCGTACAAAGTCCGATAAATTGGGGGCTGTCACATTTAATAATGGCTATAGCACAAGCAGGATTGATTATGTTCTGGTTAGCTTAGCATTGTGGCATACCGTGAGGGATATGACAATACATGATAGATTGGAAAGCGACCATAATCCGCTCTGTGTAGATATGGACCTGTTTAATTATAAGTCTTGCAGAGAAATAGAGGACAGTTATATGTCTAAGGATGTGGTACCATCGAATGACCAAAGACGACTACAATGGACCAAATTAAAAGAATTACCCCTAGTGCTGTTTAGCATTGATAATGAGTTAAACAGGGCGATTAGCAATCTAAATGTTAGTGCATCCAATTTGCCCAATTTGCTTGATCGCAAATTACCAACTACCATACATAAAGAATTCTTTGGGCACTTGCGTAAGCATTTTGTAGCAAATAGTAAACCCAAAAAGGTATTTACTCCTAAAGGACATGAATGGTATAGTGCCGGCTGCAAAAGGTCGTGTGCAAAGTTGGGAAATGCTATAAAATTAGGGGACCCAGCACTGGTACGATTAGCAAGGGCAACCCATCGGGGGACAATACTTAAAGCGTAAAGGAACTGGGACAGCAAAAGGTGGGATGATCTGAAGGAGGCCTGCGTTAATAGGAATCCAAAGCAATATTGGAATATCCTAAAATGGAATAGAGGAGGGCAGGCTGCTGAGCCCAGTAACCATGTCTCACAATTAGAGTAGGTTAACCACTTTAAACCACAATATGCAGCTAGTGAGCATGATAGTGAAGTCAGTATTGCTAAGCAGTTTTTTTATTGAGGAAGCATTTAGTAGGGTGGATGTTGATGTGGCCTTAAAATCTATCATGGCAGAAAAAGCCCCGGGTTTGGATGGAATACCGGGGGATGTATTTCTTGCCAATAAGGTAAGGTGGGGCAAATATACTTTCCTATTGACAAATGCTATAGCTCAGGGGTCGCCGATTCCAGATTCCTGGAAAGGTGCGGAGATCATCCCCATCTTTAAAAAGGAGATAAAACGTGCCCAGGGAGCTACAGGCCCATCAGCCTCATTGACTCGCTCCAAAAGGTAATGGGCAAGTTGGTTTTAAATGAAGTGCAGGATTGGATCGATGAAGACGGTATTTTATCCCCCCTCCAAGCAGGATTTTGTGCTTTTACTAGCACTATAGATCAAGTATTCAGGTTCACTCTATTGCATTGGAAAACAGTGACCCTGGGTAAGGGGAGCTTATATGCCCATTTTGTTGACCTTTGGGCAGCATTTGATCTCGTGCCACGAGGTCAACTCTGGTCTACGCTAAAAGATATGGGGCTATAACTTGATTTGTTGCCTCATCAGACTGCATGAAAGTAATAAGGCCAGGATTCGCTGGGGCAAACAGGGAGAAGTAACAGAATTTTTTCCAGTGGATAAAGGAGTACGTCAGGGATGTGTGCTGGCCCAACCCTATTTTCATTGTATATAAATGGGATAGTGAACTGCATGAATTTATCAAACACTGATGCACCGACACTGGCAGGCAAAAAGGTCCCTATACTGATGTTTGTGGATGACACGTTGATCCTCTCTAAAACTCCAAGTGGGCTTCAGAGGGCCCTCTCAATCTTTGAAGAGTTTTGCGCTCAACGGGGATTGGAGGTCAACGTGTCCAAAACAAAACTGATGACCTTTAACCCACATAGGGCATTCAAAGGAGGCATCAGAATAACACCAAGCTTGATCAGGTCAAGGAGTTCACATATCTGGGGGTTAATATCCAGGAGGGGCTAAGATGGTCACATCAAGTTGATCTAGCATCATTGAAACATAGGCAACTGGGAGGGGTATTGTTAAAAGAATATAACTCCTCTTAATCAGCCCTGCCATGGAGATATATAGTATGAAGGTAATTAGTTCTGCCTTATATGGTGCTGAACTTTGGGGCGACGAGAACTTAGCCAAACTAACCATCTCGGAGAATAAGTTCCTTAGAAATATAGCGAGACTGCCCCAGAGCACCCTGATGCGCCCATTGCTGATTGATCTTGGGTGGAAGCCAATCGCAGAAATTGCAAAATTTTGTCCTTTGTTGTACTGGCGGAGACTATGGTCTACCCCAGAGCTAGCAGAGTATGCGGCTGGTTTCCTAGATGTAATCAGGGTGGATAGTTCATGCAAAATAATATGGCTAAGACAGCTTAGAGCCACTTTATTTTGTATGGGTATGAGCTCGCTGTGGGATGATCCAGAGAATGCTATCTTCCCCCCAAAGCAGATCTTGAAAGCTAAATACTGGTAAATGGCCCACACGGATCTGGTGAGAAACTGTGAGTCAGCTTCCCTTACTGGCCGTTTCTTATGTGGCAAATCAGTACCTGAGTTAGATCGGTATATTGGGACATCATCACAAAGCCCTTTGAGGGGAAATTATATTTCCCGTTCAGGGTCGGTACACTTCCCATAAGAGCCTTCACTAGCAAATGGTCCATATCTTGTGATGATTTGCGCTTGGTGTGCCAGTTTGGAAATGAATCTTTATCCCATGTACTATTTGAATGCAATGTCTACAGAGCTCCACAGCGCATCTGGTTGTCCCCAATATGCAAACTCTTAGGAACAAGAAGGGCGCAGGAGGCAGAAAGAATCCTAAGAAGCAACACATCTAAAGTGATAGTTGTTGCCATGGCGAAATTCTTGTGGTGGGTATGGGCAATTAGAGCATGGTCCCTCAAGAAGAGAATAGCCCAATAAATATACCTTTCTCGCTGTACTCGCTGTACCTTAATTTTTGAGTAGTCACTCGCCTTCCACTCAACTGGATAGCTTGTTTTAGAGTAACCATGAAATTTTAATTAACTCATTTTTATATAATATTTTATATTGTATATAGTGTTTCTTAAAAGATTCTATAAATCCATCCTTGAATGTGTACATTGATTTTAAAATGATTTTTTCTTTTATGAATTCAATCTGGAAATCATGTGTAACTCTTTTATATGTATATTGTGTGCTTTGATGACCTAATAAGTCGAATAAAGCTTTTTTGGATTGGATTAGATTGGTTTAAACTGTCGGGTAATTTGGAGGCGTAATCTGAATGTAGAAGAAGGTTTAGTGAATGGAGCAATGGGGAAAGTTGTTGTTTTTGTGAAATATCAAAATAGAAATGGAATTGAATTCTTGAAAGTTAAATTTGAACAGATTACAAAGGTAAGAAAGATTGTGCGTTGTGCTGTACGTTTTTTGCTTGTAAAAGACTTGTATGTTCGTAGAAAGCAGTTTCCCTTCTGTTTAGCATATGCAATAACTATTCATAAATCTCAAGGTTTAAGTGTAGATAATGCTTTGATAAATGTAGGAAGAACTATGTTTAAAGAGGGAATGGTATATGTTGCATTATCTCGAGTTAGATCGTTGTCTGGTTTGTATTTATTTGATTTTGATGAGAACAAGGTTAGTGCTGATGTTAATTGTGTAAGAGAATATAATCGTTTGAGAAGGCTTTATGCTCCAAGTTTAGGTGAATATCCTATTTATGAGAAACGTGTTGTGTGTTCAAAACGCAAACATGGTGAAGACTCAACTATGGTTGGAAAGCAGAAACAAAATCAAGAGAAAAGAAAAGATGTAAAGAAGCAGAAAATACAAACAAGTGATGATGTTGTCGCATTCCAATTAGAAAATGCTTCTGGTGTCAACTGCTATGGTAATGTTATTCTAAACATTATATTTTATTTTGAAGATGTTTAAGGTGAAATTATGGAAAGTCAGGAAAAAAGATTATGTTCGGCACTTTATACTTTATTTCAAGAATTGAGAACTGATAGAAGTAAGATCCATTCCGGTTCAGGTATTCGCCAACTGTTGGATACATGTACTGGATCTTTAACGTTCAGTGCTAATATACAACAAGATGCACAATAATTTCTGATAGTTGTGCTTGGAGTACTAGAAGATGAAGGAATTCAGATTGAAAGTTTATTTAGACCCAATAACAAATGGGAACATAAATGTGAACAGTGTTCGTTAACTTCAAGCACTATAGTTGACAGAGAACGATTTCTATATTTGACAATACCTGAATGCAAATCTGTACCATTTTCCAAATTACTAAAAGAAGCAGATCACAAGATGATCTGTTCTCGTTGTAAATCAACATTGCTATCTACATTATGCCTACAAAGATATGGAAAATATTTGATTATAATGCTACAATGCTGTAGACCAAATGGAAGAAAAGTGGAAACCAAAATACATTTCTTTGTTGCTAGTCAAGTATTTATTTCTGGAAGAACTTTTGCAACAGTTGCTATTGTTTTCCATGCTGGAACTATTACCACAAGTGGACATTATACAGTTTATTTACAGTGTAATAATGGTTGGAGTCACTGCAACGATACACACTTGGAAATGAAACCGAGATTGCCTTATGAATTACCCAAGTCATACTTGATATTTCTGAAACAAAGATTTTAGATACACCATTCAGCTTTTTATACATTATTTGGTGTATTGGGAAAATGTTCACATAAACTACGAAGTAAAGGTAAGATTTGAAGATTGGAAATAGCATTGGATGTGTTATTTGTGTTGATTTTGTATTATATTTGTGAGAATTAGGGATTTGTTTTTTTTAACAATCTGTTTTTTTTTCCCTGCTGTTTATGATGAAACTACTCTGACATCACTGTGAAGAGTGAAGTTAAGTAGTAGCTGATGACAGCAAAAAAAGGTAGAATTTTTTTTTCTGAATGTTAAATTATTTTGTATTATTTAAAAACTCACTGTAATTTGTGAAATATAATACATTACATAGTAGTTTTGCGGTTTATTTTATGTAGTTAAAAAGTTAGAAAAAACAGTAGTAATGACAAAGAGCACAATAGTAGTTCTATATTTAAAAAACCTTTGAAATTCACTGAAAAAAACCACAGGTTTTACAGACGTTATAGTTAGAAATTTGCATTTAAAAAAACTTAGAAATTCACTGAAAAAGCCATAGGTTTCAGGGGCGTTATAGTTTGAAATTAGCATTTGAAAAACCTTAGAAATTCACTGAAAAAACCATAGGTTTCAGGCACGTTATAGTTAGAAATCAGCATTTAAAAAACCTTAGAAATTCACTGAAAAAAACCATAGGATTCAGGGACGTTATAGTTAGAAATTAGCATTTAAAAAACCTTAAAAATTCACTGAAAAAAACATAGGTTTCAGAGACGTTATAGTTAGTTGGACATTTGACTCATGTAAAACCAGAGAAATTTGCCTGTTATAGTTAGTTGAGCTAACTATAACTCGTGCGCTCGCAATGCACTGCTGATGATGTCACATATTAAATTACTCATGACATGGTCAGTGACATCACTCATGACATCACTGATGACATCTCAAATGACATCACTGATGACATCATTCACATGATGGTCTGACACACCTCTTCACACTCTAATATAACCTTTAATACACCCACTCTAAAATACAGACTACCATTTTCAAAACCATAGACACACCAATACCAGATACTAGATACCCATCCACTGATTCCTATCTATATATTGTGAGCCGGACATACACTGATACAGTCACTCATACATTCTGTCACTCATCATTACATCAGTATAATATCCACTCATACACCTATACATACATTCACACAGTGCTACTGATCCATAGATTTACTCACACATCTACTCAGTCATGCCAAAAATCAATGACACACCTATGTACTCACCTATGCAGATATATACACACCACCTGACTTATTTATACACACACCACTTCCCTTATTTATATAGATACTATCACATACTTACTCTCTTATACAATCACTAATACAAGTACACATTTGTGTATGTAGACACTCTTGCAATCACTCTCTCTCACTCAATTATACACCCCAACACTCAAATATACTGTCTAAAAACATATATAGTTACTCACATATATACAACTGAGACATGAATTAACTAATCAACACACCTGTACACACAGTTAGCTACCCATACAGCCCTTCCGAGATGCAGTTTTGAATGTATAGAACCAGTGAAACAGCTAGGTTAAAAAAATATGGGTCAAAAAATTGTGTTTTCCATGTTAATTCCAAAACACCTGAAGCCCAAACTGCTTTACAGAAATACAACAAATTTGGTGGAAAGGTAAATTTTGTTTCGCTGATCACGCTTTTTGTTATTTGATGTTATTCTGTTCAGTACTTTGCGAGGTAATAGAGGAAATCCAAATTTATTTATCTATGACCTCAAATAATTTGCGACTAGTGATGAGCTTGTGCAGAGATCTGTGGATCTCGGATTGGCTGGCAACAGTGTTGGCAACCATCTTGAGAAAAATGGGGGGTCAAAATAAGTGTTTTTGCCATGTTAATTCCCATGGGATCTTTAATCGAACCTGCTGCCCGAATCACTGTACGGAAGAAGTACATCAGATTTGGCAAAAAGAAAGACTTGGTTACAGAGATCATGCTTTCCGTTATTTTATGTAAATCCATTCAGTATTTGTTGAGAAACTTAAGAAAGTAAAGTTAGTGATATCTGTGGTCACGGGTCTTTTGCGATTAATCGAGAAAAATGATGAGCGTGTGCAGGGATATGCAGAGCTCTGGTTGGCTGCCAACATTTCAACTAGGAGGTGTTGGCAGCCATTGTCGAGTCCCCCCTCAAAATACGTGAAAATAAAGAAAAGGGGCCAGCTTAGGAAAATCCTGACCCTCATGCTCTGGTGCTGGGGTCTCAGAGGGACCCCACCAAAGCAAAAAGCATTCCCCCAATTTCTTTTTTTTGCAAAATTGAGCAAATTCACAAATTTACAACAATGTATATATTCTTTAAAAGCAGGGTTCCCGCGCCTGTGTTGAAAAGGGCCCCCGAGTCAGACAGGTCCCGGGGCATTGTATAAAAAAAGGATGGAAGCGCACAGGCCCCCCTCTTGAGGCTCCTTGAGCCCCTGGAACCACCACCTCTCATGGCTAAGTAAAAAGGAAAGGGGGCCATGTAGACCATCCCCAACTCCCCGGGGAGGGCCTGTGCAAAAAAAGGAGGGGGACCATGTGGCCCTCCTCCTGGAGCCATTAATGGCCGTGGGGACACATGGCCCAGCCACGGGGGATGTGGTCCTGAAGGCTTTAATTGGAACAGGGAGGGGGCTGTACAGCCTCCTCCCACCCAATAAGTTGTGGCCAACCCTGGGAAATGGGGTCTGTCTGACTGTTCTAGCCCTGATGCTCATTTCACAAAAATTAAACCTCAACAGTAAGCACTTACACATATAAACATATATCCTTCGTGGATACACTGCAATAGGAGCGCCAAAGCCCATTTCTGAATGGCATGGACTCAGCAGTCCATGCTGTGCAGGAAAGGGGGTGCATGCGCACAGGTGGGCATAACATGTGTGCCCTGCATACATCCCCATGGTCTGAGGTACCAGTTAGTTCCTTCACGGCCATCCTTTTCATGGTGGGCTAACAGCCATGAAATGGCTGGCAGTGAGGAAATGCAATGGCACTGCCAGAATATCAGTGCCTGCAACACTGCCGGGGAGTGGCAATTCCCCATCAGTTGCAGCAGGCCTGTGGCGATCAGACTGCCAAACTTAGAATAGGGTGGTCGGACCACTGGTGCAGTGGTAGCCACTGCAGGTTTGGCAGTCCTACGGATCAGTGATGTCATTTGAGATGTCATCAGTGATGTCACTGACCATGTCATGAACGATGTAATATGTGACATCATCAGCAGTGGATTGCGGGCGCGCGAGATGTAGTTAGTACAACTAACTATATCGGAGGAATTTCAATGGTTTTGTACGAGTGAAATGTCCAACTAACTATAACACCCCTAAAACCTATGGTTTTTTCAGTGAATTTCTAAGGTTTTTTAAATGATAATTCCTAACTATATCAAGCCTGAAACCTATGTCTTTTTCAGTGAATTTCAAAGGTTTTTTAAATGCTAATTCCTAACTATATCAAACCTATGTTTTTTTTAGTGAATTTCAAAGGTTTCTTAAATGCTAATTCCTAACTATAACATGTCTCAAACCTATGTTTTATTCAGTGAATTTCAAAGGTTTTGTAAATTACAATTTTTAATGTATTAATTGTTATACTGATTTTTTTCATACTGATTTACTACATTTTTTAAACTATTTATTTTTGGATATTTTATTTTTTAATTACATTATAATTACATTATACATTACAATACAAAATATACTTTTCTCAGAATGAATAACTTTGGTTTAAATACTTTGCAAATAGGCAATAGATTTTTAAAGAATATTATAGTATTTTAAAAGTTGACACAGAAATGTTTTCACATAGAATCACCAATGTTATCCTATGGCAGAAAATTCACTTAGCAGGTAAGTAGTGTTCTCGTTACTTTTTCTTACTCAGTGGTGGATCCTGGATCCAGCACTGGTGCATCTCCTGTAAACAGTTGAAAGAATGTGTTTAAGTCATACAGACGATTTTTTAGGATTATTTTTAGTTTGTGAAAATAGACAGAAACTTTTCTGCTGAAAACCACACAATGGATTCCTATGGAAGGAAATTCAAGTTACTGGTAAGTACGGTTAGAATTACTTTTAAGGATCAGTACTGGGCTCAGAGAAGCAGCACTGAGGACTCTCCTGATAACAGGTGAGTAAATCGGTATTCGTAGTTCGGCTGATTTTAGAGGAATATTTGTACATTTCAAAAATCGACACTTAGAAACTTTTCTGGTGAAAACCAGACAATGGATTCCTATGGAAGGAAATACAAGTTACAGGTAAGCACGGTTAGAATTACTTTTCAGTATCAGTACTGGGCTCAAAGAAGCAGCACTGAGGTCTCTCCTGATAACAGGTGAGTAAATCGGAATTCGTAGTTCGGCTGATTTTAGACACCACCGAAGACACAGCCCGCACGATGAACACCATCCACTCCGGCTCTCCAACCGACCCCTGCCCCCACCACATCTTCAACAAGGCCGACTCCACCATCGCACCCCAACTCCGGGACATCATCAACACCTCCTTCAACACCGCCACCTTCCCGGAGAGCTGGAAGCATGCCGAGCTCAGCGTCCTACTGAAGAAACCAACAGCGGACCCCACCGACCTCAAAAACTTCCGACCCATCTCCCTCCTCCCTTTTCCCGCCAAAGTCATCGAGAAGATTGTCAACAAACAGCTTGCCGCCTTCCTCGAGACGAACGGATCCCTCGACCGCTCGCAGTCCGGTTTCAGAGCCAACCACAGCACCGAGACCGCCCTCATCGCAGCCACCAACGACATCCGAGCCCTGCTCGACAACGGGGAAACAGCGGCACTCATCCTCCTGGACCTCTCCGCAGCATTCGACACTGTCTGCCACCGCACCCTAGTCCAACGCCTCGACAACACCGGCATCCAAGAGAAGGCACTGAAGTGGATCATCTCATTCCTCGCCGGAAGAACACAGAGAGTCCGCCTCCCCCCGTTTCGATCCGAGGCCACCAAAGTCATCTGTGGAGTCCCGCAAGGATCATCACTCAGCCCCACCCTCTTCAACGTCTACATGAGACCTCTAGCCGCCATCGCACGCCAACACAACCTCAACATCATCTCCTACGCCGACGACACCCAGCTGATCCTCTCCCTCACCCCGACACCGCCAGAACCAGCCTACACGAAGGGATGAAAGACGTCGCCGAGTGGATGAAGAACAGCCGCCTGAAACTGAACTCAGACAAGACGGAAGACCTCATCCTGGACCATCACCCTCCGCCTGGAATGACTCCTGGTGGCCCCCAGCCCTTGGCACCGCCCCCAAGCCAACAGACCACGCACGCAACCTGGGCTTCATCCTGGACTCCTCCCTCTCGATGACCAGACAAGTCAACGCCGTATCCTCATCCTGCTTTCACACCCTTCGCATGCTTCGCAAGATCTTCCGATGGATCCTGACCGAAACCAGGAAGATGGTCACCCAGGCCCTCGTCACCAGCCGACTGGACTACGGAAACACCCTCTACGCCGGAACCACAGCCAAGCTACAGAAAAGACTCCAACGCATCCAGAACGCCTCCGCCCGACTCATTCTGGACCTCCCCCGACGCAGCCACATCTCCGGCCACCTGAGGGACCTGCACTGGCTCCCCGTTGACAAGAGGATCAAGTTCAGGCTCCTCACCCACGCACACAAGTCTCTCCACGACCTGGGCCCCAAGTACCTCAACGACCGCCTGACCTTCTACACGCCCACCCGCCAGCTACGGTCTACCAGCCTCGCCCTCGCAACCGTACGACGCATCTGAAGAGCCACCGCCGGAGGCAGATCCTTCTCCTACCTGGCGGCCAAGACATGGAACTCCCTCCCCATCCACCTCCGGCTGACCCAGGACCACCTCGCCTTCAGGAGACAACTCAAGACCTGGCTGTTCGAGCAGTAGCGGACCCCTTCCCCCAAGCGCCTTGAGACCCTTCCGGGTGAGAAGCGCGCTATACAAATGCTATGATCAGTACTGGGCTCAAAGATGCAGCACTGAGGTCTCTCCTGATAACAGGTGAGTAAATCGGAATTCGTAGTTCGGCTGATTTTAGAGGAATACTTGCACAATAGTGAAGGAAGGGGGCGGGCCTGAGGTGACATGTTTGCAAACTCGCCCTGTGGCGCGTTTTAAGATGGGGAATTAATTCCTCTTCAATGCTGAGGTCCCCTGGGGGCCAACTAGCCCACCAGGTACCTCCAGTATGCGCCAGGGAGCAGTGTTGCAGAGATGTGTTCAGAGGTCACGCCCCTTTTTACAACACTCTGTAACGCAGCTCCGTGGCGCTTAGTGGAGGTACCTGGTGGGCTAGTTGGCCCCTAGGGGACCTCTGGATTGAAGAGGAATGAATTCCCCAACTTAAAACGCGCCACAGGGCATGTTGCACATATATCACCTCCGCCCCCTACGTTCACCACTGTGCAAATGCACCCCGTGGTGCGTTGTAATTTGGGGGATTAAGTCCCCTTGAATCCTGAGGTCCTCTGGCGGCCAACTAGCCGACCAGGTACCTCCAGTAAGCGACACAGAGCTGCGTTTCAGAGAGGTGTAAAAAGGGGCGTGGCCTCATTACACCTCTCTGCAATGCAGCCCCTGGCGCATACTGGAGGTTCCTGGTGGGCTAGTTGGCCCCCAGGGACCCCCAGTATTCAAGGGGAATTAGTTTCCCCTCTGCAAACGCTCCAGGGGGCGCGTTTGCAGAGTGGTGCAAGGAAGGGGCGTTGCCGTTGTTTTTATTTTTTATTTTTTTAGAAGGGGGGCTGTGTAGCCCCCCTTCTTTTTCTAATTTATTGGCCCTGGGGACCCCATCCCCCAGGGCCTGCCCCCAATTTGTTTAAAAAAAAATAATCTGGAAGGGGGCTGCGTGGCCCCTCTCCCGAGGCCAAAATTTGCCCCGGGGACCTCATCCCCCGGGGCATGGCCCTTTGTTTTTTTAATTTTTATTTTGGAGGGGGGCTGCCTTGCCCCCTCCCGTGGCCACTTATGGCACCAGGGACCCCATTCCCCGGGGCCGTTTCTTTTTTTGTTCCTTCTTTTTTTTTAGGAGGGGGGCTGCGTGGCCCCCCTCCGGGCTACTACTAGCCCCAACCCCATCCCCCGGGGCTGGCCCTCTTTGTTGGGGTCCGTGGGAGGGCCCCCCAATCCCCCCACGGTCCCAGCCAGTTCCCTGCATCCTGCGGGAGCCGGCATTGCTTTTCCACTTGGGGAGGAGCTAACATGCTGCTCCTCATGTGGAAAAGCAATCTGCTTTGCTTCATTGGAGCGAAAGCAGGTTTCCCTGCTCTCGCTTCAATGAAGTAAAGCAATTTGCAATGACAGGGCGGGAGCCGCGAGGCTCCCGCCCTGTCATTGCAAACTACAGTGTCCTGGGGTGGGCACCCTGGGACACTGCAGGAGCCGGCAAGAGGGGTGGCGGTCCCCAGGGCCTATACAAGGCTCCAGGAGGGGGGCCAAGGGGCCCCCTTCCCACATTTTGAAGAAGCCCCGGGTGGTGGCCATCCCCAGGGCTGGGGGAGCCTGAGAGCCCCCCACACCAAATGTTTACAAGCCCTGGGGGTGGCGGTCCCTGGGGATGGGGGGCCTGAGAGGCCCCCCACTCATTTTAAAGAAGCCCCGGTGGGTGGCGGTCCCTGGGGCTGTGGGAGGGCCGTGAGCCCCCCGCCTATATTATGTGAGAGCCCCGGGGGTGGCGGTCCCTGGGGGAATGCGGGGGGATTGGGACCCCCACACTATTTTTTCATTATGCCCCCGGGATTTGGCCCCCCCCGGGGGCAAATTAGCATATTTAGCGCGGGATCCTGCGCTGATTTTCTTTTCATATCGGCATGATGTGCGCATCCAGCGCGCATCCTCCCACTGTCTGTGGTCCGTGATAATAAACAATGGAACCTGCCCCGTGAGTGCTGTCTTTCTTTGTGAATTTTCCTATGGTGTGGAGGAGAGTCAGAGCTTTGATATATATATATATATATATTCACTAAAAAAACCATGGGTTTCACACACGTTATAGTTAGGAATTAGCATTTAAAAAACCTTTGAAATTCAGTGAAAAAACCATAGGTTTCACACACGTTATAGTTAGGAATTAGCATTTAAAAAACCTTAGAAATTCAGTGAAAAAACCATAGGTTTCACACATGTTATAGTTAGCTGGACATTTTACTCGTAAAAAACCAATGAAATTGCCCCGTTATAGTTAGTTCAGCTAACTATAACTCGCGCGCCCGCAATGCACTGCTGATGACGTCACATATTACATCACTCATGACATGGTCAGTGACATCACTCATGACATCACTGATGACATCTCAAATGACATCACTGATGACATCACTGATGACATCATCCAGTGAATGTGGGTTTTTCTGAAAATTAAATATGTTTTATATATGTATATCTCAAGGTCAATGGAAGAATAAATGGGTATATAAGTGTCTAAATGGATGATTTGTTTTTGAAAAATTGATTGTTTAACTGACTGATTAAGTGTATCATAGTGAATACATGTTTTAGTGAGTAATGTTTAAATATGTATATATCTGTATCAGTCTCTCACTTTGTGTATAAGTGGCTGCATGGGTTGGTGAGTAGATACATGGGTGTCTATATAGGTTATTAGTTGGTTTTTTGAGTATCAGTCTGAGTGTCTGCATGGTTCGGTGGGGGGTATTACGTAGTGCATTGGTGTATGAATGAGTGACTCACTGTTTGTATGTGTTGAACACAGCATGTGTGCAGGACTGTATGGGTGGATGAGTGTGTGCATGGATGTGTTATTGAGTGAATGACTGTCTCAATAGTGTCTTTATGAGTAACTACATATGTTTTAAACTAGTATATGTGACTATTGGTGTATATATGTGAGTATATGTGAGAGTGAGAGATTGAAAGAGTTCTTGTATGAATAAGTATGTGTTTCTATAAGTGATTGTTTAAAAGACTAAGTATGTGTAAGTTTCCGTAGAAGTAAGTGTGGTGGTGTGTGTATAACTGTATATGCAAGTAAATGTATGTTTGATTCTTTGTTAGCATGAGTGACTATGTGTGTGAGTAACTCTATGGATGAGTGGCATTGTGTAACAGGATGTATAGGTGTATGAGTACATATGATGAGTGAGTACATGTATGAGTGACTGAATTGGACTGTTGGTGAATGAGTGGATGTGTATGTGGATCTTAGAATTACTGAAAAGGTTGTTTTATCTGGTATTGGTATGTCCATTGTTTTGACCATTGTAGTTTCTATTTTTGAATGTGTGTGTCAAAGGTTATATTAGGGGAAGAGGAGGTCGGCCACTCTATCACAAGGATGATGTCATCAGTGATGTCATCAGTGATGTCATTTGAGATGTCATCAGTGATGTCATGAGTGATGTCACTGACCATGTCATGAGTGATGTAATATGTGACGGCATCAGCAGTGCATTGCGGGCGCGCGACTTATAGTTAGCTGAACTAACTATAACGGGGCGATTTCATTGGTTTTTTACGAGTAAAATGTCCAGCTAACTATAACATGTGTGAAACCTATGGTTTTTTCACTGAATTTCTAAGGTTTTTTAAATGCTAATTCCTAACTATAACGTGTGTGAAACCCATGGTTTTTTTAGTGAATTTGCAAGGTTTTTTAAATGCTAATTTTTTTTTTAATCTTCAATTTTTTCAAACATATTTTTAATTTAATTTACTTACCTTTTATAAAGACTATGCTTTAATTTTTAAAATCCTTAAATATTTTTTTTTAATATATTTTTTAAAATAAACATGTAAAATTTATTTCCAGTTCTTTTTTTTTTTTTTTCTTTTTTTTTGGTACGCTTACCGTAAGCTCACGGTAAGCGTACGGTTTACGCAACGTCCGTAATCTATCTACGCTGCTTGCGTATAGTTACGCACTTTGCGTAGCCGCGCGTACTGCGCGTGGGACGCGTGCGCGCTTACGCCACACGCGCACGTTACGCGGAAGTGCCGGGAAATTACTGTTATGCGCATGCGCGCAAGCGCGTGTCTTTTTTACGCGCACGCGTACTTTTTGCCGTAAGCGTACCGTAAGCGTACCGTAAGCGTACGGTAGGTCATGTGATCTTGAAACACAACTTTTGATTGGTTGAAACTACTTTCAGTTCTAGAACTCTCCTACACCACACCCATTCCCCTCATTTCTGCTTGTGATCCCTTGGGAGAAGGAGCTGGTTTGTCTTTGGGATACGATGGCAGAACAGCAGAGCTCTTCTGAGAGTGAGGCTAGCACTAGCAGCACTGTCTTGAGGCAGAGATCGAGGAAACAAAAGCCTTCTTATGTTTGGGATTATTTTACTTTTCCAGAAGGCCAGCAAAAGGTGAATGCACCCTTAGTTACTTGCAGGCTGTGTAAGCGTGTACTTTCTAGAGGTAATCCTGACAGGAAGTATTCCTTTGGGAATCACACCATGAAGAGACACCTCCAGGATGTACACAGAAGGACACATGGTCATCTTTTTGGAGGTAACTCTTCAGAAAGACGAGCCAGTACATCCACAGCAGCTCAGCCTGGACCATCACCTGCAGGGCTTACTCCTTCTTCTGCAGGTCAGGTGAGCCCTTCATCTGTGGGGGGAGAATCTCCTTTTGCTGGCCCTCTGGAAATGAACCCTCGATTTCGGAAGGTTGATATTCATTGCACATTTTGTAAAGATCTAATTTGCCATAGGGAGACCAGTGTTTCCCTAGTGAACAACAAAATAGATCAGCACATTTGTCGCTTTGAATAATTTTCCCATGCTTCCTTTCCTCTGTCCCTGCATGAACACAACGGTTCTTTTAAGAGCCAACCTTATCTTTCATCTTTTTTTTACATATGTTTTTAAAAACTTTTTTTTATTTTTTTTTACCGTACGCGTACGGTGCGCGTACTTTTTTTTTATTTTTAAAAAAAAACACTAAAAATCATTTATCACATTACATTGTCCTTGAGAGACTACAATTATTATTATTGACTTACCATACTCACTGAAAAAATATTTATTCATTTCTTTTTTTAAGAAATAGTTTTAAAAATGTTTGTAGTTTTCGAAAATTTTCTATATCTATCTGGAAAAAAAGAAAAAAGTATTAATATTTTTTAAACATTTTATAATACAGTACACATATTTACATTTTTTACCAAAAAATCTTTTTGCCTTATTTTTGCTGTTTTCAGAATATATTGCATTTCACTATAAATTGTGAAAGCAATTGCATTCATCATTTTACAGCGGGCAAAAAAAAATACCAATCACAAAGATTGTATTAAAAAAGCCCTGATTCTTTTTTTAATTAAACTTAACATTATAGAAATGCATAATATTGTAAAAAAATATCATCTAATACCAATACTTATTTCTTTAAAATACCGTCTGATATGTTTGTTTCAGAACTATAATCACAATATTATATCTCAAATAACTCCAAAATACATCTGAATTCATTTCCATTAGGCCAAATAGTAATTTTTTTTTTTTTTTTGGAATAAATTTCCAACGGAAATCCAATAAAATTCTAAAGTTTAATTTGTCCAGATCTCACCGATTCTCTGTAACATTTTGGTTCACGAAAATTTTTTGAATAATTTATTTAGTCCACAATAGAATTGGTTACTTTTCCACATGGCCAAATAGTAATTTTTTAAATCATTTTTGAAAAAATTTCCAATGGCAGTCCAATAACATTCAAAAAATTAAAATGTGCAGAAGTTACCGATAATCTCTAAATTATTGGTTTTTCAAAATTGCATTAAAAATTAAAAAAGTCCACATTACAATTGGTTATCTTTCCATTAGGCCAAATGATAATTTTAAAAATCTTTTTTTTACAAAATTGCAATGGTAATCCAGTAAAATGGTAAAATTATTTTGTCCAGATCTTGCCAAGTCTCTCTAAAATTTAGGTTTCAGGAAGATTAGATAGGAATTTGCTAAATCAAAAGGCAAACGTTGTTTGAAAATCAATTGGGAATCATTACACAGTGTCCAGCCTTTTTCACATTTTAGATAAACTGTGTAATGTCCAGAAGTAACAGTAGGTCCATCATGGAAAATTATTGCAACAGTTACAAAAGTTTTTCCTGAAATTGATAATTGCTGTCCTGTAAACTTCTTTATTAAAGTATCCAATTTTGAACCATCAGCTCTACATCGTTGCATCATTAAAATTACATACTGTCCGTATTCCTTTAAAATTAATGTTGAAAACATGTCAGAATTACACTCACCACATTTCATGCTATGATTAGCATCTTTAACTAATTTTGCAAAAGTGACTGTTTTACTCTCTGGCAATGTCAAATAAATAAACCTTTCATTATCAACAATAGAGCCACATATATTATAACAATTATCACAACTATGTTCCCATTTATAAGAGAGACCAAAAAAAATGTCAATGGGAACTCCTTCTTCTTCCACTACCTGAAGAAAATACATCAAAAATTCATGTGCATCTTGCTGTTCATTTTGAGAAAACTGTGTTCGTCCTGAACATACATCTAAAAGTTTTCTAATGTCAGTAGCACTTTCTATTTGAGTTTTATCTTTACTCAACTTTTGAAAAAGGAGACTCAGCTCTGAACAGAATCTTTTTCCCTGATTTACTATTATCTGCTCTTGCAAACTTTCCAGATAAAATGCAACATTCAGCACTACATTTGCGTAGCAGTTGACACCAGAGCTATTTTCAAAATGACATCCTACAACCTGTTCTTCATTTTCCTTTTTCTTTTTGCTTGCAATTACATCACTCCTCTTTTTTTTCCTCTTCTCTACATCTTCACTACAGATATTCTCATTTTTTCTTTTACGAGAAACTACACGTTTCTCCAACACAGGATACTGACCTAAATGAGGAGCATAGCTTCTTCTTAATCTATTATACTCCTTTACACAATTTGTATCAGCACTAACTTTTGATTCTTCAAAGTCTATCATGAATAAACCTGATAATGTTTTGACTCGTGACAAAGCAACATATGCCATACCTTCTTTGAACACAGTTGAACCAATGTTCACAAATGCACAATCTACAGTCAATCCTTGAGACTTGTGAATAGTTACAGCATATGCTAGAGAAAACGGAAACTGCTTCCTACGTACATATAAGTCTTTCACAAGCATAAAACGAACTGTACAACGACAAATATCTTTAACTTCATCTATCTGATCAAATTTTATTTTTAAACATTCAATTCCTTCTTTTTTCTGATAATTAATAAAACCCACAACTCTTCCCATCGCTCCATTAACTAAACCTTTCTCAACATCCAAATTTCTCCTTAAAAACACTCTACAGTTCATGCAAACATATAGATTTTTTTCTAATCCAGCTGTTTTGGAGATGTTCTTCTCTAGTGAGTCCAATTTATTTTTCAGTTTGCCTGTTACTGTGACAGTAATTCTTCCATCCTCAATTTTGTCCACTGCTTCCAATTTCCTGATCTCTTCCTTTTCCAATTTCAAAAGCTCCTCATTGAATATTGAGCATTCACGTAGAGTAGGCATTAAGCAGATGACACTTTTGTTTTCTGCAATGTTCTTGTATATCTTCTCTGCAACTATTTCTTCCTTTGGAAATAAATTATGTAGCAGCCGAGTCTGTAATGCTTTTTTGCCAGCCTCTGTGAGTAGTCCAATCCTGATATCTTTCAGAATAGTTCCATATTCTTCATCGTTTGCTTGCCTCATATTAGTTGTAAGTTCCTTGTACTCAAAGAAGGACCAAATATTTGTATTACCGATACTTCCCAATGACTTCTTCGTGTCTTCATGTGTCACAGTATTAAACACTGGTTGTCCTTTAACTGGAGTAAGTTGCAAAAGATCTCCAAAAACTATGACGTGTTTTCCACCAAATAACACGTCATAGTCTGTCTTCAAAATTTGCTGCATTCTTAAATGCACAAAGGCAAGCATTAAGTTTGATACCATGCTCACCTCATCAATAATGAGAACTTGCATCTTCTTCAATACTCGTGAAACTTCCAAGGATGCTTCTCCAGTTAGCTTGTTGAATTGTATTTTGTTCTCATGCTCCACTGGTAACATTAGCAAACGATGTAAGGTGATTCCTTTTATGTTATATGCTGCTAACCCAGTTGGAGCAGTAACCACACAAGACAAAGTAGAATCCGTTTTTTGCTTTAGGTAGCTTCTGATAACTTTAAATAGGAAACTTTTTCCAGTGCCAGCTTGTCCGCTTACATACATCCTGATTGGATGAAATGATGTGCATGAGCACTCTTTTTTTACATGTAGAAATCCGTGATCAATTTTGTTTTTGATCTCTTCATAAATTTGTTGCTGCTCTTGATTCAGTTGTCTTTCCAAATTTTCTAAGTCTATAAATTCTTCTTGAGCTTGATTCATAGCTGTTTCCACTTCATTCATGGCTATTGATGCTTCATTTTCAACGATTGGTTGTCCTAGGGGATCTTGACTGTGTGTTCCTGAACTTTGGCTGTCCTGAGAACTGTCTCTAGCTATTTCTGCTGCAATTGTAGTTTCCTGTTCAATTTCTTCATTTAACATTTGCAGATAAGTTGTGAATGTATTGCATTGTATGCTGTCTTTGCAAGCATTAAATGAATCCTCATAGCTTTGAAATTCTCCCAGTAGTTCATCCTCTGTACGCCATGGTTTAAACAACTGTAAAAGAGCGTATGCCTCCATTTCCAAACTGTCTTTCTTTTCATATTGCCATTCTACTGAAAGACACCTCCTGAGTGCATCCAGTTCTCCTTTGAAGATGTTCACAGTGTGGATTGTAGGGCACAGCTATGTCTTCTGGAGTGAAAAGTTTGCAGAGAAAACAGGTATGGCGAGAGACCTTGCTTTGCCAAATGTAGACATTAAATGGATTGGTCAGAGAGGGTTAAAGTGGCACCAATTGATGCCATTGGTGAAATCCTTCATTCAAATCCAACACCCTGACCTCATAATAGTGCACTGTGGTGGCAATGACCTATGCACTTTGACTGGGGTAGGTCTGGAAATGCTTATGAAGGACACCTTTGCACAACTGTTTACACTTTTCCCTAAAACTGCCTTTGTGTTTTCCAACATATGTCAAAGGCAAAAATGGAACTGGTCCAATCATTTCTGTCCGCAGATTGACAAAGCAAGAAAGCACGTCAACAAATCTGTTTCTGCTTTCCTCCGTGACTATGGTATGGGTGCCATTTACCACAACAACTTGCGTTATGACATGCAAGACATTTATAGAGGAGATGGTGTGCACTTCAATGATGAAGGGAACAGAGTCTTCCTCTTGAACCTTAGACTCTGCATCGGTACTTACTTGTAGGTACCACTTAAAAAATGACTTCATAAACACAACAGCTCTTTTTAGAGCTCCCTAATTTCTAAACTCTTAAATCTGCTTTTCATTTATTTATTTTTATTTTTTTTACCGTACGCTTACCGTAAGCTTACGGTACGCGTACCCCGTGATTTTTTTTAAAATCAATAAATGTTTTTTTTGTACTTTTCTGTCCTTCTTTGACCCCCTTACAAATGTTAGGGGGTCTGTAACTCTCCTCATTGCCCCCTTTCCTTGTTTTCTCTGTTTTTTTTCTGAGTGAAACACACAAAATGGCGGCCGCCGCTTCCTGGTTTCGGACGATTCGAATGTTTACTAAGATCTATGGGCCAATCAGAATCTCCTTCGCGCACGCCATGTTTCTTCCGTACGCTTACCGTAAGCTTACCGTACGCGTACCCCGTGATTTTTTTAAAAAATCAATAAATGTTTGTTTTGTACTTTACAGTCCTTCTTTGACCCCCTCACAAATGTAAGGGGGTCTGTAACTCTCCTCATTGCCCCCTTTTCTTGTTTTCACTCTTTTTTTTTCTCAGAGTGAAACACAGAAAATGGCGGCCGCCGCTTCCTGGTTTCGGCCGATTCGAATGTTTACTAAGATCTAAGAGCCAATCAGAATCGCGCTCGCGCACGCCACCGTACGCTTACGGTAAGCGTACGGTAAGCGTACCGTAAGCGGGCTCAGATATAAATATTGATTTAAAGGCAATTTTCTCAGAATCTACTGAACAGATTTACACCAAACCTACAAAAGGCACTTCCTTGACCTAGGGACTACCTCTCTGCCAAATTTTGAGTAATTCTGTTCAGCCGTTCGGGCTGTAGCTCGTTCTAAAGGTCCTATGGAAAAATGCATGGGAAAAACGCGTTTTGGGACCCCCCTTTTATCTCAGCCCCCGGTTGACGGATCCCCCCGAGACTTTCAGGGTAGGAGCGGAGCGTAGCGCCCCACCTATTTTGAGAAATTCGTGAGGATTCGTCGACCGGCGCCAAAGTTATTCAAAATAGAATGTTGAGGTTTTCCTATGGAAACGTGGTCCTAACTATAACTACCTACTGGCGACCGCCAGTAGGTAATATATATATATATATATATATATATATATATATATATATATATATATATATATATATATATATATATATATATTTTTTTTTCCCACCAAAAGTGCTCTCTGCAGCGGGAAGTCACTCTACAGCGCTCTGTGTGAAATGCAGCATGCCTTCCTGTATCACCTCACAATCTTCTTGCCAATGCGTTTCTGGGTAACAACCCCTTCTTCATGGGCAGCAAACTTCACAATTGAAGCCTGCATTGTCGTTTCCGGCTTTATTCATTTAGTATGACCGCCCCCAGTGGGCGACTGCATGGTGCAGGTTGTTTCATTGCCTGATGGGACATGAAGTCCCCAATGCGAAAATTATTAACTTAAGTAAGTTCTTGTGCGTTTGTATTAAAAAACGTCATTCTCCTTCGTAGGTAGTGGTACATTCAGGCAAGCTTAATTAGCATATTGAGCGTTGTGCCGATCGTTCTGAAAGGTTCCAAAACTCCAGCCTTCCCAGTTGGTTTTGCAATCCTCCTCCAACTGGCAGTGGTGCTCCTCCCCACGGCCGAGCCGCCGTGCTATATTTTTTCACCAAAAGTGCTCTCTGCAGCGGGAGGTCACTCTACAGCGCTCTGTGTGAAATGCAGCATGCCTTCCTGTATCACCTCACAATCTTCTTGCCGACGCGTTTCTGGGTAACAACCCCTTCTTCATGGGCAGCAAACTTCACAATTGAAGCCCGCATTGTCTTTTCCGGCTTTATTCATTTAGTATGACCGCCCCCGGTGGGCGGTCATACTAAATGAATAAAGCCGGAAATATATATATATATATATATATATATATTCACTGAAAAAACCATAGGTTTCACACACGTTATAGTTAGGAATTAGCATTTAAAAAACCTTGCAAATTCACTGAAAAAAACATAGGTTTCACACATGTTATAGTTAGCTGGACATTTTACTGATAAAAAACCAATGAAATTCCCCCGTTATAGTTACTGTAGGAAACTATAACTCACGCGACCGTAATCCTCTGCTGATGCTAATACTGTATTTAGACACTTATTTGCCCATGTCTTCTTCCATTAAATTTTAGCTATACATATATTACGGTCGCGTGAGTTATAGTTTCCTACAGTAACTATAACGGGGGAATTTCATTGGTTTTTTATCAGTAAAATGTCCAGCTAACTATAACATGTGTGAAACCTATGTTTTTTTCAGTGAATTTGCAAGGTTTTTTAAATGCTAATTCCTAACTATAACGTGTGTGAAACCTATGGTTTTTTCAGTGAATTTGTACGGTTTTTTAAATGCTAAGTTACTTTACGCCATTTGTGGCGTGCGCGCCCACTTAACGCAGTTCGTTCCGTGCGCGCACGGTGCGCTTCGCGCACCGCGTGCCCACGTTACGCTAGATGGGCCATGAACGCACGATGCGCTTCGCGCACCGTGCGCACATGGAGGACATATGATGAGCATCGTTGTGACAGGTAAAATATATGTTTTGTTTAGCTCTATTAAGCCATGCACAAAAGGTGCACTTCGGGCACCTTTTGCACACGGGGTGGGGAGAATGTGGATATATATTTTTTTAAATTATTATTTCTTACCGTACGCGTACGGTAAGCGTAGTCGGCGAAATTTTCAAAAAAATTAAAATTGCCTTTTTTCACTTGGGGGATCGTTGGGGACTCCCTCGACATGGCTAGGTGCTTGGGAGCTGTGTAAACAGCCCCTTTACATGTTTTTGCACTTGGTTTTTCAACCCCCTGTCAGAGTGCGAGAGAGAAAATGGCGGCCGCCGCTTCCTGGTTTCGACCGATTCGAATGTTTACTAAGATCTAAGGGCCAATCAGAATCGCGCTCGCGCACGCCACCGTACGCGTACGGTAAGCGCACCGTAAGCGCACCGTAAGCTGGCTCAGATATATATATTGATTTAAAGGCTATTTTCTCAGAATCTACTGAACAGATTTACACCAAACCTACAAAAGGCACTTCCTTGACCTGAGGACTACCTCTCTGCCAAATTTCAAGTAATTCTGTTCAGCCGTTCGGGCTGTAGCTGTGTCTAAAGGTCCTATGGAAAAATGCATGGGAAAAACGCGTTTTGGGACCCCCCTTTTATCTCAGCCCCCGCTTGACGAATCCCCCCGAGACTTTCAGGGTAGGAGCAGAGCGTAGCGCCCCACCTATTTTGAAAAATTCGTGAGGATTCGTCAACCGGCGCCAAAGTTATTCAAAATAGAATGTTGCGGATTTCCTATGGAAACGTGGTCCTAACTATAACTACCTACTGGCGACCGCCAGTAGGTAATATATATATATATATATATATATATATCATACGCTGTCTACACAGCCGCCTGCGGTTTGGTGTGTAATCCTGACGTGTGAGGCTCCTCTAAAGGGTAACCTTCTGCGTATGATATATATATATATATATATATTACCTACTGGTGGTCGCCAGTAGGTAGTTATAGTTAGGACCTATTTTCCATAGGAAATCCGCAACATTCTATTCCCAATAAGTCTGGCGCCGGTTGATGAATCTTCGCAAAATTTTCCACACTTTTGGCCAGCTCTGGTCCGCTCCTATCCTCAAAGTTTCGTGGTGATTCGTCAAGCGGGGGCAGAGAAAAAAGGGGGGTCCCATGCATATTCCCATAGGACCTGTTGACGCAGCTACAGCCCGAACTGCTGAACGAAATTACACCAAATTTGGCAAGGAGGTAGTCCTCAGTTCAGACTCGTGCCTTTTGCATAAATGGTGTAAATCTGTTCAGTAGTTCCTGAGAAAATTAGACTAAAAAAGATAGATATATCTATGGCCTCGGAGGATCTGCGCACCCGAAGTGCACCCTAAGCGCACCCTCCCCGAACCGAGCATGCACCCTCCCAATCACGCGCTGAATGCTAATTGGCTGTCAAGGGTCTGTCTACATTTGAAACCAGGAACTGTTGGCAGCCATTTTGAACCTCGGTAGAAGCGAGGCTGAAGAAGTAAGGGGAATAAGTGTTTAAAACATATAAAGGGGGCAGGGTAGAAATACTCTGACCCTCTAGTGTTGCTTAGGGGGTCCCAGAAGGACCCCCTGGGGCCCCCTTTTAAAAAAAAAAAATCGGCGAAATGTGCGCAGATCCGGCCGAATTAAAAAAAAAAACGATGCGCGGTCTTTCGCGCTTTGTTAATAATTAGCCCCCGGGGGTAAAATATTTGAAAATTAATAGGGGGAGGGGGGCTGCGTCGCCCCCCTCCTGGAGCCTTCGAGGGCCCTGGGGACTGCCACCCCCCAGGGTCGGCTCCTACAGTGTCCTGGGGTGCCCACCCCCACCCTCCCATAGTAAACTTTGTTAGGATTTTGAAAGAGAGAACAGGGAAACCTGCTCTCTCTTTCAAAACCCAAACGATATTGCTTTTCCACACGGGGAGCTGCATGTCAGCATCTCCCCATGTGGAAAAGCAATGCCGGCTCCCGAAGGACGCGGGAAGCCGTCTGGGACCGTGGGGGCGTTGGGGCTCCCCCCATGGTCTCCAATGTTTTTTTTTATAAGCCCCGGGGGATGGGGTCCACTGGGGATAATAAAAATTAGTGATAGGGGCTAATTTTTTTTTACTGTAAAATTAGGAGTTGCGCATCCTAACGCGCATCCTATCGCGTTGGGTGCACGGTTTCTCTCTCGTTGGGTGAGCGGTTCCTAATGCGTTGGGTGCGCAGATCCAATGAAAAAAAACTGACATTTTGGGGAGATAAACATCAAGCTTAAGTGTTTTGTTCTTGAGTGGCTCTAAAAAGAGCCGTTGTGTTCATTGAGAGTTTTTGGTACTTATAAGTAAGTACCCATACAGAGTCTAAAGTTGTTGAGGAAGACTCTGTTTCCTTCATCAGTAAAGTGTACTCCATCTCTCCTATACATCTCTTGCATATGAAAGCACAGATTGTTATTGTAAATGGACCCCATTCTATAGTCTCGGAGAAAATCAGAAACAGATTTATTCACATGTTTCCTAGCTTTCTCAATTTGTGGACAAAAATGATTGGACCAGTTCCATTTCTGCCTTTGGCATATGTTAGAATACACAAAGGCAGTTTTGGGAAAAAGCGAAATCAATTCTGCAAAGGTGTCCTTCATAAGCATTTCCAGACCTACCCCAGTCAAAGTGCCTAGGTCATTGCCACCAGAGTGCACTATTATGAGGTCAGGGTGTAGGATATGCATAAAGGATTTTACCAATGGCATCAATTGGTGCCTCTTTAACCCTTTCTGTCCAATCCATTTAATGTCTACATTTGGCAAACTTAGGTCTTTGTGAATGCCTTTGTTTTCTGCATACCTTTGGCTCCAGAAAATATAGCTGTGTCCCACAATCCACACTCTAAGCATCTTGAAGGGAGGTCTGGATGCACTCAGATGGTCTCTGTAAATGAAATGGCAGTTTGAAAAGTAAGATTTTTCTAAAATGGTGGCTAAAATGCAGTTTTGAAAAAAGACAAGAAATCATTGGTTGTTTGACAACCTTCTACACTGAAAGGTAGGGTGCATGTTTCTGTTTTTTAAATGCATGATTCTTATTGGTTAACAAAAAGTGAGTGAAAGGAACATTATATATGATAAGCTGATATGTTGAAAAGCCAAGCACGCTTGCTGTTTTGATTAGCAACATTGTGTGCTGACCTTGTGACCGGTGCGCTCAGTTCAGTGTTCCATGACCTGTTTCTATGGTAACAGGCAGAAGGCAGATTGGGGGTAGGGTTCAAATTTATGTCATTTGGAAAGGGTTGAAATGTTTAACCAATAGAAATGTGTGTTTGCTTTTGAATTTATGTGGGAAGGAATGTGATTTGATGTTTACATGTATATGTGTGGAAAATGAGAGGGAAACTTTGCCATTCTTTGGTTTTGCTGACAGGTGCACAGTGCAGAGATTCTGTATAGGAAAATCTGGTGTGTGACTGATATACTTCTTAATCTATAAAACAACTTGAAAGTTGAGTTATTTAATTGTGAGGGGATGTATGTGCTGCATTTTGATTTTAATCAGACTAATGTATTTTTCCTGGTAAAGTGCAGGGAGTACTTTTTTTTGTCTACAATCTTGTTGACAGTGTGTGTGCATGTAGAAATCATTGTGATAAGCATTTGTTTTTTTCATGTCTTTGCAGAAAGATAACTGTGCTGTTTTTATATTTTGGTACAATTAGAAATCCGTCATTGTTTATAAATTTGCAAAATGAGTCATGTTTCTACACTAAAATGTAGTATTCGTAGACTAAGAAATTAGTTTTGGTATAGTGCAAGGGATAGTGTTGTTTGTCTAGGATCACACAGTGAGTCTGTGTGCATTTAGGAATCATTTTGAGAGAAACATTTTGGTACTAATCTGTAGTAGTAGATTTTTTGCAATGTGTGCAGTCACCTTAGATCTTGTAGACTAGTAAATGTGTTTTGTACAATGGATCGTTGTCTGTCTACAATCATACTGTGAGTCTGTGTGTATTTGGGTAAGCATTGTAAGAGAAGCATTTGGTAAAATTATGTATTTGCTGACAGACAATTGTTTTAAAACCTGTCATGTTGTCAAGTTGTAGTAGCATTAGAAGCCAGTCTTTGCTTGTGCATTGATAAAATGAGTCAGACTTTGACACTAAAGTGCAGTACTTAAATATGTAGATTGTTTGCTGTCCCCTTACCCCTTCCATAGTAGTGAATGAGTTTTGGTTAACTCCTAGGATAGTGTTGCTTGTCTAGAATCACACTGTGAGTGTGTGTGCATTTGGGAACCACTGTGAGAGAAGCATTTGGTAACATCGTGTATTTGCTGACAGATAACTGTTTTAAAACCTGCCTTGTTGTCAAGTTTTAGTAGCATTAGAAGCCAGTCTTTGCTTGTGCATTGATAAAATGAGTCAGGCTTTGACACTAAAGTGCAGTTCTTAAATATGTAGATTGTGTGCAGTCCTCTTTCCCCTTCCATAGTAGTGAATGAGTTTTGGTAAACTCCTAGTGATAGTGTTGCTTGTCTAGAATCACACTGTGAGTCTGTGTGCATTTGGGAACCACTGTGAGAGAAGCATTTGGTAACATCATGTATTTGCTGACAGATAACTGTTTTAAAACCTCTCATTTTGTCAAGTTTTAGTAGCATTAGAAGCCAGTCTTTGCTTATGGATAGATAAAATGAGTCAGGTTTCACACTGAAGTGCAGTACTTTAATATTTAGCTTGTGCGCAGTACCGTTACCCCTTCCAGACTAGTGAATGTGTTTTGGTAAACTCCTAGGATAGTGTTACTTGTCTACAATCACACTGTGAGTCTGTGTTCCTTTCGGGTAAGGATTGTGAGAGAAGTATTTGGTAACATTGTGCATTTGCTGACAGATAACTGTTTTAAAACCTGTCATGTTGTGAAGTTTTAGTAGCATTAAAAGCCAGTCTTTGGTTATAATAATAATCCACATTTGTAAAGCGCGAACAATCACCCGTAAGGGTCTCTAGGCGCTGGGGGCCGTCAGGAAGATTAAGCAAGCTATTGCCCAGAGTCACATGGTGCTGGACTAATCTGCCTCTGGCGCCGGGGATCGAACAGTGATCCACAGATTCTGGAGTCAGTCGCCCTGGCTGCGGCGCCACGATGAGTCAGGCTTTGACACTAAAGTGCAGTACTGAAATATGTAGATTGTGTGCAGTCCCCTTACCCCTTGCTCAGTAGTGAATGAGTTTTGGTAAACTCCTAGGGATAGTGTTGCTTGTCTAGAATCACACTGTGAGTCTGTGTGCATTTGGGAACCACTGCGAGAGAAGCAGTTGGTAAAATTATGTATTTGCTGACAATTGTTTTTAAACCTGTCATGTTGTCAAATTTTAGTAGCATTAGAAGCCAGTCATTGCCTATGCATTGATAAAATAAGTCAGGCTTTGACACTAAAGTGCAGTACTTAAATATGTAGATTGTGTGCAGTACTTTTACCCCTTCTAGACTAGTGAATGAGTTTTGGTAAACTCCTAGTATAGTGTTGCTTGCCTAAAATCACACTGTGAGTCTGTGTGCATTTGGGTAAGGATTGTGAGAGAAGGATTTGGTAACATCGTGTATTTGCTGACAGACAACTGTTTTAAGACCTGTCATGTTGTCAAGTTTTAGTAGCATTAGAAGCCAGTCTTTGCTTATGCATTGATAAAATGAGTTAGGCTTTGACACTAAAGTGCAGTACTTAAATATGTAGATTGTGTGCAGTCCCCTTACCCTTTCCACAGTAGTGAATGAGTTTTGGTAAACTCCTAGAGATAGTGTTGCTTGTCTAGATACACACTGTGAGTCTGTGTGCATTTGGGAACCACTGTGAGAGAAGCATTTGGTAACATCATGTATTTGCTGACAGATAACTGTTTTAAAACCTGTCATGTTGTCAAGTTTTAGTAGCATTAGAAGCCAGTCATTGTTTATGCATTGATAAAATGAGTCAGGCATTGACAGTAAAGTGCAGTACTGAAACATGTATATTGTGTGCAGTCCCCTTACCCCTTCCACAGTAGTGAATGAGTTTTGGTAAACTCTTAGGGATAGTGTTGCTCGTCTAGAATCACACTGTGAGTCTTTGTGCATTTGGGAACCACTGTGAGAGAAGCATTTGGGTACTTCATATCTTTGAATACGCATAACTGCTTAAAAACTTTCCTGTTCTGGTAGAATTAGAAGGCAGTCATTGCTTATGTTTTCACCCAGGAACTGTCCTTGCAATACTGTAAACATTCAGTTAATATTCAAGTAGTAACAGAGTGAGGCAGGCCTTAGCACATGCATTGATTCAAATGCTTATCCACTATGCATGCATGTCTCTAACCATCTACACAGTTCTCTTTTACACCTTTAATTCCACAGTCAGTATCCATACACTTCAAGCAAACACCCTGTCACTCCCCACGTACTCCTCTAGTGACCCATTCAGCAGCATATACTAAACCATTCACTTCGCCAAAACCCAAACACCTATAAATTCACTCAGGCACTCTCTTTGCAGTACTCTCATCATTCAGTCAGTATCCAAGTACTCATGCAGCGAGCCAGGCCTTACAACATGGACTGCTTCAAACCCCTATCCAGTATGCATACAGGCCTCTAGTCACCTACACACTTGTCTTTCACTTCTTTAATTAACTAGTCAGTATCTATATACTTCAATAAACATCCTGTCACTCATCTTGCACTCATCCAGTGACTGATCCAGTACCATGCACTAATCGTTTTACTGCGCTAAAACTGAAAAACTTAAAAGTTTTACCCAGGCACTCTCCTAGCAGTAGTCCAATGATTCAGTCAGTTTCCAGGTACTCATGTAGTGAACCATGCATTACCACATAGATGGCTACAAATGTCTATACAGTATGCATGCAGTCTTCTAACACACTATACACTTGTCTTTAACAGCTTCAATTCCCCAGTCAGTATCCATGTACTTTCAACAAACGTCCTGTCACTCCCCTTGCAATGTTCCAGTGACTTATTCAGCACCATGTAGTAATGCATTCACTGCGCCAAAACTGAAACACTTGTAAATTCATCCAGGTACGCTTCTTGCAATAGTCTAATCAGTCAGTCAGTACCTAAGTACTAATGGAGTGAGGCAGGCCTTAGCACATGGATTGATTCAAATGTGTTTCCAGTATGCATGGAGGCCTCTAACTACCAACACAATTGCCTTTCAGACCTTCAATTTCTCTGTCAGTATCTATAAACTCCAATAAACACTCTGTCACTTTAATTGCACACCTCCACTGACTCATTTGGCAGTAAGTACTAACCTATTCACTGCACTGGAATCCAAAATATTAAAAAGATTCACCGAGTCACTCTTTTTGTAGTACTCTAATGATTCAGTCAGTACTCAGGTAGTTTTGCAGTGATCCAAGTGTTACTCTATGGACTGTTTCAAACGTCTATCCATTATGGATGTAGGTCTCTAGCCACCTACATACTTGTCTTTCACATCTTCAACATCCCAGACAGTATTCATACAGTTCCCGCAAACACTCTGTCACTCTCCTTACACTTCTCCAGTGACCCATTCAGCACCATGTACTAATCCATTCACTGCACCGACAGCCAACCACTTATACATTCACCCAGGCACTCTCCTTGCGGTACTTTAATCATTCAGTCAGTACCCAAGTACTCATGCAGTGAGGCAGGCCTTAGCACACAAATTGCTTTAAATGCCTATCCACTATGCATGCAGTCCTCTATACCACCTACACACTTGTCTTTCACACCTTCAATTCCCTAGTCAGTATTCATACACTTCTAGCAAACACCCTGCCAGTCGCCTTGCAGTCCTCTAGTGACCCATTCAGCACCATGGACTAATCCATTCACTGTGCCAAAACCCGAACACTTATAAATTCACCCAGGCACTCTCCTTGCAGTACTCTAATCATTTAGTCAGTATCCAAGTACTATTGGAGTGAAAAAACGGCCTTAACATATGGATGGATTCAAACATGTGTCCACTATGCATGTAGGCCTCTAATCACCTACACACTTGTCTTTCACACCATTAATATCTATGTCAGTATTCATACACTTCTAGGAAACACCCTGTCACCCACCCAGTGTGTCTCCTTATGGTATTGTAATCATTCAGTCAGTTAGCATATAGTCTTTTAGTGAGGCAGGCTTTAGGGCATGAACTGCTTCAAAGTAGTATGCACTATGCATGTAGTGTTTTAACCATCTTCACACTTGTGCTTCAGGGCTATAGTTTCTTAGTCCGTTTTTATATATAATGTGTTTCTACAGTAATAGAATAGTATATATTTGAAAGTTATTAATATACTTTTATTTGTGATTCTTTTCTAAAGATACTGTTTTTCAACATTAAAATAGAGAAATCATGCCAGAAAAAAAAGAAAAAGAAAAGAACAGAGACAGGAGAATTACTTGAAGAAACATCAACCACAAGTATTGAATGTACTAGATAATGTGGCTAAAAAGAAAAAATCTTCTGGTAAGATCACAAAGCAATTTATTAAAAATGTTTGTAGGAGCAAACAGAATGTACAGAATGCTGAAACCACTGAGAATGTTTCAACTAGAAAAAAAATCAAAATAAGAGGAAAAGCAAAAAAACAAATGTTCAGTCAAAGGAGACAAAGTATGCTTAAAGAAGGCAAAATCAGTATAAGGAATTACGCCCAAAAATATTTTACAAGAGAGTAGTACATAATTTGCTGGAAGATGTGAAGAAAAATAAAAAGAGAGCTCAATTTTATAAAAAGAAGAAGCATATTGAAAACATTGTTGAAAAGGCTTTTGAAGTAAAAAGGAAACTATTCATTTTAGTATTAAACAGAATTCGATCACTAGATAAACCAATCAATTTAATGAAGGCCAAAAGTAGGAGGAAAAGAGTAATTAATAGAAAAAAAATTTGCAAGGTTTTTTTGGGAGAATGGAAACACAGTTCCAGTTCAGAGCATGAAGAGAGTTATTTACAGAGCAAAAAAATTACTTTTTGCAGTTGACACCAGTGGTAGAGGTTATGAAGTTAGAGATGGTTGTCCAATTGAGAAAGAGAAAATGGTTGAAAGAAATGCAGAAGAAGTGATAGCTGGTGAAGTTCTAGGGAGACGTCCTAAACACCCTGTGTATACTTGTGATTGCAGTAGTATTTGTAGTGTACGACAGGAATCTATTGATAAATTATGTAGTTTTTTACGAGCATATGGTAAAAAAAGTGTTCAACGAAAGATTAAGGTGTTGCAAGGACTAGACCCTTGCAGAGTGAGAAAAAATACTGTTTTGCAAGGTCATTCTCTGGCTTGTCTTTCTAGGAAAGTTTGTGAAAGTGTTTTTCACCATTTCAGGATGCTGGCAGTACATCAGACTCAAATGCGGAAGTTAGTGAGAAGATTGTATTATGCGAAAAGTCCAGCACTAAAGTTAAATGAGTTGAACAGTGCTCTTTTGCGTGGCTCAGTATCAGATGTGAAGAAGGTTTGTGATGAAATTGAGTTTTGTTACTGTGGTCCTCAGCAAGAGAGTGCAGAAATTGACACATTAGTAGAACAAAATGTTGAAGACAATGTAGAACCCGTAATTACAAAACATTTTGAGGATGAAATCACAAAGTTTACGGTAATTTCAGGTGAAAGACCAAATGTTTCTTGTATTTGTTGTCGGCGAATTCACTATAAAAATCAGACTAGGGGTGTCAATCTGTATTTAAAAAGTGAAATAGAAGATAATGAAAAGTGGATGGAATTTGCAACTCATTTGTTGGTAGAGGATTGTTTTGTTTTGGGATCTGAGCAGCGTATTTGCAAATATTGGTATAACAAATTAGATGAGAATAAATGCCTTCTAGAGCTGTTCATAATAATCTAGAGTGGTTGCTATTCCTCCAGAGCTGATAGATTTAAATACGTATGACAGAGCTGATAGATTTAAATACGTATGAATCTATTCTCATTCAATGTGTTCACCCATTTTAGGCTATTGTTCGTATGGAGCCTAAAACAGGTAAATTACCTCCATCAGAGTTGCAAAGAGGATTGAAACGAAGAGTTGTGTATTTACCGTTAGATTTAAGGAAAAATATTGAAACTATTGGTGTAGACCATGCAGAAAATGAGCCACTAGTCATTCTAGTTAATGGTGTTCCTACTAAGAATAAGAAAATCTGGCAAGAGTTAGTGGATGTTAGAAAAGTGCAAAAGGCATCATTGTATCTGTTAAAAAATAATGAGTACTATAGAAATGTGTTTGTAGGAGAAGAAGAAATAGATTTAGCAGAAGATACTGAAACATTAAGTGGAAAAATTGAAAAAGTGGACATGTCCAGATGTGAAGAAATCTATGAACATTACAGTGTACATCCACTGAATTCCAAAGAGGTGATGGGAAATACAATTGAGTTGTTCCAAATGAAAAATGCAACAGGAAGTCCCATGAGTGTATGGGAAGAGAGCTTGGAAGCTCGTTGTTTCCCGCAGTTGTTTCCTACAGGAAAAGGTGGACGATATGATGAACGTCCTGTGCAGATTCCTGCATCTGAATATCGGACAACAAGATTATATGCAGAAGATCCAAGATTTCGACAATGTATCCCTTATATGTTTCATCTTCTGTTTGAAAGTGACTTGTCTGGACTTTCATATGCAGTAAAGCACATTTTAAAAACTGGAATGCATCTGCAAAATGTAACTGCAAAGGATTTGATGTATAAAGTGCATCAGAGAGATGATCATTTAGAATCTCAGTTGATTAATCTGATGGCATGTCTGCGTGGGACTAATGAATATTGGTATTGTCCTCATGGAGAACTGAAATGTATGCTACGGAACTTGGGAACTCCTACAACATGGTTTGTTACACTAAGCTGTGATTTACTTGAATTTCTTCGAGAGGCAAATTCCAATATAAAAAATATTGAATACAAGACACCTGGAGAATTGTGCTCATTGGATCCTGTTAATGTATGCAGATATTTCAATCATAGATTTAAAGCTATGATGTCTTTCATCTGCAATAAAAAGAATCCTCCTCTTGGAGAAGTTGTGGATTTCTTTTTGAGAAAGGAGTATCAAGCAAGAGGTGCTCCTCATATACATATGTTGTTATGGATCAAGGACGCCCCCAAATTTGGAACAGATTCAGATGAAACTGTTTTGTCTTTCATTGAAGATTATGCCACATGTGCTGTACCCAATAGCAGAGAACATAAAAACTTAAAACAACAAGTCTTACGATTCCAAAGCAATCGATGTGGAAAATACTGTCGACGAAAGTACAAGTCAAAGGATAAGTTCTATACCAAATTTCGTTTTGGATTTCCACGTCCTGTATTATCCAAAGGAAGAGTGAACAGTTTTATGTCAGCTATGCAACATACCATCACAAGAAAGTCTCCGAAAAATACCTACAACTTAAGAAGAAGTGAAGAATCAAAATACATAAATGACTACAATCCAGTTATTTTATCCATGTGGAATGCTAACATGGATATTCAGTATGTTGCGGACAATTCCATTGCTGTTGCACGATATGTAACATCCTACATTACTAAATCAGAAAAGACGGAATTGAAAGAAATGTGGGAAGAGATTTCTCATGAGAAGACTCTAAGTAAAAAATTATTCAGTTTCAGTTTGAAGATGTTATCGCATCGTGAAATGTTCAGATCGGTTATCATCTGCAAGTCTATATTCCAAAAGTAGAAGAATCATTTGGGTGAGTCCAGGTCTTGCAGGAATGCGAAATCGGGCACTGAAATTGAATATTTAGTAGGGGTGGGCGGAATTTGCGAAATCCACTTTCGCAAATTATCGCGAAAATGTTAAAAATTATCGCAAACACGCGGAAATATCGCGAAGATGCAGAAGTTTTTTTCCCGCATGTTCGCGAGATTTTCTGCATGGTTGCGGCTCGCCAACTTACCCATGTGGTTGCTCGCCGGCGCGGCCATCTTGTTTTCAGTTGTCTCGCGGTGCATGATCACGTGAAGAAAGATGTGATCGCGCAACGCATGACGTTACTGCGGGCGCGAACTGTCGCGAGACAGCGCAAATGGCTAAAAACAATACAACATCTCATGGAGAACGCGACCGGATCAAGAAAACTTGTCGGCGAACGCAGGGATTCAGGTAAGGCGATCGCACGCGCGCGCGAGAATGTATTATTTTACAGCGCGAGCAAGAACCAAATTATCGCTAAGCTGCAGAATGCGGAAATTTTGACATTTTCGCGCTTTCCGCGGAACGCGAAAATGTCAAATTATCGCAATTTCCGCGAACGGAACGAAATTTTAGCCCAGGCCTAATATTTAGCAGAAAAAGAACCAGTAAGTACAGATATTTTGAAAACGAATATGTTGGACACATATTACCCAAACAGAAGTCATCATCTTTAGAAAATGTTTCTCTATGAAGTGCTGCAAAACTACATTTTTAAACGGAATACTACAGAGAACATCAATGATGGAAAATATGCAGTGATTGGTTCTGAAGGATGTCTGGTGAAACAAAGGAAAGGAAATTTAATTAATCACAGGAAACTGAGTTGCGACACTGCTGATAAAAGGGAATTTTACTATTTAGCCCTTTTGCAAATGTTCAAACCATGGCATTCAGAACTGGAAATACTTGGAGATTTTCAGAGCTATGAAGATTCATTTAATGCTTATAAAGATAGCATACAATGCAGTGCTTTTGCAAATTATGTGAAAATGTTGAATGATAAAATTGATCAAGAAGCTACAATTGCAGCTGAGATTGCTAGAGACAGTTCTCAAGACAGTCAAAGTTCTGCTGCACTGAGTCAAGATCCACCTGGACAACCAATTGTTGAAAATGAAGCAGCAACTGCCATGAATGAGGTAGAAACAGCAATGTATCAAGCTCAAGAAGATGTAATACAGTTAGAAAACTTGGAAGAATAACTAAATGTTGAACAGAAACAAGTATATCAACAAGTGAAAGAGCACATTGACCATGGATTACTTCATGAAAAGAAAGGATGCTCATGTACATCATTTCAACCTATCCGAATGTATGTGAGTGGTCAAGCTGGAAGCTGGAACAGGAAAAAGTTTCTTAATTAAAGTAATTACAAGTTATCTGCAAAAAACAACTGAGTCGCATTTGTCTTGTGTTGTCACTGCTCCAACTGGGTTGGAAGCACATAACATTAAAGGAATTACTTTACATTGTTTACTAATGCTACCAGTAGAGCATGAGAACAAATTGGAATACCACAAGCTATCTGGAGAAGCTTGTTGTGAAGTTTCAAGAGTCTTGAAGAAAATGAAACTTCTCATTATTGATGAGGTGAGCATGGTCTCAAACTTGATGCTTGCCTTTGTGCATTTAAGATTGCAGCAAATTCTTAAAACAGAGTATGACGTGTTATTTGGAGGAAAACACGTCATAGTTTTTGGAGATCTACTGCAACTGACTCCGGTAAAAGGACAACCGGTATTAAAAACACTTGCACATGAAGATACCAGAAAGTCTCTTGGTAGTGTTGGTAATGTGAACATTTTGACTAATTTTGAATACAAAGAACTGACAACAAATATGCGACGGGCAAATGATGCTGAATATGGAAGTATTCTTCAAGATATAAGAATTAGAATTCTTACAAAACATGGCAAACAAGCTTTGGAAAGTCGATTACTTTGCAATGTCTTTCCAAATGAAAATGTAGTTCCTGCAAAAGTGTACATGAAAATTGCTGAAAATAAATCAGTGATCTGTTTAATGCCAACACTGCGCAGTGTTCCATATTCAACGAAGAACTATTGATACTGGAAAATGAAGAAATTATTAAAATGGAAGCCATCGATAAAATAGAGCATGAAGGAATCACTATTATTTTGACGGGAAAGTTGAAAACAAAACTGGATTCTTTAGAAAAAAAATATTTAAAACAGCTGATTTAGAAAAGACACTGTATGCGTGTGTAAACTGTCAGGTAATTTAAGGCGTAATTTGGATGCAGAAAAAGGGTTAGTTAATGGCGCAATGGGTAAAGTGGTAGATTTTGTTAATTATCAGAAAAAAAAAGGAATTGAATTTTTAAAAATTAAATTTGATCAGATTGAAGATGTTAAAGAAATTGGTCATTGTTCAGTTCGTTTTTTGCTTGTTAAAGATTTATATGTTCGTAGGAAACAATTTCCATTTTCTCTGGCATATGCAGTGACTATTCAAAAATCTCAAGGATTACGTGTAGACAGTGCATTTAAAGAGGAAATGGCATATGTTGCTTTGTCGCGAGTCAGAACATTATCTGGCTTGTTTTTGATTGATTTTGATGAGACAAAGGTTACTGCAGATGCAAACTGTGTAAAAGAGTATAATAGGTTAAGAAGGGTGTATGCTCCTAATTTAGGTCAATATTTCCTGTATTTGAAAAGCGTGAGATTGGTCGAAAAAGACGGTTTGAGAATATCTGTTCTGAAGGTGTCGAGAAGGGTATAGAACAAGATAATGTTGTGATTGCAAGTAAAAAGAAATTGGACACTGTTAAAGAGGTTGTTAGTTATCAGTTTGAAAATAGTTCAGGTGTCAACTGCTATGCTAATGTAGTGGTCAATGTTGTTTTTTATCTTGAAGGTTTGCAAGAACAAATTATGCAGAATCGGCAAAAAAAATGTTTTTGTTCTTTGTTGCATTCAGACAACAGATACAAGTAAAATACAATCTGTTTCAGATGTTCGTAATCTTTTGGATGTGTGTTCTGGTTCCACACAATTTACACAAAATATCCAACAAGATGCTCAGGAATTTTTAATGTATATGCTTACCATTTTTGAAAATGAAGGTGTAGAAATAGAAAATATTTTTGGCCTTTCTTACAAATGGGAACATCATTGTGAAAATTGCATGTATACATGTTCCACTAATGTAGATACTGAAAGATTTCTGTATTTAACATTACCAGACTGTAAATCAGTGTCTTTCAATAAATTAGTTAAAGGTGCAAATCAAAACATGGAGTGTAGCCAATGTAAATCAGAAATGTTATCCACATTATTTTTAACAAAATATGGACAATACAAAATTTTAATGAGGCAACGCTGTACAGCTGATGGAAGAAAATTGGATACTTTAATAAAGCAGTTTGTAGCAACACAAGTATCAATATCAGGAAGAACTTTTGTAGCAATTGCAATAATTTTCCATAATGGTCCTTTCACCACATCTGGACATTACACTGCCTATCTGAAATGTGACAAAGGCTGGACACTTTGTAATGATTCCCAGTTGGTTTTCAAACAACGTTTGCCTAGGGAATTACCAAATTCCTACCTCATATTTTTAAAGTCAAAGTTTTAGGAAGATAGTTCACTCTCTGAGAAATGTATTATTATAATTTAATAGGACTACCATTGGACAAATTACATAAAAGGAGTGCAAAAATACCATTTGGCCTCAAGGAAGGGTATATGTTTGAATTATGGAGTTTTTTGTGCTCATTGATTCGGTGAATATTTTTAAGCGACAACATTTACAGTTTTTATAAGTTAAACTTAGAACATTTTGTCAGCCATAAGCATTTCATATATGTTTGATTTGTATCTTGTGGTATTTTACTGAGAATAGCATGTTGGTTCTTTTTAAACAATCTTTTTGATTGGGTTTTTTTTGCCCGCTGTTAAGTGATGAGTACGATGGAAATCACTATTTCTAGTGAAATTCAATATATTCTGAGAACAGCAAAAAAGGCAAACAAATTACTTTGTTGAAATTATGCTGTGTTGTAAAAAATGTATTATTACATGTTATAACTATTTTTTCTTTTCTTTACAGATCCTAATTCTAAAATAAGCAGTTTACATCACTTTTTCTTGCAAAAAAAATCTGAAAAAAATGTACACCATTTTTAATTTCTATTACTGTGAAGGTAAGTTTAACTAAGTATTAATATGCAGAATGGGCAGATCTGCAAGAACATACAAAGACTGAACAAGTTTTTAAAAACACTCTGTTTATACCGATGTAGTTTTGAAATCTCTCTGTTACCGGATATTATGTGACCTCCAAAAAAACAGATTTGAGTGGTTCATAATATTTCCCATTGTATCTATTGAAGGACGGCAATCATTTCAATCATTCTTCTTTCAGTATCTTTGCAGACAAAACTCTGTGCTTACCTTAAATTATTCAGAAGCAATTTTAAAACAGAAATATGTCACTTTTTGTAACATAGTTATTGCGCAAGACACTCTTTCATTTTACAAAGAGAGGAAAAGGCGCTCTGTGTACTTTTTCTACTCCATATAAATACAACCTCATCATACGCACCACTTTGCGTTGAAAGGTTGTTCTGTAAGTGTTGTTGTGTATGATTGCACTGAATACTCATAGAACAAGACACATCTCCAGATTTATCAGAAATCATAAATCTCTATATGTGTGTGAATGTCATTTGAGATGTCATCAGTGATGTTATCAGTGATTTCACTGACCATGTCATGAGTGATGTAATATGTGATATCATCAGCAGTGCATTGCGGGGGCACGAGTCATAGTTAGCTGAACTAACTATAACGGGTGAATTTCTAGGGTTTTGTATGAGGGAAATGTCCAGCTAACTATAACGCCCCTGAAACCTATGTTTTTTTTAGTGAATATAATATATATGTATTCCCAATATAATGAAATGCTGGTGAACCGGAAAGATCAAGGCTTACTAGAATGGGACGAGTTTCGTAGCCTGTATTGTAAACATCCTAAACTACCAATTTTGTATCTGCTCCCTAAATTACACAAACATTATCAAAAACCCCCGGGCAGACCTATTGTGTCTTCTATGGGTTCTCAACTTGAAGTTACATCCAAGTTCATTGATCATTATTTACGTCCTTTTGTTAGTGCTTTACCTGCATATCTCAAGGACACTACTCATTTTCTAACACTAATTGATGGTGTAGTATGGGAGAAAGATTTTTTGCTGGTTACCTTAGATGTAACCAGCCTTTATACCAGCATACCGCATGACCTGGGGATCCAGGCCATAAGGCACTTCTTAAGAGCTAGATCGATTTCATTGCTGGCACACACTGAAATGTTGGTAGAAATGATCAGATATTGCTTGACAAATAACTATTTTTTGTTCAATCAAAACACATACAAACAAACACAAGGGGCAGCGATGGGCACCTGCTTCGCCCCCAGCTATGCGAATTTATACATGGGCTGGTGGGAGGAGCAGGTGTTCCATTGCTGGGAAAGCCATGGGGACAACATTGTCACATGGGCTAGATTTATAGACATATTCCTAATCTGGAGAGGGGATGAGAAGTCGGCTAAATCATTTATTGATTCCCTTAATAACAATTACAGAAATTTACATTTTACCTCTCAGATAAGTCATTGTAATATTGTGTTTTTGGATGTGGAAATATCAGTATTTAACAATACATTAGGTACCAAACTACACAGAAAGCAAACTGCCGGTAATAGTCTTCTAAATGCCCAAAGTGCTCACCCGTCTAGCTTGATCCAAAGCATTCCTTATGGGGAGTTAATCAGAGCCAAATGCAACTGCAGCACAGCAGAAGAGTATGAAGAGGAAAAAAGAATTATGAGTGCCAGATTTAAACAACGTGGGTACAGCGAAAAAACCATTAAACAAGCTATATCCAAGGCAGATGCACTGATTAGATCAGATCTATTACGCCAGAAACCAATGTTATCTGAATCTACTGATTCAGTTAGGTTCATAACTACCTTCTCAAAAAGTGCGTTCAAGATCAGACAACTATTTGAAAAAAACTGGCATATCCTTAAAAGTGATCTAGTTCTCAGCGGATATCTAAATGATACCCCGCAGATAACTTTTCGGAGAAGTAGATCCTTGAAAGATGATTTATGCAAGAATGCCATAACTGCTAAAGAATCAAGTCAGTCCAAAAATTATACAGGCTTTAAGACTTGTAAACGCTGTAAGGCTTGTGCTCACAGTGTAGACTGCAAGACACTAAGTTTACCCAGGCCAAAAAGGGATTTTGTCATCAGAGGGAATTTTAATTGTAAAACAGATTATTGTGTGTACTGTTTAATCTGCCCATGAGGCAAGTTTTATATAGGCAGTACAGTGCATCAAGCAAAGAAAAGAGTTCTGGAGCATTTACGTGCAATCAAAAAACATGATATTCAATACCCTGTAGCTCGCCATTTTTTTAATATACATAAGCAAAATGAAAAACTATTATCTTATGTTATTTTAGATGCAATTGTGCGACAGGAAAGAGGCGGTGACAGAGAGCGCCAATTAAGATGTTTGGAATCAAGGTACATTATTGATTTTGACACCATGATGCCTGAAGGACTCAATTCCAGTGAAGAGATGGCTGTACATTTGTAAATTTGCCAATTGAGAGGTTTCTGTAAAAAGATGAATTTTTCTTTTTTGTGTAATATAAGAACATTTTGTATGAAAGTACATTAAGTAGTATTCCATTGAGGATAGAATTAGTTGGTGTATCATAACATCAAAGATGTATATTAGATATGTGTTTCTTTTTCTTTTTTCAAAGATAGTTATTTTGAGCTGATACGAATTAGACAAATATGCGCCAGATTGTCAACATAATGGTTTCTTTTGATACAATTGTTCATGGATTTAATTTGTTGGATTATATATTTTTCATGCAATGAAATTCAGGCCCACTTGGGCGAGACTTCTCTTTTCTCTTTTTCTCTTTTTCCCTTTTTCTCTTTTGCACCTACAATGTGATGCTTATAGAGATGTTATTTGATTCGCAGCCCACTGGGGCTTGCGTGGTTAAAACTCATCATGGTCATTATCAATACACAAATTATTTATGTGCTCACATAGCACAACCATGTGTTGACATTCAATGATTTAGTTAAAAAAACACATTGAAATTCTGTGTTTTTGCTGACATCAGTGTTCATATATCAAATTTTGCGAGTAGATCGTTTAAGCAATTTATTGATTAATGTGATGTTCATTACTCGTTTGTTTTATTAGTTGATAATATTCAGCGATATGTTGGATTTTACAATATGCTAAGATGGCGCTGACGTTTGTCCCAGCAATCGTAGTCTACCTTTGAGGTCCTTCTTCAATGTCACTGAATGAGGGAGGATGTAAATACAGGAAGTGTAAAATGTTAGCCACACCGTGATAAAGCTGCAAAGCGAAACGCGTTGGTGAGGCGCTGCCTTGCCCATTAAACCTTGCAACATACACTCCTGCGTGTCCTGGATTTCTTTTGGATAAGCAAAAGTTGGTGATGAATATATATATATATATATATATATATATATAAATATATAGTCACAAAAAAACATAGGTTTCAGGGGCGTTATAGTTTGTTGGACATTTCACTCGTACAAAACCAGTGAAATTCCCCCGTCATAGTTAGTTCAGCTAATTATAACTCGCGCCCCCGCAATGCACTGCTGATGACATCACATTTTACATCACTCATGACATGGTCAGTGACATCACTGATGACATCACTGATGACATCTCAAATAACATCACTGATGACATCCCTGATTACATCATCCAGTGACTGTGTGTTTCTGTAAAGTTTAAATATGTTTAATATATATAGGGAAAGGTGTATTGAAGAATGAGTGGGTGTATAAGTGTCTGAATGGATGATTTAGTAGGTGCGTGACTGACTCTATTAGTGTGTGATTAAATGTATCTTACTGAATGCATGGGTTAGTGACTAAACTGTGTGAATGTCTGTATCCGTCTGTCCGTTGGTGTGTAAGCGGCTGCATGGGTTTGTGAATAGCTACATGAGTGTCTATATGAGTTATTGATTGGTTGTCTGAGTATCTGTATGGGTGCCTGATTGTTTGTGTGGGTGGGGTGTATGTGACTCTGTGCATAGATGTGTGAGTGGGTGATTCACTGGGTGCATGTTTTCAAGAGTGCATCTGTGATGGACTGTATGGGTGGGTAAGTATGTGTATGGGTGTGTTAGTGAGTGAATGTATATCTCAGTGGTACATGTGTGAGTAACTACATATGTGAAAGGCAGTCTATATGTGTGTTAGAGTATATAAATGGCTATAAGTGAGAGTGTGTGATTGTGAGAGTGGCTGTATGGATGAGTGTGTGCTTGTATCAGTGATTGTATAAGAGCGTAAGAATGTGCTAGTATTTGTATGAGTAAGTGAGCTGGTGTGTGTATAACTGTAAAGGTGAGTAAATGGGAGTGTGATTAATTATTTGCATGACTGACTAGGTGTGTGAGTACCTCTATGGATGAGTGGCAGTGTGTGAGTGTCTATATAGGTGTATGAGGGCATATGATAGTCCTGTACTGAGTGACCGTAAGTATGAGTGACTGTATGGGTGAGTGAGTGGATGTGTGTGTAGACCTAAGAATCAGTGAGTGGTGTTGGAGTGTCTATGGTTTTGAGAAAGGCAGTCTGTAATTTAGAGTGGGTGTATCAAAAGTTATATTAGGGTGTGAGAAGATGTATGAAATTATCACATGGATGATGTCATCAGTGATGTCATCAGTGATGTCATTTGAGATGTCATCAGTGATGTCATAAGTGATGTCACTGACCATGTCATGAGTGATGTAATATGTGACGTCATCAGCAGTGCATTGCGGGGGCGCAAGTTATATCTAGCTGAAATAACTATAACGGGGGAATTTCACTGGTTTTGTACGAGTGAAATGTCCAACTAACTATAACACCCCAGAAACCTATAGTTTTTTCAGTGAATTTCTAAGGTTTTTTAAATGCTAATTTCTAACTATAACGTGCCTGAAACCTATGGTTTTTTCAGTGAATTTCAAAGGTTTTTTAAATGCTAATTTCTAACTATAACGTGCCTGAAACCTATGGTTTTTTAAGCGAATTTCAAAGGTTTTTTAAATGGTAGTTTCTAACTATGCCTACAGAGGTAGGACATGTGAAGAAAGAAGAAAAAACGCACAGAAAGAAGCAAAAGAAATGCAGAAAGAAGCAACAGAAATCCACAAAGACGAAGAAAAGTGTAGGCAGAAGCAAGACATGTGCAGAAAGAACCAACAGAGGAGCAGAAATAGGCCTTGTTGCAAAATCATCCTGTGCCCACAACTTTTTCAGACGGGTACTGGTGGTAACTGACTCTGACTAACCAGGCCTAGAGCCAGTGCTATGCTAAAAGACACTTAGAATACAGTGAAAACACCTAAATACACTAGGGAACACTATGTGTTGGGGTATCCCTGTGATTAGCATGACCTCCTTTGTAAGGCCCTAGTACATAATAGAAGAGGGGGATTAAAACTACTTCTAAGTCAGAGGTGCAGAAATATGCTACTTTAACTAGTAGTCGCGTTTGGAGAGTGATCGAGAAAGAGTGCTGGGCGTCCAACTAACGCTCAGGAATTCCGCTGCGTAAGACTTACAGGAGGTACCAGGAGGGATTCTTGGCCCCTAAACTCCCTCAGGACTAAATTGGACTTCAACCCTCATCCCATAGTCTGCCACGAGGCACATTTGCAGAGTGGTAGAGAAAGGGGGCCATGGCCTCCGAAGACGTGTTAGCAATCCCACTCTGTGGGACTTACAGGAGGTAACAAGAGGGGTATTTGGCCCCCAAGGACATCCTTGGGGGACGGCTTCCCAAACTATTACCTCCAGTCAGTCCCACACAGCAGCATTGGTAAGTACTCATACCAGGCCATGCCCACTTTGCCCACCACTCTACAAACGCGCTCCCTGGGGCTCTTGGATGGGGATTGAAGTCCCCTTCACTGCTGGGTGTCCTTTAGGGGCCACCGAGCCTACCTTTTACCTCTAGTAAGCCCCACGCAGTGGGATTGGTGAGAAGTAGACAAAGGCCATGCCCCCTTTCTCCACCACTCTGCAAACGCGCCCCCTGGCACGTTTTAAGTCGGGGGATTAAGTCCCCTTGAATCCTGAGGGTCCCTGGGGTCCAACTAGCCCACCAGCTACCTCCAGTAAGCGCCACAGAGCTGTGTTGTAGAGATGTGTAAAAAAAGGGGCGTGGCCTGGACCACCTCTCTGCAACGCAGGCCTGTGGCACTTACTGGAGGTACCTGGTGAGCTAGTTGGTCCCCAGGGACCCTCAGGATTGAAGAGGAATTAATTCCCCAACTTAAAATACGCCACAGGGCTTGTTTGCACACATGTCACCTCAGGCCCTGCCCCCTCCCTTCACCACTGTGCAAACGCGCCCTGTGGCACGTTTTAAGTTGGGAGATTAAGTCCCCTTGAATCCTAAGAGTCCCAGTGGTCCAACTAGCCCACCAGGTACCTTCAGTAAGCGCCATAGAGCTGCGTTGCAGAGAGGTGTAAAAAGGGGCGTGGCCTGGACCACCTCTCTGCAACGCAGGTCTCTGGCGCTTACTGGAGGTACCTAGTGGGCTTGTTGGCCCCCTGGGAACCCCAGTATTGAAGGGGAATTAATTCCCAACTTAAAACGCGCCACAGGGCCCCCCTACTTTTTCCTTTTTTTGGGCACTAGGAGCCCCATCCCCAGGGCCTGACCTCATTTAAAAATATATATATATATATGAACAGGAAGGGAGCCGCGTGGGCCCCCTCCGTGGCCAATTCTGGCCCTGGGGGTCCCATCCCCGGGGCATGGCCACATATATTTTTGTTTTTTATGGAGGGGGGCTGCGTGGCCCCCCTCCTGAGGCCTCTATTGGCCCCAGGCACCCCATGCCTCGGGGCCGGCCTTTATTTTTTTTGTTTATTTTTTTTATTTTTTGGGGAGGGGGGCCATATGGCCAGCCTTCCGGGCCACTTCTAACCCCGGGGACCCCATCCCCTGGGGCAGGCCCTATCCGTTGGGGACCGTGGGGGGAATCCCAATGCCCTCATGGTCCCGCCAGCTCCCCGCGTCCTGCAGGAGCAGGCATTGCTTTTCCACATGGGGAGCTGCTGACATGCAGCTCCCTGTGTGGAAAAGCAATTCTGCTTTACTTCATTGAAGCTAGAGAAGGTTTCCCTGCTCTCGCTTCAATGAAGCAAAGCAGTTTGCAATGACAGCCGCCCTGTCATTGCAAACAGCAGTGTCCCGGGGTGGGCACCCTGGGACACTGCAGGAGCCGGCCCTGGGGGGTGGCGGTCCCCAGGGCCATCAAGGGCTCCAGGAGGGGGGCCGTGAGGCCCCCCCTCCCAACGTGTGCACTGCCTCGGGGAGGTCGTGGTCCCCGGGGCTTGCGGGTCCATTACGGAGCCCCGCATTTACATACTTAGTGCCCTGGGGAGGTGGCGGACCCTGGGGCATGTGGGAGGCTCGAGCTCCCCACACAGGTTCTTTAAAAAAAAAAATAAACAAGCCCCGGGGGTGGCGGTCACTGGGGCTGCGGGGGGGGGCGTGTGCCTCCTGCAAATATTTAAGGAAAGCCCCGGGGGGTGGGTGCCCCTGCAGTTACAATATGGCATGCCCCCAGGACTTGGCCCACCCTGGGGCTAAATAATAACGAAGCATTGGAGCCCACGCTTCATTTTTTTTATTTTCACGGCAGGATCCGCAGATCCTCCACGACTAAGCAGGCCTAGGGTGGTCAGGGTGTTTCTACCCTGCCCCCTTTTCTTGTTTTTCACTTTTGTTATTCTGTTTTCTTCCAACTCGCTTCTACCGAGTCACAAGATGGCTGCCAACACTTCCTGGTTTGGAATGTTGACAGTCAATTAGAATAAAGCTTGTGGTCGGGAGGGTGTGCGGATCCACCGCGCCTCTAGATATCAATATTTTTATTTTTTGAATTTCTCAGGAACTACTAGATGGATTTACACCATTTTTAAAAAGGTCACTTTCTGAGCCAAGCAGTACCCTTTTGCCAAATTTGGGGTAATTCCGTTCTGTTGTGTGGAGATTTAGATTCCGTATATAGGTTTCTCGATTTATGCCCTTATATAGGTACAATTCATATTGCCCTTATTTAGGCTTAGAAAATCCAGTCCTTATTTAGGCATTGTCCATGCTGACCAAATACAGGCATGGTCTTCTACATCCGTCAATCCACATCACAACGAGTTCTTGGAAAACCAGACTCTTAAGCCTTAAGGAATTTCCCTTGCTTGGTTATTGATTTCTCCAAGAACTCATTATTATGCATGAACATCTATTTCTTAGGGGTTCATTCATGACGTTCTGTTGCCCGACTTTTACATCAATACAGGCATTCCTAAACACCTTCAATGTATAAATATACATGCACTTGCCCTGGCAAACAACGGTTCCGGTACGGTCCAGTTCAACTGCCTACTTGCGGTTCGCCACGGCAAGTTCGTAAAGAGATCGAGTTCCCACCTGATGCACTGACCAGACGCTGTCATCCTCCTCGCAGAGAATCCAGCTTCAGTGTTTCTGGCTCCTTGTGGGGTGTTAGATATCGAGTCCCGGAAAGAGATTCCAACCTCCCACATTCTAAGGTATGGAGCAGACTAGAACTTAGAGAAACTTTTGGCAAACCTTGGCAAAACTAAAACTATAGCTAGCTATACTTTAAAAAACAGCACCTACTTCTTACCTCGTACTATACTTAGGTTAGGTACACTGGGGTAGAACTATTTAGAAGCATCAGATGAGTATTCACATTTTAGCCTGTGTTATTTATGTATGTATTTTATGAATATATGTCATAGCTACAAGCCATGCTATTGCAGTATTATTTTATCTTACTGCTAACCCTGTACGTATTGTACTTCGCATCCTGTCTTACGATTGTAGCAGTTCATATCTGTTGCATGAGAAATAAGACAGTTCAATAAACCCTTTTTATTGAAACGCCGTCTCTCTATTTCTGTGCAACTCTGTAGAAACGAAGCATGCACAATTGACTGAGTGAAACTATTATCTATTGTTTCCACGGTTCTGAGATTGTTCTGACTCTAAGGGAAACAAAGTTGTCATGTTTATGCGGTTGTCAGAAACAAATCCCTTTTTGTTTATTCGAGAAGTTTCTAGTGACCTCTGAGTTAGCTGGCACACACAAGTAATTAAGTGTAATGTACTTGATAGAGACATACTGAACTCAGTCCTATGTCAAAACTATAGTGTATATTATTCCAATGCGCAGAGCCTAACAGGGATATAGGAACTACACTACATGGCGCCCATCGGTTTGGGAGGCACTAATTTAATGCTAGATACTGAAGTAACTCAGTCGTGCTCCCATGTATTAGCTGTTTGGTTTGTTCAACGTTGAAGGATCCAGTGTTCCAAAATATTGTGCCCCTTATCTTTGTTTCCTTGAAACTTGCTCTGAAACTTTCATTAAACAATGACCGAAAACAGCACAAACACCGATACTGGTGGAACTGTACCCGACGATGTTGCGGTACTTTTTGATAATACAGGTTTTAATGAAACCAATGAAAATGCGAAAATCATCGCTCCAAATTTAAGGAGAGCCATCACTCTAAAACTTATAAAACAAGGCCTAACACCAAGAGGTGGTAGGGCAGTTTTTGTGATAGAGGCACATGAATCTCACCAGACAGAGGTATTCTATTCATGGATAGTATTCCCAGAATCAAATCCAGTAACTAAAATGTTTCACTTCTACAAAGAAGATGAACCACCTGAGGAATATATTCCTTTCGAGAATATTGAAATTCCACTCACATACCAGGAGCATGATCTCTGCTTTAAAGGCGCCCTAAAACATTACAATCACATTACCAGGCTCGGTCCACTAGGTAGACCAGGAGCAACATGGCCGATTTTAGCCGGCTACACACCTCATCCTGACATTGAAGAAATGACAGATGTAGAATTACTTGCTCAACTCAAAGAGTTGATCAAAATTTATAGACAATTGGTTCAATATGTCATGAGGACTTTCACAGTCCAACCAACATTAGCAATTCCAAGACAAATGTCTCACCAGGGGAATGCGCTAAAAATCACTCTACAGACCTTACACGCAGTCATGGGTAAAATGCCCACAAAACGTGAACAAATTCCATTCTGGATAGCTCAAAAAATTACTCAATTTGAAGCAGTATTTCCTAATACTAGCCCTTATGAGAAACACAGAATTCTAATAATCTGTTTACCAATGGGGATCACACCACATCTGGAAGACTGCACCACTTGAGGCACAGTCTTTGCTGCAATCTACACAAAAACACATGGTGTTCCGTCTATGGCGGTAATACCTGATGTCCTGAAACAAATTCAAAATGAATACGGGGCAGAGCCTGCTCTGAATTTAGGTATGAAGTTACTGAAAAATTTCGACCAGGTCTCAACAATAATATTATCTAATATTAAAGGAGAAGCAGCATCAGTGGCAATCCGCCAGAAATTAAGGGAATTTGATGTAACAGAACAACCACAAGAACTAGCCAGAATAATTGAAAAATTCTATGAAGAATTAGGCAGAGACAGTTTGGGAGGGAAACCAGTTTAACCACAACTGTCTGAAAGTCCTGATAAGGTCTTTCCTAAAAACACTCCTACCTCTTCTAAAAAAAAGTGGGAAAATAACAAACAACAGTCAAAAGAGAAAGAGTCTCAATCCCAAGGTAGATCTCCTCAAAAGGAGCCCTCTGAAAGGAGTTACAACCTCAGGAATGGGGATAATTTGAGAAAACCTGACAGGTATCAAGATACTGATACACGTTCCTCTTGTACCTTTCAGATATCATCACAGACATCCGAAAGAAGAGGACGGTCAGAGAACAAAGAAGAATGCATGAAGTCCAAAGACGATCAACACGTTCAGAAAAACAAACCAAAACCTCAATTCTCCAAAAAGAAGGTAGCAGGTCTGAAGATCAGACATGCCGAGGATTCTGAGAACACAACTCAAGAACGGAGAATGGGCTCAGACAATGTTGGACAGCGCAGCAGAAGTTACAGTAGCTCGCCAGAACCTGAAGGGGCTTCTGGAGACAGTGGACTTGAATGAGGACATTCAAGTTGAAACTGCAGACACCAGGGTTAGTTCTCTGCATAGGTTATATGAAATAACACTCCGGATGGAGGGAGACATACCAAGAAAAGAAAAGTAAAGTAATCTTTATTGCATGATTTAAAAAGAAACCTTTGCAAGGTACAAAAGATAAAATTATGACACTTAATAAAATTATTAAAAATATATCACTAATAATGGAACCCTGGATCCAGTGATAAGAAGCACCCGACCCCCGCATGTGCGTGCGCTCTTGTTGGTGTGCTTGAGATGATCCCTTTAAGGCAGTTGTGTCCAAAGTTATGTCTTGAGACCCAAGGTGTCCAGCCTATGCGCACATGCCTTTGTTTATATCAATTATGTTTTGACAATACTGACGATTTTCATATATCAGGGTGCCCATAAGGCAGAATTACCCATTATAGTGGAGGACCTTGAATCTATGCCTCTAGCTGAGGTGGCTATCAACAACTCCCCCCCCTAGTTTTTTTACTGCGCATTCCATAAACCTCACCAGTGCGCAGTTAAAGTGTGTATTCCATGGGTCAAGGCAGGCCAATACTGCAGTTCTACACAATCTAACTTCCTTGTTGTTTCAGGCCCTCCGTAGGAGCGACCTTCTTTCTTTCAGAAGGCTTGGACACAGGCACAGTACATGAATAATGTCTTCCCTATGGTTGCCACAAAGTCGACATGGCTCTGGAGCTTGTTCCCTTTTCCATTTGGGAAGATGGCAGGGCAAGTTGATCACCCCCAATCTTAGTTTTAAAAAACGGAGTTTAGTGCGTGCATTAAAAGTACAAGTTAGGTTGCTCTGAGGTGTCAGCTGATCGTATGAGGTGAGGGTCATCCAACCATGGCTTCTTCTTGCGAGACTAGCCTTGTCTTCCATTGAGGAGAGTTTTTTTGCGCTTATTTTTGCTAGCCTTTTGAACTCGTTTTGGCTAACATGTAGGTCCCATACATCGCTCAGACCTAGGGTTTTTAGCCCGCTTGACAAATAGCGATGCCCCGCTTGCCATCGTTTTGTATTCAGATTGGCCCATAGGTGTTCCGCTAAACTGCCCTCTTTTGATAACCTCAGCTTGTGGCAGCACATAAGGAAATTCATCATTCTACCCAATGTATGTTTACAGATGCCCAGTTCCAGCCTAATTTGTGCCGGTGACGTGAAAGGTGGTAGCTGGAAGACTGTTCTAAAGATTTTTGCTACAATTGTGTCTAGTTGGGTGCTATCCAGTCCTTTTTATTACCTCGCTTCCATATGTTAAGGTTGGGATGACTTTTGCCTGTGCCACCTGAAGTGTAGGAGCGAATGTTGGGCCAAGTAGTTTCTTATGAATGGAGCTAAGAGCAAATGCTAACGCTGTTCCTTTCTTTTTTTCCTCTCCCAGGTGGCTTTTGTATCTTCCGTTGTTGTTAAAAAGGACTCCTAAATACTTGTGGCATTTGGATTCTGCAATGCATTCTGAATTTAGGACCCATGCCAGCTTTTAAGGCCTTCCCGGGCGAACCGTCAAGATTTTTGTTTGCTTGTTGTTTATCCGGAGCTCGTTCTTGTTTGAGTATGCAGCAGTTGCGTCCATGAGCCTTTGTAAGCCAACCTTTGTGTTACTTAGGAGGACTGAGGTTCCGTGAGAATCGTAATGACATTTTTTGGGTTTGTTCGAATATGGACGAGTTTGGTATCTACGAACCGCAAATGACGAGTTTAGTGGGTGTACGCGTTTTCGCTACGCTACTATGTACGGTTCGTCTCATTCCTGGATATGTCCATCTGGACCCTCGGGTTCCATTTTAGATACGGCATCCATTTTGTCTCTTGCCCTCAAGTAGTCAGCGAACAGACACTGTCCGCTTTGTGACCCTGGGATTCCCAGGCTTTCGCGGAGGACACATGTTCCTTTGAAGGTGTCTTTATGATGAGGGGGATGACACTGCAAGGGCAGATGGCTTCGCTCGAGGCTCATCTTGCCGTGCTAGTCTATTGTTTCAGTCGTGCATGCATTAGGCACGAGTCCTTTGATCCTGCAATCAAGTTTCCGATATTGCTCTCTACACTCTTTTCCAAACTGTTGTGCATCCTTGTTTTTCCTTTGCACCTGTTTCTGTCCCTTCTCCTAATTCGTTTACAGTCAGAATGGAATGTGCTTAATGTGGGGATAATGTGCTTTTACAGTTGGGAACCGGCAATGCTGCTGTAATTATGTTCCGGGTTTCTGAGAACATGAGTGCGACCCTTTTGAAGTTTACTGTGGGAACTGAGTTGTAACCTTTTTGCCATGTTGTTCAATGACGAAAATGTGTATAAAAGGAGCGATCCACTTTTGCAATTTGAAGCAGTCTCTCAGAACCTACACGTTGTGTACTTCTTGCGATTTCTGTATCCCTGCAGTAAATAAATGCTGATCTTTGACGCCGCAGGAAGTGTCCCGTGTCTCTGTGTTTTGTATGCCGGAACAGGTAACCCACGAAGGTTTCAGGTGTTGTCCCCTGGCACCGCTGGGCCTTAGATTAGCCCAGTCCTTCAGTTGGTGCCCAACGTGGGGCGACATCAGCGGTACCGGTCCGAAGCCCGACGATCGTGAGGAACTTCGTGTGAAATCTCCGAGGGAAGGTGCACCCCGCTTCATCGATCCAGTTGTCGAAATAAGTGGTCCGAAGACTTTTCCCGCGAAGATTCCCGCCTCCTGACGGCTGCGACGGACTGATGCCCTGACTGTCGACCTGTTTTGGCGCCTGGCGTAGTCCTTTGTACGGCGAGACGATAGACGGGCCTTCCTGGTGACGCCATTGCTCTTTCAGTTAAGTATTTGTGGGTCGCTAACCCTGGTTGTTTGCATGGTTCCATTGCATTTGTGGTTCTTAGTTGTTGGTTCTTAGTTGTTGGGTTTTATTTGACAATTGCAATTGCCAAAAACCGAGGGTCTTGCATTTTTTTTGCGAGGACATCGTAATTCGATAGCCCTTGAAGTTTGTAAACTCAGTTAGTGTGCACGATGCCTGGCCGTAGTACTTTGTTTGGTTTCCTTAAATGTTGCAGCACGGATTCCCGACTGGAGGATTCATGTCCGATACCTCCAGTTGGAACTCCAATTTATGAGCTCTATAGTCGCCATGGAGTAGGTCCTATCATATATAATGAATATTGGATTTGTTACACTAGAAATGATGGTGTTCTTAGTTGGCCATCACATGGTAGTTTCGAAACTGCAATATTAGATAATCTTGAAGCTAAATTGTTTAAAAAGAAGGCTAGGCCGGCCATGTTTGATTCCTTTCGGTTATGGCGTAAAGAGGCCAAGCAGAAAGAAATCAAACAGATTAAGAAAAATAAGAGAGAAGGTGTTATTACGGTGATGCGAAATGCAGAACAGTATCAGCGAGACAAAGACGAGAAGGAGCAGGAAGTTTTTGCTAGACTTCATCATATGGCGGTGGATAAATGTTATCCGGTTTTACCGTCTAGTCCTGATAAGACGGGAGAAGAAGCGGTAGAGGATCCATTATTGTCTTATCTATTGAAATCACCACCTCCCTATGCACCAGATACTGTGGGTCCTGTGATTCCTCCTGTTCCTCAACCTGTTGTCCTGGCGGCTGCTGGTCAGCCTGTCGTTCCTCCTGTTCTTCCGAATCCCCTTGTGCCGCAAATTGTTCATCCTCCTTTACCCGCTCTTCTTCCTACTGCTCCTTTGCCAGTATCTCATCAGCCCAATCTTACTACTACTCCTGTTATCCCGACTACTGCTACTGTTTCTACGTTTACTCCTAATGTCGTTGCTCCTGTGCTTCCTTCTTCTTCCCCTTCTGTTCGTAGTCGTATATTTAATGCTGTCGCTAATCTCTATTCTCCACTTTTTGGACCGATACTCGGGTCCGATCTTTCTGATGTCTCTCAGAGGCGCAGTCAAATTCCTGATGGTAGAGAACGTGAGTCGTTAGTGAAAATGGCGCGTAAATGGATTAGGCATCCCGCGAAGTACACTTCGCGTATAGTTTTTGAGACGTTTTCTCAGTTTAATGAGCCCACACAAAGATTTGTGTATGAGGAAATGTGTAAATCTTTGAGAGAAGAGTGGGATAATGATGCGGTAGATAATGTACCACCCGAGATCACTGAGCTTCAGAATCAATTTTCGACTGGTATGATTGTGGGTGCTAATGTCCGACGTGCTTTAGAGCGTCTGTTATCTTTTCGATCTACAGTACAACCTCGAGCATTGTTTAAGGACGAAACTGAGGAGCGGACGGCACAACCTGGTCAGTATCCTATGCGGGAAGTTCCCCCAGTATGGATGCCAGGTGATCCTGCTGCTAATCCTATTGTTCTACCACACTTTCAGAGAGTTTGGATACACCTCCCGTGGAAGCGATCCGAAGTTTTGCAGGTAAAGCAAACTTTGCCTGACCCCCGCAAAAATCCTGCAGGTTATTATAAGGAGTTATCCCAATTAGTGGATGCTACTGTTATGAACCTTGCCGATATCGACATGTTGTTTGGTAACGTAGTACCTCAACCGATTTGGGCGAAAATCCGTCAAGAGAATCACGCAGCTGAGTTAGGCGGTGATTGGGCTGCTCTTGCGGCGGCTGACGGACGGCAAGTTGGTGGGGCTAAACCTGAACAGATCATTGAGAATCTGCCCCAGAGGATAATTACACTTATGAAGACACTTATGCCAACAATAAGAGTTAACTGGGACAAATTGTCTGCGTGCAAACAAAAGAAGGGCGAGAGTGTCTCCGATTTCTTTACGAGATTTGAGGAGGCATTTATCGATCATAGTGGTCAGGATATGAGCTCTGAGGGAGGTCAGCGATTGTTTGTTGATAAATTTGTATCGAATTTGTTGCCTGAACTAAGCAACAAATTGAAGAATTCTGAAAGTTCGTGGGCCGTTCCTACCACTGCTCAGATATTAGCCACGGCCCAATACTACGAAAATAGAGAGAAAGAAGAAAGCGAACGCGCAGATAAGAAAACGAAGGATCTTAAAACTAAGGTCTTATTGCAGCAAGCGTACCCTCCGCGCTCGAATCAAAATGACTCGCAACAGCCAAATCGATTACAATCACAGTTTTCTAGATCACAGTCGCGTACTGACTCCTCTACACCTCGATCTATGCTGGGGTATAATCAATGCGCATATTGTAGGGGTGAGGGCCATCTGAAGTTTAATTGTCCAGTTTTGCGTGACCGAAACAATGGTGTTTCGGCTCGAGGAGGTCGTAGTGGTCCTCAACAGGCGTCACGTGGTAGAGGTCGCGGTGTTACTCAGAATCAGAATGAGCGTTTTGTCACTTCATCAGACTCGCAAAATTGCTTTGATCGGCGCGATTCATCGTCTGGTAGATCTGCGCAGTATCATGTGGACGACTATTATGTCGAGCATGATGTTGATGCTGACGGTAATTACTAGGACAGCCATAGACAAAGAAAGGGAGTAGTATCGGTTCCGGTTGATCAGAGAGGGCCTTATGTCGCAGTTGCCACATTGGGCGTAGTTGAGCCTTTTCTGATGACACTGGTGCAGCGAAAAGTTCCATCATGCATTCGAAACTCCCTGGCGCGCCTTTGTCTGGCTTCACGAATGTTTCCGTTGGATTCTCTGGCGCCCCTGTTAGCAATCCAGTTTCTAGCCCTTTGCCCCTTACAATTGGGTCTCGTGAGTTAGAAGCTCCTTTGATTTTGACTACTGGTTGTGGTGAGAATCTTTTGGGCCTGGATTTGTTGAAGCGGTTATATGCGACTTTGTACTGTTCTCCCGCGGGAGTGGAGCTTACGTTCGGTCAGAGAGTGATCTCTCCTATGTATTTGTCGACTGATAAACTCCCACCGGAATTGAATTCTCTTTCTGAGTCTTTGTGGGCGACAGGTCCCAACGACGTGGGCCTGCTGGATATACCACCTTATGTTGTTCAATTGAAATCCAACGTGCGACTGCCACGCATTCCCCAGTATCGTATCTCTCTTGATGGAGAACGAGCACTATTAGCGATCATTTACGATTTGATCGATAAAGATGTCATTGAGGAAACTTGGGGTAACGTGTGTAATAGTCCTGTGTTACCTATTTTGAAACGAACTGATCCATCCAAGCCTCCGGTGTATCGTTTTGTTATTGATTTAAGGGAGGTAAATAAAATTGTTATTCCACAGTTTCCCGTGGTGCCTGACATTACAGCTTTGCTGACTCTGATTCCAGCTTCCGCGTCATGGTTTTCGGTAATCGATCTGAAGAATGCTTTCTTTAGCATTCCGATTGCTGAGGAAAGCAGAGATCTATTTGGTTTCTCATTAGGTGGTCGCAGCTTCAGGTTTAAAAGCGCACCTCAGGGCTACTGTGAGAGTCCATCGATCTACAGCCAAGCTCTTAAGAGTCAACTTGATGCGTTTGTGTTACCGGCTGGTGCGGCCTTGATTCAGTACGTTGATGATCTGTTGGTAGCTGCTGACACTGAACAGATTTGCAGAACTGCTACAGTATCACTGTTACAGCATCTATGTGACTTACATCACAAAGTGTCACCTTCTAAATTGCAATATTGTTGTCAAGAAGTAACCTATCTAGGTCACTTATTGTCAAAGGAGGGAAGAAGGTTGACCCCAGAAAGAATTGCAGCAATTGCTCGAATGACTGTGCCAACAACTCAGAGAGATGTGCGTGCCTTTCTAGGTATCACGTCATACTGCAGACAGTGGATTCCGAACTTTTCACTGTTAGCGAAGCCATTGATAGCTCTCACGTGCAAGGATGTTTCGACTCCTTTGCCATGGACGGAAGAATGTCAGAAAAGTTTTTCTGAACTGCGTGATGCGCTGTGTTCGGCTTCTGTGTTAGGTACTCCTGATTACAGTAAACCATTTACACTATACGTTCATGAGAGAGAAGGTTGTGTGTTGAGTGTTTTGACGCAACAATTTGGTGGTAAGCAGCGTCCGTGTGCATATTTTTCCTCGACCTTAGACCCGGTAGCTAGAGCGTTGCTAAGTTGCTTGAGAGCAACAGCGGCAGCTGCGGTGTCTATTCGACAATCCGCAGGTCTGGTCATGGATAATATGCTCACAGTGATGGTTCCGCATGCAGTTGACACTCTCCTGAATCGTACAAAAACTCAACATCTGACGAGTGCAAGGTTGTCCGGTTATGCGTTGACACTTTTGGCAAGTCATATACAGATTAAGCGTTGTAATGTGCTGAATCCGGCGACATTGTTGCCGACTAATATGGAATCAAATGATGTACCACCACATGATTGTTATTTACGAACTGAGGAAGAAACGAAGGGTCGTGTGGACCTGAAAAACACTCCATTGACAGACCCTGATGGCACTTTGTATGTTGATGGTTCATGTTTTAAGTTGCCGAATGGTGATGTGACGACTGCGTATGCTGTAGTGATGTTGAGCACGGTTGTGGAAACTGCGAGATTGAGTCAGAATTCAGAGCAAGCGGCAGAGTTGATTGCGTTGACAAGAGCGTGTGTTTTATCTAAGGGAAAGCGAGTGAATGTGTTTACTGATAGTCAATATGCGTTTGGTGTTGCACATAGTTTTGGTCGATTGTGGAGAGAAAGAGGATTTATGACATCGCATGGTACGAAGATCCAACACGGACAGCTCGTGAACGATCTTTTGGATGCACTTACATTGCCTAAACAGGTGGCGATCATTAAATGTAGTGCGCATCGAAAGGTTACGGATGATGTTGGTCGTGGTAATGCATTTGCGGACGAGATTGCTAAGGAAACGGCTAAGAATCTTGCAACCCGAATGTATGTTACGAGTTCAGTGAGGTGGCCGACGGAGACTGGTATGTGTGAAGACACAGTTGAGAGCGTGAAAGCAATTCAGAATGAGGCCACTGAAACTGAAAAGACCAAGTGGAAAGAAAGCACGGGAAAGTTGGACATGCATGGATGTTGGGTTGACTTGTCGGAATGTCAGAGGTGGATGTTACCGGATGCATATGTGCTAGCCGTTGTGACTATGGCTCACGGTTTGTCACACATTAGCGCGAAAGGTATATGTAAGTTGTTGTCCCCTGTATGGAAGAATGATGGTATTGCTAACTGTGCTGAGAGAGTGGTTAAGAATTGTATGGTGTGTTTGATGCATAATCCTGGCAAGGGCACCCCCACTCCACCCGGCCATTTTGCTCCTCCTGCCTGTCCCTTTGAGGTTATCCAACTGGACTTCATCCATATGGAGAGATGCAATAATCTAAAGTACGTTTTAGTTGTGGTTTGTGCGTTCTCCAGATGGATCGAGGCCTATCCTCTTAAGGATAATACTGCCCTGTCCACAGCGAAAGTCCTACTGAAGGAATACTTTCCTCTGTATGGAATGCCACGGATTGTGTGGTCAGATAACGGAAGCGAGTTTGTGGGAAGCGTGATGCAGAGTGTGTGTAAGGGCCTTGGAATTCGACAGAAATTCCATAGCGCCAATCATCCCCAGGCAGCGGGTTTGTTTGAAGGGTACAATGGTACTCTGAAGCTGAAACTTGCGAAGATACAAGCTACGACTGGTTTGTCATGGCCTGATGCCTTGCCTCTGGCTCTCTTATCGACCAGGGCGACTGTGCACTCTCGAGTAGGGCTCAGCCCATATGAGATTGTGTTCGGCCGCCCTGCAAACGTTTGGGGAGTCCCGAGGCCTAAGGCCTTTGATAGTCTTGAGTATCCAATGTCAATTGATTATCTTCATGATCTGACTGCTAAACTGAGGTTAATTCATCAACAGGTCTTTGAAGCTTTACCGGCACAGACAGAGGGCCCTGGACATCGGCTCCAACCGGGTGACTGGGTTGTCACCCGCAATTTTGGCAGAAAACGCAACTTGGAGCCGAGATTTGTGGGCCCCTTCCAAGTATTGCTGGCTACAAGGACTGCAGTTTGGTTGGAAGGCAGAAAGAACTGGGTGCACGCCACCCATTCCAAAAAGGTTCCGATCCCTTCACCAGCAGATAATTGGGTGAGAACTGGTATTGCGGCAACGGAAACCGAGACCCCTCTATGCTTTGTGCCGTTTAGTGATGCTCAACCTGTAGGAGACAATTCATTGCAACCAGACACATCTGTTGAGTCGTCAGTTCTGGAGAACTCAAGGTCTGAATTGTTATCTGATCGACTGAACACTGTTTCATCAGCTGAACAATTATTTGAAGAGCAGACTCGACCTGGAAGAAATCGATATTTTCTTCGTTCACATGACAAAGACTAATAAAAATTTTCTTATATTTTCCTTTACTGTTGCCACGAACATTAAGAACAATTGCATCCTTTTCTGATTTTCGAGTTCCTTTCTACGTGTGTTTTTTTTCAGCTAAGAGATTTTTCTTAAGTTGGGTGTTTGTTTAATAAAACCTATCATCCTGGTTAACCGTAGGGCCGTGCGGGTACTTCCTTCTGTTTAGCAGGTTCCTGACATTAGGTCGGTTCCTGTTGTCGATTCCTGGGAACTCCTGGGAAGTGATAATCGCTACTCAGAACGAAGTGCGTCAAGGACGTCACGGACGGTTTTTAGAGGATGGCATTCTCTAAGCTGTTGGAAGTAGAAAGGATGTCGGCGCAAAGATCAAAATTGCATAAGATTGTACGAACAAAATGTTTTTTGTTTCAGGTATTCCTGCTGTTTCTGACTGTTTCTATGCTATTGGTGGGTGGAGTGTATTTCGGAATACAGTCGTTATTGCCTTCCATTTCACCTACTTTTTCTCCTAAACCAAGTTCTATTGCCACTGTTTCCCCACATTCCTTTCATCCTCTGCCCCAACATGAACAGGTTAGACGTGCGGAATTCATGAATAACTCCTTCGTTCAACTGCTACATCAGCATCAGTTGGTGATGAATACTACCAACTGTTGGGTGTGTGGGTTAATGCCACATACCATGGATAGGGGTATTCCGTATTTGGTTCTTCCTTACAGCTCCCAGGGGTCAGCTCGAGCATTCCAAACTATGTTTCGTAGTGCATTAGATTCCTACCCCAGTCGAGAGCCACGTTCCGCAAACTTCGGTCTTGGTCCGTACCACAAGCCTTTGGCGATAGCGATTGCCGATTTAGATAGAGATATTTTTGATGCATCGCTTATTCCAGATGAAGAGGTGCAAGCATATAAAGATCTGAGTGAGGCTGAGTATAGTATGTCAGTGGGTGATAGACAGCTTAAGAGCTCGTCTCCAATATGGATCGTGCCTCACCTCGGTAATTTCTGCTTGAAAGGTCTTGGTCGAAATCCGAGAGCCCAATTCGGGAAGAGTGCTTGTACTGATACGTATGTTCTACCGATGCTCTCTTCCCCTGTTTTCTTGACTGCCAAGGGTACCTATTTCGTATGTTATGAACGTGCATATACATGGTTGCCCCGTGACTTCTCGGGTACCTGTTATATTGCGAATCTTTTGCAGCCGACTTTTACGGTCGCCTCAGACTATCACAAAACTAGAGTTGTGAGAGGCGTTATTAGTGAAGAGGACACTGCCGGTCAAGAAGCAGGAGATTTCTTTAAGGGTTTCTTGCCGTTTTGGGGACCTATGGTTAATAGTAGGAACCTGAGACAGTTGACCCGTGTGGTAGAATTGACTGCTAACATAACTGTGAGTGCTCTTGGTAATTTAACAGCAGAACTTCAGGCGGATAGACTCATGACGTTGCAGAACCGTATGGTTCTAGACGTTGTTCTTGCAGATAGAGGTGGTGTGTGCAAAGTGATCCATTCGAGCTGTTGCATTTTCATCCCTGACAACGCTCCAACTGTTTACCAAGCCATCTCGAAGTTACATAAGATCTCCGAGTCCATACACGTGGACGAAGGTAATTGGACACTTCTGGGATGGTTTTGGGGCCTGATATCAACTTGGGGTTGGAAGATTCTGATGATTGTAGGGGTTGTTGTAACGTTTCTGTTCATGTGTTGTCTTTGTGTGCAGTGTGGTCCTGCCTTATGTGGCCTCTGTGCCACAACGTGTATAAGACGGCCATCAGTTACCAAGGAGACATTGATGGATAGAATGATGTTCCAGCAACAACTGAACGATTTGATGAATATCGAAATCGATTCTGATCTCGACTAGTGCTTGCCTACATGAGGGCAAAAGGAGCGTCTGAGGTTCCGTGAGAATCGTAATGACATTTTTTGGGTTTGTTCGAATATGGACGAGTTTGGTATCTACGAACCGCAAATGACGAGTTTAGTGGGTGTACGCGTTTTCGCTACGCTACTATGTACGGTTCGTCTCATTCCTGGGTATGTCCATCTGGACCCTCGGGTTCCATTTTAGATACGGCATCCATTTTGTCTCTTGCCCTCAAGTAGTCAGCGAACAGACACTGTCCGCTTTGTGACCCTGGGATTCCCAGGCTTTCGCGGAGGACACATGTTCCTTTGAAGGTGTCTTTATGATGAGGGGGATGACACTGCAAGGGCAGATGGCTTCGCTCGAGGCTCATCTTGCCGTGCTAGTCTATTGTTTCAGTCGTGCATGCATTAGGCACGAGTCCTTTGATCCTGCAATCAAGTTTCCGATATTGCTCTCTACACTCTTTTCCAAACTGTTGTGCATCCTTGTTTTTCCTTTGCACCTGTTTCTGTCCCTTCTCCTAATTCGTTTACAGTCAGAATGGAATGTGCTTACTGTGGGGATAATGTGCTTTTACAGTTGGGAACCGGCAATGCTGCTGTAATTATGTTCCGGGTTTCTGAGAACATGAGTGCGACCCTTTTGAAGTTTACTGTGGGAACTGAGTTGTAACCTTTTTGCCATGTTGTTCAATGACGAAAATGTGTATAAAAGGAGCGATCCACTTTTGCAATTTGAAGCAGTCTCTCAGAACCTATACGTTGTGTACTTCTTGCGATTTCTGTATGCCTGCAGTATATAAATGCTGATCTTTGACGCCGCAGGAAGTGTCCCGTGTCTCTGTGTTTTGTACACCGGAACAGGTAACCCATGAAGGTTTCAGGTGTTGTCCCCTGGCACCGCTGGGCCTTAGAATAGCCCAGTCCTTCAGGACCACGTCATCAGCATATAATAAATTATACAGCTGTAATCTGACTAGTTTGGGAGCATGAGAATTGACTGTGTTTAGGGCTTCCGGGAGATCTGATAAAAATAGATTAAAAAGTGTAGGGGACAAGACACATCCTTGTTTGAGTCCTTTTGTTGTAAAAATTGGTCATGGCAGTCTGGAACCATCGCCAATCTTAATCCTGACCCATGTGTCCTGGTGCAGTAGCTGTAGGGCTCTCAGTAAACCATATGGGATGTTCAGTGCGAAAAGCTTCTGCCATAGCTTGGCCCTATTGACTTTATCAAACGCCGAACTATAGTCTATAAACCCCATATATAAACCGGTCTAGTGCTAAGCTCCGCCTGATCTATCAGACACGAGAGAGTCATAAGGTTAACCGCAGTGCCAGTTCCGCTTGAAAAGTCAGTTTGGTTTGGGGGAATTATTGAGTGCTCCTCGGCCCAGTCCCGCAGTGAATTCAGCAAAATCCCTGCAAAGTACTTCGCTTCATTGTCAATAAGAGCGACTAACCGATAATTGCCTGGGGATTTTTTGTCCCCTCCTTTGAAGATTGGAACAAGAATTGAACCTCGCCAAGAGGGTGGAATGTTGTTTTTTGCTAAAATAGAAGTGAAAAGTGGAGCTAGTTTAGAAGCCCAGAAGTCCGGATCCTCCTTGAACAAAGCTGGAGGAATACCGCCTGGTCCTGGGGCCACGTCATTCCGACCCTTTTTTATCTGCCTTTCAATTTGGTCCTCCGGAACTGTGCTTTACTCAATGCGGTTGTCATGGTTTTGTCTCTCTGTTCCCTTTTTTGTTATTGGACTTTTTTGAGAAACCTTGTCCGTTGTAAGCCCTCTGCGAAAGCGGTCTGAAGGTGAGGTCCACTCTGTGAAGGTGTTGCTGCCCTTTGTGCCGGTAACCTGATTCGGGGTGTGATCTTGTTGGTCGTTGAAGTGTCTTTGCAGAAAGAGATACCACTCAGACTCCATTATGTTTGAGGAGGCAACTTTCGGGATACGACCCCCAAGACTATTTATGGTAGGCCAGAATTTCGCTGAGTTGTTTGACCTTATATCTTACTGTAATTTGCCCCAAAAGGAGTTCCAGTGGGCCCTTCGATGTTCTCTTTTTACTTTCTTTAGGTGGGTGCGAGCTCCTCTCAATTTGGATATAATTGATAAGTTCATTGGCTTTGTTTTTTAATTCCCGCCATAGCCGGTTCATGCTTTTTTTTGCTGATCGTATCGCCGGATCGCATGCGATCGACTGTTGAGACCCCGTTGCTTTTGCATGCGTTATTGGCTTTGCATATCTGGCTGTCAATTTGCTTGAAAAACTTGTCCAGTTTGCAATTTGATCTTCGGTTGTCTCGTCGCAGTTCTCTATCATATGCTTTATGTTAGACCTGGCACATTGGCGTGAGTCTCCCTTCCAGTTTTCGGTGTTGCCTCATGTATTTTTGCTGGTGTTAGTTGCTCAGGGCACTGTGCCACTGCTGTCCAGTGCCACAGTGCAAGTGCTCCCTTTTGTAAATTGATGTATGATTTGTGATTCCATGATTGGTTGGTTTGGTTTACTTGTCAGACCCTAGTACAGTGCACCAGGAGTGCCCAGGGCTTGTAATCCAAATACTGCTGGTGGGCTTGCAGCACTGGTTGTGCCACCCACAGAAGCAGCCTGTAAAAGTGTGTCTAAGGTCTGCCATTGCAGAGCCTGCGTGCAGTCTGGTACTGTCATGCTGACTGGGCAAGTGCACCCACTTGCCAGTCCCTAAACCTTCCCTGTTCTTCATATCAGACACCCCTATGGTAGGCCCAAGGACAGGGTGCATTGTAAGGATAAGGTAGGACATGCCCTAGTGTGTGTGGCATGTTCTAATAGTGAATTACAGCCATTTTCGTTTTTCACTATTGCAAGGCTACCTGCTCTCCATAGGCCAGAATCGGCAGTTTGGTTATTACATCTTATAATCCTAACTGACTCTGAGAACATGGTAGAAATTCGAATTTAGCATGCCTGAACTCAGGATGATAAAATACATCTTTTAGTGAAGTTGGTTTTAACATTCTGTGTTTGAAAATGCCACTTTTAGAAAGTAGGCATTTTCTTGTCTAACCATTCAAACCTGCCTCTGCTAGGCTGTGTATTCCTTTGTCTGGAGTTTGAGTGACAGGGCTGGGGAATTCCAGGAGACAGAGTGAGGTGCCCCAGTGGTGAATAGAGAGATCTGCATCCAGAGGGGTGGGAGGAGTTACACCTGGGACCTGAATAGGGCTGTGCCTGCCTTCCACAATGCTGGCTCCACCTCCTGTGGACCGGTTGATGTCTCTGCCCTGCACAGTGAATGAAGAGGAGGAATCCTGTCAACAAAGTGCTCCAGGGCTGTACTTGCCTTCCACAATGCTGGCTCCACCTCCTGTGGGGCGTCTTATGTTTCGGCCCTGCACTGTGAAAGGAATGGAGAAGTCTGGTAAACAGAGTGCTCAGGAACTGGTTTGGACTGGGCAAAGGCCCCTCTGCCTTCAGAGGACAAAGGATTTCTGGGTATAAATATTGGGACCCTGATCCCAAGAATTTAGATCACTTTGGGAAAATAAGAAGAACCTCTGCTGAGGGAGGAACCAAAAGAAGCTGAGGAGGAAACTATCCCTGAAACTGGGGGATTGGCCTGCAGTGGTTGCCTTACTGCCATAGAGAGGAGAAAGGAACTTTGTGTGTACTTTTGCTCAACTTGTGAAGGATCTGCAAGGGCTTGGAAAAGAGCTTGCCTCCTGCTGAGGTCTCAGGAACAACAGACTCCACCCCCCAGCTCCCCAGAGTTCTTTGGAAGTGCCTGCTGCTGTTGTTGGGTCTTCTGAGGGACTGTGTGTCGCAAGGAGCTGGAAGCGCGACTCAAAAGGAGAAGCGTGCCGCCGTCGGAGCTGTTGTCGTCGCATCTCGTAAAGTGTGTTGCCGCTGCAGCATTGCATCGAGCGGAAGCGTCTCGCATCATCCAGGAAGTGTCTCGCAACGCCGAAGAAGCGTGTCGCCATTGCAGCCATCGTAGCTAACGCATTGCACCGCATCAAGAGAAGAGTCTTGCATCGAGGAAGAAGCGTGTCGCCATCGCAGCCATCATAGTTGTCACATTGCACCGCATCAAGAATAGCGCCTCGCATCCACGTAGAAGAGTGCCGCCGTCGGAGCTGCTGTCGTCGCATCGCGTAAAGGGGTGTCGCCGCTGCAACATCGCATCGAGCGAAAGCGTCTCGCAAACGTCGGAGAAGGATGCCGCTGCCGTCGCATCGCGTAAAGGGTGTCGCAGCTGATGCATCGAGTCGAGTCTTCTCACAACATCGGAGAAGCATGCCGCACCTGGAAGGTCTTCACGTCTTTATTTCTTTGCACCAAAAACTCCATCGCATCAACATCGTTGCAACACTTTCGTTGCCCTGCGTGTCGCATCTAAAAGGTACATTGACTTAAAGTGTCGTATTTAAGAACTTAGGAGAACTAAGCAAAATTCTACCATCTAAAGTAACAGTATTGTGTGTTTTTGTCGTTTAATGGTCTTGTGGTAAATCTATATAAAGAATACTTATTTTTGATATAAAACCTGTGTGGTGTCCATCTGTAGTGTTGTCACTTGGTTACTGTATGTGTTCACAAATGCTTTACACACTGTCTCTGAGATAAGCCTATCTGCTCGTGCCAAGCTACCAAGGGGGTGAGCAGGGGTTATTTTAGGAGTGTACCCCCTTACCCTGACTAGAGGAGAGGGTCCCTATTTGTCACAAGTGCATAAATGTGCCAACTAGAGACCCCCAAGTCTAACACTTTGCCTCCTTTGACACTTCCTGTAGGTTATTGACCGAACACTTGATGCATTTTAAATTGATTGTAAAACTTTCAAAAGCGAATGCCCCGCCTCCTCATGTTGCACCAGTCTGGTGCTGAGCAAAATTTCTTGAGGGCTGTGATCGCTTTCAGGTCTGTTGCCAAACCCGAAGGTGATTACTTGATTCAAGAGAGAAAGGTTGACAAAGGTGTAGTCGATTAAAGATGCACTAGTATTTGCTAAGAATGAGAGGCCAGGAGGCCTGTCCGGAGTGAAACGCCCATTGATGGCTCTAAGGCCAAGATGTTCTAGGTTTCCTTGTAGGATACGGCCTTTCTGGTCCTCCTTGCGCCATCCGGGGCGATCCTGTGGTGGTATGGCTCAAACACTTTCCTGTGATGTGGTTACCTCCGTTTTTTGTAAGTCCGACATTAGCCACATGGTAAAGTCTCCAGATAGTACAATGTCGGCGTTAGAGTATCCTGATCTTATTCTTACCACTGTCACTGTCAATTCTTCTGAGAGTGTTTGCCTGGACACAGAATTTGGACGAATGTACACATTCAATAAGATTATGGTCCTGGGCTGGCCTTGATGGGTGTTGAAGGAAATTCCCACAGACTGGAGAAAGTAGGAAGGGCTTGCAAGGTCCCATGAGGTGATTGCATTATTGGCTGATCTATAAATAGCTAGACCTCCGCTGCCACGTCCTGGTGATTTTTTTTTGATAGCTGGAGTGTGGTGTATTTTGAACCCTTCCAGATGCTGCGGCTCTACGAGCCATGTCTCTTGTAATAATAAGATCTCAAATGACCGTAAGTAAGAGATCGTGGCTACATCTCCAAATTTGTTTGATAGCCCTTTGATGCTCCAGGAACAGACCCTTAGTGGGCAGGCATCTTGTTCCTTTTGACTGCTGTTTTGTCAGAGTAACAGCCGGGTTGAGTTTAATGAGCCCACCAACCATGACCGTGGACAGGCCTGTTCTATTCGCCTATTTGATGTATGCTGGCCATCTCTTGTGAAAGCACTCTTTTGGGAGCGACTTTCAAAGGGCTATGATATACTTCTAGCAGAACAAGACTGGCCACCAGAATTTGTCAGGAACTGCCCACATGGCGAAGACATCAATATGCCAGCCTTCTCCAACGATGTTCCAGTACACTTAAAATATACTTATGCCAGGAAATAGGCAGTGGCCCAGGCCCCAGAATTATATAAGAGTCATGTAGGATGGGATGAGGACTCACCTCACCATAAGATACAGTTAAAAAATCAACCAACTGCACAAAGGCAGTACCCAGTTAAGCAAGAAGCTAAAAAACAAGTCAGGGAGATCTTTGGACAACTTGAATACCAGGGGGTGATGGAAACGTGCAACATGCACCTCATCAATGAACAAACCTTTGTTTCCTGTCTCCAAACCAGACAATACATATCATCTAGGTTTGGATTACAGACACCTAAACTCTTGTTGTAAAACATTTGCAGTGTAAAATGCACACAATACAGCATTAATGGATAACATTGTGCGTAAAAAGTATAAAACCACATTAGACATTTCAAATGGTTTCTTTTGTCAAAATATTGCACCTGAAAGTAGATATTTGACCGCTTTCTCAATAACGGGGACTCAGCGTCAATTTTGTCGACTCCCACAGGGGTTCAAAAACAGCCCGGGGCTATTCTCAGCAAGAGTAACAGAGTTACTACAAATTTATGATGATGGGGCATTGTCATTTGTCGATGATATATATCTGACATACGATGACCTGGACAGACACTTGAACAGGGTGAACACCATTATATTGGGCTTTGCCTCTGAGGGTTACAAATTCAACTTTAAAAAGTCCAGAATTGCCCATATTAACGTCCTTTTCCTAGGATATGAACTTTCAAGTGAAGGCAAAAGCCTGGCAGCCAACTTTTTAGAAAAGTGTGCGCTCCTCCAACCTCTAAAAACGCTGAAAAACTTACAGTCAATTCTAGGTTTCCTGAATTTTGGAAGAACATACATTCTAAACTACGCAGAGAGGGTTTAAACTCTCTACGAATTAATCAAACCTGATTTCAAAGCCACAACTTGGACACAAGAACACACAGAAATTCTGCGTTCACTTCAAACAGACATGTTAGCAACAAAACACTTGCAAACACGCGTAAACGTACGCAACTTAGTGATCCAAATCATTCTGGGTCAATGCGGAGTCACATACTTAACTTTTAACGAAGGTGAAAAAGTACCAATTGCATACAAATCACACTTGTATACACAAGCAGAAATGAAATTCACTTCTACAGAAAAGATTCTGACAGCAGTTCAAACTGCTGTAGCAAAAGAAAGAGCCCTAGCACAGGGGAAACGCATTATGTTTGTGACTCCTGTACCGGCCTTAGAGGCAGTTACTAAAGCTAGCATTCCGAATGCAAAAGCTTTACATCCAAGATGGATACAATGGGTTAATTCTCTTGCTGCAACTGATGTTGAATATGTTTTTGATTCTTAATTAAAAAAACACAAGCGTTCCTGCAATACGAACATGAATTTCCTCTGCCTACTGAAATTCTCCCTCTTGATCAGTACGAATTTATAATTTATACTGACGAATCTGCACAACCCGCTATGGAGAGTAAACAAGCTTAGAGTGCAGCATGCGCGATCGTTAAAGGTCGTATGCGCGATGGCAAATTCAGACCAATGGTCACAAAAACACAATCTCTAGGAGATTGTACAGCTCAGCGAGCTGAACTACAAGCATTCAAGATGGCACTTGAAAACACGGATCGCGAATTCCCCACACTCATAGTGTGCGATTCATTTTACTGTGTTCAATCTTACAATTAATATTTACAGAATTGGCTTCAAAATGGTATCAAAGATGCAAAAGGTGGCACAATCAAGCATAAAACGCTTTGAGAACAAGTAGTTCAGTTGCGAAACGGACTACAAAACACTCATATGATACGCACGCTGAGTCATCAACGTGATGGCGTTCACGTTGAAGGGAATTCATTAAGCCTGGGCAAAGCACTACGCTACGTTCGCGTAGTTTGCGAAGTTTGCGCTACTTCGCACTACGCGAATTGCACGTAGCACAGTGCTAACAAGCGTAGTGTAGTGTTGCGTAGTGCAGTGGTCATTTTTTGCTTGCTCACGGTCCTCAACGTCAAGTTGGCGACCGCGAGCAAGCAAAATGACATCCCGGCGAGACTTTTTCCTCGTTCGCGATCTGCAACATCAAGTTGGCGATCGCGAGCATGGAAAATAAACCTCCCGGCGAGATTCTCAACGCGAGAAGGTCAGGTTTCTCATTGCGAGTGGTCGCGTATGTTCGCGACCGCTCGCGATGAGAAACTACCAATCTTCGTTGAGAAAGCTGCCGCTCGAGTAAAAATCTACTAGAACGGCAGAAAACTACAGCTCGCACTGTGCAAGATGCCGTTTTCAATGATTGCACAGTGCCGGTTGCTTGTCCGCACTGTGCAATCATGGAAAACAACATCTTGCACAGTGCGAACAGGGTACTACGCAGTTCGCGAAGTGCTACGCGTAGCTCGCGTAGTGCAAAGTGCACTTTGCGTAGCTTCGCGTAGTGCTACTTCGCGAACTACGCTCAGGGTTAGAATTCATTGGCTGATGAAGCTGCGAAAGGGGCTGTGCAAACGGCTTCCATAGCTGCAATCACGCACACAAAGCACTGCACAACACCGGACTCACCTACCTCAACAACCGACTCAGCTTCCACACCCCCACCCGAAGCCTCCGCTCAGCCAACCTCGCCCTCGCCACAGTCCCTCGCATCCGAAAAACCACCGCCGCCGGCAGATCCTTCTCCTACCTCACCGCCAAGACATGGAACACTCTCCCCACTATCCTACGACAGACCCAGGACCTGCTGGCCTTCAGAAGACTCCTCAAGACCTGGCTCTTCGACCAGTAGCACCCCCCCTCCCCAGCGCCTTGAGACCCTCTCGGGTATGTAGCGCGCTTTACAAATGCAGTGATTGATTGATTGAATCACTCGTTCAAAAACTAAAATAGGCAGTGAAATAATGCTGGCTGTCAATGCTTCAAGCAAAGGCTGCGGTGCAGCATTACCTAAAAAATGTCCACTCATATATAATTGATGCGAACAGTGTTCCATTTGCTCGAATCCCTGGAGTGGGGGATAGGGTAATACCAAACATGGAACGAAGAGCAGATTTGATTTACGAAGCACATCTGGGAGAGGGTCTGACACATCAGGGGATCTCTAAAACAATTTAAGAACTAAAAGAGATGTACTGGTGGCCAGGAATGAATACACTGATTCATATATTCATCAATAACTGCATAGACTGCAATAGAGATCGCATTACAGAACGCCACCAGATACCTGACCACAACATAGCCAGCCCAGTTCAGACACCATTATTAGACAGCATTAGACTATCTACGTGCAGGCGTCCTCTTGGACAAATGCAATCCCACAAACACTAAATCTAGTTTCCTATGGATATGGCCTCAGCGCTCGGCTGACGCTCGAACTGTTATAAAAGATTTGCGAGTCTTTATCAGCACATATGCAATTGCCACACTACATTCTGACCAGGGTTCTGCGTTTAGCTCTCGAGCTTACAAAGAAGCCATGGCCAGTTTGGGCATAGCATTGCGGTATTCTTCTCCATTTCATCCTGAGGAAAATTCTGTTGTGGAAAGAAAAAACTGGGTCATAAAGCAGTCTATAACAGCTAGGGTATTAGGTTCGGGTGATGGCTACATCAAACACCTTTATGGGGTCCAGCGCGCACTTAGTAACTTGCCAAGAAGTTCTCTAGGGGGTGTCACTCCATATGAAGTTCTATTTGTAACTAGAATGTTGTCACCGGACCTTGATATGCAAGGCACAGTGATGGAAAATAAGAAATTTGATATCAAAGATCGTTTGGCTGTTTTATAGGACTTAAGTGAACTAAGAACGAAACAAAGCAACGTGCTCCTGAAGCCAACCATCACTGGGGAAAAACCAGCCGTCCCAGCAAGGCCTGTCTGGATCCCAAAGCTTGGTGATCGAGTCAGAGAAAAGATCCGGACAAGAAGGAATTTGGGCCTTCTTACAGACAACCAGTACCTGCCCTAGCAATCCACGGATTGAGAACAGTATTACTGCCGCCCCTTGCTGGTAAAAAGGAGAAAAGATTTGTGTCCATTGACCTGATCAAACCACACTATGTGGCCGATACTAAGCAGTAGGCCAAGTGGACTCCGCCAATGTAGCAGACGCACTCCTCTAGCTACAATCCAAGAGGTTCAAACTGAGAGACTCATCACCTTTGAAGATTCTGCAGTGAGAAATGAAGGACTAAGCAACAAAGCTATGGAACTCGTCCCTCTTGAAACCTAAATAACAGTTCGTCCTGATACACATGTCTACAATGAAGTAACAAGTGATCAACTGGTTCCAGCTAATTCAGCGAATCCTGATGCAATTCCAACCATTGACAGAACTGCCTCTGCGTATTTCATGAACTTTGATACGTTTTATGAGGATCCCAGCGAACCTAAAACGACGCCAGCACAAAGAACTTTCAAAGAACAGCCAACAGACTTTTTTCATCTCCTGAAAAAGACTTATCCGGTTTCACCATGGATTGAACTATGGATAGTTTTGGGAATATTCTTCTTTCTACTTTGGTTAACTCTGGTAATAACTCTGGGTATGCTGATAAATGGAAGATATATTCAATGGACACAGCAAGTAAAAGAGTGAACTTACTACTCCAGCCACACAAATCATCCCATCGTGAAGCAAGAGACTTGTCAGCAGTGAACATCATAGCCGTTCCTATACCAGATGGTATAGTTTGGGACAGAACTAAATATGACATTTTTGGCCCGTCGGAGCTTTTGAAGATTCCACATTTATTTAAAATTTCACTAAGTGACTTTATTACCTCTAGTACCTTTTCTGATGATTGGGACTTCGAGACTGTTAATAACATGATGTCTGATCTAGAAATGTCTGCAGTATTCACAAATCATGAATATTTAGAGGGTTCATCAGACTGTGAACAAATGTATTGTTATAACCACTATGGTCATCATTTCTTGCATGAATCTGCAACACCTAGAAATACATTGACCTACACCTCCAAAGGGTAGCTCAAAAACTTTTGCAATGAAATTTCCATATTTTTAAGGCTACAATTTGTCTAATCCAGAAACGTTTTACTTTAAAAATGTGAACAAGACAGGAATGAAAAATAACCAATACAGATTTATTCTGCAGCCTTTATTGCCCAACTGTCTAGACAGGGTTTCGACTTTTGGAAAGACAACATTGACACAAAATCTGTCTGGGATACAAAAGATTGGCAAGTGCAGGGGTAGAAGCTTTGTTTAGAGCCTGTATCATCCCTGAGCAAAATATGCTTTTGAATGACACTGTCCAGCAAATGTCTTGCCTTGGATTAGCCAAGATTAAAGACATGAACACACCGACCATACCTATACCTGCAAGTAATAGCACTACACTGGGGGAGGTCGACGTACATAATATTTTGCATCACAACAGATCAGATCCAGAATGGAAAAAATGGTTGCTCTGGCCCACAGACATGAATAACTGTCAAGATCGATTCCTGAACAAAACACAGGGTTTCACTATCAAGAGGACAGACCCACGCTATGTTCAAAGACAGCATCCAGGGGTAGTAACAACATACAGTGTAGGGAAACTTTGCCTTGATTGGCTACAGAAAGCTACACTGAAGGATGTAAAACAACCCTTAACTTTACTTCAAGAAGGCGCAGACCTTAGGGAATTCTTGCTAGGACCAAGAAAACCGCATCAAAATCGTTTCATTTGCCAGTATCTACGCTGCTTATAATAAAGCATGGAAGGTTACCCAAGCAGAGACTGCAGAACGAATGCAAGAAATTGGTCGTATTAATTTAGAGAAAACTCTCTCTGTGGTAGACAATGGATTAACGACTCTGTCGTCCAGAACATATTCATTGGACAGCATTGTGTCTTCTGTCATAGACATCATGGAACAAGACTTGGTCATGTTGCAACATGGTCAGTCTCAGCTACGTTCTATCATGCTATTGGGCTGGACGCTACAAAACTTGCGTGCAGGCTATGTGCCATATCGTCAACACTACGTCACTGTTTTCAGAATTCAATCTCACTGATAAACAGATCAGACTGGCACAAAGGAGAGCAGACTACACTGTGCTGAGCATTGAAAAACTGGAAAAATTACCATTCACAGTGGCAGAAAAAACAGCTACTGAATGGCTCATACATGGTAAGATTACTCTGCCTGTTACAACTTTCCATTTTCAGTATTGCCTAAATCATATACCAGTAGGCAAATATGAAAGGTTGGGTAAAGGATACATCAAGACATCCTGGGATTTACCTTACACACATATATGTTGGAGTGGGGAACGTGAAGTGTTTCTTAGAGGTGAAAACTGTGAACACGCACTAAGCGGTTTTCTCCTTTGTCAGGGTATTAACTTGCACGGGGCCTGTGATGGTTCCACTACAAACGTATCCTGTCACCTGCAAGGTTCACCGGCTGCAGTGATTAATCCAATTTTTGGCCAACTTTCTAATGGGAGTTACATTATGTTGAATGATCACAGCTGCTGTGGCATGTTACCAGGTATTCCATATCTAGTTATGGTTACATCCAGGGTCACTTGCTGTATGCAAGTCTTGTTTCCACAAATAGACACAGTCAGGGAGTCGCCTTTATGGCCTTCACTGAACATCTCTTCTATACAAATTGATACTCTAAGCAAAATTAAATCCATTCTTTTACAGACAACAGTGCCACTGACCTCGGCCAGAGAAACCTATGATCTCCAAGTCGCAAGGACTTCTGCTGAGATACATGCCCTTTTGTATACAAACTGCCCTGTACATTTCTCAGAAATGTTATGTCGTATCTTAAACATGTCTGATACGAGCGGTATTGTACATGTATTTAAGAAGGTATGTGCAGGACTGTTAGCACCTTTTCAAGCAGTCCTCAGCATACTTCCAAACTTTGTGCACTCTGTGTTTGGCGGACTGCCGCTCCTTTTAGCACTCGTTGCAGGGATCCTATTTTTGCTCCTACTGCTACGATATGGCAAGCCAAATCACCAGCGACACCCAATTCACCATGGAAAGAGCTCTATTGGAGATGAAGTGTCGTGAGCTCATTGTCCAATTTTTGGGTTTACCTCGTCTACGAGAATTAAACACCACATGGTTTCTGTCATTCAGACCTATCTGGCAAGATTGCATCTTACCTGTTCTACGCTGCCTGCTTTGCGGTGAAGAATGCGTGCTAGACCTCTGTCTAACACTCCCATCAGTCATGCCTACGGATATCGATACTCTGCTGGACCCGGTAACGGCCCATGCTCTGTGTTGTCCCCAGCGGCTACCAATCCTGATGAAGGCATTCATTGAGATCTCACAGACGCAAATTGCTACTGCTGAGGTACGAGAAGAAACATCAGGCATGCAGGTAACATCCAATTCGAACTTTGCTGATGCAACCAATGCTAAAGGTGATAGTTCACATCTATGTGCAGTTAATCTTCTAAAGGAGGTAGTCCAACTTTCACCTACAACGGTAGACAACTTTTTGTCTACAGGATTAGAAGATTTCATGTTTTCTCCAGGCCCACACACTGACTTTTGATTCAGGCACACAGTGTTCCGATGAGACTCTGAATTTGGCCTTCATTCTTTTCAGACAAGGGACTGACTTTGGAACTTTTTTCCTATGATTAATTTTATTTTCCAAATTTGAATTTTTTTCATTTTTTGGCACAGTAATCTGCTTATAGTAGAACTATTCATAGAGAACAGATTTCTTTGAAAATCTTCCAGGGACATTATGCCACCTTGTCACATCAACAATTGATTTGTGTTAACCTGATATGAAATAGTTTCGGCCCCTTTTTCTTCTGTATTAACGAGCCATTTCATCATGTGTATATATTTCTGGTTCATTCTTTTTAGCATTTCCAATGCACACATAAGCTTAGAATGAAATATTGCTTTTAATATGTACAGCACCTTATGCATAGCAATAGTGTTGTAATGCATTTTTAGGACATATGTTTTTAGATATGTTTTAGCATGTTTAGCTAATCATGCGATACTCTCTTTTAGATATGTTTAGTATGTTTGGGATTTAGTATTGTCGTTTATATGAAACTGGAGTGGGTGTTGTGTGTAGATTTAGATTCCGTATATAGGTTTCCCGATTTGTTCCTTTATATAGGCACAATTCATATTGCCCTTATTTAGGCATAGAAAATCCAGCCCTTATTTAGGCATTGTCCATGCTGACCAAATACAGGCATGGTCTCCTACATCCGTCAATCCACGTCACAACGAGTTCTTGGAAAACCAGACTCTTAAGCCTTTAGGAATTTCCCTTGCTTGGATGTTGATTTCTCCAAGAACTCATTATTATGCATGAACATCTATTCATTAGGGGTTCATTCATGACGTTCCGATGCCTGACTTTTACATCAATACAGGCATACCTAAACACCTTCAAGGTATAAATATACCTGCACTTGCCCTGGCAAACAATGGTTCTGGTACGGTCCAGTTTGACTGCAAAGCATGCGGTTCGCCACGACAAGTTCGGAAGGAGATCGAGTTCCCGCCTGATCCTCGCAGAGAATCCAGCTCCAGTGTTTCTGACTCCCCTTGGGGGGAGTTAGATATCAAGTCCCGGAAAGAGATTCCAACCTCACACATTCTAAGGTATGGAGCAGACTAGAACTTAGAGAAACTTTTGGCAACTCTTGGCAAAACTAAAACTATAGCTAGCTATACTTTAGAAAACAGCACCTACTTCTTACCTCGTACTATACTTAGGTTAGGTACACTGGGGTAGAACTATTTAGAAGCATCAGATGAGTATTCACATTTTAGCCTGTGTTATTCATGTATGTATTTTATGAATATATGTCATAGCTACAAACCATGCTATTGCAGTATTATTTTATCTTACTGCTAACCCTGTACGTATTGTACTTCGCATCCTGTCTTACGATTGTAGCAGTTCACATCTCTTGCATGAGAAATAAGACTGTTCAATAAACCCTTTTTATTGAAACGCCCGTCTCTCTATTTCTGAGGAACTCTGTAGAAACGAAGCATGCACGACTGACTGAGTGAAACTATTATCTATTGTTTCCATGGCTCTGACATTGTTCCGACTCTAAGGAAACAAAGTTGTCATGTTTATGCGGTTGTCAGAAACTAATCCCTTCTTGTTTATTTGAGAAGTTTCTAGTGACCTCTGAGTTAGCTGGCACACACAAGTAATTAAGTTTAATGTACTCGATAGAGACATACTGACCTCAGTCCTATGTCAAAACTATAGTGTATATTATTCCAATGCGCAGATCCTATCAGGGATGTAGGAACTACACTACAGTTCTTTTCGGCTGTAGCCTTGGCAAAGTTTCCTATGGGAAATTGATTTTTTGACTCTTATTTTTTGAATTTTTCAAAAACTACTGGACGGATTTACACCATTTAAACAAAAGGTCGCTTTCTGGACCAAGGGCTACCTTTTTGCAAAATTTGGTGTAATTCTGTCTTTTTGGGACCCCCCTTTTTTCTCAGCCCCCACTTGACGAATCACCCCCAAACTTTCAGGATAGGAGCTGACCTGTATAGACGTTTTTGGGGGAGAATTTCGCGAAGATTCGTCAAACGATGCCAACGTTATTAGCAAATGAAAAAATGCTTTTCCTATGGAAACTAGGTTCTAACTATAATTACCTACTGACGACCGCCAGTAGGTAATATATATAGGCTGCGCACTAGGAAAACAAACAACATCCCTACCTGGCACAGCAAGGAAGCTGCTTATTCAATATTCACAGCTCTTGACTGGAGCACCCCATAATGCCCTGCAGGTCATTCCAATTTGCATATTTGTGTTGCCATGTGGTGGCCGCAGGATGACAGGGGAACCACCAACAGAGACAGAAAGTGTTGTGTGGGTGGCTCTAGGAGTGACAGCAGCATCCAGGAGTAATACTTAACAACTGACCCTATGTTTGCAGGGCCAAATATCATGACCCTCTTGAATTTTTAATTTATTTTTTAAAGAATTCCCAAGTCTGAATCTTTTGCTATGGAGCTGGTAGTGCAGCACTCTGCTGTACAAAAAAAGAGACAAGTAATGAAGCATGCTCTAGGGGCTGAATCTCTTATTGCATTTTTATGTGATCAGAAAGTCGTGCTCTCTGAGAATTATTTTTATGATTGCGTTATAGCTTGGAAGTATATAAAAAGCACACAGACACATTTTAGGTTCATTGTAAAATGCTTTATTGACATAATGCTGACAATGATTATTGATCAAGATGGATATGTTTTATTAACATTAATGAGTGCATTTGCACATGATTTCAATGAATTATTGCATTTCTGCACAAAATGATGTTTTTAAAATTTGGTTGGTTGATCTTGAACCTTTGACCAAGCCAAAAGTCTTACCTTGTATATTTGTATGACCTTTAGGGGGTTAAAGTGATTACTCAATGTAATCTATGGTATTTTCTCTCTGCCTAATGTACATATTTGCAAATTAATTAATAGTATTTAGTAGTGTGCGTGTAATAAATTCTACAATTCCTTTTACTAAAGAAAAAGCACTGACTGGACAATTATTTATTGGGTTTTATTATTGTGTGCCAGCAAATAGTGATTACTAGCCCACACCACCTCGCCTTGGACTGCTCTGCTGCGCTACCCTGAGAGAGTTCAGGCTACAATGGGGTACGTGGCTCCCAATAGGGGTAAATTGTGGACCTATTACTTGTGCAGGCCTTACATCCTGCACAACTAATAATCCAATTTCTTACACTATGTTTTAGGGAGTAAGCACACACACTTTCACACTGGTTATCAGTGGTAAAGTGCATAGAATCTTAAGCCCAACACAAATTAAATCAGCTAATAAATGAAGGGGAAGACCATCATATGGCTGGCAGGACTAACAACAATCAGTGTCCTGGAATTTTGCAGCACTGTAGCATAATATCCATTACTGTGATATATTATTACATAATTGTGCCAGAACAGTGTCAGAATACTAGAAAAAATACAAAAAACTAAAATAGAGTGGTAGCTTTTGGAGTAACCTGTTGCCACTCTTGTGACAGGCAGCAGGTGGACTGGTGTGAATTGGCAGCTGTCCCCATCCACTTTTAGTCCACCAACGCAGTCAATGCAATGTCACAGCCTGCTTCACCCCTGCCCTGTCCTCTAGGAAGACCACCACCCAAAAATCTTCTCCCGTTACCATCACCAGAACTTAATCTTCACTTACTCTCCATCTGTACCCCTACCACTGCAATAGCTGTCACCTGCTACGCATACATAATGGCGCCTGTGCCAATTGTAGATGAAGCAATAAAGCTGAGATTCATTTTAGTGTATGGAACGTATTATCTTTTATATTTCTTACCTGAAATGACTGGGTCTTATCTACAAGAAAGTAATGCAGTGTGGTGTAGCAAGCCATTTGGCTGTGCTTTACTGCGTTACTTTCAAAGCAAAGGGATGCATTATATTTCCAACAGTATGACATAACCCTGAGCTCTCCCCTGCACTGGTGCACAATTGGATGCCATGTGGCACCACAGGCACCGTTGCACCATCGTGCAAGGGTGCCTGCATTGCGGGGAGGATTTTAATTTTGCAGGAAGGGACACATTCCTGCACAAAAACAATCCGGGGAGGTGTTTTCCTCTTTTAACGTGTGCTGCAGAATGCAGCACGCATAGAAAGAGGAAAAAATGAGGAGAAATAAGACAATTTCTCCTCGTTACGCCTCCTTACACCTCCCCTGGGGAGGCATAGGATTCTGATGCATTCCCAGGTTTGCGAAACATTTTAAATCTAGGAATGCAGCAGAATCTATGGGTGTTGTGTGAGAACACCCACACAACACCCATGGAACGCCCCTTTCTCGTAAAGTGCTGCATGAAAAGAGGCCTTATTTACAAGGTCAGGAAAAGCCACGCAGGGTGGCTTTACATGGCCTTGTAAATACTGGAGCACCACACTGTGCCACCAGTACGTCAAAAAAAGTGATGCACCAGCGGCGCTAGGGGCTGGTTAATATTCCCCATTCTTTTCATGCACATCTATGAAGTATGGTAGGGTTATGTATGGATTTTCACTCTGAAAGCACTTGTGCAGCTGACCTTATGTCGAGCTAATGTTAGGTGTGATGGCATGGCGGGAATTATGAAAACCGATTGTCAATAGCTACAAAATATGGACTTTGTGGCAGTTCCAAACGTTTTGCCCAGCCTTCTCCCTGCGCCTAACAGATCACTCGCATTGCAACACCATGTAATACAGCTACTAGCGCAAAAAGACTGCATGATTTTCCCATTAGGAAATGGAATGAGCAGGCATGACAATTTCTTATTTCTGATTCTATGAGGATTGGGAAATTCTGACCGTTACATTTTTTGAAAGCAAGCAGCATTTAGGTGTTCAAACATTTTTGTGAGCAGGGCTCAACATGTAACTTGTAGCTCTTCAGATCTTTTTACCTCAGTATATACATTGTAAAGGCATGTAACAAAGGTGGTACTATTACAAATTAATTCTCCATAATAGGTAACAATTGTGTGTGACCTTGGCCACTGCCAACCCAACATTATGATTTCCTTAAAGTTAAGCAGGTGCGGTCAGGTCCAGCCAAGATTACAATATTTCGAGAAGGTTTCAATGGTATGTTAGCAGAACAATGGGGCATATCAGCAAGCTGGCGATAAAAAATTATCGCCGCTTTAGCGTCTGTTTTCAGACGAAAAGCGGCGATAATTTTATCGCTTAATCAGCAAGGTCACGCTAACGCGTGATTCCTTGCTTGAGCTCCCTTTCCCATAACGCCCACCTTTGCATCTCTAATGAGATGCAAAGTGGGCGTTCCGTCCAAAAATAACTGGAGAAATGTCGCTAACCGACATTTCTCCAATTATCAAGGGAATCGCTAACAGGCATAGCGATAAGAAAAGTAGCGCTAACCACAGTTAACGCTACTTTCCTTACGCCTGCTTTCACGCTGACTTAGCCATTATATCCAATGTAAGGTGGATATAATGGCTAAGTATGCCCTGCCTTATCAGCAAACTAACGCCAAAATGTGTGAGATTATCGCTGGATTTCACTTTTGGCTGTTAGCGCGAGGAATGTTATCGCTTTTGAGATAAGCGTTGCTGATAGCACGCTATCTCAGCGATAAATTTCCACGATAGCCGGCGATAATTATCCTAGCGCTAAGTGCGCTTAGCGATAATTATCGCCTGCCCTTGCTGATATGCCCCAATATCTGTCGTGTCCAAGGTTTTGGTCTTTTCAGCGAACTTCAATTTCCCTCGCCAACAAGCTACCCTCTTCAAACTACACTAGAGTTTCCTTTTCATGAATTGCTTTGCAGTACAGACCGAGGACAAATTAATAATTATCAGTGCTTCTGGCAAAATATCATTTTGCCTTTTGGAGTATTTCCCGTTTGTTGAAAAAAGCATTTAATTTTTTTTCTTTTTTACGTTTTACAGGTATTTGGCACTAGCAACACTGGTACATAGCCTTACCTCACGTCATCGAAACAAGTGCCCTATTCAGGCTACAGGCCTAGAAAATGCGTATTCCAGTGTGTTATAATTCTTTTTAGGAGCTGTTCATCTTCTTAATAAGCGCAAACATGCAGGTGAGATGCAGGTGTACCCCTTTTTGTGCCTCTGAATCCCTGGTGTAAGTTGCAGGGGTGTGGCTATCAGTAGTGCAGCAGGTGTGTTGGCAACCAGGGACATGGGTCCAAGGGACCCCCTGCATTCCAGTTTTACGCTACTGTTAAAATGAGGCCTACGTGTGCAGCTCATCTGCCGACAACACCTTGCTGATATGAAACCAGAGACTTCAACCCTTTAAATGAAAATTAAAACTACAAATCCTCCTGAGGCACAGTTTAGTTTGCTTTAACATTTGTAAACATTTCCATGCCAACCGTATTACAATTAGCACATAGGGCCTTATTCTCAAAGGTAAACTTATACTTTTGTGTACGTTTTCTCTTTTTCGGTTTAGACAAACAATACCAATAGGTATAGGCCTGTCATATATTTATATGTGCAGAGTTCTCTGCCACGACTTCAGTGGATTGGCAATCATAAAGTTACTAATAAATCATTTTTTTGTGAATACCAAAAAAGAGAAGACTTACACAAAAGACCCTGAATGAAATTACAGGGCACATTTATGACTTATGTGGTGCAGGGCAGCGCAGCACGTCACAGACTACATCCTCCTCGGAGACCTAAACTTACACCTCGAGAACGCCGACGACAGCAACTCCACCACACTGCTGGATAACCTCACCAACCTCGGTCTCAAACAGCTCGTCACGACACCCACCCATTCCGCCAGACACATGCTCTACCCCATTTTCTCCGCCAGCAGCCACGTCAGCTTCAGCCACACGACCGAACTCCATTGGACCGACCACCGCTGCATCCACTTCTCCTTCGAGAAAACCACCGCACACCAGCAAAGAATCCCCCACGGCAGCTGGAACAAGATCACCGAAGACCAGCTAATCACCACACTCGCCCGAGACCCACAAACCGACCACACCGACCCCGACACAGCCGCCCGCAACCTCAGGCAATGGATCAACAACTGCGCCAACACTCTCGCCCCAATCAAGAAACCCTCAAACAGATGCACCGAAAGAAGGGCCATCTGGTTCACCACCAACCTCCAGGCATCCTAGCAGACCTGCTGAAGACTAGAGAAGAAATGGCGCCACGAGCAAACACCGGACAACCATGCAGCCCTCAAGAATGCCAGCCGCAGACACCACCAACTCATTCAAACTGACAAAAGGACCTCCTTCAAGGAACGCATCGACATCAACGCACACAACAGCAAAGAGCTTTTCAATATTGTGAAGGAACTCGCCAACTCCAGCTCCAGCTCCAGCTCCAACGACATCCTGCCGTCACAAGACCTCTGCGCCTCTCTAGCCACCTTCTTCCACTGCAAGATCATAGGCATCCACGACAGCTTCAACATCCAGACCCCCCGACAGCCGCCGACACCCTAGACTCACCGCCCCCCAGCCACACCAGCCTCATGATCTCCTGGAACCACGCCAACAACGAAGACACCATCAAAACCATGAACACCATCCACTCCGGATCATCGTCAGACCCCTACCCCCACCACACCTTCAACAAAGCGAGCTCCATCATCGCACCCCAACTCCGAAAGATCTTCAACAGCTCATTCGAGACCGCCACCTTCCCAGAAAGCTGGAAAAACGCAGAGCTCAACGCCCTACTCAAGAAACCCAAGGCAGACCCAAAGGACAACTGACCCACTTCCTCGAAGAGAACAACACCTTGGACTCGTCACAATCTGCATTCCACTGCAACCACAGCACCGAAATCTCCCTCATCGCCGCCACCTACGACATCAGGACCCTGCTGGACAACGGCAAAACTGCGGCCCTCATCCTCCTAGACCTCTCGCCCGCCTTCGACACCTTCTGCCACCATACCCTACGCACACGCCTCTACAACGCAGGGATCCACGACAAAGCCCTGGACTGGATCACCTCCTTCCTCACCGACAGAACCCAGAGAGTCCGCCTCCTGCCATTCCGATCCGAAGCCACCAAGATCACCTGCGGCGTACCACAAGGATCATCCCTCAGCCCAACCCTCTTCAACGTCTGCATGACACCGCTCGCCAACATCGTCCGATCACACATCCTCAACATCATCTCATACGTCGACGACACCCAGCTGATCCTCTCCCTCACCAAAGACCCCGCCACCGCCAAAACCAACTTTCATGATGGAATGAAGGCTGTCGCCGAATGGATGAAGAACAGTCGCCTGAAACTGAACTTGGACAAGACAGAGGTCCTCATCCTCAGCTCCACCCCCTCTGCCTGGGACGACTCCTGGTGTCCAGCCTCGCTGGGAGCTGTGCTGACACCCACCAACCACGCACACAACCTGGGGGTCATCCTGGACTCATCTCTGTCAATGACCCAGCAAGTCAACACCGTCTCCTCCTCCTGCTTCAACACCCTCCGTATGCTTCACAAGATCTACAGATGGATCCCCACCGGAACCAGAAGGACGGTCACCCAGGCCCTCGTCACCAGCAGACTGGACTACAGCAACACCCTCTACGCAGGAACCACGGCTAAACTCCAGAAAAGACTTCAACCCATACAGAACGCCTCCGCACGCCTCATCTTCAACATCCCCCGCCACAGCCACATCACTGCCCACCTGAGGTGTGTGGTGCAACAGCGACGCAAAGGGACTCATAAATCAAAAACTAAGTCTGAGAAAACATTTGCACTAAGGAAAAAGGATCTTAAAAACAGTTAAAACATTCTTCACATTTTTCTCATAACACGGAATACTGCATGCCACGCTAACCACTGGGCAAGTACACTGGGTTCCTTAAGTAAGCGTGGTATTCTCAGCCATTTCATAAAAGTGCTGCACAGCGGAAGTCATAAGAGCAACCTGTCTGTTTTCTAGGTGTAGTGAGATGCTTGTGTTCCCATTCAGAGGGGACATGGCCTATCAGTTTTGGGTGGATTGCTCCTATTACAGTATGATCAAGTTTGAGGAGTATGGTGATGGACCCTGCACATAATGCAAAAGATACACTGGGAACCAGTGTCATGGACTACTCCAGTTGTTCAGATTGATGAAAGTATGTCAAACCTTCTTGCTGTATGAGAATATGGGATGCATGGATCCGAAGATAATAGTATCACACCCACCAAAACTTCACCACTAGCAGGCGCTTGGGGAATCTCTACCGATGCACATGCTTGGATATGACTTCAAATTTTGTCCAGTTTAATATGGCTGGTCCAAATAAACACATTACTTGCGTTGAGGGGCAACTGGAATGTGACATTGGGGGGCTCCCCAGGAGATCATAACTGGTGGCAGGATTCCAAAAGTTCACTCTCTAATTTCCTATAATTTCCTATAGTCTAGATTCCTTGACTGTGTTCGGGTGAGACACCGCTGCACAACTAGAAATTAGGCACGGGCCAAATTTCTACTACACTAGCTTTACAAAATTTGCATTACGATTGCTACGCAAAATTCCAGAAATCAGTCCATTTTGCAACTTTAAAACAAAAGCTCAGGAATAATGCGAATCTCCATAATGTGAGAGGCTTTTATTTGCAGTACTTATGCTTTTTGCACTATGGATGCAAGAACTCATTCTGTCAAAAACAGAGCACTAAATGAAATTTTTGCATTTTGTGTAGTTTTGCTATATTTCACCTAATTACACAAAAACAAATTACATGAATTTCGCACAAGCCAACTTAAACTTGCTCTCAATCTCAGTAATTCTAACACAATCATGGGTGCCAAGGTGCCATAGCTCTAAATTAGCTTATTATTTGATGCTTAGCAACAGTAACAGGATTAATCTTTTCCTTCAAATATTTTAACTGGAAGACTACCAATGGGAGACTGTTAGCTTTGGCTTGTGTAAAAAGCCTTTCTCTTGCAGGATACACAAAGTTTTAAATACCCTACAGGTCTATAGCAAAGTCGAAAACTCGTCACCATGGCAAAGTTGAGTTTCTTCAGTTTTAAGAAATTCTCTTTATTTTTCTTGTACAGGCTGAAAACAAACAGGATTAATCGCAGATTCCAGGACAATTGCACCATGGAGGGTAATACAATAAACAGGTATAAGCTGGCAGTGAAAGGGGTCACAGTATGCGGTAAAGAGGAGCAGTAACAAATGATGGTACAATGGACGTAGGAAACAGTGTCTTCAAGCAAATGAGCCTATCCCAATTAGGGTAAGAATTTATTCATAAGGAATCTTTTGGCTTCCAATTTGAAGTTATTTCTCTTTACAGCCGATTAGATAATGCAATGTCAACCTAAGAGGCTGCTAAGTAACTTCTATCACTTCATTCGGAAATTCCGAGGCAGATCTTGGGTAATTTCTGGCATTTTGATTTTACTTTATGCTTGCTATTTGAAATACCTGGTATTATACCATTATAATATGTCACATAATCTCAATGTTTTTCAGATAAAAATCCTATTGCGGGAGCACGGGAACAATGCGAATAAACAGAAAGTGAATGGCTGTTGTTCCTGGCACATGCAGTTTTGTGCTTTTTTACCACACAATGCATCCTTGCAAAGATGTATTTCACACTTGAATATATTGTAAAAAGGCCAGATTAGCATTTCACGTAATTTCACAGACTTTTTCAAAAATGTCACTTAATTACACAAAATAAAATTACAATAATTTTGGCAACCCCTTTATTTTTCCTCCTTATGGCTTCTCTGTCGTGCACCACAGATTTGAATTTGTGGGGCTATCAGAGGACTTGTCATGCTGAAAATGTTGTATCTTATCACCACTGCTGATGAACAATTATACATTTGTATTTAGATTCAGATCTATCTTTTTATTATTCTTCTTTATTTAGAAATGGGGGTGTCTATTTGGCAGTGGTATACACCCCGTCCAAGTAGGGACCCTTTATTCTAGTCAGGATAAGGTAGTGGCACACCCAGCTAACCCCTGCTAACTCCCTTGGTAGCTTGGCATGAGCAGTCAGGCTTATTCCAGAGGCAATGAGTAAAGTATTTGCACATAACACACAGTAACACCGTGAAAACACTACAAATGGATACCACACCAGTTAAGAAAAATAAAGTATCTTTATCTAACCCAAACACGACCAAAACATCCAAAATCCAATATACACAATTCAAAATATGACTTTGAAAAGGTTTCGAGTAATTCTATCCATAGAACTCAATAAATGCAGTGATTTTACACAAAGTACCTTAAGTGCATCAAAATCCAGAAGACAGAACAGCCGCAGAGGAGGGAAGCAATGCGGTGGCGGCAAACAGGCGCTACGTCAGTTTCTTCAGCCACGATGCTTCAATTTTGTCAGCCACACAGCAGATCCTGGAACGAGTGACAGTGCAGACTAGGAACGTTTACGATAAAGGTGCAAGCAACGGATGTGCTTATAATAGGGATAAGAAGTGTAACTAGCACTGATTCCCTGAACTAATTGAGAGCTGGTATGCGGGCCCGTGGCTCTCATTAGTCACTCTTTTCTCAAATAGAAAAAGTCCAGGGAAAGTGAATGCAGACCCTTGATGCCCTGATGAATTTGCCGCAAATTTGATAAGGCAATGAAACATGATGGCCATTCCTGAATGTGGTTACATGACATGACCGTGTTTTTAACCTTGGGATGACTCACAAAATGGAATAAAGAAATTGGAATTATATACGTGAGCCAGACCTAATTTTATTTGAGACTTCACGGGTCTTTCCCTTTTTTGGTTTTGGGTTGCTTACAAATTTCTTCACCTTTTTTTCACTTTCCTTAATGGGACACATAATTATTTTTATGAGAAAGATATCGATGATGATAAAACCGTGAGCAAACTGGTGAGAACCTGCCAGCAGCTCCTCTGGTGTTGTGCACGTGAGATACTTTCTCATTTTTCTTCACTTTTTCTTTTGGTCACCTATAGAAGCTGGTTGATTGACTTTTTACATGGCTGGTTGTTGTTTTTTCACCGTTTGGGAATTAATAAATATTAAGTTATACGGCACCAGGGATTTAATGATAGTTCATGATAAGAACTACTAAGGAAGGCGCAATAGTTTTTGACATTACCCTACTAGTAATCCTATGTAAGTAATTGGTTTAAAAACGTGTCTTGATGTTACCAGGTCTGTTTTGTCGTATTATAGATTGAGTGGAGGGTGGCCTGGTATATACTTTCCCTCTTTAACTCCCAATTTAAATATAAGCCACACAGCAGGGCCTGCATCAGATTCAGTGCGGGGGTCTCAGACCTCGGAGACACGTTGCGCTGAACTCGGGGTGCGGCATTTCCTTCAGCCGACGACAGGCACTGCGTCGATTTATTCAGCTGCACCACTGCAGTGCATGGAAATTTTCTTGCAAAGCAGTGATGCATCAGAAAAACAGGTGCTGGAAGAGAGATGATTTGATTTTGATGGGTTCAAGCAGCTCTTTGCAAAAGGAACAACCTCCAAGAGCTGGATTTTGCACCACAAGGCAGGTAAGAACTCCCAGCAGTGGAGTTCAGGGATGCTGCAGATGAAGTCTTTGATGGCTCTGAGACTTCTTAACAGGAGGCAAGCACACACAAGCCCTTGGAGAAACTTCACAAGCAGAATACACAGCAAAGGTCCAGTCCTTTTCCTCTCCAAAGCAGAAGCTGCAACTGCAGGCCAACCCAGCAAAGCAACACACAGAAAAGGGGCAGTACTCCTCTTCAGCGCTCTTCTCCTTGGCAGAGATTCCTCTTGATCCAGAAGTGTTCTAAAAGTCTGGGGTTTTAGGGCCAATACCTTTTGGCCTTTGAAGTAGGGATACTTCAAAGGATTGTCTTTGTAGTGCACACATTCTTGTCCTGCATGGTCTTGGCTCCAGACACACTCCAGGGTGGTGGAGACAGCATTGTGAGAGGCCAGGCACAGTCCTATTCAAGTGCAGGTGACAGCTCCTCCCACCACTCTAGCCTAGGAAGACCCAACACCCTGGTGATGGGCCATCACAATATGCAGCGCACACCTCAACTCCCTTTCTGTGACTGTCTACAGTGAATGCACAAACAGGCCCCCATCAGTCAAACCAGATGTTGATTTCGCAAGCAGGGAGAGGCATAAGGATGGTTAAACAAGAAAATGCCCTTTTTCTAAGCACACAATTTAAAAACCACCTTAACTAAAAGATGAGGTTTTAAATTCTGAGCTCAGAGAGCCCAAACTCCAAATCTTTAGCTGTTCCCAATTGAAGGTTACACTTATAAAATGTTATAAGGCAGCTCCAATGAGAGCCTAGTCCTTACAATAGTGAAAAACGAACTGGGCAGTATTTCACTATCAGGACATGTCACACACACCAGTACATGTCATACCTTTCACATACACTTCACCCTGCCCATGGGGATAGCTTTTGCCTACCTTAGGAGTGCCTTACATGTAATAAAATGGACGGTTACAACCTGGAAAGTGGATGCCCTTGCCAGGTTGACATGGCAGTTAAAAATTGCACTTACAGACATTGCAATGGCAGGACTGAGACAAGTTTAGATGAATACTCATATGGGTGGCACAACCAGTGCTGCAGGCCTACTAGTTGTCTATCATATATGGTGGTGATCCTGTTGAGGAAATAGGGGGCAGGATAAATCCAACTAATTGTACAACAAAAAGACCCCCTATACCATAAATGTATATTTTACTCTGTGGACCATATAGCCTATATATGCATATGTCCAGACATGCAATTTATGTCCTTGTTTACTGTCTAAATGTGTTCCCTCTCCTTTCCTCTTTTTATCTGTGTTTATCACTCATCTCAAACCAACATCTACGTAAACATAAACATATATAAGACAAATATTAATTAATATTTGTTGTATTTTTGGGTCCCAAAAGACTTTTAAAAATGTATAAACATATAATGTGTATACATTTAACACATAATACAGTTTAAACATACATTTTCTGACAACTCAAATCTATCACTATTGGGCATATCTAAACATAATTTACACATACATTTTATGGCAACCAATTAGCAAAGAAAATATGACATATAAAGACATGACATTCAAATGTACGTGTCCAACTACAAAATTAAAGCAGGGATATTATTAGGGATTAGATTCTTGAAGGGATTTTACTCTCGATTGAATAATCCAGACTGTGTCCATATAAAGCATAGATCCAGCCCAGGTGAAGACCTCCAAGACAAAGCGCAGAACCACCGTGAAGGTCGAAACACGTCTGTGTATTATGATTGTGGCCAGAGGGCTCATTTTCCTACAAATTAAGTTATAAAAAAATAAAATTAGAGTGAATAATATTATTCTCTATTGTGCATAGACACTTTCTCCTTTTTCCCCCGACCACTTAGGGCCTTATGCCCACCAGAGGATTAAATGATTGAGGGGCCATAAAAACATTTTTGCACTGTTCCTACAGATTTCCTCATGCAAAATCCACAAGTATAGCTCTTCACACAAAAAAGTGGAATCCACACAATATTTCCAAGACTTCTCCATGAAATATTTGCCTGGTATAGCTTTGTTTGAATACTACTGTAAAGGTTTGTGAATGCTCAAAAGTTATAAATCTGCACTAATATGATGGCGTGTGCCTGCAGTGCAGATTTATGACTGCATTGTGAGAATTGAGACCCAGTGTTAACATGTACATTTCTCCACAATTATTGTTGTGTAGAGAAATGGGTTCAGTTAAAATCTGGGCCCTGTGTAGGGCTGAGACGGCTGAAAGGGTTGAGCCATTTATACCGATAACGACAGCCCTTCCCATGGCCGGCTTTAGCGCTGGTATCGCCCTGTGCGACAATCATTTTTGGCGCCCCCCACTCCTTCATGACCGCCTCCTCAGATTCTCTCACTGCCACTGGGTAAAAGTGCCCCTCATCTCTCCAATCAAAAATTATTTCTGTCCCCTCTGAAAGCGCCCCCTATAACAAGTCAGCGCCCAGAGCGGCTGCACCAGTCGCACTGCCCCAAAGCCGGCCCTGGCCCTTCCTGTCATATTTAGATCTGGGCCTTGTAATTCAGAGGTTTTACTGTCAGTCATCAATTCATGTGTTCTACAAAGGAAAACTGCCAGACACATTTCTGAGACTAACAGGAGGTGAAATGTAAGACCACACTCTAAAAGGAATTCCTGTTTCAACTTTCTTATATCAAAGAGTTTTTTCTTAATGGCGCACAGGGGAAAGTGTACGGTAAGTCAGTTATCTGACAGGTTTTCCACTCTGCACCATTTCTATCAAAATCGTGACGAGGGGCTAGGTTTTAGGCAATATAAAATCGCCAGATGCTTGCTAAGATGAAAGAATGAACCGTGGAAAATAAGTGTGATTTATGTTTACCTTTAACAAAAATTGTTGAAGGGTCAGGTTTTTGTTCTAAAATGTTGTCTTACACATTTTTAAGGAGTCTATACGCAAAGGAGCATCATAAATCCTTCTGCTATCATTCCATCATCTTTTTTTTTTTCACCCCAGGGCAAATATTTATGCCTTTGGAACAGAATCTCCATTCCCTCCAACACACAAAAAAGTTCAAGGTAGCCCCACTCCTTTTTTTCACCAGTTCAAAAGTGACAAACTAACTTGACCTCTTACCTCCACAATTAACTTAAACAGCAAAATACGAAATATAAACATTTCACAGTTGACAAATGTCAGTAATAACGTTCTAAGTGTTCTCTGACAACATGTGTTTTGCTTGTCATAATATGTGGCAGGTGATTCATGATTAGCAATAAAAAAGTGTTTGTGACATGCTTGGTGGAGCCCACGCTTCACTGTCACTTCCTCATTTGAGAAGAAGGAAACACAATACTGGGTGAAAGAGATCAGATGTGTGTGTACTCAAAATTAGGCCTTGAAAAAACATTTATTACAAACCTTGCCTTTTAATTAAAGAATTGAAGGCGTATATCCCTGGCCATTCACTGTGCCAACATGCATTAAGAAAACTACTGATTTTATATTGTGAAATGTTGAATAGATTTTTTTTTATGTCTTTATTTGTGGTTTCATGACTCATTCATCTTGCAGGTTTCTTCAAGTTGCACGAAACTACAGGGGGATACAACAGGCCATCATTTCAAACTGGATAATGTGTTAATGGCGCCTATTAGGAAAGTCTGCCGTTCGCAACGTACAGATTGTACAATGACCATTGGTAAAGATTGGGAACCTGCCTTGTTGCATGCCCGCTCTGCACAAGCCTGGCTTATTGGCACACTCCCGCTGTGCACAGGCTTGCATTAGTCTTCTTGTCACAGGCGCTGTATACAGGCCTTTCTCTCTCTCTCTCCCTCGCCTCTCTCACTCTCTGTGTCTTTGTCCTTTCCTCCATCGCTCTGTCTGCCTCTCTGTCTCGTTCTCACTTTCTTTCCTGTCTTCTGTCTGTTCCCTCCCTCTATATCCTTTCCTGTATATTTCTCTCTCTTTCTGCCCCTCTCTCTTGATATCTCTCTCCCTCTATATGCCTCTCTTTCTCGCTCTGCTTGCTCTGCTCTTTCTTTCTGTCCCTCACGTTATTCCTCTCTCTCTTCTTCCCTACACCACTTTCTCTCACTATTTCTCTAGCTCTCACTATTCTCCCCTTTCTTCGTTTATGTCTCACTCTGTCGTCTTTTGTTTCTGTCAACTCTGCTCTCTGTCTCTTCACCGTCTACTTCTCCCTACCAATTGCACTCTCGCTATCTTCCTCTCCCTATGCCGCTAGCTCTCTCCTTCATCAATATTCTTTTTACTTCTTCCTCTCGCTTTCTATTCTCTCTCCCTTCTACGTCTTTTTCTCTGTTCCACCCATTTTCTTTCTTTTCTCTACAGTATCTGCCTTGCTTTCTCTCTCTGTATCCCTTGCTCCCCCTTTGTTCCCCTCTTTACTCGCTCTCCCCCGTTCTCCATTCTTTTAACTAAGGCTACCTTTCACAAGTAGCGGCCTGTTGCATGCAACAAACACAGACGCGCGCGCGTACAGGCACACGCGCACAGCTTTGAATTGCCACCCACAAATGCTCTTGAAACGTCAGGTTTGTAAATATTCATACACCAGGTTCTGTAAGCAGTAATTCCCAGATGCAAACCTGTGAGGTAGAATATGATAGCTTCGAAAGGTGAAGTCGGGGCAGACCGGTCACAAGCCACATTGCAGGTCTCTGACCCCTGGGTCATAGTTCAAAGTTTGGCGGTGGTCCGAAGGTATGTTAATTGCAGGGTTAGTAAGTGCCGTATAAATCTAAAATACAACAAACATTGGAAAAGTCAATAAGTCTCGCCTAAGGAACCAATTGGTTTTGCAATTGTGTTTAGCGTAGATAAACATTTTTTTTAAAGCCTTTGAGGTGGCCACCTGCATCATTTTGTAGTGCGTACAGCATGCATGCGCATATCTACAAAAAGACGCAGGTGCTTTTTGTCCGTATAGATACTGATCACAGTTAGATTGGTAGCTAAAAGGAAAAATAAACATAAAGGCGCATTTTTCTTAAAAAACGGGTGGGGAGAAGCAAAGTGGGTGGAAGCAACAGTGGTGCAAAGGGCAGCAGCACAGAGGGCATGGGGGGAGCCAGAGAAGTAACATACGAGAGGACAACATGGAACAGGCAGGGGAGAAGCACATGGGTGAGCTGGCAAAAAGGAGAGTATATGGTGTGGAGATGTAGGGGCAGATTTATAATAACTGGCGCATCCAGGCATATCAGCAGGGATGTGCCAGTTATTGTGCGCCACAGCTCCGCCACCATGGATGCGCCGCATTTACAATGCGGCGCACCATGGGGCAAAAACGGCACAGATACGTAACGCATCTGTGCCGTAAAAGTGGCGCATTGCTGGAGTTGTGTCGCAAGCGCGACGCAGCTCCAGCAATGCTTTGGGGGGACCTATCTTCACAATGCTGCGTCAATCCTTACGCCTGCTTCAAGCAGGCGCAGGGTTTTGACGCAGCATGGGCTCAAAAGTGACTGAGTGAAATCTTGTAGATTTCACTCAGCCACTTTTAGGAGGCGTTCCTGCGATGGAACGCCCCCCCCCGCACAGGTACGCCTACTGCTGGCGCAGGGCTTTACAACGTGACGCATCTCCCAGATGCGTCACGTTGTAAATACCCCGCAGCATGGTGCAGGATTTGCGCCGCCGCTGCATCACAAAAGTGACGCAACAGCGGCGTAAATGAGGCGCAAGGGCCTCATAAATCTGCCCCGTAATGTGTAAGAGAGGGGGTGTGGTTGGCCGAAGCAACAGAGACGGTTGATGTGAGGAGGAAACATAGCTGGCAAGCGTGCAATGTGGAGCTGGTGCGGGAGAAGAACATGGGCAAGAACACAGGGGTGAGCACAACATGGAAGACACAGAGAGAAGCAGGAGGATGACAGAGCAACACAGAGAGAAGTAAATGAGGGAGACCGCTGGAAAAAACATTTACTCTCATGGAGTGCCTATCTGAAAAGTATTGCTTGTAAAGCAATTAGTGAAAGCATAGAAGCCAGTCAATCAAAAGTGATGGTAAAGAGGAAATGCTACAACGGAGGGACAAATACAAGATTGACAAGCTGGGGCATGAATGAAGAAGAGGCAAATGAGTGTCGGCGGATAGCCAACAAATAGTAAACAATGTGTGGGCTCCAAACCCCTGTATGTTCTTGGTAAACTCACAATATGTCTTACAACAGACAGCACATGTGCAGCCTAGTTGGAAAGACCTAAAAAGTAGGTATCCCATTTTAATTTCCATTGAAGAAGTCCATCTTGTCAGGCACCCAGGTGCTGGATGTCTTGTTAACTGAATGAATGACCATGAATGACAAAGATTTGTAAAGCACACAAAGGCCCATAGGCATCTCGGAGCTATTGTATTGCAAAGCCATGCAGTGAACTGTTAGCATACAGATAATACCACTCTAGACAGAGGACTGCCTTGGGAACTGTCCATCCAAGATTGACTGATCCAGTCCGTTGTTTGTTTGTTGCCGACCGCTAGCGGCCTGCTGCTACCTCGCTTCACAGACGAACGAGCGAGTGAGAAGGACGCCGCCGACGCCGTCGTCACCGTGCAGGCTCCCACGCTGATACCGCAGACCCACCCCCGGGCTCCTAACTTGCCGCCTTGCTCACCTCTCCCACCTCGCACGTCCTCCACATATGTGCGGAGATTAAGGGAGATAAAGAGCACGGTTCCAGCGAGTACTACGTGGCTACAGCAGGCGAGTACGCCCGTTTTTTTCTAGTTGTTGCATCGGCCAGGGAATTTTCCACGCGGGAAAGAACAAGAACAAAACAGAGAGAAGCTGCAGGAGCCTGCCCATCGATGATACTTCGCCACCCCTTCTGAAATGGAAAGAAGATCCATATGAACTGTATGTAGAAGCTGAGGCAATGCTTTAGCGCATTTGTGGGCAGAACACTGCACTGCGTTGATCCTTGCCATTCCTCGCCCGCCTGTCTTTCTGCCTTCCTGCTGAGGCAACAAGCTAGCAGTGAGTCCTGTCAGCGGGGGGTCAGTTTGGCAACTGAAGCACACAATCATTGAATAATCAATTCGGTGGAGGTGGTAGCGTTGGCGAGAGGTGCCCTAAAAAAAAATTGCGCTCTGGCCGTGTACTTACCTCGGGGACGCGCAGCGCTAGGAGTGTGGACCTTGCTGTTTGGAATTCGAAGGAACTACCAAGCCCAGAACACCTTGGGGGCAGTATCACCACCTGTTGCTCCTCCCTTCTCCCGGCGGCGGACTTAAAAGCGCCTCACGCCTCCCGCTTCGCGGGACGCGCAGCGGGACACGCCGGGCTAAGCCCGGGCAAAGGGCGGGCCGTCTACGGCCGTCCAAGGCCGACCAAGGCTGGGCTGGGCCACCCCCCCTGTTGTTGGCCGTACAGCTCTCATTAGCCGCTCAGGACTAAGGTGATTGAAATAGCATACAGCTTCTTATTTATTTTTCATTTTTCTCACTAGTTATACCTGTTATACTTCAGCCATTCCACGTTAATTGCTGTGTATAGGCTCTTACTGTTTGGGAACACATTGTTAGCACCTTATCGTACGCAACTAAGTATAATGGCAACACGCTCTTCAAAATCTAGACACTCTTTGGTGGGGGGCTCCGTTAGGGGGACACTAGACAACTTTATCACTAGGGCTGCTACTGTTCTAGAACAAGAAATCGCTATTACAGATCTTTGGACCCTATTTATCAGAAGCGCTCGTCTCTGGGTCATATTCAACTGTTCCTGTCACCCCCAAACAGGAATATGGGCCCCGTTCCCATGGATAATGTTGCCCCCCCTTTGCAGTCACCTGATAAAATGGATACAATGGCTACTCCAAAGCCTTCTAATACATGTTCCCCCAACCTACAATCATCAATGGATATTTCTCTTGAGGACCCAACCTCAATTCAGCCCACCAAAACGGCTAAGATAAAACACGCAAAAATTAGACCCACCCCTTTTAAGCTCGCTGTAAAAAAATCATCTGCGCCAAAAAACAAAAAAAGACGAAAAGACCATCCTTCTGAGCCTCTTATCCTCATGCCTCAACTTACACCAAACTCAATGAGAGCCGGGCCCTTAAAAGACTTAAAAGACTTGACACAGCCTCCTATATCACCTTATTCTAACTTACTGGCTGACATAGAGCTTTTGGTAAAATCTCTACTTTTACCACTGATGGAGAGAGTTAAAAACATAGCAAACCAGTTAACCTCACTGGAAACTTTACATACATCATTCACCGCATTAAATAGCGATATAAACACTTTTCTATCTAAAAACTTTACTCCAGTTACTATGCCTTCTCTATCCACTCAAATAGTCACTCAGTCTAGCACTCTGAATCCTATGGACACCACTCCCGTTCCCATGCCTACAGTAGGGAAAAAACCTATTGCCGAAGGGGCTCCAATAGGAGATCATCTCTCCCACCCTGTAGTCCCCTTGGGTGAAAATGCCAAGTGGCAGTCCCCTTTCAAAAATAGAGTGGAAAAGACTTTCCACATCGACCTGCCCCCTGAAGCAGCCCCCTACGTAGTAACACTTACTGGCGTCCCAGAGCTTACCCAGGGTCAAACGGAGAGTTATCAAGGACTTAAAAACAAAGTAGTACACTGGTTAACCCAAAATAGACCACTTCCCCCTGAAATAAACGGCGAAATATTGCACGTGAGAAGACTGAGATGGTTGGGTTCTAGACCCAAGGACATACAGGGCGATATAATTATAATCAACTTTAGGGATCGCAGGGTATTACCCGATATAGTGGATTGGTATACTCCGAGTAGGGGCGCGGGTATCTCAACGTACGATCTGAGTTACTTTTACCCCCGCTCCCTCCTGTCTAATTCCCAAATCCCACATCCATCGCTGAGGACTAACTCCGAGGCCCACCGTCCCACTCTCCCTACTTCCAATAGATTCGCCATTCTTTCCGGTTTGGATGAACAAGATGGACTTTCTAATTTTGCACCCTTGGAGGATAACTTCCTTAACACAAATATCCCGCCGGCCACTTCAGAACCTGATATTCTTAATGTCAAAAAGAATACCCCGCTCATTGACAACCTCGGGAGCAAGCAGCTCGAAGGCATCGCTCCTTTTTTTACTCCCTCTGAGCAAATGAGCGTAACTGGTTACTTATTACCCAATTCTTCTTTGATTACTCATTCTATGAGGGATATCTCCTCTCCACAAATCCCCCAGAATTTGCAAGAAACAAACGAGACCTTAATAGATCCTATGATCGGTAATCCCCGTACGGATGAAACTCCACTGGGTGATAGTCTTTTGTCCTGGAATGTCGCAGGTCTTTCTGACAAACTGACCAACCCTGCATGGGTTCAGATCGTCTCCCGTCATAGCATTATTTGCTTACAGGAAACATGGACTATCACCGAGCTTCATCTTTTAGGGTATCAGACCTTTCATACCCCAGCTTCCCCAAGCCTTCATGGCAGAAGCAAAGGGGGCCTCGTGACTTACATTTCTGTAGAAAGTCAACTAAAAGTAGCCTACATCACAGGGACTTCAAATTATCAGATCATTTGTTTAACCGGTGGTTCAATCAAGCACACTGTTTTGGTTAACTTTTATAATAACATCCCAAGCCTTCATCTCGAACAGATACTTAATGGGCTTAAAACCGATTTATTAAAAATAGAGAATCTAAATAAATCTGACTCATTAATCATTTGGCTGGGTGATTTCAACTGCCCTCTGTGTTCACAGAGCATTAAAGGCACCTGTGGAATGGTATCTGATATCGATGATTCTTCTTCTAGCCACTTCCGACACTCTAAACTAGGAGACTTTTTAAATGGCTTAACATCCTACTTTAACCTATCCTATGTCAACGAACTATGCATTGCACCTAAGTGTTTTAAACCCACTTATAACGGGAGAGGTAGTCACACAATAATCGATTACATACTCATATCTTCCAGGTATTCAGGGCTTATACGTAACTGGGAGACTCTTGATTCTGTAATCAGTGACCATTACCCAATTGGGTTGATCCTAAATCTCACCTCACACGCTAAGCACAAGGTTAGGCAGAATACTCCCTACACCCAACCTCTTCAGCCAGGAACCACCATGGGGCTTTACCTTAAATGGGACAAAGTAGTCCCTTCCACCTTTTTAAATTCACTGGTGAAGAACACATACGATCATATTCAAACATGTCTATCACTCTCAGACAATCCGCACGCAATAAGTCACTCCTTAAAATCTTATCGGAAATAAAAAGACAGCTCGAATGTGCCCCAAGGAAATCCTCTTCCTCTAGTAACTGTTGGTTCGATAGGAACTGTTCTAAAGCTCTGCGACTCCTGAAAGCTGCTTTAAAATCTAATCCCAGAAATCGCTTGGAAGTCCAGCAAGCTAGGAAAAATTACCACACTATACGCCAGGCCAGGAAAAATCAGCTGAAGTCAGAGGCCTGGCAAGCTCTTATGGAAGCTTCCACCAAGAGGGATAACACCGCTTTTTGGAGGGCAGTCAACGCCCCTTTTTTTCGATCTTCACAGCCTCCAATTTTGGACTCAGCCATAACTGCTGAAACCTGGGTTAAACACTTCAGTGCCCTATATAATCCCCTTGATTCGGGTGACCAACTGAATGAGAGGGGAAGTAATCCTAACCCCTTCCTAGATTCAAATACTCCTACTCTTTTTCCCCTGAACATTTCCTTCGAATATGTCGAAGTATTGATGGCATTATAAGAAAGTCCTTCCGGGAAGGCGCCAGGTCCTGACTGCGTACCGATAGATGTTTTTAAATCACAGCCAGACCTTTGGGCACCTTTGCTTACAAACGTTCTGAACTCACTGAACATAACAGGTTTCATACCCACCTGGCCTGAGGCAGTCGTTGTCCCGATTTTTAAAAAAGGCGAGAGAGATAATCCCGCCAACTATCGCCCAATTTCACTATTAGACTCTCTCATGAAGGTAGCTGGGCAAATTATTTTAACTAGAATACACGATTGGATAAATGGCCAAGACATAATTTCTAATCTGCAATATGGCTTCAGACACGGCAAAGGTACTATCGAGCAAGGCCTGAACTTGTCTCTCATAAAAGCTAAATATACTCAGGCCAAAAAAGGCAATCTCTTTATTAGCTTTGTAGATCTGAGCTCGGCATTCGATTGTGTTGATCATGAGCTTTTATGAGTTTCCCTTGCAGAGATAGGTTTAGACCCCTTCATCCTTTCATTTATTAAAGAACTGTATAGGGACGCATCAGCCCGCGTTAGGTATGGCAGAACGGGAGAATGTACTGACTGTTTTTTCATTAGGCGTGACGTTAGGCAGGGTTGCATATTAGCTCCCCTGCTTTTCACCCTTTACATCAATTCTGTTGGTCATCATTTAAATAGAACTTTTCATGATTACCCTACAATAAATGGTAAACCCATACAGATCCTGCTCTACGCGGACGATGCAGCAATTATGTCCCAGACACGAAGGGGGCTACAAAGGGCAGTAAATGAATTCACTGACTATATGTCAAAGAGAGGCCTAAATGTTAACACCTCTAAAACCTTTACAATGTCATGTGGCCTAGGGACTGGGAAAAAACCATGCTCTATATTTTTAAACGGTCAAAAACTGGACAGCATTGATAGTTTCTCTTATTTGGGCATTACTTTCAATAAAAGGGGTACCTGGCGTGCCGCAGCTCAAGCTAGGGGGTTAGCTTTGTCCAAAGCCATAGGCGCATTGACCAACTTTTCAAAAAAACTTGGGGGCCGCCCGATTAACCCCTTACTTCAGATTTATCGGGCGAAGTGCATCTCAGTTGGAACTTATGGAGCTGGGATCTGGGGGATTGACTCCGTTGACCAAATTCAACGCCTCGAGAACGCCTTTTTGCGTTATCTCTTGGCCGTCCCCTCTGGTATATCTACCTACTTGGTACACACTGAATTAGGTCTTACACATATTGCGGATACGATTAATTCCTCCCCACTCATCCTATGGCACAAAGTCTGGACCAACCAAGAGACTCCTTTTAACAGAGAAATCATCAAAGACTGTCTTAAACTGAACAAGGTCAGGAATATTAAATGGTTGAATTATGTAAAGAATTTGTCTTCGGACTTAGGACACCCAGAGTTCTTTTCTGACCCCTTAGCCTTAACTAAAATAGCAAGAGTTACGCTAAAACGTCTTGTCCTAAACCACTTGAGCAGCCAGCGATGGGTCTCTGAAAAACAAAAGAGTTCAATCGTGGAATATCAACACTCGACCATTACAAATGGGATCCAGCAATATCTACTCCTAGAACCATCGCCTTTTACTCGCATGCTCCTGACCCGTTTTCGTACTGACTCTTTTTTCAGATTTTTAACTTTTCCTAACCCAAACTGTTGGTCTACTGTCATGGAGAAATGCCCGTGTGACGGCCTATCTACGCAATCCAATATACACTGTATCCTATTTTGTAGATTTTACCAACTGCCAAGGACTATTTTTTTGAAACCTTTGCTCAAATCATGGGGTTTACGCTCACATAGAGTGGCTTATTATAAATTAAAGACCCTGGATACCCCTTTAGCCTTGGCAGCCATGTCATCCTACTTGAAAATGACCATGAAGCTGAGGGCTACAATGCAGACTTAGTTGATACCTGTCCTAAAAGTTCTATCGTGTATCTGTAATTTTAATTTAATTTGAGATTGTTGTAAAATAATTGAAATTTTATTCTATTAACAAATTTTATCTGTATGTACTTTTATGATATTGTTTTTACATATCGAATAAAGTTCATTATCTATCTATCTATCAGATAATACTGTGCCTGTCTAGAAAGTGAACAGCCAAGTTTTTAGAGCTTTTCTAAAAGGGAGATGCATTGTCAGTGATGTCAGATAGTGGGGAAGAATATTCCAGAATGTTCCAGAAATTGCGACAGGAACTGAAAAAGCCCTGCTTTCCAATTTCTTCTTCCGGACTCTGGAAACCATTACCTAATTTTGGTGTGCTGAGCGGAGATTTCTAGTGGGCACATACAATTTAAACATGGGTGTGAGATCAGCTGAACTTGCCGCATAGAGTTTTACGTACCGTGTATAAGGTCTTAAACGATACACGTTTCTCTACCAGAAGCCAGCGCAGTTCTCTGAGTACTTTCCACACAGAATGCTGTTTAGGAATGTCCAACGTAAGCCGTGCCAATGCTTTCTGCACAAGTTGCAACTTTGCTAGGGTTGACTTATTGGTCTCAAGGTAGATCACATTACAATAGTCTATCCTTGAGGAGACCAGAGCAAGAGCGAAGTGCTTAAGAGCTGGAGGGGCCATAAACGGAAATACCTTCCTCTGCGTTCTAATGCTCTAGAGACACCTTGAGACTGCATCATTAACCTGATGGTCAAGAGACAACTCACTGTCCAGAAGGATACCAAGATTTTTAGCCGTGTCCACTGGAATAGTAAATGTGTCTCACATATCCTTCCACCAATTGTTATTTTCAATCGATGTAAAACCACCAAAAAGCAGTACTTCTGTCTTCTATATCACTTCAATTACACACAGGTGTGACAATCACTCTTCTATCTGTTAGAATTTCAGCGTCATTTCAAATTACTTCAGAATTACTTTTTCTTGAGTAATACAGCAGTAATATAAGAGTACATCTCTGAGGCCTACTTTTGCAAATTTACTTCAAAACGGATTGAAAATGTATCTTTTCATAATAAAAATAAAAACTTGGACAAAATCCTCAACTTTTCTTCCATGAATTTAGAATGTTATTACATAATTGTGCATTTTTTTCTTGCAACACTATTGCAGCATTCTGGGCCAGATTATGATACGTGTGCCTTCAGTGTAAGAGAAACAACTTCGTAGTACAGTGACAAATGAGGGCTTGTAAGGAAATGCCTCTTTTTTGCATGATCACCCGAAATTTTAGACTGATGCCACTGGTTTTTCAACCGTAAGATTGCACTGGGGCCTACGAACCAGACCTCAGTGCCAATATGCCGACCCTTAAGGCGTGTATGTCTGATTGGCTCACCCACGATTGGCATACGTTAAAATGCTTATAAGTCCCTAGTATATGGTACCGGGGGTACCCAGGACCTGTAAGTTAAAGTGTCCGTCATGGCCTGCAGCACGTATTGTGCCACCATGAGTGTGACAAAGCAAAACAATACTCCCAGCATGCCATTGCTGGCTGGCAGAGCAGTTTTAAAACTGCTTCCTCGACTTAGCCATTCAAACTAATTACAAAGTCTAGGCCTTCCTAGAGTAGGCCTATCGATCCCTAAGGCAGGGTGCTGTGTATTAAGAAGTAGAAGGTATTTTTATGTGTCCTAACATCAAATAGCCCAAATTGTCCCTTTTGCTGTAGAGAGGCGAGTAGCCCTATTGGGAAGTACAGGGTTCCACGCTGATAACTCAGCTTTCTTAAATTCTAAATGGGGGTTTCTTCAAGGTATCAAAAGAATAGTTGCATTCAATCAGACTTAAGGGCCAAGTTGAATTTAAGGTAACTTTTAAGTAAATGGCACCTTTAGAAAGTTGGGTACAATGGATGCAACGCACTCCAAAAAATAACTTTAGCAGGTTTACACATATGTAATTCAAACTCGGTGTGCATGTGCTGAAAGGGGCCCTGACGAAGCCTGTGTATACATTTGAAAGCCAACTAGATCACAGCAGTGTCCTAGATACAGCGCACACAGCGGTGCCTTGAGGGTTCCATGTACACAATTTGGGCAATTTCACAAAAGTACAAAGCAATCAGCAATATTTTACAATGCAAACTGTAGTTTATTATTAATATGGAATCTGTTTATTGGCATTTTGTTAATATAAACATAGCACGTAGTACATTCAAGTGAACTTACAGGCAATGAGTCAACAGGTCCAATGACATATCTCCAATCGTGTACATGGTGACTAACAGGGTCCAGTGTCGCACCCGTTTGCTATGAGAGACAAACGTTATGGATCTCCGTATCAGTCCCATGGGCTCACCACCCCTCCCAACCTCATGTCACCGGGGGGCGCGTCCCAGGGGAGCCACTCATATTACACCCGTTTGTCCTTAGTACAGCCCTCTAAACAGTTCACTTAAACAATAAAAAAAGAAAGAATCAAAACAACATATGCACTAGTATAACCACAACAGCAGGCTCGGTCCGTACTATAAAATCGCCATGGTTCGTCCCCTAATCTGACCCTCCCCAGCGGCTTCCCGCCCCCCAGTACAGCCCACTCCATTGCAGGCAATCCTCCATTCCCCCGCACGTCACCTGTTTCAGTTAAGGCCCCTGCAACCTCTCCCAAGCCTGATTCCCAGCCAAACCTCCACCCCCCTCCCCCCTGGTAATCGCCTCTCCAGTGTGCGCCCCACAGAGTCCCATGGCATCCCCATCTAGCTGCATCAAGGTCTGCAAGTGTGTGTTCCACTGGCTCGCTATTGGTGTTCGCCTTAGGCCCAGTGTTTCCTCTCGCAAGAGGGCCGTGCCCTCAGCCCCTGCCCACACCACAGCAAACTCCGCCACGCCTGCGCTCGAGGAGGCTCTGCCGCCTTCCAGCGTTTGGTGAGCAGTCGCTTCGCCACCACCAAACCCAAGTCAAAAAACCGAGAGGCGACCTTCGTGGAGGGGGTTCTACAGAACAAGTGCAGCAGGCATGACGGCCATTCCAGCGGCACTTGGCGGCCCGCGCATTTACTTAATACACCGTGCACCGTCCGCTAATATGAATCCAGCATCGGGCAACTCCACAGCATGTGAACCAGTCCAGCATCCAGAGCCCTGCAGCGCGGGCAGCTTGCATCTATGCGATGGAAATACCGGTTTATAGCGTCGGGAGTGAGATACGCTCTATGTAGTATAAAGTATTGAATTTGGCAAAACCGCATGTTTCTGGGGATACGCGTCGGTCCCCGCAACGCATTACTCCATTCCTTGTCAGCCAGTGGGCGATCCAAGTCCGCTTCCCATTTACGCCGCAATGGAGACAAATCGGTCGCCGCCTGCATGCGCAGGGAGGCTGCGAACCAACGTATCATGTGGCACCCCCGTCCCATGACATGTAAATATTGCACCGTGAGGTGCTGCTCCGGCTCCTCTTGAAGAGCTCCCCATCGGCTCGCCAGTGTCGATATTAGCAAACGGTGACAGAGGAATTGGCCGACTGGCAACCCCGTCTCCTCCGCCAATAGGGCAAATGGGATAAGAGCACCATCGCGGTAGAGGTCCCCTAATGTATGAATATCCGCCGCATGCCATTCTGCAAGCTCAGCCGAGCGCAGTATCCTTCGCCCACTAGGGGAACCCTCAATCGGTATGGCAGGAGCGTAAGGGATACTCTTCCGGGTCAAGTTAAGAGCTCGTCGGTAACATTTATAGACCACTCCTACAAGAAGGGGCCCCGGCTTAACCACCCTGACAGTCGGGTGGAACAGCGCCATGATATCCGTCAGAAGGATAGGTGGCTCCGTGGACGCCGTGTCGTCCCGTTCTCTATCTGCCAACCACCTGGCCACCCATTGCAGTTGCGCCGCCAGGTAATAATGCGCAAAGCATGGCATCGCTAGGCCCCCTTGACCCGTAGGAAGGTATAACTTGGATAGTGCCACCCTATGGCGTGCAACACCCCACATGAAGTCCCGGAGCAAGCGCTCCAAGGGTGCAAAAAAGGATGCCGGAATGTAGACTGGTAGGTTAGCAAAATAGTAGAGGAGCCTGGGCAGAACCACCATTTTAACTAGGGCGATTCATCCCGTGACCGTGAGGGGAAGGGTGCCCCAAAAGCGCATCTGGGCTCTAACCGCCGTCACCGCCCTGCCCAGGTTACCCTCAACCAGGTCAGCCGGCTGCCTATACACTTGGATACCCAGGTAGCGGAATGTGTCCGGTTGCCATTTAACAGGCACACCTCCCAGGTGGTATTGGGGATCTAGAGTAGCCGCTCGGAACGGATAAAGGCACGACTTGGCCGCATTCACCCGTAGACCAGAGAGTGCATCGAATTCCGTCAGGACTCGTCCCAGGTCTCCGGAGATGTGCTCCACATCTTTAATAAAGACCAGTAGGTCATCTGTGTACAAGGAGACCTGGTGAGTTGCGTCGCCCATGGAGATGCCATCTGTCAATACCCTCCGTAGGGTAGCTGCTAAAGGTTCTATGGCAAGCGCGAAAAGGAGAGGCGAAAGAGGGCATCCCTGCCAGGGACCACGAGCAACCGGGATAGCCGCAGAAATGTACGGGCCGGTTCTCACCCGAACCACAGGTTTCTTATAGAGAAGCGCCGCCATTTGGAGGAACCCTAGGCCCAATCCGTAGTGCGACAGCGCCGCCACCAGATACCCCCATTCGAGGCAATCGAAGGCCTTTTCGAGGTCTAACACTAAACAGCCTGCCCTCGGCCAACGCTGTGCTCCATCTGCGGCAACACGAAAGAACCGTCGCAGGTTAAGAGAGGTGCTGCGCTTGGGTACAAACCCATTCTGGTCCCTGTGCACCAGCACCGGTACTGTTGGAGCCAGCCGCTCCGCGAGAACTTTGGCCAGAATTTTGTAGTCAGTGTTGAGGAGGGGAAGGGGGCGATAGGATCCCAGGCTGGTAGGGTCACGTCCAGGCTTGAGTAAAGAGATCAGGTATGCCTCCCTCATGGAGGCAGGTAGGGTAGCCTCTTCAAGGGCTGCGAGATATAGCGCGTGCAATCGAGGCACCAAGGATTCCCGATAGGCTTTATAATACTCCGCCGGGAGACCATCTGGTCCAGGCGCCTTGCCAGAAGCCAGCGAGGCCACCGCCTCTCCTATCTCCTCCAGCGAGAGGAGGCCCTCCAGTGATTCCTGATGGGCATCCGGAATCGTGGGCAGACAGGCGGCTTCTAGAAAGTGATCCAGATCCTGAGCCTGTCTGCGTCCTGTCGAGGTGTATAGGGCCGTGTAATGTGCTGTCAGTATTTGATGAATCTCCCGCTGTGTATGCACCAGCGTCCCATCCGGGCTACGAAGAGATTCTATTGGTCCAGATACTGACTCCTGTCTGATCAGCCAGGCCAGCAACCACCCCGCTCTATCGGACGTTGCGTAGACCCGGGCCCGAATGGGCAGCATAATTGTGACAGCGTAGCCGCTCCAGCAGCTCAGCATGTCTCGCCCGAAGTCGTGATAGCCGAGCCGAGTCCCGACCTCCCCCCTTCCCATTGCGTTCACACGACAGTAGACGCGGTTCCAAAGCAGTAAGCAATAACATGAGTTGCTTACGAATATTCCCCACCGCCCCTAGGCAATGGTGGATTTATGTGCATCCCATTCTGTCAGCGCACTCCCTGCTGTACCCTCATTTAGGTAAAAAAACAGTTTAACCGCCGTGCCGAGCGAAGCATGAAACTCTGCATCCTCGTGAGCGGCCGGCTGCAGACGCCACGTGGGAATGGGGGGCCTCCCCGGGTCCCAGCAGAGACACAGCCGGAGAGGGTTATGGTCCGAATGAGTCCGGCCTAGGTATTCCGCCTGAGCTATCAGCGGGGTCAACGAGGGAGAGGCCACCACCCTATCAAGACGAACATGAAGGTCATGCACCGCTGAATAATACGAATAAAGACGATCACTTGGGTGTAAGGTACGCCACATGTCATGTAAGGCCCAACGCGACAACCAATCAACGAGACCCCTTGCGTTTAAAACTGCCTGCGTGCTACGAAGCGGTGGGTAGGACCTGTCAAGGTGTGTGTCCAGCACTGCATTAAAGTCCCCACCCAGCAACCAGGGAAAACCCACGTACGGAGTTAGGGTCACCGAAAGCTGGTCCAGGAACGAATGCAAACTGTAGTTTACTAAGTGGATTGTAGAATTAGCGTCTGATTCACAAATGATACATCACATTTTCTGAGGATGGAAATCCAGCGTCCTAAAAAAGGAGAATTTCCATCAATGTTGCTCAAAATCCCCAATGCATTTCGGGTGGAAGTTGCCCTTCTTCAGGGGTAACTAAAAGTTAAGGAAAATTACTGATTACATTTTTGAAATCACTCCATAGTTTCAACACAATTGGCAGACAGAGAAAAGAGAAAGGAATATACAACACTTCTCATGTTTCAACAAGAAAACCAGCACCTTGACTGTGCCTCCTCAGTGCACTGGTGACATAGATTTTTGCAAACTAATATCCCAACATAAAACGTGATGCATTTTGTCGTTTGAATATGTCAAGTGTACTGATGCTAAGTGGAAACCAAATGTGACAGTAATGGTTTGTATATGTGAAAAAGAACTTGTGGAACAAAAGAGTTGGTAGAGAAAACAGCAAGTTCCAGCATGCACTTGTGATAGTATTACAAATCGGCCAAACTAGAAGTAAGGCCTTCTTCCAACACCAAGTGGAACAGACTGAGCCCAAACGGTACCAGATACGTAGCAGACATCGATACGGCTCATATAACAGATGCGAAATTGGTGCGCGAACCTCAAGATAGTTAGTGCGATGATCTGCATGCACAAGGGCCGCAGTGCACTAACTTGTTAGTGTCTTGTAAGGTGACCAAGATAAGGTAACTACCAATCAGTAAAATCAACAAACGTGTGGTGATGAGGTTATCCAATACCACAGTTGGAATCCCAGTGTACAAAGGGCTAAAGATAATACCTGTGGCAGATTATATTGAGTTTACAGTAACCACAAGAAACCAGCCAGTAACTCTGTGAGTCAAAAACGTGGAGGTGTTACCACTCACAAAGTAGCCAGACTCTGGTAATAACAAAACTGTGTATTGCCAAACCAAACTCACAGAGAACTCGCCGAGATTATCGGATAGTAGGATCCCATTAACCGAAAACTGGAAACAAGCGTGTGTTCAGTGAAACCACACGCAGGTGATTGGAGCACTAGCGTAACAAAACTTGAGCCCCCCCTGCAAACTACATGTAAGACCCATCTCCAGACTCAGTCAGGAGCTGTCACACCAGGATACTTTGTTGAGGGGGACCCCTGAAGTTCGGCCCCTCTGCCCCCGCACCGCAGGGGCTGCGGGGGTTTTTGTTAAGCCACTGGATATGAGCCGCTAATTGGTGACGCGAACGTGGGAACAGTGTATGTTTGATTTGATTTAATTAGTGCATTTGTACAGCACACAAATGCCCAGGGGTGTCTTGGCACTACTAACAATGGAAAGGACGGATGCTGGACTGCTGTACTAAGCAAGTTAGTTTGAAAAGAGCCAAGTTTTCAGCGCCTTTCTGAAAGAGAGAAGTGACGTGCTGCTCTTTATGGCAATCAGGAGTAGGTTCCAGGGCTTGACTGCTCCTAGCAGGAAGCTTCTTCCGCCCCAGCGAGCCTTCTTAAAGCTGGGTGTTTGCAGAAGTTTAGTGTGTATGGATCTTAGACTTCTAGAGGGCAGGTACCATTTCAAATGAGCCCTCAGAAACTGAGGTCTGTTGTATGTGGAAACCTGCAACAGACTACGCACGCTAGAGAAAAGGTATGTCTGTTGTATGGATCATACGAGTTACGGTGGTATTCGGAGCAGTTAAAATTTGTGTTATTAAATATGAAAACCTGACCGCCTCGGAAAGAAACCACTCACCATTGCAAAGTGATGTATATCAATATGTGAAGCAAGACTAGCGCTATTTACAATGTGAAGCTGTTGACAGTATGGTACTTCTATGGAGAGATCGATTACATTAGTGACATACCATTCAGAACAAATAAAGCTTGTGACACCCGCAGTAAACGTTATGATAATAAGGAACAATTAATCCAATAACAGAATATATCAAAAGGATGTAGCACAATTCGATCAGATATTGCAAAAGCACAGTGCGTGTATAAACATGCCATATCAACACGTTTAAATCTTACAGCCACATTTTATCATGCAAAGAAAATCAACACACAATGTCAATATTTACTTCAGTATCATTTATGTACAAATATTTAAACAATGAAATCTTAAGAGTGCTAAAGATCACATGGTGGACATAAGCAAACAAATGTAACCTACCACAATTGTTGGGAAATATTCAGCGAACATCAAAGTGTGTGTGAACATGTTTACTGTGGAGAAACTACTTATCACCATGGAAGGAAAGTACATGTGACTTGCGCGGTAGTTGACCTGATACAAAAATGAGGATATGATAAAGAACTATTTTTAAAAAGCATGCTGGTTCTAGCTTATCATTGAGTCGCCTTGGGATAAGAGTGTTCTAGTACTTGATCCAGTGTGTCTCACGTTGCGATAGGCGTTTCTATGTATTAATTTCTGGATTCTCAAATATACTTTCCGATACCATGAATCTGAGTTGTGCAATATTATATGATTGCTTTCCATTCATTGGACCACAAGAGATGAAGTCCTATTCTTAAGTCTGCTCATACGTTTGTGCTCAGTAATGCGCACTTTGGCTCTCCTCTCTGTTTTGCCCACATAAATTAATCCACATGGGCACTTTATGGCATACACAACCATGTGGGAATTTCAATCTGCTGAGCGCCTCAGTCAAATCTGTTTTCCAGTTTGAGAATGAGAAATGATGTTGCCTTCGATTACATTGCCACTGTGGATACAATTGTACCACCTCCTCATTCCTTTGAATGTATTGTCATAGCTCTTTCAGGTTCCTGAGGCGTGTGTACACAAAGAGTGGTTTATTCAACAAAAGGCCCTTGAAGTCTGATTCTGCTTCCAGAAGATCCCATCAGTGTAAAGTGACATGTTTAATCACAGTTGATTGAGTTGAAAATGTAGATACAAACACCTCCCATGTTGTTTGCGTGATTTGTTTTTGGAGAAGTAACTTGGAACGATCCAAAGCGGACTTGCGATGTAGTGTGATCTCCAGCACATTATTATGATACCCTCGTTTGGAAACTTGTTGCTTGTGTGTCTGTCTACTGACATCCTCATCAGATGTAATCTGTTTCATGCAGATGAATTGTGAGAATGGTAAGTGTTGCTTCAGCAATTAAGTATGAAAACTGCTGTACTGCAACATGTTGTTGCAATCTGTCTGCTTCTTTAAAACTCTGATAGAGAGACCTGCTGGTGTTATCTCCATTTCAACATTCAAGTAAGTAATGTGAGTCTTATGAATGGAGTTGGTAAACTGGATCATTGGGTTCTTGGAGCTAAGGTCCAAAGTTTGTTGTTCAAGTAAATCCTTACTGCCATGCCAAATCAGTAATGTCATCAATGTATCATCGATACATGGTGAGGTATGAGCGCCAAGTATCAAATTGATAAATAAATCTGTCCCCAAATTTGGACATGCAGATATTGGCATTGCTGGATGCCCCAGAAAAACCGATGGGCACATAGCTCTCAAGGAGACACACCTCTAGGGCAGGCTACCAATATCCACACAAAGAGAAAGGGGTCTGCCATCCTGGGAGTGAATGAAGACTGCATTCTGGGATAGCTAGATGCCACACAAGAAGTCATCACCAATAACATACCAATAATCATGTATTTGACATCCTCAACAAAACATAAAATCAATCAAACATAGTTAACATAACTTGATTTGTCAAGTACATTAGCGCAAAGTTCAGGTTGACAAAAAATTACCTGATGCAAGAAATATAGCGGAAAATATTTTAAGCGATAATGTAAAACACACTTAAATAGAGCTACTAGTATTCCCTGTTACTCCCTGTTCAATGGGTGTACCTGAGTCAACTCAAGGGCATAGGTATTCATCCCCATGTGTGCGGGAGGATCTCAGCATTTGACAGTGATGTTGCACTAGCTGTGGGGTGTGCAGGCACCTGCCAGCATGATTGTTGTAAGTGTGGCTCTTGATTTACGGCAGGTGTTGCTAACTGGATTTCTGAAATGGAACACAGTGTGCACCTGTCTATTTCCTGGTACTATTGCACATGCCAGAGTGACAACCTGTTGAATTCTTTGACTACAAAAATGTTGCTAACAAGTGTCTCACAATTACTGTGTCGTTTTTCTGGGGTATTTGCATATTTATGACATATTATTTCTGTGTGTGTTCCTTTCCTGCATACTTTCACTTTCAACTGGTCTGTTTAACCTCTTCTACCTTCCTTTTTCCCAGTAAACGTGCTACTGCTCTACTTCCCATCTTTACCACTGCTTTATTAGATCACCAGTGGTAGGTTACTGTTAGAAACTGTGTTACTGGTTGAGGGGGGTGAAGTTCTTGTCAGGGTGAAGTCACAAGCAAACTAAATTTGCCTGTGCTCAACCCTGGGGTAGATTGGCACAGAGCAGTTAGGCTTAACTCAGAGGAAGTGTGCAAAAGGATTTGTGCAACACTTCAAACAGCAAGACAGTGAAAACACACCACCAAAGGGTCACACACCAGAATAGAAAAAATAGAGAATTTTAAAAAAATAAAAAAGGACCAAAACAACAAAAACGCAATCAGTAGAACGAGATATATCCAATTTTAAAAATTTCAGTTAAAAATAGCGCCAAAAAGCACAAAATGTAAACTGTCTATTTTTCACCACGATGGAATGCGGGCTTGCTACAGGGACCTAGTTAGACCCACTGAATGCGAGTACCTTAAAACCTGGTTGCAGAGAGTTGCAAGGTCCCGTGCTGATGATGTGGTGCACTGCCGAGGTGATACATCAGTTTGAATTGCTGCGATGCAAGATCCTGCGTCGTCGGCGAGGATCACTTTGAGGATGGCTTGTGATATGAAGTCCAGAGTCGAGGATGCATAGAGTATTCAAGGTAATGCTTCAGTTGTGATGAGCTGTGAGGTTGCGATGTGAGAACCTGTGGTACAATCGAGGCTGCCACCGATGAGAGATTTGCGATGCAAGGGCCTGTGTTGGGAATGCTGCACAAAGGCGGCGGCTCCAATTCTGGCTGGGGAGTCCTTGCGCTGAGGGAACCCTCTCAGCAGAGGCGATACATTGGCTCTGCTCACTATTGCACCACGCAGCAGTAGAGGAGATGCATCGGTTCTGCTGGGTCCACAGATGGGCTGGCAAAGAAAATGTATGCCCATTTCCAAGGGTCCAGGACTGTGGTGGCACCACTTTGTAGAGTAGGACTTACAGATGGCAGAGTACAGGTGCTGGACTGATGGGTTTTGGAGCCTTTGGTCCTTTAGGCTCTAGTCAGGATGCCAGCCAACTAGCCCTCAGAGTCACCATGGGGTCCTGGGTTAAACAGAGGCAGGTCCAGTCCTTCTCACCCAGGCAAGAGGTCAGCAGGTCAGCGCAGCAGGGCATCAGTCCTACAGAGCAGCAGGCCAGCAGACTTGTAGTGCTTTCAGTCAGCACAGCAGTCCTTCTTCCTGGCAGAGTATCCACAGGTACAGAAGTGTACTGAAGAATTGGTGTCTGAGGTCCAATATTTATACCTGGTCCTTCCTTTGAAGTGGGAGAAACTTCTAGAGGTTTCCCTCTGAAGTCCACAGGCTTCCTGCCTTCCCTGACCTGGCTCCAAACTCACATACAGCCATTTGTGTGAAGGTAGGACACAGCCTCTTTCAGCATAAGTAGGGTTGTGCTATCATCCTGCCCATGATGCCCCATCCAGGCACTCCTAAGATCTCTTTTATGTGTGGCTGTCTAGGAGGAATACGCGAAGCCCAACTGTTGGCTACACCCTGCCATGTGACCCTGAGGCAGGCTACAGGCACTAAATGGCTAAGTCAGGAAAATGCCAACTTTCTAAAAGTGGAATTTTCAAAATTGCAATTTAAAATCCGACCTTGCCATAAGGGAGAATTTTCATTACAAGTGCAAAGACACTAAACATGAACTGGTTACCTGTTCCCATTTAAAAAATTACAGCCTATTAATTGCACCCTGCCTTTTGGGCAATCCAGGGTCTACCCTAGAGATAACAAATATGTATTAAAAAGGAAGGTTTGGGCCTGGCAAAAGGCCAATTTTGCCAGGTCGAAAGCGCGGTTTGCAACTGCACTCACAGGCTGCAATGGAAGCCTGAGACGTATTTAAAGGGCTACTGAAGTGGGTGGCTCAGTAAGTGCTAAAGGCTCACTTGTACTATTTAATTTACATGCCTTGGGTACATGTAGTACCTCCTTACTAGGGACTTAAAAGAAAATTAAATATGCCAATTGGTGATAGGCCTATGTTATCATGTTTTAAGGAAAGCAAAAACATGATCAGCAAAAATGGAGAAGGAAGGCAAAAAGTTTGGGGTAAGACCACCGTAAGGCTGACAGGTCTTACAGTACCTTGCTATCGTGTAGGTGTCATTGACACATGCAAGGCATGGCAGTCAATAGTTTGTCTGCGTCTTATGCTATGCACATTCCCACAGTGGGACCTGGTGCCACACATGATGTGTTCATGAAAAAGCTTGTTCTTTTCTGCTGAATGACCAATCGAACTCACATTTTCCATGACTCTAACTGGCGTTTTGGTGTGCAATCTGCCTTTGCTGATTATTGAACATTCTCATTTTATGAATCTGTGAGATATCAGGGAAGAGAACTGACCACACTAGTATCATACTACTCTACAGGGTGCATACACATCACCAAAGTGACATGTGGCATCTATGGTTGGCACGTGTGGATGAATTTGTGTGCCTGAGTGTCTGTGGGGATATTTCTTTTTACCTGAAGTTATGATTGCCAGGCAAATATCTCACGGTAATGTTATTGTGAGCTAATGGTAGTGCATTGGCCGATATGGCTACAGCGCATGAGATGGTGACATGTCTCTACAGGAAGGGGCGTCATATTGAAAGTAGGTGTAAGATTTCCATGTGCCTAAGATCTTGTCCTTCCCCCTGAAATGTGACCAAAACCTTCTTGCATTTGTATTAATGGCACAATGTTCAACGTCCACCAAGTCATTTTCCTACTTATCAAACAGTGAGTGGTTTTGATCTGTTAGGGTAAACCTGAGAATAACCGAAGAGAGAAAACGACACAGTTGATCGATGAAGCCTAAAGAAGCCACAGGTGCTTCCTCTTGGCGTCATATCTGGTGGCCCTGGGGAATGAAGGGTCCGATGCAAATAAAATCACTTATTTTTACTAGAATCTATGAAAAACCGCACAATTTGTGAACATTGTCCATTACCTCCAGGATCAGTTTTCAAAGTAAAAATTGATTGGATTATGTCATTGCTGTGCTTTAATTCAGACCTGAAGTCTTCAATATCTGCGAACTGCAACTATGAGCAGCCAACTCCTGCGCGCGACGTGCAGAAAACAGTGCACACTGAAGGAAGCACGTGCAGTGTTCGTGGCTGCAGGTTCTGATGACATCATCCACCACAGTGGGAACCCGGGGCTTCTAAAAACGCAGAACGTTGAATCCGACGAGCCAGTTGTCGCGTTGCGTGGAAAGGAGCGCGGCAGTGTTTCCCAACGTGGAGCGGTGAATAGACAAGCTGTCTCCTTCCAAAAGAAAGGACTGTGGCGCGCCACAGAACATGCACTGGCAGAAAAGTAAGTTGCGTCATTTCTTCTATACCTACATTCATCGCACTTTTAAATAATAGAAGATGGAAATATAAAGAAATCTCCTTTGCTTTGCAAGTCGTACAGTTATTAAGGGCCTGCCCTGATGCACATACAGGCAGGGTGCAATGAAAGAGAGCACATTGCATGCTGATTTTTTGCGGGCCTGTCTATCGGTTTTTTTGCAATGCAACCTACTTATTAAAAGGATGTTGTGCCAAAGGTTCCTTCACAGGAGGTCCAAAGAAACCTACTTAATAAATATTTACCAGGCCGGTCACAATATGTGACCTCCAGTGAATGGGTAGGAAGGCAAGATGGTGGCCTGCAAGGGACAGTGTTTAACTATCCTTACATTTGCTTTTCGAAAAGGGAAATATGTATATATATAAATATATTGTATATATATATGCTATTTGTCCAAATCACCTGACATCGAAGCAAGTAAAACAGACACTCCAGAATATTAGGTAGAAGCTGTGATTTAATTGATGTGCTGTATGTGGTTTGGAGTGCCTGTCTTACTTGATATATGTAAGCCGGATGTTGTTGGATATCTATCTATCTATCTATCTATCTATCTATCTATCTATCTATCTATCTATCTATCTATCTATCTATCTATCTATCTATCTATCTATCTATCTATCTATCTATCTATCTATCTATCTATCTATCTATCTATCTATCTATCTATCTATCTATCTATCTATCTATCTATCTATCTATCTCTATATTTATATATTTATATAAGGATATATATATATATATATATATATATATATATATATATATATATATATATATATATATATATATACACACATATATATAAGTGAGTGTGCTTTACTAAAAATAATCCTGTTTGGGAGTATATTGGAGGGAGTAGCCACTGCCGGATGCACCCAAGGCCGCCAACACAACCCAAAAGTTACATTATCCCCAGGGACAGCTTAATGTTTGTGAATCAGATGCCGCCTCCTTTAAGGTGTCAGTATTTGATCAATTGTTTATGACCTGAATTTCAGTCGCAAAAAAACAATCCATTGCGACTCGCAAATACAAGGGTGAGGGAAGGACGCCAGTTTTCATGCATGAAAAATGTTTCTGATTCGTAAAGAAGCTTAGATACATCATAGAAAGGTTCATTCGAAATACAGACCCTATGTTTTGCAAATCATAGGCTTTTCGTCTACAAAACATCTTATGTATGAGGACCATAGTGAGGTAGATAGCCCAATCACAAAAGGGGTATAGGATTATCTTCCTGTGGCCACAAGAGAGTAGTTAGCCAACACACTGAAAATTATGTAAGTCTCTAAAATAAGTGGTGAAGGTATTACTTGATGGCTTTTTCACAACATGATCAAAAAAACAATTTCTAATTCTGGAAATTAGGCAGAGGAAATAGGCAACACATGTTTGCACCTACATCGTTTTTCAAACATTCTTTTATTTCCATGCCTAGCCTCCACTTTTCGTTCACTAGAATGTAACATCCACCTTCTGGAAAATCTACTTTTTCTTCAAGAAACTCAAAAAATTAAAGATAACAATTCTCGTATATATTGAGTAACATTGTGTGGGATACTACCTTCCAGCCTGCTTTCGTGATGTTTGAGCAATTCTACAATTCTCATGTCCAAGTGGAATAAATAAAAATAGTGAATTTCCTGTGTTGTATCATAAAGAACATGAGCTTTTTTCTATTTTTGAATACTGAAAATTTGAAAACTGAATTTGATTTGTTAAATATTAACCACTTTATAGCGCTTAAACACATATAGTGCCAATTTGAAACATCTGGTTGCGCTTGACCGGGACAAAGTCAAAGTTTGAGGCCGACCGCAATGGAGCCCTGGTCGTATACACTAATACACTCATTTTACCTTCGGACTTATAAACTTTTCTGGAGGATTTTCTCTTGACATCATGCAGTCCCCTCCTGCAGGCCAATTTCGATGCAATGTCGTCGGATTGCTTCTCCATGAGGCCCCGGTCAAATCCTGGAAGTCTGGGGTTCCATAGCTTTCAGCGGGACAAACCTGAAATCCAGGCAGAGTCACAGTTGAAGGTAGTCGGCTTGACTCTCGATGTCAGGTAGGTCCCCTTTTGGAGCTTTTTCCAAAAGTTCTCCAAACCTCTGAACTTCTTCCTGAAGTTACTCTTGAGTTTTCAAAATGTCCAAAACACAAATCTAAGGGTCTAGAAGTTCTGAAATGGTCCTTGGAAGTTTCGACTACAGTTCCCACAATGCACCAGGCCAAATCCTTAACAGCCCATTAGACCCACTAAAGGCTGGGGACTTCTTGGAGGACATGATGCAGTGATGCTCTGTTAACCTGTTGCTTTCAGGGAGTCCACTCCTTAATCCTTTTTGAAGCAAGGCAAAGTCCTCAAGGCTGTAGTTCCAAGTGTGAAACAGGAGCAGGCCTTCAAGGAACAATCTTGTGTAGTGCGGACGATGTTTCCAGCAGAGCAGTCCTCCTTCTTGTAGTTTCAGGCAGTGAATGTTAGCCTATGGAGCTAATAATATACAATGTGGGAAAACGAAGTTGGCAGTTTTTACCTCGGCAGGACTTATACAACTTATTTTATAATGTGCCTGCTTATAGTTACAAGGCACCCCACCCCTCTGCCACATAGGACAGACCTAGGGGTCACTTGCATGTAAAAATAAGGCAGACTTTGCTAACAATTTACTTTTAAAGACAGTCTGCACAGCAGGGTTGCCTTTAAATGTACCAACAGGCAACACAGTAGTACACACTCTAGTGCAGGAAATCTATCGTGCCTCTAAACCTCCATTTCCTATTATATACTAGGGAATTTAAGATAGATTGAATCTCCCTTGCTTTATTATATAGTTGGGGGACTTACAGGGGTCTGTCAGTGCCATTTGTAATTATACATAATTACCATATAACTTTTACATCAGAGCACTAGCCCTGGGCCTGGTTAGCAGAGAATAGGGCACAGTCAGAGTCAGTTACCGCCAGTACCAGTCAAAAAATGGAATGCTCAGGGCCAAATGGGGTGACCTTTTCACATGAAGTCATACATAACATGGGTTCTTCTCCCTGCAACAAATGTAATAAAAAACAAAAGAACTGGCCCTAAGCCACGCAACCAACTCCTATGTGTCGGGTGCCACAGGCTCTTCTCCCAAAGCTGTCCCTGCTGCCCTCGATCACAGTAGAAAGCCGTCCCTGCACTGACGGGTTCTCAGAGAGGCCCACCAGAATAGTCTGGGGTTCCTTTATGACATAGCAGCACTGAGTAACAGATTTTTCTAGCCACTGTTGCTGTATCATATTATTCATAGTATTATCATGTATTAAATGGATTTCGAATCCAGTTAATCATGCTAAAAGTACTCTACAAGAGATGTACAGAATAAAGTTATCTACTGCCAGGAAGGCAGTAGTGATTATTTTCCTTAAAGCAGACATAATGAACACAACAATCTTTGGCAGCAGACCACGCTTTTCTCATTCACACAAATGAAGCATAGTGCAGTACTCTTAATATATATAATAGTAACTCCTCTTATGTGTAGCACTTAGGAAAGGTCAATGTGTAAAACACTGTGGAGACAGAGGACAGCAGAGAAAGTAGGCTCAGGATTGGTGCCAAATTGTACCTTTTCTGCATTTCGTACTACCCCTACAACATACTCCTAAAATAGAGACTGACAGTTTGTGTTTTTTAGCAATAATTCTAGACAAATTTGGAAATCTGACATAGTAAAGTCATTACTATTGCACATTTATGTGGTATTTCCCCAGGTTTTTTCTTCTGTTGCTCTCCTCACATTTTTGGGCCATAGATCGCTGTGCACTTTACCCCTGCCACCCAGCAGTAAAGTGCTTATGCTTTCCTTTTTAAACATGTTAAAATTGGCATACAGCGAGTTGCCACATTTAATTTACTTTTAAGTCTCTAATATACTGTACTACCTGTACACAGGGTCGGTAAATTAAATGCTCCCAGAGGGCCAAGGCACTCATTTTGCCTCCCACTGCAGAAGACCTGTAAAGCATGTCTCCAGGCCTGCCAGTGCAGCCTGACTGATCAGTTTTTAAATTGCCATTTCTAACTGTCAAAATCACCCTTTTGACAGGCTTAAATCTTACTTTTTAATATCTGGAAGTGACCCTTACGGTAGGCCTCATTGCCATTGAGATAGGGTGCATGGTATTTAAAAGTAGGACATATAGAAAGGAATGTTTTACATGTCCTGGCAGTGGAAAATCCCCAACGTCATTTCTCACTGTGACATGGCTTGCTCTCCCACAAGAAAGCAGTTAGAAAAATGATTCAAGGACTTGTGTTAATGGTAATTTAAAACCCAACTAAATGGTAAAGTCAGATTTTACTTTACTAAAAAAGAAGAGAAACATTTAGGAAGTTGTCTCCTTTCTTCCTAAAATCAAAAGGCCTTTCTGTCTCTGTCCAACTGTCACCTGACCACTGATGGCTCCACTGTTGTGATGTCATACAATCAATCAGGGGTTTATAAAGCACGCTACTCACCCGTGAGGGTCTCAAGGCGCTGGGGGGAGGGGGGGGGAGGGGCAGCTCCGGATCAGTCGAAGAGCCATGTCTTGAGGTCCTTCCTGAAGGTGTACAAGGTTGGCGAGTGTCTGATGTTCACCGGGAGCTCGTTCCAGGTCTTGGCTGCGATGTGTGTATTGATCATAGACAGTGGACAAAGGGTCCTGGGAATGCACATGGCTTTACATCAATTAGCAACACTCTAGTTTGAACCTGAGCATTTTTGGATGAAATATGTAATTTGATTTTTGTTGAAGTGCAATTAACTGCATCATCTTCATCTCAATGGGATGCCGGTTTCTATTGAAGCAATAATGTTATACCAAAAGTACGTATGTCTTGGTGTCTGCTGTGCCATGTCCATGGGTTGTATTATGAACTCTGTCTCCGTTGCTGTGAAATATTTAACACTAGACCATTTTGGAGTGTGAGGGTTTTCCAAGGTGTCACTTGGTAAGCTTTAGCTTGGTAATGACTGAGAAAGGTAGAAAAGCGCCCCCTGGGGATTCTATTTAGGAATAGACCTCTTTTAATGTACCTTACACTGGGTGACAATTGTTGTAAGAAGGTGTAATATTGATGAGGTTACTGATTCCCTCTCCTTCCTACCGCATACTAAAGCGGTTGCGGGCATGTGCTTTAGCTTAATAAAAACCTTTAAAAAAATGTTTACGTTTCTCCTTTTGCCTGCAAGAAAATCTGTTGCGGTGGCTTTAATACTTTCACGCATTGATTATTGCAATGGCCTCCTGGCTGGAGTCAACAAGGCTGTTTTAAAGAAGCTTCAGGTGGTACAACATGCAGCAGCACGTTTGGTGCTCAAACTCCCTAGAAGATCCTCAGCTTCTGCAGCACTGAACAGCCTTCATTGGCTCCCGGTTCATAAGAGAATTCTTTTTAAGATTCTCCTGATCACCTTTAGAGCAAAAATGAATACGGGTCCTAAATTCTTGTTGGCACGTTTTGTTCCACACATAACTACTAGACTGCTTAGGTCCTCTTCAGCAAATCTCCTTAAATTGCCCAATTTCAGATATAAACTAAAAGGTGCCAAAACCTTGGCCTTTCTGGGTGCCAGAGCCTGGAACAAGCTCCCTGCACAGATTAAATCATGTAACACTGAACTCTTATTTCGGAAATCCCTAAAAACATGGATTTACGGCATCACTGATGATTGTTGTCTTGCTCTGATTTACTGTCTTGATCAGGTTACTTTTTTTCCTCACTCCATGACGTTAGCGCCAAGATACTCCTCGTGGAGTGATAGCTGCGCTTTACAAATAAATTCTCAAATTCAAATTCAAATTCATTGTTCATGTGGATGTTGACAATTTTCTGTGACAGGAGGATCTAAATGTCATCCTCAGAGGAGACTTTTGAAATAAAGTTGTGTGTCATCCAGATGCTGGTATATTCAGGAGATTTGTTTAAATGTGAGGCCCCAAGTGATTTCATTGAAAGACTGGAAATTGTACAGGAGAAGATGGACCCCTGTTGAACGCTATGCATCAGAGAACTTTGAGGCACCATTTGCTCAAATTGGTGGTAGCTCCTTAGTATGACCTGATGTGTCCAGATGCTGTACAAGTCCCACTGACTACAAATATCTGGGGCCATATTTACTACCAACTCATGCAACCAAGCGAGCAATAAAGTTGCTGTTTTGCATTATGTAAAATGGAGAGCACAGAAAGGTGCCATATCTACTTAGAAATGGCACACTTCTGCTCTGTCCTTGCGCTGGCGCACTTGAAGGTGTCTAGCGCCCGTGGAGGCACACTTGTGCCTTGCTGCAAGGGCACCTATGTTATGACCGGATGGTCTGTGCAGGAAGGGGTACTTTCCTGCACAAAAGCAATCCTTAAAGGCATTTTCCCTTTTCTATGTGTGATGTGAAATGCAGCACACATAGAAAAAAGAAGCAACAAGGAGATATAAAGATATTACTCCTCATTGTGCCTGGGTCTGGGAGGTAGCATCTTGGCCCAATCCCAGGTTTACTGACCTTAGTAAATCTGGGATTGTGTCAAATTCCATGGGTAGAGCTATGGGAACATCCACGTTCCACCCATGGAACTCTTCCATGACCCTAAGCATCGCTATGTGCTGCATTGCATTGCATTGTTTTGTATTTTATAAACCACGCAAATCCTATATATATATATGGATGTGCATTGCCCTACATAAACAACTATCCTAACCTGGATCAGGGCTCTAGGCTTGTTCTGGGTGACGGACGGTTTGTATCTTTAAACATAATTCTAGAGTAATTTTCAGAAGCACGGGCCAGAAAAGAAAAAGGTATGCTTTATGACTTCTGCAACGGAACCTATAGGAATAATACATTAGCATAATCATTCAATTTTAGATTTTTCCTGGGAAGACACTAGGTCCCACATTTACTAAGGACTTGTTTTGTGCTTGCAGGATGCAAGTCCTCACAAAGCACCACAAATGCATATCTGGGATTTACTAAGGCACGTAAAGCCACCCTATGTGGCTTTTCATTGTCTAGCAAATACAGAGTAACTCAACGCAGTGAATAGTACTTCCTTGCATTACTTTGTGTCACTGAAGCGTTCCATGGGTGGAGAATGGGCATTTCCATTAATCCACCCATAGATTTTTAGGCAATCCCAGATTTACTAAGGTCAGTACACCTGAGTTTGCGCCAAAAGGATGCACCTAGCAGACCCAGCAGTAATGTGGAGAAATATCTTTATTTCTCCATGTTACTTTCTTTTTCTATGTGGTCCTGTACTTACTTTGGGCAGTAAAAGGCTACTTTTGTGTACTTGCTGTGCACTTTAAAATGTGTTTTTTCACCAATCGACACATGCAAGGCAGTTGTTCACATGTCAAAACTAAAGAAAGGGAGTGTTTAATCATGTCGGCAGTGCAGGAAAGGCGCACTTGCCACAGGCCCGGCCTCTTGTTTGCACCATACGGACGCATTTTAAGTTTTACATAAGCATCGCCCTCTGCCCATTTTTCCCTAGAGGCCATGATAAGTAGAATGGCAGGGACAGAGTACAACACAAAGGAAGTGTCCCCCACTGCTGTTAGAATTGTAAAATATGGCAATAATCAGAGTCTCTGGGCCTCCTGCAGCAGTGGAGCCTACGCCGCTGATTGTGAAGCTGCTGAAGGGATAGGACTGTCCCAAACTGGCAAAGCAGATCCCTTAGACCACTTCCCATGATCCAGCTTTGACATCAACATGCACTGTGTACCACCCTCAGCAAATGCCTGCTGGGAGACGCCCATGCTCTGCCAGCACACCTGCCACCAGTGTCTTCTGAGTAGAGCTTCAGCCGATGGTTCACCGGCAGCTGTTGAAGCATTTGTCCTTTAGGCACACCCTTTGACCTCTACATCGATGGTCGTACTCACCTATAAGGCAATTGGGTAGTGCCTGGTGGGCTGGTCCGACAGGTCAGTGTGTGGGCCATTTTTGGGATGTGTGTGGGCCTGTTTTATGGTCTGCAAGCATCGGTTTTTACTGTTGAAATCCCTTATCTTCAAACAAACATTGCCTGCAGCTAGTTCAAATCCATGCAGTCTTCCATACCTTGCAAAACACTTATAACCTGTGTCTTTGCAAGTTCAAAAGTGTCCCAATTTGCAAAGATGGTTCACTTTTTTTGCTTCTTAATTCACTTTTAGTTTGATGCCCAGGCCATTTTCTCTCATGGTCTGACCTTGTCTACATCTGGTCTAAATATGCACTGAACCCTACCTCATTCAATTCTTCTCATGGCCTCATCCTCTACAGCTGCCTTACCTCTTTTACTATGCTCCATAGACAACCAAATTCCATTACGTGACTATTTTACTTAGTTAAAGACAGACCATCACTGGCTCCTTGTGGCCCAAGCAGCTCTTCCTAAGGCATTGACAATCATTCATTTTCATAGAGAGCGCTGCCAAAGTGTGAGATTTATTGACACAGTGCCATGACTTCAAGAAGCAACATGCCCTCCAGAGCCTGTCTTTTGGCTGTCATCCCTCGCCTCATGTCGCCTGCCATGGTACACTTTCAAGAGGATTGTGAAACATAAGTGAACCGCTGTCTCTTCGCTTTTCTTCTAATCCTACTCTTTTACAAAATAAAAAAAGTTTCTGATTTCGCGCCTGCATACATCTAAGTTCTAACAGTGTCATTTAATGTGTTTCCGACAGCCCACCAGAACGCCAGGTGAGCAAATTCCCATACCACACGACCCCCCAGACTTTGAGGTACCTACTAGAGGTGGATCTAAATGGCGTTTTTCTCTTTAGCATAATTGCTGCACAATTACTTGTAATTATGCGTAATTACTTGTGAAGCGTAATCCAGCATATATCACTATTTACCTAGCCCACATTTTGGGCTAAGAAGCACTACATGCCACAGGGCATGAACAGCAGTACATAGCAGCCGTTCTCTGTCTCTTAGGGGCATATTATCAAGCCAGGCGATAAAATTATCGCCGCTTTAGCGGCAGAAAACTGCCGCTAAAACGGCGATAATGGTCTTGATAATATGCTCTATGGAATTCCAATTGAAGCCCATGTTAGATGTGAAGGACATCTAACCTGAGCTTCAACTGGAATTCCATAGAGCATATTATCAAGCCCATTATCGCTGTTTTAGCGTCAGTTTTCTGCCGCTAAAGCGGCGATAATTTTATCGCCTGGCTTGATAATATGCCCCTACGTTCGTAGTTCCTATGCTGCTGCAGTCAGATTTTTGCCCCGAATTACTCTTAATTATTGAAGCTGGAGTAATGCTAAGGAGTCAAAAGAAAAGGATTCCCTTGGATAGCCTGAAACTATACACACTAAATATTAGAACAAAAATGTTTACCACTGTATATAGCCCAAGCAATGAACTGAATAATACATCACTAATACAAATTAATACAAAAATATATTTATTTGCACCATTAACTAGTTACATATACAAAGAAAAAATAAAATCGATAGCTACAAAATGATTGCTTTAAGTAGCACAGGTGTACATTCCAAAATTTATTTTTGCACATATATAAAATATCCGTTAAAAAATACACAACAAAAAAACCATTTGTAGTTAAAAACAATTCTTTGAGAGAAAAAAGGAATTAGACGTTGAATTTAGTCTTAATGAAGAGCACATTCGTCTGAAAGAATTCTTATTGATTGGAACTTGATATTTATTTCTCATTTAGTATCTAATGGACCAAATCAAACAACGAATTGTGTATACAGTTGCGTCAACGCGTTTCGATGGTATCAATCAGTTTAGACCATCTTTATCAAGACAATGATATAATTCTCTCGTTGAAATTATTCATATATCTTGAGCTATATCCACTTATAAATAGAAACTCGCCATATAGGAAGTAGTTCTATCAAGATCATAGGCTTCGCCTTTATGTGAGATCGTATCGCTGTATCAAATAAGCTTTGCAATTCAAGATCCTTAAACGATGTTAAGGCTACGTTATTCACAATTATTTGTAATATTGCTTTGTTTCTTTTGCTTCAATCGGCCTATCACCTCCAGGGTCTCTATATAACGTTGAAGGATATCGTTAGTCTGTTCTCAAGGATATGCCTGATGTGTCTGTATGGAACTGAGATATAACGTCCCCAACGTGCTCCTCGGAGCTCCTCATTACAAGTACCCTATTTCCCTTGGACTAGATAAGGGGTCTCTCTCTACTTTTCCTAGTAATGCTAAGGAGGCCCTAACTAGGGGGCCAAGAGCCTATGGCGGGATGGAGGTCCTGGTGCAGGTGCTGGTGGTCGTGGTGGCAGATGACGCCCCTGGCACCAGCCTACAAAATGCACAGGCATTGGTCGCCGGGCACACGGTGACCCGGAAGTGTTAAAACACTTCCAGGTCACCTGAAACTGCTTCTTGCCGGACCCCTCCCCATTAAAAGTTGCAGTTTAGTGCTCTCTTTTAACAGCTCACCGTCTCCAGAAGACTGATGCTTCCGGCTGCCCCCACTGGGCAATACTAATCTGTTTTTGTCCCGCCCACCATGACCTGAAGCAGCAGTTTTGTTGCTAGTACTGAAGTTCTCCTGTTGCAGGTTGCTATGTGTTTTTTCCTTTTCAGCTTCCAGGATGTAAGGGCATTGTTTGTGTTTACAGTGTGTTTTATGCTTATTTGCAATTGAACCCTTTTTCTTGTTGTGAATAAATTGTTGTCGTATTTTATGTTAGTATCCTTGGTCTGTGGCGATGGGTTAATGATTGGTGGGGCATTTACGGTCCATAGGAGTTATCCTTTTACCTGGGATAGGTGGGGACAGCGGTCTCTCAGGGCCCTCCAGGGGGTGCTTCTGGCAAGTCGGCTAGAGAGTGCAGGGGATGTGGGAGTGCAGAATGCCAACAGGCCTCTTGTTACAGACGCATGGGTGCCAACGCTAGCAGCACAGGCCCTTGGGGGGGTATTTGAGGGAGTAGGGGGCGCCTGAGGTAGCTAACCTTTGTGGGCAGACAGGCCCCCTGCACAAGATCACTAAGGGGCACCTTGGACTAGTCATGATCTCACTCGTAGGCTCAATGCAGGATACACAGGGACAATGACTAGTTTATGGTTAGGAATGGCTATGTATTAGAGTTTCTGTTAAGGTTAGCCATAAAAAATTGTAAATAATACTGTATTGAAGTGTATCTGGTGTTTCTGCGTATTAATGTTGTAAACTTATATTTAAAGTTTTTAAGTGTACTTTGTGTGTAATAAATATGGCCGGGGCTTTAGGAACCCTAACCCAAATGTTTCCGAAAGACATGTGTGGTGTATTCCCTGCCAAAGGGGGGATGATGTGGGGTGGGGGGGTTGTAGGTGGTCTGCTACCAGGTTAAGGGGCTGGGTCGTGGCAATACCTGACCATATTATTTCGGTAACTTTGCATCACAAAAGTAATGCGTAAATACCGGAATTACTCAGATTACTTCAACATAATTAAAATTTCACCCTGGCCTGATACCTGCCTACTTGGCGGGGATCAATGTGATGAAAGTGCATTGACCAGTAGGACGGATGCAAGTTTGTCATGTTTGAATGGATAATGGGCTGCCATGCTGTTTTGCCCTGCTGTATGTTTTTTTTCTACCCAAGAGGGACTTTGTTGCTGAAAAGACAAAGACAAATACGCCTAGCATGCAGAGTGGTATATCCTTTTACATCAATGACATTCTCAGATTTCCTTTCCTGGGAAGGCCAGACCTCACATGTCTGTCCCAGGTAGGAGAATTCAACACCGTCCTGACATTAACCGAGCTGTTCAGCGGATGACAAACTGAATGGTCAGTTTCTGACAGCAGAGCCAGCTGAGGCTATATTATCAAAAACCCAATTGTTTCCTACTCTAAATCAGACTGGGGAATCACAAGTTTGGCTGGGGTATAATTTGCCAATTAATGTTGGAGTTCTTGCTCTGCCCAACTCTAATGGGCTCATCTTCTGAATTCTAAAATTGGATGCATCATACACTTTTCCTCTAAAGCACTATGCTTCATCCACCCCTGACAATCTGTTAACTACTGCTTATTTTATCTATAGACATGGTGTATCATCCCCAGTCAATAGCGTGTCAAAGCCAAGATACCAGGGGAACAATAGATAATCGTGATTTGTCAGTAATTGTACATGCTAGTAGCTGCCATATGCAATGTTAAAATGACACAGGATCAACCAACAACTTTGTTAGTGTTGTCTTTTGGGACGGAGCGAATATTGTTTTCTGAACAGTAGCTGATTAAGAGCTAGGGGGCATATGTATCAAGCGAATTTTTAGTCGCAAACGCTGCGATTCGCAAAATACAGCGTTTGCGATTAAAAATTCGCAAAACGGGATGTATTATAATTCCCAACGCAAATTTAAGGAATCGCTAATGTAGTGATTTCTTAAGTTCGCGTAAGCATTTAAGAAATCGCAAATTGCGATTTCTTAAATGAAATGTAACACTCACCAAAGGATTGCGATTAATCCTTAAGAAATCGCAAATTACCACCAACTACTAGTTGGTGTTAATTTGCGATTTCTTTTAAAAATGCACGTTTTGTAATTTTACAAAGAGCCACGTGACGCACATACATGCCCTTAGGGCATGTATGTGCGCCATATGACCACACATGCTAATTTCAGGGGTGTATCAGGGTGTCATCTTGACACCCTTGCACCTTTGAAATTATTCTCAAATTGCGATTAGCAAATTGCGATTCGCAATTTGAGAATTACTTCCCATACATTCCTATGGGTCTCCTGGCCCATAGGAATGAATGGGCAGGTATTCCTTAATTGCGATTTCGCAATTTGCTAATCGCAATTAAGGAATTTTAAGAAATCGCAAAAAGTTTGCAATTTTTTAAATACATCCCGTTTTGCAATTCTCAAATAGCGATTCCTTAAAAATCGCTATTTGAGAATCGCAAATGGTGATGTTGATACATATGCCCCTAGATGTATCAAAGTGTTTTACCCATTGTGTGTCTATAGGAAAATATGTTCGTACATACGTCTTTAAATTCATAGCCCTTCCTGGAAAGAAATTCCATTGCCTGGGACTAAAATGCAAAAGAATTGGGGCCCCTCCACAGGTCTTTGCAGTAAAAAGACTTTTCAAGGAGACATTGGTGCTGGAGAAGAAACCTTTGTTTGTTGAACAATACATATTTTATTTTAGGTAAAGAATGTGAATATGTATATGTAGGTTCATGCTAATATTTTGGCGACCAGAAATGATTAGGAAGTAAGGGATATATGCCTAGGTAATTCGCCAGTCCCCTCAAAGAATGCACAAATATACTTCAGTTGACGTTTGATCTTTTAGTTTGAAGGTTATGACTTTTTTTGCCATATAGTGATCCTATCAAAAATATGTTTTTCGTGGTTTTTCATATTGAGAAGATCCCAGCATTAGTTTGTTTTTTGAGCTACTCATTAAAATACTGTGCCATCAAGGAGTGGGCGATTTACTATGGGGGATAGTCTATGGTTGGCAAATTCATCCACCCCTAAAACATACACACCACAAGCCCACACTCTAAAACAGGCTATGCTACAGAAATATGTGATAATGCCCGCACAGCAGATGCAAGAAAAATAGAACCAACTTCTGAGAGTTTCAGATGACAAAATCGAAAGAAGAAACTGCCGGGTGGTTCTCTTTGTGACTTTTTTGGACTGAGAGGTTACCTTTCCTGGCAAAAGAGATCTTGAAAACGTCTGCAAGCATGTGATCTTACCGAAACTTTGAGTCAAGTTCATGTGAGCGTTCAGTCCCAGCTGCTGGGAAATGTTCGAGCTCTTTTCTTTCTGAAGATATTTTCCATATGAAATAAGAAACGAACAATAATCTTTTGTGTGTGTTGCAGTTCCTGGTGGTAAAAGCTAATTTACTTGACAAGTAAAGGTACCAGAAGTGAGAATATGTTTACGAATAAACTTACAACGGGTTCTGTACATATTACATCACTTTTCTTACTTTCCTCCAGGCCTCTGGTGGCTAGGTAGGACAGCCATTCCTCTATCTAGGCCTCCACCAGAGTATCTTGGTGAAAGACCATGTGTGAGTAAGTTCTCCCCAGCCGCGGTCCGTGCAGGTAACGGCAATGGGGCGGTGGGGCAGCGTGCGGGGGGATTTCGAGGAACGATGCGGAGGGAAAATTAATTATTTATTTAATTTTCCCTCAACATCCTCCCTTGAACCCCCCCCCCCCCCCCGCGTGGCCCCACCGCTGTTACCTGCAGGGACCGCGGCTGTTCTCCCCTTAGAAAGAAGTGTCACCCTCTTTCTCTCCTCCTGCTCCATCTACATGGTATTGATGTTTGTTGGTGCCCCTAGTCTGCAGACTTTGCCCTGTTTCCTGCCAGTCCCGAACTGTGCCTTGGCTGTCATCTGCAAAGAAAGAGGGAGAGAGCAAGGGTCATCAGTTACTTTGTTTACATCTTCACATGCAACAAAATGAAGGTTGAGAATTTTTTTTTTTAGATATAGGTTAGACCTCAAAGAACCGTCATTAACTCTTATCCTAGTCCCTGTGACCTCCTCTTGGTCATACTAGCTCCCCCAATCCATTGCGAACCAGATCTGAAGATGATACATGTTGAACCTCCAGTGCATACAATTGGAATTGAATAATTCACTCAAGCCATGCCATGTCAACATTCTCTCATGATGAAACTCACAACTGTAGGCCTAGCTCTGAAGTCATTATGTCACACTAGATGAACGTGGTTTTCCTATTGCGTGGCATGTAACAGATGACACGTTCATAGCAAATCTTACCTTAAAAGTCATACAGCAAACAAATGATGGACGTAATGCTGACAATGCAAACATTCTCCCCCAGTCAAAAGATCTGGGTTAAATCCATCGTTCTTTTGTTAAAAGTCATGGCACAACAAGGCATAACATGTAAACAAATACAAGATTAATGAGCTGAAAAAGTACTCCCCATTGTGCGGCTGTTTATGGGTCTCGAGATCATCATGGAGGTGCAGCCAGGCCTTTGGCTGGATCTTCTGGACTGGTACAGTAGGGGTGAGCCTGGGATGTCTGGTGTGGTACAGAGTCAACCTACTCAATATGTCCTGGGCATATCTGAGTACCCAGATTCAGAGAACTCCCGGCACATCTTGCTTTTTGTGGCTTTCCTCGAGGTAAAGGCCACAACAGCGCACTTCCTGGCAGTCTCAGTCTAACTTGCAAGGTGTGGCTTTTTGGCCAGTTGGTGTCTGTCCACCATACACTTGAGGATGTTGTGAAAGGACGTCATCCCTTTTCCGATGATGCCTATTTTCTTTTCAGTGCTGTGGGTGCCATCTCTGGCCAGTCCTAATCCATTTCAAGGAGTCAGTAGGTTGACCCATTCACAGTAAGAGGTCAATCCTGTCTAAAAGTATAGAGGATTCATCAGTGGCATATTCTGAAATGTTGCTATTCAACTTCTGGCTATACACAGCTAAGAAAGCTGCCCTTTCCATGTAAATGTATGCAGTGCTAATTCAGAAAAACAGGAAAAAGAAAGAAGCGTACAAATGGCCTGGATTTATAGAGGAACCCTAGTGGTGGCATGCATCTCTTACCAAGTACAAAAAAAACACTAGAAATAGCAATTTAGGAAAAGTTTATTTTTAAGACAGGTACATGTCTACATATATGTGTAGTCAGTATACTTATCCACACACAGGAGTGTGCCATGAAAAAAGTTCAAATGCGGCATCAACTGCAACACTGAGTTACATTAGGTACTCACACGATGATCCAAACACTTAGGGGTCCATTATGATGTCGGGCGACCGGTGGTGGCGATCCCCCGACATCTTCCCCTGCCCGCCTTCCATTTACCCCCCACCATATTACAATGGCGGGGGTGACAGGGGCGGAAGGAAAGACCGCCCGATGCATTTTCGCTGGCAGGCAATCGTTCCGATTGCCTGCTGGGCAGAACTCGGGCCTTATATGGTGGCAGTGTCTGGAAGACACTGCCATCCATATCAGGATGCCTGGCGGAGAAGGCCTTTCCATGGCGGCAATGCTGCCCTGGAAAGGCATGCAGTAATTGCTTTGGGGGCCCGTTGCAGGCCCCCGGGCGGGTGGGGGCAGCACCCCCCTACATTGGCATGCACAAGGTGGCAGGCATCGCGCGGTGCCTGTCACGTTGTGCATGCCAATGCACAACATGCACATTTAATATTGTGGCGGGTGCTGCTTACAACACCACCCGCCACAATGTTAAATGTGCGGAATGCGACCGCCAGGGTGGCAGCCGCATCCTAATGGGCACAGCGGGACCGCCGCCGGTCGGTCCCGTTCACCGTTACGGTGGCGGGCGGACTTTATCCGCCCGCCATCGTGATGGCCCCTTAATTCCGAAGTGTATTCTGTGTGCGCATAACAGGTCTGTCGTGAAGGGGCTTCTGATGTGTGTTAATCACAGCAATGCCATGCCACAGATACACATGCGGTCCCAGATTTATTTAACTCCATTCAACTATCAGGCACATAGTACTGTAGTCCCTGTCAAGCCACTGACGTGTAATGAATGACTGGCAGAAATGAAGCCATCATGTGTCCAACCAGAAAATAGGGCATTGACATGAGTGAAGTAACCTCTGCCATTGCATACACCATGCATGTTGATGGTGTGCCAGCAGTATTTATTGCTTTAATGGTGTGCAATGTGCCAGATATACCATAGTGGGAGAGTCTCTGCCTCCATATTCTCTCTCTCTTCCAAAAGTATTTGTTCCTCTGGATGAGAGCCAATGCAACAAACACTTTTGCCAACATTGTGGGCAAAGTGGTCTACTTGTTTATTGCTTTTTTATGGCAAATGGCTGATAGTGGGATGGGGCTGAGCTGGTGGTGCTTGTGTTGCAAGTACTATCAGTGGGACCCTTCCAAATCGACTCGTGTTTTAAAGATGAAATAACTCTGTTGGATTTTATTGTCAGTCTGTTGTCGTTTTCTTCTACGTGCATTTTGTTATGTCATTCTGTAAGTGGGCATGTTGTGTATAGAATGCATAATTTTGCTAACGTGTCCTTCTGTGTACATTGATTACTGTTTAATGCCATGTATGTCTCCCACATACGTTTTTATCTTATACAAGTATGCTTCTTGAATGAGCATGCATCATATCATTGTCCTGAACGTCTACTTGTGTTGATTGTTATTTATATTCCTTTTTTTGGTATTTCCCTCAGGTCCTAATGCTGTTATACCCTGGCTCCATTGGTTTGTGTGTGGTTTGAGACTTGCTGCAGGGCTAAGCTGGAGTAGATTTGAGCCTCTTTGTGCCATGCTACGTTTTAAGTATGTGGGATTCAGCTTTTGTGAACCACTTCTGACCAAGGGCCTGATTTAGATCACAGCAGACCTGTTGCTTTGAGATTTAAATTTAGGTGGACGGGGTATCCATTACTGTTATGGGGTAACCCAACGGCCGAAATCTAAATCATGCCCTAAAACGTTTGTAGCTGTATTCTTGCATGGGTATTCATGTACTCCTCCTTGATTTTTCTTTGGGCCCCCCATTTTGAAACAGATATCCCTCATTTTCCAGTCACTTTCCCTTACCACCCCCACAGTTAAGCCTCACAGAGAACTAGACACACACTGCATAATAATAGGCCTATGAGAGAATGGAAGCCAAGATGCATAGACATTTGCATGTATCTTTTAGCAGTGTGAAACGTGATAAACGTGAAACGTTGTCTTGTAAAAGTTCATGAATGTGGAATTACATTGTGGAATCTTGCTTGAAAATTGAATGCAAGGATATGCCTAGTGAGATACTGGTAAGGGACTGGCATAAGGAGACATTGGACGAATCTCCTGCAAGCTATTTTCTGCTCAAACCAATGTTGCATAATGTAAAAATCACAATAGTTTAAATTTTTCTGGCATAATAAACATTTTACATTGATCCAGTATAAGCCTGAGCAAAGCACTACGCTATGCTCAAGTAGTTTGCGAAGTTTGCGCTACTTCGCACTACGCGAATTGCACGTAGCACAGTGCAAACACGTGTAGCATAGGGTAGCATAGTGCAGCGGTCATTTTTTGCTAGCTCGCGGTCCTCAACGTCAAGTTGGCGCCCGCGAGCAATCAAAATGACATCCCAGCGACGCATTTTCCTCGTTCGCGATCAGCAGCATCAAGTTGCTGATCGCGAGCGTGGCAAATAAACCTCCCGGCGAGCTTCTCAATGCGGGGAGATCAGGTTTCTCATTGCAAGTGGTCGCATATGCTCGCGACCGCTCGCGATGTGAAACTACCAGTCCGTGTTGAGAAAGCTGCCGCTCGAGTAGAAATCTACTTGAGCGGCAGGAAACGACCGCTTGCACTGTGCAAGATGCAGTTTGCACAGATTGCACAGTGCGGACAAGCATCTGCCACTGTGCAATCAGTGCGAACAGCATCTTGCATAGTGCACTACGCAGTTTGCGAAGCTACGCGTAGCTCGCGTAGTGCGAAGTGCACTTCGCATAGCTACGCGTGGCGCTACTTCGCAAACTACGCCCAAGGTTAATCTAGTACCGATATAAGAATATGTGAGGTAGCATTACAACAATACTGCTAACTCATGCTCCTAAAGGGTGGATACATGCGAGCTACTGAAAACTCGAACCATGCTCAAGCCAGAAGTCTGGCTCTGGCTCAGTTCCAGGTCCTCTTGGACTTCTGCCTACCACCCACACTCTACCTTTATGTGCAGACAAATAAAAACAGAGCAGAATCCTTTGAGTAAGAAGGAGAGAAAGAGATACCCCTGTAGTGGCTGAATTGTATAATATGAAAGCAGAAAACCTAGGACCAATCCTAACTTCTCTGCTTGACCAAACTGTGTTATCCTCAGCAGAGAGTTTATTTCCCCATCCTTAACACATATAACAGCACGTTTAAACACCTGTGTCCAGGGCCGGACTTGCTGTAGTGGGCACCAGGCATTTTCCCGGTGGGCTGAAAGGGTGGAGACCGGTTTTGGAGCAATGGAGGGTGCATTTTTTAGAGGAGGCCGGTTTTGCAGTATTGCCCCCCTGTAAAAAAGTGGCAGCAGTACTTCACCCTACTACCCACCCCGCACAACCGCCCTGGGGCCATTGCTTCTTACTAGCACCTTCCTCCCCCAGGGCTGGCTGAATTGCCAGGGCTGATTTGTGTTCCCAGCCCAGGTCTCTCTGCGTCCAGGATGTGCGGTGGAAAAAAAGCCTTGTGCTTGAATTAATAGCCTATAATATTGCTCTATCTAGAAAAAGAAACTAGCTCACATATATGGTACAGATGACAACTGACTTGCCTCTTAATTCACTGACCACATTTCCTTCAGGGTGAGGGAAGAGGAATGTTTCCAAGTTCATGTTTAAAAATTAATAATCTGATGTGCTAAGGAGAAACACTTCCACATGTTAATTTTTGCATGATGTTTGTTGCATTTACATGTCGACAGTTTTTGTGGCACATGTTCATGTATGAGCTCTTAGAGCCAGAGCCCCCCCCCTTTGGCTCAGTTCTGGCTCAGCTCTTCCTGTTAATTTGTCCACCGCTAATAAAGGGCCTTGTGCAGGGTCGCAACAGAGCTCCCCAGCAGGGGGCCCGCACAATTCACCTCAAAGGGGGGGGGCCCTTGGGTTGGCCACTGGCAAACAAATAAAACACTCAGAAGCAGCATGGCAGTCAGGGAATGGGTAATATGGGCCCCCTCACCTTACCCTGCAGGGGGCCCCCTGAGGTTGTGTTGCCGCTGGCCTTGTGTATCAGTCACTTGCTCTCCAGGAGGTGTGCAACATTCCCCTAGTCCTACTCAAGTAGGCAAAAAAAACAGTTTCTCTCCAATTAACACCGAGAAAAACAGATGCCTTCGGAGGGTTTGCAGTTCCACTGTCATTATCATTTCAATTTTCCTAACGAGGAAGGAGTCTCATGCAAACGAGCAGCACGGAGCTGGATTGGCAGGAAGGTGAGGAGTCTTTGATAAGAGAGATAGAAGCCATTCACCTTTCAAGGTTACCTTCCAAGTGTTTATTTTTTTTTGCTTGAATATGTCAACCACCTTCTCATCAATCACCCGAGATAAGCCCCGTGTACATTCTCTGAACACTGTTCCAGACCATGCCACTCTGGAATTTTGAGTATTTTCATTGTCTGAACAATGATTTCTGTTGTATTACTTAAGAGGTTTTTAACTTCTATGTAATTGCCATGTCAGAAAGGGAATTTGCCCAATGTCCTGTTGCCTCTAGGGCTATGTGCTTTTTCAAACAATTAGCATAGTTTATTTATTTTGTAACTGGTTATTGAACTTCTGCCAATATTGTAGCTGTTTACCTCAATGTAGGTTTTACTGTTCTCATTTCGTCTATACAATTTCTGTGAGACTCAATTGTTTGCATTCATCTTAATAGTTGTAATTGTTTCTAAATCCTTGATCAACCACATTAGTATCAGTTTGTTGTTCTCCTCAGTCTCCTCTGGGCACACACTCTTTTCCACGAGATTTCAATATAAATTTAAATTTAATTGATTTGGCTCCCTGGTAAGGAAAGCTGTCCCTTCTCTTAGGCTAATTGCCTCACACGAGTTTAAGCACTAAAAACTATGGGGCATATTATCAAGCACGGCGTTATAATTATCGCCACTTTAGCGGCAGAAAACTGCAGCTAAAGCGGTGATAATGGGCTTGATAATATGCCGCAGAGAATTCCAATAGAAGCCCATGTTGACACCAGAACATGGGCTTCTATTGGAATTCTCAAGAGCATATTATCAAGTCCATTATCGCCGCTTTAGCGCCAGTTTTCTGCCGCTAAAGCGGCGATAATTTTAACGTCTTTTCTTGATAATATGCCCCTACTTTATTTCTAAGTTACAACCCAGGGGCAGCACAGAGGGACCCCCTCCTGCCCCCAGTAGCCCATAACACTTCAAGGGGGCCCCAATTCAGTCCAATGCCAAGAATTATCTGTAGGATATGGGAGACTCAAGCGCACCTCCCCGCATCATGCAGGGGGTCCCATCATTCAGCATAACTCTATGGCAGGGGTCTAAAAACTCGGGGGTGGGCCCCCCAGGGGTCCTTAGGTGATCCTAGAGGGGGTGGCAGGCTATGGCCAAAAGAAGCATTATGCTCTGTAATGGGCCATCACTTACATCTTTTGTCATTTATATCCTAGCTGGGAGTATGTGTCAAAAGGTCAGGGACTCCAAAAATTCTTCAGAACCACCACACACACACTGTGGATACTTTTAATAGATACAATATAATAGAATAATTGCCAAAAATTCTGAGGTGGACCAGATGGTTGTTTATCCACAGGGGGGTGGTGGGGGGGAAGCACGGCATAAAAAATTTTGAAGATCACTACTCTACGGTAACAACCTCTTTTAGATGGATGCACCAATTCGAGTCTTCACCATACAGGTATCATGACAAGTAACAATAGATGTTGGTTTTGTCAACATGCTGGGCGCATCATGAATCGAAAACTTAATGTTATCCACAAAGGACTTCCATCAATGGAAAAAAAGGTTGTATACATTGTAATTAGACAAAGAGCCTGATTTACAGTTTCGGAGACACAGGAACCTGCCCATTCAGAGTCTGGCAGAACTTCTGCTGCTAGACATTTGGCCATCAATGTAAATACATCAGACTATTTTACAAAACTTGTTTGAGACTATGTTTCTGTAAAACAAAAAAGTTTGCTAAATGACCACATGAAACATGACAACCTCTCAGCAACTTTTAGTGCCCCAAGAGGAGATGCCATGGCAGCGGCTCCTGTGAAGGTCCAGAAATCTCTTCCAGGCTGGCAGAAATCTCTAAATTAAGTGGATGGTAGTCCGTCAGGGAGGCAAAGCCAATGCCCTCCATGAAGACCACCTAACAAACTATGACTCAGGCCCTAAGTTTGAAACCTAAGTAAAAAGTGATTACTTATTTATTCTAGCACTGCAAACTTTTTGAGGCCTATTCACAAATTGCATTTTGTGGTACATTTTGTAGCGCTGCAATAGTGCTCCTCAAATACTATAAAATCGTATTTACATACGTTCTCATGGAGGTCTCCTCCTCCATCTCTCCTATCTTTATTGTTTCAAGCTCTCTGCCCAACTGTGGAGATCTGCACATGCGCCGGCATACATTTTTGTGATAAATGGGGGAGGGATAGGGGGGAATAGCTGGAAAATGGAGAATATTTATGAATAAATGGGAAGAATTTTGGAAGAAGTAAGGAGAGGGTTAAGGACGGCTAGGGAGGGATTATGGAATGGACATGCACCCACCCACAAAATAGTAAGCCAATTTCTATTCACAAACTTCACATCTATAGTTAGAAGAGCCAGAAAGGGCCCAGAACTGTTTTAAATGTACCCCTGCTCAGACAAGGAGTAAGTCTAGTACCACATATGGACGAGCATTGGTCCTGTATGTAAAATAGAACCCCAGAGGAAATAATTCCAAAATAAATGAATTTATATCTACTTATAAAAATCATATCTAAATTACATTTAATGTAAACAAATTACCTATAAAAAATAAATAGCATTATATTTTGAATTATTTAAATAATATTTCATTAAAAAATAAATGTAACTTTTAAAAAAATAACTAAAGTAATTGAAATACATTCTCTATATTGTTTAGTAATAATTTGGAATATATAATAAACAAATATAATTTTTGAATTTGAATTTTATTTAAATACATATTTAAAATTATTTTTAAATTAATTTATTATCATTAACTTAATTAAATATTTAATTTAAAATTAAGTTAATAGTGCTGTAGCATTTTTTAATTTTGGTCTACATTTAAAATAAATGTGCTACTTTTATTTGAATTACTATTTAACACAATAATATTTTTACTATTACTTTTAAAGTTTGATAACATTTTAGCTTTCCTCTATACTTTACCATTAGGACATCTCTGTCCCGTGGCAGTGATCTCTACCTGTGTGTAAAAGCTCAAAGTAGTAATTTTACACTGATAAACTAGTCTCCATCCCCTGGTTTCAAAAAGAGGAGACATGCAAGTCTACATTCTGTAGAAAAATGCACTTATAATTTGTTAAAAGCCAGAAGTACAAAAGTTACTAGAAAGTTTAAGAATAAACTTACACTTTATAGATGTATTCATGTGTAAGTTTACCTTTGTGAATAGCCCCCATCGTCACGTCTGCCATGAAGAAGAATCAAGGGACCCCGCAGTTTATATCTATATTGCTTTATTCAGCAGGTGCGTTGGTACTAATGCCATTCCAGGTGAAGTAGAAAGTGTCAGCTAAGTCTCACCCTCTTATATTAACACTGCGGCTGTAGCAGGGGGGGGGACCTCAAGTGCGACAAGCCCCTGCGAGGAGAAAAAGACACCTGAGCACTACAAAGTTCACTCCACTCTTCTCCTGCTGCCAAGTCCTGGCCTGTCCTGTGCCTGTCATCATCCAGAGGTGTCTGGGCTGGACCTACCCTCTTTGTTTTGTCTTCTGGATTGGGGGCTACTACATCTGTGTTTACCTGCATTACCACCATTGCAAAGTATTTTTTATTTGTATTTTTTCCCTTTCTCTCTCTTTATTGGTCCAGTGCTTTAATACTACACTTGACCCTCTTTTCATTACTCTTCGTGATTGTTCCTTTTTTGCTGCTTATGCAATATTATCAAGAAATTAGCTTGATGTGACTTGTTATTATAGGCAAAAGGAAGGCAACATCCAGCTCAAATGGCACCAAACACATAAAAAAGGGAAATAAGCATGCAGCTAAAAATTGTACGATCAAAAACATTGACAATCTGTTTGAAGAAGTGGAATAGATGTTGGGAGAAGGACACTCAGTGGAAATTTTACCCCGTTTCCAAAAACGCTTGTGAACAATTTTGCTTGTAGGAAATACATTTGGCAAGTATTAACCACATATCTACCTGCTTCTCCCGAGGCTTCCTGTTTTATGCCACACACTGATAACATCAAGAGCAATGTAGAAAGCCTTAGGTGCCGATCACGATCCGGTAAAAAATTCCCCCGTGCGACTCGTATCGGGTCTTTTTACCGTACGAATCGTACAAGTGCCGTACGAACTGGCAATCACGATTCGCATGGTAAAAAGTCCATACGAACCGCACCGGGAATCATTCCCCACACGTCCTCGGGTCGGAAAATGTGTCCGACACGTCCTCGGACGATTTACTTTACAAACGTAAAAATCCAAGTCCGACCGAGGAATCACGATCCATCCCGTGCGTCCGAGCCTACAACCGTATGGAAAAAACACCGTCCGCACCGAACACCAATAGCAACCATGGAGACATGTGCCCGCATACGCGCCCAACACTCCCCCCAGCCCCCGTACGTCCGACACGTACCCCCGTATATGTATACCCCCACCCGTCTATGTACACCCCAGTACGTTCCAGTCGCACCCCCACCCCAGTACGTGTCGTACCACCGTCAATGTACACCCCCCCACCCCTGTACGTGTCGTACCACCGTCTATGTACACCCCAGTACGTTCCAGTCGCACCCCCACCCCAGTACGTGTCGTACCCCCGTGTACCCCCACCCCTGTACGTGTCGTACCACCGTCAATGTACACCCCCCCACCCCTGTACGTGTCGTACCCCCGTGTACCCCCCCCACCCCAGTACGTGTCGTACCACCGTCAATGTACACCCCCCCACCCCTGTACGTGTCGTACCACCGTCTATGTACACCCCAGTACGTTCCAGTCGCACCCCCACCCCAGTACGTGTCGTACCACCGTCAATGTACACCCCCCCACCCCTGTACGTGTCGTACCACCGTCTATGTACACCCCAGTACGTTCCAGTCGCACCCCCACCCCAGTACGTGTCGTACCACCGTCAATGTACACCCCCCCACCCCTGTACGTGTCGTACCACCGTCTATGTACACCCCAGTACGTTCCAGTCGCACCCCCACCCCTGTACGTGTCGTACCACCGTCAATGTACACCCCCCCACCCCTGTACGTGTCGTACCCCCGTGTACCCCCCCCCACCCCAGTACGTGTCGTACCACCGTCAATGTACACCCCCCCACCCCTGTACGTGTCGTACCACCGTCTATGTACACCCCAGTACGTTCCAGTCGCACCCCCACCCCAGTACGTGTCGTACCCCCCGTGTACCTACACCCCAGTACGTTCGAGCCACACCCCCACCCCAGTACGTGTCACAGCCCCGTCTACCTACACCCCAGTACGTTCCAGTCGTACCCCCACCCCAGTACGTGTCGTACCCCCGTGTACCCCCACCCCTGTACGTGTCGTACCACCGTCAATGTACACCCCCCCACCCCTGTACGTGTCGTACCACCGTCAATGTACACCCCCCCACCCCAGTACGTGTCGTACCACCGTCAATGTACACCCCCCCACCCCTGTACGTGTCGTACCACCGTCTATGTACACCCCAGTACGTTCCAGTCGTACCCCCACCCCAGTACGTTCCTGGCGCACCCCCAACACAACCTCCTAAGTACGGAGCGCACCCCATGCCCCAACATCACAACCGCATGTACGAGTCATACAAAGCCACACACAAGGACCAAATCGTACAACCAAATGGCCCATGTACACACCGTACACACGCACAAAACGCACGTACACAACAAGGACAAAACAAAACAACTCAACAATACACCATTCGAAAGGCACACAGCCACTAAACATGGCCAACAACCACTAAAATAACACAATCACTGACCTGCAACTGTCAAAAACAAACAGAGGCCCAATACACCACCACTCCTTATAACACACCCACCCAAAATTCAAACACTGCCACACCCACCCATGGACCAATAAAAAGGGCCCACACACACAAACCATGAGCCTTTGCAACAGACCCACTGCTGCCAGACACCACAGAACCAGACTACAAGCGACACCACATCTTACACTTGCACACCTTCACACGACCACCCTCACAAACACCCTCTCATCACATTCACACACACACACAACCATCCACACCCCCCCCAACATCCACACACCCCCCACACCCACACCATCCCCACCCACACCCCTCACCATGCCCACTACCAAGAATCCAAAGTTCAGTCACCGAGAGTTGGAGGTCCTTGTTGATCAAATCCTCAGAGTCGAGCCACAGATCTTTGGAACATTGGTCAGAAGCACCAGCCAGGCAGCCAAAACAGCCATGTGGCAGACCATCGTCGATGCTGTGAATGCTGTTGCGGACACCAGGAGGACCAAGCAGGATTGCCAGAACAGGTGGTACGATCTGCGGAGGAGGGTCAGAGCCAAGAGACAGGAGGAACACGACCAGGCCAACGCCACCGGAGGAGGGCCCTCCCGCAGACCCGTACAGTACCATCCCTGGGAGGAGAGGGTGATGGCCATACTGCCGGTGGAGGCAGTTGAAGGAGTAGAAGGACTCCGAGACCCGGGTGAGTACACAAACAACGCACCTCACATGGGGGGAACTGCAACCACAACCAAAATTAATAACAGGCACGCAACCACCACAAGCCATCGCATTACTCAACCACACTCCATGAGCAGGCACATGCCACTGCTGCCACCATGCCCCATGCACCCAGCTGGACAATGTCAAGTCACAGGCCACAGAAGACAACAACACATGACACGGTAACCCGGATGGCGGGAGGCTGGGCACCAAAAATCACATAGTGCGACTCCAAAGCAGACAACAATGCCCTCTGCCCATATGGCCTAGGTCACAGCCAGACAAACACTGTGTCCCAACACAGGAATGACTTGCCAGCAAATGGCGGATGCCTTGCATCAACACATGGGGGTGAAGGCACTGTTTTGCACATGCCAGCAGCTAATGAACAGCCAACAGTGTGAAAGAGTGGCAGCACACACCACCACAGCAGCAGCGCACAGACACACAGCAGACAAAATGGGTGCCTGGAGATCAGAAACAAACTCACATCAACAGGCCAAGGGCCACTCAAAGATCTGCTAACAGTGTGTGCCCAGGAAGCTGGGCCAAGGTGACAGAGGGTGACACACGGAGGGAGGGAGAGGGGGACACAGAGGGAGGGAGACACAGGAAGATGGACAGAGGGAGGAGGCTGACACACAGAGGGAGGGAGAGGGGGACACAGAGGGAGGGAGAGGGGGACACAGAGGGAGGGAGAGGGGGACACAGAGGGAGGGAGAGGGGGACACAGAGGGAGGGAGAGGGGGACACAGAGGGAAAGAGAGGGGGACACAGAGGGAGGGAGAGGGGGACAGAGAGGGAGGGAGAGGGGGACAGAGAAGGAGGGAGACACAGGGAGAGCAAATCAGTCCTGTGGTGTGTGGGAATGTCTGCTCGTCAGCAGGTGGACTGCGTGCATGTAGACAAGGGTGGCCAGTGCCAGAACCCCCCCTCTTCATCATGGCAAGACGCAGGGCCATGTCACAACCTGTACACGAGCACAAGGACAGCCACCTGCATCATATGAGTGTGTGGATCCACTCCATGTGCACATGTACAGTGCTACAAGGAAGGCGCAAATGCATAGCTCGGCACACATGCACACTCCACTGCTGACTGCAGTCACACTTGACGCAGCAAGTAAGACTGTGCCACACATAGTTAAAGGGGCAAAATTGGTGCCCAAGGGACACACACATGCACAAGTGCACTGTGAGTGGAATGCAAGACAGATCCTAATTCCAAGAGGAAAGGTGCCAACTTTGTAACGGATGAAACATGGATGTTGCATGGATCCAAATTAACATTTTCTCTCTCACACACAGGTCAACGTCGTGCTGCACCCCCCAACACTGGGGGGGAACACTCACAGGACCCGGATCTGCAGGAGACCGATCCCACCGGCAGCGACCACTCTCACCACTCTGCGGACGACCCCGACCGACCTGGCCCCTCTGGTGTCCAACCACCTGCAGCACCTGCGTCAGGTACAACCGTGCCAACCACCACCCCCACTCCTGCCACTTCCCAGGAGACACCCAGGATCCCTGCCCCAACACCACAATGCAGCCAGGCTCGCCAGGAGGGACACGGTGTCCCGGGCACCCAGGAGGAGGCAGGCGACAACGCCAATGCCACCCCTCAGGGGTCCCGGAGACCCGATGTGCCCACAAGTGCAGGCCAGACGCAAGTGGGCAGGGGTGGTGGGAGTGGAGGACGGCGGAGGCGCGAGCCTGACCAGTTGGCTGGGGATCCGGTATTTTCACATGTCCGTAACATCCTGGACTCATACCGGCAGGACACCACGGGCATGGCCCAGGTTGTGTCCGTCCTCGAGGGGATCAAGGTCCAGCAGGCCCAGCAACATGCGGAGCTAATAGCCTGTCTACAGCTACACCAACGGAGGATGGAGGACAGACAGGCTGAGCAAGTGACGGCGTCCCAGGGGATTCACGCTGAACTCCGTCGGATGGCCGACACCATGGCCGACCCTCCCTGTGCCAGAAGGCGGAGAACATCACCACCCACAGGGAGGGATCATGAGGAGGAGGAGGAAACATCCGACGGAGCATCCCAGACGTCGTCACGGCCTGCTGCTGAGGTTCCCCGCAGGAAGCCGGGTCGTCCACGGAAAGGACCGTGAGGGTGGCTGCTACATCACCATCGCCCAGGACACCTGGCCTGGCACCTGGCCCACTGGAGCAACAGCATCACAGCATCAAGAGACATTCTCTGCCACATGGCCCTGCTGGTCACTGGCTGACCAATGTTGACAAAGACTGTGGCATGGACTCTGAGGATTTCCAATGGCAAGGACACCAACTCCCCTACTGAACTTTGGATTCCCTAATCCCGGAAAGCCCCCCACTTTGTCCCCCCCCCCCCTAATAAATCACACTATTAAGAGTAGATGCCTGCTGGTAGCATTATTACCTAACATGTGTCTTGTACAGTCTAAACATACCTGAGTCATCTGTTCACTTCAACCATCCACACCCTGGGGCCTGAGTCTGGCACAGGACACATGGGTCACAGTTTATTAGGCAAGACAGACATGGAGCACCATACACACCCGTGATGTGCAGAACCAGCTGAGGGGGTGGCCGAACAACCGTGCTGACAGACACATTGAGTACAGCAACAGTCATGCGCAGAGGTCAGGGAACCTGGCCCGTGTCCTGGGGGGCACCCAGGTACGTGTAGACAGGTGGCAGAACCATGTCCTGCAAGCTTGAGTCCGGTGGATGCAGAGAATGGGGGCCTGGACAACGGTGGATGCATGGGGATGGCACATGTCACACTACCCACACAGTCATGGACATCATGCCCAATACACAGTCTCAGCACACACACACAGCTTGCATCTTGCCACTCGACACATTGACACATAGCCACAAACTGGGAATACCATGCCAGACATGCAGGATGCACCGTGCCAACACACCAGCATTGACTGAGCAGAGGCACCTTGGAGGCATATGGACACCTTTAATAGTCATGTTTTTGGGATTGCAGAGGCAACTTGAAGTACACATGAACACATCATGTGGAGTAACATGTGGCTCAAACACTGGCACCCCCCTTCTGCAGCACAAATGCGTGATAGCCATGGTACTGGCACACAAGCGTCGGCTAACAGCTAAATACCCACAGCTGCACACGGAGAGCCTGCCATACACCATAGATCCGCTGATGTGGAAGTCCCACGCCATGTCAAGCCAATGTCAACCGTATGTGTCCGAGGGCAGTGTCACACACATTGATGCCATCATCACAATCCACCATCCCATCACTGATGACTGACAACCAGGCAGCCCATCTATTCTGGTGTACCCAGCTGCATGTCGTGTCCCATGGGGATGCCACATGACTGCAGAGGAACCAAACCCCGACCTGGGCAGTGTGCACACATCGTGAACAACTGCCACACCCAATACACCCCAGATGCATCCCTTACCCCATGGAGACTTCCAAACGTGTCCGTGCCTGTAACGCTGAGTCAGCCCACGATGCCATGTCCATGAGGAATAGCAGTGCCACAACAATGCAACCAGCAGATGGCATGCGCAGGTACCTGGTGAAGAGAGACACACAAGAAGTCAGCCACAAAAAGCACAGCCACTTGCATGTGCATTGACTCGACACATGTATGGATGACAACATGCTAGGTCACAATTATGACTGGGGAAATACTACCATCACTGCCACCATCACTCCAGTGACACACCCACACACACCTCTGACTCACGTGCCATACATGCAGGTGGACACACACATCACAACACATGCCACACGGGGACCAAGGCGTGCACACTCAGACACTGGTACTCACCACTAAGCAAAGAAGTCGCGTATGAGCCGAGTCCGGATGTCCTCTTGCGGCTCCACATCCTCCACATCACTAGCCCCATTGCCAAGCCCTTCGTCCTCCACGGGTGGATGGTCCTCGTCATGTTGATTCAGGATGAGTGGCACAGCTCTTTCAACTGCCATGTTGTGCAGCATGCAGCAGACCATGAAGATCTTGCAAACCTTTGCCGGGGCATATGGGAGTGCGCCGCCGGTCTTGTGGAGGCACCGGAATCGGCTCTTCAGCATGCCAAACGTCCTCTCTATCACTCGCCTTGTCCGGCCATGGGCGGTGTTGTAGCGGAGCTGGGCCGGCGTGATGGGGTTGCGGAGAGGTGTCAGCAGCCAAGGCATGTTGGGATAGCCAGCGTCCCCTAAATGGAAAGCACATGGATATCGTTAGAACTGCCGAAGCGGTAGTGCTGCTCGGCCAAACAGAATACAGGACAGACAGACTGTACCCACCAACAACACATGCTCGTTCGTTGCGCAGCTGCATCATCATATCAGGCATCCCGCTACGCCTCATGATGTAGGCATCGTGTGCTGATCCTGGGAAACGAGCACAGACATGTGAAATCACCATGTTGGACAGACACACCACAAGGGCATTGATGGAGTGGTAGTGCTTCCGATTGCGGTACGCCACCTCCCGTGCGTGTGGTGGTACCAAACCTACATGTGTCCCATCTATGGACCCAATGACATGGGGCATCCCTCCCAGGGCATAGAAACCACGCTTGACCTCAGTCATCTGTTCAGGGGTTGGGAACTTGATGAAGTCATCCAGGTGAATCAACATGGCCTCTAAGAAATCATGCAGCACACCGCTGAACATGCTCTGGGACATGCCACCAACATGAGCTATGGTATATTGAAAGGTCCCCGTGGCAAGGAAATGTAGGGCAGACATTACCTTCAGCTGGGGTGTCAGTGCCGTGGGATACCTGTGCAGCGGTTGCAGGTGTGGTGCCAGTCTCGCCGTCAGCTCCAGAATCAACGGTTGGGTGAAGCGGTAGAGCCGGATACTGTCATTCTCCTGCATGGTGGCCAAGTCTGGAATTCTTCGGGCAACAGGAGGCGCTCTGCAGTAATTTGGAAGTGACAAGGAAGAGTGAGTGCACTACGATAACAACTCATGTCTACTGAGCACATGTAAATCTGGCAATACACACATGCCACATAGGGAGTCAGGCATGTGCTACATGCCCAGGACACGTATGGATGCAAGGTGACACTCCTTCCAAGACCCAGCTACACACGGTGAGTGAGAACCTCCCCATGCCACGCCATGGAAATAGCTGTGTCCCAGTGCAAGTGCACTGCCCGACGCAAGACAGGAGTGACATACACCCACACATCAGCAGAAGTGTGATGCCGATTGCAGAGACTGGCAGCGGAACACTTGAGCCACAGGTCACATGACATTACACTAGTCCAGCCCACACACCTTGCCATGAAGGTGCACATGTCATGACTCACCACACATTCCTTGTGAGTTTGCTGACATGGCCTTGTCACGCTACTCCGTGTCCCTTGCATACATGTGCACCTCACATCCGAGAACACATGTGGCATGGTGTTGGGAACAGTGTGCAATGACAATCTACACACAGCCACATGTTGGTTGCTGCAACGGCTGCAGCTTTTGAGGGTGCTACAACATCAACCTGATGTAAATCCCGGACACATATATGGCATAGTCACATTGTGCACTGTGGGTAGTGATAAGTCATGTGTCATGACCCCTGTACCTGGCATCATGGGACACTTCCGTGTGTTGGTGTCGGTGCCATGCCAGTGACGCTCACCCCAAGTGCGCAGTCCCACATGCACACATGTCAAAGGAGTCAAGGGCATGCCTGGCACACATTGCACCCTCACACAGTACACATGTACACATCTCATCATACATCTGGTGCCTTCTCCACTCAGGAGGCATGTTCCACATCACAGCCTGTGACACCTGTGCCCCACACATGTGGTAATGCACAGACGATGCCTTGATGTCCATTCCTGGACAAGTATGTCCATCCATGGACAAGTATGTCCGCCCTATTCCTACATGTGTGTCGCCTATCACCACAGTGATGTGTAAAATCCGCCGTACTGCTGCTGAGAGGGCCTGTGCATGTTCCCAAATCACTGTGGGAGTGCTGCCGTATGTGTACCCATCGTGATGGCGAGCGTAGATGCGAGTGTACGGTCCGTGTCACTACGGGTACGCATACGCGTGCAGACCCATAGTGATGGAGAGCGTAAATGTGAGTGTACGGTCCGTACCACTACGGGTACGCATACGCGTGCAGACCCATAGTGATAGAGAGCGTAGATGCGAGTGTACGGCCCTATCACTATGGGTCTGCACGCGTATGCGTACCCGTAGTGGTACGGACCGTACACTCGCATCTACGCTCACTATCACTATGGGTCTGCACGCGTATGCGTACCCGTAGTGGTACGGACCGTACACTCGCATCTACGCTCACTATCACTATGGGTGTGCAGGCGTATGCGTACCCGTAGTGGTACGGACCGTACACTCGCATCTACGCTCACTATCACTATGGGTGTGCAGGCGTATGCGTACCCGTAGTGGTACGGACCGTACACTCGCATCTACGTTCACTGTCACTACGAGTACGCATACGCGTGCAGACCCATATTGATGGAGAGCGTAGATGCGAGTGTACGGTCCGTACCACTACGGGTACGCATACGCGTGCAGACCCATAGTGATAGAGAGCGTAGATGCGAGTGTACGGTCCGTACCACTACGGGTACGCATACGCGTGCAGACCCATAGTGATGGAGAGGGTAGGCATGCATGTACGGGCCGTTGCCATGCATTTGGGGTGCCCTAGGGCCCCCACACGCACCGTACCTGTGTGTGATGCTCCAAATTACATAGGGGACAAGTATTAAGGCCTACATGCATGCTGGTTGTCATGGAGACCAAGTTCAAAATTCGAAATTGTTCAGGAAGGTGCACAGCAGAAGTCAGTTGGAATTTGTCTACTTTGTTGCAATGTGTTTGTGGGGCTGACATCATGCAGGAGAATGAAACCGATAGAGAACACACAGACTGCTAGGTTTGTAGGGATTGGTGGAAACATAGGATGCAAATGTGAGTGACCAATCTCTCTGTACTCCTGTGCATGAGACTGGGCAGAAGGGCACATATAAGGCAGCCTGGTCCCATGAGGGAGCACTTGCCTGCACATCTTTGCATTCGTCGACCCAGCTGCTGCTACTGATTCCCTGGAACCATGTCAAGGGCTGTGGAGAGGACACAGCCATTCACCCTGGAGGAGAACATGGCTCTGCTGGATGTGATCCTCCCACAGTACCCCATGCTGTATGGGCGACCAGGGTATCAGGTGAGTGCATAGGCCACTGCCACAGACTGTCCCTATGTTGTGACTGTGACTTCGGCCATTGCGTCCAGGTGTAACACACATGCCATGTACTGTTGGGGGGGTCCCAGGGGGGGGTGCCTGATGTCTCCCAGCAGTGCCCTGAGACAGGAGGGGTGGGGGCCTATCACTCCCAGCAGTGCCCTGAGACAGGAGGGGTGGGTGTGGAGTCCTCCCAGCAGTGCCCTGAGACAGGAGGGGTGTGTGCCTATCACTCCCAGCAGTGCCCTGAGACAGGAGGGGTGGGGGCCTATCACTCCCAGCAGTGCCCTGAGACAGGAGGGGTGGGTGTGGAGTCCTCCCAGCAGTGCCCTGAGACAGGAGGGGTGTGTGCCTATCACTCCCAGCAGTGCCCTGAGACAGGAGGGGTGGGTGCCTATCACTCCCAGCAGTGCCCTGAGACAGGAGGGGTGGGTGTGGAGTCCTCCCAGCAGTGCCCTGAGACAGGAGGGGTGTGTGCCTATCACTCCCAGCAGTGCCCTGAGACAGGAGGGGTGGGTGCCTATCACTCCCAGCAGTGCCCTGAGACAGGAGGGGTGGGTGTGATGCACAGTGTGAGCCTTGATCACTGATTGTGACATTGCCATCATTCCACCTGTGTACCCACTATGGCACGTACAGCTTTTTCCCTCACCAGGGGATGATGTCCCAATGACAAAGGTGCAATGCGTTGGCTGCATGACATGCCTTGTTGTAACCAGCTAATTTGTACCCATATGTCTCTCTGTGACATGTGGCTGGTGTATTGATGTGGTGTCACTTGTTCTACCTCACAGGTGGGCGCCACTGCCAAGGAGCAGATCTGGCTGACCGCCGTCAGTGCCGTGAGGCGTGTGGATGGTCGGAGGCGGCGCCTGGCCCAGGTGAGGAAACGCTGGCAGGATATCCGGTGCTGGACGCGGAGGATTGCACGGCTCCTGCTGGGGGACTCACCTGAGAGCCACAAGAACCGCAACCGCCGCCGTCTGAGCCACCTCCACAGGCGTGTGCTGCCGGTGGTCTTTCCAGACCTGGAGAGGCGCTTACAGGCGATGCAGCAGCCGGAAGGGGGTAGGTACATGTGTGTTTGTTGTGTGTCACCGGCATTTGTAAGGGCACAGTAGCATGAATTCACTGGCAGGGTTTGAAGGTGCTGTGCAGATCCTGTTTGCCCCAGTATAGCGCTGTGCCCCTGCCACCCTTCCCCTCCTTGCAATGTGTTCCCTGGTCTGTGTGTAGTCACTCCTCCACAGGGTAATGTAGGCTGGCGCTTTGTCCACGGGAACAATGTCTGTAGCATCATGTGTGGGGGTGGTGTGTAACAGGTTGTGGGACATTGCCTGTGCACTGTCAAGTTCACTGCATGTGGGTTCCATATCAGTTGGCACTGATGCTGACTCCAGACATGGGAGTTGGTCTCTCATGTGTCATGCCTTACAGCGCGCATGTCCCATGTAGTGGCCTGTGACATGATGTGCATGAGTGTGCGATACACATAGTGCAGGGATGGTGACGTGTGTTGCAGTCATTACCATTCAGTAGCATGTAGTTGCGTGCCCACTACTGTCCCCTGGGGCACCTTTTCCTGAGTGGTGTATGTGTCATCATACACGTGGCCACTGTCAGTGTCTACAGCGTAAGTTGTGCTCTCTGCCATTGTCCCCTGTCACCATGTATATAGACGTGCTATTTTGTACAGGTGTCCACTGTGCAGCCTGACCTGATTGTCCTTCTTCATACTCACAGTTGCCAGTGCCTGTGTGTCTTGCTATACTCATCTGAGGATGGGCACTGGTACCACATTATTTGTACAGGCGCACCTTGGCTGTTTGGCGTTCAATCTCGCTTTTTGCCTGCCCCTGTGTGTATCACCCAGACTATGAGATGTTGGTGCCACCTGTGTCTCAACAATTTGCCTCGTGTAGGGTCTTGTTGGGGCGGGCAATGCCTATGTGTAAAATCCTGATTACCACTTGCTGGGTCTGGGCAGTGTGTGATGTGTCTGGACACACACACAATGTGCAGTGACAGAGTCATGTTGTGCATGTTTTCAGCATTACCTATGCAGCATGTGTCTCAAGTTCATGGATATGGTCCCTGGTCATCGGTATTTTCGCCAACGCTGTGTGGTGCAGATGCAGTGCTGGATTGTCCCCAGGGCCTGGGTGCTATGTCAGACTCCTTTTCCTGTGTTTAGCTATTGTCTCATGCTCTCCATGGTATTTCAGTGGCATGGTGGCTCAACCAACTGTGTGTTTCATGCCCTACATCGGTACCCTGTTCAGTAGATGTTAGGGTTCTTCTTTTTCAGGCCATGCAATGTTACCTATGTGGATTGGACTCATGTGACAGATGTGTACAGATGTCTGATTATTTCTGTCTCTCCACCCTGCCCACAGCATCGTCGGGGGACACAGAGGGAGACATGGACACAGACCAGGCGGAGGGACCGAGCACCAGTGCCAGCCTTGACATCGGGTCTGGCACATCGAGTGGTACAGAGGCGGAGGAGAGTGTGGCCGAGGACCTGTCGACTGGCACATCAGACTACGAAGCTGACAGGTCCGGGGACGATGTCTCCGAGTGGGCGGAGGCTGCACCAGCAGCTGACAGCGGAACAACACCTCGCACCGCCCCCTCAGTTTCCACCAGCCGCCTCCCACTTGCTCGTGTCCCTTCCCAGCGTGCCCGGTCACAGCATGTCTCCTTCCTGCCAGGCACCGCACCCCCTGCCCCTGTCTCCACTGCTGCCGCCAATGCAGAGTCTGTGGACATCCAGCGGCAACTGCAGGTTGGTCAGGCTGCGATCCTTAATGTCCTCCATGGCCACGGCAAAACCCTCACCAACATCGAGGCTTTCTTGGAGGGCATTCATTCATCGCAGGCTGACCAACGCAACTTGCTGAGGTCCATCGACTCCACACTGACTGCAGCAGTGGGTCTCCTGCAGCGCGACCTCCCCCCACCTACCCCTGCCCCATCCACACTTCCCACTCCCATGCCTGTCACACGTACACCCAGACGTCGGCATGCACCCACATCAACAGACACGGGCACCACACCAGCAGGGAAGGTCCACCGCACTCCTCCTGACACGCACACACAGGGTGAGGTAGGCACACCCACTGGGTCGGGGGGCAAACGTGTGACACGCAGCCATAGTGGGAGTCCGCATTCCACCCAGTCCACTCCCTCCAAATCCACTCCCCTCAGCTCTCCTGGCCACATCTCCCCCAAGGACACCTTCATGGCCGCTCTGTCCCTGAGCCCCACAGTTACACCACCACGCAAGCGGTCAAGGAGGTCCCCGGTCAGGGTGGTTGAGTCTCCCCCCCTGTCTCCACCCTCCCCCGGTGGCGCTGCGACCCATCCCTCTGATCCCCCCCCCTCCTTGGGGCCTGAGGTCCCTTCGGGTGCAGGGGACTCCCTGGAGGACCTTGCAAAGGTGTGTAGTGCCATCCTGGCCTCCGCCTTTGGCACTGACCCACCTCCTGTGGTGGAGTCCTCCATCCCTGCACCCACAACGCCTCCCCTTTCCCCTGATATCCCTGCGGTGCCTGTTGCTTCCCCCCACCCTGATGCCCTCACCAGTGTGGAAGACGATGCCATTTGACTGTGCAGGCAATGTAGGGGACACGCATCCCACTGTGTCCCCCATCCAGCTGAGAATCATTGACTGCCCTATGGGCTTTGTGTAGATTGAACTGCCTGCGATCCACGGACATTGTGCTCATGCTGAATAAAGCTTAATTTTTTTTTCATTATCACACTACTGCTATGCTGGTATTGGTGTTGGTGGGGCTGCTACATGGTTTTTGGTGGTGTGTAAGGGTTTGGGTGTGTGGGATGTGTAGTAGTGTACTGCTCATTGGTGGGACCCTGTGATATGTGTGCCATCACAAGGTGTTGGCTAACTTTCTTTGTTCATGTAAGCAGTTACTGCATGGTGCACTTGTCCCAGGGTGTATTCCTTCCTCTGTGTACCCAGCTTTCTTCCCTGCAGGGTGTTCCCAATGTTTAGCGCAGAGCTGTGTCTACATGAGCTGTGTGTGTGACGGAGCCCTTCTACTTTGGCCATGCATGCAGGGCCATGTCTCCACCTGCGACAATCGTGGCATCCTTGGTGATCACTGTACTTGTGTGTGGAGTCTGTTGACATGAGTTCATGGGGACATGTTCCCTTGTAGCCAGTATGCATGTGGATGATTCTGGCCTCACACACATGTGTTACACCCCTCCTGTCTCAGGGCACTGCTGGGAGGACTCCACACCCACCCCTCCTGTCTCAGGGCACTGCTGGGAGGACTCTGCACCCACCCCTCCTGTCTCAGGGCACTGCTGGGAGGACTCCACACCCACCCCTCCTGTCTCTGGGCACTGCTGGGAGGACTCTGCACCCACCCCTCCTGTCTCTGGGCACTGCTGGGAGGACTCTGCACACACCCCTCCTGGGTCTGGACACTGCTGGGGGGACTCTGCACACACCCCTCCTGGGTCTGGACACTGCTGGGAGGACTCTGCACCCACCCCTCCTGTCTCTGGGCACTGCTGGGAGGACTCTGCACCCACCCCTCCTGTCTCAGGGCACTGCTGGGAGGACTCTGCACACACCCCTCCTGGGTCTGGACACTGCTGGGAGGACTCTGCACCCACCCCTCCTGTCTCTGGGCACTGCTGGGAGGACTTTGCACCCACCCCTCCTGTCTCAGGGCACTGCTGGGAGGACTCCACACCCACCCCTCCTGTCTCTGGGCACTGCTGGGAGGACTCTGCACACACCCCTCCTGGGTCTGGACACTGCTGGGGGGACTCTGCACACACCCCTCCTGGGTCTGGACACTGCTGGGAGGACTCTGCACCCACCCCTCCTGTCTCTGGGCACTGCTGGGAGGACTCTGCACCCACCCCTCCTGTGTCAGGGCACTGCTGGGAGGACTCTGCACACACCCTCCTGTCTCTGGGCACTGCTGGGAGGACTCTGCACACACCCTCCTGTGTCAGGGCACTGCTGGGAGGACTCTGCACCCACCCCTCCTGTCTCAGGGCACTGCTGGGAGGACTCCACACCCACCCCTCCTGTCTCTGGGCACTGCTGGGAGGACTCTGCACACACCCCTCCTGGGTCTGGACACTGCTGGGGGGACTCTGCACACACCCCTCCTGGGTCTGGACACTGCTGGGAGGACTCTGCACCCACCCCTCCTGGGTCTGGACACTGCTGGGAGGACTCTGCACCCACCCCTCCTGTGTCAGGGCACTGCTGGGAGGACTCTGCACACACCCTCCTGTCTCTGGGCACTGCTGGGAGGACTCTGCACACACCCTCCTGTCTCTGGGCACTGCTGGGAGGACTCTGCACACACACCTCCAATTTCTGGATATGTACGCTTGGGACATACACGGTGTGGGTGCGCTCCATGCATTCGAGGTGAGGGTACGGGTCGTACTTACACTGTTGGGGTGGGGGGTACGCTCCATGCATACGCGGGTGAGGGTTCGTGTCGTACTTACACTGTTGGCATGGGGGGTACGCTCCATGCATACGCGGGTGAGGGTACGGGTCGTACTTACACTGTTGGCATGGGGGGTACGCTCCATGCATACGCGGGTGGGGGTACGGGTCGTACTTACACTGGTGGGGGTGGGGGTACGGTCCGTACGTCCGCGGGTGAGGGTTCGAGTCGTACTTACACTGTTGGGGTGGGGGGTACGCTCCATGCATACGCGGGTGGGGGTACGGGTCGTACTTACACTGGTGGGGGTGGGGGTATGGTCCGTACGTCCGCGGGTGAGGGTTCGAGTCGTACTTACACTGTTGGGGTGGGGGGTACGCTCCATGCATACGCGGGTGGGGGTACGGGTCGTACTTACACTGTTGGGGTGGGGGGTACGCTCCATGCATACGCGGGTGGGGGTACGGGTCGTACTTACACTGTTGGCATGGGGGGGACGCTCCATGCATACGCGGGTGGGGGTACGGGTCGTACTTACACTGTTGGCATGGGGGGTACGCTCCATGCATACGCGGGTGGGGGTAGGGTCCGTACATATCCGTCCCCACGCTATGTGATGCTTGTGCGGGCCGTACCCAGGCCTTTGCCACGTGGGTACGATCCGTCCCGCCATTGTTGGGGTGACGTGTGTGTGGGCGTGGTACGACTCGTACCCACGCTCTTGAGGCGTGGGTACGGGACGTACCTGTCTGGTTGTGTTGCCGGTTCGCGTGGTGACGGACTTCCGTTGTGGCGGTCGCTGGCTTATCAGGACACACCCCCACCCCCTCGTGGTGACCAGGGCATGGGAGTCAGGTATGTCCAGGCCATGTGTGACTTATGTGGTTGTTTTGTGGTCTGCCCTGGTCGTGCCACCCCCACCCCACCCCACTTTCCCCCCTCCCTTAGTTATTCTGACCTTCTGCGGCGTCTGCGTCGGTGCCTGTAGAGCAGGTGGACTGCTATGAGGGCAGGGATGACTCGTAGGTTCGGGTCCATGTCTGTCCGTCGCGTACTGGTACTCCAATCGCGTCGTCCTGTCGCGTACGGGTCCTCCTTGGTGGCGTCGTCCTGTGTGTCCGTCACGTACTGGTCCTCCTTGTTCGCGTCGTCGTCTGTCCGTCGCGTACTGGTGGTCCTTGTTCGCGTCGTCCTGATTTCCCGGCAGTTTTTGGCTGCCGCAAATTATTCACCGTGCGGGGTGACGTCGGTGCGAATCGTGATTCCTGGGTCGTGAATGGCTGGCTGCGAGCGTCCCGACGTCAGGTCGGCACTTTCCCGGATCGCATTGGTAGGTGTTTTTTTGTTCGGTCGGACTTTTTTACGAATCGTACGGTCATGGTGTACCCGTGCGAATCGTAATTCCTTGTTTGTAGAAATTGACGACCGGGTACGCGTCGGACGGAGAATATGCTCCGTCCGACGGTTCGTACCCGGTTTTTACCGGATCGTGATAGGCACCTTAATTGTATTCTAATAAATGTTGCCTGTTCAAACAGATATGAAGAGCGAGGAGAGCGAGGAGCGGGAAAAGCAAATTGGGACTAAGGGGGTCATTAGGATGGCGGACAGACAGGAGTCCGTCCGCCATCCTGGTGGGAACCGGGACTGTCCGCCATGCATGCAGCAGTCTCGCACACCCGATCAGGATGTGACCGCCACCATGGCAGTCAGATCTTCATTTTTAACATTGCGGCGGGTGCCGCTGATGGCAGCACCCGCCGCAATGTGAAAATGCCATGTTGTGCATTTCACAGCGATACGTGGCGGGCACCACACTGTGCCTGCACGTAGTGCTGTGAAATCTAGGGGGTTGCATCGGTACTCCCCCAACTGCAACCTCACCTCCCCCCAACACAAGGGTGGCCCGCATCAGGCTCCAGTCACTAATCCCCACCAGCCTTTCCATGGCAGCATTGCCGCCATGGAAATACCGGCTGTAGCCAGAATCATGATTTGGTAGACGGTGCTTGCTAGGCACCGCTACCATTAGTGACTATATGGACCATCCACCAGGCAATCTGTAAGACTGCTTTTGGGAAAACTGTGGCAGACTGTCTTTGCGTCCGCCATGGTCCGAGCGCGATTTCCTCCGCCATCGTAATGTGGCAGGGGAATCTCGTGGACCGATTGCGGAAGGACCGCCACCACATAGCTGGCGGTGACGGACCTTCCACAATCGTAATCGGCCCCTAAGTTTGGTGTTAAAGATGCAGGAACACAATTTAGGCTAGTTGTTACCAGTCCTCTTTGCTGTTAGTCCAGCCTTAAAGAAATTGGTGATCTTGTAATCCCGATAAAATCTGAGATATTAGATTTAAAACCGCTGACAGGAAATTTAATGGACCAAGTCGTAAATTTAGTTCTGCTCCGATTGCCTTGCATCTACCCAGGCCCCAGGTTGTACAAAACTGTGACTGAAACTGCAATAGTATTTCACACCCTTCAAGCATTCATTGCCTAATAGAGATTGCCTGGATTTACCAAAAGCAAAATCAATGTATCAAAGTGATCTGTGTGGTGAGGAAGGGCAGAGAGCAACATCAAAATATAGAGGCTCCCGCATTACAGGTGCAGCACATACTGAAAATTTGTACTGCACAGCTATGATTATTCTTTTTTGGGATACTAGAATTCATTCCTTAAGGATATATCCATACCCAAGAGCTGGCCATAAATGTCTTAGAGAAGCCACGGTTTATAGGATTACGGTTCCTAAATTGAGAACAGGAGGACATTAGAGCACTGCCTCATAAAAATATACGATTGTTCTTTGGATTAGGTCTGTGTGACAGTGTTATTACCCTGTAATCCACAGCGATATGGTTGCGGTCACTCTCTTTCCTGACCACTCAAGGTGTTGGAATTACATTAGGGTAACTCTTAATGATGTTGTGTTAACAAGGGGTGTGGTTATGCTGTATCTAAGGATAGACCCCCCCTAAAGGTTCTGAGATCCTGTTTAATCCTTTCCCACCTTTAAATACTAAGAAAACTCATCCTCATAGCAATCAAGAACTAATTCCTCTCCACGATTATCTGAAACCAATTTCTAGCCAGAAGTCCCCTAGAAAGAATCAGAAACATGACTCAATTAAGAAATTCTTCATCCTATGATCAAATAGAATCCTTAAAACACAATGGCCTACAGACAAGGGCCGCTTGTACGAATAATAATAATGATTTGCGCCAGTTTTCAGTATGCTGCTGTACTTGTGATGAAAACGGCAATTGCATAGAACTTATGGGTCCATTAGGATGGCGTACGGACTTCAGTCCGCCCGCCACCCTAGAGGTGCTGGGACCGGCCGCCAGTGGTGCGGCGGTCCCGTAACGCCAATTAGGATACAACCGCCACTGTGGCGGTCAGATCCCGCATATACAACATTGTGGTGGGCGGTGCTGTGAGCAGCACCCGCCACAATGTTGTACATGCATGTTGTGCATGGGCATGCACAACGTGACAGGCACCGTGCAGTGCCTACCACCTTGTGTATGCCAATGTAGGGGGGTACCATGGGCACCCCCCAAGTTCCGCCCAACTACCCTCCACACCCTCGGGGGCACACAATGGGCCCCTAAAGCAAGTCTGCACCATGGAAAGGCATGAAACTGCCAACATCCTAATATGGATGGCACCGCCACCATATTGTGGGCCTTTTCCGCCCGGTAGGCAATTGTGACGATTGCCTACCGGAGGAAAAGTGGCGGAAGGTCTTTCCGTCCGCCGTGGTACCCCCCGCCATGCTAAAGTGGCGGGGGATAACAGGCCGTCCGGCGGGGTGTTTTGGCGGGCGGTTCGCCACCGCCGGTCGGACAGTGGCGAGACTGTAAAGTTCCAAAATGGATATGTAGACATTACGTTAACCTGAATCAATGAGTATTGGAGTAATAATATTTCAAGCCAGTGTGAATGCATTACTACATCTAGCGCTGATTATCCAACTAATGTATGCCCATTTGCGGTTGGAATTTCTCCAACAAGAGCCACTTATTGTCTATTTTCTCTAACCCCCGATTTAAAAGGAACCTACTGTGGTATCTAAACACCTGGATGCAACAAGAGAGGTTACTCATTTGGCATGCTGTGGGTCTGAAAACTAAACTGGGGTAAAGCGAGTGGGGTGCGCTTTTGAACAAGTTTGATTTTCTCTGATGCAAGAGACCTGAGTTACTATCATTTTTTCAGGCAAGGCTTTTTCCAATTTTCAGATATTGGCCAAAAAGCCCAATGTTGTTCGACCGAAGGGAGACCTATGCGTTTGGATGAAAGTAGCCTTAGGCTGTAGGTAAAGCAAATTGAAACAAATTCCCTAGACATCCTAGGTTTAAAAATACACTTGGGTAATAGAAAACCTCTTTTACTACTCAGGGCCCGATTACGATGTGGGCTGAAATGCCTCCAAACGTCGGTTGGAGCACTTCAGACTGCATCGTAATCGGCTGGTCGGATTCCTTTCAGACCGAACCATTTTGATGGGGTCAGTCAGAAGGGAAACCGAATCGGATTTTCTAATGGCCTCTGGCCTCTGACAGGCTCGGAAAACCTGTTCGCCATTCGGAAAGCCTTCAGTAAGCCCTCGCCGGCTCTTTCCGGCCGAGGGATTACGATGTCCGATTCCAACAGCCTTTCTGTGCTGGCCTTTCTGACAGAGAAAGGCTTTGTGAATCTGTCTTTGGGGTCCCCAGCAGGGCCCCTATGGGTTCAAGTCCGCCCAATGGTGGCTTAGGAGACACCCATGGTGCCCCTTCTTGATCGCTGCACCCGGTGGCAGGGACCTTGAGGTGTCTGCCTCATTCAGAATGCATGCTCCCATTGTAAAAAATAAGATTGCGACCAAACAAGGTTTGGTCGCATCCTATTTGCTGGGCTGGAACAGACGACAGGCGGTCGTTCGGTTCCAGTTTCCAAACGATGTCAAACAAACTATGGTCTGCCCGACATTGTAATCGGGCCCTTTTTGTGTATACTACAAGTGTCAACAAGTCTTCTGAATCACCAATATTAGGACAGCTAGATGCCATATTAAATACTTATGGGAAATGTTCTGCCATAATAATTGGGGGGATTTTAAAACAACTTTTGAACTGTCGGGTCTGATAACAGAGAAATCAAGAGATGAGGATTCCTGTTGGGGCATTCCTGACCTAGCAGTCTTGACTCATGTCAAGATGTCTAGGACGGCTTTGCAGTTAGTCTGTTTCTTTAACCCATAGACTGTGTGCATGTAATGGGTGATCTATCACTGATGCCTGGGCTGTAAATACATTTAAGAGAGGCCATTGTAGATGTTGTATTGATTATATGTTAATGGATATCAGCCTATGGAGTGACTTAATTGATATGGAGATTTTACCAAGATACGTGATCATGATCCCTTGTTTGTCCACCTCAAAAGAACATTGATTATAGGGCAATCAGATAGCTCTCCCCTTAAAAATACTGGATTAGTCATTACAAATAATAGGAACAATGTGGATTGGGATAAAAAAATTAATTCTCCCCAAATCATTGAGCCTATCTATAAAAAACAGACTCAATGTGGAGGTGTTTTTAAGATAATTCATTTAATCCTTTTGCACTTTTGACAGAACATAATTAATTGTTTGACTAGTTTAGGAAAGAAACTTTTTATCGAACCAAATTCAGCAGAAAGGTAAAGAATGGTTTAGTAAGGACTGTAGAACCAAGAAGGCAGAACTTGTACAGGTAATAAAATTGGGGATTAGTGAGGAAATAAGATTTTTTAGAGGGTAATAAAGGCAGTACATTAAACTAGCTAAACTGGGGGGCGCTAGAGAGCCTGGCCGCAAGTTGGCCGCCACTTAAGAAGGCTCTGCCAGCTGGAGTGCTTTATCCGGTAATTATCCTAGCTAAACTGAGAATCTGGCTTGAAAAACCTGTGGATTGCACCTGCCACTTTCTGCTGTATGATCGAGCCTGGTTTCACCCCGAACTGGTAAAGAGAACGTACACTCTGTAATGTGAGGTGGTGAGGCCCTGACGTGAGACTGGGCCACTATTACTGAACCGCTAGAGTAGTTTGAGGATTGTCGGCCCGGATTACTGTTGCTGAGTGAGGCGTTACTGATGCTACTCACCTCCCCTGCTGTGTCCCCATTATAGTTGCAGGGAGGACTGGGAGTGTTCTCTGTCGAACTACAGGCCTGGGGCTGCTGACCTGAGGAGTGATGTGGCAGCACAGTAACGTATTGGAGGTACGCAACGTCTGATGGGATACCACTGTGACACAGACTGGGACTGTCCTGCAGATCCGGGGTTAGGTGAGCTCTGGTTGTGTATACTGTTGGGAATGAGTGCGAGGTGCAGCTAATGGCCAGGAGGCGTGGAGTCTAGACCAGTCCAGGCAATCAGGCAGTGGAGATTTTATGAGAGGCCCTGTGCTTGGGGCATCTGATTGATGAGCCAGGTCACCTCTGCGGCCCGGATCCCTGGGGTCTCACTTGCAGGCAAGATAGACAGCAGGCAAGATAGGCTCCCTGGTAGTTTGAATCTGCAGCGCTCCGATTTTGGGCGCCATTTTGGGTTGGGCAGTGGCGCTCTGGTAGCGCCATCTTGTAGCGTCCTTCTGGGACTGGGAGGACCTTATCTGGAGGACCTATTTAAACCGTTCCTTCTAGCGCAGCGGGATCGCGCAGCGGGGTTGCCCTCGCTTTTGCCTGAGTCTTGCCAGAGTCCTGCCCGTCTGCGTCCGTCAGCGTTCCGGAGGCGGCGGAGCGGCGAGAGTGCCTGGCTGTAAGTCCTTGCTCGGGTAATATGATTTGTTATACTGCTAGGGAACTACGTGCGTTGCAAAGCTTTTCTTGTGCTTGCCGCTCCGTGTTCCCGGGCCGTTACGGAGGTAAACGGTTGTGCCCTGCCTGTGGCTGGTCGCCAGGTTTTGCCCCGGCCGCTCCTTTACGGAGAGATGAGGTCTGCATTAAACATCTCTGCTTAATGCTGAATACAAGATCGGTAGGGAAGCACGCCTTGGAGATCTTTGATCTCCTTGTTAGAGAGAATCCACTCTGTCTCCTGCTGACAGAAACTTGGTTGGGGGAGACGTCCAATCCGGATATTAGGGCGGCTTTTCCTCCTGATTATACAATCTTTCGTCAGGACAGAGTGAAAGGCAGGGGAGGAGGGGTGGCGGTAGTAGTGAAAAAGTCAGCTACCTGCTCTATCGCTTCTTTGAACACCATTGCAGGAGCGGAATCCCTTGCCTTCACTATCAGATTAACCCCTCATCAAGCTCTGAAAGGGCTACTGGTATATAGATCTCCTGGACCAGTGGGCTCTTTTTTTGATGATCTTCAGGGGGCCGTATCTGGTATGGCATTAAGTACGGAGCATTGTCTTCTGGCAGGAGATTTTAATTTTCATATGGACGATGACAATGATCCGGATGCTAAAAAACTGCTCGATATTACGGCTCCTCTCGGTCTTGTCCCTTTTTTGGTTGGTTCCACACACGACAAGGGTCATACTTTAGATCTGGTTTTCTCCTCGGTTCCTCTTGTTGATGTGGAGCTTCTTCCGGTGCTCTGGACCGACCATAGATTGGCCAGATTTGGTGTATTGGGTGGCGAAAAATTATTCAGCAGCGCCCCCAGACAGCATGGCACTGTTCAAAGGGCTCTGCATAGAGTCACACCCGAGCTGCTGGCTCAGGCTGCTATAGACCATCCCTGCCCTCTTACAGGGGATTTAGAGCAGGATGTGGAGTCCTTGCAGGGATGGCTGTTGGAGAGGCTGAACGATCTGGCCCCCGCAATGGCCCTTCGGGATAGGGCTAAGAGGGTCTCAGCCCCATGGTTCACGAAGGCATTGTGTGCTACTCGTGCGCAGTGTAAGGTCGCCGAGAGGGCATGGCGCCTTCGCTATGACCCGGAAGCTAGATCGGCTTATAGGATAATGATTAAATCCTATCATCAGGATATTCTCCGGGAGAAAAAGGAATATCTGGCCAGGAGGATTGAGACTGCCTCCAACTCTTGTAAAGAGATCTTTACTGTGGTAAGGGAGTTTACGGCACCTGGATCCTACGTGGCCCACAGTGTTCCATTGGAGCGCTGGGTTTGCGATCTGGCCAAATTTTTCACGGATACAATAAAATCTATCCAGGACTCTTTCCCAGTGAGGTCTGTGGAGGTGTGTTCCAGTCCGATGGCCGGATTGTCCTTCCCGCCCGCGCAGGGTGCGGTTTTTGCTGAGTTTCCTCCTGTCTCGGCCGATGCTTCTCTTGCTCTACTGGCTAACCTTAAATCGGGCTCACCATTGGATTCTTGTCCTGCCAAATTTTTGGCCAAGATGGCGGCCATGGTTAACCCACTAGTCAACCCTTTGGTGAATCTTTCCCTGAGGGAGGGGAGGGTTCCAGTGCCATGGAAAAGAGCTATGGTGATCCCCCTCCTCAAAAAGCCTGGGTTGGACTCGGAGGTCTTGGCCAATTATAGGCCGATTTCCCTTTTGCCGGCCTTGGCTAAGATCACAGAGAAGCATGTACATGGTGTTCTCTCTAGCTTTCTCGAATCCAATGATTTGTTCCATCCATCGCAGTCCGGTTTCCGTCCTAATTTAAGCACGGAGACGGCACTGCTGGAAGTGTCGGAAATCATCAGGGAGACACTGGATTCTGGAGGAAGGGTCATGCTCGTCATGCTGGATTTGTCGGCGGCCTTTGACACCGTCCCCCATGAGGTGCTCCTCTCCAGACTTTATGACATCGGTCTGAGGGGGACGGTGTTCAATTGGTTTACATCTTTTCTCGAAGGCCGCCGACAAACGGTCTGGGCCTCTCCGAGCTCCGCCGAGATGCCGCCATTGGGAGTCGGTGTTCCACAGGGTTCTGTGTTGAGCCCGACTCTCTTTAACATCTTAATGACACCTTTGGCGGCACTGGTGGAGTCCTCTGGGGCCCGGATCGTATCCTACGCTGATGACACTCAACTGCTTTTCACGTGTGGGAAAGGCCAGGCTTTTGATGGAGAGAACATCCGGGGTTGCTTGGAGTTGGTCTTTGGCTGGTTCCAGCGAAACGGCCTTAAGGCAAACTCCAGTAAATCGGAGGTGCTGTTCTTCGGCTGCTCTCTGGACCCTGATTGGCAGGCCTGGTGGCCATTAGGTATGGATTGCCCTGTCCAGGCATCGCTTGTGGCTAAGAATCTGGGAGTGAAGGTTGACAATAATTTGTCACTGAGCTCACATATTTCTGGCCTGGTGGGTACCTGCTTTGGTATGCTTAAGATGCTCCGGAAGTTCCTGCCTTTACTCTCCGAAGAGCACAGAAAGATCACTGTGCAAGCCTTGATAGGCTCGAGATTGGACTATGCGAACGTCCTTTATGTAGGTCTTCCGGAATATCTGGTTCAGCGGCTGCAGGTTGTGCAGAACTCCGCGGCCCGGGCCATCTTTGGCCTTCATAGGCGAGCGAGAGCTTCGGGTCTGGTGCGATCGCTTCATTGGTTACCTATCCTGAAGCGGATTATGTTTAAAGCACTGACCCTGGCGCATAAAGCGCTATTTGGCACCGGAGCGAGGTATCTACAGCAGAGATTGTCTTTCTATCGCCCAGTTAGATCTCTGCGGTCGGAATCTTTGTTTCTCGCGGTGGTTCCTCGGGTGAGGAAGGCCCGCACTGGGGGTCGCTCTTTTAGTTTGAGGGCCCCTCAGTTGTGGAACTCTCTGCCTTTGGACCTACTTTCCTCTTCTTCTCTCCTTCTGTTTAGGAAGAGCCTCAAGACGTGGCTTTTTAACCTGTAGGGTGTCTTTGTCTTTTTTTGTCTTTTTTTCTTTAGTCTGTTTTTATGTTTTCGGTTTTACTGAGCTGCCTCGATAAAGCGCCGGGACACTCCACGGAGTAGCCGTGCGCTATAGAAATAAAAGTTTAACATAACATTAACATAACATAACAGCCTGATCGCCCTGTGCAGCAAAGTGCCCCAGGCCAGGTGGGGCACAGTAAGTACACGAGGCACTTGCGGGTAGCGAGCGCATCGGGGAGGCGGCCTGCAGGCCATGCTATAGGGTGTGCCGCTCTGTAGGCTACTGCCACTATCCAGAATTGGCATGTGCAATCAGCAGATTATGGTTTCACTACACAAGACCCTCTAAATTGGCCACAACATATACACTGATCAGGTGCTATTTTCTTGCCTCCATTTATGAACCTAACAAATGTGCTGGAGGGAGCCCCATGCTGCGAGAGGAAGCACTGACAGTGTCCATCAAGACCACCCTGTTCTGCACCTATCTAGGAGCCACAAAGTCCCTGTAAATTGCTAGACAAGTGGAGTTGGTCCATTCCCACACTGACCGTTACATGCTACTGCTGCTGCCATCAGGGCCTGCCTGCTGACTGGGATCAACCCTGTACTGGACAGAGTGCCCTAATACCCTTGAAGTCTCATTAACCTACACTCTGCTACAGTCTGTAGTCACTGGTTGCACCCTGCACGCGGGGTCTGCCTATCTCTGGGCTCTTGAAGTGGATCATGCACAAGTGAGGGGTCCCCAGCCTGCTCGTGCCCCCCAGGAGCTGGGATGAGGCGAGGTTGACTAAAAGTGCCCTGTCTGTGTCTTCATGGTGGTTGGCAGCTGGGACTGAGGGGGCCGCATCAGTGGCCTCGGCTAACTGGCGATTGAGCATCATGTCGCATGGCCAGCCTGGTAGCTGCCCACACAAGGTCTGGCCTCTTGGACAATGGGCAAGACAGATACAAAACAGGCTAAGCTCACATTCAAGAATCGGAGGCAGACGCGTATGATGGATCCCCCTGCGATTTAGCTCCCACAGAACTTTGGGGGTGACCTCACTTGGTCCCTGAGCCAGACATAAGATCTACGTTCTTGGAGTTAAAACAAAGCCTCATGGCTTTTGACACGAAAATGGACCACCTAGTGGATTGATTCGACCGCCTCAAAGAAAAAGTTGACAAACATGATGACAGAATAGAGCAGCTCGAGCATCGTACCTCCGATGTAGAAGAAGGGCAGACCTTGTGGTGGGATCGAAAATGAACAACTGTCAGATCCTTGGAGTACCCGAATCAACGGCTATGGGCAAAATGGAGGACTATGTGGAGGGGACGTTGCGAACCCTGTTTGGAGAAGTCCTCCCAGCTATGTTCTCGGTAGAGCACACCCATTGCTCCCTGGGTTACCAGCTTCCACCTGGGATGCAAGCCTGGCCTATCATTACCGGCTTGTTAAATTACAGAGACCAAGACATGGTTCTGTGCCTGGCTGGCGAAAGCAGCACATTGCAGTATCAGGGAAACCAACTATCGCTATATCCAGACTTTATGATGACAGGGCAGGCCGCTAGGGTAGTCTTTTTGCCAGTGAAACATGCCCTTCAGCATACAGGAGCTAAATATTTTCTGTTGTATGCCCACCAATCAGGGGAAGGTCCACTATTTTATGGACTGCGAGATTTCGGCGAAGTTTGTCAAATCTATTACGCCAACGAAGATGAGCACCCCACTTACCTCTCAAGCAGTGAATGCGGACCAACTCTGTGACACTGACTAATCCTCTATGATGAACTGACTTTGATTTGTGATCTAGATTTGTATATGGCATCAACATAAGGGGCTTGGTCGGCCCTCACCTAGATGCTGGTGCCTATGTAGGAAATGCACCGGTGGAACACTTCTGTTTACTGTATTCATGGTAAGAGGGTATGAACCTGAGATAAATATTGTTTTTCTCGCCGTAGCAGGAAGTTTGCTGGATCTCTGGTTCACCCCTGTGGGATGAGTCTCCGTATACATACTATAATCCATGGTTGGGTGTTGAAGAACTTGTGGGTTAGTAACATTTGGCCCGATTGAGGGGTCAACGTTGGTAGTGGGTGGAATGTTATGGGCCATTACTAGTTGTGGCCCTTTGGCTGCTATATTCCCGTCCCTTCCCCTTCTTTTCCTTTTGACTACTCAGCGCAATCTCACTATGAGGGTCATGGTAAATGTTTTCTCTGTGATTGAGCCCTCTGATCTATTGTGATGCCCTAAATGAAGTCAGTTAAGGTTATCACCTGAAATATATGTGGTCTTAATGACCGCCGCAAGGCACAACAAGTTCTAGCATATCTGCAAAGACACACTGTGGATATTTGCTTTTTACAGAAACAGCACCTTACAGAGTACACAGGCATGACTGTGAGCTGGATGGGTAGGCAAGCGACACATGGCATGCTATTCTAAATTTGCATGTGGTATAGCCATACTTATTCATAAAGGAGTGGCTAGGCTGCTGTGATGTGCAATTTGCAACAAACAGGGGAGGTGTGTCATGCTGGCATGGGTTCTGTATGGCCACCCATTTGAGCTAATTTTTTACCGCGGTATGTTGAATTGCGTTCTCTCTTGGCCCTGGTTCGACACTTTGGGGTGGGGATTTCAATATGGTTCTTGAACCATAGGCAGGCATGTCCAGCGATTCCAGATGTCCCCACACGGGGATAGCGGGCCAACTGCTCTTACTCATGGCTGACTATGCTCATGTAGATCTCTGGGGCTAGACACCTAAATGCTGCTGAGGGAACTTGTGTTACTGCAGCGCACTCTACCTGGTCTTGAATTGATTACTGGTTAGCCTCATGTGATGTAGACACATGGAGTAGGGACATTTCACACTTCCTACGGACATTGTCTGATCATACCCCAGTCCTATTGGAGCTCGAACTCCCAGGAACCCCCCCACCCCCCACGGGCATTCACATGGAAACTGCCGGCAGAGGCACTGCGCAACCAAGCATTTAGAGAAAAAATTAGAACCACGATCGTAGAATACTTTGAGCATAACGATAGATCAGAGATGTCGTGTTCCAGCTTATGGGAGATTTTTAAAGTTTCATCCGAGGTGCATTCATTGCAAAGCAAGCCAGGGGGCTGTGATTGCTGGAGGCGAATTGTTGTGTTTAGAAAGCTAGATCAGGGAGTTGGAGCTTAAATGCCATGATGGCTATGACACTGCAGTGCTGGCGTCCATCAGACATAAGCTGGCAGAATATGAGGAGGCCACACAGCGAAAGACTAATAATCTGGACAGGGAATCTTTCATCAGGAGCAATGGTGAGGGGGATAGAGCGGGCAAGACCTTAGTGCACATGCTGAGTAATCCATGGGCGAGTGACTATGGGCCATATGTATCACAATGTTCTTTTGCGATTCTCAAATAGCGATTTTTAGCGAATCACTATTTGAGAACGCAAAATGCTATGTATGTAGGATTTCCAAATAATTTTGCCAATCCTACATATTCCTTAATTGCGAATTGCAAATTGCGATTCGCAATTAAGGAATACCTCCCCATTCATTCCTGTGGGCAAATTGAGAATGCAATTTCAAGGGTGCCAGTGTGTCAAAAGAACACCCTGTTGCACCTTTGAAATGTGCATGTGTGCACATGTGGCACAAATACATGCCCTAAGGGCATGTATGTGCGCCACATGTCACTTTGAAAAATGCGAAATAGTGCATTTTTCAGAGAAATCGTAAATTACCACCAATTTGAAGTTGGTGGTAATTTGCGATTCCTTAAGGCCAAACTGCAATTTTTCTGTGCTTCTTACATTGCATTTAAGGAATAGCAATTTGTGATTCCTTAAATACAATCACAAAATAAGGCATCGCAAATTTTGCGATTCCTTATTTTGCGAAGCAGTTTTTCTTTAATACATACCACTGAGCCAAAATGCGATCGCAATTTGGAATGATACATTTGGCCCTATATCACAGAACTACAGGATGACAACAATGATGAGTGAGTAGGAGAAGACGCTATTCAAAGGCTAATGGTAAACTTCCTTTTCATGCTTTATCAGACTATGCAGAGCACTCCTGCTGCACAGTAGGAATTGAGAGTCCACCACAAAACAAATGGACGAGGGTGTGGAGCGTATTCTTCAGGGCAGTACAGCTTTTTAGCATGCCATTGTTTTAAATGACTGTAAATGTTAGTTTATCAGCAATTTAAATTAAGCTTTTTTACTTGAATGTAAATCCCTGCCCTTGCCGCCAATTTTATGATTACTCTCAAACACAAAAACTCTTTAAAGGCAACAAAGTTTCGTATGGGAAACCATGTTGAACTCAAATGTGACAGGCTGCTCCATGGAATGCTTTAGACTTTCAGAGAGTTCTAGATTTTAGCTGGTAACGCTTTTGCATGCTGGGACTCGTAGTTCTCCTTTGTCATTATAAGTAAGGGTTTCTAAAAATTCCAGCATGCAAAGCTTTGATGACAAAATTCAGAGACGGTTTTAAACATACGCTTATTATTATTAGGGCCATAACCATAGGACAGATACTTCCGAGTTTTTTACTTTGCACTTGGATTTTTTGCATATAAAGTTTGGAAGGATTGAAAACCAAGCCCGCCCTTGGCTGTGCCTCTAGTCCTGCCCTACACTCCACCCCTCAGTCCACTGCTCCTTTTGGTGAGTACCTGCACTATTGTGTTTCAATTTCAAGCACTGTCTACATGTGAGACTCAGAACCGCACAACTTCTTTGTACCGATGATAAACGCAGCAGACTTAAGATCTGGTTGAAGTGTAATGACTGTGTTTCGCCCATGTATGTGATGTTTAAATACCAATATACAGAATTCTGAATAAACAAAAGTTAAACTTGATTGGGACTGTAGGCTATGGGAAGAGCTTCTTGACACCTCTAGGCGCAATGATCCAAGAATGTTCTGGCACATTGCGTCACATGAGACCTGGACTTCCACTATGAAACCTAAGGTGAGTGTTCAGCCAAGTGAAAAGGTGAAACATTTTGAGACTTTATATAACGATCGAGCGGAAATTGAGGTTATTAATTCCTCAAGGGAAATTCACCCAGATAGGTGTGTTTTGGAATCTGGAATTCCAGCCTTTTTTCATTGCAAGACACGAGATGTGCATTCTTGCTTGAAAGAAGGCCAAAGCTTCCGGTTTTGATAAAATACCTTCAAACCTCTTTTTGTCTGACCCAGAAATGTTGGCCCCACATATTATTATCATGTCGAATGCAATTGTTTATTGCACACTAATGGGATGTTCCTGGAGAGAAGCCAAGATAGTGACAGTACACAAAAAAGGTAGTCGTACATATCCCAAAAACTATCGCCCAATTAGCTTGAAAGTTAATTTGCAGAAAATATTCAGCAAACAGGTGTTGGATAAACTTGCATCCTTGATGACAGATAGCAACCTTTTGAGTGAGTTTCAAACGAGATTCAGGCCAAAGATTAGCACGACCGAACAGGTTTTCCACTTGCCCTTGTTGAGGTGAACGTCCATTGATAGTGCTAGAGTCAACCTATACCTTTCTTTTGTCGACCTACGAGTGGCCTTTGACAAGGTCGCAAGAGAGAAGTTGTGAGAGGTCATGACCTCATTAGCTTTTCCCCGGAGCTTACTGGTTGTAATTAGATGCCTACATACAGATCAGTTTGCTCAAGTGAGGTGGGCCTAAGGGAGAGGTGACTGAAAGTATTAAGGTCAGTAAGTGCGTTCGCCAAGGCTGTGTCTTGGCACCCACCCTTTTCTTCCTTTTCATGAACAGGTGTATCGCTTAGTAAGCAAATTTTGAGAATGACAGAGTTTTAGCAAGTTCTTATGACACCTTACTTATTTCTAAAACCTCCGTAGTTTTTTAACTTTTTGTAACTTATAGGGTCTGGAAATAGATACAGGGAAAACAGAATTTATGTCATTTCACACTCACAAAAGAGGAAAACTAAGATTGGGTAATAATGCACTTGAAAAAGTAACTGAGTTTGACTACTTGGGTGTTAGGATATCAGACTCTCATTTGTAGCACGAGCAAATTACAAAAAGTATATCTCTTCTTAAGTACAGACCTAGGGGCATATTCACAAGGAGCTATCGCCGAATTAACTGCATTTTATCGCAGCCAAAGTCGTGATAAATTTACCTCTCCATTCACAAGCTGGTGCTAACAGTCCACAGCAACAGTTTACCCACGATAGCAGCCGCAAAAAACATCGCCACAGAGGATCCCCGCAACTATCGCTAATGAGATGCAAAGTAGGCGTTCCCGTGCCAAAAGCCACGACACCACACCTCAAAATTCTCAATGACCAGACAGATCGCGATAAGAACACAAATCCGGCGATAAGGCGCGTTAGCACCAGGAAATCTACACCTGCTCTGACCTGGTGTTAAGTTGGACGGCAGCTAGCACCACAAAAGGGAGACCAGCCCAGGGCCACATCGGAAGTGCAACAGATGCCATGGAGCCACACATCATGCGGCCCGGACACCCAAGAGGGCCACAACACCCACCAACACGACCCCCCGGACCACCCCTCCCTGGCACACCCCCCCAACAAAGACATGCCACATCAGCTACACAAAAACATGTACAAATTATTCTGCATGATGTTGCACATTCACAACAGTTGAAATGCATGTGTCGACACAGAAATGAGCATCACACATTCACTTTCAAAGCAACAAAAAAGACTTTATTAAAATGAACACTTTAATCAAATGAAGACACATGCCGGCTTCCCGTGGGACAGTCCGTAGGTCACAGCCTGCAAGACAAAAAACATGATGAGAAGATGTGTCCTGCGAACATCAAAGGACAGAGAGAGAGCGAAGGAGAGAGAGAGAGAAAGAGAGAGAGAAGAAGAAGAGAGGGAGAGAGAGAGAGAGAGAGAAGAAGAACAGAGGCGGGAGAGTGAGGGAGAAGAAGAGGGAGAGAGAGAGAGAAGAAGGGAAGAAGAAAGGGAGAGAGAGAGAAGAAGAGAGGGAGAGAGAGAGAAGAAGAGAAGGAGAGAGAGAGAGAGAGAGAGAGAGAGAGAGAGAGAGAGAGAGAAGAAGAGAGATTGCCGACCCTGCGCACCCAGGCCACACTGCTCACCTGCTGCTACCGGTGTGTTTTCAACCACTTGTCAGCATGTAGTGCAGTCCATTAGGTCACATATCTGAGTCAGAGCCGTCATCTGAAACAGAGTCCAGATACATGACTGGCACAGTACACACACTCGCACAAGACAACAGCGCCTGCCTGCCCATGCACACCCAGGCAGAGGCATCACAAAGGTCTTTGCCACCCGCGGAGCATGCCCGCCCATGCACACCCAGGCCTCACTTCTCACCTTCCGCCACCGGCGTGTAGACTGTATGCCCCACCAGGTGCCGCTGCAAGTCACAAGCCCAGGGCCCGCAGACATGGCACCCTCCACACCATGCAGCCACACTCCGCAGTCCACCAGGTCTCACGTGTGTTGCTGGGTCTTGAATACTCCATGGCTGAGGACATATCAGTGCACCTGGCAACATCGCAGGCTGCGCACCCGCTCAGTTTTGATTTGTTTAGCATTACATACATCAATTGTGTGTGTTTTGCACACCCGATCAGCCCAATGGGTGCCACTAAGTCTGTGACCCAGAAGCGAGGCCACGTGGCGGTAGGCCCGTGCTGCCCGCTGACTCTGGCCTACACTGCGGTTCAGCAGGGCACACAAAACCTGAGTTGTCCGTACCGTCGGGACGGGGCATTATCGCAGGGTGCCCACCCGCTCAGCAGCTTAAGGTGCCACTGACTCAGTGCACCCAAAATCACTGTCCTGTGGCGGGGTGCCTGTGCCTGCCGTAATGCGTCAGGTGTGACTAACCCTGTGCAACCCCAGTCAGCGCCACATGGTGGTCAGCCCGTGCCGTACGCAGGCCTGGGTTACCACTAACCCTGTGCGACCCCAGTCAGCACCACGTGGTGGTTGGCCCATGCAGTACGCAGGCCTGGGTTCCCACTAACCCTGTGGCAAAAAAACTCATGTGCCCTTCATGATTAAGAACCGTGGCGTCTGTCATCCAGTCACCATGGGCAGATGAGAACGTGACGTCGTCGGCTCCTTATGTTGGCGGAGTCACATGGCCTGTGACGCCTGTGCCAGATGGGTGTGGTGTGCGAGCAAACCTGCACTCGGAGTGGATGTGACATGCTGACAACTAGACAGTGACCTGCACACCACCAGCGAGTTCGCCTGCGACAGGGAGCAATGAGGGCCCCCCTCGGAGCGTAAGCGGAGTAGTCTGGCCTGACGTACGCCGGACCGGCGCAGGGCTTGCCACAATGACACATGGGCTCTGGGCGTAGTTCAGTCCATGTCTGGAAAAGGAAGTGAGTGATGCATGTGTCCCAGTTGTGTCCATGGGACCCGGTACACAAAATGCAATGTAGCACCCTCTGACTGGCATCCCACAGGATGCCCATCATTGATGCAAGGGAAATCACTGTCCCTACATTCATCCACACATGCATACATGAATGATGATGGACATGACACAGCAGTGCGTCAATGGATGTTTATTGCACATCCAGTGCAGTTATGCAGCCGGAGCGGTTCAGGGCAATGCCCAGCACACTACACAATATGGGCCTGTGGAGGGCCAGCCAGAGTCCATCCAGGGATGACAAGTCCTGCTGAAGAGAAGGGTACAGTCCGCAGCCTGGTCGCCGTGACATTGGCCATCAATCCGGAAGTGGCAGTCCATGTCGCTGTCCAAGGTGAGTGCATCAGAGTGTATCGAGGGTCATTGGAAAGTCATGAGGCCATGAGCGGGACCAAGCAGACACAGGCCAGGTGGTGGTAATGAATGCTAGTGCCTGGTCCTTCTGACCACAGTCCCATCCATGTCCTCCATGAGCCTCCGTATGTGTGTCAGCTCACGGCTGGCATCGCTGGAGGCACTCTGAGCAGACAGGTGTTCTTCTCTCCATGTCATGACTCCAGCAATGTCAGTCAGGGCTCGTTGGAGACCATGGGGCGGACATAGACACCCAAGGATGGCGTCCAGTTTGGCAGCCATGATGCCGAAGCCCACCTGCACCTGCTCAGCCGTCTTCATCTGGCACTCCAGCACACGACGTTGGAAGGCCATGTGTTGTTCCTGGAGGTCTTGGGAGAGTGCCAGGGCTGTGGGTGCCTCCTGCTGGGTGGTTTGGGTGGTGGGTGGAGTCTCATCGATGTAGCTGGGCTGCCCTGAGCCTGGAGGTGAGTGGCAGATGAGGTCAATGATGTCTTGGATGGTTTGGGCGTCGATGCTGGTGTTGTCCTCCTCGTCATCTGTGAAGAGTGGATGAGACTGCTCTGCAGGAGGTGTTGACGGTGCCCATGTGATGTGAAGGGGAGATGGTGTATTACAATGTGTCCACATGTGTGTAGACGCATGGTACAGGTTGACATTCAGACAGCATGGCATTGTACATTGTGACAGTCTATTGATCTGGGCGATGACCCAGAGTCATTGTGGATGTGCACTGTACTCTGCTTGATTGTGCATGTGTGCCACTGTGGCCATCTCCACCCGTCCCCCCAGTACCTGGTGGTCACTCACCCTGTTGTGGTTGTGTTGTGTCCTGTTGAGCAGTGTCCAGTCCCCTGACTCCAGCCACAGTCTCCACACTGATGACTGTCGATAACAGCTGCTCCATGTCATCCAGCGCCAGCTGTGGCGCTGGGCCCCCACCTCCAGTCTGCATTGCTGCCTTCTGGTTGGCTGTGAGTTTCTCCTTGGTCTTCCGCTTGATGTCATTCTATTGCCTCTTGACCTCATCCATTGTCCGCTTGTGCTCTCCGAAGGCATTCACCTTGTCGACGATGTCCCGTCATATTGCAGTTTTGGTGCCCATTGACACGTTGGAGGCGATGAAGAGTTGTTGATGGTGTTCCATCGCCTCCGTGACTGTGATCCTGTTCACCTGCGGACTGAACTTCGTCTTCTTGTCCTTGCCCTTTCCTGTCCCCGGGGTCCCAGGCAGGTCGTCCGGGGTGCTTGTGGGGATGCGCTCATCCTCTGTGCCTGCTCCAGCTGCCTCTATGGTGCTGGGTTGTAGGTCAATTTGTGTGTGGGTGTTTTTTCTGCTTTTATGGAGATTTTTCCCACCTGCAAGGTGTGTGTTGCAGGTCTGGCACTGCTTATCGCTGATTTCCTCATCGCGCTTTGCCCCATCACAGGTTTTTTGGTGTTGTGGTTTGTGTTTTTATCTCCATCGAGGTGGTTTTATCGGCAGACTATCACATGGTACCGCCTTGTTGTGAATCCCACATTGTCACATGGTTATTTTCCCGTGATGGGCTGCGATATTGAAAGTTGCGTTACGCTACTCTTGCGTTAGTTATCACACGTTCTTGTGAATATACCCCCAAGTGCGTTAATACTTTCTTTTTACTATGGCAACTCTTACGCTGTATCACCAGTATTGGAAATATATACAGAGCCCAGTCTATGAGTACTGCCCTTCACGGGTCAGAATTGTGGGGTGACTGCAAAATGCATAGTCTGGAAAAGGAAGAAATCTTTTCACAAAGGCCTTGCTGGAGGTCCCAAAGAGTGTTCCATTCATCCGCATAAGGTTAGATCTGGGTTTGAAATCAGTCACAAACTTTGATGAGCTGCGCTTGATCTTATTCTGGATAAGAATATGGGCTACGGAGAAGTTGATAATTTATAGAGAAGGCCTCTCTGATATACTTTGGTACTCTTTGGGAAAAAAAATCCATGTTTGCAACACATAAATGATTTATTAATTAGCCTATGGTTTGTGGTATACTGGCATAATGTTGTCTCAAGCATCAGCAAGCGTAGTTATCATGTAAAAAGGGAAACATTGTATTCCAGAAACTGCTAATCGCACACAAAGAGGGCAATTTTAAAGGTACTTTTTTCTGATTAAATGGAGTATGTATTTGAGGGATATATGGATCTTATACTATCCTCGGGTGAGCGGAGTCTATACGTAACATTTAGGATGGAGCCCTACCTCTACTATTTTAAGGAGCTCGTGGTCAAAGATTGACAATAAAGTGTCAGAGCGCGGTGTTACTCCAAAATTAGTAATGCCACACTCCGACATGTTTTTAACGCAGGGATGTGCTGTATTTACAAAAGTACGGCGCACCCCTGCGTTTCCCCTAGTGCTGGTGGAAACATTTTGCCTCGCACCATGTTGCACGGGTGCCTACACTCCAGGGGGCGATTGTTGACATGCAGGAAAGGACACGTTACCTGCACATAAACATTCTTGAAGGCAATTTGCTGTTTTTATATGTGCTGCAGAATGCAGCACGCATAGAAAGAGCAAAATACAAAGAGAAATTGATAATTTCTCCTTGTATCGCCATCCTAAGGCCAGGTTTTAACTGGTCTTAGTTTTTGGAGCTGCTCCATCCTTGTAAATATGGGGCAGCAGCAAAAAGCAATAGGTGTTGCGGTGGAATGCCCACAGAAGTAAGGGGCATATTTACAAGGTGACGTTAAGCCACATTAAGTGGCTTACCACCACCGTGTAAATTTGGGATATAGAGCAATGCTATGGGAGAGTCCGAAAAAGTGATGCTCCGGGTGACGTTATGGTTTTGTAAATCAGCCTACGAAACAGAGGAACATGTTCTCTTCTTTTGCAGAGTATACAAGAAACCTAGACAGAAATGGGTTAAGCTGCTTTCTTTACAAATAGGGGTGAGACAGTGTCATTCTGTTCCTTGAATATGCAAATCATACACTAGCATTCATGTTGTGTTTGTTGTTTCTAAGGGCCATATCATCAAGCCGACGCAATAAAATTATCGCCGCTTTAGCGTCCGTTTTCGGGCAAAAAGCGGCGATAATTTTGCCGCAGTATCAGCAAGGTCACGCTATCGCGTGAATCCTTGCCTTAACGCCCTTTTTCCCAACGCCCAGCTATGCATCTCTAATGAGATGCAAAGTGGGCGTTCCTTCCCAAAATAACTGGAGAAATGTCGCTAGTCGCTTCTCCAATTAACAAGGGAATCGCTAACCTGCTTAGTGATTGGAAAAGAAACGCTAACCGCGCTTAACGCAGGTTCCTGTACGCCTGCTTTCAAGCTGACGTAGCCATGTAATCCAGTGGGAGGTGGATTACATGGCTAAATCCACCCTGCCCTATCAGCAAGGTATCGTCTGTCACAGTGCGATAATCGCTGGATTTCCAGCGATAATCACACTGTTTTGTAGCTAACGCATGGATTTCTATCACTTTGGAGATAAGCGTTGCTGAAAGCACGCTATCTCCACGATTGAATCCAGCGATAGCCGGCGATAATTATCCTAGTGCTAAGTGCGCTTAGCGATAATTATCGCCGGTTGTTACTGATATGCCGCTAAGTACCTTCAAACAGTGTGGCACAAAAAGGTGAACAAATTAAACTTATTATGCATAAGTTAACCCTTCCCAATGCACTTTATGTACTGATTTGAATGCATTTTTATATATTTTAAAATGGGAATTGTATCTATTAATTTTAAAAGTTTGTAAATTTGTGATTTTATATTTGTAGTTGTCAATGGATGTTTTGTATCCAAACTGACAAAGACTGAACACTTTCACTGTATCCCCAAACACCACCTGCACATACCACCCTTTCAAATATGGAGCCGGGAGACTGGTATGTCCGGCGTGGCACGGTCATGGTGCATTGAGCACCTACGTAGATGGGAAACCTGCACATTTTATACATGATCTCACAGAAAATCGCAACTGTCCTCAGTGATGTTAATGAGGAGGAAAGTGAACCCTTGAAGGATAATGGCTCAAAATCTGCAGGTCCACAATTATATAATCATAAACATTATAATGTAGCCTTCTGGACAGGTTTTAGCCAGATTCAGTGAAAGGCAAGTCTGCCAGTGAATTAACCCTTATTACATCAATCTTCCATGCAAATACAAACAATCTGTACAATTTTTAGGAGTATCAGAAAAAGTGGCTAATGAATGGAGATTTTGAATATGACTCGTTACAAAGCGAGTCATTATTTCGTGTGCCATTACTACGCAACTCATTACATCGACTTTCAGTAGATGGCGCGCTGACATTAGAAATTTATAATTTACTATTCCAACTCAAGCCTACGTAACAGTAGGGAAGGTGTTGGAATAGTAAACTATACTATTTCTAATGTTAGCACGCCATCTACTGCAAGTCGATGTAATGATTTGCGTAGTAATTGCTTTGCGTGGTAACAATGCGGTCGCGTTGTAATGGCAATACGATGTGATGCCCGCGTTGTTAAGGTTGTTTCCTAAAGATATTAGCATAGAGTCTGACCAGATGCTCACCGCAAAATGGAGAACAATGCAGACACAAAGGAGCAATATTATTTATTTGTCATCTGAAGCTGAGTGTTCATGTGAGTACGCTGCAAGAGGATAGGTGGTGTACAGCGTGGTTTGGGTTTCCAGACCAATGGCAAGTTCCATCAGACGGCTGGTCAGCCACAGTGGAAAACATTGAGGGATGAGAGCTTCTTTGAAGTTCCTGCTCACTTTTCATAGGATCACAAACAGACTTAAAACATTGGGTCTATGCCCATTAGTAACAGAGCCATGTTAAGCAACTCACAACATTAATTGTTTGGCTCCTCCTTTGTGGATGTCACTGAAAATCATCGTTTGTGCAATTTTCTCCAGCACACACTCTAGCAGTTCATTGAAATTTCCCACCATGCAGTCGTAGACAAACTCTAGGAGAAAATCAGGTTTCCCTTGGGATGGAACTTATGCAATACCTCCATATCATAGTGTCACCCATATTGTCAGGCAACCCCTGGTCCTGAGCCCAAACTCTATGAAAACATGATAAGACATGGTTTATTGTGTACAGACTAAGGACATGGAACATACATAGAGGACCAGTCAGGGGTTCGTTGTCAGTGGGCGCTGCCTAAGTCACCTTGTTGTTTTATTGTTCAGAGGGCCTTTTGCCAATCGAAGCAGACAATGTACATTTCCGAGGTTTGTCCCCATATGACACGAAATAAAGCCTGAGTTATCTGTGATGCGGAGGAGGTTGTTGGCATTAGAATACTGATGCTTTATTCTAAAATAATACCTCTCAAGAAATGTCTGTTAGGTTTATGGTCTCTATTTGGTATTTTGTGTTTTAGTTTATAGCATATGCACAATGTGACGCTGATGAAACATTCTCCTGTACAGCACCTTGTTTGCTCATATTAAACATCTGCTGCTCCAGACATCAGTTATCCACATAGCAGCTGGTTAATCATTGTCCCTAAACTACTCCATCTGATGCCTGATCAGTTTATCCCAGTTGCAAGCAATGCACATGGTGGCCTGTCTGAAATTACATCAGTGTATTTACAGTGGTTGTTACATGGGCACTCGACATCTGTTCCTTGTTTCGCCATGAGCGGTCTCAAACCATATGCAATGCATCTCCCTTTTCTTTAAAGTGAATGGAGAACTAGCTTAAAATAGTAAAATAATTACTTCTTTTGATTTGTACACCACCATCTCCTATCTTCTTCATGAACGTACCCCTCTTGCTCTTGGGAATAGGTTTGGGAAGGCTGTAAGAAAATCACTATAGCTCTCACGTTGCACTGTCCAGACCGACTGTCACTTGCAGAATAGTGGAAAACAATTTGCCAAAATACCAATGGTAGCAGGAGTAACACCACACACCATTAAATCCCATGCTGACTTCAGAAAGTTGGCACCATGGTCCACTCTTAGCCCCTCAGCTGCACCCTATATAATGGGTCACACTTGAGGATTTCTCCTTAGACCAGGCTCAAACTCCTCCATCATCCTCCACTAAACACCTTACACACCCTGGGCCCGATTCACAGAACTAACTTAAGACAAAATCCTAAACTTACTACTTTTGCTATTCACAGAAGGCATTTAGTAGTAGTAAAGTTAGGATTTTGTCTTAAGTCTGTCTTAAGTATGCCCTAAGTTTGTTTAAGTTTGTCTTAAGTCTGTCTTAAGTCTGTCTTAAGTCTGTCTTAAGTTTGTCTTAAGTCTGTCTTAAGTTTGTCTTAAGTCTGTCCTAAGGTTGTCTTACGTCTGTCTCAAGTCTGTCTTAAGTCTGTCTTAAGTCTGTCTTAAGATCTGTCCTATAAGTCTGTCTTAAGATCTGTCCTACTACTTTTGGTATTCACAGAAGGCATTTAGTAGTAGTAAAGTTAGGATTTTGTCTTAAGTTTGACTTAAGACAAACTTAAGACAGACTTAAGACTGCAATATGGAGAGTCAGCTGGCATGAAGAGCATGCTATGTGTCGTGGACAGGCAAGCTGGAGCTTTGCGTTTGTTTGTCCACAGGGGTGAGCAATATGTGGTGTGCGAAGATTCGGGCTTGGGGCAGCTTGGCTGATTTTCAGTGCGAGCGGCGTGGTTCCAGTACGAACTGGCCCGTTTTGACTCACAAAGTGCCCATTCAGCCATAGCTAAGCTCCCATTGAGTGGAGCTAACTGGGAGGAATACGCAAAGCTCAACTGCCAACTACACCCAGTCATGTGACCAGAAATAGGCAGCAGGCACCAAATGGCTGAGGCAAGAAAATGCCAAATGTCGAAAAGTAGCATTTTCAGAATTGTAATTTAAAATCCTACTTCACTAGAAATTAGGATTTTGAATCAGGATTTCAGAGACAACAAACATGAACCAACTATCTCTTCCCATATGGAAATTAAACTTATAAAATGTAATTAGGCAAATCCAATGTTATCCTATGGGAGAGACAGACCTCGCAGTAGTGAAAAATGAATTTAAGAGTTTTTCACTACCAGGACATGTAAAACCTAAAGGTACATGTCTAACATTTTAAATATATCCCACCCTGCCCTTGGTGCTGTCCAGGGCCTACCTTAAAGGTGACATATGTATTTAAAAAGGGCGTTTGAGAGGTAAATACAGCAGTTTAAAACTACACACACAGTCTCTGCAATGGCAGGCCTGAGACACGTTTAAGGGGCAATTTAAGTGGGTGACACAACCAGTGCTACAGTCCTACTAGTCCAAGCAGTCCTACTAGTAGCATTTCATTTACATCCCTCGGCACATGTAGTGCACTTTACTAGGGACTGAAAAGTAAATTAAATAAGCCAATTAGTTATAAGCCAAAGTTTTCATGTTTTAAGTACAGTGCACAAGCACTTTAGCATTAGTTAGCAGTGGTACTAAGGGCAACAAAAACAAATTAAGCAAAAAGTGTAGGGCAAAGGAAAAAAGGTTCGTGGGATGACCCTGCAGAAAGGGCCAGGTCCAAAGGCATACACAGATATTTTAACCCATCATATATTGGCTTTGTGCTAGTAATCTCATACTGTTGCCATCTTACTCCCTACCGTGTACAAGGTAGCTATCAAGCTACTGAAATGGAGAAAACCGACCTTCTGTTATACATGTTATAGACCCTTTTCAGTGAGGGCCGGACTATTGTACTGCTGAACATCGACAACAACAATATTGTGGCATATTAGTATAAAAAGCAGAATATTGAGGTAGAAAATATTGAAAGGTAAGTGCATATAGGGAAATATATATATTTGCTATTCCTAACTCCACTCTGCGTACCTTGAAGATATGGGTACCATCTAGGTACATATATTTGGCATTAGGTATAGAAAATCTAGACTTACATACCCGTCCATATTTTATTTTTAATATTCTGTCCTCAATTTTCTGTCCCATCGATATCGTTGATGTAACATTCAGGGAGCACACCAGGTCGACAGGCCTTTTTTCCATTGGGAATTTTCGTTGTGGGCTGGAGCCTTGGGAGGTCAGTTTTGAAAGCCCAGGGCTGCTCCTGATGCCTCTGTCACTTTCCTCAGCTCCCGGAGGTTAATTGCTGCAGATACCGAGACACTTCAGGAGAGAGTGAGAAAAAGAGGAAGGGAGGAAGAAGGTAAAGAGCAAGTGATCACAGAGAGACAAGAGAGAGGAGAGAAGGAGAGAGATACTACACCTGATACATTGTTGCCCTGCTCTGTCGCCATCTATTACGGTGTTAGATAATAATTTCCTTTTAGTGCTCTGTTACAATGGAGTTGCCTGGCTCCACACTCTTTGGGAGCCATCTTAGGTTAGGCTACCCACATTGCTTTCAATCCTTTTATGTTGTTGTTTTCTACCCTTTTATTTACTTGTATAGTTATTTTCGCCGGTACTCCTCCCTGGTGGGGATGCCTTCCAGGAGGGAGGGGAGCTGCTGGGATCCAGTTTGTTTTGTTTGGCCCCCCCACCCCCCTCCGGGTTTTAGCATTCATTAGGTCAAAGCTATGCCCCTATAGAGGCTGGCAATTTAAACATGCAAGTTGCGCATCTGTGCAGCGGGCATGCCAAAGGCAAGTTTGTCTGCTCCAGGGGCCAGGACCCCTGGTCGTTCTGGGTCAGCCTAATGCAGTATTCCTCTACGGAGCTACTGAACATGGGAACTACCCTACCTAACATCTGTCACAATGTGCTGAACCTCACCCAAATGGCAGTTTGCAGTGGTAAGTGTTCGTTCGTCCCCTTGATCGTGCCCGTCTTAAGCGGGAAGGTAAGCACCACATCCCAACCTTCTCATGCTGCTCAGTTCTTCTCGCTCAACTGTAGACCATTAGCCATGCACAAACTTGAGACTCATGACTTCTTGGTAGACCACTCACCTGTCACAATCTTAGAAACCTGGTTATTGAGAACTCCGCATTGGACATTCTTTCAGCCATTCCCCAAGGCTTTGCTATTGCAAGATTGGATAGCAATGTCAGTGGGGGTGGGATCGCAGTTATTTTAAACAGACTGTGCTCTGCTCTTTTTCTGAATTGTCCTTTGTGGGGTGTTAAGTGGCTTTATTTTCTTAAAGCCTTTCTAGTAGCAGGCACTCTGATCTAGCGCCCTCCAAGACCGGCATCTAGTTTTATGTCATCGTTAGCTGATGTTCTATTGCCACTCGTTCTGCGTTATTCTAACTTTGAAGTCATCAGAGATCTTAATTTCCACTTTGATGGCACTATAGGCCGGATTACAATGTCAGGACCTCTGGTCAGTGGTCCTGACACTGCCATTACAATGCGATCACATATGGTGTGGTTGCATACTCCCGTTTCTCTATGGGAACTTGTGCTGCAGCCGTAAACAGGTCGTAGCACACGCTCCCATGGAAAAATGGGAGATTCTGTTAATCTCTGCAAATGCGTGGCAGGCACCTTAAGTTACCAGCCACACGGTGCAGGGATTAACAGGGGGGGCATCACAAGTGCCCTCTCGACCACCAACCCGAGGCCATGGAGGAATGGGGGCCCTGATAGGGGCCCCCAAAGTCGCTTTCCAACAGGCTTTCCATGTTAGAATTCCCAAAATGGAAATCCTGTTGGAAACCGACATTGTAATCCAGATGGCGGAAAAGCCGTCCTTAAGGGATTACATGTCGGTTCAGACTGGTTGATGGGCTCCTTGAGCCCATCCGAAGTCAGCCAGAATAACCAGCCAGTTTCACTTTTGACCGCCGGGATTGTAATGCGACGGTCAAAAGTGAAACCAAAGATGTTGGTCAGAAAGCCTCCGACTGCAGGGCGGAGGCTTTCCGACTTACATCAAATTAGTGCCCTAAGTGTCCTATGTCAGCGTATTTGGTCACGGATTTGGAGTGTTCCAGCTCTCCCACTCTGTACGTTTTCCCACATATAGGCTTGGACATACTTTTGATCCTATGGTTTCTGCTGTGACCAATTTATGTATTGATTTCTGTTCCATTCCTGTGATCCGATCACTTTGCTATTCCTTTTCTGGATTCCTTTGTTAAATCCTCTCCTGTCCTTTCTTCTGGTCAGAGAGTAAGGACACAAAAGTGGGTGAGGGGTGCTCATCTGTTAGCTTTACCCAGGTGCTGGACTTGAATCGTCCTACCCTTGATAGTTGTGTTGACACTGCTAATTTGCAACTGAACATTTGAATATCCTGTTCACTGGATCAAATCGCGCCATTGGCAAATCGGACGATACGAAGAATGAAACCTTTGGCTAGTTGGTTTAGTGAAGAATTGCTCTCACTTAAAAAGAACTGCAAGCACCGAGATTGCTTCTAGTGCAGAGATTTTGACCCTGCCAGCAAAGCTATTTTTTGGTCGGCTCTCAAGGTATAGCATAGCCACTTTTGGCATGCCTGTCGCTGCTGCCCAGAATTTATCTCGCAAACTTTTTCTCAATTATCAAGTCTTTATCTTCATTGGACCAAGTTTCAGCATCCACCCTGCCTTCAGAAGAAGGCTGTAATATTCTTTCTCAGTTCTACTTTGATAGAGTGGCATCTATTTATTCCTCTTTTCCTGAGACTTACGAAGACGCTTCATGTCTCAATTCATGGTTTAAACCTTCAGTCAACATCAACAGGCTGTTACATTTTAAGCCTATTGAATCTGATGAACTATTCCCTCTGATTTCATTACTCAAATCTAGCTCTCCAATTGATCCAGCATCCCCCTCGATCCTGGAGCGAGGAGTGGAAGCGGTTGAGGCTGTGCTTTGTGAGCTAATTAACATAGGTTCAGGTTCCACAGTTCCAGAAGCACTCTACTGTTGTTCTGCTCCTCAAAAAATCTCTGCTAGACCAGACTGAGCCTGAAAACTATGTCTATTTTGCTTCTTCCATTCTCTTCTAAGGTTGTAGAAATGTATGTCAACCAGTAGCCCCTAGTCTTTATTGAGACTAAGGACTTATTTTACAGGACGCAGTTGGGCTTCCGTCCTTTCTATATTACGTAGTCTGCCCTGTCCTTGCCCCAGAATCCATCTGCCAAATCCTTGACAATGGCAATACCGCAGCACTGCTTATGTTGGACCTCAGTGCAGCCTTTGACACTGTGTCCCACAACCTCCTAATCAGGTGTTTGTGAGCTGCAGTGATGGCCAGAAAGCTGTGCAGTGGGTTGCCTCTTTCCTGCAGGCAGTCACCTTTCAGGTGTTTCAAAAACTTTTCTACTCTGAGGTTTTTACACTCCATCAGGGGGTGCCTCTGGTCTCCTCTCTTTACCCAACTCTATTCAACTTATATATGTGCCCCTGGCTGAGATCATCAAGCGACATGGCTTTCACATCATAACGTACACCAATGATACTTAGCTGATCATCACCATGTTACAGAACTCAGTTATCACGGGGATCTCACTGAGGACCTGTCTGTCAGAGGTCCCTCAGTGGATGAATCTCAATAGTCTAAAATTGAATGCAGGTAAAGCAGAGGTCTCATCCTTGGCAAACAACCCTGGATATGATTCTCTGCCTGGTGACCTGCCTTTCTTGGCCCTTTGCCTTCCTGTAAGACTAGGGTTATGAAACTAGCATTTGGATAGATGAGAGGCTAACATTTATTATTAAGTTCTTGTTATGGTGTAGGTACCCATAGGGTTTGCCAGTGCTTAGGAGCATGTTCCACAGCCTCGATGGGGAGCTAGAATAACCAGGTTTTTAGCTCCTTGTGGAAGGCGGATAAGGAAGTGCAGCCTCTAAGAGATTCAGGTAGAGCATTCCACAACTTAGGGCCCAAAAAGGAGAATGAGCGACCATCCATCCGGGAGAGTCTAACTTTGGGCACTGTGAAGAGGGAACGGTTGCTAGAGTGCAGGGAGCATGGGGGACGGTAAGGGAAAACTAGTTTTTGCAGGAACCGGGGTCCCGTGTTAGAGTTGATTTTGTGCATGAAGCAAAGAGCCTTGAAGTTAATACACTTGTTCACTGTGAGCCAGTGGAGATTGTGAAGAAGATCATTTGACAACCAGATCACAGCCCTGGCAGGGAAATCTTTCAGTATTTTAAAAATCCTTTGCTTCTTGCCTGAATCTTCTAATAAACAGTAGTCCAGGCACTTGTTACTTCCAGGCTGGACTATTGTAATGTTCTGTACTCAGAGGCATCACAATCCCGACTGATGAGACTTCAGTGTGTGCAGAAATCTGCAGCCTGACTTCTGATTAACCTTCCTAGACAGGCCTCCATGTGGACAACACTTTCCAAACCGCATTGGGTGTCTCTGAAGAAGAGACTTTATTTCAGAGACTAAAGGAAGTGGCCCTTAGGGGCCACCCGGGTTATTTACAACCACCTACTCACCTTCCAAACAAATGAAGAATTGGGCAGACAGTAGAGAATACTAACAGATATTTTATTAGTAATACTCTGCAGAGGAGTCCAATCTGACCTACACCCTAAGATGTCTGCTGAGGGACTGACGCCCCCCAACAGTCTGCAACGCATAACCATTCCTCCCAAGAACCTCCAACCATGCCTACAGTGGAAAATTACCGGCTTAGGCTGAACATGAACAAAGGAGGCACAGAAGGATGGGCTACCACTTGCCAGATGGGTACACACTATCATAGTCTCAAGATTGTCGTGCTTGGTCTCAGTATCTCCTAACGTGGGAGCAAAGTTACACACACGGTATTCAAAGGCAGAATGGCCTATTCATTAGTAACTAAATACAGTGTTTGGCTGAGGCAAGCAAGACGAATAACAGGGCCTAGTTCAGACAAAGCCTAATGGGGATTGCGAAATACAAAATGGAGTCACACTCACTAACTGGAGCTCGCACATTGCTCGGGTAACTCAGCGGGATGGGATACGAATGGTGTCTAATTTAGCCACACACTGCTAACCTAATATAATACAGAACAGGTATATAACGAGAATGGGGGTTTTCAAGCCTAACAGACCCTCCTTTTAGCAGTGGAGGCCAAATGCTTTATTGGCACTATCCGGTAGGGTCTTTAAAATTCTAAGCAAGGGAGAAAATAAATGTATAGTCACTCGAATCGCAAAGGAAACAAAAGCAGCATATATATATCAACTACCTTTAGTATTAAAAAATACCCTCATCTATCAGCATCATATCCTGTATGTCTTGCATCATCATAGTGGAGACTTTATTATCTCGTCTTGGCAGTTTAGGGACTGAAGTCAGTTTACCCACACAATAGGTGCAATGTGCTCAAAGGCAATTGACACATAGGCAACACGAAAGGATGACACCTGCAATAGATAATAAGAATAGAAGTATCTTCCAACCCCAGGATGATATCATGGTCTAAAACCACACTTTCAAGGCCAGGAACCATTTTCAAATATCGGATGCAAGTCTATGTAACTTCTGGATAGACGAGTACACATTAGGGGCGTGGTCTGGTGTGTAAACTGAGCAACTACTACCTATGACGCGACAAGCTCCTCTCCTATCTGCAAGGATAACATCTACAACCAATCAATTTTGGAGAGCAATGAGAGTGGTAGCCTGAGCTCAGGAGTGATGTTAGTGAGTATGCCTGCTGTAGTATTAATGACCCCTTCTACAACCCTGGTGAGGCGGTGAATGCTAAAACTGTTATACATAGCTCCCCAAAAGGGCACTATACCCTTCATAGCATCCGTGAATTGCTGTGGAGTGGTATCCGTCTGATTAATAGCTCCTGTGTCAACAACTCTCTTCACCAGGGACAAGTATACACTTCTCCGCTGTATTCTGTGGTCCTTGTGATAGTTGGATGGTGCAATATAAACAGGGGGTAAAAGAAAAGAGACATAACACTGGCCAGACCATCCCCTAGGGAGCCATGTATAAGCATGCACTCCACGGACAAAGTATACATTAGGAGGCATGAGTAAAGGCGGACTACTAGTAGTGTTTAATCAATATGTATAATTATAGCAGCTCTTTCCCACTAGACTATACCCAAAACCTTCGACACAGAAGCTAGCTGCAGTATCAATCACAGGTACAGGCATGGCCGTGTCTCTACTGATATTTCATACATGGAAACAGTTAAAGTATTCAGAGACATTGAATCCCTGAAAATCCAACATTTCATCTTGCAACCATGTGACATTTTTGTTATCGTCTTATACATTCATGCAAGCATTGGAATGTAAGGTACCCTCCTTTCTATCTGTTCCCAGAGTATAACCCTGGTGAACTACTATATATATATTCCAGATCTGTCTCATAACCAGACTCCGTTATATACATGGCATCAGCATGATAATGAATATACACCATGGAAAGCAATTGGAACCAAGCCTCACAGCTACCTAAGTACGACAGGGGTAAGGACACTGGTAGATCATTCTTGTGCATAACAGAGAGGAGTAACCCACACACCCAGCAATTCACTGCATTAGTCGTATTGTGAACCTGATGGAGCATCTGCAAAAAGACATTTTCAACATATGTCTGTCTATGTCTTTCCTTATGTGAGGTCAATGTAACAAATAGGTGCTCGGGTGGAACCGGGGTAGTCCCTATCAGAGTGTACCCACAACCTGGTCTCAAGTTCTTCCCTAACTGCTAGACTGTCCCTCCAGGGCACTGTCCTTCTGCCGAAGGCGTAGATATACCTGGTGACTCCAGGCACTGTTTTGTCAACAAAAAGGGGGTGAAACTCAGGATCAGATGGGCACTGAGACTCAGACTCCTGTAGATCAGAAGTGGGAGAAACTGGGGTGGCCCTTATCTGCGGGGGGACCGAAATTATGGTCGACCCCGAAGGCGTACTGGCTGTCAGTATAAATATTGACAGTGAGTCCCTCACTCAGCTCACAAGCCCGAAGAATGGCAACCAGCTCTGCAGCTTGGGCGGACTGATATGGGACACGAGATGTCTCAACTACAGTGTGTAACGTTGTAATTACATATGCTGCAGTGGTGGTGCCATCTGGTAGTTGGAAACAAGAGCCATTGACATATAGCTCCCCTTGAGGGTCAGATAGGGGAACATCAGTCAGGTCTACTTGCCTCTTTGTCTCCTCTTCTGTTCTGTACACACAATCATGTGCAACTGTCATTGCTCGTCGAAGGGAGGGGTTGTAATGTGACTGGGTTCAGAGTGGCGCATCTTTTGATGGTAATGTGCAGAGCGAACAAAGTGAGCTCATATCCAGTCAGACGCGCACTAGTAAGGTGTTGCGTCTTTGTCGTGTTCAAAAGCGTATCCACAGCATGGGGTACCATTACTGTGAGGTCAGTGTCAAGAACGAGCCCCTCTAAATGTCTGATAGAACCTGCCACCCCCGCGGCGGCTCTCATGCAGCTCGGGAGGGCTCAGGCGACGTTATCAAGAATGGCAGAAAAATAAGTACAGGGCATCTGCTTACCACCAAAACCCTGTGTTAGAACAGAGAGCGTGCACCCTACCCCTCATGTACATAGAGCACAAAAGGCTTCTGTTAGTCAGGAGTACCAAGCACAGGAGCAGAGCAAAGAGCAACCTTTAATTGCTCAAAAGCTTGCTGGCATGCAGATGTCCAAGGCAGGGGTTCATGCACTTCTTTGGTGGTCAGGTAAAGGAGGGGTTTTGTTAGTAAGGAATAATTGAGGATTCACTGGTGACAATACGAGGTAATGCTGATAAAGCAAGTACTTCACGTTTGGTCCTAGGAACAGGCATATTAGTAATAGCAGCTATGCGCTCAGGTGTTAGTCTGCAACCCTCTTTCGAAAGTATGTGACCTAAATAGGTGACCTCCTGTCGACAATATTAAAATTTGGAAAGAGACTCCTTATGTCCATGGTGTGCTAAGTGTAACAACAATTTAACAGTGGCATCTTTACAACCATTCTCCGTGTCAGAAGCCACAAGGAGGTTGTCAATGTACTGCAATAGCACATTACCAGAGGGAAGTGCCAGAGAATCCAATTGAGTTTTTAAAGCTTGACTGTAGATACTAGGACTTTCTGTATACCCCTGAGGAGAACGAAAAAATCTAAAGCTCCTGCCGGCTAAGGCAAATCCAAACAGGTATCTGCTTTCTGGATGGATCGGAATGCTGAAGAAAGCATTCTTCAAATCAATCACGGAAAAGTATTTTGCTGATGGGGAGTAGTAGCGTAGTAATGTCGGGGACTACAGAATACTGGGGCACTACAACTTTATTAATTTCACGGAGGTCAATTACAAAGCGATAAACATCAGGATGATCATCAGAAGAATCCAATGGAGCTTTCTTAAGAATAGGAATGATAGGGTTATTACACACATTTGCCACGGTCTCTTCAACCACACCAGACTCATTCAAATCCTGTATTATTTGTAATAAAGCCTTTTCACCTGCTTGCGAGATCTTGTACTGGGAAATATGGGGTAATATGGCATTGTCTTTGATCTGAATAGAGACCGGCGGGATCTGAAGCAACCCCACATCCGTGTCTCCTGTAGCCCACAAAGTGTGTGGCACATCTTTAAACACCGCAGGGAGGGGCGCATCTTTTGCCAAACACTGTGTTGCACGGGCCACTTTTGGCCCAATGGTCATGTAAACACCATCAGGAGAACAAAAGATAGTTGCATGTAATCTTTTCAACAAATCCAATCCCATCAAATTCTCCCCACTATTTGTCATCAACAGGAATGGCGAATCTGCTGTAAAAGGGCCAATAGTCAGAGCAAGGGGCTTAGAAATGGGGCTAACAACCTGCATGCCTGAAAAACCTACCTACACATTATTTTGGTCAGACAGAGCTGCCCCTGGGACCAGCGAATGAGAAATGGATCTATTCATAGCACCCCTTTCAATCAAAAATGTCTTGGCCGTGCCTTGCAAATCCGCAGTGACATAGGGTCCGCGCTGATCCATAGGCACCGGAACTGGTCCCTTACCCTGTCCCTGGCAGTCCTAGCTGTGGGACAACCCCGTCACTTCATCCATGTCATAGTCATCATGATAGTACTGTCTGCCTCGAGGGCTGTCAAAATAGTTCTTGTTCTGTACAAGGAATTCTCTGACTATACCCCTCCGTCCTCCCCCTCCTCTACCACGTCCTCTAAAACCCCGACCTCTTAGGGCCTCAACTTTCTGTAACAATTCCGGACACTCACTTCTCCAATGCCCCTCCTTTTTACTATAGGCACATTGGTTGGGCCCAACGGGCACACCTGGAGTACTGTTAGTCTGGGGTAACCGCTGGCCCGAACCTCTACCTCTTCCCTTTCCCCGTGCTACTTGCTGCAGCAACACCCTCGTCTTCAACTCCTTAGACTTTTTCACCACCTTGTCTTTCTCCTCATTCTGTCTATGCTCATAGTACTGTGCCATACTCAATATTTCTGATGGGGGTGAGGTGGTTCAAGTACTTTCCGCAGCCTGCAACCGAGCTGCAATTTCGGGAAGCAAATTAGTAACAAACCTGTTGACAAACAGATGGACACCACCCTCCAGTGATAGATCTTGGCCACTAAAATCCCAAAACGCCCCTTCAAACCTAGTAAAGATATCAGACAAGTTTTCATGCTTCTTCTGACGACACGCAGTCAACTTGCCTACTTGAATGCATATAAGTGATAATACGCCCCGGCAAGGCTAACAATTCCACTTTCGGCTTCTCGCCGGGTTTGCGTTCCTTATCCCACGCACGGATCTCATCTCATGTTCCACCCAGCTCTGCCGCATGATCCTGTGTATGTACCTGCCTCCATATATCTATCGGTACCAACAGACCGAAAAATAACTCAATATCAGCTAGTGTCATCACTGTGGAGGAGGTTGCCTCCGTCAACTCTTTATAGTGTACAGTTGGATTTTTTCGAGGGTCCAGCAACTGACCCTTTAGGGATAAAACCTCACTCCTCTTCCATGGAGTATAGATCTACTGTTCCTGAAAACGGGCTGCCACTCGTGGGCGAGTAACAATGTAATGGTCATCTCGCAACTCTGGTGTGGTAAATGGGATGAATTTCCCTCATGGGAAACTGCTTCACTGTCGTCGGGACCTTCTGAAGCAATCTACTTCGATAACCCACTAATGTTGTCACATTACTGAAGACCTCATTAGGGGCCATATCTGTCGTATATACCCTGTCCCAAATGTCAGAGATAATCTGAGGTGCAATACCCTTGAAACATTGTTCCCACAATCCTATCAGCGTAGCCGACATATGCTTAAGAGCATGTTGCTGTATAAATGGCTCACAATCTTTCATCACACTCCACACATCTTCCGACAATTTACACCGGATTCCGGGCCCATTGTGCAGCCTGGTAAGCCACCATCTTTTCCTCATTACCCGCAGCAGAGCGCGCCAACACTTCGCCCAATTTGCTTCATGCACTCCACGCAAAGGCGTCTCTGCATTTAGCAGAGTCTGAGGTAACACACTAATGGAGGAAAGAGCATATGAAGAAACAGGTACCATCAAAAACAAAGACTGTGTTGCAGGAGAAAGAGAGGGTGTAATCACAGATACAGAGCCGGAAGACGAAAGGGGAGAACTAACGGCTCCCGCCCCTGTGCCTGACGGAAATGTAGAAGAAGCAGGCGGGGTCGGTCCCGAAGCAGCAGGGCTAGAAACAGTATGACTAGGATTAGCGGATCCAGAGGCCAAAGATGGAGACGACTGAGATGTTTGAATTGTAGGATATATCCGTTCGGGGGCATAAGGAGGTGGGGGTCGAGAGTCTAATAACTCCTCAAGTAGATCATCACCTTCCTCTCTAGCAACATAACACTTATCACTTTGTAATCAAAATTTCCTATCTGCACACTCTATGCCTTTCTCGATCTGTTCTCTAGCATAAGCGATTACTTTCTGTGTTATTGTTTGCGTCTGTCCCTTCCTAGCTTGCTTCTCTGCCCTCATTCGTCACTGCTTGGCTTCCTTCTGCCATACCCTCAGAGAATCGAACATCGACTGCCTGCTCCTCTTCGCAAACAATTTGTCCTGCAAGTAAGCAGCCACTGTAAATCAGCATTGTCCCTCGTATATTTATTCCACAACGTGCTGAACATAATAGGGCCAATGCCGTGCTTGATGTATACATCAAAATTTGGGGTACCCTCAGGAGGCGCAGGCTGCCTCTCTACTAATCGAGCCTCAGTAGAACAACACCGACATCCAAAGCACCCTAACTTACTTAGACAAGGCATCTTAATATAAGACACATGCACTGTCCCCAACGGACAACTATAACGCCAGCCCGCAAAAACGTGCCAAAACCAAACCAAACCAGCAGGAGAACCGCACCATCCGGTCCGCGGACTGCAACAAGACTAGAAGACAGGCTCCAGTCCCAGGCCTTTTCAAGAGTAAGCCAAATTTCAAGTTGGTCTGACAGATTGTTCGCAAACGCTCTGTGTCTTTTTTTTAAGGGTCCGCAAACCCACCAAGTTCAAACCAAGACAAGACAGTCCGGGGACTGTACCAAGACACAGCCCGTATGCTTGTGCCATTCAACCATGGCGCCACATTCTTCCAAGAATCAAATCACTCACCTGGTGCACTCAGAACGTGCAAGATTATTCTCCAACGGCCAACTCTTCGGACCAAATGCCCGAATCCACGGTTTTGCCTTCTCAGGAACCCAGCCGGTGACCACTAGACGAGGAGTTGCCCAATCTGACGGGCGGGGCAGCCAAGAGAACCGGGCTCTTATCGTGTGTAGATCCCAGATCCGCCGGACCGAGCAGACGCCACCCCGACCCTACAACCTGATTACGGGTTAGTCGGATCACCTTGCAGGGTCCTTGTTCGGGAGCCAACTGAAGGAAGTGGCTTTCATCCTCACTGTAAAGAGAGTACACATCAGGGGCAGTTTCTTCAGCCATTTAGCAGCTACGTTGTAGAGCTCTCTTCCTCTTTGACAACGACAGGCCCAGAGGAATAATTCTTCAATAAAAAATGGAATACTTGGTTCTTCAGTTCGAGCTGATTCTACTTCTTATTTTTGCTGTGTACTTGACTTTTGGGAGCTGGACCTTCAGCGATGGGACACTGTTCGCAGTACCTATGCACTATATAAATTACACTATTATTATTATAGAATTGATGCGTGGAAAGAGAGGCATTGGGACAGGGGAGTAAGAGAGCGGGGCTGGTTTGAGTGTTTTTACCAGGACTGCTTTTGGTTCCCCAGTCCAGCCCTTCTTCTCATTAATCAACAATGATATCAAAATTCAGGCAAAGATTTTAAGCAACTGACGTCTTCCCCTCATGTCTGCCTTGGTCATTCATAATCAGACAGGGTTGTTCTTTGGTTGCTCCACTAATGATAATCTCTACCCTTTGCTCTATAGCATTTCCAGCATCTGGAGGTGGAGACAGCTGCCGTCTATCTGGGCATGGACAAAGCTTTTGATTGCCTGGGGTAGGGTATTATGTATGGTGTCTTGAACATGATGGGGATTGAGGAAAACTTTATACCATGGATTGCACTGGTGTGTGACAGTCCCATCATGGTTAACAGTGCAATCACTGTTACATTTGATATTCAGGGGTCACCCAGCAGGAACATCTTCTGTCCTCCTTACTTTTTGCTCTGGCGTTAGAGCTACTTGCTCGTGAACTGCTGGCACGAAACTCTCCAAGTGGCTTACTCTTTATGGGATGGTGTGTTTTGCTCTACCTGCATGCCAATGATATGCTGATGTATTTGCTGGACACAGACCTAAACATTTCACCATTCATCATGAAGTAATTTACTTTGGAAAAGTTTTGCGCCTGATGATTAAATGGAGTAGATTTATTACATATCTTCTCGTGCAGGACACAATCCACTGTAACCTTGATTTCCATTAACAATGGCTTAGTCTTTGGTTTGGGCATAGTATTTGGAGGTGCAGGTGGTGCATGGTGAAATGGGAGTGGTGTTCAGGGGTACCTGTGGTGCTGCCAACAGTAGAATTTTGAATCAAGTTATCTATTGAGCTTGCCTTCCCCGATCCCTGCCAGGGCACATAGACCTCATGAAGATGATTTTCCTTCTCAAGCTGCTGCACTTCTGTTTGTAACAGGTGAGGTCAGGAGTGCGGCAGTTTGTACGTATGCTTTCCTTCATTTTCCCATAATCTACAGAGCTGACAGTTTACCTGCAACACAACTCCTCACACACCATTTTCATTATTGATACAGGTGCACAAACGTCACCAAAGGTGAGGCAATTTTTAGAGCAGGACTTGCCCTTTGCCCATTGTCCGATGATTAGTGGACATTTCCCTGAACAGCATGCAGAGGTTCCGTCTCTTCATGTTCATTCAAAATTATTTTTACTCGCAGGTAGGCCCGAGGGCCTCGGACTTGTGACCCACAATGGATGCAAAAGATGCCCTTGTGAGAGGGAAGACTGCCTTCATTTGGCTTGTGCTCCCACGACTTTGCATTATATTGGCAGCAGATGTTCACTAATGCATTCTTTTTGATACAATACATGACAGACCCTCATTTCATTGCCCTTCTTGGGTTTGTTAGACAGTCCTCTTACAAATCATAAAAATGTGCCCCTTTAGCTTCTTCTGGCCAGATTAAGAGCCACTCCGACCAATAGCAGATTGGATGAAGGACAGGTTACACTCTATATACTCTACCACATTCCCATTACTTCCCTTCTGAGGGATATTTGGAATCCCTTCCTGCAGCAGTAATTTGGAAAAGAGGATTGACCTCATCTATGATGTGACACGTGCAATGTTTACCTGATATGCACCATTTGTGATTATTACCCTCTTGGATGATTGTTAAGAAACTCTGTGTGAATGTTTTGTTGTTTCTTGTTCTCACACTTAATGCTCATTGTGCATGTCGCAGGTAGGCGACTATTCCTCATGCATTTTATATATATATATATCACTGAAAAAACCATAGGATTCACACATGTTATAGTTAGCGGAAATTTTACTGATCAAAAACCAATGAAATTCCCCCGTTATAGTTAGTGCAGGCAACTATAACTCACGCGACCGCAATCCTCTGCTGATGCTAATACTGTATTTAGACACTTATTTGCCCATGTCTTCTTCCATACATTTTTAGCTATACATATATTACAAATATTTTTTTTTCATAAAGACACATATGTCATCAGCAGAAGATTGCGGTCGCGTGAGTTATAGTTGCCTGCACTAACTATAACGGGGGAATTTCATTGGTTTTTTATCAGTAAAATTTCCGCTAACTATAACATGTGTGAAACCTATGGTTTTTTCAGTGAATTTGCAAGGTTTTTTAAATGCTAATTCCTAACTATAACGTGTGTGAAACCTATGGTTTTTTCAGTGAATTTGTACGGTTTTTTAAATGCTAAGTTACTTTACGCCATTCGTGGCGTGCACGCCCACTTAACGCAGTTCGTTCCGTGCGCGCACGGTGCGCTTCGCGCACCGTGCGCGCACAGTGAGCACGCGGTGCGCTTCGCGCACCGCGCACCCACTTTACGCAGTTAGTGCCGTACACGCAAGGTGGGCACGCACCGTGCGCACATGGAGGACATATTATGCGCTTCCTTGTGATAGGTAATCTGTTAAATTTAATTTGTAAGTGATGACAATAATATGCCATGCACAGAGAGTGTTTTTTTTTTTTATTAAAATTTTTAGCGTAAGCGCACCGTACGCGTACAGTAAGCGTAATCGGCGAAATTTTCAAAAAATAAAAATTTACCGTTTTTGGCCTTGGGGGATCTTTGAGGACTCAACTAACATGGCTATGTGCATGGGCGCTGTCTAAACAGCCCCTTTATATGTTTTTTGCCTTTGTTTACAGCCCCCCCTCAGAGTGCGAGAGAGAAAATGGCGGCCGCCGCTTCCTGGTTTCGACCGATTCGAATGTTTACTTAGATGTAACAGCCAATCAGAATCGCGCTCGCGCACGCCACCGTACGCGTACGGTAAGCTTACGGTAAGCGTACCGTAAGCTGGCTCAGATATATATATTGATTTAAAGGCTATTTTCTCAGAATCTACTGAACAGATTTACACCAAACCTACAAAAGGCACTTCCTTGACCTGAGGACTACCTCTCTGCCAAATTTCTAGTAATTCTGTTCAGCCGTTCGGGCTGTAGCCCTGTCTAAAGGTCCTATGGAAAAATGCATGGGAAAAATGCGTTTTGGGACCCCCCTTTTATCTCAGCCCCCGCTTGACGAATCCCCCCGAGACTTTCAGGGTAGGAGCGGAGCATAGCGCCCCACCTATTTTGAGAAATTCGCGAGGATTCGTCGACCGCGCCAAAGTTATTCAAAATAGAATGTTGCGGATTTCCTATGGAAACAGGGTCCTAACTATAACTACCTACTGGCGACCGCCAGTAGGTAATATATATATATATATATATATTCACTGAAAAAACCATAGGTTTCACACACGTTATAGTTAGGAATTATCATTTACAAAACCTTGCAAATTCACTTAAAAAACCATAGGTTTCACACATGTTATAGTTAGCTGTACATTTCACTCGTAAAAAACCAATGAAATTCCACGTTATAGTTAGATCAGGTAACTATAACTTGCGCGCCCACAATAAACTGCTGATGACGTCACATAGTACATCACTCATGACATGGTCAGTGACATCACTCATGACATCAATGATGACATCTGAAATTACACATTGTGGATTGCGGTCGCGCAAGTTATAGTTACCTGATCTAACTATAACGTGGAATTTCATTGGTTTTTTACGAGTGAAATGTACAGCTAACTATAACATGTGTGAAACCTATGGTTTTTTAAGTGAATATCCAAGGTTTTGTAAATGATAATTCCTAACTATAACGTGTGTGAAACCTATGGTTTTTTCAGTGAATTTGTACGGTTTTTTAAATGCTAAGTTATGTATTTATTTTTTTATTTTTTTTTCTGGTTTTTCACTATGCGCACACCCTGCGGGGACGGTGCGCTTCGCGCACCGTGCGCGCGCTGTGGGTGCACGGTGCGCTTCGCGCACCGAGCGCCCGCATTGCGCAGTCCATGCCGTGCGCGCCTCACCTTTTTTTACGCAGTAACATTTGTTTTTTTCTCCCTTGTGGGTCCTTTAATTTATTTAATAAATGTGATTGTTACTTCTTTTTTTTTGCCGTGCGCGTACGGTAAGCTTACCGTACGCGTACCCCGCGATTTTTTTTTTAAATTATTAAATTTATTTTTCGTACTTTTGGGTCCTTCTTGGACCCCCTGACAAACACTAGGGGGTCTGCAACTCTCTTCGTTGCCCCCGTTTCACGTTCCCCACCTTTGTTTCTCAGTGCGAGAGACAGAAAATGGCAGCCGACACTTCCTGATTTCGACCGATTCGAATGTTTACAGTCATGTAACCACCAATCAGAATTGAGCTCGCGCACGGCACCGTACGCGTACGGTAAGCTTACGGTAAGCGCACGGAGCGCGCTTACAGATATATATATTGATTTAAATGCTATTTTCTCAGGACCTACTGAACAGATTTACACCAGACCTACAAAAGGCACTTCCTTGACCTGAGGACTACCTCTCTGCCAAATTTCAAGTAATTCTGTTCATTCGGGCTGTAGCTGTGTCTAAAGGTCCTATGGAAAAATACATGGGGAAAACGTGTTTTGGGACCCCCCTTTTTTCTCAGCCCTCGCTTGACGAATCCCCCCGAGACTTTCAGGGTAGGAGCGGAGCGTAGCGCCCCATTAGTTTTGAAACATTCGCGAGGATTTGTCGACCGGCGCCAAAGTTATTCCAAATAGAATGTTGCGGATTTCCTATGGAAACAGGGTCCTAACTATAACTACCTACTGGCGACCGCCAGTAGGTTATATATATATATATATATATATATATATATATATATATATATATATATATATATATATATATATATATATATATATATGTATATATATATATATATATATATATATATAAATACATATATTAATCTGGCCATAAGAAGCAAAAGGGGCATATTTTCATGATTTGAAAAAGGACTGTCTAACAAACCCTAGAAGGGCAATGAAATGAGGGGCTGTCATGAACTGTATCAAAAAGAATGCGTTAGTGAACATCTGGCGCCAATATAATGCAAAGTCGTGGGAGGACAAGCCAAATGAAGGCAGTCTTCCCTCCCACACGGGCATCTTTTTCATCCAGTGTGTGTCACAAGTCCAAAGACCCTCGGGCCTACCGCTGTTTGATGAATCTTCACCACATTTTTAAAACTAGTTTGCCACTAACTTCAGCTGCTGTCTAGAAAGTGTCAAGGTGTTTCATCAAGAGGGGGCCAAGAAAAATGGGGATGTTTTCACTATGCAGTTTCCCATAGGTATTTTAGACATTACTACAGTCCGAACCACTGAACAGAATTACAACAAATTTGGCAGAAAGCTAGATCTTGTTCCAGAAAGAATGCTTTTTGCAATTTGGTGAAAGACAGATTTTTTTGTTTTGGAGTTATTAAAGGGAAAATATTTATGTATATCTAGAGATGCTAATCCAATGCGGATCAACCATGGAGAATACGTGAATCCACGCATCAACAGCAATGCCACGATTGGCTGGCCGCAACCGCAGAGAAAATTTGCGGCCGCCATTTTGTCACCTGAGGCACACTTCCCCGGGGCGGATGGAATAATCTGTAAATAGGATATTATGGGTCAGGACAGAGGTATGACGACTGTATAGGACTTTTGGAGGGGTCTGTGAGGGGCACCTCATGGGCAGGAAATTGTCCAAAACATTTATATGGGTGTGCAAGTATTTGTGGGTCCACCGCAGTGCTCAGCACAGCCCCCGTGTGAATCCACAATAGATCCATTGATCCAGATCCCAATAAAAAAAAATACACCCATTCACAGACCACTCACAAACTCACTCCCTCACACACCCACTTACACACCCACACAACCACTTACACACCACTCACGCATCCAAACAGCCACTCACACACCTACTCAGAGACACAGAGCACCACTCACACATCCACTCAGAGAACCTCTCAAAGACCCACACAGGCACTCACATACACCCATTCAACTGCTCACACACCCACTCACACTCCTGTACACCCACTCACACATCCACTCAGAAAGCCATAAAACCACTCACACACCCACTCACAGACCCACATAGCCAGTTACACATGCACACATGTGCCCACTCACACACTTACACATCCACTTACACACCCACTCATGCACTCCTTCAGCCACTCACACACCCACTCACAGACCCACTCACACATGTACTCACACACCCACTTACACACCCACACTACCACTCACACACACATTCACATATCCATACAACCAATCACATACCCACTCCCATATCCTTACAAAGTCAAAGTCAAAATGAGCTTTATTCGATTTCTTTGTCAAAAATCATAAAAGCATTAACACAACATACAAAAAAATTATTAAAAATCTAAGAACAGTATATATATCATAGATAAAAACTGCAGGCACTTGTACAACAGCATGAAATATTTATATTATGAAAGACTTTCTGCATCTAATAACAATCTTTAAAAAACTCATCATAATGTAGCATATATATTCAGTGGGTAGGGTCTGTAAAAAAAAAAATAGGTTGACATCATCTAAAACCATAGGACCTCAATATCGGTAGAATCCAGCACTTTCTCTGTTAACTATAAAAAGTACAGAATAAAACGGTATGCATTGTTGTCTGTAGTGACACATCATCACAGGGGCATTTAGATAAGCATTGTGACCAATTGTTTTTCACTGTGAAACTGAACAGATGGTGGAATATATCCAGCCTGAAACGCATTAAAACAAATCTGTCTTGTCAACATTTTTTAAGTATGGGTGCATGTCATAAATGACCAGCGTCATTTGATTGTTACAAATGCTCGGTTCATAAGTTCCAGTCTTAATTCCTCCATTAATGATAAACAATCATTTTCAAAATTCTTTCTACTAATGTGTTCTAGGGATTTAGGCTGATCAAAAACCTCAGAATGGCCCATGTCACTCGTTCAATTTTTAATATAATTCAGCCATGGTATTTTATAGATATTAGAAAAGTGGGTTACCCATTTCATATCGCTAATGGCAATCTCTAATCGAGGGCCATCTACTGGTCTAAAAAAAGGAGCATTTATCGCACGCCAGAAGGCGGTGTAATCATTATTAATGCTTGCTTCATGTACGGACTCCCATTCATCCTCTTTCAAGCCTCTTCTCCGATTTTTTAAAACTTGTTTGTACTTCCTTCTACACATCTTTAATTCATGGCTACACTTTGGTGAAATATGTAAGGCATCTTTTAGTTTCTTATGGGCCTTAGTACATATCGTGTTAAACCACCATTTCCTATTGTTTGTTAAATTCTTCCCTACCACAAATTAGCACTCCTTAATCCCTTTTTGCAATTGATTGGAAGGCTTCAGTGACTTTAACATGATCCATTATGTCATCCAGACAATCTGCAATGGCCTTACTATGTGTATTCGCTAGTTGTTCTAGGAATTTGGCAGGGTCAATTTGTGTCTTATACAAGGAGTAACCATTTGTGCTAGCAAGAGTGATGTTATCAATTAAATGAGGATTATTATCCACTGATTTTTTTACATCATCAAAAAGAGCAAGACATACACTCTGGAGAAAATGATCACTTAAAGAGTTACTATGTTTAATGAGAGACTTAATCCTGGCAGAATGTGTGTTAGGAAATAGCACAGGGTCTATAACAGTGTTTGCAACTCTCCTATTTTAGGTACAACCAAGTGTAACTGGAGGGGTACATAATTCATTACTAAATAGTATTTTATATTTATATAATAAATCATTAAGTTATCTCCATAGGTAGTATGTGGGAAATAGGTGTTTTCGATGTTATCACTAGATGTTAAGCCACATATTTTTTCAGAGTGGTTTAAATACAAACTAGTATTGAAGTCCCCACCCCAGAGTATAATCAGGTCCTTGGTGGTGCCACTCAGAATATACTCAAAATCTTTACCCAGCTGTCTCAGGAAAAAGCATATATCCATGATCGTAGCATTACTATAGTAGTTCACAACTGCTCGTAAGCAGTCAGAGGGTAGTTCGATGGTGGTAACTTGATATTACACATTGGACACTGCCATATTTATGTTAGTAGAGCACATATAATTCAAGACATAAGTACATAAACCCCCTTTGGATCTCCCAGATATGGGCAGCGTTGCTGGAGTATGATATGTCTTAAATCCATTAATATGCATTGGATCCACAATCCAAGATTCCTGTAAACAAAGAATACTAAAATTGATAATAAATTCCACATATTCTAACATTGCGGCTTTTGTACACAACTCTGCAACATACCAATATAGTACCTCATTTAAACCATCTGCAGGAATGTTAGCTGTAAAAGAGCCATTAATTGAGGGTAGGAAAGATGTATGTGTAGGTAATGTAAATTCCACAAGAAGAATATTTTCAGATATCTCACAGGTTACCAACACTTCCCAAATAGGATCAATACCATTAACAGGACTACCTCCAGTGCATTTGGTAGCCACAGGGGATTCTAGGGCAAGTCAATCTATTCCATCTAGCATTAGCAGCCAGGCTATCAAAGCATTTTTTAAATGGTATGGTATAGGGCACCCCATATGGACATCCCAAATTTGGAATCCACTTCAGTCTAGTTGGCTCCATGTTGTTTGGTAGTTCATAGTAATATCCCTATGGGAACAATGTGACGTTTCTATGGGAGACCATGAAAGTACTGGCTCTTTTTATGATGGTATCCACCAAGCGTGTTGTTTCGAACTAAAGAACCTCACAATCTCCTTGCAAAGTTTAACAGCCCCTCCCTCTGACCATTTTTATATTAGAAAAAAGGGCCTGAATTAACCCGGTTTTATTTCTCACTCAATGCAAAGCTTTGATCCTCAAAGTATCCCAGGATTCATTTTCTGACAGTGATAAAGTTGAAACATTCGCTAGGACCACCACATAAGGTGTCATGCTGCAGACAGAGAGAAGAAGTCATAAATGGATGTATAATCTGTCTGTATGGGTTTAACTGTGATGGAATACTTATTTACTGGAGTACTTGCTTCTCCTGCCTTGTTAGTATTCTAGTTGTGCGGAAAGCTAAGTTGGTGTGGAATGGTGGACCAACTGTACCCTTTAGACCACTTTTGTAGAACAATATTTACATTACCTCCCTACAGTCAGTAGTTCTCTATAATGTGTGTGTATTTTTAGCTGCTTTATCCTCCTCTCTATGTGCCCCTGGTACCTCAAGGTGGTTCTGGGTTGTTGACTGAGTATGGCCAGCCTTCATCATATTGTCTTCATGCAGGTGGTTGCCAATACTTCCATTTGATCCAATCTAGAAGTTATGGCATTTATTGTCACTCTCACAAATGTGTCCAGTGATTGTACCAGGGAAAGTAAAATTTAAGTCTCCGGTATCACCCATACAGTCACTCACACACCCACTCAGAGACCCACACAGTCACTCACACACCCACGTACACACTTGCGCAGTCACTCACACACCCACTCATATACCTGTACAAACACTTACATAGCCACACAGACAAATACACAGCCAGTAACACACACACTCACAAATTCACTCACACACCCACTTACACACCCACTCACGCCACTTCCACACTCATACAGCGACTCACATACCCACTCACAGACCCACACAGCCAATCACACACTCACACAACCAATCACAAACCCAGGTTACATGGACATTATAGTTAGGAAATACCATTAAAAAACATAGAAATTCAATGAAGAAAACAAAGGTTACTGGCATGTTATAGTTAGGAAATACAATAAAAAAAACTTAAAACTTCAATTTAAAAACCAAAGGTTACAGAGGCCTTATAGTTAGCTTCAGATTTTGCACACACAAAACCATAGAAGTTCAGCAGTTTGATTTATAGTTATCTCAAGCAAGTATAACCCATGCCCTAACGTAACTATGACTCATGTCCTCTCCATGCACTGCTAATTTCCCCATATACTACATCACTCATGACATCTTCTCTGACATCATTAGTAATTTCACTGCAACATTTGCAGCGAAATTATTGATGAGAAAACTGTGCATGGTGGGGGCGCAAGTTATAGTTACCTTAGGGTAAGAGCTTTGGCCTTGTGCGACGGGGAGTTGAATTTACGTATTACAATTAAATATTACTTTATATTAAAAGAAACCCTAGAAATTCACAGAAAAAAAGAACATTAAAATAACATTAGAGTTAGGTGTGATTAAAACATCTGTATTTATTATTTCTTTTACTTTAGAAATTAATTGAAAAAACCAAAGGTTAAAGTAACAATATAGTTAGATGAATTTTTCAGTGACAAGATTAAAGTTTTGAACTAAAGGCAACATAGAAATTCATCATTTATAGTTAGCAGTGCTATCTATAACTAGCGCCCTCGCCATGCACTACTTTTGACCTCACATATGACATCATTCATGACATGTTCTATGACATCATCTAAGACATCAATGATGACATCTCAAATTACATCAGTGATGACATCATCCAAGCTTCTTTTGTACACATTGCTCTTTAAAGGAGTATGCCATTAGAGCTATGAAATTAAGTGCAAAATAGCGCAGAATAATATGAAGCATCTTTACTGCTATCATACATACAACCCCTATAGGTTAAGCAAGCTTGTGTTATTTGCAGCATTGACCTTTTACCATAAACGTCATGGGTAGCCAAGTTCATGTTGACTATGAACCACAGATGAAAGGGTAACCTATCCTGCACAGGGTGTTCAATCTGTATTCACATTTGCACAGAAAACCAAGTTTTTCCAGATACTCAAGCCCTGTTTCATAACAAATGCCCTACTATAGACAATCTTTACCTGTATGAAACCCCTTACAATCACTGAGCCTACATTGAGAAATAAGGTAGATATGAGTAAAAGTGGGTACTGTTAATAGTGTTTAATATATGGAGAGAGTTTACTCTGTACCACACTGTTTGTAGACAGTGAAACTCTCATAAGAAATACACCACAGAAAATTCAAAAGTATCTACTATGCACAGTGCATTACCCTTTTTGCAGGTCAGCATACCCGTTGTCTAAATGGGTATTTAGGGTGGAGGAACTAATTGCAAACTTGACTACAATAGTAATGGCTTCAGAGACAGGACTAGAGGATTTGTGTTGTAAACATAACCAGCTGTTGGCTATGAAGTTCTGAATTTGATCAGGCAGGCGGATGGAGTAAGGCCTTAGCTGAGAGAACATCATAGAATATACTTTGCAAAGTCATAGTACATTCATATTTCATATGTAGGTGAGAGGTAGATATGATGTACATCAGAATAAATAGCTCAACATTGAGGTGTCCACGTATTGCAATATAAAATGCTAAATCACAAGCATTTGCAAAGCCAAGAGGTGAACAACTTTGTATCAGTTGCCACGCCTGTCTCATAAAGAATATTGCCTTATGAAGCAACAACTTGCACATTCTTTTTTTGAAAATGGCACTTTTAAAAGTTAGCATTTTCCTGCTTTAAGTTTCTGGTACCTTCCTGTGATTGGGCAGATGCCCTTGGACTGTTGATGCCTCTCCCACTAACAAAACTGTATCTGGGCCAGACAGTGTACAAAAGGCCTGGGTGTGGAGAGATGAGGGCTTTCCTGACAGGATGGCTGGGGAGAATCTGGGTCCTGATTGTATTTTAAAAGATAACCTGGTGGCTGAGCCCAGCTCTTTCTGACTTCAGAAGAAGCCGATAATGTCATTGGCAGATGCAACTGCCACCAGGGTTTGCCTGCCCTTTGTGTCACCAGCCTAACTGGAGCCACCCCAGGGGAAAATGAAGTACTGAACAGAACAAGTTCCAGACATAGACAAAGTGGTGTTGTCCACCCACTGGCTGGCACTGGGCATAAAGGTGACATCCACAGAATCTGAAATCAGAACACTCTTGGACTTGAGGAGATTCAGAAGGATGACTGTCCTGTTGTCTGAAGAAAGAACAGTGAACCTGTTTGCTTTGAGTCCAAGACCTCAGAAGAGAGTACAAGGGTCAGTTGGCTGACTTTCTGTTTGACATACAGAAACACAGCAAGCTTCCAGAGATCTTTTCTGTTTTCCAGCTGACTTAAACCAACTGGACTTGACCTGGTTTCCTCTGCTGGCCTCTGTGTGAGTGAGTCCTGACCCCCTAAAGGCTGTCCGTATGGTCCTGGACCCTTGCCTGGAGTCAGAGTGTACTTCTCTCTGCTTAACTGATGGTTCCCCAAATCAGACACAGAATGGTGTAGAGCGATGCAGGGACTCGCATTGAAGCACTGAGCAGCTCTGATTGGCGGCTTCACTACATCCAACAGAGAGTGACACAGAACATCACATTGCGCAACCCCACAGCTCTTGGCTGCCAGTTTCACCGGATTCAACGCAGTGCAATGTAGAGCCTTGCAGTCGCTGCTCCTGGTGGGAGTGCCGCAGAGCGGTGGGGCGGGGCGGGCAGGGGAGGGGCAGGGTAGGGGGTAGTAAACTCCAGCATATGGCCGACCGGAGTTAAGTACATAAATAAATAAATACAATTAATTACATTGTGCACGCTGCAACGAGCCTTGCATTGCAGCACCAAACAACCCCCACATCAAGGACAGAAGGTACAACTCCAAGCGGGCCAAACCTGGTCCTGTAGCCGGCCTGCACTCCATCGTGGCTGGCCTGTACTTTGATTTGTTCCAGTCCGATAAGACCACATGCATGCAGTTGGCACTTTGTGACTGTTGCCACTATATTTACCTTGAACTTTAAAAACTCATAACTCCGAGTCCACTGATCAGATTTTTGTTGTCTTGGTCTCATTTTATTTATCAAAATGGACTCTAGTTTTCTAATTTGGAGTATTCTTGTGTTGTGTGTATTGCTGTTAATTCTGTTTGAGTAATGCGGATTTTACACATTGGCTCTAAGTTGAGCCTGATTGCCTTTGTGCCAAGCTACCAGAGGACTAAGCACAGGTTTATTTAGTTACTTTAACAGTTCACCTCGACAAGCATCGTGATTATTATCTGATGTGGGTTCTCATCCCTCCAACCATTAATACAATTTCTTACATATTAGTTTTGCTAATGCTTGTTCTGCAGTGCGTACATTACCCAAATGTGCTAGAGTGCTTTATAACAAGAGCGCTCTGAAGCGAAAAGGCAGAAAAAAACTTAAAGCTGTAAGGAAAGAGGGTGAAGTACCTCTCGAGTTTCTGGGAGACAGAGTGATAATTGATGAAGGAACAGATACATTATAAAGCTAGTAATCAGATTACATTTAAAGTTCACTACTATAATTTGTTAGCTTGATATAACATATACGCATTGGGAATCTTTCTTATGGGTATATTATTTCAGTATCACACACTAAAGAAGGAACAATATGGTACTCGTTCAGTGTTCATTCAATACATTGTGAAGCTTTTTTTTATAGACCTGGAGGCCAGTATTTATATTTGCACTTGAGCAAGCTAGCATTGAGGGATACAGAAGGGTTCCCAGAGATAATAATGAAGTGGAGGAGACATTGAAAGATTTGGAAACGGATTACGAAAAGTATCCAGGGCTTTGACACTTCGAAGAAAATGTATCTCACTGCAAGTTAAAATTTACTTTTTTTCTGGCATTTCCATGTGTGTTTTCTGGATTGTGTGAATCTTTTCTTCCTGGTTTTTTTCTTGGGACATATTTTTCCTTCCCAAGCAGCTGCAGAAAAAAAGAGGTATCGCTGTGTCGCTTTTTACAGCTAGGACAAGAAAAATGCTTTCATTTTGTAGGAAACAAGGAGCAGGGTAGCTGCCTACTCCTCTTTTTCCTCTTCAATCTTGAGAAGTGTGGTTGTCAGAAGAGAGATCATTATACCTGTCAACTTTTAAGTAAAATGGAGGTGTTATTTTTTGTTAAATCCACTCCCCCTTGGCAAAGGTGTGGGGAAAACATTGAAACTACACCTGGGCAATGTACAGATGTATTTGCTACTAGTCACGGTTGGGAGAGTATATAAAGCTGCCCAACACCTATGTTTCCCAGATGAGGGGCAATGATAAAAACTATCGATCCACATAACTTTTTTTTAATTAATCCTGATGTTTGCAAATATTTGTAGGAGTAAATAAAATCAGTCCCAGCTCCTTGTTCACAATGTTGTATAGGCATTGGGACAGCTGTGAACTACCCCATTCTTGCATGACCTTCAGCGTTTGAAGGCCCACAGAGTAGTAGGAAGGCTGGTGCAATCCTTCTTTTAAAAAAAACTATTTCACATCCACGGGCAAGGTGGGAAGTTAAAGCCATGGGCAAAATGGTCGCATTACAATGGGCAAGGCAAACGGTTGAAGACCCTTAATGTTCTGTCAAAGGGCAAAGGTGGGGAGTCAATAAGAGTGCCCACTACCTACATTGCCAAGGACAAAATATTAAAAGCTAGCAACCCATTGCCATAGTGTTTCAGATAATGAAAACAGATGTCTTGATAAATCAGAGGGGGACGTAATCTCCTTTTCTCCAGGAAAGGTGGTGGAACACTGCATTCCTGCACTTGAGCAAGGTTATGGTGTGAAAATGACTACCCTTTGAGCTTTTACAAGATAGGGGGACAAATAAATCCCCAACTGCCTACAGGCTAGATGGAAGATAGAGTTATACCCTTGCCCCTAGCCACGGCATGGTGAAATAAACTGCTACACATTTACTATTCTCACTTACATTTATAGCAGTTTGGGGAAGGTCTTAGACACTAAATGGGTGACATTTACTATTCCCACTCAAATCGAAACCAATTTGAGCAACGTGTTGGACACTAAAGAGGTGACATTTACTATTCCCAGTCCAATCTAAACAGATTTTTGGAAGACCTTTCACACTAGAAGGGTGGCGTTTACTATTACCACGCCAATCTAACCATATTGGGGGAAGGTGTTGGACACTAAAGGGGTGACATTTACTATGCCCACTCCAATCCAAACCAATTTGTGGAAGGTGTTGGTCACTAAAGGGGTGACATTTACTATTCCCACGCCAATATAAACCAAATTTGGGAAGGTTTTGGACACTAAAGGGGTGGCATTTACTATTGCTACTCCAATCTAAACCATTTTGTGAAAGGTGTCAAGCACTAAAGAGGGGATATTTTCTATTCCCACTCCAAGCTAAACCAATTTAGGAAAGGTATTTGTCACCGGAGGGGTGCCATTTAGTATTTCCACTCCAATCTAATCATGTTGAAGGAAGGTATTGGTCACTTACGGGGTGACATTTACTATTCCCACTACAATCTAAGAAAAATTGGGAAAGGTGTTGGACACTAAAGGGATGACATTTACTATTTCCACTCCAATCTAAACCAATTTGGGGAAGGTGTTGGACACTAAACGGGTGACATTTACTATTCCCACTCCAACGGAAATAAATTTGGGGAAGGTGTTGGACATTTACTATTGCCACTCCAATCTAACCATATTGGGGTAAGGTGTTGGACACTAAAGGAGTGACATTTACTGTTCCCACTCCAATCTAACAATATTAGAGGAAAGTGTTGGAAACTTAAGAGTTGAAATTTACAATATCCAATTCAAAATTAAACATTTTACATAACGTATTACAAATTGAAAATATTACATACACAATCAATACATATTGTTTATATAAAATAACTACGTTATCTAAAAACACACTGATCTAAATTAGAAACATTTCTATACATAATTACACCTAAAATTATAACATTTCTATTTTAATTCCTATTAAAAATTAATATATTGTTCTAAATATTTACTACAATTCAAAAACTTTAAACAGTAAAATAAAAATAAACTCATAATACACAATTAACAATCATAAATGTTAGAAATATTCATATAATTTTTATATTTTTACAGTTTTAAAAATGTAACTTAAAACTAAAGTTAAATTTTGCATTTAAAAAATGTACACACTTGAAATTTAAAAAAAGTAACCTTTTTAATTTTAGAATAAAATATTTCTAAATATTCAGCTTAATTAGAAAAATGATTTGTTGTTAACATTCTCTATAACTTTTTCTCATCAAACATATTTAATACTAATAATATATATCTTAATTAGCGCCAAATTAAAAGATATAAAAAATATGAACATACTACAATTAATTTAAAAATCCTGAATTATTAATCTGAATATCTTTACAATTATTACACTACAATTTAAAATTACATTTAGCTTTTAACCTCTAAAAATCCAATATCCCGCAGCTAAAAATAAATATTCCACAGTTAATTATATACATTAATACAACTAAAAATAAAAATTTCAACAATTTCATAAATAAAAAAATCTTACTAAAAACACAAATAGAAAATAAAAAACACATACAATCAAACACATTACTATACATTACATACAAATTAACACTTACAAACAATATACATACAACGATATTTTCTACATCAATATTTTTTACAACAATATTAAAAACAACACTAAAAACAATATTTTTACCTTTGGTATTCATGCCCATGATATTTTTGATGTCCCAATATTCCCTATACAGAGGTTCAAGTCCCCTTAGGCCCTGATTAAAAGTTTGGTGACAGGTTACTGCGTCACAAACTTGATGGATTTCCCAATCACCTTATTTTAAGCATGATAGGGAAAATAAACCTGTAACATGGCCGACAGGTATCCGTCGCGGACATGAGTAACCCATTTGCCAAACTCAAAATCAGGCAGTTAGTTTGAAATAACATTGACTGTAATAAAAGATGGATATGAGATTGAGAGTGAGTAACTACGGTAAATGATACTGATTTACAATATGCATAGTGGTCCGGTTTAAAAAAGTACATGGCATCTGGGCCTTTAAGATTGTTTTAAATATTATCCATCCAAGCCTGGCGTAGAACCAGCGCATCCACTGCTTTTATGATTGCCATAAACCAGGGATGGTTTATTAGTACTTGTACTTCATTGCAGATTAAAGATTTAAATGTACCACTGGCCTGTTCCCTACACTGAAATAAAAGCGCAGCAGTCTGGCTTGGAAGACAATTGTCTGACTCAGCATATAGAGGTTTGGAGTAAAGGTGGGTACAGTGCTCCGCTCCGCCCGCGGAGTGTGCGTAGTGCAGCCTACTTTGCGCTTCGCAAAGTAGGCGTAGCAGGCAGGCTACGCACACGCCATGGTGGAGCAGAGTTGCCCGCCACCAGCCTCCCGCCCGCCCGCCCTCATTTTAAAATTACTTACAACCTTAAAAGTAAAGAAAATTACTTACCTGAGCTGCGGCGTCCCGGGGCTCCATCTTCCTGCTTCCTCGCTAACTTCTTCCTCACAAAAGCGCATGCATTACTGACTGACATGGGTACTGACTGGAAGATTAAGTACTGCAAGGAGAGTGCATGGTGAATTTATAAGTGCTTGGGTTTTGGTGGAGTGATTGGATAAGTACAATGGCGCTGGCTGGGTGATTGAAGGAGTGCATCGGTACTGACAGGTTGATGGCTGGACTGCATGGGTAGTGCTCAGGGTATTGTAGCAGTGCATGTGTTAGTGCATGGGTCATTGCATGAGTGCATGGGTACTGACTGGATGATTAGAGTACCGCAATGAGAGTGCATGGTGAATTTATAAGTGCTTGGGTTTTAGCGGAGTGATTGGATAAGTACACACATGTCACATCAGTCCCGGCCCCTCCCTTCACCACTGTGCAAACGTGCACCCTGGCAGGTTTTAAGTTGGGGGATTAAGTCCCCTTGAATCCTGAGGGTCCCTGGGGCCCAACTAGCCCACCAGGAACCTCCAGTAAGTGCCACAGGGCTGCATTGCAGAGAGGTGGTCCGATGCCATGCCCCTTTTTACAACTCTCTGCAACGCAACTCTGTGGCACTTACTGGAGGTACCTGGTGGGCTAGTTGGCCCCCAGGGACCCTCAGGATTCAAGGGGACTTAATCCCCCAACTTAAAATGCCCCACAGGGTTCATTTGCACAGTGGTGAAGGGAGGGGGTGGGGCCTGATTTGCGAACCCTCCTTGGACATAGATATCAAAACTTTTATTTTTTTAATTTCTCAGCAACTACTGAACGGATTTACACCATTTAAAAAAAAGGTCGCTTTCTGAACAAGCACTACCTTTTTGGCAAATTTGGGGTAATTCCGTTCAGCAGTTCGGGCTGTAGCCTGTCTCAAAATTTCCTATGGAAATTAGCACACGAAAAACGTATTTTGGGACCCCCCTTTTTTCTCAGTACCCGCTTTACGAATCACCCCCAAACTTACAGGATAGTAGCTGACCTGGATCAACTTTTTTTGGGAGAATTTTGCGAAGATTCGTCAAATGACGCCAAAGTTATTAGCAAATCAAAAACGCTTTTCCTATGGAAACTTGGTTCTAACTATAACTACCTACTGGCGACAGTATATATATATATATATATTTATATTTATCTATATTACCTACTGGCGATAGCCAGTAGGTAGTTATAGTTAGGACCACGTTTCCATAGGAAAACCTCAACATTCTATTTTGAATAACTTTGGCGCCGGTCGACGAATCCTCGCGAATTTCTCAAAATAGGTGGGGCGCTACGCTCCGCTCCTACCCTGAAAGTCTCGGGGGGATTCGTCAAGCGGGGGCTGAGATAAAAGGGGGGTCCCAAAACGCGTTTTTCCCATGCATTTTTCCATAGGACCTTTAGAACGAGCTACAGCCCGAATGGCTGAACAGAATTACTCAAAATTTGGCAGAGAGGTAGTCCCTAGGTCAAGGAAGTGCCTTTTGTAGGTTTGGTGTAAATCTGTTCAGTAGATTCTGAGAAAATAGCCTTTAAATCAATATATATATCTGAGCCAGCTTACGGTACGCTTACCGTACGCTTACGGTAAGCGTACGGTGGCGTGCGCGAGCGCGATTCTGATTGGCTCTTAGATCTTAGTAAACATTCGAATCGGCCGAAACCAGGAAGCGGCGGCCGCCATTTTGTCTCTCGCACTGAGAGAGATTTTTAAAATCGGAAGCCCAAAAACATGTAAAGGGGCTGTTTTGACAACTCCCTCCCACATAGTCATGTTGAGGGAGTCCCCAAACATCCCCCAAGTGCAAAAACGGTTTTATTTTTTTTTCGGCAATTTCGCGGGGTACGCTTACCGTACGCTTACGGTAAGCGTACGGTAAAAAAATAAAAATAAAAAAAACACTATCCACACTTACCCCACCCCCTGTGCTTTTGGTGGCCGAAGGCCACCAAATGTGCTGGGCTTATTACAATGGAAAAAAACACTATCCACACTTACCCCACCCCCTGTGCTTTTGGTGGCCGTAGGCCACCAAATGTACAGGGCTTATTATAAGGGAAAAAAACTTAGCATTTAAAAAACCGTACTAATTCACTGAAAAAACCATAGGTTTCACACACGTTATAGTTAGGAATTAGCATTTAAAAAACCTTGCAAATTCACTGAAAAAACCATAGGTTTCACACATGTTATAGTTAGTGGAAATTTTACTGATAAAAAACCAATGAAATTGCCCCGTTATAGTTAGCGCAGGCAACTATAACTCACGCGACCGCAATCCTCTGCTGATGACATATGTGTCTTTCTGAAAAAAAAATATTTGTAATATATGTATAGCTAAAAATGTATGGAAGAATACATGGGCAAATAAGTGTCTAAATACAGTATTAGCATCAGCAGAGGATTGTGGTCGCGTGAGTTATAGTTGCCTGCGCTAACTATAACGGGGCAATTTCATTGGTTTTTTATCAGTAAAATTTCCACTAACTATAACATGTGTGAAACCTATGGTTTTTTCAGTGAATATATATATATATATATATATATATATATATATATATATATATACACATATATATATATACATATATATATATGTCCCCACAGTAATCCAGTAATGCGCTCTCAGTCACCAAGAAAAGACAAAATCCGGGATTGTGCCGAAAGAGGTGTTTATTCCTCACAACGCATTTCAACTCGTTGCAGAGTCTTGATCACGTAGGGAAACAAAAGTGTGTGAGCAGTAGATAAAGTTTTTTGGGGTAAAAAGTAAAGAGGGACAACATAATATGTTACACTGATCGTGTAGTCAACCTGGCAGACATCTTACAATGGCAACACACTCATGGATTACTGCGTATACTCATGTGAGCGAAGATATAATGGCATAAGAATATACATATATCCTGTGAACAATAAACAGGAAATGTCCAAGAGTATTGCACCAACATGTCGGAACATAGTAAATATGCAGGCATAAACCTTAAAAACAGAAATATTCCGTACATCGTAGACACGTAATGGCAAGGGCCGGTAAGCCCAAAAGGAGACGAGTTGTCAGCTAAAACCCATTAACCTTAGTGTTCATGTTTCAATACACATTACCCCAAGAAAGTTGCGGAGTCCTGATCATATGAGGAAACGACAGTGCGTAAACAATGATTAAAGTTTTACGGGTTGATAGGGGCAACATACTGCATTATATTGTAAGACAGACATCTAGTAATGGCAATTCACTGAACAGTATACAGAACAAAATCAGCGTGAATACGTCTAGAGTCTCAGTGTATACTCATGTGAGCAGAAGTATAACAGTGAATAAATATAAATATCACCTGTGCTTCATGTCTGAAATAGCAAAACCAACATGTAGGAGCATGTAAAGACAAATTATGGCAAGTGCCAATGAGCCAATACTCAATAGACACAGGGTGTCCGCTGGAAACGTTGACATCAGTGTATATGTTACAAATAGCATTACCCCAAGAAAGTGAACTTCATCCATATGAAGTGAAAGAGCGGGGGAAAGGGTAGGATGCCCGTGATAGTGCTCGTTGGTGGTTGGGCTCCTTCCTTCCCTCCTGTAAATGAAAAGAAACAAAAAACAACTCTTAATATATTAAAATAACAGATTGGCATATCTTAAAAGACAGTGCTACTGTTTCTGATCCTAATGTGTTGATTACATGAAGGAAAAGGACGAAGAACAGACAGCAACAAGTATAGTCATAATACAATCATGATCACAATATCAGTAAATCGAATACAACAAAAAACAAAAAACACATTAAGCAAGAGAACCCGACTGGTAGAAAGAATATGTTAGAACCATGGGCTGAACACAGATCTCGGAGGGCAGGGTTCACTTTCTTGGGGTAATGCTATTTGTAACATATACACTGATGTCAACGTTTCCAGCGGACACCCTGTGTCTATTGAGTATTGGCTCATTGGCACTTGCCATAATTTGTCTTTACATGCTCCTACATGTTGGTTTTGCTATTTCAGACATGTAGCACAGGTGATATTTATATTTATTCACTGAGTATACACTGAGACTCTAGACGTATTCACGCTGATTTTGTTCTGTATACTGTTCAGTGAATTGCCATTACTAGATGTCTGTCTTACAATATAATGCAGTATGTTGCCCCTATCAACCCGTAAAACTTTAATCATTGTTTACGCACTGTCATTTCCTCATATGATCAGGACTCCGCAACTTTCTTGGGGTAATGTGTATTGAAACATGAACACTAAGGTTAATGGGTTTTAGCTGACAACTCGTCTCCTTTTGGGCTTACCGGCACTTGCCATTACGTGTCTTTACGATGTACAGAATATTTCTGTTTTTAAGGTTTATGCCTGCATATTTACTATGTTCCGACATGTTGGTGCAATACTCTTGGACATTTCCTGTTTATTGTTCACAGGTTATATGTATATTCTTATGCCATTATACCTTCGCTCACATGAGTATACGCAGTAATCCATGAGTGTGTTGCCAATGTAAGATGTCTGCCAGGTTGACTACACGATCAGTGTAACATATTATGTTGTCCCTCTTTACTTTTTACCCCAAAAACCTTTATCTACTGCTCATACACTTTTGTTTCCTTACCTGATCAAGACTCTGCAACGAGTTGAAACGCGTTGTGAGGAATAAACACCTCTTTCGGCACAATCCCGGATTTTGTCTTTTCTTGGTGACTGAGAGCGCATTACTGGATTACTGTGGGGACATTTACGAGCCGGCGTGCTCCGCCGACATTTGCGCCACCTCTCTTTGGTCAAGCCATCCAGAAGGAGCGAAATTTGGGTTATATATATATATATATATATATATATATATATATATATATATATATAGAGAGACAAAGTCCTGACCTCCCCAATACAACAGAGGGAGTTGAAAACAGGTATGGACCTCTCCACCATGCACAATGCTGACGTCCAAAAGTAAAAACACCAAGCGGTTCCAAAGTTTCAATTCCGACGTTTATTTCATTGTGTCAGACAAGTGTCCGCCTCAGACGCGTTTCGATTGCCTCCGCGATCTTGATCACCTGACGCGCTGATGCCGGACCTTCCATTATAAAACCAACTTCACCCAATCATGATGCTCAGTGGTAATAGACATAAATAACATACTTCAAACCTAGAGTGTGTCCTCTTAGAGATGTTATGAGAGTGAATCAGAAACAATGATAACCGGGCTAATATATCAAATTGATACATAATATGCAGCGAAGCAAATCATAGCAAACAAAATACAAGGCAAGTGCCCCTAAATGCTGAAATGCTAATTGCAAATCATAGCCACGGCTTACATGTTTCTGAAAAAGAAGCAACAATTCATTGATGAAATCTAAACAATGCACACTCTTGATCATTGATTATCACATAAATAAGACCAAAAAAAAGGAGGGGAAAAGAGAACAAAAGGGAAGAACGGTAAAGAAAGATGAATGGAAAATTAATAAAAAGCATATACGGGAATGAAGAAAAATAAATGCAAAAAGGAAGTAAGAAAAAGGTTGAGCAAGAAGCATTGGAGTGAATACTCAAACTTATAAAAAGACTGCCAGTTACAAGAAACCGCTAATAAATGTTACAGATACTGTTAGATCAACTACATTTGGAGGAAGAGAATAAGACCACAATAGAACAGACATTCACAAAAAGTTATGCAGATCCTCACTCGTGTTCATCCCATTAGGCATTTTAGTATCGAGTAATAGGATGAAGGAGGATTCTAACTGGCGTAGTTGTTTTTCTCTGTTGCCCCCCCGAATTCAAGGTCGTACCGCCCCAATCGCAAAATATGTTAGGACACTGATCTTATTAGCATGAATGGCTTTGAAATGACGGGCAACAGGATATGTGGGGTCCGAGTTGACAATCGCACGAAGGTGTTGCAAAATGCGATTGAAAACCGGTAGTTTGGTGCTCCCCACATATTTCAAATGGCAGGTACACTCTAACACATAGACCGCAAAATCAGTGCGGCACGTGAAATGTTGTTTAATTTGTACCGGAACATCGTTAAATGCAGTGTGATATTCGGAAACATTAATTCCGAATTTACACGCACGGCATGAAGCACATTTGAAAAAGCCAAAACGTGATAACCACGTGATCTTCTCCGTGACTTCAGGATTGGATTTAACCAACGCATCCCTCATTGAGGGTGCTCTCCTGAAAGTAATGTTAGGTAGATTGGGCAGCAAAAACTTGAGAGTCATATCAGTTAAAACAATGGGCCAGTGTTTGTAAATAATATTTCGCAAGGTTTTGTGTTGTTTGCAAAAAGTGGTAATGAGTCTAATGGGTTGACTAACCTCTGTGTCCACCTCCCAACTAATATTTGTAGTCTGAGGTTGTTTGGTAGAAAGGCAGATTTCCCGAGAACAAAGATTAGCTTTGTCAAGGGCTTTTTTCAGGTTGTCCGGTTTATACCCACGGGCAAGGAACCGATTGGTAGCTTCCTGTTGGCACTGTTCTAAATCAAATTGATGGCTACATATCCGACGTAGACGAAGATATTCCCCGTAGGGTATGCTACGTATAAGGTGTGGTGGGTGTGCACTACTGGCATGTAGGATAGAATTGCCAGCAGTGATTTTCCTATGTAATTTAGTTTCTATGTGTTGGTCTAAAATAAACACTTCCACATCCAGAAACTCCACCCTCTCAGTGCTGATAGTGGCCGTGAATTGTAAGTTCATCGTGTTGTTATTGATGGATGCTACAAACAAAGAAGCCTCCTCTGTGGAACCTTCCCAGACGATAAAAATATCGTCTATGTATCTGCCATAGTAACGGATATGTGCATCCCACATATCCTTATGGTTGACTCTGAGGACATGTTCCTCCCACCAACCAACCAAAAGGCAGACATAGGTGGGAGAAAAACATGCCCCCATAGCCACACCCCTCAACTGTTTGTATAAAACTTTATCAAACAGAAACAAATTGTTATTGAGACAAAGATCAGTCATTTGGAGGAGCATGGTGTTATGGTCCTTGAAATTGATAGAACGGGAGTCTAAAAAATGTTTAACAGCAGTTAACCCTTGAGGATGTAAAATACTGGTGTAAAGGGAAGCTATGTCAAGTGTGATAAGTGCGAAGGTGGATTGCCAATCAATTGCCTGGATTTTATTTAAAAAATCACCAATATCCTTAATAAAGGATGGCAAAGCGGTCATATGAGGTTGGAGAAAATAATCCACATATTTTGACATAGCTTCCAGGAGGTTATTACGGGCAGAGATGATGGGTCTGCCAGGTACAGGGTGAATACCCTTGTGAACCTTAGGAATGAAATACAGGGTGGCAGTAGTTGGAAAATCATTTTTAAGGAACAAATATTCATTCTTTGACAAGAGTCCCATTCTTTTCCATTGTGCCAATAGGGAGGATACAGATTTCTTGATTTCACCCAAATGGTCTCGGCCTACTTTGCTGTAACAATTAGTGTCAGACAAGTGGCGTTGAGCCTCTTGAAGATAGTCATTTTTGGGCCAAAGAACTATGTTACCGCCCTTATCAGCACCCATCACCACAATTTGACCATTCCCACGAATTTTCTTGATCAACGCCCAATAATTTCTCAATTTAGCATTTATTTGACTACATTTGGAATAAGTGGACAAGTTTAGACTTTTTAGGTCATTAATTACCATGTCACTGAACACATCAACAGAGTCCTTGGGCATGATCGGATAAAAACTAGAAGGAGGACGAAATGGACTGGCAGCCGCCAATCCTGTGTTGATTCCTTCAAGACGTTCAGGTACAGTACCGGATACAGTAGAGTCCGAACTTTCCTTAGCCAAGGATTGCATAATTTGAAGTGTGTCAGAGTCCCGAACTTGTAGTGGATCCAACAACGGGTCGGATGTGGTGGCCATACTCATAGATTTGTTCAATTGGAAGAATTTTTTGAGTTTGATTTTTCGAATGAACTTGTAGATATCAATGAGAGACTGTTTATATGAAAAGCTAGACTCGGGACAAAATGAAAGGCCCAATTTTAACAGTTGTTGCTCAGCTTCGGATAATACAGTGTCCGTCAAGTTAATAATTGTGTTATCCTGAGAGTCTAGCGTTTCCATCTCCGTCCTCCTCTGCCCCTGTTTGATGGTCTTGAGGCGGTGCTGGCGCCTCTCTCTCCGCCGCTTGCTGCTACGTTTGTTTGGCTTTGAGGATTTCTGGGGCGGAGGGTTGCTCGCCTGTCCATAGTTAAAAAATTAAGCTCCTCTCCCAGAGTATGTTTGATGGCCACTGTGCTAGATGTAACTGCTGTACTGGAGCCTTCATCCGAATCCCCACTGGTGAGAGAATTGACATCAGAGTCCACTTGAGTGATGAGGTTGTCATTGCCAGCATTGTCACGATTCACTTTGACTTGGTCCGTGAGAGCTTTCCTTTTTATATTATCAAATTTACGGGAAAACGTGAACACCCTTCCCGCCAGATAATCATCACGGTCCCTAGCAAACTTAAAGGCTTTGCGGGTTTTGATAGTCTCTCTCTCTCTATATATATATATATATATATATATATATATATATATATATATATATATATATATATATATATATATATATATATATATATATATATATATATATATATATATATATATATATATATATATCTTTAACCATAAGCAATATATACATTTGTTAATGTAAGAATATATATGTATTTTAAGAACCATATGTATTATTCACATTTGTATACATATCTAGATACACAAATATAGTCAAAGTATAAATGTTTACATACACAGGGACATGGTGTACATTAGTGTTTGAGTCTCCTGGTTATATAGGAAAGAGCCAACTCTTGAGTGGTCTTCTGAAGATAAGATAGTTATCCGTGAATCTTATGTTTGGGGATAATGAATTCCATACTTTCTCTGCTTGAAAAGAGAAACATGTATCACCTATTTTTTGTTCTCTTGTATGGTGGTGTTTTAAGGCGAGGTACCAATCTGAACCAGAGGTTCCTTTGTTGAATGCATTTTGTGATTTTCTTCCTGATGAAAAGCAGTCCTGTTTCATGCATTGCTTTGCAGGTGATAGAAAGCAGCTTGATGGTGGATCTTCTGGCAGCTGCTAACCAATGTAGGGCTCACAAGGCAGAGGAGATGTGGGCTCGTGGCTTTACATGTAGAAATAGTATGGCAGCAAAGTTATGAATCTGTTGGTCTTTTCATAGTTGATAACGATAATTTGTGGTAGAGGCCATTGGAGTAATAAAGTTTAGACAGTAAAAGAGAGATAGCAGCCTGGACCCAGGTGGAGGAAGATGCATCACAGTGTTTTCATAGTAAGGAAGCTTGAGCTTGCTAATTTGTCCACTTGGGTTTTCATTAATAACTTAAAGTCCATGGTAATTCCAAGGCTTATTACTTCCTTAGATACTTTAGGAGGTGGTCCCAGATTGTCAGGCCAGTGAGTCCTAATTTTTCCATTCGCCACATGTGAGTATTTCAGTTTTGGAAACATTCAATTTCAGATGGCGCCATGTCATCCACTGATCAACAGCTCTGAGGCAACTGAAGATTTATGAGATTCCAATGTCTTTCGGGCTTTCCAGTTTAAGGAATATCTGTGTGTTATCAGCACAGTTGTAGCATGTGAGCGGAAATTCATTGATTATTTCTGGTAATGACTTAATGTAGATATTGAAAAGCATGGGTGAGATGATAGAGCCTTGGAGGACCCCCTGCTTTTGTGAAGTATAGTATGGATGAGAAAGGGGGAGACTGGATGGCACTTGTTCTGTTTCGAAGGTAGAATGTGATCCAGTCAAAGCACTTCACTCTATGCCGGCGTCTAGAGTCTTTGAATGAGAGTGTCATGGTCAGGTGTTTTGATGGCAGCTGAGAAGTGCAAGAGAAGTAGTGCAGCAACCCGTTAAGGTCTACTGTGTTTTTAAGGTAATCCCAGATGGCGATGAGGGCATATTGTGTGCCTCTTCCTGGGTGGAATCCTGTTTGGTAGTCTGAAAGTATGGAATTATCTTCACTGATTTGTGACATCTGCATGAATGCTGCTCTTTGTATCAGTTAGCCCAGGAAAGGCTCTTTTGTAATGGGTCTGTAGTTTTTGGGGCCATGTGGATCCAGGTTTGTTTTCTTTAATAATGGAAATATGTATGCCATTTTTCGGCCTTTTGTAAAGATTCCTCTAGTTAAAGAATTATTAATGATTCTTCTTGTGGTGTGACAGCAGAGGTAGTTTAAAAAATATTCGTGAAGATTTGTGGTGAACAAGGGTCAGAAGGGCAACCGGCTGACCTGCTTACTTTAACTTTAATTTGCCCTGTGATATTTGTTTGAAGGAATGCAGAGTCTGGGTTAGCCTTCTCTTGGAGGGGATGTTTATAATGGATTGGTGCTGCTGGTTTTCCTTTGTTTCAAATAGGAGTTCAACGTGTCTGCTTTGGTTGTGTAACGATTTGCCAGTTTGTCAGTGAATTCTTGAGTAATAGGAAGAGTTCCTTCTGTGCATTTAGGTTTACAAAATTCTTTGTTTGCCTATTTAGCATTTTGAATCATGTCTGAATAGTACTTTTGTAGCTTTTTTCATTGGTGACTAGTATATTCTGTTATGTTTGTGTAGGTGAAATTTGTTTTGATTGCTGTTTGTTTTGAGCCAGGTGTGTTGGAGCTTTCTAATTTGTTGGTTTACATTTCTTTGTTCTGTATGTCTCCAAGGTGCTTGTTTTCTTTTGTCCTGTTATATTGTTGTTTTTGGTATTAGGATATCAAAATCTTCTTGTAGCAACTTGTAGAGATTTTGAACACCATTTACTGTGTCTAGATCTATGCTGGATGTTAGTTGTGTTTCTAAGTATTCAAAATGTAGTTTTTTCCATGGTCAATAAGTGAATACATGTAAGGTGGTTTTTGGTGTGATGATTTGTGAAGTTTTATGTTGGAAAGTTACCAAAAGGTGGTCTGAAAATGTGACTGGAGCAATCCTTTGAAAGGTAATTAGTTCCGGAATTGCAAAAATGACATTTAGGATATGTTCAGCGATGTGTGTGATTTTGTGTATGATTTGATGTAGTTTCAGGGTGACTAGGTCAGTCATGATTTGGAGGGGGCATATTGGGTTTGTCGAATGATATGTTTAGCTCAACAAGAATGCATAGGTTGGAATGCAGTGTTATAAGGTTTGAAACTGTGTGTCCAGAAATGTGTCTGGGAATGTTACATTGCTAGGTGGTGGTCTGTAAAAGAGAAGGACGTTACAGGAGGAAGTTGGTATAGGGTTGTATCAACCCTGTATGGAAAGGTCATCAGCCTTGGTGAGATTTAAAGTTTGCTTGAATATAACAGTCCACCTCCTCCGTTACCTATATGATTTTGTGTTATAGCTTGATAGCCTAGAGGAACAGCTTCATGCAACACCGGAGCCATGTTATCTCCCGACCATGATTCAGTTATGAAGAGTAATTCAGGTTGATTGTTAATGTGTAGGTCGTAGATGTGGTGCTTGTTTTTAGAACGTTATCATGCATTTATTAGTAGGCACTTTAGAGATTGTGTTTTGGAGGTGATGTGCCTTTTTTAGAAGATTGAGCATTATCTTTTGAACTTGTAGCCGGTGTGTCATTAGTGTTGGTATTAACTGTATGAGGATACCAGTAGCAGTGTTTTTCTACGTCTTATTCCTCATCCAGCAGGCTTAGAAGGTTATGTTATGTTATGTTGTTATGTTACAGCGTTCTTTTATAGCGCACGGCTACTCGAAAAGAGTGTCCCGGCGCTTTCCACCTGCATCTCAGAATAAAAATAACACAACACAGCAAAAAAATGAGAAAAAGAACTGAAACTGAAGCAATAAGAACAGCCTAAAGATTAAAAAGCCAGGTCTTCAGGCTCTTCCTGAACTGGAACAAATTGACAGTGCTGCGCAGCGAAAGAGGAAGCGAGTTCCACAGCTGTGGGGCTTTGCAGCTGAAAGAGCGCCCTCCCGTGCGGGCCTTCCTCACCCGAGGGACCACCGCTTTGTAAAGGGATTCCGAGCGCAAGGAGTGGACTGGTCGATAGAAGGCTAGTCTCCGCCGCAGGTATCCAGCCCCTGATCCAAACAGGGCTTTGTGCATCAGAGTCAGGGATTTAAACTGGATCCGCTTCCGGACAGGCAGCCAATGTAGCGCCTGAAGCAGCCCGGAAGCTCGGGCTCGTCTACGCAGGCCAAAGATAGCCCGGGCGGCAGAGTTCTGTACCACCTGTAGGCGCTGAACTAGGTGATCAGGGAGGCCAAGGAAGAGGGCATTAGCATAATCAAGCCTCGAACCGACGAGAGCCTGCACAGTAATACGCCTGTGCTCCTCAGACAGCAGGGGCAGGAATTTACGGAGCATTTTCAAAATTCCATAACAGGTGCCAGCCAGACCCAGAATGTGTGTTCGCAGCGATAGCTGGTTGTCCAGCTTGACACCCAGGTTTTTAGCCACCAAGGAAGACTGTGCAGGAGGGCTCATGTCGGACGGCCACCAATGCTGCCACTCCGGATCGACACCGCAACCAAAAAACAGAACCTCGGACTTGCTCGAGTTGGCCCTTAGACTGTTCCGTTGGAACCAGTCAAAGACCAATGTAAGACAGTCCCGAATTCTCCCTCCATCAAACTCCTGGTCTTTCCCGCATGTGAAGAGGAGTTGCGTGTCGTCGGCGTAAGAGATGATCTGGGCCCCATATGCTTCCACCAAGGCCGCCAAAGGGGACATAAAGATGTTAAACAACGTGGGGCTCAACACAGATCCCTGTGGAACCCCAACTCCCAATGGCGGCATCTCGGCAGAGCTCTGGGAAACCCAGACCGTCTGGCGGCGGCCTTCAAGGAAGGATGTAAACCACCTGAGCGCCGTCCCCCTAAGGCCGATGTCATAAAGCCTCGCTAAGAGCGCCCTGTGGGGGACGGTGTCGAAGGCCGCCGATAGATCTAACATGACCAGCATCGCCCTCCCGCCGACATCAAGAGTCTCCCTGATGATCTCAGTGACCTCTAGCAATGCCGTTTCCGTACTAAAATTAGGACGGAAACCGGATTGAGATGGATGGAGCAGATTGTTAGCTTCCAGAAAGCGCGACAGGACACCGTGGACGTGTTTTTCCGTGATCTTCGTGAGGGCCGGAAGAAGTGAAATTGGCCTATAATTGGCCAGAACCTCGACGTCGAGACCCGGTTTCTTTAGGAGGGGGATCACCATCGCTCTCTTCCAAGAGCTGGGGACCCTCCCCTCCCTCAGCGAGGCGTTGAGGATGGGATTAACCAGCGGATTCACCACCTCCGCCATCCCAGCCAAAAATTTGGCGGGGCAGGGGTCAAGTGGCGAGCCAGATTTCAAATTGGCCAACAGCTGCCTGGACACATCGCTGGAAACAGCAGGAAAATCAGACAGCACCGCCGTCGGTGTGTGCGGAAATCCGCACCCAGCCCCGGTGACGCCGCTTCCATCCTCCGGTCCTTCCACAAAGGAGGCCTGAATCGCCTTGATCTTATTAGTGAAGAAGCCGGCCAGATCACCTGCCCACGTATCTGAAGAAACTAGAGGGGGCGATTGGGAACTAGGGGTCGTGAACTCCTTCACAATGGTGAAGATCTCCTTACAGGAGTTCGCGGAAGCCTCGATCCTCCTAGCCAAATAGTCCCTCTTAGCTCCCAGAATGTCCCGATGGTAGGCCTTCACCACCGCCTTGTAGGCGAGTTTAGCCTCCCCATCATACAAACGTCGCCAGGTATGTTGTTGGGTCTGCATGTGCAGGTGGTGGAGGATGGTTGTTGAGAGTGAGTTGGTGAGCTGTGTTGTTTTTGTAGTGTAGCCTTGTTGTGCTGTGCAATAGCCATAGAGATGCAAAGTTGTGAAGATTGGCATGTTATTTATCTTGTTTGTGTCTGCTTAGGGTGGAATGTTTAAAGGTTAAGGGTGGTGGTGGAGCAGATGGGTCATGTTTTAAGGCTCTAAATTGTACAATGGATTAGAGGCGGGTGAATGGGAGGTGTTATTTTGGTGTATGTGTGGTAGGTGTTGGCGTAGATGGAAACTTTGGGAGAAAAGATGAGTTAGGATTTGTATTATTTGTGTAGTAATAAGAGTGGGAGTGTAGGAGAGTAGGATCTGCACCTTATGTTGCCCCCACTTTTTTTCTGATGTTTACACTGGTTTCTGGCTATAGTCTGGCTGGGACCCTGCTAATCAGGGTCCCAGCCTCTCTGTTCTCTCTAAACAACTTGGAGTGCATATTAGGTGCACTAGTGATTGGATACTGTGGTACCTTATGAGCCCCTAGTATATGGTACCTTAGGTACCAAGGGCATAGGTACTTCACAGGCCTACCAGGGGCTGAAGCATGTATTATGCCACCCCTGGGAAGCAGACTAAATCTGACACCACAGGCCTGCTACTGCAGCCTGGGTGAGCTAGTGCTAGCACCCTTCACTGAGATATAGGTTCAATATATCTCCACCTGCATACACATATAAAACTATCAGCCACCCCTAAGGCAGGCCCTATCAATCCTGAGGGCAGGATGCATGGTTTCCATGTGAGGGGGTGCATCTGCCTGAGCAGGGCCCCTCTGCAGCTCTCAGAGTCTATTCTCTGGGGCTGTTTGTGGATGCCGTTAAACCATATACTCTTAAGTGCATTATAACCTTGCGGTTAATGCTAACTTTGGGATGGCTGCATCAAAACATGTTGTGTTTGGTGTCAAACGCTTTGGAACCATACCCCCACACCAGTAACTGGTGTGGCAGTATGATCCCACCCTTCTAGAGGGATAGACATGTACCTACTGTGGAAACGCGGTAGAATCCTGAAGAGCCCTGGCATCACAAAATGGATGCCACCAGTCACAGACACTGGGCGCCCTCCTGCTGATGACCGAAACTTGCAGTGGAGGAGGCCCAACAATAGGTATCCTGTCACAGGGAGGTGTGACCACCTCCCAGACAGGGTTTAGTGTATTGGGGCTGGGTGGGTGCACTCCTAGAGTGCTTTGAAGTCCTGTACTGGGGAAGCAGTAGGCTCCTCTGTGCATATGCCAGCTCAAACCGGTTCAGGGGCAACCTGCCCCCGCTCTGGTGTGAAATTGGACAAAGGGAAGTGGGTGTAACCACCCACTCCCCTGACCCTCCCATAGGAGGGGTCATAGAGCTAGTCCCTCCCTTCCTTGTATTATAAGTTAGGGAACCCTAGACGGAAGACGGAAGAATCTCCCCTGGACTCAAGGAGTGACTCCCCTGCTTGGCAGGCACCAAAACTTTGCATCAACGGTCGCAAACTTTCCCGCTCCCGCCCGAGTCCAAAGTCCCTGTAGCCCAAGAAGAGGATTTCCTGACTTCTCCAAGGCCATCGTGTGTCCCCTGCGAAGCTGAGGCAAGTGGACCCCACGAGTGACGAGGAACCGCAATCCCTGGGTACCGTGAACTATTTTCGCGTGCAACCCCTTCACGACGTTCTACAAACTTGTGCATTGGACCACGTGTGGTCCAAGCCTCCAGCAGGATTTCCACCAAAGATCAGCGGCCTACCCCGTCCCGAGTGACCGTGGGCCCCTGTTGAGTGAATCTTTGCGATCCTTGGCCGGTTGGCTTGTGGGTCCCCAGAAGACCTTTCTACAGTTCTAAAGGGCTCCCCAGGTTGCTCAAGGCCTGCCCTGACTTACCCTTGCTGGGTGAGTCCCTCAGACCTTGCTGGTCTGCAACGCTGACATTTTACACTTTCCACAAGACTTGCTGTTACCAAGGCTTGTTGGATCCAATCTGGTCACCGACACTGCAGTAAGCTGCAGACTTTGTGGGACACACCGAATCCAGCTCCTGGTTGTCATCGACACCTCCTGGACCGCGTGGCTGAAGAGTCAAGGCACCCGTGATCACCTGAAATCATCCGACGACTGTGGGCATCCAGCTTCCTTGCCCCGGGTCACTGCCAAGTGACTTTGAACACTGTCCCTTCTGCTTTCAGGTCTTCTTTCTTCTGAATCCAGCCTTGGATTCCACCGGACACTTCTTCTGTCTTCACAAGCAGCAAGTCTTCTTTGGTTCCCCTTGAGAACGACGCCGCGACCCGACACTAAAAGACAACTATGCACCCAGCTTCCCTGGGTGAAGTAATTTCAGCACTACGGTGCTCCTGTGTGTGTTGACTCTAGAACTACTTACCCTGTAAGTGACTTGCTTGCAGACTCTACCGAAGAATTCTAAAACTTAAAAATTCCAACCGCGACTTGCTCCATTGAAGTCTATTGGGATCCGCGGCTGTGTTCTTACACTGCATGCGTCTTTCGTGGGTCCTTCACTTACCTGCCTTGGGTGGATTAGTGAGGCCCCAGCGCTTCTGAAGGCCCTAGGCCTTGTCAGTTCGCATAAGAGTCGAATTGTACTGGTGCAAGGTATCCACTTTAACTAGTGAACAGCATATACTAGGCAAATTTCTCACAGGGAGTAAGAATGTGAAATAAATTGTGTGTGTGTGAGAGAGATTTTGATGTGCTGGACTGGTGTGTGTTATGTGCTGGTTCTGTGGAGTTGTAACAGGAGAAATTGATGTAGTGACTTTCTGAGAATGATGTGTATGCAAAGTACTGTTGGTGAGTGGAAGTTGAATGGTAAAGGGGTGGGGATGTGTTTTGGAAATTAGTGTTGTGGTGTGTGAGAGGGAATAGACAAGAGTTATGAGTCTTTGTGTTAGAATTGATAGCTGGAAGAGGTAATATGTGTGGTGGAATGGAGTGTAAGGAATGTTTGGTTGTGTGTTTTTGGTAAAAAGAGGAGGAGGGTGTTTTGGGATGTTCTGATGGAGGGCTGGGTATAGGTTTGGTGGTGACAGTAAGGGGTCTGTTAGGAGCAAGTAGATGGTAGACCTAGTGTTTTGTAAGAACAGGAAGTGTGTGTTTGGATGGATTAAAGTTATACATAATGTGGCTTTGGTGATGTATGAATTTGTTAGTGCTTTAGGGCAGAGTTTTGTGTGAGAATGATCAACAGATCAAAAGAAGGAAAAGCTAGTTTGCGTTTTCGTGGACCAAATTATCATGTCAAGATTATTGAGGACACTAATATTGTGAAAATAATGTTCTGTAGGTAAGCAAAGTTTTAATATATATAACTCCACATATATGTCCCTCGACAATATATATGTCTCTTCAAGGTATGCAGATGTGGAGTTAAGAATACTCAAAAGGTATACTTACCAATTAGCACTTACTTTCACAATATTTTGGTCCTTGATATTTTCTTTTTTTTTTTTTTTTTTTTCTTATTCCTCATATACCACCAGACGGGAAAGGCAATCCAAATGGGGAAGTCCCCTTCCCTCAACCCCCACTCGATAGTTTACGATTCCGATGTTAGGACCCTGGGGGGATAGGAAAAGGGGTCTAACCCTACTGGCATTTTACTGTTTGCTCTATCTACTCCAACGTTTACTCACTGAGAGGCCCATTAGTGATGTTAGAGATTGAGCCCCAACAGTGCCCAGGTAAAATCATCGGAAAAAAGAGAAAAAAACAAAAAAAAAAGGAAAAAAAAAAAAAACCTTCATCATCTGTTCCGCCAGGCCATTAGCGGTGCCCATATCTTTGCTTCACTGGAGGGATTGCATGCTATATCTGACTCATAAGTGTACATAATATGTTTCAAGCACTCTAAAAAGATCGGTGCCTTCTCGTTTTTCCACGCCCTACATATTTCTCGCCTTGCTAATAACATAATATAGAAAATAAGTTTGGAATTAATGGCACATAATTGATAATTGTTAACTAACCCAAACATGATTGTCTTTGGATTTATGGTAAATTGTACATTTAATACTGTTGCAATGAAATCACCTAGTTTAGCCCAATATTGCGCCAGAGAGGGACAATCCACAAACATATGTATGTCATCAGCGGCGAGCAATTTACACCGAGGGCACCTATGTTCTAGGTTGGTGAATCTTACAAGTTTCTTGGGCGAGATATAGACTCTATACAGGGTAAACAGATGGTTTCTTTTAAGTGCAGCTGGTTTAACTATAGTATGTAGCATTGTGAAAGAATCCTCCCACAGCTCCTTAAGGTTATCATGATTAAAATCAACCTGTTCACCCCATATTTTTAGGAGTTCAATCTCCGTAACTTCCTCTGCTCCCATCATAGCCCAATACCAAAATGCCAACTCTCTTTTCCAGGTCCCTTTTTTGTTTACCAAGTCAAAGCTTGGATTAAATGTACAGGACACCGGCGCAAGAGTAGCCCACCAACCCGATAGTTGATAATATTTGAACCTAGTGAGAGAACCCTCCGTCAAAGTAAAGAGAGAATCCCAAACAATAAGCTGTGTATCCTTTAGGAGATCTCCCCAGTGTGTAATACCGGCCAACCTCAAAGGGCGAGCTAGTTGATCTTTTAAACACTCTGGGGTCCCTGGTGAGTCCCAGATCGGGGCCTGGGGAGCATAATAGGGGATTCCCAGCTTTTTCCTGAAAAAAACCCAGTTTTTTTGGGCAGCTATCAAAATCTTCAATCTAACTTTTTTTTAAAACCTGGGATCTCCAAATTTAAACAAAAAGTAATCCTGACCCTGGGGTACACTGTGTAGCAAAGCCTGAAATAAGGAACCTAAAACAGTAGTGTCTGCCTTATCTGCCAATCGTCTGAAGTTTTTTAATTGGAACGAGTGACAGTAGATAAGTAAATCTGGAAGGGCAAGGCCCCCAACTTTTAGTTTTCTCGTCAATTTCTTCCAAGATATTCTCGGCAGTTTAGAGTTCCAGATGAATGAACCTATTTTTCCCTGCAATTTAGCTATATCTTTTGGGTCAAAAGTTAACGGAATAGAGTTAAATAAAAAAGTAATTTTCGGCAAAATAGTCATTTTTATGAGGTTCACTCTACCAAATATGTTAAGCGGAAGCCCAGACCAGCGTTGAAGGAGATGACAGATTTCCTTATAAACTCTATCAAAATTTATTTTAGTTGTCTGATTTATATGTTGAGCTAAATATATTCCCAAATATCTCATCTTAGGTTTAACAGCCGGGTATTCTTCGACCGAATTCCACTGCATAACCTCGGTTTTGTCTCTGTTTATTTTATAGCCGGATATTGCCCCAAAGTCCTCTGCCAGGGCAAAGAGTCTAGGGACGGCCTCTTCTGGGTTCGATGTAAACATTAAGAGATCGTCCGCGTAAAGAGCAAACTTCAGCTCCAAGCTCGCGATTTTAAAGGGTTTAAAAATCGGGTCAGATCTCAACTTAATAACTAAAGGCTCAATATACAAATTAAACAAAAGAGGGGAAAGGGGACATCCCTGTCTAGTACCACGAAATATGTGTACCCAATCAGTGAGACAACCATTCACTAAAATTTTGGCTTTGGGACTAGAGTATAAGGCTCGAATCGAGGCTATAAAATTCGATGGCATACCAAGTGCATCTAATGTTTTCCAGAGATAAGGCCAACTGACTTGGTCGAAAGCCTTTGCGGCATCAATGGCCACAATAGTTAGGGGCGACTTTTCAATAGTCGCTACATCAATGGCAGCAATAGCCTGGAATGTAAGTTCATTCAACTGCCTACCCGGCATAAAGCCTCTTTGATCACTGTGAACCACTGATTTAATGACCTTGGCCAATCTCGCTGCCAACACGCCCGCAAAGATTTTATAGTCAGTATTCAGCAGCGAGATTGGCCGATAGGATTCAACAATCTGAGGGTCCTTGTTGGGTTTTAATATAAGAGTCACTGTTGCTTCGGACCATGTTTGTGGCACAGCCTCGCCGGAGAGATGTATTTTATTAAATAAAATTGTAAGGATTGGCACAATTGATTCTGGATTAATTTGATATGCCTCAACTGGGAGGCCGTCCGGACCCGCTGCTTTTCCTTTTGCCATGTTCTTTAGTTGGTTGTAGACTTCACCCTCTTTAATTGATGAACTCAAGAAGACCTTATCTGCTTCTGTGAGATGTGGTAGAACTAGTTGGTTAAGCCACACTTCAGCCTTCTCCGTAGAGAAATCTCCTTGTTCCGCATACATCTTCGACATATAATTATGAACTTCTTTTAATATCTCATTGTTGTTATAAGTCAAGGTCCCTAAGTCTTGTAGAATCAAACTCCCAATTTGGTTCTTGGCTCGATCTGTTCTGGCCTTCCAGGCCAAGAAACGGCCACACTTCTCCCCATAGGAGAAATTGCTTAATCTGCTCGCATTCCATCTTTCCTTAATGGCTTTATCGAGGAGAGCCTGATATTCTGCTTTAAGGGAATTTAACTCGTGTGGTAATATGTCCACATTGGGATATTGCATTAGGGAGGCAAGTTGAAGTTGTTGTTCTTTCAACTTTATTTTTATGAGGGAGTCCGCTTCAGCTTTCCTTTTATCCCTGTTTCTCTTACCGTGAGTGTAGTCACTATTGCCCTCATAAAAGACTTAAATGCCTCCCATACAATCTGAGCACCCGCTGAGCCACAGTTGAATCTGAAAAATTCTTCCAGCTGTGTGGATAACTGTGACCTTACTTCGTCTACTTGTAATAATGATCTATCAAAAGTCCACCTTCTCATTTGTTCTTCTTTTACGAAATATACTGTTAGTTCTACTGAGGAGTGATCTGAAAGTAGAGCGGGAATGTAGGAGGAGGAGATTACTTGAGAAAGAAGCATCTGATCTATCAGGAAAAAATCAATACGGGAATGATGCCTATATCTATAACTATAAAAAGAATAGTCTCTGCCCATAGTATTTCTGATTCTCCAAATATCCAGTAAATTGAAATCTCTCATTATATTCTTAAGTTCTAGTTTTGTTTTGGGTAAAGGAGCGACAGTGGCTCTGGAAGTCCTATCCAGGTTTTTATCGAAAACCAAATTGAAGTCACCCCCCAATATTATAGGGGCATTAAAATTAAAGAGAGATGATTTCAAGTTGGCCAGATGCTCCGGACAGTCCTGATTGGGGCCATAGTAGACTGCACAAACTAAGGAAAAACTGTCTACTTTTAACTGAGCGGACAGCCATCTGCCTGACGTATCCGTGTCATGGTTCTCTATTCTGATTTTACTGTTTATCCGAATTAATATCGCTACCCCTCTTGTACTTCCGCTTTGGCGAGAACACAGGAGATCCTGAATCCAGCTTTGTTTTTCAAAGGCAATCTTACATTCTTGAGACTCCAGATGGGTCTCTTGTAAAAGGCATATATGGGCTCCCGATTTTTTCAAGAATTCACATACTCTATTGAGTTTCCTCCCATCTCTCAATCATTCCAACTGATTATTTTAATTTTATTTATGGAATTCATCATTCCAGAGGATAGATTTTTCTATACACCTGACAATATCTAAATCTGACTTATATACACAGGGAGTATTGAATAATTTACTACAACTCGTACTGCTGGCTCTATGAGGAAATATTTTATTTATTTTTTTCCCCCACCCTATCCCTCCCCTCCACCACCTCCACCTCCCACCACCCACCCTGAGGAACCCCCCCCACAACTATCTTGGCGATAAAAAAAATCGCCTATTTGAGAGGCCCCGTTCTCCGTACAGAGCCCACCATTCATAATTACGCATATTTTACTTAACCAGTGACCCAGTAAACTTATTACTATAATGTGATCTCCTATATCCACACACACACACAATTTTTTTTTTTTTTTTAATTTTATGCTTATCCTTTCTTTTTCTTTTTCTTTGCACATATTCTGCATGTGTCGTGGATTAATATTTTATGATATATCGCTGTTGTCACAGTTAGGGTGTATTGATATTTTCAACATGATATTATGTCCACATGATATTTCTGTTTCTGATTTTCTGTCAGTGATCCTTGTGTGGCTACCTCATATCATTATTGCAGGAGACTAGAGACATCACAAGTCACCTGTAGCAAGGAATCCAGAGATGGGCATTCATACAGAGATTGCAGGCTCCCATGTATTATAACCATATAAGATTTTATAGTATATGTCTCTAAATCATTTTCTGCACAGTATTTGATGAAGCCATCAAGGGAACATTGTAATCCTATGCCTGATCTATCTAAAAGTACTGTGTCAACTGCATATTGCAGAATAGATCTGTAGACAAGATCTGCTATATTAATGTCCAAATCCATGCAAGCGGCATAGAGAATAAATGACACTGTAGAGCGCACATGTCTCTGTTTTAGACCCCAGCTTGTTGACATGTGGTTAGTCAATATGGAGTTGTCACCCATCTTACATGAAGCCACAAATTGTATTCAATAACCCTTAACCCCTTCGCTGCTAGGCGTCCCCCCCCCCCCCCGTTCTAAGCATTTCTTTGTCTATTTGGGGTAGTTCGTGGTTAGGCCCCTGTAACGTTTTGACCACATAAGGTATCCATGCCAAATTGGCATCCTTTTTTCTCAACATCATGGGGATTCTAAATACAGCTACAGTTTGGGTTTTTTGGGGAAAAATTAGAAAAAAGGGCTACAGATGAAAGCGTATGTTTTTCTCCCTCAAATGGTATCAAAAAAGGGGTTGTGGTGCTGAAATCACCATCTTCTCAGCTTTACGGGACATTCAGACTTTTGTCAGAAAACCAAACTTTTTTTACACACTTTTGGCATTTTTCTGGGACATAGCCTATTTTTGCTATTTTATGTGCTTTTAACCTCTTTCCAGTTAATGGTAAAAATGGGTATACAAACAATAATGGATCCAGGAAAGCTATACATTTTAAAAAGGCAGACAAAATCCTGAATTTAGCAAGGGGTCATTTGTGTAGATCCTTCAAGGTTTCTTTATAGAAACAAACAGTTAAATATAGCAAAAATTGAAAATTAGTTGAAGAAAACAGCCATTTGTACCAATGTTTTCACCTGTAACTTCTTTTAATTGTGACAGCGGTTTGAAAACAATATACCGTTACATCCACTAGACCTTTCTGGTTGTGGGGATATATAGGACTTGTAGGTTCACCAAGAACCCGACGAACCCAGAGCCAATAACTGAGCAGCGCCTTGCAATGTTTTTTCATTATGTTCCCGGTATATATCAATTAATTTGGGAAAATATATACATGGAAAAATCGGTATGAAAGATACCTATGTATTTCTGAAATTGGACCAAGATATGGAGTTTAGAAACAGTAGATATTGGCACATTTCCAAAATTTTGAGTACCCATACTAGCATGAGACTTATAGGACATTTTTCAAAATGATTATTTTTTACACATTGACTTTCATTTGGAAGGCAGAAATGCATTGAAAGTCAATAGGTAATAACAGTTGCTCTACAATCCTGTGTTACTCCAAGTCTCCCAATAAAAATGGTACCTCACTTGTGTGGATAGGCTAGTGCCTGCGACAGGAAACGGTCCAAAAACGCAACGTGGACACACTTTATTTTTACAATGAAAACTGACCTTTTTTTTGCAAAGTGTCTAGCTGTAGATTTTGAACCCCAGCTCTGCCGGCACCTAGGGAAACCAATCAAACCTAAACATTTTTGAAAACTAGACACCCAGGGGAATCCAGGATGGGGTGACTTGTGTGGCTCTCACCAGGTTATGTTACCCAGAATCCCTTGCAAACCTCAAGAATTGTCAAATAAAACACATTTTCCTCACATTTCTGTGGTGGAAAGTTCTGGAATCTGCGTGGATCCACAAAATTCCCCAAAGTCTTCCAAGAAATGTGTGAGTAGGCCTTGTGCCCACGACAGGAAACAGCCCAAAATGCAACGTGAAAACACCACATTTTCACAGTGAAAATTGACCCTTTTTTTGCAAAGTGCCTGGGTGTAGAATTTGAACCCTAGCTCTTCCGGCACCTAGGGAAACCTAGCAAACCTATACATTTTTTAAAACTAGATACCCAGGGGATTCCAGGAGGGGGTAACGTCACTGGTTCTCACCAGGTTCTTTTACCCAGAATCCCTTGCAAACCTCACAATTTGACCCAAAAAACAAATTTTCCTCATATTTCTGTGGGGAAATGTTCTGGAATCTGCGTAGATCCACAAACTCCCACCCACCCCGCATTCCTCAACGTCTTCCGAGAAAAATGGTACCTCACTTGTGTTGGTAGGCCTAGTGCACGCAACAGGACACGGCCCAAAACGCAACGTGGAAAACTGACCCTTTTTTTGCAAAGTGCCTAGCGGTAGAATTTGAACTCTAGCTCTGCCGGCACCTGGGCAAACCTATACATTTTTTAAAACTACACACCATGAGGAATCCAGTATGGGGTGACTTGACTGGCTCTCACCAGGTTCTGTTACCCAGAATCACTTGTAAACCTCAACATTTGTAAAAAAAAAAAAAGAAAGTTCTGGAATCTGCGTGGATCCACAAATATCCACAAATATCCATGCACCCTGCGTTTCCCAAAGTCTTTCGAGAAAAATGGTACCTCACTTGTGTGGATAGGCCTAGTGCCCGCGACAGGAAACGACCCAAAACACAACATGGACACACCACATTTTCACAGTGACAACTGACCCATTTTTTCCAAAGTGCCTAGCTGTAGATTCTGAACCCTAGCTCTGCCGGCACCTAGGGAAAACTAGCAAACCTATACATTTTTGAAAATTAGACACCCAGGGGAATCCAGGATGGGGTGACTTGACTGGCTCTCACCAGGTTCTGTTACCCAGAATCACTTGTAAACCTCAAAATTTGTAAAAAAAAAAAAAAACATTTTCCTCATATTTCTGTGGTGGAAAGTTCTGGAATCTTTGTGGATCTACAAAATTCCACCCACCCCGCATTCCCCAAAGTCTTCAGAGAAAAATGGTACCTCACTTGTGTGGGTAGGCCTAGTGACCGTGAAAGGAAACTGCCCAAAACGCAACGCGGACACACTACATTTTCACAGTGAAAACTGACAATTTTTTGCAAATTGCCTAGCTGTAGATTTTGAACCCTAGCTCTGCCGGCACCAAGGGAAACCTAGCAAACCTATAAAGTTTTGAAACGTATGGCGTGCATGGATACCCCAACGTTTTCTTACACAGAATCCCCTGCAAACCTCAAACTTAGCTGAAAAATCACTTTTTCCACACATTTTTGTGTGGGAAAGTTGTGGCATCACTGGGCTGACTCGAATTTCCTACCACCCAGCATTCCCCCAGGTCTCCCGATAAAAATGGTGCCTCACTGGTGTGGGAGGCCCAAGTACCTGCGACAGGCAAGGGCCCAAAACGTATTGATGCAACATCAAAATTGCCTATCACAAAACAACTTGGTTTTTGCAAGGGGGTCACCTGGGTTTTTGGCCCCATGCTTGGCGGCCAGCTATGGAAACCTACCAAACCCACACATTTCTAAAAACTAAACACCCAGGGGGTTATAGGGAGATATGGCTTGCGTGGATCCCCCAACTTTTTCTTAACCAGAATCTTCTGCAAACCTCAAATTTAGCGGAAATAATCACTTTTTCCACACATTTTTGGGTGGAAAAGTTGTGGCATCACTGGGCTGACACAAATTTCCTGCCAACCAGCATTCCCCCAGGTCTCCCGATAAAAATGGTGCCTCACTCGTGTGGGAGGCTCAAGTACCCGCGACAGGCAAGGGCCCAAAACGTATTGAGGCGACATCAAAATTGCCTATCACAAAACGACCTGGTTTTGCAAGGGGGTCACCTGGATTTTTGGCCCCATGCTCGGCGGCCATCTAGGAAAACCTACCAGACCCACACATTTCTGACAACTAGACACCCGGGGGATTATAGGGAGGTATTGCTTACGTGGATCCCCCAACATTTTCTTACCCAGAATCCCCTGCAAACCTCAAATTTAGCTGAGAAAAACACTTTTCCCATACATTTTTGTATGGGAAAGTTGTGGCATCACTGGGATGACAGAAATTTCCTACCACCCGGCGTTCCCCCAGGACTCCCGATTAAAATGGTGCCTCACTCGTGTGGTAGGCTCAAGTACCTGTGACAGGCAAGGGCCCAAAACGTATTGAGGCAACATCGAAATTGCCTATGACAAAACGACCTGGTTTGGCAAGGTTTTTGACCCCTTGCTGACCTCCACCCACAGCTCAGGCACTGCGTGGGGTAACAACGGAGAGAGCGGGTCCTCGGATACCTGAGTTGTTTCCAGGCGAGGTGAGGCCCATTCCTCGTATCTCACGGGTGCACTCATACCCTGTGGATACAGAGGATACACACTTGGTATGTGAGGTTGTATTGATTCTAATCCTCATTGACACAATTTTAGAACCTTCTGTGATTCATTTGTTGTTTAATTATTTTGCACGTATTACACATCGAATATATATGCAGTTGCAAAATTAAAAAGTAGGTCCTGATGAAAGCCAGGGACCAATATTCCCTAAGGCTGAAACATGTTGACCATATCCGGAGGCAGTGATGTATGAAACTGCCTTTATGCACTGTTTTTAACCTAGGATTATAACAGATACCCTAATAAAGATATGTTTCTGCTATAAATCCTTTTTAAATTTCACTTTCACTTCTTGCACTGCACTCAATATTCCCACTTTACACCATTTGAAAGGACCACCTCTATAGGGTCCGTGTATACCTGATAGGTTTTTCTTGGTCTCTTCTTTAGACCCCCTTCATGATATAGTCCACGGCTGACCCCTCTATGATTAAGAGGGTAAGTGGTTGGAAGGATGGAAACCCAGATGATAAGTCTGATCAAGGTTACGTGTTTGATAGGAGTCCAACCACTCATAAGGGTCCTTTCTTACTTTGCAACTCTCTTTATGTAGATAGTAGTTCATAATCACTGTAGTTAGACTTTTTGTAGACTGGTAAGAATTGAGTAGACCCCCGGGTTTTTCTGGTTAGTACATATGTTGAGTTTGGGGACTGAACCCGAGGTAGGTCTTTAATTCCCTAAGACCCCATTTTTTCTTCATCAGTTATTATTGAAGATAAGTTCACACTTATTCATAAAGCTAGCAGACCTGAGAAATCCTGTGTCTCATCCAGGCAAACAGCACTATTAAATGTGGACACCAACAATTTTACTAAGTTTTTTGGTTGACAGACTCTCACCCCATCCACCCTTTATGAATAATCCTGATCCGTTGGAATTTATTCTTAACAGGCATGCACTGGATAATATCAGACGGTCTACACCTTATAGAGAAATCAAACTGTTGGAAAATACCTATGGTACTTCTATCTTTTGATGTGGAAAAAGCATTTAACAGAGTTAACTGGTCATTCTACAGTCGAACGCTAAACGCCTTAGTCCAAACACAAAAATCTGGATAGACGCAAATTACAATAAGACAGCTGCTAAAAGATTAGTCAATGGGGCGAATTCTCAGGCTTCCCCACTGTACAGCGAGCTGCGACAGGTCTGCCCTCTTTGCCTCTCCTCTCTGTGCTAGTAGTGGAACTTCTGTTTGCCAGAAGTAGGGTATGCATGTTCACAAGGTATGTTGTTTGGAGGTTAGTTCCATAAGGTCCTGCTGCTTGCAGACACATATCACCTTCTCTGGCTTCAAAGTGAATATAGAGAAGTCAGAATTATTAAGAGTTGGCTTGTCTCATGAAACAAATACTCTGATCTCTGGAATCTTGCATTTCCGATGGTCTTAGAAGTAGATCAAGTACTTAGAGGTTTACATCATTCTCACAGTGCGGATTAGATGCTGCAAACTATCATAGACTTTTATCACAGTCAGAAACAACCTTTGCCGATGGCAGCCTCTCTTCTTACCTTGATTAGGCGGAGTTGCTGCTGTCAAAATGAATGTGCTGCCTAGGCTGCCTTACCTTTTGAAAGTTCTTTCAATTTCAATTCCCTGGAAGGATATGAAGAATCCCCAAGCAGAGATCAGCTCTTTCATCTACGTGAGAAGATGGCCACGAGTAGCTAGATCTGTCCTAAGGGTGGGGAGGAGGTTTGAAAGAGTAGGTCTACCTGACTGCGATTGCTAATAACTAGCAGGTCAGCATCAGATTTTATTTGAATGGTCACTCTATGAGACACAGAAGCACTGGATACAGATCAAGGTGGACATTCTGCAATGTGCTCCGTGGAATGCAGCTTTGTCACTTAGATCCGCCAGACCGTCTTGGCAATCCTTCACTCTGCATTAGAGATCTGAAACAGTGTGACAAACAATCAGAGGATTACACTCCCCTCTCTTTCTTTACCCCGTTCATAATCACCCCGGAATACACACTGGTAATCAACAGTGAAGTATTCCATCAGTGGCAGCTGTAGGATCTTGACGAGCATGTTTCAGTGGGTGGGATTATGTCATTTAAAATTTGTGAAAAGGAGTATCCCCTAGAAAAGTCAGAGCGCATGCACTGTTATCAAACACGCCACTGGGTCAAGGCAGCCTTTAGGGACCTTACCCCCTAGGAAAAGCTTTTGTTCACTGATACCATAAAGAAAGGTTTGAAATCCAATATAAATGCAATAGTTACAAACTCTGCTCCAAACATTAAATGAGCTTATAGGAAAAGGTGGCAACATGTCCTGGTTAAATATATTCTTCTTTGATGATGGCAGAAAATATGGGATGATATCCACCCCTTTCAACTTCAGCCACATGTTTCTGGAGGCAATTCTTAATTTAAGCTAATGGGTGCAGGTGTGACCCATCAGTACACATTTTTGGGGGCCAACACTTATTTTTCTTCAACAGACCTTGATCTGGGGAAAGAGAAAGAAAAACACAAAAGGGAAAGGAAGGAGAAATAATGGTAAAGGGAGAAATCAGTGCTGAAATCATGTATCTACGCTTCATTTGGCGCCATCTGCGAGATGAAGGTGAACTACCAATCATCTGCAAGCAAAAGGGCAGGCATGTGTGGATATCTGATGCAGAACCATTTTGCTGAAGTGAGAAAGAATGGAGTTTTCATTTATACCATTGCAAATTTGCTAAAAACCACCTTTTCCCAGCTCTGCTAAATTCACAGATTTACCCACGCTCAATTGCCTGATTAGCATCGTTATATCGTACTTTCTTCTTGGTGCATCCCTAATCCTGTCTCAATTTCCTCCTTATCGGTTGATGCACAATAACACTTTTTTAGCATATCCAGAGATATTGCATCTGTTCAGGGTTCTTGCTTGAACCTTCCTATGTGCAGGTTTCGTTCTCCATGATATGCTCTTTATACATCTCTGCCTAGAGCCTGCGTGCAGCTCTACCTTCGAGGCTGCTGTCTGGTCGAGGATGGAGTTCAGAAACTTCCCGTTCATGTCAATGTGAACCTAATCAATTCTGAAGCTGCTCTCATGTGGTTTTCAGCATGAGAGAATCATCAGGATTGGATGGAGCAGGTTAACCCATTGCTCCTTTTGAGACTGGGAGCCAGTGTCTGCAATCCCCCTACTGTTTGACCCAGCTGCATTGGTTCGATCTGAAGTGCGCACGTAGGGCTCGCCGTCGTACATGCCATCCCTGCTGCTTCCAATCAATCAGCAGGAATCACCCCCACCTCCGCCCTCACACTCACCAGTGGCACGCACATCATAATTAAATGGTATTGGCCATTTTATTAATTTACGCTGTTTACTGCAGTTCTCGCAGCAAGCGAGGCAATGCTTCGCCACCCTGCCGCTGTGAATTTGTCCCAATGCAATTTGCCAACGTTGTCTTTTTTCCCTTCCCTGCAGCAATTACCTCCTCAAACGTCTTCCTCATCCAGTCCTTTCAGTATGAGCAGTCCTCTGCTCCCACAGATTTTGATTATCTAAGCCAGCCAACAACATACCCCCAATATGTCCACCCCTATCCCAGCATGCAGTATAACAGGGAACCTCACCTGACCACATCCTGTGTTTTTTGTTCTGTGAAGCATTGCATCTAAACCGACAATCAGTTAGGTCATTCCTACATCAACAGACATGGGGGAATGGGGTCCCCAGATCTTGCTATCCTGGCCCGGAGGATTTGCAGCTGGGCAGAGCAGAATCTCCTGGCTCTGTTTGCAGTGTATCTTCCGTGGAAGGAGAATGGGCTTGCGGATCAGTTAAGCAGTCATTTCCAATCCTCAATCTCCCTCTGTCTGTCTCTCCACATTTTTCACCAGATCAAAGTTCAGTATGGGGTTGGGTCTGTTCATCACAGAGGCCAGCACTCTTCTCCCCTCCTTTTGTTCCCTGATTCCTTCTCATAAGGCATGGGCAATAGATGCGCTATCCTTCCCTTCCAGTTGATCTCCAAGGTGGTGAGGAAGATTCAGTCGGATCATGAAGAGGTTCTTGTGGTGGCTCCAGGTTAGACAAGGAGGTCTTGGTATCCCCTACTTATTCAGTTGTCAGTGTCTCCCCAGTCGCAGTTTCCATATTTCCCCTCTCCACTGAGGTCTCCCAGCCTGTCACTAGAGTCTGCTCGGAGGCTGATACTGGTGGTCTGGCATGTGAGATACTGAGGTTGATTTCCCAGGGTTGTTGTGTGGTAGTGGCTGAAACTATTCAGCAGTCACAGTGTCCATCTACATTGAAAACCTATGGGCAGAACTTTGAGAAGTGGTGCATATGTAAGTCTTTGTCTCTTTTTTGTCGATCCCATTTGCATCCTGAATTTTATGTGAGATGGGTTTTTTAGGGGCTGGCAGCTACCACCTTTCACAGCCAGTGGTCACCGATCTAGACAATTAGAGGCCCAGAGGTTTTGGTTTTTTCTGGCTTTGCACCTTTTGAGAAGTTTCCTTCTCATTTTACGGTCCAGCCCTTCTTTCCTGTCTAAGGTCCCTATGTCTTTTCATTGTTCAGAGGAAATTGTCCTTCCAGTTTTATTCCAGAATATTTCCTCAGAAGAACAGGCCAGGTTTCATACTTTGGATGTGCATCAGTCTTTGTCAATATACTTGTCGAGGATGGAGTCTTTCCATAAGGTTGATTCAGTGTTTATTACTTTCGGCCTGTCTACTAAGGGTCTTTGTTCCTCTTCTGCTACCTTATCCAGGTGGGTTAATTTGGCAATCACAGGTGCCTATAACTCAATTGACCAGATGTTGTCCTCCTATGTACAAGACAGATCTACAAGGGGTATGTATGCCTCTTAGACAGCTTTCAAGGGAGCATCTCTCCATGATGTTTGCACTACTACTTGGGTGTATCCTCATACCTTTGTCTTACTATCGCTTGCAGGTTGGGGGCTCATCGTCCAACTCTTTTACTGATCATGACATATCTGTAATTCATGTTGTATAAATTTCTCCCGACAATTTTTGATTTAATAAATACCTGGTGTTGCATTCTGTTTGCTGGTTGATGTTTCTTTTTTTCTGTGTCTTGAACCGAAATATGTCTGCCTGGGTATTGGCTCATACCTTAAGGACTGGATCAGGAAGACGTATGAGCAGATAATACCCTGTTATTTACCTGTAAGCTTCATTACTCCGAGTACAGGTCTTCCTCATCTCAGTCTTGAATCCCTCCCTCCCGCTCCCATCCTGTATTTTCCTTCAGGTTAGCTTGGATAAGTTCAGGATGTGGTCAGGTAAGGCTTCCTGTTATATGGCATGCTGGGATAGAGGTGGCCATGTTGGGGTTATGTTTTTGGCTGGCTCAGGTAATTAATATCTGTGTCAGCTGAGAACTGCTCATACTATAAGGACTTAGACAAGGAAGACCTGTACTCGGAGTAATGAATTTTACTGGTGAGTAACCGGGCATGTGCAGAAAGCGAGGGGGTTTTCATGTTTTAAATTCCTACTGAGCTCAAAACAAAGACAGAATTTAAGGGGCCATAAGCTCTCCTGTTGTTTCATAATGATCCTGGCTGGGAGCTATATGTGCCTCACACAAAGGTGCCATTACAATGGAGGGAAACAAAGGCACACAGGTTGTTATCATTTTACAAGTACAGAAAAGAAACTATGATTTGAAGGCGAGATTTTTACTTTGCCTAATTGCTTTATATAAGAGATATGCATGCATTGTTAGACTGTCAGATGTATTGCTTTGCCCAAATATTTACACACATAAAAATCTAAATAAAATAATGTTTTTAATTTAGTCCTTTTATAGTGCTATTTATCCCTGAACGTAGGGTGCCTGAGTACTTTACATCACAGGCACATATTTTAAATTGACAATAAATCATACAAGTGTGTAAATCAATGTACAGGATGTGTTACATAAGATGGTGAGGATTACAAGGTGTTGGAGTCACATATCGTCCTTCATAGATCCCTGTGCTATATATTAAAGGGTTTCAATTTATGACCTGCAAGTAACAAAATTATATCTATGTGAAAAATCAGTAACCCTTAACTATTTACATAAAATAAAAATCTGTCATCTGCGTGTAACAAGATGTACATTGCAGGAAACACATTAACACTCTATGCTACTTTGAGTCAAACCTGTTACTAGACAAAACACATATCTTACCATTTTATTGTTTCCTACGATATACTGGACACAAAAAGACATCTTCAGCATGTGCCTTAACCCGATAAGATATTTTAAAATGCAGCCTTTGCAACCAATTAAACCAGAACAGAAATACTGTCAGGTTTCTCCTTTCTGCCAATTTGTTTGTGCCAGATTTTTTAAAAACAGATGTATAAGTTGACTTTTAGACCACTTTCCATGACTCTGTCCCTCGTGACTCCACGCCCTTTTCATTGCCACACCTTGACTCCCAAATTATGGGTTCCCAGAGTAAACTTTTTGCAATTTCAGCACTTCTGCAAGGATTAAACACAGGGCAGTAGCAAAGCTGGAAAACCGTTTCATGCCTGCCTCATGTGGGGTGAGACACCCCCATGATTAATTTTTTGTTCAGGTCTTCGTCGGACAGTGAAAGTTGAATTGAACAAATTACGGTTGAGGCAGACTGGGTAGTGATGGGTGAGCCACTACATTAACAAGGAGAGCTGTTCCAAGGGTCTGACTTCTCTCTTGGAGCCCTACATGAGCAGAGCCTTGACAATACTTGCCATATAAATAAAACATGCAACAATCATCATTTCAAAATATTATGCAGTTGTTTCAAAATGTTAAAAAAGGTGTATTTTTGTAAAGGAGAGGTTTTTCACCTTGGTACTTCAGATTACATCACTGCATTTCTTTAAAGTGATAGACCAAGATTTTTATCTTCGGGAAAAAAGTAAAGAAATGTAACTGGTTTTTAGATACAAGGGAGGTGGTGCATGTCGACCAATATAAATATTTGGCTTAACCTTCAAGAGAAACTTGAACAGGGGTATACACTGGGATGGCATCAAGCAGAAGGCCTTATTGCAGTCCAGCTGTCTACCAGGCTTTAATTTTAGATTTGGGGGGTTTCTCATATTCCACTACTAAGGGCTTACAAAGGGAAGATACCCCCGCTGGGTTTATACTAACCCTGGGCGTAGTTCGCGTAGTCGCGCTTCGCGAAGCTTCGCGAAGATGTCATTGCACTACGCGACCTTCGCGAAGCTTCGCGAGCTTGCGTAGTTGCTTGTGGCAACCTGTTCGCGATGGCTTTTTCTTGTTCGCGAGCGCGGTAAGCATGTTCGGGGAACTGTTTGCATGCTCGGGGGATATATCTCGCGATCTTACCCATGCGGTCGCCAATGGGCGCGGCCATCTTGTTTTTCTATAGTCCCGCCCGCTCGCGATGCCTTATTTCCTGTTCCGGGTCGCGGATAGCGTGTTCGCGATGTGCATTGACGTGTTCGGGAGCGCATTTTACTTGTTCGCGATAAATAGTACATGTTCGCGAGAAATATCGCGCGAACTTACCCACGCGGTCGCGAATGGGCGCGGCCATCTTGTTTTTCACTCTATGCCATGTTTCTGGGCCTACTTTTGTATCCTCCCTTTATCATAGCAATCCTTTGTCTTTAAAGCCTTTTTCCTGACTTTTTTTAGTTATTATCTATCTCTCTGTTTGCCTCAGTTTATATTTTGCATTTTATTTCTACTTTTACAGTGTTTTTGTTACTTTTATAAAGTTCTTTCTATCTTCTTCCCCCTAACTTTTTTTCCCCTTCGGACTTTTCTTTTCCGCCTCCCACCCACCCCAGAACCATAGCCAAGGGCACACCAAGTCCCAAGGGCAAGGGACCTGCAGGCGCAGAGAAGCGCCGCCTGCCTTGCGGCATAATGCGTCCTGCAGGGGTGCAGGCCCGGCAACTGTTTGGGGAGGAGGAGGTGGCGGCTCTTGTTTTCTTCATCCAGCGCCTCCTCCCCTTGACCTTGGCAGCAGGCGGCAGGCCCGGCTCCGGGTACGCTACCCAGGAGCGGCCCCGTCGGTGGGCGAAGGTGCGCCAGGCCGTGTTCCGGTGCACTGGGATCCGGCGCACCCACAACCAGCTAGCTCACCGGTGGTCCGACATCCTGGACCGGGAGCAGGCCCTGTTGGACCTGCTAGGTGTCGAGGTCATCGGGCTTGGTGAGTAACTGATTGTGTATATTAAATTAGATGAACAACAAGATTACTGCTGCGTGCCAAGCGTTGCTGGTAAATTATGTTCCAAAAAGCAAAATGTTCTTTGATTTAAGGACCCAGGTGCACGGTGGTACTCTTACTTGTTTGCAACGTAGTTTGCGCTAGCTTGTGCTGATGCTGATTATGTAAGAGTTTACTTTACAGAACTGAAGTTAGGTAATGCGATTTGCTAGAGAGACTCTAGTCCTTCCATTGTCCTACTGTGAAATAGTGGTGGATGGATATTGGATACTAGGTTTAGTTTGTTAGTAGTAGTTAATAATTGTTTTATGTCACTGAGTGCTGCTTACCCCAGTCCTCCGTCGAACCTTTTGTACTTTGTTTAGTGAGTGGTAGGCTTAGCATGGTCAGTCAGTAGCAGAACTAGATCAGCATTATGCAACCAACCCACAATTTGTTGTATGTATGCACTAATGTATGCAACTATGCATGTGTCCTCCATCTCATCTATGCATTTGATGGCTGAAAAAAATTGAAGTGCAGACTTAGTGAACAATTGGCCCGTCTGGAATAGGTGGTGTAGGTCAGGTGGTACTTACTAGGCTTTGTTAGTATTTGGAATCAGAATGATCAAGGAACACTGGAGTGTTCATAAATAAGTAGACGATCCGTAAATGAACTAGGAAGCAACCAGTAGTCGATCCATCTGATTAGATAGGTCAATTTTATTGCACTTGTTGTTTCCTAAAATGTTCTTTGACTTATTGTTTTTCCAAATGATTTATTATTTTTCTCACAGCACTCCTTAATGTTGGTCTCTTTCTTTATTATATTTTACATGATCATCAGCACCACCCAGGGGCAAGAAGACGGGGTCGGAGTCGGCGGGGGAACCCCAGGACCTCTCCTCTACTGAGGCTCCTGCAGCTGGCCCCAGTAAGTCCTCCATTGGTTAGATTGACATTTATATTTCCCTAAATGTTATGTTACTGCATCTTTTTTTCCCAAACTCTAAATTATGGTTCCACTTTCTGAATCTCTTTTTTACAAAAGCTTACTTCTTTGACCTTGACTATCTGTTTACTAATTCTGTTTATCCCTGCCTCGAAGTTGCTTCTAACTCCCTCTGCTATGACTCTCTGTGCTACTAATACTACTACTACTATTACTATTATTACTCTGTGTGTAGCGAAGCTTGCACAGTTGCCCACTCTTTAATAGAAGGTTTTCATTGCAACAATAAAACTCTGATTGACCAATAGCTCTAGCCACTGGGTCCTGTCCTTTGGGTTGTCCTCTTCAAGTCTTCTCAATGTTGAGGCTTTGACAATTACCACAAACAAAATGCCCAACCAGATATTTGACTAGTATTTTTGATCGGATAGTACATGATACTACTATTGTCTAGGATTCTGCAGAGCCACATACAGAACTATGCACAACAAAATAGGATGGTGCTGATAGGAGGTTGGATCTTACGGATCACACCTCAGTCCGAAGAACCCAGGATCCCCTAACAGACTAGCTATAGTGTCTCACATTAGGGTCCCACTCCCGACCCCCCCACGAAGACGATACACAATGTTGATGATGACTGAGACAGAGACAACCCAGAACATAATAACAAACACCATTTTGCTCACACACTTGTGTAAGTCCACTCCACCACACCAAATACCACAGAGTCTATGTGTAAGTTCAAAAGGTTTATTTGAAACAAGTATCAAACTCTGTACATCGTTAATATGAAATTTAATTTACGACAGCCATAGTCAATAAGCCAGCAAAAAGCCTAACATTAAAACAGTAGACATTTACAAGTGCATGATTGACAACAAGAACAAGAGCCAAGATCTTTATAATTCTGGAAGATCCCTCACCGTAGAACGTAGAAATACTGGTTACATCATCTTGCATCCAATATGCTCTGTAAATCTCTGGTTTGTAGAAGGGAATCTTCCGCCTATGATATATGAGAAAAACGCTGCGAGTTAGCCGTTAGATAGTATACTGGTGAATGATGCTAGCATTTTGCAGTCATGCCAAAAAGTGTAACATGTATGTGTGATGGCTAAGCAATATAAACTAAACAAAGTCAATATGTTGTTTTTTTTTCGACCTCTTCACTTGTACGCAACAGTCAAGCGGCCTTAAAGGCATCTACTGCACATGTCAATAAGCTGGCAGGTATAATATGCTCCAAAAGAGTAGTAGTCGACATGATGAATCTAAAAGGGTTACTCATGGCTCAGGCTAACTTTCAAAAGAGTAGAGTAGGACTAGATGACCCTAGGAAGTGGAACCATATCCTACTAGTGTCTGTCTACTGACTGTACTTACTGTCTAGTGCTGATGTATGTTGCATCGCATTAACTTTTTTTTCAATGTTCCAAGTGAACACTTAAAATAGGGGGAGGTTTACAGGCATCTAAAAAATTTGTGATGCTTTTTTCTAGGCACACTACCATCCACCAGTGCCGTCGGGGCCAGCGATGCGGCCATTCCGGAGGGGGCAGGCGAACTGGCGGCACCTGCAGGAGACACAGGGCCCAGGGGGGATCCAGCAGCAGTGGCCGGCGGCGGTAAGTTATATTCATTACTTCTTGACATTACAGCTAGATGGAACTGTGTTCACTATTTCACTGTACTGTGCGACTTTATACAACGGTTGAAGAAGACACCCTTTACGTAGCATTACCAGCGTCAGTAGAGTAACCAATGGCCTCTTCTATTTGACTCCAAAATCAGCTGTGAATGTTTTATGGAGAAGACAAACTCAGATCAGATGACCTTCATGGATGTGTTGAACATAGAGGGAAAGCACTAAGGGTGGAAGGACGGGCGAGATAAACAATATGACTGACCGGCAGAGAAGGATATGTTGTTGGAAGCATGTATAGGAGTCTGATAGTAATAAGATCAGATGCATGGGTTGTTGAAGGATGGGTGGAAGGTGAAAGAATGCCTGCCTGGGTGGGCGACACAGTATGGGTGGATAGTACTAGATAGCAAGAATCAGTGGTGTTTTTGGTTCAAACTCAAAGCCAAGGCAAGGAAGGAAGGAGCAGAAGCATGGGTGTTTGTTGGTGAAACCAACTAAGGTTTGTTAAGAGATATATACAAAAGGATAGACGTTTACTTTAATGGATGTATGCCTGGATGTACTATCACCAAGAGACAGTATAGGTGGAAAGTGTCACTGGAGATTCTTACTTTGAAGAAAATGTAACAGAAACTGCGCGACAGTAGCAAAGCCTAGAGGAATCAAGGTAGTATTATGAGCATACAGTACACTTGCAGTAGTTTGCAAGCACGTCATATATTATCAAGCGGAAACCCCTTCCTCCCACTCTGGGGACCACTCCCTACCTATTATTATTAATGTATTTTCGATTGGGGCAGCCAGCCTGCAAAGGGTGGCCTATCTGTTGTTTAATGTTTATGTATATTGGTTACACAATCAATGAAAGCAAAGTACCCTCTGCAGTAGCGGTTGGTGGTGGGATTGTTGGCGGGCGGTGACATGGGGAGGGGACGGGTGGGTGGCACTGGCGAGTAAACTGTGTATTACTGTTACGGCCAAATACAGGTAATCAACATAAAAATAAATAAAACTATTTTCAAGGTGCGCACTGCACCGCCGAATGCGATGCAGTGTGTGCTACTGTGTGCAGCAATGTTTTTTTTTAAATGTATTCTTTAATTACCTGTGAATGTCCTTAATCCATCGTTTACTATCCCTACCCTGCACCTTCCCACATCACCGACCGGCAGCACTCCCACCACCGACCGCTACCGACCTGATGTCGTATATCGTATTAGCACTAGCAGCATCTATAATATGAATATAAGCAATGATCGTTGGATCCGATAAATAATCAGCCTTTTTGTAGTACCCATGGCAGGGTGTAAGTGAAATTGTGCATGCCATTTGCCCTCATGTAACAGAGTATGACCAGTGCCAACGGCCGTAAGCCGTCAGACAAAAAGATGAGCTTCCCCACCTGCAGACAGTAGTAGTAAATAAAACTAACGTGAGTCTGCATCATGTGGCTCATATCTGTTTCTCTTGGGTGCAAGCTTAGCTGATGGACCTGGCATGCCGCCTACAACAAGGTTATGTAATTGGGCTAAACTACAGATAAGAACAGCACGACTGGTGTACCGGAGTAAATACATAGTACGATTATATTTATAAATAATGTCTGAAACGGTCACAAATGTTAGAGTCCAAGGAAGTAGGATTAGAGATACTTACCCCAGCACCAAATCCCAAATGTTATGAACTGTGCTTGCTAGTGATACTGTGACACTATGTGTTGAATGATTTTAGTGTTCCTGTTTTGCTAAGAGTATTGGCTCCAACTTGTTCTTTTTCTTTCTTGATATAGATAATACTCCTTCCACTAAACCATCAAGGAAGGAGTTGGCCGCTAGGGCCCGGCGCCGGAAACTGGAGGCCATCTGCGAGCATTATCGCCGGCTGGTGGCTCAGGAGGAGGAGGAGGAGGAGGCGGCTGCAGCTGCAGCCACCTCCAATGCCCCGGGCCCCAGTCAGGCCCGGCCTCCACTTTCACGGCGCCGTGGTCCGGCATTCGCCCGCCGCCGCGCCTCTATTTCCAGCACTGCTGCCCCCCACCCTGGATGCAACTGTAGGGCATTTCGCCGCCAGCTGCTCCGCCGGATGGCCCGCTTGGAGGAGAACATGGAGGAGCGGGTAAAGATCCTGGTGGACAAACATCTTAAGGCCCGCTGACAATAGAGGACCTCGTCGTTTGCCCCTTTTTTAATTCCTTTTGTTGGTGGGTGGGTTTGTGGGCGTTGGGGATTTCTACGGACATTGGGACTTTCGTTTCGTTTCGTTGGGGTCAGGGAGGGGGGTGGGTTAGGTCAGAGCGGGATAGTTTATTTTTGTTAGGGGACATTAAAAATATACTTACTATTTATTTATACGATGTTAATGTTTTTTGTGGTGGGTTACAGTTTTCCGAATTCAATGTAAGTTACATGGTTGTTTACTTTGTTTCCGTGCTGCTGCATGCCCACAGCCAGTGTTTGATTTAAAAGATCTGCCGATTTTGTAACACACAAACCGATACATGCAGTACCCCTCACTGAGTTATTTTTAATTGTCATAATAGTACTGTCAGTCTCTCCTCCTAGTCCATACCTCCCACCAAACTTATCTTACCTGTGATTGATGATGAAGTTCGGCACACTGATGGCTGCATGGTTGGTTTCCCAAATTGACGGAGTAGATGCCATTATAGTGGTGGTAGTAGTAGACACTGGCAATAGCGTTTGAAAAAAGAAAGAGAAAGTCACTTGACTGAGACTCTGGGAGGAGGAGTGGAACAGAACACAAAGTAAACTACAGCATGGGTGGTCAAGCAGAAGAAGATCCTTGCCCTGCCTTAGTTGAAATTCAATTAGTGTTGCTTTCACCACATCTGCCCCAGCAAGCGTGTGATCAATTGGTGTACATAGTCATCACATCACACCTCAATATAAATCACACAGCCCGGGGGAAGAGGGTTAGGGATTGATGATTGGATGGGAAGTGGGGTTTTGGGAAAGGTTTGAGAAAGAAAAACAGACAATATGCATGGACACAACAAAAGTAAAACACAATTTTGTAAGACAACCATGATCCATTATCAAAGAAATCAAAGTATGAAGTGAGAGAAAGCAAATGCATGCATGCTGAGGAGGATAACTTGATGGTTAATGATAATGAGTTGTACTATAACTACTATGACCCAATGAGACAGTACAGTCAGGGACGAAATTGAAATTTGCCTTGCCTGTCTGGCGCCCTCAGAGGTCAGACCGAACCCAATTACATGCTGTACCGGGCTTACTTTTATTTTTCAAGCTAGCTAAGGAAACTAAAAAAAAGTTGGATCAATTAACAAACAAACCACAACACACAGTCGTAATGATTAAAGAGAAAAAAGCAAGCAAATAAATGTAAAGACGAATGATGATACTAAAGTTACTGTATTATCCTGGTCCAAATGTGGAGTTGCATCATTCTCGTCATTCTTCTTGGTCCTCCCTTCCATGGACACTCCGCACATCAATCTTGGGTATCACTGCCTGCCTGATGCGGATTGGTAAGGTACGTGTGAGTCGTTTCTCCCACTGTAGCACAGGGTAAAGGCCGGCCTGTAAGTGTAGATGGAAAAACAAACGGGGTATTGAAAAATTACAGCCTTTACAACAATAAACTCAATTACAGTGGAGTGCAAGACAACACGAACACTTTCAGACTGAGGCAGCTTGGATAGGCTACATAGTGTGTCTACTCTACAGCATTAAGGTACAACAACAACGGGACAGGATTCAGGAGCCAGCACAGCCACAGAACAGGAGAACCGCGGCACAGGCCAGGCACCCTACCCCTTACTTACATTTTGACCGAGCCAGAGAAATGTCAAATGCACTGCAGCAACCTAGAATTTTCCCAATGAAGTGACTAAATCAATGCGCCACTGTCCGTCATACCACTACACTCTACTCCAGTCCACACCACTACACGGACATCTAGCCTAGGTCTGCTGTGGTTCTTGTTCAAACTTTTTACCTTTTAAGTCAGCCCATGAAACGCAGTTATTCCATCAATTTTCTCCAATCCAACTGACTGTGTGCAAAGATAGTATGCTCAGCATCCTCAATGAAGGTGACCGTGTGGTACGTATTCTCCAACACTAACTCAGTCTGTAGTGACTGATTAAGTTTATAATATATTCCATATTACCAAATTGCAACGGATATTGGCTGGCACCTGCAGTGGTAGGAGTACAATGTGGTCATTATTAAACAACAAGGAAACATTAACTGTCACCACACCTGAGTCACTTTTACTTTGTCGATAAACTAGTATAGTTCTACTTCATGGCATGCACAATTCTTCGTAGTCAGCCAGCATGCAATGCAATGCATGCCACCATCATTCACAATAATCACTCATTACCTGTCTTGGTGTTCTCTTTGGCTGTCTGATCTGATGCCTGCCTAGCCTTCTGCCAGTCAGTGATGAGTTTCTTTCGGATTGGAAACAAAATGGAATATAGGTGGAGTCACGTTTCACTTCTTATGGAGGGACTGTTCGAGGCAACCTGTATTGTACTATTCTCCATCTCCATTCAATGTCTGACTTGCTTGAAATGTACTTAGGGAGAGTAAGGAACATGGAGCAGGACCCTGAGGAGTGGAGTGGACAGTTATGCACAGACGTGCAACTCCAATAGGGAAATAAAAAGAGGAGACTGTTGATGGCTTTGTTGTGAATGTAGATTTTGAACCAGAAAAACAGATACACACAGTCACACACAAATAAAGGAAGGGAGAACAATTTGAAAGCCTAGTTGTCAGGGAAGAGGAGCTCGTCCTCAAACTCTGGTGGTTCGGACAGCAGTACGTCTAACAATCCACTACTTATGTCATCAAAGTCACTCTCCTCTTCCTCCTGTGATTCACGTATTTTGTACTCCGGTGGTATAAAGTGTTGATTCATTTTGATCATGGTTAACCTCTCAACACTTTTGAGCGAGAGACTGGTCCTTTTGACAGTAACAATGGCACCAGCAGCACTGAAAACACGCTCTGAAGAGACGCTTGCAACAGGGCAAGCCACATACTTTATCACCAGCCTGCTGAGCACTGGCCATTGGCTTCTTTTCCCATACCAATACACCAATGGGCTTTGCTCCATGTAGACCTCTGTTGTGTCATCTAGATAGGCCTGAACCATCCGCTCAATGTTCAGGGGTGCTCCGATTTCCTGGGCCTCTTTTGCCTTTGCATCAGTCATTGATGTGCAATACCCTTTCCGTAGAAACCAATCACCTGCCGTTTTTGTAAATGTGCCTGATGATCCTGTTGGTGCTGTTGATGTTATTGCTGCTGGCAGTGTTGACTGCTGGGAGGCAAACGCACTGCTCTTGGCTTCTGAAGTAGAACTTCGTTCTGGGTGCCCTGCAGTACTTTTTCTGCCCTGGAGGGGCGGGCCTTTAATGAAGATCCTTTCGTTTTCAAACTCAGTGGCTTCCTCAGCTATCAAAGTTTTGTACTGGGCAACATTCACTTCTGAAAAAGGAATGACTTCATTACTGCGCAGCAATAATTTGTAACGTGGATCCAAAATTGAGGCAGTAATGTAATGTGGATCTGACAGAATGTTATTTTGAATCCTTGTATTGTGAGATAAGCGAGCGGATAAGGTATCTGCCAAAGAATGTGCGTCTACTTTGTCATCCACACCTGCGTACATTTCTGCCACCTCCTTCAGCTCTTGCTCTAGCATGTACAACAATGGGATAGCTTGGCCCATAGTACAGTCCTCCCGGCTCACTTCACGGGTGAAGACCTCAAAAGGAAGTAGCATCTCTGTCAGGCTTTTGACAAGGTCCCATTGGGCCATCTCAACTCTCATGCCTTTCACTGTAGGATCCCCTGACCTTTTCATGACATAAGCATTAAGTGGTATGTACTGCTCAAACAGACGCTCAAGCATGTAATACGTTGAGGTCCAACGTGTTGGCACCTCTTGGATGAGTGCTTTGACTGGCATTTTATGCTCACGTTGAATCACCCTCAGCTCCTTCCGGGCTTTAAAAGAATGGTTGAAATGTGTGCATATTCTTCTGCAGGTGGTCAGTAAGCTGCTGACTTTGCTTTCATTTTTCAGAAAGTCTTGCACAACAATGTTAATGCAGTGTGCCAAACATGGCACCCTGAAATAGCCACCATCTTTCATGGCCCGAACTACATTACTGCCATTGTCCGTGGCAACAAAACCAATGGTAAGACCTCTTGGTCGCAGCCACTCAAACACCTTGCTGTTAAACTCATCCAAAATGTTAGCAGCAGTATGAGATTTCTCCATTGCAAACATGGCTACAGTTGCATGTTTGCGAGTGTCTTTAAAAATCTCAGCGGTGTCAACAACGCCGTCAGATATCTTATCTTTAACACCCGAAAAAGAGACCCAGTGTGCAGTGATGCACATGTAATCAGTGGCTTGGCAACTGGCCCACATGTCTGTTGTCAGGTGTATACTCTGAACAGCACTCTTTTTTAAGGCTTTTCCAAGCAATTCCAGCACGTCGTGATGTAGTGCTGGAACAGCAACTCTTGCAAAATAGTAGCGGCTGGGAACTTTCCATTTTGGGCAGATGGTGGTCTCAAACTCAAGAAAACCCACCCCTTCAACAAAAGAAAAAGGGAGAAGGTCCAGTGCTAACATTTTTGCCAGCTTAGCATTGTACAAACGTGCTATTGGGTGATTGCGTGCGTACTGCCCCTCCGGCCTACTAAACATGCTAAGAATGGTAGGCTGCATGGTATTCCTTCCTGTGGTCGACGTTGCACTTTTTGGGCCAGCAGTACTCCTTGGTGTCTCAGGCTGGCTCTTACTCTTGTGCCAATGAGATGTGGGCGTTACCACTGCAGTGCTGGGGACAGGGCTACTTTGTGTACCACTAGCACAGAGAATGTCTCCCTCTTCTTCCTGTTCCACCGTGAGCGGACTTTCTACTCGTTTAAGCCCAACAGCAATGGTTCCAGTTTTGATGAGCCTAAGGTGCTCCTACCACAGGATTGCGTGGTGTTTTTTCAGATGGGTCATTTGGCCTCCGGTACCATAGTTTGTACCAAGCTTTCCACGGCTAACACAGGAATGACAAACGGAGCATACAGCAATGTTCTCCTCCTTTCCGCTAACCGTAAAGAAGTCCCACACTGGGGAGCTTAACTTTTGTCTCCTGCTGGAGGTGCCACTCCCACTTCCAATGCCGGATGAACTGGAGGGTGTGTGTTGAATTTGACTCTGTGCAGGACCACTACCTACTTCTGCTGAGGTGGTGCTTGTTGTGCTGGATGTAGGACGCTGCCGGCCCTTTGCTAATGTAAATATGGAAGCTGGAGGTCGTGTTGGTGTTACCTGTGTTGGAGGTATGCGTGCTACATCCCTCGCATCCATTTTGAATAATGTAAAAATGTTGCTCTCCATCTCCTCAGGCCCGGGAGTGATGTTTGTGATGACTGGCTCATCATCATCATCATCATCAACCTGCTCTTCTACATCAACATCCATAAGTGTAAGGCTTTCTGGAACCTTCCTTTTCCCATGCCTGCTTTTGCGATGTGTTTCCCTCTCAGACTCAGTTTGTGGCTTCCAAGTGACATCTAGATCATCAGAAGGGGGGCTTGGTGAAGAACTTGATGTACTAACCCTCCTTTTCCTTGCTGGGGATTTAAAAGCCAATGCAACTTCTAAAGGAGTGGCTTCCTCTTCTTCCTCTGCATGAGGCTCAATTTCCTGAACTGCCCCTACTTCGGGAGGAACAACAGCTACTATTGCGGGCGGTGGCTGCGGCTGTTGACCACTTATCTGCTGTGTTGATGATGTTCCCTCCTGCGTTGATTGTGTACTACTTTGAGATAGCGATAAGTTTAGTTCAGGCTCAGAATCACTGCTTTCTACCATAAGGCTGGCTACCTCTTCCACACTCATCTGCTTGGGCATGGGTTGGTGGGTTGGGCCCACTGATGTGGAGGTGCTGCCCCCAGCTTGCCCCCCCGACACCGCTGCTGCAGGCCTCATTTTTGGTGAACCAAAAAAGGTTCACCAAAGGTTCTTCTCCATGGCAACTTTCTTGGTACCGGAGGACCTGCTACCTGCTTTCTTTGGGGGCATCTTCAACAGATGTCAAAACAGCACTCAGTTGCACAAGTTGCAGAGATGCCTGGTCAGGTCACTGACACGTCACGTTGTGTACACTACAGCAGCAGGACGTCGGTCTGGCACCACAACAGTGGATGATGATGACACACCTCTGTCTTTTGTGCACCTAAAAGCAAAAAAGCCAGAAGAACATCAGTCAAAAGATCCATAATATAATATATAACTTATTAGTGTCTCGTGGGTGGTCATCACAATTATTAAATTTCATGAAGTCAGTGAACAACATCAACAGTATAGCCAGCGGAGGAGCCTAGCGCGCAACCAAGATGGGCGCATAGGTGCGAGGCTCCCAAGGACCTCCGTGACCTCCTACATAAATCCTGAAAATATCCTGTCCTAGATGAGGGGACTGTGTTGGTGAGCCCGAGCTGAGGTGTCACCCGTTTTCCGCTTCCAAATTGGACCTCGGACACCGGCGGGAGCACCGATTGAGGTTTGCGGCCTTCTCCACGCCGGCCCCCTGGATTGGAGTTGCGGGGCGACCCGGAGACAAAGTGATCAACAGCGGCGGGCAGGGCTGGGCGACTCGCGTACCCCGCACTTTCACTTTCGCTTTTGCACCCTCCTTGCTGCGTAGGCGAGGTTGGGTTGCGGGGCGTTGTGCGGTGGTGTGGCCTCGTTGGGGTGCCCTGCTGGCCCGCCGGCTGTGATCCGTCCTCCGGACCTGTGGTTGCCCCCCCCCGGAGCCCGTGAACTGGTTTGTCGGCCGTTTCCGAGGTGATCGGCACGACTTGGGGACTGAAACCATGTCCACAAAACAAGATGGCGACCGGGCAAAGGTGAAATCGACCCGCCGTGGCGCAGCCCAACAGTCCAACAACATGGACCGCTACACCCTCCAGAAGGGATCTCCCGAGGTGCCGCGTAGGTCCCCTGAGGGCCCGACTGATGCTCCTGCTCTGCCCGCGGATCTGACCCTGCGAGATGTCATGGGCGCTATCGCCGAGATGAAGGCCTCGGTGGACCAGCGCTTTGACACACTGGAGCAGAAGATTGACTCGGTCCACGTGGATGTTGGCCTGGTGAGGGCCGATTTATCCAAGACCAATGACCGGGTCGATTCTTTGGCCCACACCACCTCGGGCCTCACAGCGGACGTGGCGGCCCTCCAAAAGGAGGTGCGCCGGCTTGGCCAGGCGAGCGCCCTGATGGATCGTCGACTGGAGGATTCCGAGGGTCGGGCCCGGAGGAACAATGTCCGCATTGTAGGGGTGCCGGAGGGACCTGAGGAGGCGGCGGCGGACCTGTTTGTGGAGGACCTGATTCTCACCCATCTCCAGCCCCGGGGGCTGAGTAAATTCTTTGCGGTGGAACGTGCCCACAGGGTTCCTGGAGGAAGACCTAAGGCCGGAGCCCCTCCGAGGCCTCTCATTGCCCGGATTTTCAACTTTCGGGACAGAGACGCTATCCTGCAGACTTCTAGGCAACAAGGACCGGTCAGACTTGACAATATGGACGTAAACTTCTATCCTGATTTCACCCCAGCGGTCCAGAAGCAGAGACTGAGCTTTATCGGAGTCAAACGTCGTCTACGGGACCTGAACCTCAAGTATGCGATGCTTTTTCCAGCTAAGTTGCGGGTGGAGGTGGATGGCCGCACGCACTTTTTTGATCGTCCCGAAGCGGCCGGGGACTGGTTGGACTCCTTGCCCGGGGATCGGGGCCGGGGGGGTGGGGGGGGCGCGGTTGGAGGGGAGGGCTCGCCGGATCAGGACTGAGGGACTAATAGCAGGCCTCGCTCTGGACAACATTATCGTCACTTTTGACTGTTCGTCAAGTTCCCCTCCTGTGGAGGTGGTACGGGGTCTCTTGGGGGCTCCCCCTCCTCCTCTGGGGGACTAGTTAGTTTAATCATTCATGGGGCGACAGGCACACTGCACTTTGGGGGGGCTGTTTGGGCTCATGCAGGGGTGCAGGGAGGGGGGAGTTCTGTTGGGATGGGTGGGTTGGGGTGGGGTGTTGTTCGTTTTTACCGCAAGGCAAACCCTTTATTGTATTGGTGTTTTTAAGGTGCTCTCGGGGGGACGAATGATGGCTTCTGTAGGTGATGGGGGGTAGGGACCTGACTTTATTGTCCTGGAACGTTAATGGACTGGGGGATAGGATCAAGCGAGGTGTGGTCCTGCAGTATTTGAAACGACTTTCGCCAGATGTGGTCTTTCTGCAGGAGACACACCTTATTGGTAATTCCTTTTGTGCCATGAATCGGCGTGGCTATCGCTTGGTGGCCCACTCGGGCTTCACGTCGGGCTCACGGGGGGTGGGCATCATGGTGAAGAACTCGCTCCCGTTGGAAATAGACGAGGTGCGCCATGATGAGAGGGGACGCTACACTGTCTTAGTGGGGAGAATGGAGGGCAAAGTAGTTGTCTTTGTATCAGTATACCTCCCACCGGGGTTACAGTCTACCACTTTTGCAGACCTAGGGCGCCTCCTCCTTGACCTTCCGGGGGGGCTTCTGGTGGTTGGGGGGGACTTCAATGCGGTGGTTTCTGGGACCGTGGATCGTCACCCCCCTAGGGACCTCCCCCGGGCGCAGGCGTGGCTGTCCGGCTTCTTAGATACACTGGGATTGGTGGACTGCTGGCGATTAAAACATCCCACGCAGCTGCAGTACACTTTCCACTCGGGTGCCCATGGTAGCCTCTCACGGCTTGATTATGTCCTTGTCCCTGCGGCCTATGTTGGGAGGGTAGGAGAGGTGCGCCATTTGGCGCGGGGTATTTCAGATCATTCCCCGCTCCTGTTGCACGTTGATGTCTTCCCGAGGGGGGAGGGCAGGGTGGCTCCAATCAATGCCTGGTACCTGCGCGACCCCACCATTCGCGCTGATTTGATTAAATCCTTGCAGCGGTATTTCGATGAGAATGTGGGGTCCGTCCCTTCGGCTATCTCCCTGTGGGAAGCCTTCAAGACAGTTCTTAGAGGGGAAGCCCTCTCCTTTATCTCCCATGCCCGGAGGCGCGAGCAGGAGGAGGTGACCCGGGTGGAGGCCGAAATCGCTGAATTGGAGGGTGCTCTAGAGGGGGGGGTGACGGATGCTGCACTACATGTCCTACAACTTAAGCAGGCGGCCTACAGGGCCCTCGTCACGGAGGCGGCCAGGGGCCTCTGTAGAGAGCAACAGGGGCGACTGTATGATGTGGGTGACAAGGCTGGTAAACTGCTTGCATGGTTGGATAAAAAGGAGAGAGCGAGTCGTGTGGTCCCGCTGATTGAGAGGATGGATGGTGTGCGTGTCACCGAGCCAGAAGACATTGTCTCTTGTTTCGCGGATTATTTCCGTGAGGTGTATTCCCCGGTTTCTCCTTGCTCGGAGGAGGATTCCCATGCCCTGCTTAGGGATATCGCGCTGCCGTCCCTTTCGGTGGAGGACAGGGTGTCGTTAGATGCCGCTCCTACCTCCGACGAAATTGCCCTCGCCATACGCTCGGTCGCATCCGGCAAGGCCATGGGCCCGAACGGCATCCCTATCGAGTTGTATAAGCTGCGACCGGATGTACTGGCACCCCACCTCCGCGCGATGTTCCTGGCGGCCCACTCGCTGGGCTCCCTCCCGCCGGACCAGCGTCTGGCTACAATCGTGGTGATCCACAAGGAAGGGAGACCCCGAGACCGGGTTACATCCTATCGGCCTATCTCGCTCTTGAATGCGGAGCCCAAAATCCTCGCCAAGGTGCTAGCCAACCGGCTGGTCGGCGTGGTGGGCGATCTGGTCCACCAAGACCAGTCCGGCTTTATTCCCCATCGCAACACGGCCCTCAATCTGCGGCGCTTGCACGGGGTGCTCGCGCGTGTCCCGTTTGTGCGGGAGCCGGCCATATTGGCGTCCTTAGACGCCACCATGGCGTTTGACACGCTCGAGTGGCCATACATCTGGGCGATGCTGGCGAAGTTTGGATTTGGCCCGGGGTTCATCAGCTGGGTCAAATTGTTGTATTCGGGCCCATTGGCGCAGGTGGTGGTGAATGGAAGAGTATCGGTCCCATTCGAGCTGGGACGGGGCACGCGACAGGGCTGCCCCTTGTCGCCGCTCCTGTTCGCGCTGGCCTTGGAACCCCTGGCGGAGTGGCTGCGGTGGCACCCTTCCATCCGTGGTCTCCGTTGGACCCCCGAGTATGAGGACCGCGTGTCCCTATACGCTGACGATATCCTTTTGTACCTAGCCTCCCCGCGTAAATCACTGATTGTCCTGGTTGATGTTTTGCGCTCATTCGGCCGCAACTCAGGCCTTGTCATCAACTGGGCTAAATCATGTGTGTATGTGCTTTCCGGGGAGGCTCCCGTCCTCCCGCGGGGCTGCCCGATCCAGATTGCCTCTCAGGGGTTTCGGTACCTGGGTGTTTATATTACTCTGGACCCGGAGGCCCGCTACGAGCGGAATTTGCTTCCCCCCCTCCAGCGCTTGAAGGAGGACGTCGCGCGCTGGCGGCGCCTGCCGCTTTCGCCGCTCGGCCGGGCGGCATTGTTTAAGATGGTGTCGTTGCCACGCTTCCTGTACGCTCTCCAGAACACTATGGATTTAGTCCCGGCGCGCTACTTTCGTGAGGTGGAGAGTCTACAGCGCCGCCTGTTCTGGGACGGGAGGCCGCGTATTGCCCTGGCGAAGTTGACGCTCCCATGGTACGACGGGGGGATTGCCCTCCCGGATATTAAACGGTATTACTGGGCCTCCCAGCTAGCTGCAATTAATCATGGCCTTTACGGGCCCGCCTTAAACCCGGCATTTGAAATGGACAAGATGCTCCTGCCTGGTGGCGACTATAATTGAGCGCTCTACTCTGGCGCGCCCGACCCCCGCCTGACGGGACCTTCGCGTGTCATGGTGCGAGTATGGCACGCGGCTAATGCAGCTATGGGGTGGAAGGACCGTTTGACCCGGGCATCACCGTTGTACGCGTCTGAGCGATTGGGCTCCCTGTGGACCTCGAAGGGGTTCGAGAAGTGGGACACGATAGGCATCAGTAAAGTGGGGGATCTCTGGACGAGGGGGGGCTTTAAAACATTCGAGACGCTGCAGACGGAGTTTCAGCTGCAGGGCAGTGAATACTTTCGGTACTTGCAGGTCCGTCACGCACTGGGCTCCGTCTTCTCAGACGTCGCCTCCATCCCGGAGTCTTCCCCCCTGGAGGATAGAGTGCTGGATGGCCACGTTCCGGACAGCAGGATCTCCCTTATTTACAAAAAATTGATTAATGACCGCTCGGGCTTGCCTCCGCGAGGCTTGGGTTGCCGATGGGCTGGAGTTGGACGACGAGGACTGGATTTCCGCGGTGGCCTCTCCGAAGGAGGTGGCCATACCGGCTCGCCTTCGCTTCGTCCAGCTTAAGGTACTCCACCGGGTTTACATGACGGGGCCAAGGCTTCTGCGTATGGGCTATGCTGAGGATGGGTTGTGTAAGCGTGGGTGTGGTGCTTTGGCGACTTTTTTGCATATTTTGTGGGAATGCCCGAAGGTGGAGCGATTCTGGCGTGGTGTGCATGAGGTCCTGCGAGTGGTTACGCATGTCGCGCTGCTGCCTGAAGCGAGGAGATGCCTGCTGAATGTGTGGGAACCAACTGACTACTCGGTTCCGCAGACGCGATGGGTGACTCTGGGATATATGATAGCTAAGCGTGACATTGCTCAATTGTGGGGATCCCAGAGGCCCCCGGCGGTGCCGGCCTGGAAAGAACACATGGATTGGTGCATGTTCCGAGAAAAGGTGGTGTATGTGGCGAGGGGTAAGCCTGGGGCATGGGTGAAAGTATGGGGCCCCTGGAACGCCTACCGCTGGGGTATCTGCGCGCCACCACTGCTGCCTGCTGCCTCACCAGCCCCGTCCCCTTAGTTGACTCCTTTCCCTAGCCCCGGGCACAGAGTTCCCCCAGTCCTCGATCTGTTCCCCTTCCCCTCTTTAGACTCCTGTGGATGGCGGGGGTCCCCCATTCGGGGAGCACGTGCTGTTACTTTCGATTGCGGGTTGCCTTGCGGGTGTGGTTTTTTCGTGTTGTTTGTATAAAATGAAACCGTATTGTGGGGTCAGAGCGATGTGGCCCACGACGTTGATACCTCCTGATTTTGCTTCTCTGCAACGCCAAGTGTTTTTTGAACGTATGTCATATGCTCCTGCCATTCTAGTGGCCGGCCGGAAGGTTGTAGGCCCATACTTGTATATTCTTGAGATTGCAATAAACGGTTTCAAAAAAAAAAAAAAAAAAAAAACAGTATAGCCAGCCATTAAGAGACTGACAAGGCCAGGGATCCTGTTGTATTTGTACTGTGTACACTTAGGAAGAAGAATAGCAAGGAACAAAAACCCGCCGTGATGATTGCTGAGTTGTACCCCTGGGCCTACTGTACGACTAGGCCACAAGTTTGGACGCCTATGGCAAAGGCACAATGCATGCCTTCCTAAAATGGCCGCCACACACATGCTCAGCCCACCCACCACAATAACAAACAAAAAGTGATTGCAAAGGACAGGAAGAGGAAGTTGTAGTGTCTGTGGAACTTAATTCCTCTCATAAAAATGTTTTCCAGACAAATAACAGCTTCTCTCCTGCTCCAAACCTACAGCTCAATGACAGCCTGAGGAGTTTTTTGTGCAGAAATGCACAAAAAAGCGTTTGAGAAGGGTCTATGTTGCTCGCGAGATATTGTTTGCCAGATTGCAAAAGCTGCGTGTTCGGGATCGCGAACTGTACAAAAAGGCTTTCTCGCGTGCGCGAACACGCATATTGCGAGCGTAAAATGACGAAAACGGTAAGTCCGCGTTGTCGCGCTGTGCAGAGTTACCGAAAGTTCGCGAGCTGAATCCCTTGCCTTACATGCTGGCCAAAATAGCCCAATTTGTTTAGCACACACCCAAAAAATGCTATTGCACCCCAAACACACCTTTTGCAATAAAATCCAAAGCCATCCATGGAGTAAAGGAAAATCACCAGACAACACCAACTGTACATTTAAATCACGCACCACAGGTTGGAGGCTGACTACCTCTGGGCCTAGTGGAAGACTACTAGGCCACAAGCTTGGAACCGGATGGCAAAAGCAAGCACACTGCTTGGATGGCTTCACAAAATGGCCGCCACACACCCACAACAACCACAAGAAATGGGAGACAGTCAATGGACGCCTATGGCAAAGGCACAATGCATGCCTTCCTAAAATGGCCGCCACACACATGCTCAGCCCACCCACCACAATAACAAACAAAAAGTGATTGCAAAGGACAGGAAGAGGAAGTTGTAGTGTCTGTGGAACTTAATCCCTCTCATAAAAATGTTTTCCAGACAAATAACAGCTTCTCCCTGCTCCAAACCTACAGCTCAATGACAGCCTGAGGAGTTTTTTGTGCAGAAATGCACAAAAAAGCGTTTTCGAGAAGGGTCTATGTTGCTCGCGAGATATTGTTTGCCAGATTGCAAAAGCTGCGTGTTCGGGATCGCGAACTGTACAAAAAGGCTTTCTCGCGTGCGCGAACACGCATATTGCGAGCGCAAAAATAACGAAAACTGTAAGTCCGTGTTGTCGCGCTGTGCAGAGTTACCGAAAGTTCGCGAGCTGAATCCCTTGCCTTACATGCTGGCCAAAATAGCCCAATTTGTTTAGCACACACCCAAAAAATGCTATTGCACCCCAAACACACCTTTTGCAATAAAATCCAAAGCCATCCATTGAGTAAAGGAAAATCACCAGACAACACCAACTGTACATTTAAATCACGCACCACAGGTTGGAGGCTGACTACCTCTGGGCCTAGTGGAAGACTACTAGGCCACAAGCACACACATCCAACAAAGGTAAATCACACACACACACCAACAGTGAAATACACCACAGCCACGTTTAGCATTTCAATCCTATGCCATCCATGCCCTACATGATGTAGAAATTCTACAGACACCACAAAACATGGACCCATGGGTATCCTACTGGCTGAAATTGCAGAGAAAAACAACTAGGCCCCTATTGAAAGTAGTACAGGCCACCCACCACAACAATAATTTTTAAAAACAATAAAAATCCCAGAAAAATGTAGGTACAAACAAGCCCCAATGAAACAAACACACCAATTCTCCAACTTACTTGTAGTAAATTAAATCTCAAATCAAAAATTCCTCAAATAAATCCAATCCAATGGTATGATGCAGCAGACAGACACAAAAAGTGATCCTTCCAGCTCCAAATCCAAATGAAAGTGAACAACACATGCACAAAGCACGTGGGAGGAGCCTGCTGGACAGGAACAGGAAGTTGTAGACTAAGGGGCACTTCCTTCCTCTTGAAAAAAAAGAGTTAAAAAAATTAAAGGACTCTTTCTTACACAAAAGACTACAGCAAGATCACAATCTGAGGAGTTTTCTGAGCAAAATGATCATTTTAGAGAAGGTTTTATGAAGCTCGCGAGATATTCTTTGCCAGATTGCAGTTTTTCCATGTTCGGGATCGCGATCTTACCAAAACAGCCGCCGGAAGTCAGCTCGCGCGCACCAATGACGTGTTCGGGGTCGCACACTCTCGCGGGCTTGGGCAGCCATAGTACAAATCTCGTGGCGCTCGCGAAAACAGACAGAAAAGCAAGTTGGCGATCGCAGAATCAAGGTAAGACGTTACCGCGCATGCCAGAATGAATATTGAGCGCGCGAGGAAGCAAATTTACTACGCTATGCGCTAGATTGCGTAGCAATCTGCAACTTCGCGCTCTACTCGAATCGCGAAGTTACCTAAACTTCGCAAGCTCCGCGAACGGTGCGTAGTTCAACGCCCAGGCTTAGTTTATACGGAGGAGAGGTTTTCGTCCTCGATCCAACACATGAATGGGACAAATTAGAAGGTGTAGTCCTTAGAAGGTTTTTTTCCCTACCCCAGGGTACTATGTTTCAAGTCATAAGGAGAGAGTGCAACCTGGTGTCCTGCTGCCTGATGGCCTCAATTCGGGTCCTATGATATTTTAATAAATTCCTGGAGAATGGTGAGGTGTCTAAAGTATCCAAATTGTGCTGGCAAGAGATTCAATGTAGTGAAAGAATGTGGGCAAAGGTTGTACGAAATAGAATAATTACTCTTAGGAACCTTTATTCAAACAGTGGTACAATTACATCTTGGTCCCCGTTCCCAGTCAAGCATGCGATGAAAGAATTTATCGCCTTGGTGTCTGATTTAAATGATCTATCTTATCTGAGTAAAAAACCATCCATCAGCTTCTCAATCCCCACTCTGGGCCAGGACAATTTTTTTCCTTATTTATCAAAGTTACTAGACCCAGGCTTGCGAAATGAAATACTGAGGGCTAGGGTGGGATGTAATCCAATTCATTTATCCTGCGAATATCAGGCTGGGGTCCAGAATAATTGTGGTCTCTGTCCCTGCCCTCTGAAAGTTACATGTTCTATACTGCACATATTAATGGACTGTTTTTTTTATCTTGCAAATTGAATTATATTTTTAAGAACACTGTTTTTAAATATGATGTTCTCCATAGGAGGTAAGCTGTGGAGCTGTTAACAGAAATGCGCTATTTAGATGTCGCTCTTGGAATTGCTCGATTTTTACGGTCTGTTAAACAGAGTTTTAATAAAGAACTGTATTGGGCAGGGGGTGTTGGGTAATTAGGATAGGGTGTCTTCAATGATTTTAACTGTCAAGTGTGTTTTAGAATGTTTTATGGACAATTGTCTAAATTAACTTGCTTTTCTACCTACAATAAAAGTGAAAGTTTGAACATATGAAGTTAGACATATTGACAGCTCTCCCCTTCCAGATGATAAGGCCACTAGTGAAATCAGACAGAACTATACAAAAAAGTGATGAATGGAATGCTTGAATTCATCTCTGCCTCTGGTAATTATTCTGAGTCACATCCCAGTCTGTCATTATTTTGCAAACCTTGAAACCCTAGTTTGGACCCAGCCATATGCAAATCTGTCTTGACCCTGCTCAAATGGAAACAGTTGCACCTGAACTGCCTGGTCAGGTTCTCCCTGGAATGGATTGCAAGCAATCCAAGACCAGTTTCGCCTTTATTAGGGCCCCTCAGTTGGGTATAGCTTGATTCCAGTGGCACAATGTACATGGGGCCCATGTCTGGGCTCACCCGCCCTACATAGGGCGTGACACACACGACTGATTTGCATAAGGCTGAGTCCAAACTTCATCTTCCATTTCCTATGGGTATTTGTTTTCTCTGTAAGTTGTGTTTGTGTAGTTTTTCATAAAACATAACTTTTTATATGAAGCTAGTTATCACTAGGCATCTGGGGGCGTGCTTATGATAGGGCATTAGTAGGAGCTGGAGAGGAGTCTGGACGTTGTGTGAGTTTCTCAAAGTATCTGTCAGTGTGGCATACATTTGTTTAGACCACCTGAACATGCTGTCCTTGGCTTCTCTGCAGAGAGTACAGAACAGTGGTCACGTATCTGCCAACTGTAACTGTGATTTAATGATAAAGTGTGTGAAGAAATTCCAGTGCCAGTGCCAAAGGAAAATAAAATGCAGTGCTTAAAGCTGAGTTGGTGAGTTGTGTGTGTTTGAGAGGGGATGGTGAAGTGTGGAGATGAAGTGAACTGAAAGCAGAAGAAAGGAGTGACAAGTAGTGACAAGAAGTGTGAAGATGAAAATTATGTTGTATGAGTCATGCATATGAAAGATTTCCTAAAAATGTGGAAAGAAAGTGGAAGTAAGTGTTTACCCCGGTAACATACAGCAGAAGAGAGTGGTGCAAAAGGGAACAGAAGTGAATAAGACACTCTGAAGACGAGTTCCCTTCCACAGAGCAATGTTTAATTCACTCTCAAATGTTGTAATTGAAACATTTCAATTCTAATAATTCACAATAAAATTGTTGATATTCATTTATGTTATACTCTTAACAATCATTGCCAAAGCCAATAGGTTTGACTTGATTTTTTGGCTTATGTCTGCTGTTGTGTTATATATCTGGATGCAAAAACATATAACTCACAGAGAGGCATTAACATACTGGCCAAGAGGCATTCTATCTGAAGCATAGGATGTTTTTTTCCATGTTTTAAGTCACGCCCTTAATTATGTAGGCCAAGTCTCTTGGAAATGATTCCTAGTAACACTTCTTTGCCAAAGTCTTTTTCTAGAGTTTCCCCAGCGTTTTCTTCCCATCTAAGGCACTGGTCTCCTGGGATACCGACTAGAGTGATCTGTTCAATGAATAGTGGTAGGCCTATATGCTTTATGTGTGGTGGTTAAGTAATTGAAGCTGGTTCTTAAATAATGTGTTTCCCACTGCAGCATCAGTTGTGGAAATTGTTCACTCATTTCTCCCCTCATCTATGCTATATTTGTGCATTATCCCCTTCAAATACGAGCTCTCTTGCATAATCTTGTTTTCACCTGCATGACTCAAATATTTCTGTTTTGTGCAGAAGTATCTAAATCTATCAAAACACAACACAAAAATGATCACCACACATTAGAAATGATGCGCTTTGTTTACCAGTTCCAATCACTAAATGTTGAAGAGCTGTTTTCCTTAAAAGGAAGACAAGTTGCGCTTTTATATCTCTGGAAATTTGAGCGTGCTGGATATGGCCACATTCAAGATTGCCACATTGTTACCCTGCCTGGGTATGGGATCTTGTTCTTTGCCCTCCTCATACCCACCTACTGCAGAGTTTGTGATGTACTGTATTATGACCCAATAACACAGGGTAGCTTTGCTGATACGATCCTGGTTTGGTAGGCTGATGTAATTAAGAACTATGCTATGTATGAGATGAAAGATCATGTGTGCTTACATAGGTCTGGCTCCTTCAAGATAACGTTACAGGTAATAGGCAAGCCAACAGGGTAGTGTTACTGTAAACAAGTAGGCACTCCCCGTTGCACCATGTTGGCAGTGCCATAAAGTCCTTATTAGCAAGTATAGTCTAATATAGATTCTGGATATTGTCCGTAGATTGCAGTGTCTCTCACTGCTCCTTCATTTCCACACTTGTTTAGTTTTTCTATGCAAACTATGCAATATTTCCAATGTAAGGCCCAATATTTTTTTGAAGGTGTCAGTTTGGACAGGAATTGCAGGATCCCTTTTCATGTGAGTTAACTTCATTGTTATACGGTCACCACTAGAAAAGGTAGGGCTGCAGATTGGGACAACAGGACATCAGAATGCAAGAACCGACTCCATCTACACCATCAGAGACTGTTGGCCCAATTCCTAGCTAGGTCACAGTGCCTCAACTGAACCCTTAAACTGGGTAGCAGGAGATTTGGTAACCTCGAACACAACACTTTGATCCCCAAGGGAATCGTGGAAACAGATCTTACCCCTTCTTTGTCTACTCATGCATGCCCTTGATAAACATAAGAAAGTGACGAGGGACGTTTTCGATACATCTATTGAAACAATTGTAATCTTGCATAGAGAGAATGAGCTGCGATTATGAGGCAGATAAAACAAAGCAAAGTAACCAGCATTACGAACATGGTGAAAAGGATAAACAGTCCAACCATGGCTGTCTTATTTTTATATTTATATAGGATCTTTGAACAGGACTAGAACTCAAACCACTGGACCGACTTGCATGAATTTGTAGGGAAGGAAATTTTTGGTTTGCGGATCACTCTTTCAGATATCTGGTGTGGTGTACATCCGTTCAGTACTTGTTGAGGAATTTAAGGAAAACCAAATAAGGATATCTGGGATTGCATCTAATTCGGGAATAATAACGAGCTCATGCAGGAAAATGAGGAGCTCTGATTGGCTACCAACACTTCAAACATGAAGTGTTGTTGGCAGCCATCTTGAGACTCAGCTTCAGCCGAGTCTCCAAAACAACACAAAAAAACAAGAATGGGGGCATGTCACTGACCATGTCATGAGTGATGTAATATGTGAGGTCATAAGCAGTGCATTGAGGAAGCATAAATTATAGTTAGCTCAGGTAACTATAACTGCTCAATTTCTATGGTGTTGTATGAGTGAAATCTGAGCTTAACTACAACGTCCCTGTAACCTTTGGTTCTTTCAGTTAATTTCTATGGTTACTTTAATTCTATTTCCTGATTATAACGTCCCTGTAACCTTAGTTATTTTCCAGTGAGTATATATATATATATATATATATGTATATATATATATATATATATATATATATATATATATATATATATATATATATATATATATATATATATATATATATATCACTGAAAAAAACATAGGTTTCAGGGGCGATATAGTTAGCTGGACTTTTCACTCGTTTCAAAACCATAGAAATTCCCCCGTTATAGTTAGTTCAGCTAACTATAACTTGCGCGCCCGCAATGCACTGCTGATGACGTCACATATTACATCACTCATGACATGGTCAGTGACATCACTCATGACATCACTGATGACATCTCAAATGACATCACTGATGACATCATCCAGTGAATGTGTGTTTTTCTGGAAATTATATATGTTTTATATATGCATATCTCAAGGTCGATGGAAGAATAAATGGGTATATAAATGTCTAAATGGATGATTTGTTTTTTGAAAAATTGATTGTATTACTGACTGATTAAGTGTATCTTAGTGAGTAATGTTTAAATATGTAAATATCTGTATCAGTCTCTCACTTTGTGTATAAGTGGCTGCATGGGTTGGTGAGTAGCTACATGAGTGTCTATATAGGTTATTAGTTGATTTTTTGAGTATCAGTATGAGTATCTGATGTCTGTATGGTTCGGTGGGGGTATTACGTAGTGCATAGGTGCATGAATGAGTGACTCACTGTATGTGTTGAAGACAGCATGTGTGCAGGACTGTATGGGTGGATGAGTGTGTGCATGGGTGTGTTAGTGAGTGAATGACTGTCTCAATAGTGTCTCTATGAGTAACTACATATGTTTTAAACTAGTATATGTGACTATTGGTGTATATAAGTGAGTATATGTGATAGTGAGAGATTGAAAGAGTTCCTGTATGAGTAAGTATGTGTTTCTATAAGTGATTGTTTAAAAGACTAAGTATGTGTAAGTTTCTGTAGAAGTAAGTGTGGTGGTGTGTGTATAACTGAATATGCAGGTAAACGGATGTTTGATTCTTTATTAGCATGAGTGACTACGTGTGTGAGTAACTTTATGGATGAGTGGCGTTGTGTAACAGAATGTATAGGTGTATGAATACATATGATGAGTGAGTGCATGTATGAGTGACTGTATAGGACTGTTGGTGAATGAGTGGATGTGTATGTGGATCTTACAATTACTGAATAGGTTGTTGTAACTGGTATTGGTATGTCCATTGTTTTGAAAATTTTAATTTCTATTTTTGAATGTGTGTATGAAAGGTTATATTAGGGGGAGAGGAGGTCTGCCACTCTATCACAAGGATGATGTCATCAGTGATGTCATGAGTGATGTCACTGACCATGTCATGAGTGATGTAATATGTGACGTCATCAGCAGTGCATTGCGGGCGCGCGAGTTATAGTTAGCTGAACTAACTATAACGGGGGAATTTCTATGGTTTTGTACGAGTGAAAAGTCCAGCTAACTATATCGCCCCTGAAACCTATGGTTTTTTCAGTGAATTTCTAAGGTTTTTTAAATGCTAATTCCTAGCTATAACGTGCCTGAAACCTATGGTTTTTTCAGTGAATTTCAAAGGTTTTTTAAATGCTAATTTCTAACTATGCCTACAGAGATAGGACATGTGAAGAAAGAAGGAAAAACGCACAGAAAGAAAAAAAAGAAATGCAGAAAGAAGCAACAGAAGTCCTCAAAGACGAAGAAAAGTGCAGGAAGAAATATAACGTGCAGAAAGAACAAACAGAAGAGCAGAAAGAAGCCTTGTTGCAAAATCATCCTGTACCCTCAACTTTTTCAGACGGATACTGGTGGTAACTGAGTCTGCCTAAGCAGTCCTAGAGCCAGTGCTATGTTAAAAGGCACTCAGAATACAGTGAAAACACCTACATACACTAGGGCACACTATGCGTTGGGGTCCCCCTGTGATTAGCATGACCTCCTCTGTAAGCCCCTAGTATATAATAGGGCAGGGGATTAAACTACCTCTTAAAACGCACCACAGGGCTTGTTTGAACACGTCACCTCATGCCCTGTCCCCTCCCTTCCCCACTGTGTAAACACACCCTGTAGCCATTTTAAGTTGGGAGATTAAGTCCCCTTGAATCCTGAGGGTCCCTAGGGTCCAACTAGACCACTAGGTACCTCCAGTAAGCGCCACAGAGCTGCGTTGCAGAGAGGTGTAAAAAGTGGCATGGCCTGCACCACCTGGAAGCCCCTGGTGGGCTAGTTGGACCCCAGGGTCCCTCAGGATTGAAAGGGAATTATTTCCCCAACTTAAAAACGTGCCACAGGGCGTGTTTGCACACATCACCTCAGGCCCCGTCCCCTCCCTTCACCACTGTGTAAACGCGCCCTGTGGCCGTTCTGAGTTGAGAGATTAAGTCCCCTTGAATCCTAAGGGTCCCTAGGGTCAAACTAGCCCACTAGGTACCTCCAGTAAGCACCACAGAGCTGCGTTGCATGGAGGTGTAAAAAGTGGCATGGCCTCAGAACACCTGTCTGCAACGCAGCTCCCTGGCGCATACTGGAGATACCTGTTGGGCTAGTTGGCCCTCAGGGACCCTCAGTATTGAAGGGGAATTAATTCCTCAACTTACAACTGGCCAGGGGGCGCGTTTGCAGAGTGCTGCAAGAAGGGGGCATGGCCTCCGGCGCGATGCCGGTCTTTTATTTATTTATTTTTAAGAAGGAGGGCTGTGTGGCCCCCTTTCTTTTTCTAATTTATTAGCCCTGGGGACCCCATCCCCCAGGGCCTGCACCCGAATTTTTTTTGTTGAAAAAAATTAATTTGGCCCTCCCGAGGCCTTAATCGGCCCCGGGGACCCCAACCCCCGGGTCATGGCCTTTTTTTTTTTTTTTTATTCTTTAGGAGGGGGGCTGTGTTGCTGGACAAACCGTATGTACCTATCACCATGACGATTTGCGTGATATTCATTAAAAGGCGACTATGCATACAATGAATCCACGTAGAATGTATTCACACCGCTAGTGAAGCTCTGACATGTCTGACACCCTACCGTGCCTAATCCCGGCGCCCCTGCTGGTGGGTACTCTCCAAGTAGACACCCTTGTCGTTTATTTATACAAACATGGGTAGCTATTGACGGGCACATTTAATACACATGCACACCAAGCCATTCAAAGGGGATTCGACAAAAATTGGACCAAACTATGCAAGAAACCCCCTCACGGTTAATAAAACACACATCCACCGCCGGATGTGTAATACTTTTTATTTTACTCTCTGGAAAGGAGACAAACCTCACTTGAGAGTCACAGCGTGCTCCTGGCTGAGCCCAATGCTGTGTTACACCCACCATTGCCTGCCGAGTGCCACACACCTCTGTGTTGTATTCCACCATCTAGTGCTTATGCTATGACACTCTCTAGCCCATGTGCACTGTAACACCACCCCGTGAATATGTCATGCCACACTTGCCTTCGCACGGGTTATATTGCCCCATCTAACGTGCCTTCCTCGATGCCTATGTTATAAAGCACAGCGCTATGCCATACTTATTACAATCTGGGATCAATATCTTTGTCACAGTGCATATGCAATGTTACACTACCCAGCACATATTTTATATTACAACTTTAGAGACTACTTAGGTTACACAACACTGCCCTGTGCATATTACACTCCAAGGAGCATATCACATAGCAAGCGCTAGTGCCTGTGCTATCTCGCGCTCTCCAATGAATCTGTCATTGCGCACAATGTATTGCATATTATATTTCACGCCCCGGTTCATCTTATATCACACTTTTTGGTGCATAGTTTATACCATATACTATATCTAGTTTTCATTTTCAATCGTGCTCTCAGGACTATGTTCTATATAACACTGCGTCCACCTACCCTTTTCACGGGCATTACATTTTGCGATGGGGGGTGGAAGGTCAGGGGATGTTTCTGCCAAGTGAACCCGGAGTCACAGTCCCAAACGTCCTCTTCTTCCTGAATAAAAGTGAGATTATGCTGCATACTTGTTCATATTTTAAGTAGTTCGCACAGACACACATTTTAAAAATAATAAAGTTCCTAATACCCACCTTCTATGAACAGTTAGCTTGCTGCCCCATCCACCTCCTCCCTATCCTCTGTTGTCTGAATCCATGGACTAGCCTCCTCCCTCCTGCCATGCATGGTCTGATGTGCTGCCACTGCCCTCCATTTAGCATGATGTACCAGTCCACTCCTCCTGCCCTCCAGTGCCCAATTCTACGGGCAATCATTGACCTCCTGCTTAGCCTCTGTGCTTAGCTTGCTGCCCCTATTCTCCTTCCCCCTGCCCTCCGATGTCTTTGTGCATGCCCCTGCTCCATCCTTTTTGACCACCATGTTCCATGGACCTGCCACTCCTATCTACGCTGAGTGTTCTGTTGAGCTGCCACTCCCCTCCCACCTGCCTAGCATTGTCAGATGACTGTAACCTGTCCCTGCCACGTCCACCCTGCCTGTCCACATGCCATGCCCCTATCCCCTTCCTCCTGTCCTTCATATTCCATTTTACTGCCACACCCTTCTGCCCTCCCTGGTCTGTTTTGCTGCAACTGCTCCTCCTGCCTGCCCCGTGCGGTCTGTTGTGAGGCCCCTTCCCCTGAACTCTCTTGTCTGTGGCCAGGTCCTGACCCTCCCTTCTATCCTTCATGGTCCTTTGTGCATGCCCCTGCACCCTCCTTCTTGCCCATCATAGCCATTGTGCTGCCACTAACCCTCCCGATTGCCATGCATGGTTTTCTGTGCTGCCATGGCCCCTCCCACCTTCCCTGTGTGGTCAGCTAGCTGCTCCTGACCCCCTCCCACCTTCCCTCCATGGTCTGTGTGTATGCCATCAGTCTCACTGTTGCTCTCCATGGTGTGTCTTGTTTCTAGTGCCCATCCTGCCTGACCTCCATGGTCATCTTGCTGCTCCTGCCCTGCCCCCTTGCCCCCAGCCCTCTGTTTCCATGTGCAGACCTCTATTCCCTCCTTCCTGGCTTGTCGGTTCCATTGTAATGCCCCTGATCCGTCCCTCCTGCCCTTTATGGTCTGTTATGCTGCAGCTTTCTCTCCTGTCTGTCCATTATGGTCAGCTAGCTACCATTGCCTCTTTCCCCTCTGTTGTCTGTTGTCCATGTGCATGGTCCTGTCCCCTCCCTATTGCTTTCTATGGATTGTTGTGCTGCACTCCCGTCCTGCATACCCTGTGTGGTGTATTGTGCTGCTGCAAACCCTGATGCCTGCCCTGTAAGGTCAGTTTGGTGCACCTCTCAATGTCCCTCCGGTCCTCTGTTATCCGAGTCCATGTCCCTACCCCAATTCCTCCTGCCTACCATGATACAATGTACCATACTTGCGAACATTTTGAACTTGGTAAGAGGGAGATTTTGAAATAAATCTGGGGTATTGATTTTCCCCTTTCCTACCTGCCTTCAATTTTCAGAGTCCGTGCCCCTGGCCTCTGCCTCTCAACAGTATCCCAATGAACAACTAGATTGCTACCATTCTATATTTATTACAAAAGTGTGGAACGCCTGACGTCATCTTGATATAATCAAAACTGTAATGCCTGGAGCATTTCCTTTAGAAATTACATATATGAGATGGTCTTATTTGCATCAAAATTATTGTTAGTGCTCTAAAAAACTAAAATGAGGACATATTTTCTGAGTTTTCAAATAGCGACAAAGAACTTTTAAATTATTTGTAATCTTAGTTTTTTGATCCAGTTGACCACTTGATTAAATGTTGCATCCAAGGGGAGAGGGTGTGGTGTTACTTCCAGAGCTGCAGACTTTGCAACTGGGGAACCAGGTTGGAGTTTCTGCTTCAGCACAACATTCTGTGATTCTGGTCAAATCACTTAATCTCCCCATGTCTACAACCAAAATGAATTTGATCTTGTGTGATGTAACCAATGCTCATGTAAAGCACTCCAATACCTGACAAGTCTGCACTATATAAAACTGCAAATACACAAAAAATAAGTGTTTTGCACACTTCTGTCATTGGGCTACATTTGGGCTACATTTGGGTGATATTTGGGCTCCATTTGGGCTCTTTTGTCTCTGGTGGCCATTTTAGGAGATTTATTTGTTATGAAGTTTCCTAATTTCCTCATTTACTGCAGTCTCCTCAGTAGGAACTGCTTTCAGTTTTTTACTTTGATTCCATCAAGAAGGTATTCAGATATGTCACACATTTGCCATAAATTCTGAATGTTAGCACTCTAGTTGCTCATTAGATCACTGTAGTAAAGCTACTGCTCACCACGGAAGTCTGCTGCTAGTATTAGAAGTGCATGTTTCAGTCTGCATATCAGAATTTTTTAATGAAATAGAAGAGGATTTGAGAAGTCACTCAAAATATGCCCTAATTTTTCTTTCTTCAGCACTAATCATAATTTATATGGCAAAATGAACCCCCTCATTGTGTTCCTTTTTAAATTAAATGTTTTAAGTGTTACCAGTTTATTCCAATCAAGATGGCTTCAGGTATGCCATACTTTTGTCATAAGTAAGACAGTAAGCGCTCCAGTTGATCTTAAGAACACTCTGGGACGTTCTGTCATTGGGCTACATTTGGGCTCTTTTGTCTCTGGTGGCCATCTTGGGAGATTTATTTGTTATGAAGTTTCCTAATTTCCTCATTTACTGCAGCCTCCTCAGTAGGAAATACTTTCAGTTTTTTACTTTGATTCCATCAAGAAGGCATTCAGATGTGTCACACATTTTCCAGAAATTCTGAATGTTAGCACTCTAGTTGCTCATTAGATCACTGTAGTAAAGCTACTGCTCACCAGGCAAATCTGCTGCTGGTATTGAAAGTGCATGTTTCATAATCAGGCCCAACCACTGTGCTATAGTTGCAAAAGTTCTTTAATCTGGCAGCAATAGTAGCATTGCGCGTTTCGACCGTAAGACGGTCTTAATCATATGCAAACATTGTATGGTCACCACCTGATTTCATTTATATCTGGTATTCATAGAAAGTGACGAGGGGCAAGGTACACACTTTCAAACGGCAATTCAAAAGGCGCAAGGTGTCACTGCAGTTCATGTGCGTCTTCACATTAAACATTGCAATTATCAACAGTCTTTGTTATTTCTTTATATGCACTATCCGGATAAATCCATGAAAGTTCTTATTTTATACCATTATTGATTTGCGCAATGTTTATAGTTCCTTGTGTATTACTGAACCACAGTTCCCACAATGCCTTGTTTTTGGCAAAACGAGTACACATGTCCCAATCGTCTCCAAATTTTCATACCTTCAATCCTTTGTCTGTAAATAAAATTCCGCAGTCTCTTACGTGCCTTTAGAGGAATAATTCCATTTATGGCAGAGATTCAGGAACATTTCAACACAAAGTCGTGGCATACGTTGAAAAACCTTTGATGAAAAAGGCTTGTCTGCCTTCCTTTCTTCCACGCAAGCACAGAGTACAAGGGTCCAATTCCCTGTAAATCCTGGCTGAGTACACAAAGATTTCCGAAATTCTCGTGCGGGCCTTACAACAGAGGCCCAGCTCCATTCATTTCATCTCCCTTCATTTGTCAGCCGGCGGGCATCCCTTCTGTAAAATATCCAAATTAACTTTGACACTCAAGGTCGCCCAGCCTCACGGATCGGGGCCTGTTGAGGAGTGTCAATCCTCTGTATATTCCAAACGAAAAAATGCACTCCACCTCCTGGAATGCATAATCAGGCCCAACCACTGTGCTATAGTTGCAAAAGTTATTTTATCTGGCAGCAATAGTAGCATTACGCGTTTCGACCGTAAGACGGCCATAATCATATGCAAACATTGTATGGTCACCACCTGATTTCATTTATATCTGGTATTCATAGAAAGTGACGAGGGGCAAGGTACACACTTTCAAACGGCAATTCAAAAGGCGCAAGGTGTCACTGCAGTTCATGTGCGTCTTCACATTAAACATTGCAATTATCAACAGTCTTTGTTATTTCTTTATATGCACTATCCGGATAAATCAATTCATGGATTTATCCGGATAGTGCATATAAAGAAATAACAAAGACTGTTGATAATTGCAATGTTTAATGTGAAGACGCACATGAACTGCAGTGACACCTTGCGCCTTTTGAATTGCCGTTTGAAAGTGTGTACCTTGCCACTCGTCACTTTCTATGAATACCAGATATAAATGAAATCAGGTGGTGACCATACAATGTTTGCATATGATTAAGACCGTCTTACGGTCGAAACGCGTAATGCTACTATTGCTGCCAGATTAAAGAACTTTTGCAACTATAGCACAGTGGTTGGGCCTGATTATGCATTCCAGGAGGTGGAGTGCATTTTTTCGTTTGGAATATATATATATATATATATATATATATATATATATATATATATTTTTCTTTTTTTTTATCAAAAAGTTCAGTCGCACACACCAATCCTTATTTCTCCGCTTTTTATTACACGAACAGAGCCAGTCTGTCAACCGACGCGTTTCGGCTTTGCAGCCTTTCTCACGGTAGGGAGACACTACTATCGTCATCTGTTTATAACACTCTATGGTTAAAAACAACCCCATTGCCTTCTGGGAGTTGTAGTGTTTTACACCTGATATCCCAATGACAGAAATAACATTTGGTCTAATGCATTAGCCATTTGAATTAATCAATGCATTTCTGGTATATTATTTGCATGTTGACATGGCCAATTATGATGGTATAGTACACCAATACAACGATACATATATAAGTAGTTTGCACATATCTAAAGTATTTCAAGTGAAAACTTTAGCGTTTTAGTACCACAGTGTTTCTAATTATTCTATCTGCTGCTTGTGTTAGATTAGTATCTATTCGCTCATGTCCAAATAATATACAGATACAATTACTGCTTGTTAGATTGACATTTCATATGATTTTTCAATTAGTATAATTGTTTCAGTTACTGCTTCAGAGATGAGTGTACATTTCTTCATCGTTGTTTAGGCCTTTAGGAGTCTTCGTTCGTAATCGTATTATGTACTTTGACTCCAACTGCCGCAATTTCCTTATCCTGTCTCTTGCTCTTTCATTTAATGGTATTGTGTCCAATCCAAAGTATTCCATCTTCCTCCAATCGTTGTCTTGGCACTTGCGAGATGTTTTGCTATCGCATAATTCATATCTTTGTTTTTCACGGCTCTAATATGTTCAAGTATTCACTTTTTAAGCATGCATGTGGTACTCCCGATGTATTTTTTGCCACATATACATTGTATTACATATACAACAAATTGTGTTGTACATGTGATTCTGTGATTTATCTTTATTGTTTTACCTTCAGGGTCAATTACTTCCTTTTTATTAATGGCAATTTTGCACGCTTTGCAGTTAGAGCATTTCTTGAATCCCATTTGTTGTTGTGTCAGCCATGTTTGTTTTGTCGGTGTGATAAAATTACTTTGTACAACCTTGTCCTTTATTGAGCTCGCTTTTCTGTAAGTGACTTTTGGTCTTGTTCCAATTACTTTGCCAATGTCATTGTCTTGTGTTAATAAGTGCCAATATTTTTGAACGATTCTGGTAACTCTCGCACTTTCCTTACTGTATGTCAGAATTAGTCTCGGTGCTTCCTTGTTGTTTTTATTCTTCAATGTGATGTCATCTGCTTGATCTTTCTCTTGTTCTTTCTTCAGTAATTGTTCTTTTTCTGTTTTGGACATCAGAATCTCATCATGTGTTTTTTCTTCCACCTTTTTCTTGCTTTTGTTGAGGATTCTTTGTCTATATCCTCGATTTTTCAACCTCTGAGCACTGGCTTCTATTTGGGCAGTTGCATCACTTTCCTTTGAGCAATTTCTTTTGATCCTCAAGAATTCTCCGTAAGTAATACTGTTTATAAGTGGTTGCGGATGGAAGCTCTTAGCATGTAAAATGCTATTTGTAGCTGTTGTCTTTCTGTGTAGCGTAGTTTGTATTTTGCCGTCATCTATGTATACTGTGCTGTCCAGAAGATGTATCCTCGTTTTGCTCGTTGTGCAGGTGAAGGATAGTCCAATTTGGTTTTCATTTAATTTGTCAAAGTATTGCATGAATTCTTCCTTTTTTCCATCCCAAATTATGAATAAGTCATCTATATATCGTACCCACAGTACTATTTTTTCCAAAGATAGATGATTCTCAGGGCCCCAGGCTATTTCCCTTTCCCACCATCCCATTGTGAGATTAGCAAAATTTGGGGAAAAGGAAATGCCCATGGCAGTACCACAGAGTTGTTGATATAGTTGATTGTCAAAAAGAAAATGTTATTGCTCAAGCACATTTTGATCATTGTTAGCAGCATGGCAGAATGTTGAAGTTCCGTGATTTTTCTTTGCTTTAAAAAATAGGCGCATGCTTGTAGACCTATTTCGTGCTGGATGGAAGTGTATAGTGACACAACATCAATTGTGGCCATGATGAAATTCGAGTTCCATGTAATATTTGCCAGTGTTCTTAAGAATTCCCCGGTATCCTGTATATACGAGCTGAGATTTTTCACAATAGGTGCCAAGAAGTGGTCGACATATGTTGACATGTTCTCGTATAAGGAATCACAGGATGATACTATCGGCCTACCAGGGGGGTTGATTAACGTTTTATGAATTTTAGGTAAAAAATAAATTGTTGGTATCGTAGGATATTCTTTGAACAAATATTGTCGTTCTTCCTCATTAAGCAAGTTATGTGACTGCCATTCATCGAGATTTTTTCTAAGATCCATAATCATTTTGTTAATCGGATTTGAGGTCAATCTTCTATATTTTGTGTTGTCATCTAGTTGTTTCTGTGCTTCTTTAATATAGTCTGATGTGTTCTGGATGACTATATTGCCCCCTTTGTCCGCTGGTTTTATAATTATTAGGGGATTGTTTTTCAAATTGATTATTGCTTGATTTTCTTTTTTTGTAAGATTTTCATTCTTGTCATTGTTGCGTATTCTTTGTATTCCTTCTAGTTCTTTCATGACTGCCTCAGAAAATGAATCAATTTTATTTCCCGGGGTAAGCTGAGGACAATATTTGGATTTATTTTTGAGTCCACTTTTTACATACTGTGATGTTTCTATTTTCAATTTGTCCAGAACTTGGTTTTCTGTGTAATCCTCTTCATCCAGATTATGTATGAGATCAAAAAGATTTTTTACATCTTGTATTTGTTCAATTGTTAGTTCGGGACTTGGTGTCATTTTTCCTTTGCTCTCCATTTCCATGTCATCATTGTCTATTTTCTTGGTCTTTCCAATGTGTATTTTTGTTAGTTTTAATTTACGTACATATTTATATATGTCGATTTTTGTGTCCGTGTAATTAAAATGTCTTTCAGGGCAAAATGACAGTCCTTTGTTTAAGGCTGAGCATTCATCTTTCGATAGGATGTAGTTTGAGAGGTTTGTAATTAGATTTTTCTCCTCCCTTTCTTTGTTTGTATCGTTTATTTCTTGAAGGTTCTGTTCCTTAAAGGATATTGCCTTTTTGCGTTTGGATCTTCTGGTTTTTCTAGTACTGGGATAGATTTTATATTGCCTCTTCCAGGCCCTCTGCCTCTTCCTTGGCCCCGATTTCTGGACAGGCTTTGGTCCAAGTTCACCAAACGCATTTCCTCTAAAAAATTGGTTCTTTTCATGACATCTGTATTCGTGGCTGCTTCATTTTCACTGATGTCTGATTCGCTGGTTGTGTCTTCTGTTCTTTTTTGTGGATTCCTTTGGTAATTTAATTTTAAATTGTCAAAGCGTTTCGCAAACGTTAGAATTTTGCCTTGTTTGTAATCGTTTTCGTCTCTTAGGAACTTTCTATGCTTTCGCTCTTGTACCTCGTCCTCATATTTTTCTAATCGTATATCCATCTCTTTTCTTAATTTTGCTGCTTCATCTTTGTTTAGTATTCCAATCTTGTTTTCTAGTTCTTTGATTTGGACATGTGCTGCTTCCAAGTCAATTTCTGCATATTTAATAAGGATTCGTAACATATTTTTTGAACACTCCATATTGTTCTGGCCCCATTCTTCCAGCATCTCCGTTCTTGTGTCCGGGTGTGTTGGCAGTGTAAAAATGCGTAAGCCTCTGGGGATTCTATCTATTTCCAGATATTTGTTCAGGGCCATGATCTCCCAGCTCTTGCTGATTTCTTTTTTGTATTGTTTTTCAAGTTGCAGGAAAAGGTATTTCAGCGAGGGATTTCCTTCGTGTTGTTTATCTGCTGATTCCATGGCTTCCATACATTCACTCGCAAGCTTGGCATACGGTTTCTTTCCTCTAGTACCAATCCTTCTTGCTTAAAAATCAACTTTAAATCAGAGCCCAATAAACAACTGTGAAAAATTGTGAGAAAAACTTGCATTTTGAGAACGATATGACCACACTGCAAATGGAAGCACGAAAAGCAAAGCGGGCTCAGAAACTTGCTACAATGTTTCAACCTGCTGCGAGTGAATGTACGGAAGCCATGGAATCAGCAGATAAACAACACGAAGGAAATCCCTCGCTGAAATACCTTTTCCTGCAACTTGAAAAACAATACAAAAAAGAAATCAGCAAGAGCTGGAAGATCATGGCCCTGAACAAATATCTGGAAATAGATAGAATCCCCAGAGGCTTACGCATTTTTACACTGCCAACACACCCGGACACAAGAACGGAGATGCTGGAAGAATGGGGCCAGAACAATATGGAGTGTTCAAAAAATATGTTCCGAATCCTTATTAAATATGCAGAAATTGACTGGGAAGCAGCACATGTCCAAATCAAAGAACTAGAAAACAAGATTGGAATACTAAACAAAGATGAAGCAGCAAAATTAAGAAAAGAGATGGATATACGACTAGAAAAATATGAGGACGAGGTACAAGAGCGAAAGCATAGAAAGTTCATAAGAGACGAAAACGATTACAAACAAGGCAAAATTCTAACGTTGGCCAAACGCTTTGACAACTTAAAATTAAATTACCAAAGGAATCCACAAAAAAGAACAGAAGACACAACCAGCGAATCAGACATCAGTGAAAATGAAGCAGCCACGAATACAGATGTCATTAAAAGAACCAATTTTTTAGAGGAAATGCGTTTGGTGAACTTGGACCAAAGCCTGTCCAGAAATCGGGGCCAAGGAAGAGGCAGAGGGCGTGGAAGAGGCAATATAAAATCTATCCCAGTACTAGAAAAACCAGAAGATCCAAACGCAAAAAGGCAATATCCTTTAAGGAACAGAACCTTCAAGAAATAAACGATACAAACAAAGAAAGGGAGGAGAAAAATCTAATTACAAACCTCTCAAACTACATCCTATCGAAAGATGAATGCTCAGCCTTAAACAAAGGACTGTCATTTTGCCCTGAAAGACATTTTAATTACACGGACACAAAAATCGACATATATAAATATGTACGTAAATTAAAACTAACAAAAATACACATTGGAAAGACCAAGAAAATAGACAATGATGACATAGAAACGGAGATCAAAGGAAAAATGACACCAAGTCCCGAACTAACAATTGAACAAATACAAGATGTAAAAAATCTTTTTGATCTCATACATAATCTGGATGAAGAGGATTACACAGAAAACCAAGTTTTGGACAAATTGAAAATAGAAACATCACAGTATGTAAAAAGTGGACTCAAAAATAAATCCAAATATTGTCCTCAGCTTACCCCGGGAAATAAAATTGATTCATTTTCTGAGGCAGTCATGAAAGAACTAGAAGGAATACAAAGAATACACAACAATGACAAGAATGAAAATCTTACAAAAAAAGAAAATCAAGCAATAATCAATTTGAAAAACAATCCCCTAATAATTATAAAACCAGCGGACAAAGGGGGCAATATAGTCATCCAGAACACATCAGACTATATTAAAGAAGCACGGAAACAACTAGATGACAACACAAAATATAGAAGATTGACCTCAAATCCGATTAACAAAATGATTATGGATCTTAGAAAAAATCTCGATGAATGGCAGTCACATAACTTGCTTAATGAGGAAGAACGACAATATTTGTTCAAAGAATATCCTACGATACCAACAATTTATTTTTTACCTAAAATTCATAAAACGTTAATCAACCCCCCTGGTAGACCGATAGTATCATCCTGCGATTCCTTATACGAGAACATGTCAACATAAGTCGACCACTTCTTGGCACCTATTGTGAAAAATCTCAGCTTGTATATACAGGATACCGGGGAATTCTTAAGAACACTGGCAAATATTACATGGAACTCGAATTTCATCTTGGCCACAATTGATGTTGTGTCACTATACACTTCCATCCAGCACGAAATAGGTCTACAAGCATGCGCCTATTTTTTAAAGCAAAGAAAAATCACGGAACTTCAACATTCTGCCATGCTGCTAACAATGATAAAAATGTGCTTGAGCAATAACATTTTTCTTTTTGACAATCAACTATATCAACAACTCTGTGGTACTGCCATGGGCATTTCCTTTTCCCCAAATTTTGCTAATCTCACAATGGGATGGTGGGAAAGGGAAATAGCCTGGGGCCCTGAGAATCATCTATCTTTGGAAAAAATAGTACTGTGGGTACGATATATAGATGACTTATTCATAATTTGGGATGGAAAAAAGGAAGAATTCATGCAATACTTTGACAAATTAAATGAAAACCAAATTGGACTATCCTTCACCTGCACAACGAGCAAAACGAGGATACATTTTCTGGACACCACAGTATTCATAGATGACGGCAAAATACAAACTACGCTACACAGAAAGACAACAGCTACAAATAGCATTTTACATGCTAAGAGCTTCCATCCGCAACCACTTATAAACAGTATTCCTTACGGACAATTCTTGAGGATCAAAAGAAATTGCTCAAAGGAAAGTGATGCAACTGCTCAAATAGAAGCCAGTGCTCAGAGGTTGAAAAATCGAGGATATAGACAAAGAATCCTCAACAAAAGCAAGAAAAAGGTGGAAGAAAAAACACATGATGAGATTCTGATGTCCAAAACAGAAAAAGAACAATTACTGAAGAAAGAACAAGAGAAAGATCAAGCAGATGACATCACATTGAAGAATAAAAACAACGAGGAAGCACCAAGACTAATTCTGACATACAGTAAGGAAAGTGCGAAAGTTACCAGAATCGTTCAAAAATATTGGCACTTATTAACACAAGACAATGACATTGGCAAAGTAATTGGAACAAGACCAAAAGTCACTTACAGAAAAGCGAGCTCAATAAAGGACAAGGTTGTACAAAGTCATTTTATCACACCGACAAAACAAACATGGCTGACACAACAACAAATGGGATTCAAGAAATGCTCTAACTGCAAAGCATGCAAAATTGCCATTAATAAAAAGGAAGTAATTGACCCTGAAGGTAAAACAATAAAGATAAATCACAGAATCACATGTACAACACAATTTGTTGTATATGTAATACAATGTATATGTGGCAAAAAATACATCAGGAGTACCACATGCATGCTTAAAAAGCGAATACTTGAACATATTAGAGCCGTGAAAAACAAAGATATGAATTATGCGATAGCAAAACATCTCGCAAAGTGCCAAGACAACGATTGGAGGAAGATGGAATACTTTGGATTGGACACAATACCATTAAATGAAAGAGCAGGAGACAGGAAAAGGAAATTGCGGCAGTTGGAGTCAAAGTACATAATACGATTACGAACGAAGACTCCTAAAGGCCTGAACAACGATGAAGAAATGTACACTCATCTCTGAAGCAGTAACTGAAACAATTATACTAATTGAAAAATCATATGAAATGTCAATCTAACAAGCAGTAATTGTATCTGTATATTATTTGGAAATGAGCGAATAGATACTAATCTAACACAAGCAGCAGATAGAATAATTAGAAACACTGTGGTACTAAAACGCTAAAGTTTTCACTTGAAATACTTTAGATATGTGCAAACTACTTATATATCTATCGTTGTATTGGTGTACTATACCATCATAATTGGCCATGTCAACATGCAAATAATATACCAGAAATGCATTGATTAATTCAAATGGCTAATGCATTAGACCAAATGTTATTTCTGTCATTGAGATATCAGGTGTAAAACACTACAACTCCCAGAAGGCAATGGGGTTGTTTTTAACCATAGAGTGTTATAAACAGATGACGATAGTAGTGTCTCCCTACCGTGAGAAAGGCTGCAAAGCCGAAACGCGTCGTTTGACAGACTGGCTCTGTTCGTGTAATAAAAAGCGGAGAAATAAGGATTGGTGTGTGCGACTGAACTTTGTGATAAAATTGATTTCTGGCCTTGGGTCCGGCCCGCAGTCTGCACCCGCTGCTGAGCGATCTGGCGCCATTGACCTCATTGTTGTTGGAATATATATATATATATATATATATATATATATATATATATATATATATATATATATATATATATATATATATATATATATATCCCTGCCTATCATTACCTGTTAGACTTGGCACCTTTTGGTGTGTTTCCCCTGTCTTTTTGCTTTCTGACCTCCCGGTTTTGACTCTGGTTTTGCGGGTTTATTGTCTCTGAGCACTTTCTCACTGCTGTTCAGTGTTAAAGTGCAAGTGCTCCTGTTGTAAATTGTGATTATGGATTGGTGTTTCCATGATTAGCATATTTGATTTACTGGTAAGCCTCTAGTAAAGTGCACTGAGTGCGCCATGGCCTGTAAATCAAATGCTACTAGTGGGCCTGCAGCACTGATTGTGCCACCCACATGAGTAGCGCTGAAAAGGTATCTCAGACCTGCCACTGCAGGGTCTGCTCACAGTTTGTAACTGCCATGTCGACCTGGCAAGTGCGCCCACTTGCCACGCCCTAATCTTCCCTTTTCTTACACACAGGTCACCGCTAAGGTAGGCCCAAGGTACCCTTGTGGGCAGGGTCCTGTGTATGTTAAAGGTAGGACATGTACTGGTGGTGAATTACAGTGTATTTTGTATTTTACCTCTGCAAGGCTATCTGTCTCATGGGAAAGAATGGGAGTTTTACTTATAACATCTTAGAGCCATAACTTCCCATTGGGACAAGATAGGAAAATGGAGTTTAGTATGCCTGGACTCAGAAAGTAAAAATGCATCTTTTAGTAAAGATGATTTTTTGCTATGTGTTTGGAAATACCACTTTTAGAAAGTAGGTATTTTCTTGCTTAGCCATCCTGTGTGCCTCTGCTGGGTTTGTGGATTGACTGTCTGGCTTTGGAGTGACAGGGGTTGGGGATGTACATTCTCTTCAGAGAGCCACTAGGGGGGTCCAGGTGTGTCCAGCCTTTCCTGGATGAGTAAGGGCTTGGCTGATTAGACCTGGGCTGCCTTGAACAATGCTGTCTCCACCTCCTGCCAGGAAACTGGGCCAGAGAGGACAGAACTGGTTTAAACTAAGCACAGACACTTTCTGCCTGAGAGAACAAAGGGAGTATAAATATTGGGGCCCAGACCCCAGAACTTTAGAACTTGCTGGAATCGAGGAACCTGCCAAGAAGGAAAGCCGGAAGAGCTGCCATGAGGAGTACTGCCCCTTTGCTGTGTTGTTGCTTTGTTAGGTTGGCGTACAGTTGCTGGTTCTGCCTTGGGCAGTGAAAGGACTGGACTGAACTTTCTTTACTTGTGCTGAGTATCTCCAAGGGCTTGAAGTAGAGCTTGCCTCCTGTTCTGAAGTCTCTGGGACTGCAAAGACTTCACCAACCTCTGGGTACCGCTTCTGAACCGCTGTTTCAGTTGCCACAGAGAAGGGAAACGCAACCAACTCTGTCACCATCCCCGTCGCTGACTCTGTGTCCTGCCAGCACCGCAGGGGGCACCGTCCGCATCCCACACTGCAACCCTGGTCTCACTGATGACAATGACTGCCGCCCACCGCCACCGATCTGCTGCGTGCACCGTGACCTGTGGGTATCGCACTACGCACCACCTCACTTCAGTCCGCCATCCTGGTCTCACCAACGCCATCGCTGCTGCTGACTTCGACACCTGTGATTGCATCGTGGCTGAGGGCACCGTTCGTAGGTTTCATGGCTGACAGCCTTGCCCCACACAGCTGTCTGGGCCGACCGATGCCAGCTCCCGCGAACCGGCTCTGTCGCTTGCACTGCAATCTGCAAGCACCGCATCAAGTACCGCCTCGCACCGTAAGCCTTGGTCTCACCGATGCCGTCTGGAGGACCATCACCGAGCCGCTGCCTGCACCGTATCGTGAGGGCACCGCACCCTGCACCGCTTCCACTTTGCAAAGCAACCGTGACGGTTGCCAAGACTGGCCCACACCAATGTGCCAGCCGCAACGAGAAAGGTACTGTTAATGAGTCTGTCCATTCTTCCGCTGACCCGTACCGACACAGTCGGCTGGAACTGTTAGACTCTGTTGTTTTCAGCATCGTGGTAGCCCCAAACAGAGCTACCGACTCGTATGAACTGTGTTCTTGAGAAATTTCTGCAATTTTAAGGTTAAGTACTGCATGTTGGATTCTTATCGTTTTGGATATACAAAAATATTAGATTTTTTTCTAAACTGGTGTGGTGTCCTTTTGTAGTGTTTTCACTTTGTTACTGTTGGTTATGTGCAAATGCTTTACACACTGCCTCTGAGATAAGCTTCACTGCTAGTGCCAAACTACCAAAGGGGTGAGCAGGGGTTATTTTAGGAGTGTAACTCCCTTACTCTGACTGGGAAGAAGGGTCCCTACTTGGACAAAGGTACCTACCTCTACCAACTAGAGACCACCATTTCTAACATAACCCCTACTCTGAGAGCATAGCGGGTGTATCCTCTGCCCGATCGCTTAGGTAAGCCTGTGACCTCATACCTGGATGACTTGGTCTGGAGTAGTATTGGCCATCCCTCTGTGCAGAATCAGGATGGCAGATCACTGTTAACAGAGCTGCATGTCGGACAAAAACTTTGTTCCAGGACCGTCGCGGCTGGAGCGCCCCTCTGACCCATAAAGGGACTGTGCACTGTATATATAAAATAAAGCAACTGTTTTAGAGGTACAGGTCTTTTGCAATTATGTGTCTGGATGTTAGAAGCTGTCTCTGAGTGGAAATCTTAGCCTTGAACAAAGTGTACAGATTATTTTGCAGGAAAGGCAATCTAAAAACATGCAGTATGTACAGCATCTTCTCAGAAAGAAAACATGTAAAAATAACATAGCTAAAACAAAGTCTGCTAAAACTTATAAAATGTAAAACTAAAATGGAGAACCAGCGTGAGCTCAAGAGGACCTCACTACTTAATCACCATGTTCTGCTCATCCTTGGACATTATGCGACTTACACTTATTTTGATGTGGTGATGATACCTCTTCCTGTTTGGGCATTCTTTGTGTCGGTATTCTGATGGTACTAATTCAAGGGTGAGCTGTCCTTCAGTTGGACTAGTGATTGTGAGGGTGGTTTACATATAGTTATGCCAACAATAGGAACTGTGAGGGATATCTGCTGCTAAATGTAGATGCAGCAACATTTTGGTGGCAGTCTGTGTTTCTAGGCTATAGGAGTTAGTGACTTATCTACTGTAGTGTGTTAGACACCAAACTTCACCCAGATTGGGCTGTTAATTCCTTTAGACAGGGAACTCAAGTAATAGGCTTAAGTACTGACCAGCTGTCATTTGTTACATCTCATAATGAGCTCAAATGTACTCATAATAGACCTACTTAACATATGTGTGAGGTCTTAAGATCTGATGTCACTTTGTATGATGTCACTTCCTATGAGGTCATGAGTTGTGATGCTGCTTCCTGCAATGTCATGTGCGATGTCATGCGCCGTGATGCAACTTGCATATTGCCTTAGTTGGTCAGTCTTTCCAATTCTGTTTTTTAGGACTTGCGCTGTGGTACTAGCTGTGGAATATAAAGGGACTTAACAGGAGTTGCCGTGTGAAACACGGAATCACCAACCCCACTGGCCTTCAATGGCATTTCGAATGATGCATTATGTGCACAAAATACAATATGCTATTACTATTCAAGTTAACAATACTCTCACATTAAGGCGCCATTCTCACTAAATAAAGGATACAAGGATTATATTGCCGACTGACGGCGCACCACAGCTGTGTCCGCACACTGTGTGCACAGAGATAGTGTTATAACTGGAGCTCCTGTGCTCATGCCTAATGACAAGAGGATTGATACGCTTCCCATTGTACTGCAATGTTTGTGCTCTGCACAGCGCAGGAAATATTTGCACGTGTTATCAGGAGCAGGGCGCTGTTTCAAAGGCCTCTGATAACACAGCTAATATTTATATTATTTTGAAAGCTTACAGTGAGCTGTGGTGCAAGGGCCCAATCATTTGGCTCATGTCCAATCCTAAGTGTGCAGTCATGTAATATCTGAAAGATAAAGTCCTATCATTGGCAGATATGGAGTGTGAGGCCCAGCAGGTCTACCTAAATTTCCGCCTGCTGCAGAGCCAAATATTCTCTTTATCCCGCTCCTAGGATCACATATTATGACGATTCATGTTTCAATCAATTCATATTTCACTTGAAGCCTTTTTGATTTCCGCCACTGCTTTTCCTGCCGCTGACATTGACTGCCAGTTCTACTTATTTATACACTTCCTGCTGTCAATGAAATGTTACATTGTTTCAACCCATGAACTTCTTTGGATCAAGAACCTTATTCAGAGTGCAGAGCTGTGGCTCCCAACCTGTGGGTCATGATCCTCTGGTAGGTCTCAAGCCGACTTTTGGTGGGTCATGAAAGTCCAAGTAATAATAAAGATGCCTTTACATTCTATATTTATGTTTTTAAATTTTCTGCGTTTCAATGACAGAGGTCAAATGTCAGACTATGTCTTCAGACAAATTGCTGCTTATTTTTTTAACATGGAGATTGGTGGTTACGAACTACTCTCACTTTTCAGTGAGAGAAAGCAAAGTAAAGTGAATTTTGTGACAATCTTGCAGGGGTACAGAGAAAGGCTATATGAAGTAATTTTTCAAGTAAGGAAAGTTTGCTGTTGCTGTTACTTGAGGAAAAAGAGGTTCACTGACTTGTTGAGCTGAGGTTCCACTTGGGCTCATAATTGGAAAAACAGCCTGGATAAGCTGCTGTGATATTATGACAATATATCACCCACTAGTCTTTCTAAAGTATAGCCTTGTTCATTTAGAAGACCCCTGGGTCAAGAGAAATCACTGGTAAGAGGGTGAGAACTCAAGTAACCTCTGGGTTTCTGAAAGAGCTTAGTCACCGGTCAGCCTTAGATGCTCTCTAATTTCTAGCTATTGATCTGTTTTCCCTAGGTGCAACATCACGTTGCATAATGAAGTCTCCCGAGCTTCAATACGCTCCACACTGAAATAATGACAGCAATGCTAAGACTACACAACTCTCCATGTCTTTCTGGACAGAAGATGATTGTTGTGTCATGCCGCTCTGTCCACAAAGGCCATGGGCTGCTTTGCCACTTTCCTTTGCAACCTCATCTGTTCCCATGATATACGTCCAGCAAATGGTGTTAGGACAAAACAAGAAAGCCTTCATCTTAATGGCTGGCCTGTTGGTTTGGTATTGGCCTGCTCGTATTGGAGAAGGCCCATGGCTGATTTGATTATGGTTGGTCCCTGCACAGAGTGGCACAGTAAACAACAATAGATGAACTGGAATTCAGCACAGAGAAATTACCAATTGTTGAGACAGATTCAAACATTCTACCCAATGTTTCTTTCCTCTTTTCGTGTGACTCTCCTAAGTGCAAGGAGACAGCCTGGATATGGGTCCTACACTCACTGTGTCATTGGATACAAGCTGTACTTCATGGATGGCCTGGACCAGTCTGTGGGTGTCTTTGTTCTTGTCTTTAGGGTATGTGCCCTGCTGTCTCCAGGTGGACTTTTTTTTCAAGTTCGGACAAAAACTGATTAGCACCTGGTTGCTTCCTGCATGGAGTAGCATGGTGAGCAAAAAATATGGACGGGAATATGGTCATGGGTAATGACCATTGGGTAAGTATAAGTCAAACATTTTACCCACCACCTTTTTGCTTTTATCACTATGATGCCCAGAGTGACATAGGGCTCGGGCTGCATTTCATTGAGGAGGCTCAACAAGGATGTAATCAATCTTGGGTTGATTGTATTTCCATTTAAAGGGATATGGTCTGACATTTTGGAATGGACTTTTCCTCTTATAGCAGACCAAAGCTGAGTTCCATGTAGTGGCTCATTGTCCGTGATGGACCAGTGGGGAAAAAAGCAAGATGGACCAGAATGAGGTCCAAAGCAATTATCAGTAGCTAATATTAATTCAAGCATGAATTCTTTGGTATGTATTGTGATGTTTTAGGTCCGTTGTGTATGTCTAAACATGTGTCTGTCAGCTAATTGCGCTATAGGACGCAAGCTGCAACTCAACAGTAAGACCCCACATTGTTGAAAATTATCTGGGGATGCTTGGATTCCTGTTCAGCTAGGACATTGTCTGGTGGACCTCTCAGGGTTGTTTCTATTAGTGTAGGACACAAGTTGTTTTGCATTTAGTTGCCCCCCTCTGAATCAGAACAGTGAGCAAAAATGATGTACAGATACAGGGCCGAGAGTAATTACCAGTGGGTGAAATACTTTTAAGCCTTCCTTCCATCACTTCTTTGCTTTTCTAAGTTTGATGGGTATCCTCTGACATGGTATTGCCGGCTCATTCTGCCATGAGACTCAAGCTCGTTTATATTTGGAACACACGCATATCACCTGTGAGGTTATTCTGGCACAAAACAGAAAATTATTGCTCGGAGGTTCATAACGTAGCTTGTTAGAACAAATAGATTTTAAGCTTGTTCCTAAATTCTGAGCAAGAGATCCAGAGTAACGAAGAGAGAGGGGAAACATATTCCAAGTAATGGGGGCTAGGTAGGGGGAAGGGCTACCTCCTGCCCTAGCACACCAGATGTCAGGCTGGCAAGCGAGCAGGTGAGATGCAGTGCAAGGTTGTTTGGGAGGAACATAAATGTGTGGGCGACTGCTAAGGTAAGAAGGTAAGAAGGGCTAAGACTGTGCAGTGCTTTTTAGGTTTGCATAGGAAGCTTGTAAAGTGAATGCTTATGGATAGGCAGTTAATGAAGATCACACAAGTGGCCAGGGATGGTGGTACACGCAGGCAGATTAAGAACAAGTCTGGTGGTTCTTTTCTGAACCAGATGAAGTCTCTTGATAAGGCATGCCAAAATGCCAACAAAGAGGACATTTCCATAGTCCACTCTACTGGTAATGAGTGCTTGGTTCATCATTTTCCATGTGTTTAGGGACAGCCATTAAAGCATTTTTTCGAGCATTTTGAAAGTGTTAAAGCAACAAGCAGACACCATAGTGACGTGGTTATCCTTAGACAACTGATCATCACAATGATGCCCAAGATTCTGAGAGTTTATATGGGCTTAGGTAAAAGGCCAAGATTGAAGGGTGTCTAGGCATAAGGAGAGGTATCTCTGCCAAATAGGATAAGCTTGGTTTTCTCACTGTTTACATTTAGGCAATTACAGTTTATCCAGTCGGCAATCACAGACAAAGTGCATGACAAAATAGTCTGAGAGCTATGCTCAGATGGGAATCTCTTAGCTCCCTCTTCCATTGTACAGAATACAGCCTTCCCTGATGAGGCACAACAAGACTAAAACTGCTTGAGGTTACTTGTTTTCCTCTTTAGTTGAAATGTATACTAGAGGTGAACAAAAGATGATGGATTTGGATATGCCCTGAGTAGCGGATATCAATTTAAGCATTTCACCCATCACATTTTGGTTTTCTCAGTGTAATGCCATTAGTGTGACGGTCATGCCCATATTTGAGTCTTGTCACTCACTGTCCTGTAAGACATAAGCTGCACCTCACTGAGGAGACCCAACAAGGCTAAAAGCATGCTGGGTTTGCTTGTGTTACCTTTGAGAGGAAATGTGTCTGCGTGGTTCAGGCTGGACATTTCCAACTGGAATTGGATGATGGCTAACTTGCACATTGCTCCTTTCTATTTGAGTGGCACATTGAAAACATATTATGGACTGAATTGTGACCCAGTGTAATGACCATAATCCTAGAACAATTCAACCATTACTTATTTGCTTTTTTAAGATTACTTGCATTCCATCACATAACTATTGAGCTACTGATCTTCAATGAATAAAAGTATTGTACTTTTACGACAAAAATCAGAACTGACTGGACTAGAAATATTTTTGTCCACTATTAAAGTGTTTACTGTATCTTAGTTTACACCCTTAGAACCAAACTCGTAGAGTATGCCTTGACATGTTATCGTTGCGTGACCCTGAAAGGCTAATTCCAAAAAGAGTTCCGTGGCAAATCATTGATCTCATGGTAATACCTGCTATGTGATGGCTCCATGGACAACAGAAATACCTGTTCACAAGGCTGTCTCATTCTCCATGATTTATATAAGACACAGAATTCTCCTGACAACTATGTTGCTTTATATTTATATTTTCTACTGCAATTTCTCACTTTAAACATATTTTAAAGATCTATGACATTCACGCATAGGTCAAAATGGATCATTTTTGCTACTATCAAAAAACACAAAATTACAAACTGTTTCCTCTGCAAAATTTATGAAGCTTTCTTTCAAAATGTCAAGCACTTTGTCAGTTCCAAGTTTTAACAAAATTGAAATCCTGGAGTTCTTGTTCTCGGGGAGGGAGCATGGCCAGTGTCACAGAGATGATGACTCATTTCTCAGACTCCACAATACAAACTTGTTTTGGGCTGGCCTTGAAGATTGTGGCAGATGGCCCAGTGGTGGATGCGCAGGTGAAGCAGGGTGAAGTAACAAGGTAGCACAGATCCGCACTTACAGGGCTATGTGGAAATAACCAGAAAATTCAAGAATAGCCTAAACATCCAGGAAGGATCCAAAAGGTTCCAGACACTTCTGGGTCAGTAAGAGCTGGGAGTAGTTGATCACCAGTCACAGCACTACACTTTGCCTGGCAACAGCTGCTCATGTGTTCTGTAATCTGGTCACATAGTTTGCGCAATTTCTGTTCCCTTCACTTTTTTTTATTTGCACCCCTTTCGTCCCCATGGATGTTGGGAGCAGCTCAGGTTAACCATCTCCTCAATAGACTCTGAGCTTTGCTTGGTACCAATTTGGAATTTATTCTCCAACTTTAAACACTGCAAATAATCCTGATGCCTTGCATCTCTACTATTGGAGACAGATCTTCATATTCTGTTCCTGGTCTGCATCCTGGTCATCTGGGGGCTACTCTCTGCCTCCATTCTCTGGCAAGCCATTCTATTCTTACTCACAAGACATTTTATCCTGTTGTACAATTATATATTTAGACCAATGGCAACTTGTTTTATAGGATTACAGGGAAAACCTGCCAGTCCGTTGTAGACTGAGGGCCCTAGAAGCATGTGTTCCACCAGATGTGCTCCGGAGGTGGACAGGTAGATATTCTTAAGGGTTGTTCCATTTCTCTATACCTCCCTTCTCCTCCCACCCCTCCCCCCATATAGTCACTTCAGATTAAGGAATTCATTACTGATCTTATTTGATTGAAAGTGGAAGGTGTTGGTTTAGCAAAGGAGTCCTGTGCTTGAATTCCAGATAAATCTTAAAGAGCAAATATCCTGTAAAAGTTTTTTTTTGTAAACACCTTTAATGGGTGAATTATACTACAAAAAAGGTTCTGCAAGAAAATTATTTTGCAGAAAAATATATTATTTACAGAGAGCTGCAAAGGTGATGATATTTTTTAAGATTCTTGTAGTATAAAAGCTAGCAATGCTATCAAAACATTACAGTTAAAATATACATGTTGCTCATAAAACCCTCCCAAGGCAGCAACTTCTAAATGCTTTCACCCTTTGATGCTTTTAGTATTTTGGAATACTTTTCAGATGATGTACATTGACAGAAACATGCTGAGACACTTTTAAGTAGGGTCATGTTAAGTTTACACTTTACTTGTTAGGCAGAATTAATTTTTTTCGCGAGGTGAGGTCTAGCTTCAACTATCTCTGATTTCCTGAAGTCCAGGCCAAGATTTACTAACATTTTGTATCGTGATTGTTCCACATTTTTGGTGCTACCAAGATGCAAAATGCTAGTTGAGATTTACAAAACTACACAAGCCTTGTGTGGCTTTGTAAAAAAAAAGTAACGTAATGCAGCGCATTGTGCTGTGTTGCGTAGCGTTAAAGTGCCTCGGTAGGTATTACATAGGTGGAGCATAGGCATTCCTATGCATCCACCTAAGTATTTTGATGCAAACCGAGATTTACAAAGGGCAGTAAACCTAGGTTTTCACCAAAATTATGCACCTACCCAAGAGTGGTGTAACAAGGAGAAATGTTTTCATTTCTACATTTTACTTTCTCTTTCCATGTGTCCTGCATTCTATGCTGCCTGAAGTGTACTTGTGCTATGAGAGGGCAGACGATCAACGTATCTTAGTATATATTGTGCATTTCTGACCTCTCCCTTTCATGCAACGCAGTGCAGAAAGTTGCCTTGTTGCACTAAATTGCGTGAACGGTAAGTAAATCTGGGCCCTAATGTCTTACAGAAAAATTGGACCTCCAGCTGCAGGAAACAGGATCCAAGTGGTAGGATGTTTCCACCCTTCCACTTAGATCTGTGCTCATCCCCCAAGTGACAGCACTTAAGCACTGCAATAATGGCCTCTCAGCAACAGCACCATCTATTTAAAGCCTCAGGGACCTACGCCATTTTGGGGCATAACAGTTGAATGATGGGAGACTGCCCGAAGCCCAAAGTAGTAGCCTCACACTTCTAAAAGCTTTTTTTACATATTGTGAAATTCCAGACTTCCCTACTTCTCACACATCAACAGAAACAAAGGAGATGGAATTGGGCAATCTATTATATGCATAATAAAATATTAATAAAGAATGCAATAAACTTCATAAAGTGCATTGTAATGAAGAAGCTCCCAATACTAATGGAATGTTGTATGTGTGTGAATATGTGAGTGTGTATGTGATATAGAACTATTCTAAGTTCTCCAACTGAACAAGAAGCTAGACCACCATCACAACAGTGTAGATATTACTAGCTGACATATGCGTAAGAAAATATTACACCACAGTTCCCAGTTAAAAACCTCATGGATCCACGTGCAAGGAGTTCATCATTTACCAGTTTAGTAGCCATGTTTGGAAGGCCCATTTTTCAGGTCAAGTGTGAGGACGGAAATGGTTGCTGAAGCTGCTCCTCATTTAAAAAAAATATTTATTACAAGCATTGCAGGTCACTGTTCTCACGAAGCTTACAAAAAAAATAGAGAAGCTGCAAACTATACATTTCAGAAAAACATCAGAACTGCGTACACACTTAACCATTACCAACTGGGTTTTGTTTGAGCCATGAAACCATATTCATGAACAAAGTTGAGGGTTCATTTAACTCCAAATGATCTGCCATGTTAGGCTGTTCAAGAACATTAGCAACAGCAGTTTTACAGTAGGAACTTCATTCCATTGCTTCGGGAAAGGTCTTCAGGCAACATTCGGAAAATAAAACTAATTTTGTTTATCCAAAATTATTGTATGTTGTCTAGGGAAGAAACATGTCTTTTTGCAATAAGACTAATGGCCTTGAAGTTCTTGACTAGATGACATAATTGCTGAATAGAATTTTCTTACATTAAAGAAATTATAACAATGTTTTTGTTTGTAACAAGTAATTCTATATAAACCACCAACGCCTCACTCCGCCACTTCAGAAACGCACGGCTGCACCATATTTACAAGAATATGGTGCAGCCCCGCTTTTCTCCCTGTGCTGGCGCTACACTTAGCAGCCTAGCGCCAACGCAGGCACCCTTACACCATAGTGCAAGGGTGTCTGCATGCAAGGGAAGATTATTTATGAGCAGGAAGTGTTATATGGGGTTATGTGACCCTTAGATACATTGTCGATATTGCTAAGTTAGCATGAGTTTGCTTGCCCTATGCTGCTGCTTTTTGCGCACGCCTCTGCTACAGTTTGTTTTTGCGATACTCTGCCTCTGCCCTGTACATGATAACAGATTGTTTTTCACGTTCTCAGCTTTCCCTTCAAATTCTGTCTGAACATAATGTGCAAGGTTGATCAACAATGCCTCTTGTTATTCTGTTCTAGTCAGTCCCTATTACCTAGACAAAACATGTTACCAACAGCTGCAATATGGAAGAATCGTGCTTTGATATAGCGTTGTTGCATGTTTTTGAAACACACTCGAAGAAAGCCGTTCCATGGATCTGAGCTCTGCTGTTCCTATGATGTAACCCTTTGCATTTAGGCTTTCAGGTAGGGGGTCTGCTTATAACGCCTAAGAGATCTTCTGTTATATAAAATAACTTCTCACTGCCAAGGGGAGGGTGATTAGGCCTGGTTATTTTGCCTTTTTCACAGTCTTTATAAAATGATGACTCCTTTTATATTCTATGGTATTGTAACAATGCTAATGATGCTAGCTTCATGAATTCTGCTGCTGGTCGTGGTTCGCATACTGGTTAATGAATCACTATAGTCAAAATAAACATTTTGAACTTATTTAGTGACTCTTATTATTCTTATTGTGGACTAGTACGAGAGAGCGAAAGATTGTCTTGTTCACGCGACTCTGAGGTGAGTCAGGAGTGCTCGTGTTCTGGGTTGTCTAAACATTCGTAGCTTTTTGATATTTGTAGGAGACCGAATGAGACACTATTGCTAGTCGGTTGGGATTTTGGGTACTAATGTGGTAGGAGGTACACCCCTATTTACTGAGGTCCACTTTTCTTGTGCATAGTTCTGTGTATGAGCAGAATCCCCGCAATAGAAGGTCCCCCTTCCTGCACATAATCAATCTTTAAATGTCTTTTTGTAACTTCTATGTGTACTGCTTAATGCAGCACAGATAGAAGTTTCAAAGCAGCATTTTTTTTAAATGATTGTTTATGTGAAGGAAGGGGAACCTTCCTGTACATAATCAATCATTGGCCTTTTGCTGTTTTCACGTGTGCTGCACAATGCAGCACACATGAAAACAGCAAAAACAAGGAGAAATGAAACATTTCTCCTCATTGAGACAGGGTAAGACCAGGTTTTCCCTGGTCTTAATTCTGGTGCTGTCTCCTATTTATGCCTCCCTTATAAATAGGGGGCAGCGTCAGAATCAATTGGTGTTGCAGTGGAACGCCCACCGCAACACCCATTGCCCTCTCCTTTCACGCTCAGCATAGCTTGAAAGGGTGCCTTATTTACAAGGCAGCGTTAAGCCATGTTAAGCGGCTTAACTCTGCCTTGTAAATAAGGCAAAGCCCCTATTGCCACGGGAACATCCTAAAAGGTGACATTCTCGTGGCGATAGGGGCTTGTAAATATACCCCATTATTTTTTTTATCCACACTTCTTGGGTTTGGTTACGTTTTGACACTCTTAATTTGTGATTTTTAAACTTTCCTAAATGTGTCACACAACCGTAAACGATATAAACAATGCAAAACCTCCAAATGCAGGACAATTTGCTAGTATTTTTGTGTGGGAAGCTTCATGCACGGTCAAAGTTGTGCAAAGCAAGCAAACTTTGAGAATTTACAAAAGCTTTTATCATTTCCATAACGAAATTTTAATTCTGCACACTGCAAATAGTGCCTTTATTATCATCATCAAGTAGCTAAACAGTTGTCCACTAACCTCAGTGAGTACTGGAAACAAGAAGCAAAACTGTCCCCTTAGAGCATAAACAAATCGATAATGGTCTCTTCATCAGATGACTGGGCAGACCACTTTATCTGGCTGCACATCAAATTGTAAGTGTATACATTGCAAACATGCACAGTCCCTATTGTATGATGTCACAGTCTGTCCATAGTAACGTGGTCTCGGAAGTCTTGTCTCGACCGAAATGGACATACCAAATTGTTTGCTGTAGAGCACCGCATGTTTTAGATGTATGTCCCTCCAATAACAAGCACTGGAAAACCCTGAACCAATAACATTGCCAATTATTGTTTTCTTTTATGTTTTTTATTACAATATGAAAAATTATTCAAGGTGCACACACAAACACTTCAAGATGGTCATCCATCGGTCCTTCCACACAGATGTGCAGGCAGCGGTAGTGTTCTTTAAACGGTTATTTCTTTAACGTTGCAAACAATATTTCATGATGGCCATATTACAATGGCGTTTAGTGAAGTGTAACAAAACGTATTGAAAACAGACTCCTAGTCATCCTCATGCAATCACAGGGACAGGGAAAGATGGGCATCCACCTTGGAATGATTTTGAAAAGCAATTTTCAAAATGGCCACCACTAGTACTGTTCACTCTGGATAAATTGTACTGCAAGTGCCAGTGAAGGCCCACTTAATGCGGACCTACCAGGCCAGCTCAAGAAATACATTATTGAAATGCTGTCACTCAAGGTGCCCATAGCCAAAGTAGGAAGTGAGCTGACCAATTGACCTATGCTGTGGTGGACAAAAGCAAACAGTGAATGATAGTGAAGCAGTCCAATCAATGAGGAGGGATGACTCAAAGCCCCTCTATATATGTATGTCTGTGACAATTGCAGTAAATGGCATTCATGGAATGAAATGAACCATATTGGATATTAAAAATTCACCTCCGTGCTCTTGCACACGGGACTCTTTCCAGAGGCATGGGGAACAGAGCACTTATTTTGGAGGAGGAGGATGAAAAGATTTGGTGAACTACAGACATGAAAATTATGTTTCCAATCTGCTGTGCTTAAAAAACCAGCAACTGGGTTTACAAAATGAAGTTGGCATAAATAGAGCTATGTAGCTATAGCAACTAAACATTCTGATCATTACATTAATCGGATTGGAATGCTTTTGTGCCATGATTGATAACTTGAACCCTTAAATAGGCACTTTAGCACAATCAGTGTGCGGACTCAACTTCTAGAAAACTTATCATACTGACTACTTGGTAATCAAGCATCGTTTCCATTGGCCTTATCATGACGCCTGTCTACAGCCAAACTCCATTGAAGGCATGGCCTGTCACGCAGCAGCTCGCGCCAACTTATGTGCTGTACAATTTAAAAACTTCCTGAACTTTGTTTTAATAAGTTTATCCTTCTGCTGCCTGTAAGATAAGTGTTATTGGTTTTGCTTTCCTGTGACTCAAAGAAAGCAAATAGACTGGCACACTAGTGATAGTGTGGTATGCATATTTCTTTTCATCTGAATGCAACAAAGTTTTGATGCACTTTGCCCCAATTCACATGCCTTTCTGTTAGTAGGTGTAACTGTCAACCGGAAAAAAAGGAAATTTACTTTCAGAATAGCTAATCCAGGTTCACAGAATAAATATTTTTTAGAATTTACTTACACTAATGTCACTGGAATACTGGAAAATGTGGCAGGTATGCAGATTTTCCTGTCAAACATTTTGGAAAGGGGTGCAAGAAAAGGTGATTGAAATGGACTGACCACACCATTGTGCACTTCACCATCACCAATGCCCAGCACACCATCACCAGGTGTCAGATCTCCTCCCACCACACCTGGAGCAAGGTCACCAAAACCTCCCAAACCGAAGCCTCAACAGACCTCAAACAGGCCGTCCAGAACTTTGCCTACAGTGCCAACAGAATTGCTCCACTGAAACATACAAAACCCAACAATACCTCCAAACATGCCAACTGGTACACGCCAGAACTCAGGACCACCAAGCTCAACTGCCACCAACTGGAGAAACAATGACACACCTCCAACAGCCCCGCTGACAGAGCAGCCCACCAAACAGCCCTCACCAACTATCACTGGCACATCAAAGAAGCCAAGAAAGCAGTCATCACCACCTGCATCAACTGCAAAGCCAACCACACAAAGGAACTGTTCAAAATAGTCAAATAATTCTCCAACCCAACAGCCATTGAGACTACCATAAACCCCTCCCATGAACTCTGCAAACCCATCTCAACCTACTTCCACAGCAAGATCACCAACAGCTACAACAATTTCAACCTCCAACCTGCCACCCTCAGCCACAACAACCACAACCAGCCAGTGGACACCAGCCAAACCATTACCACCCAATCTCAGCTGCCCTGACCACCTCAGCCATCAGGTCTTCCATCCAAATCTGGGGCACCCACAACCCCTGCCCCCACCATCTCTACATCTACCCAATCAGCACACCAGCATCCTCAACACCTCCACCTCCACAGCAACCTTCCCAGACATATGGAAACACACAGACATCAGACCCCTCTTAAAGAAAGCCTCCACCGACCCCAGTGATCTCAAAAAATATTGTCTTACCTCGCTGCCACCCTACCCAGCCAATTAATCAAGAAAGCCATTAACGAGCAGCTCACAAAATTCCTTGAACAAAGCCACCTGCAGGGCGCCTCATAATCAGGATTCCGTGCCAACCAAAGCACTGAGACTGCTCTGATCTCCACCACAGACGACATCTGAACACCCCTCGACTTCTCTGCAGCATCAACACGGTCTCCCACACCACCCTCATCAACAGACTCTGCAGCATAGGCATACAGCAAGATGCCCTCAAGTGGATCGCCTCCTTCCTTACACAATGCACTCTGAGCATCGGACTGCCTCCATTCAACTCCGCGCCCAAAGACATCATATGCGGCATCCCACAAGGATCATCCCTCAGCCCCACCATGTTCAAAATCTACATGACCCCCCTCGCAGACGTCATCAGATCCCTCAGTCTCAACATAATCTCCTAAGAAGATGACATTCAACTGATCCTCTTGCTAACCAAGGACATCTCCAACGTCAAAACCAACCCTGTCTATTAATTTTAGTCAACAGGGTTTAGCATGAAAAAGCATGGGTGGTTGCATTGTAACACTAACGTAACATCCCCTCAATTTAATGCAAAGCAGTGTTTTACGCTGCTTTATATTACTTTTGAGTGCCCTCCAGCACAAAACAAGCTTTGCACTGGAAAGTTATTCAGGAAAAATATATATGCTGTGCTGGTTAGCATCACGTTTGAGACGCTACTCCAGTGCACAGTGTTTGAGAATCTCCCCCTAGGTCTCTCCAGTCCCGGAATTATCAGTCCCCGAGATTTCAGACTTGATCATTTCAGGCTCTGACGCACTCATAGTTATGAAATGTGTAATTTCACTGAGATAAATTAACACAACTCGTAGTGAGTGTCATTGGCTGTTAAACCTGAAGTAAAATGGGAGCAAAATGTTAGGTAGGGTCAAAACAAATCAGAACAAACAAGACACATTCGGGCGTATTTATATGAAAATGGCACAGGGCGATGCATCAGTTTCAAAATGCAGGGGTGTGCCGAATTAACAAGAATACAGCGCATTCCTGCGTTCATCCCTGAGCCAGCTTTAAAAAAGCTGCCTAGCACCAACGCAGGTACCCTTGCAAGGGTGCCTTTGTTGCAGGGGTGATTGTGTTTGTGCATGAAGGAACACCTTCCCGCACAAAAACAATCATTAATGACATTTTGCACCTTCTCTGTGGGCTGCAGAATGTAGCACACATGGAAATAGCAAAAAAGGAATCTTGTGCCACATTAACACCTCCTTTTGAAAGGCATTAATTTTTGGCACTGCCCCAGATTTACAGATCCTTGTAAATCTGGAGCAGTGTCAAAAAGCCATGCTGGGAACGCCCACAGCAACACCCATGGGACATCCTATTACCGCAGAAGACTGCGATGCAGAGGGCCATATTTACAAGACTGTGTTAAGCCATGCAAAGTGGCTTAGCACAGCCTTGTAAATATGGGCTAGCATAGAGTGTCACCAGAACGTCAAAAAAGTGACACTCTGGTGGTGCAAGGGGTTTGTAAATATGGCCCATTCTTTTTTTGCCTTGTGTCATGCCTGCAAGACAGAACCATCTCTCATATATGGTCTTGATTTTATTTAGACTCGATACAATTTTAACCCTCAGAATTGCTGCTTTTTGTTTTAAAGGAGGTAAGCTTAATGTTACTGCCACACGATAGTATTTACTTTCTGAATGAAATGTTTGCAATCTTTAGAGTGGTGCGAAATGAGCTGAAACTATTTCCCCACATACTTCAGTCATCTAAAGGTCAGGTTTACCTTATTTGGTAAACTGGCCCTTGAAATAGCACTTCGATTTTGCTCAGGTATTATGTCTGAAATTTGTTCCACCACCAATCATTAACAAAATTAAGAGCCCCCTGACTTCCTGCAGGTAGTCAGCGAGACCCATGTAAATTGCAGCTAAGCCCGGCTTTCAACGCACGGCAGAATATCACTTTCTTAGATTTTTTTGTTCTCACCTGTCAGCATCTTGTGGCTTATGACTTTTAAGAGTGAAACTTTTGGAAGGTTTGTTAAGAGAAACTGCTCTCCTTCCATTCATAAGAGGTTGAAAACGTTTCTATTTGAACAGACCTTTGGTAGAGACTGATTTACTTTTCATTTTAATAATATCTGGTGCAATATGGTATCATAACCCTTAGATAAGCACCTATAGAGTGGTGGTAATTGTGAGCTATATAAAGTGTTATTAACATAATATAACATAACTGTGAAGAAAAATTTTAATGACTAGGATATTTGGCGCAGCTCTATATTGGCTCAATAGTCCCCAAGGGACAAGGGCCGAGCCAGAGCTAGACACTTAACCAAACCCGGCTGGAGCACCAACAAGCCTTGGCAACAGCAACCCATGCAGGCAGGTCAAGCAGGTTACGGTGTTCACCAGCAAGGTCCAGGGAACTTACCAAGGGATGGGGAGTCAGGGCACGTCTGAAGCAACCAGAGAAGACCAACTGAATTCAAGATGACCCTCAAGAGGACCCACAGGTCGAATGACCAGAAGTCGCGAGGGGACCTCCAGCAAGATCACAAAGTACCAGCCCACAGAGCACTCGGTGCAAGGAGGGCAGAGTTCTTTGGTGGAAATACTGCTCAGGGTCAGGACTACACGGAGTCCAATGCACAAGCTCTGGAATTGCCAACAAGCATATGCACTTGCAAAAGTACACGGTGCACAGGGGTTCAGGTTATGCAGTCCCCATGAGGGATACTGGCCTCAAACTTGGTTAGAGGGCAGCTCAACCACAAGTAACTTCTGAAACCACCTCCTGTGTTGTGGAGCCTTTGGAGTCTGCAGGAGCTCAGGATCAGCAGACCGGTCAGTTGTGTTACAGTGCCTTCAAATGCAAGGGAGTGACTCCTTCACCCCAAGGGAGATTCTTCAGATGTCCTTAATACTCCACAGGCCCTACACGGAGCCTGTATGGTGCAAGGGCACAGAGAATGCTTTGGACGGAGAGGGAGACGAAGTCAGGCTGAGTTGAAGTCCAGTGAAGTCCAGCGTGTCCAGACGGTCGAAGGTCAGTGGTTTCTTCTTTAGAATCTTTTCTATGTCAAATCTAATGTCCTCCAGCCAGGTAAGCCCTTATGTACCTACGGGAGAGGGATGGCCGTATTCTGGGGACCCTCCTAGGGGAGGGTCAGGACAGAGGGGAGGTAACTCCCATGTCCTTTGTCCAGTTTTTCACCAGAGCAGGATCCAACGGCTCCCAGAACTAGTTTGAGCTGGATTAAGCACAGGGACACCTAATGTGCCCCAGCTGCAGACTTTCAGGCACTTTGGAAGTGCACCCACCCAGCCCTAGTACACTAAATCGTGTCTGGGAGGTGGTCACACCTCCCTGTGACAGGATGCCTATTGTACTGCCTTCCTGTGCTCGAGCTTGGCTCAGCAGCAGGAGAGCAAAAATGTGTCTCTGGTCAGCAGCATCCATTTTGCTGCTGTCCGGGTCGAGAAGGCTGGCACCAGATAGACCAGTGACCCCACGAAGCTCGCTTCAGAAGGGTGGAATCATACCTCCCACACCAGTTACCGATGTGGAGGTATGATTCCAAGGTGTTTGATACCAAACACAACATGTTTTGTTTCAGCCGTTTTTGAGATAGCATTTACAGTGAGGCTATAATGCACCTCTACCTATATGTCTGGCTGAGTCACAGACAACCCGGGAGCATGGTCTCCAAAGTATGCAGAGGGGCTCTGCTCATGCAGGGGCACCCTCTCACGTAAAACCCAGCACCCTGCCTTCAGGATTGTTAAGGCCTGCTATAGGGGTGACCAAGTTTTAAGTGTAGTGACCTATACATATAGTGAACCTATATCTAATGTAAGTGGTGCCAGCACCAGCTTGCACGGGCTGCAATGGCAGACCTATAGTTCCATTTTGCATGGCATCTCATGGATGGTAGTTTACATGCTTCAGCCCAGGGGAGGTCTCTGGGGTACCTATGCCCTGGGTACATGTGTACCATATACTAGGGACTTATAAGGGTACCCCAGTATCCAATCTGGAGTGTACCAAAGTACATGGCATAACATTTTAAGGAGAAAGCAGATAGACTGGGGTCCTGATTAGCAGGATCCCACTCAGATTAGTCAACACAGTGTAACATCAAGCAAGAAGTGGGGGTAACCATAAGAGACAGATCCTACTTTCCTGCACTTGCCATTAGTGCCATTTTGCAGTTTGAATCCGGGAAAAGTTCACTCAGACTTCCAATAATGTGGTGTCTGTAAAATGAGTATCAATACATCCATAACGTCTACTATTTACTATATACTGAGACTAGAAATGACAGTAACGCTGTAGAGGCATATAATGTTATTACAAAGTCAAAGAACAGAACGATGGTTCGCATTATTTGAAATTGCCAGAGATAGATTCAGAGCCTCTACAAAAAATGATCTATTCTATCTACACCATGACTATTTACTCACAATCAGTTACACATTTTTCACTAGTTTCCACGAAAAATATGTTGGGTTTATGATGCATTTACTGTTTATCTTTACAATGCATTTACACTGTTTCATGTACAACAAACATTATACATTCCATTATTAATCTTCTTAAAAATGTGTAGAGTCTTTATGGTTTTTTTCTTTTCAAACAGTGGCAGAACTTCAATAAGATTTCGATACTCACGAAAAAGACTTTGCGGAAATGTTTGATTAGCAAATTTCCACAAAGGAAGTTCCTTCAAGTTCAAGGAATGAAATAAAAATGTCTTACAGATCATTCTTGAAAATAAGCTTCGAAGGCTGACATGCCAAGAGCTCATGAATCTTGCCTGAATATACATGCTGAATGCCATGATTCATGAATTTTCTTGCGGTTAAAACATTGTACAGCTTGTATTGAGTTTGTTAATGGAGTTTTATTGTAAAACGTGTTTTTTCTAGCTGCGAGAGCCGACCCACAACCGCAGCGCCCATATCTAGGAGTGCGCGTGAAAGAACCAGTGAAGGAATTACTGAAGAGAAAGCGAGGGACTCTCAGCAACATGAACTGCTTCAACAGCCCGGATGTTGTCCCAGCAGCCACCGTAAGATCAGGCAGTTATCTGAGAAAAATATTGTATGAGGCATGTTCTTCATTTTATCCAAGGCATATTTTTTTTTTACAGTTTCATATAGCGCAGTCCGACACAAACGCATTTGAGTCAGGGTGGGGGCCATTTATGTTTCTGGTGGCCGGTTTCGCAGAAGTGCTGCAATATCGGCCCCCTGCAACAAAAGAAACAGCAGTGCTTCCCACTAACTTCCCCCCCCCCCTCCTCAATCATTTACTGCGGCCCGTCCGATTGAGTAGCCACGGCTGGTTTGTGGTCCCTGTCCGGCCCAGATTAGAGTGCTTTACATAAGGCATCAACCAGATTACACAAGGACACATTCATATTTTGTAGGCGCAGGGAGATTAGGTGATTTGCCCGGAATCAATAGGCTGTTGAACGGATGTATGTCGTTACAACGCACACTTTTACAACGCATGCACTTACAACGCATTTTTTACAACGCAAAATCCATTACAACGCATTGCATTACAACGCATGACACTACAACGCATTTTTAAAAACGACCTTTACAACGCATTCCATTACAACGCATACTACCTTTACAACGCATACCATTACAACGCATAATATTAAATTGCATTTAAGGTAAGTATTAGATAGTATAGGGGTAAAAATTACTTTTCTAACTCCAGGGGGTGTAACAGTAGGGTAAGTGTTGGATAGTATAGGGGTAAAAATTACTATTCTAACTCCAGGGGGTGCAACAGTAGGGTAAGTGTTGGATAGTATAGGGGTAAAAATTACTATTCTAACTCCAGGGGGTGCAACAGTAGGGAAAGTGTTGGATAGTATAGGGGTAAAAATTACTATTCTAACTCCAGGGGGTGCAACAGTAGGGTAAGTGTTGGATAGTATAGGGGTAAAAATTACTATTCTAACTCCAGGGGGTGCAACAGTAGGGTAAGTGTTGGATAGTATAGGGGTAAAAATTACTATTCTAACTCCAGGGGGTGCAACAGTAGGGTAAGTGTTGGATAGTATAGGGGTAAAAATTACTATTCTAACTCCAGGGGGTGCAACAGTAGGGTAAGTGTTGGATAGTGTAGGGGTAAAAATTACTATTCTAACTCCAGGGGGTGCAACAGTAGGGTAAGTGTTGGATAGTGTAGTGTAATATTATGCGTTGTAATGGTATGCGTTGTAAAGGTAGTATGCGTTGTAATGGAATGCGTTGTAAAGGTAGTTTTTAAAAATGCGTTGTAGTGTCATGCGTTGTAATGGAATGCGTTGTAATGGATTTTGCGTTGTAAAAAGTGCGTTGTAAGTGTAGTGTGTTGTAAAAGTTGCGTTGTAAAGGTTGTTCCCCCTGTTGAACCAATGCCGAGACTCAAACCTGATTCCAATTCACCCTATCCAAATTTCCAAGTTTATGAAATCGTGAAAGATGAGCAATTTATTAAAAGATAAAAAACAGGGAGGAAGCTTTTTTCTGTTTGGTGAATTATACAACCGGCTGCAAGACTTTCTCCCTTGTTGGTTTAAACCATCATTTATAATGGCAGCTCTGAGCCACTCCTTAAAGACTTGTAGAACTATACCCTACTGTTGCATAACTATTCTGTGCTGGCATCATGGCACTTTGGGGCATATTATCAAGGCCGGCGATAACATTATCGCCGCTTTAGCGCCAGAAAACTGACGCTAAAACGGCGATAATGGGTTTGATAATATGCTCTATGGAATTCCAATCGAAGCCCATGTTAAATGTGAAGGGCATCTAACATGGGCTTCAATTGGAATTCCATAGAGCATATTATCAAGCCCATTATCGCCGTTTTAGCGGCATAATTTTATCGCCGGCCTTGATAATATGCCCCATAGAGTCTAGTTCAGCCCTTTATGGAACTAAGGGGCATATCAACAAGGGCTTTATCTCTGCTTTTTTGGCTTTAAAAGCCAAAAAAGGAGAGATAAAACTAGCGCCCTATCAACAACAGGGTGCTAACATGCAAATTTGCATGTTAGCACCCTTGGGGGCATATTAACAAGCCAGGCGATAAAATTATCGCCGCTTTAGCGGCAGAAAACTGCCGCTAAAACGGCGATAATGGGCTTGATAATATGCTCTATGGAATTCCAATTGAAGCCCATGTTAGATGTGAAGGACATCTAACATGGACTTCAATTGGAATTCCATAGAGCAAATTATCAAGCCCATTATCGTCGTTTTAGCGGCAGTTTTCTGCCGCTAAAGCGGCGATAATTTTATCGCCTGGCTTGTTAATATGCCCCTTTTACTTTACGCTTCCCCTTGCATCTCTAATGAGATGCAAAGGGGGCGTTTCAGAGTAAAATAATAGGAGAAATGTCGCTAAGCGACATTTCTCCTATTATCAAGAATGTCGCTAACCCTGTTAGAGATAAAAAAAGCAGCGCTAACCGCGGTTAACGCTGATTTTTTACGTCTGGTATTTTTCTGACTTAGCCATGATATCCTATGGAAGGAGGATATCATGGCTAAGTTTGCCTGTCCCTATCAACAAGGTAACTTGAGATTATCGCTGGGTTTCCAGCGATAATCTCACGTTAGCCTGTTAGCGTGAGAATTTTTATAGCTATTGAGATAAGCGTTGCTAATAGCACGCTATCTCAGCGATAAAAATTCACGCTAGCCGGCGATAATTATCCTAGCGCTAAGTGCGCTTAGAGATAATTATCACCGTTGGATGTCGCTTAGCGACATTTCTCCTATTATTTTACTCTGGAACGCCCCCTCTGCATCTCATTAGAGATGCAAGGGGAAGCGTAGAGTAAATGGGAGCTAACATGCAAATTTGCATGTTAGCACCCTGTTGCTGTTAGGGTGCTAATTTTATCTCTGCTTTTTTGGCTTTTAAAGCCAAAAAAGCAGAGATAAAGCCCTTGTTGATATGCCCCTAAGATTGGGGAAAATGTCGACTTTTCAGCTTTCAAACTCATTGCAACTTTCACACAGCGGATTACATTTCGAACTTTACATTTCTCACATTTTGGATTTGAGATTTTGGCGTTGGTAGCTATTAAATACAAACCCTCAACCTATAATCATATGATAACTGAGAAAAAGAGGGAGGAAACGTCCAAAGGCATCATTTTTCCCCCAAATATCTCTTTCCAGTTTAAATACATTATTTCCTTACATAATGTTTGCCACCAAAGACTTATGCTTCTGTGACTGCTGTTACTGGTCTCCCGTTAACAGTACAGATTTGCTCAACATCGGAAGGATATTTGCTTGTGATGTGCAGTGTGGCTTTCTTGCCAGCAGGTGCATTAACCAACCAATCAACCCTTCCAGGCATAATGGTTAGTAGCAAGGCCTCTCCCTCCCTGAATCCCAAGCTTGAGTGGTATCTGCAGTACAAAATGCTGGTTGGGTGCACATGACGCAAATAAAGAATACCAGCCTGCCAGCAGGGCAAATTGGAAGGAAACGGTTCTGAGAAAACAGAAGGTGTTATCAGCTCTCACCAGGCAGCAAGGACAGGTACCATGGCAGTGCGCTCAGTATTTGTTGAAGTGAGGTACAGAGCTGGGCAGTGTTTCATTTTCCATCAGACTGCACCAGGCTGCATGTTGGAGAGTCACAGTACAAACAAGGCACTTTTTAACATGCATATTCTATCTGTGTCTGTTTGGACCAGAGGCGCTGTGTAACTATCAATAGCGCAACAGGTGCAGTGGCCCCAGCCCAGCTGTGTCTGTGGGTCAATTGAGGCAAATAATAGCTGTTTATAGGTACTTGACTGGTTCGGACTATGCAAGTCTTCCCAGGTCCAACCGCGAGCAGGTCAGCCAGTTCAGATTTTTTGTTAGCATTCTAGGACTTGTAGATTCCTATTTTTATATTAGGAGACACAGGACTAAAGTCCCCACAATGTAAAAGCAAAAAGGATACGGTGAGTTATAAACACAGGAAATGGTGAAGTTTGGGAGACTTTCGACAAGGTACAGTATGGGTAGAGGACGACAGCCCAGTTAAACAAGTACTGAAGTGGATGACTCGGGGAACGGTGGTGTGCACGTGATGACGAATGCACTTGTGCCCCGGGGAGCACTAAGTAGTGCATTCTTTGTCTGGAGCACGGACAAGGTATAAAAGGCACGTCGGAGGATCGCCACCGAGATAATAACAGTGGGCTGAGCCCATGTCACTTGGGCAGCGCTGTAATTTCAAAGCTAGGGTTTAGCTATTGTTGTTTTTTTCCCAATCATTGCTTGAGATGCATAAAAGAAGTTCCACCAAAGTGGATGAACAATGTACTTTGAAGAAGGAAAACTGATAAGAGTAACACACATGAAGAACAGGAAATAGAATGCCTATAACCAACAGAAAGGAGGAAAAGTAAAGTGGCAGGCGCAAGGACTAATAAAAAGTGAAGGTGGGTTGTAAGTCCCTTTTCAGATATATTTAATGCAATAGATTTCACAAACACAGTGCAAGTGCTGTGTAAGCGAAGACTAAATATATTGGAATTTTGGAGCAGAAGGCCTCTACCAACCGTTTTTGGCCCTGAGCCACTACCTTGTCTTCAATGTAGCACCAAGATTCGAATGTTCTAATATACACATAACATTCATAAATGTAGGAACAGTCGCATTACCATTTTTTTGCCTCAAATCACACAACTCGTCTAATATTGAGGCATATATCCATTTTTTCTAGCTTGTCATACTCTGCAAGAGGTCTTTCAGGTAGTTTGATTGGGCCACACACATTTGGAAAGCACACATATTTCAGGGACAAATTCACAAATCTCCTATAAAGCTCTCAGTTGGATGTTCATCCATACTTAGAAGTTTTTTCTTATGAAATATTCAATGCTATTAATAATATTTTGATCTGGATTACATACATGCAGAACGTATATACATTCATCATTGTCTAAATCAGCATAATGTTAACCACACATTCTCTATTTGTGCATTCTGTGTGTAAGCAATATTTCAGAATTTATGAAAAGTGACTGTGAGGGGATCTGGCAATTTAGGGGCATATTTATCAAAGTTTGCATTGCACTTGCACCACACAGTGGCGACGCAAACACTAGTTGAGATTTCCCAAGACACGCAAAGCCACCTTGTGTGGCTTTGTGGTGCTTGGTAAATCTGCAGTAACACAAAGCAGCACAAGTCGCTACCTTGCGTTATTCTACCCCCGGGTGGCATATCATGGGTGGAGCGTCACTGTTCCCAAACATCCACCCATGAATTTTGGTGCATTCCCAGATTTACCATGAGTCGTAGATCTGTGATTACGTCAAAATGCTGCGCCTTCTCAGGCGAGGCGTAACAAGTAGAAATATCTTTATTTCTCCTTATGCTTTCATCTTTCGGGATGTACTGCATGCTGCAGTACATATAGAAAGAGGGCAAAGCCTCAAGGGATTGTTTTTGTGCAGGAAGGTGTTCCTTCCAGCACAAAAACAATCCTGCCTGCAGCGCAGACATCCTTACACCACGGTGCAAGAGTGCCAGGATTGGTACTAGTTGGCCAAAAGTGCGCCAGCACAGGGAGAGAGCAGGAATGCACCATAACTTGATGGATATGGAGCATTCCCACCCTTTCACACAATGCAGTGCAGAAGTTGTCTTGCTGTGTTACTTTGTGGGCAAAATAATATATCCCATAGTGTTTACAGTAAATGCCTTTGTCATTATTACATGCTGTGTTTTTCTCTGTGAAAAAAGCTACAAATCCTAAGAATCTGCGTCGATAGCTTGGGTTTGCAAAACAAAAATGGCTCCCTCACATGGTTAACATATTTCACTGGGAAATGGTTGGAGCTGCAGTTTCCATCCTTAAGGGTGGACTTAAAAGCACTGACATTAGTCCCTTCTGTGCCCCTGACGAGCTGGACTCGTCATGGAGCACAGTTGCGCTGTGCCCATGACGAGTCCAGCTCGTCATGAGGCATTCCCCGGAGAATCCCTCTGGTGCGGGCACCAGAGGGATTCCCTTTTAACCAAAATAGCCTCGGGAGCTGGGGAAGAGCTTCCCCAGCTCCCGAGGCCCCCCCCTGCTTTCAGTGTAATGACGATCGGCGCACACGTCGCGCCGATGTCATTACACTGAAAATTAAACTGAAATGAGCCAAGGCTCATTTCAGTTTCACTTTGTACGTGCTCAGGGGGCAATCACAGCCCCCAATCTGCCCCCCCCCCCGGGGGGGCAAAAAGACCACTAGACACCAGGGAATTGGAAAAAAATAAAAATAGGGGTGGGGGCTGCCCAAAACGGGCAGGCCCATGCCCCCACCCCACCCCCCAATTATTACAGTCTTTCTGCCCCCCCGGGGGGCAGATGGGGCATTGGCCCCTAATCTGCCCCTTCGGGGGGCAGAAAGCCCACTATACACCAGGGATTTCTTTTCATTTTTTTTTTAGGGTGGGGGCTGCCTGAAATGGGCACGCCAATGCCCCCATCCACCCGCCACCATTACAGCCTTTCTGCCCCCCCTGGGGGGCTGATGGGACATTGGCCCCCAATCTGCCCCCCCCGGGGGGCAAAAAGACCACTAGACACCAGGGAATTGGAAAAAAAATAAAAATAGGGGTGGGCGCTGCCCAAAACGGGCAAGCCCATGCCCCCCTCAATTATCACAGTCTTTCTGCCCCCCCGGGGGGCAGATGGGGCATTGGCCCCTAATCTGCCCCTTCGGGGGGCAGAAAGCCCATTAAACACCAGGGATTTTGTTTGCGCAATTGTTTTTAGGGTGTGCGCTGCCCGAAACGGGCACACCAATGCCCCCACCCTCCCCCCACAAAATTGACAGTCTTTCTGCCCCCCAGGAGGCAGATGGGAGCTGTAGCCCCCAATCTGGCCCCCCCTGGGGGGGCAGAATGCCCACTAGAAACCGTGGATTTTTTTGTTTTATTAGTGTAGGGGTAGGGGATCTCCAAAATGGGCATGACAATACCCCACCCCACCCCCAGAGAAATTCCAGTCTTTCGGCCCCCCTCGGGAGGGCAGATGGTGGCAGTGGCCCCTGATCTGCCCCCTGGGGGTCAGAAAGCTCACTAGGCGCCAGCGAGTACGCAGGCTTTTTTTATGCGTGGGGGTGGGGGCTGCCCAAAATGGTCATACCAATGCCCCCACCCCCACAAAAATAGCCACAGTCTTTCTGCCCCTCTAGGGGCATATCAGGATGAAACCCCCTTCCCCGATTCCCCCCCAGGGCGGCAGAAAGCCCACTGGGCTCCGAATGTGCATACCTGAGGATTATGGCCCTAGCGCAGTTGGCACGTAGGCAAAACAGCAAACCTGTAAATTTTTTTAAACTAGACACCGAGGGGAATCCTGGATGGGGTGACTTCACTGGCTCTCACCAGGTTCTGTTACCCAGAATCCATTGCAAACCTAAAAATGTGTCCAAAATAACACATTTTCCTCACATTTCTGTGGTGGAAAGTTCTGGAATCTGCGTGGGTCGACAAAATTCCACCCACCCTGCGTTCCCCAAAGTCTTCAGAGAAAAATGGTACCTCACTTGCGTGGGTAGGCCTAGTGCCCGCATCAGGCAAGGGCCCAAAACCTATTGAGGAGACATCAAAATTACCTATCACAAAACAACCTGGTTTTGCAAAGGGGGTCCCATGAGTTTTTGGCCCCGGGCTTGGAGGCCATCTAGGGAAACCTACCAAACCCACACATTTCTGAAAACTAGACACCCGGGGAGGTATGGCTTGTGTGGATCCCCCAACGTTTCCTCACTCGTGTGGGAGGCCCAAGTACCCACGACAGGCAAGGGTCCAAAACGTAGTGCACCTCAACAGGCAAGGGTCCTAAACGTAGTGCGCCTCACTACGTTTTGGGCCCTTGCCCGTGGCGGGTCCTTAGGCCTCCCACATGAGTGAGGCACCGTTTTTATCAGGAGACCCGGGGGAAAGCTGGGTGGTAGGAAATTTGTGTCAGCCCGGTGATGCCACAACTTTCCCACACAAAAATGTGTGAAAAAGGTGATTTTTTCAGCTAAATTTGAGGTTTGCAGGGCATTCTGGGTAAGGAAACGTTGGGGGATCCACGCAAGCCATACCTCCCTGGAATCCCCCGGGTGTCTAGTTTTCAGAAATGTATGGGTTTGGTAGGTTCCCCTAGATGGCCACCGAGCACCGGGCCAAAAACCCAGGTGACCCCCCTTGCAAAACCAGGTCGTTTTGAGGTAGGCAATTTTCATGTCGCCTCAATACGTTTTGGGCCCTTGCCTGTCGCGGGTACTTGGGCCTCCCACACAAGTGAGGCACTGTTTCTATCGGGAGACCCGGGGGAACGCTGGGTGGTAGGAAATTTGTGTCAGCCCGGTGATGCCACAACTTTCCCACACAAAAATGTGTGAAAAAGGTGATTTTTTCAGCAACATATGAGGTTTGCAGGGCATTCTGAGTAAGGAAACGTTGGGGGATCCACGCAAGCCATACCTCCCTGGAATCCCCCGGGTGTCTAGTTTTCAGAAATGTATGGGTTTGGTAGGTTCCCCTAGGTGGCCGCCGAGCACCGGGCCAAAAACCCAGGTGACCCCCGTGCAAAACCAGGTAGTTTTGAGGTAGGCAATTTCATGTCGCCTCAATACGTTTTGGGCCCTTGCCTGTCGCGGGTACTTGGGCCTCCCACACGAGTGAGGCACCGTTTTTATCGGGAGACCCGGGGGAACGCTGGGTGGTAGGAAATTTGTGTCAGCCCGGTGATGCCACAACTTTCCCACACAAAAATGTGTGAAAAAGGTGATTTTTTCAGCTAAGTTTGAGGTTTGCAGGGCATTCTGGGTAAGGAAACGTTGTGGGATCCATGCAGGCCATACCTCCCGGGAATCCCCCAGGTGTCTAGTTTTCAGAAATGTATGGGTTTGGTAGGTTCCCCTAGGTGGCCGCCGAGCACCGGGCCAAAAACCCAGGTGACCCCCCTTGCAAAACCAGATCGTTTTTAGGTAGGCAATTTTCATGTCGCCTCAATACGTTTTGGGCCCTTGCCTGTCGCGGGTACTTGGGCCTCCCACACGAGTGAGGCACAGTTTTTATCGGGAGACCTGGGGGAACGCTGGGTGGTAGGAAATTTGTGTCAGCCCGGTGATGCCACAACTTTCCCACACAAAAATGTGTGAAAAATTGGGTTTTTTCAGCTAAATTTGAGGTTTGCAGGGCATTCTAGGTAGGGAAACGTTGGGGGATCCACGCAAGCCATACCTCCCTTGAATCCCCCTGGTGTCTAGTTTTCAGAAATGTGTGGGTTTGGTAGGTTCCCTTAGGTGGCCACCGAGCACCGGGCCAAACACCCAGGTGACTCCCCTTGCAAAACCAGGTCGTTATGAGGTAGGCAATTTTCATGTCGCCTCCCTACGTTGTGGGCCCTTGCCTGTCGCGGGTTCTTGAGCCTCCCACACGAGTAAGGCACCATTTTTATCGGGAGACCCGGGGGAATGCTGGGTGGTAGGAAATTTGTGTCAGCCTGGTGATGCTACAACTTTCCCACACAAAAATGTGTGAAAAATGTGTTTTTTTCAGCTAAATTTGAGGTTTGCAGGGCATTCTGGGTAAGGAAACGTTGGGGGATCCACATAAGCCATACCTCCCTAGAATCCCCGGGTGTCTAGTTTTCAGAAATGTGTGGGTTTGGTAGGTTTCCCTAGGTGCCGGCAGAGCTAGGGTTCAAAAACTACAGCTAGGCACTTTGCCAAAAAAGGTTCATTTTTCACTGCGAAATTGAGGTGTGTCCACGATGCGTTTTGCGCCGTTTCCTGTCGCGGGCACTAGGCCGATCCACACAAGTGAGGTACCATTTTTATCTGAAGACTTTGGAGAACAAGGGGTGGGTGGAAATTTGTGGATCCACGCAGATTCCAGAACAATCCACCACAGAAATGTGGGGAAAATGTGTTTTTGTTGGCAATTTTTTAGGTTTGCAAGGGATTCTGGGTAGCAGAACCTGGTGGGAGGCAGTCAAGTCACCCCATCCTGCATTCCCCTGGGTGTCTAGCTTTAAAAAATGTATAGGTTTGCTAGGTTTCCTTTGGTGCCGGTAGAGCTATGGTTCAAAAACTACAGCTCGGCACTTTGCCAAAAAAGGGTCATTTTTCACAGCGAAATTGAGGTGTGTCCACATTGCGTTTTGCGCCGTTTCCTGTCGTGGGCACTAGGCCGACCCACACAAACGAGGTACCATTTTTCTCGGAAGACTTTGGGGAACGCGGGGTGGGTGGAAATTTGTGGATCCACGCAGATTCCAGAACTTTCCACCAGAGAAATGTGGCGAAAATTTGTTTTTTTGGCAATTTTTTAGGTTTACAAGGGATTCTGGGTAACAGAACCTGGTGGGAGGCAGTCAAGTCACCCCATCCTGGATTCCCCTGGGTGTCTAGTTTTCAAAAAGTATAGGTTTTCTAGGTTTCCCTAGGTGACGGCAGAGCTATGGTTAAAAAACTACAGCTAGGCACTTTGCCAAAAAAGGGTCATTTTTCGCTGTGAAATTGAGATGTGTCCACGTTACGTTTTGCGCCGTATCCTGTTGCGGGCACTAGGCCGACCCACACAAGTGAGGTACCATTTTTCTCGGAAGAGTTTGGGGAACGCGGGGTGGGTGGAAATTTGTGGATCCACGCAGATTCCAGAACTTTCCACCATAGAAATGTGGGGAAAATGTGTTTTTTTGGCAATGTTTTAGGTTTGCAAGGGATTCTGGGTAACAGAACCTGATGGGAGGCAGTCAAATCACCCCATCCTGGATTCCCCTGTGTGTCTAGTTTTCAAAAATGTATAGGTTTGCTAGGTTTCCCTAGGTGCCGGCAGAGCTATGGTTCAAAAACTACAGCTAGGCACTTTGCCTAAAAAGGGTAATTTTTCGCTACAAAATTGAGGTGTGTTCACGTTACGGTTTGCGCCGTTTCCTGTCGCGGGCACTAGGCTGACCCACACAAGTGAGGTACCATTTTTCTCTGAAGACTTTGGGGAACGCGGGGTGGGTGGAAATTTGTGTATCCACGCAGATTCCAGAACTTTCCACCAGAGAAATGTGGGGAAAATGCGTTTTATTGGCAATTTTTTAGGTTTGCAAGGGATTCTGGGTTACAGAACCTGGTGGGAGGCAGTCAAGTCACCCCATCCTAGATTCCCCTGGGTGTCTAGTTTTCAAAAATGTATAGGTTTGCTAGGTTTCCCTAGGTGCCGGCAGAGCTATGGTTCAAAAACTACAGCTAGGCACTTTGCCAAAAAAGGGTCATTTTTTGCTACGAAATTGAGGTGTGTCCACCTTACGTTTTGCGCCGTTTCCTGTCGCGGGCACTAGGCTGACCCACACAAGTGAGGTACCATTTTTCTCAGAAGACTTTGGGGAACGCGGGGTGGGTGGAAATTTGTGGATCCATGCAGATTCCAGAACTGTCCACCAGAGAAATGTGGGGAAAAGGTGGTTTTTTTTGGCAATTTTTTAGGTTTGCAAGGGATTCTGGGTAACAGAACCTGGTGGGAGGCAGTCAAGTCACCCCATCCTGGATTCCCCTGGGTGTCTAGTTTTCAAAAATGTATAGGTCTGCTAGGTTTCCCTAGGTGCCGGCAGAGCCAGGGTTACAAAATTACAGCTAGGCACTTTGCTAAAAAAGGGTAATTTTGCAATGTGAAAATGTGGTGTGTTCACGTTGGGTTTTGAGCCATTTCCTGTCGTAGGCACTATGCCTACCCCTACAAGTGGGGTACCATTTTTATCGGGAGACTTAGGGTAATTCAGATTTGTAAAGGAACTGTTATTACCTATTGACTTTCGATGCATTTCTGCCTTCCAAATGAAAGAAGTTATTCTAAAAAATGACTGATAATTCTCATGCTAGTATGAGTATCCCAATTTCGGAAATGTGCAAATATCTACTGTTTCTAAACTCTATATTTTGTTCCCATTTCAGAAATACATAGGTGTCTTTCATACCGATTTTTCCATGTACACATTTTTACAGAATAATTACTATATACCCGGTACATAATAAAAAACCATTGCAAGTTGCTGCTCAGTTTTTGGCTCTGGGTTCGTCGGGTTCTTGGTGAACCTACAAGTCCTATATATCCCCACAACCAGTAATGTCCAGCGGATGTAACGGTATATTGCTTTTAAAGAGCTGTCAAAATTAGAAGAAGTTACAGGTGAAAATGTTGACACAAAAGGCGCTTTTTTTCAACAAATTTTCAATTTATCCTATATTTAACTGTTAGTTTCTATAAAGAAACATTGATGGATCTACACAAATGACCCCTTGCTAAACTCAGAATTTTGTCTACTTCTCTGAAATGTATAGCTTTCCAGGATCCATTATTGCTTTTGTACCCATTTCTACCGTTAACTGGAAGGAGGTTGAAAGCACAAAAAATAGGCTATGTCCCAGAAAAATGCCAAATTGTGTAAAAAATTTTGGGTTTCTGACAAAAGTCTGGTATCCCCTAAAAGCTGGGAAAATGGTGATTTCAGCCCCACAAACCCTTTTTTGATAAAATGTGTAGGGAAATACCCAGAGGCTTTCATTTGCAGTCCGTTTTCCCATTTTCCCCCCAAAAAACTAAATTTTACTGTATTTTGGCTCATTTCTGTGACCCCTCCAGGGGAATCCACAAACCCTGAGTACCTTCAGAATCCCCATGATGTTGGAAGAAAAGGACGCAAATTTGGCGTGGATACCTTATGTGTTCAAAAAGTTACAGGGGCCTAAGCGCGCACTACCCCAAATAGCCAAAAAAGGGCGTGGCACAGGAGGGGAAAAGGCCTGGCAGCGAAGGGGTTAAGCACAGGACACAAGTTAATATTCCATGAATTGACTCTGAGCAGGCCCTATTCTGTTGACATGTGTTTTGTGAGAGCTCCAAGACGTAGTCAGTTATAGTTCATTGACAATGTAAAGGTTATAATCACCGATACAAAGCAATACCAGAGAGCACAAATATTTGGGGTATATTTTAGAAATGTATTTCATTAGTAACTTATTGTCTTAGGTATTTGTAAGTGGACCTAAAGTATGGGAAGGAAAAATAACTACAATTGTTTACTGCTTTGATTTGTAACTAACACTAACCTCAACAGTTACAAAAGATCCCAAATCTACTAGCCAAGATATCTGCCCTATTTATACACTAATGTAATTAACCTTTGTGAGAAGTTGGCCTGGCATATGCTGTCCTCTAGTTATAGGGGACACCTTGCTCCAGTCCAAATCGTCTCTTATGGTGATAGGTTAAAGACAACCTTTAAAGAAAGCTATCCTAGTGGTAGCTGTGGAGAGCAGCCTTCAGGCTAAGTCTTGAAGGAGTGTTAAGCTTATTGTTTTACCATAGACAACCTCTTGAATAACCAAATGAAAGAGTAGTCCACACAGGTATATATATAAAATATATGTATTTATTCTAGGAATAACCCCACTAGTCTCTTTATGAGGCTAGAGGTGAAGATACAATTCAAACAAGCATTGATAGTTACAATAAATAGCACTGGAATCACAGAGCCCCAGGGGGGGACCAAACCATATATCAAAAAAGTGGTATAAGAACCATGACAATTCTACAGACAATGCCTAGGGCATTTAGGGTTGCTGGCACCTTGTGAAACCACCCAAGGTAGTGAGGAAGGGGACCCATGGGAGATGCGTGCAGTGGCTAAAGCTACTGTCGGGATCTCTATTAAAGCCTATGGAGAATGTCGCGGTTGAATTTTACAAGTTTAAAAACACTTCTAGCAGGAGTTCAAGTTCAATACTTTAGAGTTAATCTTTTGAAGGGCCCACACCCACAAGAGTACCGAGGTACCACTGTTACCTGCCCCAGGGAAGCCGGGTGCATAGGTCTTTTTCGATGTTGGGTCGCGGGCTGATTTTCAATGGCAAAACGTGAAGAACTGCTGCTAGCCAGAAGCGTTGTCTTTGTCGTGAAGAATGAAAATGTAGATCTTGTAGAGAAGGACCTGAAAGCAGAGGGGACAGAGTCTGGGTCACGGCACAGTGACCAGGGGGCTCAAGAGAAGGAGCCCTTCAACGTCGGGTGCTTCCAGGTGGAAGAGGTGTAGCTTGGATCGTCAGCCACGGGGTCCAGGAGACATCAAGGAAGGCTAGCTTCTGGAGAGCAACAGTCCCACAAATTAAGAGGGTCGCTGCGGTGTTAGTGTCTGGATTGTATCCACTAACCCTTGGCAACTGCAATCCATGCAAGAAACACAAAACTGCTACTGGTGCAGACCCACGAGATCTGAGCAAGGTTTCCAGCAAAGAGACTGAAGAGCAGGCCTGAAGCAACCAGGGGAACTCTTGGAATCGAAGATTGACCTTCGCTAGGGCCCACAAGTTGAGAGACAAGGGACCGTGGGAGGCAGCAATTTGGTGTGAGTAAAGATGCGCCCACGGGTTGCCAGAGCAGGCTCGGGCGTCAATATTTGGCACAGATGATGCTGAGAGGTTGGCTCAATAATGGGCTAAAGCACAACTTCCCCACTTGTCGGGGTCGGGTGCTGTGCAAGAGGTGGCCGGTGTCCTGGGGTATTGGGGATCTCGGCACCCACGGGGTCCACGGTGCTGAGCTTTGCTGTGCACACTCGCTGGCCTCTGAGATGCTTGGAAACCCACCTCAAGGTAGGAAAGAGTCGTCGATTTCCGAAGGAGCAGCAAGGTTCCAACCAGGTCACTTGCAGTGTTTCAGGTGCCTGCCAAGCAGGGGGGTAACTCCTTTACCCCAAGGGAGATTTCTTCAGTCAGCTGTGCGGCAGCAAGTCGAAGTTCAAGTCTGTGAAGTTCAAGAATAATCAGAGGCTCTGGGGACCCAGTATTCACCTTTATCTAAAGATTTGGGGAGGGTCCAAATCAGAGCCCACCAATGAGAGGTCAGGCGGGAAAAGGGTGGCTACACCCTCTCCCCTTTGTGTGTTTCCCACCTGGGCAGGGGACAGGATGCCCCTGAACCGGTTCCAGGCGGTGTATGCAGAATGGAGGCACTGGGTAGGCCTACGTGCAACTCTGAAAGGCATCCTTTGGTGCACCCACCCAGTTCCAATCCACAAAGTCTGTCTGGGGAGGTGGGAACACCTCCCTGCAACAGGATCCCTATTGTCCAGCTGCCGTGGCTGGAGTTCTGCCCAGCAACAGGCAGCCAGAGTCGTGTGGGTGGCGGGTAGCATCCATTTTGTACTACGTGTGCACTTTTAAATTGGTGTCTAAATTCTGCCGCTTTTCCCATTTCGCCCCTCTAGCAGGGGGGAATCATGCCCTCAGTCCCATGGCTGGATTGGGGGTATGATTCCTACATGTTTGACACCAAACACGATATGGTTCTGTTCGGGATATACTTACAATGCGGTTAAGAGTATATGGTATGGCTACACTACAAACAACCCAGCAATGATTTTACGAAGGTTGCAGAGGGGCCCTACTCAGGTAGGGGTCCCCCCTCACACATATCTCAGCACCCTGCCTTGTAGGATTAGCAAGGCCTGCTTTAGGGGTGACCTATGAGGATATATGTGTTGTATTAAGTGGGATACAGGATACCTATATCCCTGTAAGGAGTGCAAGCACCACCTTACCCAGACTACAGTAGTGGTCTGGTGGTGTCATTTGGTATGGCTGTCCCAGGGGTGGCACAATAAGTGCTGCAGCCCCTGGTAGGCCTCTGAGGGACCCATGCCCTGGGTACCTAGGGTACCATCTGCAAGGGAATGATAGGGTGTCCTCAGTATCCAATTGGAAGGTACCTAGGGTACTCACATCAGTTTAGAGAAGAAGCAGATAGGCTGGGGTCCTGGATAACAGGATCCCAGCCAGACTAGTCAAAAACCATTCAAATACCAGGCAAAAAGTTGGGGGCAACCATATAGTCAGATTCCACCTTCCTACAACCTTGGTTTACATTTGCTAATGCTTTGCATTGGGTTTGCGTCACAACAGTGTGCAAAGTGTTGAGGTGGAATTTACTATCCAACAAAAATCAGGATTTGTGTTGAAAAGTTCTCCAAAGTAATGCATAGTTGGGCTATGTGCTACTTTATACTACTCTATTTCCAGTTTCATTCCATGGGTGGGTGTAGGACTTAGCCCTTTTTGGCTAAAGTCCCTAAACTTTTTGCTTTCCCCCTATACCTTTTTATGACATAGTGTTGCCAACTTAAATGCTTTGGACACTTTGCCACTGCTAAACAGTGTCAAAGTGTAAGTGTTTCCTGTATAAAGTAATGGTAATTAGTTGTCCATGATTGGCATGTATGCCTTACTAAGTGAAGTCCCTAGTAAAGTGCACTATGTGTGCCAGGGATGGTAATGCAACTGCTACTAGTGGGCCTGCAGCACTATTTGTGCCACCCACACAAGTAGCCTTAAAAAGGGAACTCAAGCCTGCCATTGCAGGGCCTGCACGCAGTTTGTTAAACTGCCATGTTGTTAAATCAAGTACATTCACTTGCCAGACCTTACCCTTCCCTTTCTGTGTACATCAGACACCCCTATGGTACGTCTAGGGTACCACCTGGACAGGGTGCAATGCATGTGAAAGGTAGGGCATGTACTACGGTGTGTGTCATGTCCTGGCAGTGAAATAATCTTCATTTCGTTTTTCACTGTTGAAAGGCCATCTTGCCCATAGGATAGAATGAGAAGGCTGTGTAATATGTTTTCCAGCCTATCTTCCTAAAAGCTTAAGATGGAAAGGTGAAGTTTAGTATGCCTGAACTCACAACGTAATAACACATCTTTTTATGTAGGTGGTTTTTGCATTGTGTGTTCAGAAGCCACTCTTTTAGAAGTGGCTGAGTTTGTGTGCTCTAACATTTCTGTGTGTCTCTGCCTGGCTGTGAATTTACTGTCTGGATTTGAAAGCGATAGGATCTGGGGACTATCTTGACCCAGGGGAGGGGGTGAGACAGCAACAGGCTGACCTGCATCTGGAGTGTAGGGGGAGGAGAAGCCCGTAGAGGTGAAGAGGCCTGGATTGCTGCTATAAAATAATTGGCTTATCTCCTGCTGAGTGATTGAGAATCCAGACCCCCACTAATCAATGGAAGAAAGGTGTCACTGGCAGGGAGACACGCAGAACTGGTTTGCCCCCTGAAGCACAAAGCCTTTAAAGCCATTGAGGGGTATAACTATGAGAGCTGAAGCCCCTGTACTTTGGAGAATGGCGTGATCAAGTGTGAACAAGACTGGAGCTACTTCGTGGTCAAGAGGACCTTTGCCAAGGAAGAAACAACTGAAGAGACTGAAGGATACGACTGACCCTTGCTGTGTGATCTGGGGATGGCCTGCAGTTTGCTGTTTCACACAGCAAAGTCCCTTTAGCCTCTCCTTGCTGTTTAAAGCAAGGAGAGGCTAAAGGGACTTTGCTGTGTGCTGTGTCCCCCCACTTGAAGGACTTTGCTGTGTGCTGTGTCCTGAAGTAACTATCTCCAAGGGCCGGAGGCGAGCTGGCTCCCTATTTTGAAACACAGGAACATAAAAGTTTCGAGGAGAGTCTCAGCGGCACTGTGGGAGTGTACCTGTTGCCGTCTGAGACCCTCGTAAGAACTGCCTGTGATCGTGGGCGCCTGATGTCCAAGTGAGTCTCAGTGACGCTGGGTACTTGTGCTTTGTGCAGCAAAGATGAAAAACGATGACCCGTGACCTGTTGAACTTCATCCAGATGGTCAGAAATGGTAATTTTTTAACGTTGCAATTCATCGGCCTGTGATGGGGGCACCTGGAATCCAAGCAAGGATCAGCGACGCTGTGTGCGTGTGCTTTTGCAACCTGAGCCCCGTTGTGAGGATTGTACAGCGATCGTGTGCACCAGAATCCAAGTGAGTCTCATCGACGCTGTGAGCGTGTGCGTTGTCCACTGTGAGACCTTCGTGAGGATCTACCTTGTGATCGTGTGCACCAGAATCCACATGAGTCTCATCGCCGCTGTGTGCGGGTGCATTGTGCACCGGGAGACTTTCGTGAGGATTCGGTGTGTTGTCGTGTGCACCGGAGTAAAGTGAGTCTCCCCGACGCTGTGCGTGTGATCTTCGTGCAGCCTGAGACCTGTGTGTGGAGTGCCCAGTGATCTTGCACCCAGAGTGAAGGAAGACTCAGTGACTCCGGATGTGTGTGCTTTGTGGCAGCCTGAGATCTTCGTAAGTGAAGCGGCCTGGACCGGCAGTCCCGGAGGAGCTGTGTTGCCGGCCCGAGCCGACATTGCCATTTCACAAAGCTGCTTGGAGGCCCAGCCACTGGGCGAGGAGAGGAGAGTGGGTTTGCGCCCCCCAGGTACCGTGTGTGGTTTCCTGGGGCGGGTCATGGGCTCAGAGGGAGACGCTCTCGGCCTCTCTCTCATGTTGGCAGCACATGCCTCTTCTTCGGCTTGTATTGCGACCCGTATTGACAAGGGAGTGGCAGTACAGGGACTGGAGTGCGAAGCTGCACTTTGGAATTACATCGTACTGTGTTGGGGGCAACTGTGAGAGGCTGACTGAAGGTCAGATGAGGAGGCGGAGAGACCGCCTAAGGTCCGGTGATCGGGCCTGAGTTTACTACGTAGTATTCCATTTCTAAGAGCGGAGTACCTGACTGACGTATTACACATTGCAACATTTCTGTATAACAAACTACTTGATTGTCGTATGACGCATTGCCTTGTTCCTGCATAACGAACTACCTGATTAGCGTATTGCGCATTGCATTATTCCTGCATAACGAATTACCTGATTAGTGTATATGCATTGCCTCATTATTGCAGAACGACATATCTGGTGGTTGGATTACGCATTTTACCTTGCAAAGTGCCTGATTGTTGCGTTACGCATTGCATTCTTTTCATTGCAGAGTGTCCGATTACTACGTTTTGCATTACAGTATTTTTACATTGCAAAAGTACCTGATTCTAGCATTACGAACTGTATGACATGTGATTAGGAGTACAGGAGAATGTTTAGAAGTGCTCGTTGACATCGCCAGAACTTACAAGGGCTAGCTGGCCTAACACCCAGCCAGGAGAAATATTACACAACCTCATATGTTGGTTTTATATCGTGAGGTCTTATCGCATTTCTTTTTACATAAAGTTTATACTTGTTTTATAAAACTCGTGTGGGGTCTATTTGTGGTGTCATCATTGGATTATTGTGAGCGTGGTTGCGAATACTTTACACATTTGCTTTGAAGATAAGCCTGGACGCTTGTGCCAAGCTACCGAGGGGGTGAGCGGGGCTATCTAAGAAGGTGACCTTCCTTTGATGTTGGAACACGGGTCCTTACTTGGCCTAATGTGCCTACCTCAGCCAACCAGGGATCCCTGGTCTAACAGTGGGATATAGGCGATCTCTCACAACTATCCATGGGTTTTGATGCAAATTCTTATTTACTAAGATTTGTAGATGAGGATTTGTGCCAAAATCCTACACCTTCTGGTGGCAGGCATAATGAGGAGAAATATTTTTATTTCTCCTTGTGAGAAGTTGGCCTGGCATATGCTGTCCACTAGTTATAGGGGACACCTTGCACCAGTCCAATTCGACTCTTAAGGTGATAGGTTAAAAGACAACCTTTAAAGAAAGCTATCCTAGTGGTAGCTGTGGAGAGCAGCCTTCAGGCTAAGTCTTGAAGGAGTGTTAAGCTTATTGTTTTACCTTGGATAACCTTTTGAATGACAAATAAAAGAGTAGTCCACACAGGTATATATTCAAAATATATGTATTTTTTCTAAGAACAAATCCCACCAGTCTCTTGTGAGGCTGGAGGTAAAGATACAATTCAATAAAGCATTTAAACAAAAATAAATAGCACTGGAATCACAGGGCCCCAGGGGGGGACCAAACCATATATTAAAAAAGTGGTATAAGAACCACGACAGTTCTGCAGACAGTGCCTAGGGCACTTAGGGTCGCACTCGCTAGCCCCTTACGAAACCACCAAAGGTAGTGAGGAAGGGGACCCACGGGAGACGGGTGCAGTGTTTAAACTACAGTCGGGATCTCTATTAAACCCTATGGGAAATATTGCGGTTGGAAATTAGAAGAATCTGGACACTTCTAGCAGGAGTTCAAGTTCATGAGCTTAGAGTTAAGCTTTTGGAGGGCCCACACCCACGACAGTACCGAGGTACCACTGTTACCTGCCCCAGGGAAGCCGGGTGCATAGGTCGTTTTCGATGTTGGGTCGCAATCTCGTTGTCAATGGAAAAAGGTGAAGAACTGCTGCTGGCGTGAAGCGGCGTCGATGTTGTGCAGATTGAAGATGTGGATCTTGAAAGAAAGGACCTGAAAGCAGAGGGGACAGAGTCTGGGTCACTAGCCAGTGACCAGGGAGCTCAGGAGAAAGAGCCCTTCAATGTCGGGTGTTTTCAGGTTGAAGGCGGGTAGCTTGGATCAGCAGCCACGGGGTCCAGGAGGCTTCAAGGAAGGCCAGCTTCTGGAAGGCGACTGTCCCACAAAGGATGAAGGCTGCTGCGGTGTTAGTGTCCGGATTGGATCCACTAAGCCTTGGCAACTGCAACCCACGCAAAGATCACAAAACAGCTGCGGTGCAGACCCATGAGGTCTGAGCGAGGTCTCCAGCAAGGAGACTGAAGAGCAGGCCTGGAGCAATCAGGGGAGCCCTTTAAAGTAAAGATTGACCTCCGCTAGGTCCCACCAGTCGAGAGACAAGGGACCACGGGAGGCGGCAATTTGGTGTGCATAAAGATGAGCCCAAGGGTCGCCTGGGGAGGTGGGAATACCTCCCTGCAACAAGATCCCTATTGTGCAGCTGCCGTGGCTGTAGTTCTGCCCTGCAACAGGCAGCCAGAGTCGTGTGGGTGGCGGGTAGCATCCATTTTGTACTACGTGTGCACTATTAAATTGGTGTCTAAAATCTGCCGCTTTTACCATATCACCCCTCTAGCAGGGGGCAATCATGCCCTCACTCCCATGGCAGCCACTCTTAAGTTATCACGCTATCGCGATTACTTATAATGTGGTTAAGAGTAGATGGTATGACTGCACTACAAACAACCCAGCAATAGTTTTAAAGAAGGTTGCAGAGGGGCCCTACTCAGGTAGGGGTTCCCCCTCACACATATCTCAGCACCCTGCCTTGTAGGATTACCAAGGCCTGCCTTAGGGGTGACCTATGACGATATATGTGTTGTAGTTAAGTGGGATACAGGATACCTATATCCTTGTAACGGGTGCGAGCACCACCTTACCCAGACTACAGTAGTGGTCTGGTGGTGTCAGTTTGTATGGCTCTCCCAGGGGTGGCAATATAAGTGCTGCATCCCTGGTAGGCCTCTGTGGGACCCATGCCCTGGGTACCTAGAGTACCATCTACAAGGGGCTGATAGGGTGTCCTCAGTATCCAATTGGTATGTACCTAGGGTACTCACATTAGTTTAGAGAGGAAGCAGATAGGCTGGGGTCCTGGATAGCAGGGCCAAAGCCTGGCTAGAGTCAGAAAACAGTCACAACATCAGCAAAAAGTTGGGGGCAACTATGCAGTCGATGCCACTCTCCTACACTCCTTTTTTTCCAACATTGCACGTAGGCTCCTTTGTGTAGCACACATACAAAGTAGGAAAAGTCTCAAAGGATAGTTTTTTTACTGGAAGGGTTCCCTTCCACAAAACGTATGCTTTAGAGAATGCACTCACCTGTGCACTATTGAGCAAAGGTGTGTGCATTGGCGCATCAGCACGGGGAGAGGGAAAATGCATCATATCCTAATAGATATGGTGAATATTTTCTCTCTCCCCTTGGTTGCTGCTCTGCCTTTCATCAACTATAATAATAAATCTGGGCCCTGATTTCAAGTGACTGTTAGAGGGATGCAGGAGAAAGGTCCTCCCAAATGCAAAATTATTTCCTATGTCCTAAGAAATAAAGTACATTTCAGAATTAATCTATCACATTTTTGTGTGAAATGAATTTTTCTGCCACATAATCCAGAAGCTTTGGAAGAAAATAGCACCAAAATTGTTGCTTGATTACTTTATCAAAATTATATATGCATAAATCATTTGGAATTTGGTCTGATTACAGATGTGTAAAGGGGAAAACAAGGAGAATGGATAACATGTAAGGAAAACATTTGGTAAAAATAGTTTACTGTGCAGATGCGAGAGCATGAATCTGGAGACATGTCTAATTAAGTAGATCTCACAAGGTAAAACATAAATAGCTCCTACCATATTCTGTGAATCTTGATCCACAGAGTTAGCATAAAATTTGCTTACCAAATCTCACATAAAATCCCTTCTGTGTACACCGAATAAGTGATGCAGTGGAAGCATTGTTTTTCCTAACAATTTAGGTTTTATCTCTTCTGCTACTTCCTCATTTATCCCTCTAACCATACTGGGCCCTCTACAGTTAGACGGATCACAGCATCACCCATACCACAGAGGCGAATGGTCCTCTGATAGTTCTTTCTCTGTCGATAGGAGGGGTGGAAATTAGGGTGTTCAAAACACAACATTAGCTACCCAATGAGGACCATTAATTGGTGACAAACTCACAAGTTTGAAATAAGGTTTCAATATACCACTCTTAGGACTAAAAGTAAAGTATCAAAATGGGAAACCCAACCACCTTAATAAGTTAATTCTAACTAAAATGATGCACATTAGGGATAAAGTTTAAAGTCCACCACGGGTGAGTCCACAAGCATGGGCAAAAAGGGGCCATAAGGCAAATTCAAGTAGTTTGGTACATCATCCAGATCAACTGCTCAAAGCAGCAGTATCAGCAAGATGGCAGTCCAAAATACATATCAAAAGATGGTCATAAATTCATAGGACAGTGTTCCGTTCTAGCAACAAAAAGGAAAAACATAGTGTCTGTTCATAGAAAAGGAAAAAAGGTATCGTAGTGCCCTTCCTTTGGGGTTTCTTCTTCCTTTATAGAATTTATGAGGCTTTAGTCATTTAGGGTCACTCCATCACATGATTAGTTTACGAATGTAGTCACCAAATACATTTAGTTACCCTGGCATGCTTTCCTATGCTCATCATGAGAAAGAACTAGCTTTCGATGCCTCATAGGTTTATCAATGGTAAGAAGTATACAATGTAATCGATAGCAACGGGTTTGAGTTGACTTTCCCAACAAAGATTTAACAGTGAACTTTGAAAGAATGTCCTTTAAAATAAGATGATACATGTACAGAACAAATAAAGAAATATTTGCAAAAATGCCAAAGGAGCATAATATTTGGCTAAGGAATAAATGCAGCTGAGGAAAGAACACGTTTTAACGGCCTTAAATGCATATGTCAGTTATAAATGATTTAAACTCAAACATTTTATAATAAGAGAAAAATAGTAATGTTTCACGAATGTATTATTATACGAAATAGATTAACGTTAACTATGACCTACTGCAACAAATTTCAACATCCACACATGTAAATCATTTAAAAAAAATAGTTTTACTAAAATCATTTCTTGTTTTCTATAATCATTAGGGTTTCTACTATCACATTTCTACGTTTCAATTTCCTAACTAATTTTATTGCATTATTGCACCATTATCTATTCATATAATGCATTCAATATAAAGCAATAGACATGTTAGGTCACATCATTATAATCATTAGTTTCACCAGTAAATGAATAATAGTACATTATTTTGATATGTACTCTTGTTAAGAAAACCTATTAATAAGAATTATAACCCATTAGCAATATATTTTCATTTTTCCATTACTTCCAAGCGTGCTTTTACGGTGCTGTCAATCCACTTGTCTCAACTGCTGAGTTACATCATTCAACACGTGCAATGTGCACGTTCAGGTTGTTTTGTCTATATCGGTAAATGTGTTGTGTACAATGTTTAAAAAAAATTCTGCTTCATCATAAGCTTTGTTCATCACTGCCTCTTTATTTTTTGCTTTAGGTGATGTTACCCTATCAGTCAATTCCAGGATATTCAACCATTGGTAAAAGCAACACCCTTTTATTATTTTCTATCTTGTTTTACATGATATTTAAGTTATTTCTCACAATTATTAACCCTTTCCTATCTGTCTGCTCTTATTAGACCCACAATGCATTGATTTAGCTGTAACAACGTCTTCACTTCCGATGACCGATGAAGGAGGTCTATACACGGGATGGATTTCTCAACCATCTTCTGGAAGTCTACAGCCTTTAACCCAATGGGCAACATGCACCGATTACGCTTCTCACGAAGTGGTCAGCTGCCCTTATACAGGTGACATGTATGTTCAGCCGATGTGCCCGACCTACACTGTGGTTGGATCCTCGTCTGTGCTGACCTATGCTTCACAGCCACTCCTCACTAATTTTGCGGTAAGGGGCATCTTATTGGCATTATGATTTGAATGGTTGGCCTATATTGGTTGCATTGCCATGGACCCTTCAGTGATCGAAAATGAATACCATTATAGAGCATTGATGAAGAACTAGTATAGATATTATTTAATACGTCTATATTAAATGGGAGCATGTAAACAATGTATAAAAACCTGTCTCTAATTCCTTACTACAGTCGAGATGCAGCATTTGTAGTCACCTACAATAACGAAATAACAAAGGAACTCCACTGTGTATTAGGTTATTAAAGTTGAGATATCACATCACAATGCCTCCTGGATACTAAGGTCCATGACCTTATAAAATAACTCAGCCTTCCGCCTTGTTCCTCTGTATGGTCACAGAACCTCTTGCTAAATTGCAATACCTGTACAATGTACACCTGGAAGGTACTTTATCTTGTATATCAAGCAAACAATTATTTTTCTACAATGAGGATTTTTTGACAGCAGCAGGAGAAGGAAATAATGAGACATTTCAATATTCTATGGGTGTCCTGTTTTTTCACAAGCGCTGCATCCTTGTAATTTTTCATGATTTGTATAAATGATCAATGTGTACACAATAAATCCAACTCAAACATATTTATGTAGTCATTAGTTAACTTGAAAATCTGGTATAGTCAGGGCCTCAGGGCCTCATGGAGCAATGTAAGAGATCTAAGTGCTGGGCAATGAGCCAAAATGGGCAATATGGCTTATTAAGAATAAGACACATCCCCACCAAAACAATTGAGGGTGGGGGTTATGGATTGGGAGCAGGGGATGATCTCCCAAGACTAAGAGAAAGGGATACACTCTGTGTGCAGGTATGGTGGAGCAGATATTGTGTAGCGCTGACATCTAAAATAAAGTAACTAGGATAGTCTGCATTTTAAGCTTTCAAATGTGTACTTGGACTTCAATGACATCACAGAAGGCGCTGATCCTGCAAACACAGATGAGGTCAATTCACATATATGTTTGTAGCCTTCCTATAAACTTATTGTATTAGGGTCTGAATGCATTTTATGATAAATATCTTTTGTTTTAACCAGACAGGGAACTCCATAAACAGGTCTCCAAGGACAGAGCATCAGTCCCTTTAGTGACACACATGCAGGTAAAAATCAGCTGTGCCAAATGCTTCCAAAACTAACTTAGCCTTAACAGGAACGCATTACAGTGTACAGTTCATGGATGAGGTTACTGGGAATGATCCACCACATCCCACTATTGTCATCCTCATCATCAAAACCTGTTGTATGAAAAACATGGACCACAATATGAAAATGTCTTATTTATTGATTACATCCCCAGGAGCAATTGCTGCTTCTAAAGATAACTACATGTATCATAAAGAATATAAAAACATGTGAGGGTCAAAACAACTAGTACTTCATACCTGCAGGTGGCGTTATTGCTAGAACATTGTGATGAAGTATTTACATCTACGCAAAAGCCATTAGGTATGTTTTAGGAGAAAATTGGCAGAAGGTTATGAAGATGGTGAATGGAGACTTGGATTGTCTTGAGAAAAGAGAGGAGGAAGACATTAAAGGAACCCAGTGTTCCATTAAAGAACAAAAGATAAAGGCTTTATATGCCCTTCTGGAAACCACTATGGGTTTTGATTGTAAGAAGCTGGACATTTGATTGGCTGGAGGGTATAGTGTGAGTGGAGGTAAGAAGATGGATGGTTTGCCTGGAGCTGCAGATGACATCAAGTGAAAAAAAGGAGACATTTTGCATTATGTACCTTAATATGTTTATTCTTCATACATTCACCAATAAATGTACGCAGTTTTTGTGTTTCCAAAGGGCATATTTGACCACAGTAGTGGAAAAGGCAACACCACTACTGTCCTCCCTTTGTTAATGACCTAACACCCATGACAAACAAGTAATAGTTTGAGGTTTCTTGATCATGAACTAACTAGATCTGTATATCTCAGATCAACAAAGTACTTCAGAGATCCCATGCCCGTCAGGACTATCAAAGCAGCATTATATTTCCTATACAAACTACTACTATACATTTCCTCCTTAGCACAGGGAATAATGCTCAATATGCTCAAATTGGGACAAGTAACATCCCTTCTCAAGAAATGCTTGATGACTCAAAAAACCCGCAGCAACTTTCATCCTGTCATCAACCTCCCTTTATAGAGAGAAATGACTGAAAAATGTTTGTCAAGCATGTTAAATAAAGTGATGCAGAAAAGCTCATTACAACCTATCAACGAGGCATCAACCCACTGTGCAGCATTGAAACTGCCACCCTCAAAATTCTGGATATGCTTTTACATGCTGGATGAAGGTAGGACAATTCTCGTCATTGTTTTGGACTTATCCACAACTGTGGCATATTTAACCATATGAGATAGAGTTGGACCCTCAATAAACATATTGTGGTTTCAAGGTGGTTGCCTTTAATGTTTTCCTCTTTCTTAAGGAGTATTGGTCAATAGTTTTGGATAGGAAAAACAAGATCAAACCCTACCAAAATTTCCAGGGTTGCTCCTACAGTTCCATAATAGCTCCCGTAGTTTTCAGTCTGTATATGTAAAACTCCAGGAACTATTTGGGATGTGTAACAATGTTCTTATGTTTTATTTAAAATGCATTATTATTATTTTTAATACCAAAAATACAAATAAATTAAAGAACAATAAATAGCCCTCTTACTTGACCTATGTATAACTACAGATGCCTTAATTAAACAAACCGTGAAATTGACAGTGTAATCTTCATGTTTTCATGGGAATGAGATTTCTCATTAAATCTAGTCAATTCCAAGCCAGTAACTTAACACGAGTAATTGCATACATCAAGTCAGATACTACTGTGCTGCCTGCCTGCCATTGCCCACAGTGGTCCATTGTTGGAAATGGCCATCCATGCATGGTCACCCCCAAACCTGTTGCCTTCCTCCTCCCCTTTTTGCTCAATACATTTTTTTGGGCCATAGGACTCTGAGCACTTTACCACTGCTAACCGGTGCTAAAGCGCATGTGCTCTATCCCTAAAACATGGTAAAATTGCCGTATACACAATTGGCATATTTATTTACTTATGAGTCCCTGATACAGTGCACTATGTGTGCCCAGGGCCTGTAAATTAAATGCTCTCTCACCACTTCTCTGTGTGTGCAGTTTAAACTGCCATGTCAACCTGGTAAAATAAAGCTTTTGCTATGCCCAAACCTTCTTTTTTAATACATATAAGTCTCCCCTATGGTAGGCACTGGACAGCCCAAAGGGCAGGGTGCAATGTATTGAAAAAAGCAGGATATGTACTTTTAAGTTTTTCATGTCCTTAAATTCATTTTTCACTACTGTAAAGCCTGTATCACCCATGGGATAGCATTGGGATCATCTTATTACATTTTATAAGCACAATTTCCAAATGGGAAGATATAACTTGTTTATGTTTGGTGTCTCTGGAATCCTAATTTAAAATCCTAACTGATGGTGAAGTTGGGTTTTAAATTACAATTCTGAAAATGCCACTCTTAGAAATTTAGCTAGCTTGAATCGAGTGGCAAAGTGAGCAAGGGACCAACGTCTGGGCATACCCTGCCAATTTAGGACGAACAAAGGAAACACAAGGAGATGATGTACGGAGTGCTGAAACTGTTCAGACACTCACCCTCAGTCACATATCTGGGTTGAATCCATCATCATTCTTTAGCTCACTTCGCCACCTCAGTTCAGACCCAGCTATATGCAAATCAGTCTTGATCCTGTGCCTTATGGGAACAGTCCAGCCCGAACTGCCAAGCCAGGTCTTCCCTGAACCGGAAACAAGCATCCTGGGACCGGTATCTGGTTATTATTTTTTGCTGAGCGGTGCATCCTCGAGCCAAATGAGCAGAACCGATGCATCGTCACTGCTACCTGGATAGGGCCTGGCCCGGATTTCCACATCAACCTCGCATCTTTGAAATCAATGCATCACCAAAGACGTAGCGCATCTCTGACCCAGATCCTCGCATCCCTCGTCAAAAGCAGCTTGATGCCAACATCCGCCTCTGCATCACAGCCTTGAAGTTCTTTAGAACCAGCACATCACCGCAGCTGCGTTTCGCATCCTCATTGTCCAGACTTTGCATCGCAAGACTCATTAATGAGATTCTCAATGATAACGGACAGGACCTCGCACCGCAGCAACACCGCATCTCGGAACCAACGCATTGCTTCGATCCACGCAATATTCAGCTAATTTGAAATACTTTATTCAGGGGTGCCTAACCTGGTCCTTGTAGCCGGCTCATGCTCCATCGCAGTCGGTCTGAACCTTTGACTTTGTCCAGGTCCGACGCAACTCGATATCCCTTGTTGACACTTTTTGTTTTATGGCGCTATTTTGCCCTATAACTTTGCAATTCAATATCTCCAGTTTCCCTGAATGAATTGTTGTCTTTTCTGTCTTGTTATATTTATTAAAACATTAGCTATTTTTCTAAACCTGGTGTGGGACCTTTTTGTAAGGTGGGTTCACTGTATTTACAGTTTGAAGTGTTGCACAAGTACTTTACACATTGCCTCTAAGTTTAACCTGACAGCTCTTGCCAAGCTACCAGAGGGTGAGGACAGGTTAAATTAGGGTTTGCATGCCTCTTACCCTGACCAGAATTATGGTTGCTGCTTGACCAGGGCTCACACCGCAGTCAACCAGTAAACAGTTCCCTGCAACACTCGTCTGGCCAAATCCACCCTCCTGGTATCCACATAAATATTACAAAGTCATTATCAAGACTGTCCATATTCCTTCTACCAATTGTTGCTTACTCTCCCCTTTCCCACACACTCAACAATCACTCCTTCCATCCATAGTTAAAGATTCACCTGCACTGCTTAATGTGCTCAATTTAGGGTGTTCTGCTTTCATTCTCTCTTTGCTCAGGTCATCTGTGTTTGCACTTTTGTTTTTTGTAAACAAAATTCTGAGAGAGTCCACAGCGCCAAGGGAGCCACTCACAGTTGAGGTATGGTATGGCGCCCCTTGCCAAAGCAGTCCCTCTCCCCTTTTTGGGGAATGATCCAGTAGGTAGGTCTTGGAGTCTCAGAGACCCCTCTGAGAGAGTCCACTGCGTAATAGGAGCCTCTTGCAACGGAGAAGGGGGAATGATGCCACTTCCCCTGGGATCACAGTTTACTGGACTTTGGACGCAGCTTTTTTGCGTCTACCGGTTTGTGCCCCCGTCACCCTCCCCCTCATCTTTCTTGCTGGGTCTTTCACCCTCCCCCCTCCTCTTTACCCCCTTCATTCTATGTCTACTTCCCCTGCTCCTACCCCCTCTCCCCTTGAATCTTTCCCCTCGCCTGCTTTTTCCCATACGTATATGTCCTTATTGTTTGTCTCGACCTAACATGTAACTATGTAGCTATGCCCTAACAACTGTGCAACCTTTGTAACGATGTAATCTGCAACTATGGTCTGATACTCATGTAAAGCGCTCTGATAACTCCGGGTCTAGCCAGCGCTATATAAAACCTTTCAAATAAATGAATAAATATTAACATTTTTGATATAATAGACATTTCTTCAAATTACAAATTAGATAATTTGTTCAGGATACAAAGATCACATAAACATCACTACAAATCCTTGCACAATTAACCAATACACCATTCCTACCCCCAACTTCTCTAAGGTCCCACCCCCACCATACCATGTATTACTGTGCTACATCTCTCACGCTTCATATTTTCCATTCCAGATTATTCTCCATTCCAGGTACACACCTCTCATATTTCATATTCTCCATTCCAGGTATACAGTTTCAGAAACTCCAGAGTGTGCTCCTTCCTCTTCCTCATTAAATTACATATCTCAGACCCTCCAGGTATACAGTTTCAGACACAGCTGCTACCTATTCTTCATGAAACTTCTTCTACATACATTCCTCTCTGGATACATCTTCCAAGTCACTATCTCTAAGACAATCCAATAAATAATCCCACACACGAGCCCTTCATTGATCCCCTTCCTTTCCTCCCTTCTCTATGTAAGACAACACGCTCATAGCCTGCCCACCGAATCAACTCCTCCTTATGTCTTTCAACCCTAGGGGGCTCTAGCAGCATTCTAATGCATAATAATCACACAGCTAGAAAGTATCAGGGCCAAGTCGATAAATCCTGTATTATTTTTGTAATTGGCAGATCTAGGATATCCCCCTAGGATACTAATCAACGGAGTACAATCTATCATTGTCTGTGTAACCTCATTAATGTAGCTCACCACATTTCTCCAGAAATCCATCAATAGTGGACAAGACCACATCATTCAAAGCATTTCCACTCCCTATTCATCACAATGAGGACATGCCACATCAGTTCTTTGATAAATCCGAGATAAATTACCCGGAGTCAGATAAGCCCTATGTAAAAAATAGAAATTAATCAGCATCAATCTAGCATTCCCAGATGCAGTATATGAACAAGCAAGTATTTTCCCCCAATTCATTTCTTCATTACTGAAATAGGATATTCAAAATCCTCTTCCCATTTCTCTTGAAGGCCCACTAGATGTGTTACAATATAGTTCTGTAATGCCTGGTAAAAACATCACTGTCTTAAAAAAACTGCCAGTTATAGTACATACCTGACAAGCACTATGTTGCTGTGTGTCGTCTACACCCCTGCCCCAATGAACAGGCACCCTGGCTACTACCACCCAATGTAATATAAAATTGCCCTCTTGGGATCTCAAAAGTCTGAAATATCCTCAAACAATAGAAGCTCCCCATCTCTATAAAGTTCCCGTATTCTATGCACCCCATGATTAGACCATTCCACTAGACTGCTCATTATTTCACCCTATACAATTTTCTCCAAACTTCTCAATGGGATGTCTGGGGCATAGGGCACAAGAACATGAGTTAGCTGTAGAACACAACACTAACAATGCCACACAACCTGCAATGCAGTGTAGGACTCTCTAACAGGCCTTCTCGGAGCCAAGGGGATTCTGCACAGAATACATAGATCTGGTAACAATACCTTATTTGCCTCGTCAGGAAATCTACGGGAATGGATCCATTGAGCAAATCACTGCAAGTGCACTGCTAAATGATAGGCCTCAAAATCTGGAGCCGCTAATCCTCCCATAATTGTTGGTCATTGCCACTTAGATAATGCCACTCTACACCTACCTGTTCCCCATAAAAGACTAATCAATAATGAAGCAAGTTCATGGAAAATCCTACATGATATCGGTATAGGTAGTGCATTAAAGAAGTAAAGCAGATGGGTAAGCGTCACCATCTTTACAACTGCTATACGTCTTGCCTCCGACAGCGGCAGTGTCTTTCAGAACTCCACACATGATCGGAAACTTCTAGTGGCCCCACCAATGTTACCCTATAAATAGGTTATAGGTTCATGGTATAATTTGACCACAGGATATTTTAGGCATGACCCCTTCCAAGTAAGTAAGGTGCATCTATATGCAACAGAAACACGTGTGACTTACTCCATTTCCTGCATAGAGCAGTTGCTTGCCCAAAATGCTCAAGCAGGTCTATCACGTGGCAATTCTTCATCTGCATCTCTCAGAAACAGCAACATGTCATCTGCATAGAGTGCCGAGTAGTGCATAGCACCATGTACTTCTAGACCCCTATAAGCTCCCCCAACCCTTGCGCTTCTTGCAAGTGGTTCAACTGCAAAAGCAAATAATAATGGGGAGAGGGGGCAGCCTTGCCGCGCTCCCCTTCCCAACACATATTTTTCTGAAATATACCTTTCAGTTCGGACTCAGGCGCTAGGTGCTGAAAACTAGAGTTTAGTCCTTCGCAGAAACCCAAGCTCCATCTCCATTTTATTTAGCACCTTATAAAGGAAATCTCATGAAGACTATCAAAGGCTTTTTCTATATCTATTGCTGCTATCACCGCTTTCTCTTTCCCTTCAAATTCAGCTTCCATAATTGCAAGAACCCTCCTGATGTTGTCTGCTGTATTTCGCCCTGAGTTGAACCCAGATGGATCTTTATGTATTAACTTGGGCATTACTGGTAGTCGGTGTGTTGCTAGAATCCTACTATAGCCTTATAGTCCACCGTAGAGGGCTATACCGGCTCCAGTGTCAAAGGCCCGAGCCGAAGATGAGGACCTTTAAGAAGGGAGTGGGCCTTAAATGGCCGGTATAGCCCATTACGAGGGGTTTTGAAGCTATTAGAATATTCCGGCCCTCAAGGGCATAATGTTCTAATTAGTAAAACAAAGGCCTCAAGGAGCCCAAAGAGTTGAAATCCCCTCAGGCTCCATGAGGCCTTTATTCACAGCAACAGTTGTGAATAGAAAACATTGGAATGTTGAAGCTCCGGGCATTCTACCAGCCATTAGAAGTCCGGAGCACTCCATTGTCTTCCATGGAGAGCTCAACATTCAATTGTCTAATAAGGATTTCATAATCCAAATTGAGCTTGAACAGAGGGCGATATGCCCGAACATCCACAGGAGGTCTTCCTGGTTTTAACAGCTGGATTACCAATGCTTCAGCCAATGTGGAGGCCAAGTGCCCCGCCTCTTAGGCTGCAGAGTAGACAGTAACCGATCGCTGAGCCAAATCCTCAGCATAAGCTGTATAAAATTCTACTGGAAGTCTATCAGTCTCAGGAACCGTCCCTCTTGCAATTTGTTTTATAGCAGTCTGAACTTCCTGAATGGTAATGTCTCCTCCAAGTTCTCTCGCTTCCTGACAGGAGACCATTGACAATTCCACAGGGTCTAAAAACTCAGAAATAAACTGAGTATGCAACACAGGAAAAGGTGCATATAACACCTTTTAATAGTCCCAAAATCTTCTATTGATGCCCTCCTTTGTATAAAGTTGTTCGCCATCCTCAGAGTTCACCTCAAGGATATGTGAGCTTCTACTTTTGGGATTAGTAAGCCAAGCTAGCAGAGTACCTGACTTATCACATTCTTCATACGCACAGTCCATAAACTCTCTGTAATCATAACAGTGTGAATTTCCATATCAACTACTACTTGTTCGCAGGCATTTAAGAGCTGCTGCTTCAGACCTGTGTTCCCGGATCTTGCAAGCTCCAGCTCTTGCAGCACCTTCCAATGCATCTCAAATTCTCTCACCAGTGTGTGCCTCACCCCCACTGTTTCTGTAATACAATGCTCCCGAATGAAAGCCTTGAACGCATCCCATTCCATCAAAGGAGACACAGTCGAAGCCTCATTATCCAAGAAGAAATTCCGTACAGTTTCTCCGATAGTGTGGAGAAATCCAGAATCCTCCTAAGTCTTGACCCGTAATTGTCAATCCGGTATCAGGGGCCGCTCTCTATTCCACCACAAAGAAAGCAATACTGGATCTGTATTTGAACATGAGGATGATGAAGGGCTATAGAAATCACTTATATAAACACACAAAGAGTGAAATAAATAACTAAATGAGCAGGTGCAGTTAGGTGGGGACTTAAGGCCAAATGATTTATGGCTAAAGTGGAAGAGAGCTGATGCACTCAGTCCATGCGAATGTTGGAAATGGCTTTACCTTGGAGGAGAAATATATATCATGTAATGCAATGTAAAGTGAGGTGTATTTGTAGGGCACTGCTTGTCACCCGTAAGGGTATCCCAGAGATACTGTAAAATAAAAGTAGCTGTAATGCTTTAAGCAGTGAAGTGATGTGTATAATTAGATTATCTTCGGGAAGAAGTATCCCAAAAGCTCTCCTAAATTCTATTTAGTTTGAGTGCACAGAGTTCTATGCCACTACTCAGTACAGTTCCTGGAACTCCTTAACAGCAATGATAATTGATGGTTTTAGTCTGGTTGCACTGTACTCTCAGGATAATTTCTGGACTTCTAATGTTTGACCTTCTTCTACATATTTTGGATTTCCACTTAAGAATTTACAAAAGACATATGTATTAAATATCTGTGTGAACTAATCTAAACTCTGATTTAATTGAATAGCAGAATATTAATAGTTAAGACCTAATCGATCTCATGACATTTGAGGAGGAGAGCATAAAAAAATTGAAATGCACAGCCTTCAGTTATTTATCTATGTATTTAGTTCACGTGTGCTACAAACTCAGTTGTCTCAAGGGCCTGTTTGTAACCTGATTATTGCGTTTATGTCTTCTCAGTCAAGAAGCACAACTGGTGTTGTACCTTCGTTTGAATTTGCAGAACAACAAGCACCCATCACATATTTTCAACCTTATTACCAGCCTATTGCAACTCTGCCAGCCACCCCCCTGCAGTACCAGTCTCCTCCAACTATGGTAACCGGGACGCAGTTTGTACCATTCCCTTTTTCAACACCTGACCCAGCAGCGCCACTGCAGTTAGATGAAGCATGTAGAGGGGACGTCTCCATACCAATTGAAAAACTGTTTGAGGAAAATGAAGACAATGAAACATATGTTTTAAACAGTGCCCTTGCTGTTGGGGGGTTTTGAGTAAGGATGGCATGTTGAGCAGGCAGCCATTTTGAAAATGAACACCACGTCTTAATGCACTCAAGATATAGTTGAAACGGCATCATAATGGATACAGAAATGTATGGAACTTTCCAAGTACATCATATTTGTTTCTATTTTAGCTTTATAAATTCTGTAAAGTTGCTTGCTGACATCTACAATCAATATGCTGGTAAGAAAAACAGCTTTTAAGATTGCAAAGGTAGCGGCTACATCCTGATCCGTGTAATTATCAAAACATATTCAAGTTTCTCATTGACTGAAAAGATTTCTTTTATTATGATGGCATTCCAGTTTTATTCCTCTTTCTTATTCTTTGAGATACTGTATTGTTGGCTCAGCATTGTTGTCCAACATTGATGTATATATGACAGAAGATACCAAAGTTTCAGAATAACAACAAAGGTATGAACGTGTTCTTTTTAAAATAAATATGCAATGTGCTAGGGAGCCTGTTGTCGACACTCATGTGCAACCTAAAGCACACAGATTCAACTCCAGTCCTGTTTTTAACTCTCACGCCTTTTACGATGTTGTAAATGTATTTTCCTTGGAGCATTATTTCCAAAAAGATATATATTCTTGTTTCATTAATTTCTATCCAGCCCGTATTGTACTCTGCTAACTTTCAGTAAAATGCAAAGAACAGGAGAGCTAAGCAGCTATCATTCCTTTTCCTTCCCCCAAAGCACCTGTGTTCACCCTTTCAGCAGCCTGAGAATGCCCAATCACAAGTTGTCTTCCATCACACAATAGGTTTAATATTTTGCGACCATTACAGAAGGACACTTTTATTCTTATTTCTTTGCATGTTCAGAATGTGGCGAATTGACCCTTTGTTGTCTCCACTAACAAAAGACCTTACTCAGCACAATCCTTGACTTGACAAATAGTTTGCAACTCTTCTTTGTCGAAAAATAAATATCGATTTGATAAAAACAACCCCAAAAAACATTATGTCGCTTGATGTTATTTATCAATTCATGACATAAAGTAGTCACCTTAGGACAAAAATAAATTGTTTCACCATTTGCAAATAAGAATCTTTGTTACTCCTTACTCCATCATCCTTCTGACATGTTTCTTCAGCGTTGATCCCCTGTGCATATGGGTAAACCCTATTTGAATCCTCCCTTTCCATTTCTAATTGTGTTTCAGAGGTTACATATTGGTGAAGATGTCAGCTTTATTTCATTTGTAAATTTAATAACTTTTGTTCAAGACAACAGAAATCTGATCTGTATTCTTATCCATTCCTGACTGGCCTATTGTTGCTCTAGTCTGATTGTTGTGCCGCACTATACACACATTATCTCCATTCCATCGTAAACTCTGTCACTTGCTTTCTGTTTAAAGCCCTCCCATTTCACACTTTGTGTCTCTATGTATTGATTATTTTTTTCCTCTTGACGCCATTTCTTCTGTCTGCATATTGTTCTTTAGTGTTTACAGTTTGTGTTTACAGTCCTGCATGAGCATCTATGCCCCGGTTAGTCACTCAGGGAACCAAAGAAAGTGACGGATGGACTGCTTGAACTAATCTCAGTCACTGGCAATTATTTTGGGCTCACAAGTATCAAGTGGGAGAGAGAGGAAAGGTACTGAAGCCAGTTCACTTCCCCGTGTATAAATGTATAAATCAATGAGAACTAGATATAATATCGATGCTCCTAGTGTATGTTTGTACAGGGGAAACACATTTGTGTATTTTAGAAGACCCTCACTCACCAACCTAGTTGGTGACATGCTTCATCATTGGGTCCCACCCAAGGTACCAAATGCACCTTGGGTGTGCTTCGACGCCTGGATACAGCGAAGCAGGTTTTGTGCAGTGAGTGTGCAGTGCAAGTGAATGAATGTGAATTAAAAAACTGTCCAAAGGGTCCCAAGTAGCAAAAAGTAAGGTATTTTAAATTCTGGGCCCTCGGCAGTGGTTAAAAATGAGAGGCGGATATCTTTGGAGGTCTTTAGTAACTCCGATATCTTTGCTGGTCAACATGTTTCAGCCATGCTCTCTTTATTTGGCTGGTTTTCATCAGGACAATATGTGAATGGGTGCTAAAGTGGTGGTCTAAAAAAGTGGACTATTAAAGACCATCTATGTGTCGCACATGCTAAGGTGTGTGATATGGTAGAGGATGGTTTCCTCTAATGGCGCAATCTCAGAAATTATCTGGAAAATGCCCCATGAGTTATGTTGTGGGGGCCCAAACTATTGTCACACAGTCTTCAAGGTCAGAGGCCCACCTTTGTACCTACTTCGGCCGCATCGGAACTCCGACGATTAATTATTTTGGGCTGCCATCCAGTCCATTGTTTTTTTGCCTACCATGTCAAGTCAGAGAGTTATCAGCATATGTCATTCACCAGCATATCTATTAGAACCAATCTGTACCCTACTGAGTCCCAAATAGACTGAAGTAGGTATTTGGTTGTTTAAGTCCCAGTTCAGGCAGGTCCTGAACTTGCAGTTAGGGCTAAACCGTTCGTTTTAGAACAGGTCTAAAAAGCTGATTTCCATATGGCTGGGACCTGTTGGGGGTGGCATGGTGGGCAAAGACATCATTTATTAGAATGTGGGTCCAATTAATTAACAGTGGCTGAGATTAATTTAAGCACTCCACCCATCACCGATTCATTTTCTTAAGTGCGAAGGGTATGCCCAGACTTCGGTCCATGCTTATTGTGCCTCTGGAACCAAGCTACACCATTCTGGCGAAACCCCAAATAGGCTGTGCTCCTACCTGAGTAAATGCCAGTGGCTGAGATTAACGCAAGGCTTCTACCAGTTACTTTTTTCCTTTCCCTAATAACGACTCTTATGTGCAGTTGGTTGCCCCTTGTGCTTGCTGCCCCCAATCTCCAAATTTCTCTTTTGTTCATGTTCTTTTCTAACTCCCTCACTTTGAAACACTCTTCCCACAGATTCTGTGTGCTGCCTCTATCTGGTCCTCTTTTTGTACCCCTTTTAAATACCTCTTGCTTGCATCAGATTTTAGGATTTCACCCATTAACATGTTGCTACTCCTAGTATTATATTTATTTTAGCTTAATGTGCATTTTTTATTTGTAACTATGTGCAGATGTTTGGTGACAAGTGCTTTTTAAATTAAATAAAATGAAATAAAGTGAATTGTTTTCAATGCATTGATTTTGCACAGTATCGGAGATTTATAAATGCAAAAAACTTTTGAAAAAAGAAGAAACAGAGTCAGGTCTAGTTCGGGATTATGTCTCTGGATCAGAATTTGGTGGAGGAGTACTCCATCACAAAAGTGACAGATACCATGTTTGCATTATTACAAGTGCATTATATACCAATCCACTTGTAATAAGGTGGACAAGATATCTGTGGCAGGTGGCACAGAACCCATGAGGCGAACTCAAAATCAAGTACTTAATTTTTCCAAATTGAAATTTCCTTCTACCTTAATATAACTGATTCCATGAATTCCAAAACATTTAATAATTTCCAATCCACATTTCCGTAGTGAAAGGCCAATAAAATAACTTCAAATGTTTTGTGGATGGAGTTTGAAGAACTTCTACCCCTTAATATTCTGTCTGGAAAAAAGTATTATGTCTTTGGAATTAAGGGTCAAATCACATGAACTCTAAAATGTGAGATGCTTTAAGGTAATGTTAGGTGGGTTATTCTATTAAATGCCTGATACGTTTGGCGCATAGAACAATAAAAATGCAGGTGCAAGTCCTGAAATGTAAAAAAAAAAAAAAGGTTTGTCTAGGTTCAATTGACTTAATCAACATCAAATGACCACGATTGTACAGATCTTGAATTGTTCTCTTCATTGTTCTTGACACAGTTTCTATATTGCTGTGTGCAATGGCCCATTCATTCCAAGCTGGTTTTATACTTTGGAAATTCCTGGATCGATAAACTTTATGATACCAGTAACATTGGGAGAGCAAAACGGCACCCCTAAATTTCAACACCCCAACAATGTACACCCCACTTGTTGAATTGCATGTTAAGGCTCCCCTTAAACATCTATTAGCAGAGTAAAACAGTTCAGATAAGTAATGAGGTCCCCTCAATAAATAAGTTCTAGTTTAGAAAAAGTTAAAGATTTATATTACAAAATTCAAACAATAAGCAATACAAGGTATTGCCATAATGGCTTTCGAATGTAAAGTATACAGACTTTGCAAAATGTGAATTATTCGAAGTCCCAAATAGAAAGTAAAATCAAAATGAAGTTGGACAGTATCCCTAGTAGAACAGGAAAGTCTTCAAGTAGCATTTCTTTAACAAATCAGGGCAAAGGGAAAGTTACATTGCTTAACACATAGGCACTATCCGCTTTAAAAAAACTTATTCAGCACCATTTATGCTAATACCATCCAGATATGTTCTAGCTAATATGAAATATTTAAATAATGGAACTTTCAGGGAATAAATAGACCAGTATGCACAATGGAAGGCAGCAGAAGAGATTCTGATAATGTGTTGAATTGCAAGGTAACAGGAGAACGCTCATAGACAGCAAAGTGGAAATAAACCATTGGGGAAGAGGGAAGCAGTACAAACTACAGACACCAGGTTTGTGTGGAAAAGGCCGCTTTATTGAAACAGGTGCATATCAGAAAAAGCATTGGCCCTCGCCTTACAAAACTGCAACCTCAATATACAAAGATAATCCTATGGTAATCTACCCCCCCTACCCACGTCCCTATGGTATCCCCCCCCTTCGTAACAACTTAATACATCAATATTGTATGTGATCCAAGGCAGGTCAAATGTAACTAAGACCTTCTACCAACCTTTTCCTCTTTCCTACATCTATTAATGTCTTAGCCCATTAAACTTCCTACCTAACCCTAAACTTCCTGTCTCGCCCACTTGAGAACTTACCTAGCCATTCCCTTCCAACCTGAACTGCTGCTGCCAACAATTATAAACATTGGTAGATCATAGCAACTTCTCTACCAACCGCCACCCAGAAAAAGGAAAGGGGAGGCTGTGCAAACACTGCACACCCCTTTTTCTGCCCCCCCGAACACAAGGGCCACACCGCTAACATTCTGTTCTTTTTACCTACTTGATAATAAGCACATTACCCAGCACCGGCTTAATCTCAAACAGATAAAGCTCCATACCAATGAAAGACAAATGCACACCATCTACTTCCACATCGTCATACCAGAGGTCTGAATGATCAATCCTTCTTGTACCGAGGTTCCTACAAAAGAAACGCATTTCCTTATTCAGCTTTCTCCTAGCCCTATCTGAAGCAGTTGGCTTGGCTGCCCCCTGCCACACTCTCCTAGGTACAAACTCCATATCCAAATCAAGTGGCATCCGGCCCACCACCAGTGAATCTCCTTCAAATCTGCCTTCATGCATTTTATCAAGGCTATCCCTTTCTGGAAGATTAAATAGGTATCTCCTAAGTGGATCAAAAGTATGTTCTGACATGCTCCCCCATCAGAAGTCTGTTCAAAAGAGAAAGAAGCTCTCTCTAGCTCATCCCCCATGTACCATACCAACTAATGTCATACATGTCAGCCTTAAAACCAAGATTGACTCCATGTCCTGTGGACCTTGCGTGCCTCTCTGTCCACTTAAAGAAGGAGTGACCCACAATCCATATCTTCAAATCTTCAGTCTAAGGCCCGAGAACGGAACCTGAAGCAGAAACAAAAGTTGACAACCTGCCCTATTAAATTAGCAAGAACCCTTCCACCACAAGCGTATCTCCTAAAGCATTTGGACAACCACCTACCCAACTCCATGATGAAACCCTGCTTCCAACCCCACCTACCTGCTTATGTGGCCATACCTATTCTAAAAGAGTGTGTGCCAAAGCCAGTTACATTCTAAACCTACCATGTCCGACACCTTACACATGATTGCCAACAACTGAAAAGGCATTGCTGGCTTTCCAAATGTCTGGAAAACCTTCTCCCTCCCAGACGCTGCCCTGGTCCGAATGGCTGCCCACTAATGAACCGGGCAGAGCCTGGACTCCAGATACCGCCTAAATAGAATAGTGCTACCCTCGCTCCTTTAATCTGTTTTAGACTTGTAGAGACAAATCTTCCTCCTGCTGCCTGATCTCCTTCCATATAATCCCTCTAGATCCTCTAGCCCCCTAGTAGTTCAGGAACTCGAATGGACCAAAAAACATCCATGTCATAATGCCCAAGAAAAAAATACAAACTCATTTCCTGCTCTGTAGACTCTTGGAATGATGCTCATTACTGCACTCACTAAGACTATCCAAAGTCAGCAGCCCTATTTTAGGGATACGCTGCCCAGATTCCCTGGCCTAACCCTCGACAATCCATTTACCCAACTCACCAGCTGATGGGGCGTACCCCCCAAAAAGCTTTCCCATAAACGCAACGCCTACCAATTTACCAGAAATAGTCCCTATTGACTGTTCTTTTCTATGAGGGACATTATGAATTGAACTACATCTCCTGTTTTTTTCAACTCTCCAGCCTCCTTCTGGTCCCAATCACTAGGAATTCAGACAAGGTATGGTCATAAGCTGTCCTTGTCGATAATTGCTAAAGAACCTGCTACCAGCTGAAGCATCCTCTCTCTCCTACTGACCAGAGTTCCCGCGGCATCCATGTTCAGACTCTATCTATTTCCCTGGCCAGCCCAAGGAATCTCTCCTACTGTGAATGAGGCAAAGCATCAGCAACGTCATTGTCCACACCCAGAACGTGCCTGGCACTAAAAATTATATCAAGGTGTGGGCATTTTAAAACAAAAACTCTCAGCAACTTCAACAGCTGTGCGTCCCTTACTGACTGCCTATTCACCACCGGCACTACTGACATGTTGGCCATTCTGAAGAGAACTCTCTTGTGAGACAGCTGGTCACCCCACAGCGCCAAGGCTACAACCAGGAGGAAGAATTCCAAATATGAAATTCTTCTATTCTGGGGGCCATTCCTTGGCACACCAATGCCCTTGCCAAAAAAGGCCAGTCCCTGAACCCCCTCCTGCATTTGAAAATATTTGCGCGTCCCAGTCCATGTCAGTCAATGCTGCAAAGGAAATCCCATTAAAGGCCTGTAGGAAGGATCTCCACATCTGCAAGTCCTCTTTCACCCCCTGCTGAGAGCCTGATATGATGATGTGGCAAAGGCAACCCTGCAAATGACATGCCCAACAAAACATCCGCCCTGCTCTCACCACTCTACAGGCAAAGTTAAAATGGTCCAACACGACCTGTACATCGTTTACCATGACTTTAATTTGGCTTAACATTGCATCTAAAAGCTGATGCATTTTATGCTTTTTCTCCTCAGGCAACCAGGCCTCCATATCCCGGGAGCCAATCTCAATTCCCAGAAAAGACAATACCGTGCTAGGACCAATTGTCTTCTCCAGTGCCAATGGCATACCTATGTCACGCATAAGCTCCTGGAAACTTACCAGTGCACACTGGCAGTCTGTGGAACCGAGTCTTCCAACAAAAAGAAATCATCCAAGTAGTGTGTTTGGAGATCATTAATTGTGCACCATGTGAACATCCACTGCAAAAAAAGTGCTGAAGCACTCAAACAGAGAGAAGGAAATTGAGCAGTCAATTGGCAGCACTTCAGCCACATAACATCTGTCCTCAAATTGTATGCCCAGCAAGTAGTAGTCGGCAGAGTGTACTGGCAGCAAATGGAAGGCTGACTTAATGTCGCTCTTGCCAATAATAAATGCCTCCTCTCCCACTGTCTCCACTAGCGCTAAAGCTACATCCACTGGGGAATAAATCACTGAAGCTATTCCCGCCAGCATGTAGTCATTGACTGACTGTCCTTACGGCAAAGAGAGCCTAAACCGTCAATGCTCTTTCTTGGGGTGTACCCCAATTGGAGACAATATGAGGTGTTCCATTGGCCAGTCCTCAAAAGGACCCGCCATTCTCTCTTCCGGAATGTCTTTTGAGCAATTTGCCACAAACAATGTGTCTGTGCTAGTTGGCTGACTTCAAATTGGCATCCAGCGAAGCAGCCTCAGCCCCTCATAGCCCAGACAGAAACCCTACTTGAAACCATTTAGCAGTAGCACTGCATCCTCGGTCCAATCATAATGTGAAAGCCAATTTCACAATCTGTCCAGTTTAATAGGCGTACAAGCCTTTTCCTGCAGTACCTTGCCCCCTCTCCCTGCCCTGTAGTTATTTCCCTGACCATGTTACTGTCCTCCTGGTGCCCAGTGCTGCTGTTCCCCTGTCTGCCCTGCTGGTGCCCGCACCCCGCTGAACCAGATGGTCCAACCCTGAAGCAGTCAACCAAATGGTGTCTGCCGGCACACTTAGAACACTTGTGCCGGAACTTACAGAATTCCGCTGTGCAGACTCTCTTATCGTAGTCCCAACACATCCCGAAGTGGCCTGTCTGTCCTTTGCTTGGAACTCCTACCCATCCCCAGGTAGGGCGGCTCTGATCGGGATGGAACACAATTGGTAACCTGTTAGCGGTAAATACAGTTTTGCCAAACTTGGTTGAACTCATCGTGTGCTGCCACAAATCCATGTTGAGCTCGCCCCATAGAGCCTCCGGGTTAACCAGCAATCGGTCCCGGAATTCCTCGTCCTACTTAGTCCAAGCATAACCTCCACTTTAGCTGGGCTTTCCTAATGACGTCCATGTATTTAAAGAGTGCGATTGCCCTCTCAGTATACTTTTCACAGTACACACTCGCATAGATAATGAAAGCCGCCATCCAATTCTTTATTGTATATGGCATTTATGGCCATTTGGACAGTTCGAATTCCTCTCATTTAGAACCCTTCTTAGACCTAAGCTCCCAATGAAGTATTTTCAACATATAACTGTATTCACCTGTCCAGATCCTCTCCTTTGTTGCCAGCATGAGGTGAGCCACTAAAGGCATGGAAGTTCCCTCCCATAAAAGGTAGCTTTTTGAATTCAACTTCCTTGCTGTCTAATTTCCGACCTTTGTCAACCAGTCCCCAGTCTTCTCCCCTCTGAACCCTGAACCCGTGCTCTTGTCCATCGCCCGGTAGGAGGACCCAGTCTGGCCCTGTACTGATTCCCCTGTGCCAGTCATCTCCTGTTTGCTCCCTTTCTTCTCTGTGAGTCCACATTTTGCACCTGAAAAATGTTCGTCACTGCCTACACCAGTATCTTTCAAATATATAGACCTTTTCAGAGGCAGACCTTCCCCTCACTCCTTAGGCTTTTTCGCCTCAACCCCCACAGACACCATACAAGAGGAGTATAAACTGCTTCGCAGTATCTTACCTGGTGCCAAGACCGGTGCCCGCTCAGGGGCCTGCCGCTTAGCCTTCCTTTCCTGTCACCAGGTACCGCCTCGAACTCTGTGTTGTTGCAGCGCACCTCTATCCTGTAAAACACTGGCAGCGTAACTGTTTGAAGAGCCCCCCATGTGCCCTCCTGCCACCAAATAAATTCCTCAGTCTGGACTTTGTCACCTTCCCTCAACTCCACTTCCTCTAAACTCCCTACATCACAGTCAAGGACAGATTGTTCCCCAACGTTCTCGCCACACGCTTCCAGGGCCCATTCACCCACGCAACTGAGTGATTGTGTACCCAATGTTTTTGTTGTTTCAGAAACTAACCTACATGGGGCGGCCACACCTCACCCTCCCCCCCCCCACTCCACTAATGCAGGATGAGCTGTGGGATCCGACACTGTAGGTTGCGCCAAAACCTTTTCTGCAGTGCACCACAAAGGCCACACCAGACCTTCTAGGGACGGTGATTTTGATGTCCCTCACCTCTGTCCAACTAGCTGCACAGAGCCACACCTTCTCTTTCACCTCGGGGTCTATGAGTTGCACTAAGCTCTCCCAAGTCAGCCCCCCCAAATCGAGTGTCGATTTGTAGAAAAGAGGAAAAGAGGTCCGGTGTGCTAGTAAAAATACAAGACTGCTGCCCCTACTTGAATGTCTCTTTCTCTACCCCACTATCCAACTCCCTCTCAACTAGAGTAGTCGCCCACGCCCCTGAGGTGGAATGTCTGTGGGTAGACCTAGTTCTCTGTTGGCTTCCTGACCCAGTCTTTCTTACACCACTATATATCTTAACGGGGGCTTGACTACCATGGAACCTGAACTGCTCCCCTGGGCTGGAAAGGCACCAGCCCATCATCTCCTAGACCGTCCCCTTCCTCATCACTCCCTTCTAGAAATGCTGCTGATACTGCTGGGGCGAAATCTATGCCAAGAGTGCCTGCCCCATCCTCCTGCAAAACTGTCTCAAGAGGTAACTGAGTGCCCCCTGCTGTAGAAATGTTCAATAAGCTGTCTCTCCTCTCCCCTTCCTCATCAGCCCAAGGCTCCCTCGGCATCTTGCGGCACCCTCTCCAGTCAACTCGCACTGCTCCGTTCAATTGTACATCATCTCTCATTCTGCCCTATGCTAGTGACTGCTTCTTGATCCCAAGGTGACAATTCCTCCTCTTCTGCCATAACCTGTGCATAAAGCTCCCTGAAATCCAAAATATCAGGCCTGCCAGTGATTTCACTGAGTACCGGCCCTGAAACAGCCTCCTCATTCCCCATAGCCCCTACCACCTCCCCGGCGTCTCACTGCAGCAGGGGAACTTGCTCACGATCGACTCTCATGGAGCCCAGCTATCCCCTACCCAGTTTCGAGACCATGGGCACGCCTGCGACTACCCTGTCACTTCCTATTAACAGCAAGGCCTCCCCTTGCCTACTGAAGGCCTCGCACAAGCTCCCAACTGACGGGAGAGGTGAGCGCTTGGCGTGGTGCTCCCGTATTTCCTCACAATGCTCTGTTGGACATGAAGGGCTCATGACCACAATGCCCACAGCTCTCTCCCTCTCTGGGGCCACTCTCCTAGTACGAGAGCGGCCCTGCCTTGCCACCTGTGTACGTGGCTGGTGTTCTGGGCTCCGGTGCAGCAGTGAACAAGCTAATACCGTGGCCAGTACCCCTCCTTCTGCCTCCCGGACGGGGCAACCACTGGGCTACAGGACTCCTTCTTCTAATAAATCAAGGTGCCCGGCCTCTGCCAAAAGCTTCACCACTTGGGCCACCAAGTCTGCCTAAAAGACACTTGCCGGCGCTATCATTGGTGAATATGCCCAACAGTAATAGACTATCCTACCAAGAAATGCTACTCTACCGAAGAACAACGCTTAAAACTACTTGCAAAAGTCTGATGCCAGGTACCAGCCACCATGTCACTAGATAAAATGGTGGCTGGTACCACAAAATGTCAATTTTTATGCCGTTGGTCAATGCAAGTAGCCCAAAGCTAGCCCAAACCCCGGGCAGTTGTCAGACAGCTCTGCTTCCCTAATTTACTGGAGGGGCAGACCTCACTCTGGTTGGCTGCCCCCAAAATCTCCATTACACATCAACTTGACTGACCTCTGAGGAGCCTGTGGGGAAAAGATGCACTGAGAGTGTGGTGTAGAATCAGGAGTGAGTAACAGAATTGGCACTCATTTTGTGTAAAATTGAGTTTAACTGGAAAAATATGGTTTTGGGAGGGTGGGCTGAAGGCCCTACCCTCTCAGAATTTTCGGGCGGGTGGTAGGGTCCGAGGAAGAGGGATGCACGGAATAGCCCAAGGGATGCAGGGGTGGTATTTCTTAAGGTTTTGAGGATTGGTGGTCTGTTACTGGGTGCCATTTTAGTTGGGTACATCCCGGTTGGCACAGGGACAGTGTCAGTTTTTTGCTTTTCCGACATTCTTGACAATGGATGCAGCTGATAGCATAAGGCAGGCCCTTCTCCTCCTCCAAAAGGCAGGCAGAAGTGATCTGATGAGGGCATGCTTAGGGAAGCAGGTTTAGCAAGGCAGGAATGCTTGAAGGGGAGGTCAGAGGGAGGGGTGGCAGTGGCTGTTATGGTTTGCACGTCACCCACTCAAAAAGTAAGATGAGGTGGGTTTGTAAAGGGCAAGGGTTGCAGGGGCAGCGGGACGCAGCTGTGCGTTGTTCGGCAGAGGAGGAGTAATGAAACTGCCTGCTGTGAGCTCCGTGGACCGCAGTAACAGTGTGGAGGACAGGGAGGGGGATGAATGTAGTGCTGCTGCTTAGCCTGCCGTTCCCAACAGTGGCAAGGGTCACGTCTTGAGAGGTGGAGCGTGTCCCCAATTTAGGCCCTTACCTTTTGTCCAGGCACCTCAGTGCGAGCCCAGTAATATGGCGGTCTTGGGCCCTGGTGGTGTGGCTCCCCAGTACAGGGCTTGTTGGTTGGTATGTGGGCAGAGGGTATGGTGATGTCTCTGGGCCGCTGAAGGGCAGGAGATGCCGAAACAGTTGAGGGCAGAGTCAGTGTGTCTCAGGGCCTGTCACTGGACCTATTGAGTCCGTGCAGCAGACCCGATAGAACACCACGAGGAGGATGCAGGGGTTAGAGGTGGAGCGAGGCAGCATGCGCAAGCGGTGTCTGCCCCGTCCAAAGTAGTAGTGGGTACACGTGTATAAGGGCTACAGACACAGCCCAAATGGGAAGGGAGGTCGGTTCTCATCAGGGCAGAGTTTGGTCTTGGCGGGTCGGGAGGCTTTTTTACCCAATAGGTGAAGTGGGAGCTGGCAGCACGGATATGTTAATGCAAATACAGGGTAGGGGGCCCTGGGACAGTTAGTCCACAGTGAGCAGGGTTCCTATCGGGTGCTGATGAGGGATTCTTAGCTCCTGCCAAACCACCACTCACCATAGTGTGGCTGGGGGGGGCTGAGGTTTTCCAGGATGGGGGGCCAGGCAGATTGGTGTGATGTAACACTAGTGCCCATTTGATTTGAGGCCACGCAGGTCAGAGACATTTTAGTGACACCAGGGCCTGAGGCAGCGTCAGCAGCGGTGTTGCCTTCTAGACAGACGGGAGGGTCTGGTGCGGCCTGTCCACCCAGGTACAAAGACCAAACATGTGTTTTTGCGGCTGGGTCTGGGACAGCATTGGAAGAGACATTGTAGATGCAAGGACAGGACTGTGCATCCATCCTGCGGGATTATGGACCTTCACAAGATTTGTTTGAGGAGCAATTTGGTGATGGTGGAGCTGGGGGTGGGAAGGTCCCAGGCACAAGTGCAGATTGTGGTGTAGTGCTTGGAGAGGATGATTGGGGGTTGGATTATGATGAAGGGGAATTGGAGGAAAGTGAGATTGTGGATGATGGGGATCGTGAGAGTGTGTGGTGGGCGGCACCTTCTGAAAGGCACAGGGGTTGAGGTTTGACTAATTGGAAGACCAGTTTTGGTGTTTTGCAGTAGATAACAATGAATACGGCTTCTAGTCAAATGGGAAACAGCTTGGCATCAAGACAGACGGCTTTGGCATGGGCCTCAAACCTGAAGCCAGGTAAGAAGTATCGCGGGGTGGAGGAAGTGGGGGTGCAGTCAGTGGAGATGGAAGCACAAGAGCAGGGAGGGGAAGGCCCCAGGTTAGTGAAGGGTAATTATGTGCAGGACCAAGGGGTAGGCATGGATGCTGCCGGGGTGAGGGATGCAGGGTCAGAGGGTTTGCTTAAGAAATTGCAGGCCAGAGACCAATCCAGTGGGGCTAGGTGACAAAGAGAAAAAGGAGAGTAAAGAGGTAAAAAGAGGTAACAAAGAAGAAGATGGTGTACGACACACAATAGAGGACAGCTGGGACAGAAGTAGAACCGACGGAGAGGTAATGAAAAGGATTTAACATGAAGAGGTGGATTTGTGAGATAGATTTTGAAAAGGGAATCTTATGACTAAGTCTCAAATAGTTGGATTTGTTTTGAATTGCTCTGCACTACCGGTGGGAAAAGAAGGTGAAAAATGTAATCCTGACAGGTAGGCTCCTTTATAATACGAATGGGGTACATAGGATTATACCCTATGGTGATTTCTAGCTCACTTTGCAGAAAAGACAACCTGATAGACTTAGCACTTAAAGTTAATGAGCACCACACTCTGGGACACACAGGCAGAGGTAATGCAGAAGTTGCAATTGAGCAGGTTCAAAAATAAAAAAAAATATGTATAGAAAAACTGTATATACAAAAAAATGACACTGTGCAGTAATTTTTTCATGTGGGCATCAAATCTGGAGTGGAAATTCACAGTGGTGATTTGTTTTCACCACAGTTTGAAATTATTGTAGAATGCATTGAATGTTGAGGAAAAGTTGTAAATGGTCTTATTACATTTCCATAGCCCTGAAGAAGTCGCGGGGTATTCCCCATTCAATGAAACATGTGTTGGCTGGGCACAGGAACATTAAAGACAAAGACCAGAAAGAATTTCTCCGTGTGGTTATTACTGATGAAATAATTGTGTAATTAAGCGTGTGCTGAGGATTGAATTTATAATTGGGTAGCTGCATTTCTTTTATAGGCAAATTTAAGAGGTGTGTTGCATTGTTTAAATACCTGGATGTGGTGCGCAAGACACAGGTGACATTTGGGGGCTTGGTGTGGTTATGCTATGATGAGGAA